>NC_090646.1:596164158-597396658 GCF_040937935.1 Hyperolius riggenbachi | reverse complement strand
CTGTCCCTACCGCACCCCCTTAGTGACGCCACTGCTTGACATTTAATGGACATTATATACAGCTTTAAATCCAACCAATGAAAAAAAAATAATAACTTCCTTTGGATTCTGATTGGTCCATTTTCAAACTACATACAATTTTTATGAAATATGAATGTGAGGGAAAATGATTTGCATGTTATTGACCGTCACTGCCCTCTAGTAATTAGAAAATACTGTCCTTTTATGCTAATATCAGTGATTATATAAGACTAGCCGACCCGAGGGTAGAGGGCAGGAAGGGGGTATTGGGCACAGCGGCGGGGAGGGGGGTTGGACCCCCCCTCAACTGGGTCCCCCATGTGTGCTCTACCTCCAGCTTAAAGAGAACCTGTACTGAGTAAAAATATTTAAAATAAACACATGAGGTAACTTCAAATGAACATTACATAGTTACCTTGCCATCAGTTCCTCTCAGAAGCTCACCATTTTCTTCTGACAATAATCCCTTCCAGTTCTGACAATATTTTGTCAGATCTGAAAGATATCAGTTGCTGTCAGTAAAATATCAGTTGCTGTCAGTTATAGCTGAGAGGAAAACTGATTTACCAGGTTTCCCTATGGCTCAAGTGGGCGATGTTTCAGTTTAACTGTGTGCTGACCAGAAAGCTGTTATGGGTAATGGCCATTTTCAAAATGGAGGACGGAAAATTCCCTTGATCACAGTGAACAAACAGGATGCGGGAGAGGAGAAAGACACTGAGGAGTAGACTACATGGAAGGTAAGTATTACTTGTGTATACTTATTTTGACTTTTAATCTTCAGTTCAGGTTTTCTTTAAGCTCAGCAGGAACCCCCCCCCCCCCCTCACCTGGGTCTCCCATGTGCACTCCCCCTCCAGCTTAAGCTCAGCAGGAACCCCCCCCCTCACCTGGGTCCCCCATGTGCACTCCCCTTCCAGCTTAAGCTCAGCAGGAACCCCCCCCCCTCACCTGGGTCCCCCATGTGCGCTCCCCCTCCTGCTTAAGCACAGCAGCAGCCGCAACTATTAGTAAGAGGCAGCGGGCGGGGATGACTCACCTCTTCCGTGTTCCATCGTGCGTTCCACTGTCGTCACTTCCTGCAATGCCACACACTGTATTGGTGTAATTTGCCTTTTTAAAACAGAAGGAAATCTGCAATAATTCAGCTATAAGTGAACATTTGTAGTTATCTCCAATGCACTGCTACTAAATATGCAAATTACCCCCTTTCCCCCTCGGTAAGCCAAGCAAGCATCCAGAGCCGCTGGTGTATAGCAAGCATATAGCTTTAAATTTTACACAGTCATATCAAACCCACATGTAGACTGCCTGTTTCAGACTTTTGGCCCTCATCAGTACATGGCAGGGATTGATATGGCTGTATGCGATAGCGCTTGAACCAGTACAACAGAGTAACCAAGCAGCTCAGGGTGACCCAAACCACTCGGAATGTATAGGGGGATAAAAGGGACCAAAAAGACCTCCTACTATAAAAAGCAAAGCTTGGTGCAATTTGCCTTCCTAAAACAGAAGGAAATATGCAATAATTCAGCTATAAGTGAACATTTGTGGTTGCCCACAATGCACTGCTACTAAATATGCAAATAATTCCTTTTAACCCTTAGTAAGCCAAGCAAGCATCCAGAAACACTGGTGTATAGCAAGCCTATAGTTTTAAATGTTACACAGCCATAGCAAACCCACATGTGACAGCCTGTTTCAGACTTTTGGTCCTCATCTGTACATAGCAAGGATTGATATGGCTGTATGAGATAGGGCTTGGACCAGTACAACAGAGTAACCAAGCAGCTCAGGGTGTCCCAAACCACTCAGAATGTATAGGTGGATAAAAGGGACCAAAAAGACCTACTACTAAAAAAATCAAAGCTTGGTGTAATTTGCCTTCTTAAAACAGAAGAAAATCTGCAATAATTCAGCTATAAGTGAACATTTGTGATTACCCACAACGCACCACTACTAAAGATGCAAATTATTCCTTTTCACCCTTGGTAAGTCAAGCAAGCCTATAGCTTTAAATTTTACACAGTCATATCAAACCGACATGTGACAGCCTGTTTCAGGTGTTTGGTCCTCATTAGTACATAGCAGAGATTGATAAGGCTGTATGAGATAGGGCTTGGACCAGTACAACAAAGTAACCAAGCAGCTCAGGGTGACCCAAACTACTAAGAATGTATAGGAGGATAAAAGAGACCAAAAATCGCTCCTACTAAAAAAAGCAAAGCTTAGTGTAATTTTCCTTCTTAAAACAGAAGCAAATCTGCAATAATTCAGCTATAAGTGAACATTTGTGGTTACCCACAATGCACTGCTACTGAATATGCAAATTATCCCTCTTTGCCCTTGGTTTGATATGACACTACTTCTTCTTCTTGCTTGGACCAGCCCCTTCTTCTTACATAGTTACATAGTTACATAGTTACATAGTTACATAGTTATTTTGGTTGAAAAAAGACATACGTCCATCGAGTTCAACCAGTATAAAGTACAACACCAGCCTGCTCCCTCACATATCCCTGTTGATCCAGAGGAAGGCGAAAAAACCCTTACAAGGCATGGTCCAATTAGCCCCTAAAGGGAAAAATTCCTTCCCGACTCCAGATGGCAATCAGATAAAATCCCTGGATCAACATCATTAGGCATTACCTAGTAATTGTAGCCATGGATGTCTTTCAACGCAAGGAAAGCATCTAAGCCCCCTTTAAATGCAGGTATAGAGTTTGCCATAACGACTTCCTGTGGCAATGCATTCCACATCTTAATCACTCTTACTGTAAAGAACCCTTTCCTAAATAAATGGCTAAAACGTTTTTCCTCCATGCGCAGATCATGTCCTCTAGTCCTTTGAGAAGGCCTAGGGACAAAAAGCTCATCCGCCAAGGTATTATATTGCCCTCTGATGTATTTATACATGTTAATTAGATCCCCTCTAAGGCGTCTTTTCTCTAGACTAAATAAACCCAGTTTATCTAACCTTTCTTGATAAGTGAGACCTTCCATCCCACGCATCAATTTTGTTGCTCGTCTCTGCACCTGCTCTAAAACTGCAATATCTTTTTTGTAATGTGGTGCCCAGAACTGAATTCCATATTCCAGATGTGGCCTTACTAGAGAGTTAAACAGGGGCAATATTATGCTAGCATCTCGAGTTTTTATTTCCCTTTTAATGCATCCCAAAATTTTGTTAGCTTTAGCTGCAGCTGCTTGGCATTGAGTACGATTATTTAACTTGTTGTCAATGAGCACTCCTAAGTCCTTCTCCAAGTTTGATGTCCCCAACTTTATCCCATTTATTTTGTATGGTGCTAGACCATTAGTACGTCCAAAATGCATGACCTTACATTTGTCAACATTGAATTTCATCTGCCATGTATGTGCCCATATAGCCATCCTATCCAGATCCTGTTGCAATATGACACTATCTTCCTGAGAGTTAATGATTCTGCACAATTTTGTATTATCTGCAAAAATAGCAACATTGCTCACTACTGCATCTACTAGGTCATTAATAAATAAATTGAAGAGCACTGGACCCAGAACAGACCCCTGTGGGACCCCACTGCTAACAGTCTCCCATTTTGAGTATGATCCATTGACCACAACTCTTTGTTTTCTGTCCATTAGCCAGTTCCCTATCCATGAACACAGACTCTTCCCCAGTCCTTGCATCCTCAACTTTTGCACCAGACTTTTGTGGGGAACAGTGTCGAAGGCCTTTGCAAAGTCCAAGTATATCACATCTACAGCATTCCCAATATCCATATTAGCATTCACTACCTCATAAAAGCTGAGCATGTTAGTCAAACAGGACCTGTCTTTAGTAAACCCATGTTGATGCTGAGAAATAAGATTATTTTCTACTATGAAGTCATGTATAGTATCTCTTAGTAACCCCTCAAATAGTTTGCATACAACTGATGTTAAACTTACAGGTCTATAATTTCCTGGATCAGATTTTTTGCCCTTCTTAAATAATGGGAAAACGTGGGCTGTACGCCAATCCACTGGGACTCTGCCAGTTGCAAGAGAGTCACAAAAGATAAGATAAAGGGGTTTATCTATAACTGAACTTAATTCCCTTAGGACCCGAGGATGCATGCCATCCGGGCCAGGTGCCTTGTCTATTTTTAATTTATTTAGTCTTGCCTTCACTTCTTCCTGCGTTAAGTATTTAATATTACAGTTAGAAGATTGAGACTCTTCCGCCTCTGTAGTTTGCAACAGTGCTGTTTCTTTTGTGAAGACAGAAGCAAAGAAAGCATTTAATAACTCTGCCTTACCTTGGTCATCCACCATTGAGTTCCCATCCTCATCCTTTAGGAGTCCTATACAGTCAACCTTTCTTTTTTTAGAGTTAATGTACTTGTAAAACTTTTTTGGGTTAGATTTGATATCCTTAGCGATTTGTTTTTCAGCTTCAATCTTTGCCTGCCTAATTTCTTTTTTACAATTTTTATTGCACTCCTTATAATTGCTTAGTGCAGCCTCGGTCCCCTCCTGTTTTAAGACCTTATAGGCATTCTTTTTCCTCTTCATTTTATCTTTAACCTTTCTATTCATCCATAGAGGCCTTTTTTTATTCCTAGACATTTTGTTTCCATATGGGATATACATACTACAGTATTGATTGAGTATAAGTTTAAAAGCTTGCCATTTCCCTTCAGTGTCTTCCCCTTGTAGTACATTATCCCAGTTCACCAAACTTAGTGCCTGCCTAATTTGAGTGAACTTTGCTTTTCTAAAGTTCATAGTTTTAGTGGTCCCGCTGCCCCTTGGCCTATCAGTCACCAGCTCAAACGTTATCATGTTGTGATCACTATTTTCCAAATGTTCTTGAACCTGCACATTTGATACATTATCTGGTCTATTAGAAATGATCAGATCCAGTAACGCATTCCCCCTAGTTGGTTCAGTTACCATTTGAGTCAAGTAATTGTCCTGTAGTGCTGCCAGAAATCTGCTGCTTTTACCAGAATGGGTAGCCTCAATACTCCAGTCAATGTCTGGAAAGTTGAAGTCGCCCATAATTATGACCTCATTTTTACCTGCAGCTTTTTCAATCTGCTGTAGTAATCTCAGTTCTGCAGCTTCATTAATAAGAGGTGGCCTGTAGCATACCCCAATAAGCAATTGGCAACTTTTATTTCCACCATGAATATTTACCCAAACGGACTCCACATCTTCGCAATCTTCCTCCATCTCATCGTTGAGGACAGCTGTAAGAGAATTCTTAACAAAGAGACAAACCCCTCCACCTTTTTTCCCTGTTCTATCCCTCCTAAACACATTGTATCCTTTTAAATTAGCTATCCAGTCATGGCTTTCATCCATCCATGTCTCGGTTATTCCCACAATGTCATAGCCTTTGTCATTCAGAATGAACTCTAGTTCGTCTATTTTATTTGCAAGGCTCCGAGCATTGGTTACCATGCACTTTATATTTTTACCACCACATTTACCAATTTTGTTTACATGAAATTGGCTACTTGAATTTTTACCAACCTCCTTAATCTTTACACTGTCCCCACCCCCCTCTCCACCCTCCATAATGATAGGTTCCCACTGTCTTTTTACCTCATCTTGTCTATGTATTGAGACTTTATCCTCCCGCCTCCCCCCAGATCCTAGTTTAAAATCTCCTCCAACCGTTTAGCCATCTTCTCCCCCAATGCAGCTGCACCCTCCCCATTAAGGTGCAGCCCATCCCTGCTGTAGAACCTGTAGCCGACTGCAAAGTCTGCCCAGTTCTCCAGGAACCCAAACCCTTCCTTCCTACACCAATTTCTCAGCCACTTATTTAACTCCCTAAGCTCCCTCTGTCTCTCAGATGTAGCACGTGGCACTGGCAGTATTTCAGAAAACACCACCTTGGAGGTCCTTGCTTTAAGTTTATCTCCAAGTACCTGAAAATCATTTTTGAGGACCTTCCATCTCCCAGTAACTTTGTCATTGGTGCCAATGTGTACCATGACAGCCGGGTCTTCCCCAGCCCCACCCAGTAATCTGTCAATTCTTTCCGCTACATGCCGAACCCGAGCACCCGGGAGGCAACAGACTGTACGGCATTCGCGGTTTCTTCGACAGATTACCCTATCTGTGCGCCTAATAATTGAATCCCCTACCACCAGTACCTGTCTAGCCTTAGCTGCACTCCTATTCCCTTTCTCGTTACAGCAGTCTGCCCCTTGGTTGCTAAGGAGCACATCCTGCTGCAGCATTGCTACTCCTGAATCATCCTCCCCAATATTACGCAAACAAGCATACTTATTAGTGAGGGACAACTCGGGACTAGCCTCCCTGCCACTTTTTCCCCTACCCCTTCTAACTGTGACCCAACTAGCGGCTGCCTCTGCTTCTTGGTCTGGCTGTACTCCACCCTCCTCATCTTCAACGGTTCCATCCAGTGTCTGGATCGTGAGATCCAAGCTCTTCTCCATGTTGTGTATGCTTCTCAGTGTTGCGAGATGCTTATTTAGCTCTGCGACTTCCGCCTCTAACTGAGCAACACGCACACACCCAGGGCAACAGTAAACACCCTCAATCCGCTGATCAAGGCATGCATACATGTTGCAGGATGTACACTGTACAGCATAGTCCAACATGATGACTTTTGTGTGGGGAAAAAATTATTTAAAGTAAACTGCGGCGGTAAAAGATGAAATGGGAGAGTGAGTGTAGCTGGGGAGGAGGAAAGGGAGAGTAAGTGAAGTTGGGGAGTGAGTGAAGAGGGGGGGGGGAGGGGAGGAGGGGGAGGGGAGGAGGAGGGGCGGGAGGGGTGGAGAAGTGGAGGTGGAGTGAGTGAAGTTGGGGTGGAGTCCTCAAAATTTAAAGACTACACCACAACGTTCTTGCTTGAACCGGCCCTGGGGGCAGGGCACTACTTCTTCTTCTTGCTTGAAGGTTAAGGCACTTACTCTATTATATATATATATAGATGTTTTGGGAATGTACTGAAGCAGGATAGAAAAATGAAGTTTAGCCAGAACCTCCTTTATAAGAAAAGAGGAATTTGGCTGGAATTTATGAGATTTTACTGTGGAAGAAATCTAATCTTTAGTAATTTAAGATAGGCCTGGATCCCAGTTATTTGTTCAGGACATCACTCACATTAAAAATAAGCTTTTTGTTAGATTTGTTTTGTTACAGTGTTCAAAATAGATTTTTATTACAGTAATATGTTATATACAGTAGTAGTGTTTGTTAAACTATTTTCTTCATATTGTTTGTACTGTTTATTGTATATTAAATATTGTTTCATATTGTTTGTAACTTTTTGTAAGTGGAATTTTTATTGCAAAAGAGGATTGGTTTATGTCAAAAGACTCTTCACATTGTCCTTGGTGATGACTATCAAGCGTTTGAACAGTTAGCTCATATTGCATCTGGGTTTCTCATCCAGGGTTCCAACGTACTCTTTGGTAGTCCTGAAATTCCAACAAAAACATTACCTATATGATTTTGCCATTTATGAAGGTTCTAATTACTGTATGTACAATGGGATGCGAAAGTTTGGGCAACCTTGTTAATCGTCAAGATTTTCCTGTATAAATCATTAATTATTACGATAAAAAAAAATGTCAATTAAATATATCATATAGGAGACACACTTAGTGATATTTGAGAAATGAAATTTGGGTATAAATTTGGGCACCACAAAAAAGAAATGAAATCAATATTTAGTAGATCATCCTTTTGCAGAAATTACAGCCTCTGAACCAGGGGTCAGGAACCTTTTTGCTTGAGAGAGCCATAAACCTCACATATTTTAAAATGTAATTCTGTGAGAGCCATACAATATGTTTCAAACTGGGACAGTGCGCACACGCAGCAGAGGGCTCACATCCCTGTTGCCATGTGATGTGCACACAGTTGAGCCTCTGGAACTGTCAGACACGTCTTCAGCTTCTCTTGGTTTTCAGCAACACCAGCAATTTGCCCAAGAGGCAGACAGGAGAAATACTGACTAACAGCTTGTACAGTTAGCTAGCTGACTTGGGAGTTGATTCACTTTGTAGGACAAGATCCCCGCACTTTGGCCCAATAGGCAATAGCCCAATCAAAGTGCAGGGATCTCGTCCTACAAAGTCACTGGACCTGACAGGGTCCAGAGTGGGACAATTGAAGCGGCCGTTAGTTTTTTGTGGGAGCTCGAGCAAGTAGTGCATGGTACAGCAGTAGCGTGTCTACTTTGAACATTTTACATGCACTGTCACACTAAGCTGCACTGCTTGAGCAGTGTAGCTTAGTGAATCAACCCCTAACTGTGAGCCAGATGTAGCCATCAAAACAGCCACCTCTGGCTCCCGAGCCATAGGTTCCCTACCCCTGCTCTAAACGCTTCCTGTAGGTTCCAATGAGAGTCTGGATTCTGGCTGAAGGTATTTTGTACCATTCCTCTCTACAAAACATCTCTAGTTCATTCAGGTTTGATGGCTTTCGAGCATGGACAGCTCTCTTTAACTCACACCACAGATTTTCAATTATACTCAGGTCTGGGGACTGAGATGGCCAATCCAGAATGTTGTACTTGTTCCTCTGCATGAATGCCTTAGTGTATTTTGAGCAGTGTTTAAGGTCGTTGTCTTGTTGAAAGATCCAGCCCCAGCACAGCTTCAGCATTGTCACTGATTCCTGGACATTGGTCTCCAGAATCTGCTGATACTGAGTGGAATCCATGCCTCCCTCAACTTTGACAAGATTCCCAGTCCCTGCACTGGCCACACAGCCCCACAGCATGATGGAACCACCACCATATTTTACTGTAGGTAGCATAACGCCCCTTGTTATGCCCAAATAACTCAATTTTAGTTTAATCAGTCCACAGCACCTTATTCCAAAATGAAGCTGGCTTATCCAAATGTGCTTTATTATACCTCAAGCAGCTCTGTGTGTGCTGTAGGCAGAGAAAAGGCTTCCTTTACCTCACACTCGCATACAGCATCTCCTTGTGTAAAGTGCGCTGAATGGTTGAATGATGCACAGTGACTCCATCTACAGCAAGATGATGTTGTAGATTTTTGGTGCTGGTCTGTGGGTTGACTTTGACTGTTCTCACCATTCGTCGCTTCTGTCTATCCAAGACTTTTCTTGGTCTTCCACTTCAAGCTTTAACTTAAACTGAGTTTGTGGTCTTCCATTTCCTCAATATGTTCATAACTGTGGAAACAGACAGCTGAAATCTCTGAGACAGCTTTCTGTATCCTTCTCCTAAACCATGATGGTGAACAATCTTTGTCTTCAGGTCATTTGAGAGTTGTTTTGAGACCCCCATGTTTCTACTCTTCAGAGAAAATTGAAATAAATAAAAGAGGAGGAAAACTTATAATTAACCCCCTTAAATACTCTTTCTCATAGAGGTTTTGGAATCAATAAAATGCACTTGCCTAATTTTATTTGAACAATTATTGCACATTATCTATAAAACCAATAAAGTTAATTTCACTTCTCAAGTATCACTGTGTGTGTCTCCTATATGATAGATATGTAACTGACATTTTTTATCTTAACAAGCAATGATTTATACAGGAAAATCATGACGATTAACAAGGTTGCCCAAACTTTTGCATCCCACTGTATTTTTCTGAAAGAAATCTTCTACTATGCACCTGCCTGTGTATCAGAAAGCTTGCACATCATGCACACGTACCTCCAGGAGGTGAACTATTTAGCTGTGATGTTTAGGGAAGGACAATATATTCAGTATTACCTAAGATATCTGTGAGGCTTAATGCCCTTCTGGATGGTACATTTTAGTCTGCTGCAACCAGCTGTGATTTTCCAGATCTGAAAGATGAATCAAAATATGTTTACTTAACCACTTGACGACCAGTAAATTTTCGTATGATCTGTGCTGCGTGGGCTCTCCAGCCCGCAGCACAGATCAGGATAGAGCCAGGGCGATCAGACTTACCCCCTTTTTCCCCCACTAGGGGGATATCCTGCTGGGGGGGTCTGATCGCTGCCGGCTTGCTGCGCTTTGCGGGGGGGGGGGCTCTCCAAAGGCCCCCTCCGCAGCGTTTTCGGCGCTCTGTCCCTCCCTCTCCCTTCCCTTCTGAGCTGCGCAGGACGGATATCCGTCCTGTGCATTGTAGGATAGGCTTCAGCCTATCATATGCCGGCGATCCCCGGCCAATCAGAGGCCGGGGATCGCCGATCTGCCTTACGCCGCTGCTGCGCAGCAGCGCCGTATGATGTAAACAGCGGGGATTTCTTCCCCGCGTGTTTACATTTTGCCGGCGAGCCGCGATCGGCGGCTCTCCGGCTGTTCACGGAGACACCCTCCGTGAACTGACATGGAAAGGCCGCTCGAGCGGCTGTTTCCATGGTAACCTGCACGACCAGTTTACGCCAATCGGCGTTAGCTGGTCGTCAAGAGGTTAAAGCCATAATGTCAATTTTATTTTATTTTTATGTTTCTCACTGTTCTTAGAGTTACGCATAATCGAATCCCTTCCCTAGTCATATGTCAATCATAGTCTAAGGAGAAACATTTCAGGCAATCCAATTAACTTGCGGTATATGTATGTTTTGGACATGTAGGAGGAAAACACAGCACTTGGAGAAAACTCATACGAGCACAGAGAAAACATAAGAACATAGAAACTCCATACAGATAATGTACTGTTCCAGATTCAATCTGAGTGAGTAAGTCAAGATTGCTATCCAGTACACCACTGTGCAATCATAGCACACCAAAATCTCCTTATGACAGATTCAGTGAAGTTCATCTGTTAGACGGTACACACAGTTACCCCTCTCTGTTCAGGTGCTCAGTCAGATCACAACAGTTGTCTGGAATGTCTTTCTCCACAAGAGGCAAAGTAAGTGCTGTTATTTCTACTGAAATCATTGTAATATACGGTACATAGTTTTTTTTTTTACAGAAGTTTACATTTCCTTTAACGTGACCAGGGATCATGTTGACTGCTGTTCATTGCACATCTGCTTAAGTAAATCCCTCTTTAGGGAATTAATAAGTTTGTACGCAATACATGTGTATGAAAGCAATGCATGAAATTGTTTTCTTTGGTCTTCTTGAATCTTTTCCTCGTGACAGTTGGCCATCTCGTATCTCTGCGTACTTTTACCAAGCAACAAAAGAACAAATAAAAAAAATCATTGTATTGCATTGTACCTATATATCAAAGGACAACATGTCTGGTCAATTTGTTCTTAATCTCCGAGAGACAGACTGCTTATTTTGCCTGTATATACAGAAGATGACTCATGCTTCTGACATCATCAACATCTGGGAATGAAATGAGATGGGATAGCGATGAACATAAGCAGAGAAGTGGTCAGATGAAGCTACGCTCACATGATTGATGGCATTCATGCAATGCACTCTATCCCACCTTTCCTGTAGCAACACACCTTATTTTCAACACACCATATATTTATGTTGTAGGGCCATTCACCCTTGCACATTACCACATTTTATAACGTGCTGGCTGTTCCAAGACTTATCTCTTTCTGCTTGGAAGACTCAGACTCGAAAGACACCTGTTTCCTCAATTGAAAACCGATCGCACACTTTGAAACCCACCCTTCAATGTCTTACTAACAGTCTTATTAACCTGGGAAATTTAAAACTACCTATGTGCAAATACAGAGCAGTAAAAAAACAAATACACAGTATATATAGAGTGGAGTCACGGTTATGTTGAACTCAACTAACCAGCCGTCTCAACCAACCAGAACAAATTGCTGGGAGTACTCACAGTGGTGAAGGCCAACTTCTTAGGCTGTCTTGGGCTCTGCTGTGCTTGAAAACTGGGTTCCATGGCTCCCTCAAGGTTAATATACTTTCAGTAACTGTATTTTAACATTTAATACAGAGTTCATGGTATGTATATAGAGTGGGGAATAGCACTATATTAGCAAAGCCTATATTTAAAGGGACCATGAGCAGCACCCTACAGTCAAACATTTCACTTACCTGGGGCTTCCTCCAGCCACCGTAGGCTGCGAGCTCCCCCGGGGTCCTCCTGGCTCATCTCTGTGTCCTGCCGGCGGCTCTCATTACCAGCGACACTCGGGGGGGGGGGGGTTCGGTCTGACTCTTCCTGAATCTTGACGCTCGGCGTCATCACGCCGGACGCTATACATCATCACGGCAGTCGGGGTGACAGTACTGCGCATGCACGGTTTTCTAACTCTAAATCGCACATGCCAGGTCTGTCACGCCGGCTGCCACGGGTAGCAGCCGGCGTGATCCAGTCTGTGCCGAATAACTGAGACTCTACTGTATATACTTATATATACAGTGATGAGGCAAAATTAGCATTTTCATATTTAAGGCAAGAAATTTGCAATTATGTAAAAATTCTAATTCTTAGTTATCAGAAAAATCATAATTTGTCATTCGGAATTTGAAATTTCATGTTGTAATTTTGTGTTAAATCATAATTCCGTATTTCATTTGCAATTCCATAATTTATCTGAATTACGAAAAATATGACATTTAGAATTTTTTGTTTTGCACGAAATTATGGAAGGTAAGGGGTACACAAGAAATTAAAATTTTGTGCTTTACATGAAATTATGAAAATTACGGGTAACACAAAATCGTAATTTTGTGAAATCGTAATTAAACATTATAATTATCACTGTGTGTGTATATATATATATATATATATAGTATATGTGTGTGTATAACAATCTATATAGGCACATGGATACCATATCTATTCATGCTTATTGAAAAACCATTGCAATCAGTTTGAAGTTGATCTCTCCCAGTATCCTTTTTTTCCCCCTCTTGCTTTACACAAAATTATGGGAAGTACGGGTAACAAGAAATTAAAATGTTGTGCTTCACATGAAATTATGGGCATTACGGGTAACAAAAAACGGAAATTAGTCCTGAAAACAATCGTAATTTTATGAAATGTGTGACATTTATGAAAATGTGTGTATACCGTATGTATATATATATATATAAGCAATGGGGTGACATTATCACCAACAACAACTACTCCCAATTTTACCAATTTTATGTATAACAATCTATACAGGCACATGGATACCATATCTATTCATGCTTATTGAACATTTATATTCAGAACCATAGCAATCAGTTTGAAGTTGATCTCTCCCAATATACTTTTTTTTATTACTAATTTTTATTGAAGTGAAATAAAACACACATAAAAAAGCGTATACCAAGACGCGTTTCAATGTCTGTAGAAAAAAAAAAAAGCATAAAGTTATGAACTTGATATTATCAGAGTTACACTTCACAATTGCAGTAACACAAGAAGAGTATAATATTGAAAAACAATACGCATGCAATATCTACACAGTCGATGTGGCTTATATTACAGCTGTCGGAGTAACAAAGTGCTGACCTGGAAGGCTTGTGGCACAATGCATGATGAACACTTTGCATTTGAGTGGACACAATTTAAGATGTGAGAAGCCACACTTTGCTGTCTCCCACTATCCTTTGCTTGTTGTAATAGCCTCTGTTCTGTTGTGAAAGCCTCCGCCCTTTTGTTTTTTACTGTAAAACATGGCTGTTTACTCTGATGGTAAATGATGGGTCTTGGCTCACAGATTAAGTTCACATCATTTTGCGTCCAAGCATTACACAGAATAGTAAACTTGACTGAAATCAAACTGAAGTCATGTGTCCAAGTATGATAACAATTGTAGCAGAGTTGCTGTTGATGTACAGTCAGTGCATGTTAACCTCAAATTGAAATGATATCAAACTAAATTCAAATATCTATGTACAATACAAGTTAATTTACAATGATTAAGGTCACTTTAAGAGATTAGATGGGGTTGAGGTCTGGGTTTTGTGCAGAACAGTCAGGCCCGGATTTACCTAACAGGAGCCTATAGACACAGATTCCCTGGCACCTTAGACTTCCCCCTCCATGAACCTACAAACCCCCACCAAACTGTAAAGCATTAGGAAGCCAGAAGTACCCTCAGTATTAAGTAGCTAGAGGTGCCCCCAAGTATTAGGTAGCTAGAGGAACTTCAGTATTAAGTAGCTAAAGGCTCCCCGAAGTATTAGGTAGATAAAGGAACCTCAGTATTAAGTAGCTAGAGGTTCCCCGAAGTATTAGGTAGATAAAGGAACCTCAGTATTAAGTAGCTAGAGGTTCCCCGAAGTATTAGGTAGATAAAGGAACCTCAGTATTAAGTAGCTAGAGGTACCCATGACTGACGGGAGATCTTGTCAGTGGGTTGCCAAGAGCAGGGTGAATAACCTCTCATTTACACTCTTATTAGGACTCTGCATAGATAAGGCAGGTGGGAGACACTTGGGAAGGGGAGTGAGCTGCCCTTCCATTATCAGGCACCTGTAGGCGCATGCCTACAATGCCTTATTGTAAATACGGCCCTGGGAACAGTAAAGGTGGCCATATATCTGACGATTTGGCTGCCAAAAGCATTCCCAATTGATGTATGGCCACCGTAACTGATTTATTTATATACCTTTTATCAGGGGCGTAACTAGGCCCCACCGGGCCCCCCTGCAGAATTTCAGAGCGGGCCCCCCCTCCCTGGGGCCCGCTCGGGGCCGTTTTGTGGGGGCTGGAGGGGTGGCAGCATGAGGGGAAAGCCGTTGCCACAGTCGGCGGGGAGAAGGGAAGTTCCCCCCTCTCCCTCACCTCGAGGCTCTCCCCTCTGTGCTCCTCTCCAGCTTAAGTTACAGTGTGGGCAGCGGGGGGCAGATACATACCTTCCGTGCGTTCCACCGCATACTCCTCGCTCTAGCATCTGGCGTCACTTCCGGAAGTGACGTCACTTCCGGAAGTGACAACAGACGCTAGAGCGAGGAGTATATGATGGAACACACGGAAGGTATGTATCTGCCCGCCGCTGCCCGCTGCCCAGAGGTGAGAGTAGAGGTGAGAGCCCCGAGGTGAGGGAGAGGGGGGGAACTTCCCCTCTCCCCGCCGACTGTGGTCAAGGCTTTCCCCTCATGCTGCCACCCCTCCAGCCCCCACAAAACGGCCCAGAGTGGGCCCCAGGGGGGGGGGGGCATCCCCCCCCCTTGCGGGAGCAGGGGCTGCAGGCCCTATTGTTACGCCAGTGCCTTTTATGTAAGCACTTATACATTGTCATGCTCAAACTGTCCTCAAACTCTTCCTATAAATGTTGAAACATATAATCATATCCTGTAACAATAGGATATTCCTCAGATGAAATTATTCTCCACCACCAAGCTTCAAAATTGGCAATATAGAAACAGATAGGCAGTTTTCCAAAAACATACCAAATGCTGTATTCATCCATTAGACTGCCAAAAGGGGAAGCACTTTTTATTCCAATGGTGACATTCTTTACAACACCTCAGTCAGCCCATGGCATTGTTTGTAATGTGGTTAAGCTTGTGCACAGCTTCTGGGGCATAAAAATCCATCTCAGGAAGCTCATGGTGAACAATTCCAGAGGCAGCTCAGAACTTGGGCCTGAGACTGAGAGTTTTTTAGTCTTGAGAATTTATCAGTCCCATTATGTAAGTTCATGTGACCTATTACTTCCTGGTTTGGCTGTTGTTGATCCTAGAATACCTTTTAATAATAGACTTAGCTTGATGGAATATGCAAAAACAGCAACAAAGACCTACGGGTAGGGGTTCTGGGATTGCCGGTAGAAGAATTTCTGGTTTGGAAACCCAGGTACCGGTAAGAAAAGTAGACAAAAAGAGCACCCGTATCACCAATAGTGTATTTCTGGGATATGTAAAGAAATAAAAACTACTTACAAATGTGGGTTGCTATAGGCAACAACAATTTTGAGCACGTATAGAAGGACTGTCTCCACTCGGTTATGATGACTCAGTTGGGTCAACGTGGGTGGTGCTCCAGAAAAAACAAAGGACCGCTGGATGTAATCACAGAGGTAACCCCTGGGGCAGGGGAAGAGACAATGCAAGATGGGAGTCGGCACCCCAATTATGATACAATATGTAGTGAGTGGAGGTAAGTAATAGGAACAGTGTTACCTTGTGATAAGAGGTTAAGATTTTTATTGTTAGACACCAATAAAAAGACAATGTATTTCAAAATGTTGGCGCTCTGAAATGAAGATGCATAGCTCAGACACTGTCTCGTATTGACCTGAGGAAGTGGGCAGGTCCCATGAAACGTGTTGTCTTTTTATTGGTGTATAACAGTAAAAATCGTAACCTCTTATCACAAGCTAAGATCTTATTACCCATCTCCACTCACTACATATTGTATCACAATTGTGGCACCTCCTCCTATCTTGCAATCCTATCTTGCAATAGGTAGGGGTGTAAGAGTTACAGTGGGATGCGAACGTTTGGGCAACTTTATTAATCGTCATGATTTTCCTGTATAAATTGTGTGTTGTTACGATAAAAAAATTCATTTAAATATATCATATAGGAGACACACACAGTGATATTTGAGAAGTAAAATTAAGTTATTGGTTTTACAGAAAGTGTGCAATGGTTGTTTAAATAAAATTAGGCATGTGTCATTTTATTGATTCCAAAACCTTTAGAACTAATTATTTGAACTCAAATTGGCTTGGTAATCTCAGTGACATCTGACCTACATACACAGGTGAATCCAATTATAAGAAAGAGTATTTGAGGGGGTCAATTGTAAGTTTCCCGCCTCTTTTAATTTTCTCTGAAGAGTAGCAACATGGGGGTCTCAAAACAACTCTCAAATGACCTGAAGACAAAGATTGTTCAACATAATGGTTTAGGAGCAGGATACAGAAAGCTGTCTCAGAGATTTCAGCTGTCTGTTTCCACAGTTAGGAACATATTGAGGAAATGGAAGACCACAGGCTTAATTCAAATTTAGGCTCAAAGTGGCAGACCAAGAAAAATCTCGGACAGACAGAAGCGACGAATGGTGAGAACAGTCAACACACAGACCAGCACCAAAGATCTACAACATCATATTGCTGTAGATGGAGTCACTGTGCATCGTTTCACCATTCGGCGCACTTTACTTAAGGGGAAGGAGATGCGAGAGTGATGCAGAGGAAGCCTTTTCTCCGCCCACAGCACAAACAGAGCAACTTGAGGTATGCTAACGCACATTTGGACAAGCCAACTTAATTTTGGAATAAGGTTCTGTGGACTGATGAAGCTAAAATTGAGTTATTTGGGCATAACAATGGGCGTTAAATCATGGAGGTAAAAGAACACAGCATTCCAAGAAAAACACCTGCTACCTACAGTAAAATATGGTGGTGGTTCCATCATGCTGTGGGGCTGTGTGGCCAGTGCAAGGAGTGGAAATCTTGTCAAAGTTAAGGGACGCATATATTCCACTCAGTATCAGCAGATTCTGGAGACCAATGTCCAGGAATCAGTGACAAAGCTGAAGCTGCGCTGGGGCTGGATCGTTCAAAAAGACAATGACCCTAAACACTGCTCAAAATACACTAAGGCATTCATGCAGAGGAACAAGTACAACGTACTGGAATGGCCATTTCAGTCCCCAGACCTGAATATAATTGAAAATCTGTGGTGTGAGTTAAAGAGAGCTGTCCATGCTCGGAAGCCATCAAACCTGAATGTACTAGAGATGTTTTGTAAAGAAGAATGGTCCAAAATACCTTCAACCAGAATTCAGACTCTCATTGGAACCTACAGGAAGCATTTAGAGGCTGTAATTTCTGCAAAAGGAGGATCTAGTAATTATTGATTTCATTTCTTTTTTGTGGTGTCCAAATTAATGCAGCTGCCTAATTTTTTTTTAACTACTTAAGCCCAACTGGATGAACATTCTCGTCCAGTTGGGCTGTGCGCACTCCCGGGGGCCGTGCGCACTCCCACCTCTGGCCATTAGCCCAGCGATAAATGAATGGGATTATAGATCCCATTCATTAATCATAGCCCCCTGCAGAAAAACCGACAGCCTCTAATCAGAGGCTGCGGATTTTCTGAGTTACAAAAAGTTCCCCGTCTTCATTCTTCTTCCTGGAAGCGTACGATCATGCTTCCAGGACTTTTTCACTGCGGCCATCTTGTGCCCAAATAGTAAAACTACACACACATCCATTTTTTTTTTATAAATAAATACATTTTTTGCATTTAAAATTAGCTGTTTACCTCCCACACCAAAAATTACTCACATACAATTTTTAATACAAAAAATAAAATAAAAATTACAATAAAAAAAAAAAACAAACAAAACATAAATAGTTACCTAAGGGTCTGAACTTTTTAAATATGCATGTCAAAGGAGTATATTAATATTAGGGATGGGACGACGAATCCGGCGAATCCACGAATCCCTCGAATATTGGGAAATATTCGAGATTCGTGGATTCGAATCCCGACGCCATTTTCCACTATACGAATCCGCCGAATCCCGACGCTGCATCGCCGCGCGTCCGCTGCTCGCACTCGTCCTCCTTCGACCTCCTCCGACCCCCCCGCACCTCCTCCGCCTGCCCGCCCGCATACTGTATCAACTCACCTATCCATAGCGGAGCGCAGAGCGGCAGACCTCTCGCTGACTTCCTGGTTCCCTCTAGTGACGGCTTTTACAATGACGTCATCAGTAAAAGCCGGTCCGGCCACTAGAGGGAACAGGGAAGTAACGAAGAGGTCTGCCGCTCCGCGCTCCATGGGAAAGGTGAGTAGATTCTTATGCAGGGGTGAGCAGAGGAGGCACGGGGGACGGAGGAGGCCGTGGGGGGTTGGGGGTGAGCAGAGGAGGCCGTGGGGGGTTGGGGGTGAGCAGAGGAGGCACGGGGGGGGCCTACCTACCTACCTACATAACTACCTACCTATCAGACACTATACCTACCTACCTACAGGCCACTCTACCTACCTACAGGCCACTATACCTACCTACCTACCTACCGGCCACTATCCTTACCTACCTACCTACCTACAGGCCGCTATACCTACCTACCTACAGGCTGCTATACCTACCTACCTACCTACAGGCCGCTATACCTACCTACCTACAGGCCCCTATACCTACCTAAAGGCCCCCTATACCTACCTACCTAAAGACCCCTATACCTACCTAAAGGCCCCCTATATGTTCCTACCTACCTACCTAAAGGCCCCTATACCTACCTACCTAAAGGCCCCTATACCTACCTACCTACCTACAGGCCACTATACCTACCTACAGGCCTCAATACCTACCTACCTACCAACCTACCTACAGGCCCCCTATACGTACCTATCTACCTAAAGGCACCTATACCTGCCTACCTACATACCTATATATACTTAAGGCCCTATACTCTGGTACCTATACTGAAGGTCCCTTTACCTACCTACCTACCTACCTACAGGCCCCTATACCTACCTAAAGGCCCCATATACCTACCTACCTAAAGGCCCCTATGCCTACCTAAAGGCCCCCTATACGAACCTTCCCTCCGTACTTAAAGGCCCCTATACCTACCTACCTACAGCCCACTATACCTACCTACAGGCCTTACTACCTACCTACCCACCTACCTACAGGCCCCCTATACGTACCTACCTACCTAAAGGCACCTATACCTGCCTACCTACATACCTACCTGTACTTAAGGCCCTATACCCTGCTACCTATACTGAAGGTCCCTTTACCTACCTACCTAAAGGCCCCTATACCTACCTACATACCTACCTATAATTAAGGCCCTATACCCTGCTACCTATACTGAAGGTCCCTTTACCTACCTACCTACCTAAAGGCCCCTATACCTACCTACCTACCACCTACCTATACTTAAGGCCCTATACCCTGCTACCTATACTGAAGGTTCCTTTACCTACCTACCTACCTACCTATACTGAAGGCACATGTACCTTACTACCTATACTGAAGGCCCCTATACCTAGCTACCTACCTATGCTTTAGGCACATATACCCTGCTACCTATACTGGAGGCCCATATACCCTGCTACCTATACTGAAGGCCCATATACCCTGCTACCTATACTGAAGGCCCATATACCCTGCTACCTATACTAAAGGCCCATATACCCTGCTACCTATACTGAAGGCCCATATACCCTGCTACCTATACTGAAGGCCCATATACCCTGCTACCTATACTGAAGGCCCATATACCTTGCTACCTATACTGCAGGCCCCTATACCTTGCTACCTATACTGAAAGCTACCAATATTGAAGGCACCCATACCTAGCTAGCTATACAAAAGGCACCTTAATCCTCGCTACCTATGCCTGGGTACCACGGATCGCACAATTCTTATGTGCAGGATTCGTTAGATTCGTGATTCGAAAGGTTCGAGATATTCGAGAACCTTTTTAGATTCGGATCCGGATTCAGATTCGAAGAAATTGTGGATTTGTCCCATCCCTAATTAATATATATTTTTTAAATAATGGGCTTGTAAATAGCGATGGATGCAAATTGAAAAAATGCACCTTTATTTCCAAATAAAATATCGGCGCCATACATTGTGATAGGGACATAATTTAAATGCTGCAATAAGCGGGACAAATGGGCAAATAAAATACATGGGTTTTAACCACTTTACCCCCGCGCGTACGTATTTCTCCATCCCTTTTTCCATCCTTTAACCCCCAGGGACGGAGAAATACGTACTTTCCACACTCCAGCCGCTGCCCGCTTCCGCTCGTAAACACGCCGCCCGCCGCTATTAAACACGCCGCCGCCCGCTCGCCCGGAGATCAATGAATGGGAAAATCCATTCCCGTTTGTTGATCTCAGCCCCGCAATGATCTGCTGCCGCTCGGCTGAGCAGCGCGACCATTGTGGGAAAAAAAAAAGTTCTTAGCCTCTTTCTACTTCCTGCAAGCATCCTTCCGGACGCTTGCAGGTCGCATAAACAAAATGTTACTGTGGCCATCTTGTGGCCAAATAGTAAAACTACATCCAAAGCATTTTTCACATAGAAATAAATTAGTTTAACACACAAAATTAACCCTTTACCTCCCACACGGCCCAATTTTTTTTTTCTTGTAATTTAAAAAAAAAAAATTACAATTAAAAAAACAATACATAAATAGTTACTTTAGGGACTGAAATTTTTAAATATTTATGTCAAGAGGGTATAACACTGTTACTTTATAAACTATGGGCTTGTAATTAGGGATGGACGCAAAACTGAAAAAAATGCACCTTTATTTCCAATTAAAATATTGGCGCCAAACATTGTGATAGGGACATAATTTAAATGGTTTTATAACCGGGACAAAAGGGCAAATACATTTCATGGGTTTTAATTACAGTAGAATGCATTATTTAAAAACTATAAAGGCCAAAAACTGAAAAACAATTTTTTTCCCATGTTTTTTCCTATTTTCCCATTAAAACACATTTAGAATAAAATAATTCTTGGCATAATGTCCCACCTAAAGAAAGCCTAATTGGTGGCGAAAAAAACAAGATATAGTTCATTTCATTGCGATAAGTAATGCTAAAGTTATAGACGAATGAATGGAAGGAGCGCTGAAAGGTGAAAATTGCTCTGGTGGTCAGGGGGTAAAACCCCTCAGTTGGGAAGTGGTTAATTATGGTAGCATGTATTAATTTCAAACTATAATGACCAAAAACTGAGAAATAATGATTTTTTTCCATTTCTTTCTTAATTTTCCTGTTAAAATGGATTTAGAATAAAATAATTCTTAGCAAAATGTATCACCCAAAGAAAGCCTAATTGGTGGCGGAAAAAACAAGATATAGACCAATTCATTGTGATGAGTAGTGCTAAAGTTATTGGCAAATGAATAGGAGGTAAAAGTTGCTCAGATGCAAAAAATAAACAACCCTTCGGGCTTAAAGAGTCTCCGTAACAAAAATTGCATCCTGTTTTTTATCATCCTACAAGTTCCAAAAGCTATTCTAATGTGTTCTGGCTTACTGCAGCACGTTCTACTATCACCCTCTCTGTAATAAATCAACTTATCTCTCTCTTGTCAGACTTGTCAGCCTGTGTCTGGAAGGCTGCCAAGTTCTTCAGTGTTGTGGTTCTGTGATGCATCTCCTCCCTCCAGGCCCCTCTCTGCACACTGCCTGTGTATTATTTAGATTAGGGAAGCTTCTCTCTTCTCTCTTATCTTTTACAAGCTGGATAAATCCTCCTCTGAGCTGGCTGGGCTTTCACATACTGAGGAATTACATACAGGCAGAGCTGTCTGCACTCTGCAGGAAGAAACAGCCTGACACTTCAGTGGAAGATAGCTGCAGGGGGAAAGAAACACACAAATGATCTCTTGAGATTCAAAAGGAAGGGTGTATACAGCCTGCTTGTGTATGAATGTATTTTCTATGTGTGGACATACTGTACATCAACCTACTTCCTGTTTTGGTGGCCATTTTGTTTGTTTATAAACAAACTTTTTAAAACTGTTTTTAACCACTTTTAATGCGGGCGAGGAGCGGCGAAATTGTGACAGAGGGTAATAGGAGATGTCCCCTAACGCACTGGTATGTTTACTTTTGTGCGATTTTTACAATACAGATTCTCTTTAAGTGGTTCAACAATTATTGCACATTTTCTGTAAATCCAATATACTTCATTTCACTTCTCAAATATCACTGTGTGTGTCTCCTATATGATTAAATAACTGACATTTTTTTATCATAACAACCAACAATTTATACAGGAAAATCATGACGATTGACAAGGTTCCCCAAACTTTCACATCCCACTGTACCTGCTGGTTCATAGATTAGAAAATAAGTAACAAAGGCTCCTGTCATGTGCAAGTAATTACTCCTGCAGCAAGATGGGAGTTACTGCGCAGTTTCATGGTAACAGTACTCCAAACACTGCACCCAGAGTACTGTTGTCAAGGTTGCACAGAGGTGTAATTTGAGCTGTCAGTTTTTTTCTAAAACTTTAGCTAACACTGCCGATTAAAATAGATAGATAACTTTGATAACAATAAGTTCTGCGATTGAAGAAAAAAAAGATTTGTGCAGCACCTGTCTATGTTTATGACAATTTTATAACAAAACTGGAATTCTCTCTTAATATTTAGTTGGATTAAGTCAAGGCATTGGAGACACTGGAATGACTGGTAGAGCTCTTAATAATAATTTATGAGCTTTGTACTCTGTGTTCTTGGCTTGCCGCTGATATCCCAGCACTGAGCAGTAAAAGTGTGAGCTGTCCTGCATCAGGTGGGGCTCTTAACGTTCTTACCGTCCATTTGGTTTACCACAGGAAAGATTAAGCAAAACTGATACTGCTCAGGAAATAAAAAGAAATCATAGTTCTCATATTCTCCTGAATATATTAATATCAGTCGGCTGTCTATATGGAATGAACCAGCTAGGCAGGCCAATAGCTGCTGTGACCCCTGGATTTATGTATGCCGGCTGGGTGATTTGGCATTTGAATATTCAGGAGAATGGGAACAATATGCTTCGTTTGGAAAATACCGCATTCACCCATCATGTGATCCACAGTGCAATGAGCATAGATTTTCTCTTTTGCTGCTTTTAAAACCCATCTCTAGACACAGACCAAAAAAATACCATGTATTTGATTAGTAATTAGCGGTGTGCTGAGATAATACCTTTTTGCATGAACGGAGGCTCCTGCTGCTAAAAACTTGTAATAAAGTTTTAAAGCACGCTGGGACTGAGAGAGACATTGAGGGCCCATTCACACTGAGGTGGTGCGGTAAATTTACAGCATCACACCGCAGCATAATCAGTGTTCTCCCCAGGCTCTTTTAGCCGGCTAGTTTTGATGAGCACCCGGCTGTTATCATCTCACCTCCTCCTATGCTGTAAGCAGAGTTTCTTACAGAAGCACCGGCCCTGCATTTTCTCATATTGCCCCACCCGGCTACTTTTTCATGCCACCCGGCTGGAAAAAAATTCTGGTGAGAACACTGATAATGTTAATCTATGGGGGTGATCACACTCCCCAAATTGCTGTACACTGCGCCAGAAGTGCCCTATCTAACACGCTTCAATACCTACATTACCACGTGGCTCCTGCGGTGTCCTTCGGCGATCTGCATTAGGCCGGAAGTCATGTAAGCCTATGGCAACATTCACACTTTTAAAAAACCCACCACAATTATCTGCATTGCATAGAAATTTACTTCTGCCCCGTCATCGGATTGCCGAACAGGAAGTGATCATCACTTCCTGTTTGACAGGATGCCAGACAGGGACTAACACGATTAACCTCGAAGGCCTGTTTTTGGCGGTGCATTGGGCCAATCTACAGTGTGAAGCTTGCCTGAGGCTGATATATTTAATTCCTTTTAAACAATGCAAGTTTGTTGGCTGTTCTGCTGCCTCTTATACTTTTAGCCACAGCCCCTGAACAAGCATGCAGATCAGATGTTTTTTTTCAGCCACAGGCTTGTTTCAGGTGTGTGATTCAGAAACTACTGAAGCCCAAGAGATCACAGGCAATCTGTATTGTTTAAAAGGAAATAAAAATGGCAGCTTCTATATTTCTCTCACTTCAGGTGTACTTCAATCACATCATCAGAAGCAGCTAAGCACAGAGAGTTTTGAGTTCTGTGGGTGGGCCTACTGCGGCTGCTTGGATTACATCAGAAACAAAGAACCCCAAAGCAACTACTCTCCCAGGACTAGCAGCCTGGTCCACTGGTGCACAAAGAATGAAGGAGGCACTCAGCTGGTGATAATTAAACTTGCGTTTAATGCTATAAGTAGCTTAACAAGACATGTTTCAGGGTCTCCCCTTTATATACACCTGAGGAAAGGGGAAACCCTGAAACATGTTGTATTAAGCTACTTATCGCATTAAACACAAGTTTAATTTTCATGTCTATGGGTAGTACCAATAATATTATGATTATATTATTTTGGTTTTATATAGTGTCAGTTTTTGTCTGACGGTACATACACATATTGGATAAAAGTCACCCGACATGGCTGATAACGTTTGCTTTGGCTGATGATCGTTTTTTTTCTTCTAATGTGAGAAGTGAGAAGCCAACATTGCTTAAAGGACTCCCGAGGCCGTAGATCGGGGGGGGGGGGGGGGGTAGGCCCTAGAACTGCGCAGCCGCACTCACGGCTATGTGGACTGCGCAGCCGCGGCCAGCTCATGCGGCCATGTTAGTGGAGGCAGGAAAGCCTGACCTGGGCCGTGCGGTCGTGAGCCGGCCAGGGGGCTATTGAGCGGCGGGGACCTGGCGGAACGGCACGGAGGGTGAGGACGGCATCCTCCGTGCATACGAATGTGTGCAGGTATTTAACTTTTTTTGAGATTTGGCCTTGGAAGTCCTTTAACCACCTTAGCGGTATGGACGAGCTCAGCTCGTCCATTACCGCCAGAGGGTGCCGCTCAGGCCCTGCTGGGCCGATTTTGATATAATAAAAAGCAGCACACGCAGCCGGCACTTTGCCAGCCGCGTGTGCTGCCTGATCGCCGCGATACGCCGCGAGCAGCGGCGAAAGAGGGTCCCCCCAGCCGCCCGAGCCCTGCGCAGCCGGAACAAATAGTTCCGGCCAGCGCTAAGGGCTGGATCGGAGGCGGCTGACGTCAAGACGTTGGCTGACGTCCATGACGTCACTCCGCTCATCGCCATGGCGACGAGGAAAGCCAAACAAGGAAGGCTGCTCATTGCAGCCTTCCTTGTTACTTATGCTTGCTGGAGGCGATCGGAAGAACGCCTCCGGAGCGCCCTCTAGTGGGCTTTCATGCAGCCAACTTTCAGTTGGCTGCATGAAATAGTTTTTTTTTTATTAAAAAAAAACCCTCCCGCAGCCGCCCTGGCGATCTCAATAGAACGCCAGGGTGGTTAAGGATCCAACATGGTGGATCTTTAATGATCCCTGACACCCGAACGGATGGCATCCTCCATGGATACAGAATAAACACAGGTACTTAACTTTTTTTAGACATTTGACATCGTAAGTCCTAAATACTACGGACACATCTGCTTAAAGTGGACCTGAACTCTTGCACAGGACAGAAGGAAAACATAGAGAACACCACCCTGTATGTATTTAGAGAGTTTAGCCTGTCTTATCCCCCCTCATTTGTGAAAATCACAAGTGTAGTTTTAATCTCTCAACTGTGTTACCTCAGGAATCTCTGCAGAACAGCTAATTTGTAAACACAGGATGTTAACCCTATGTCTGCTTCCATGAAAGCAGGAAGTAGACACACTGCAGATTTATTGCAGGATTTCTATCAGATGTAACAAAGAAATATTTTTCTTTGAAGGTTATTATGCTACTGCTAGGGCCTGATTCACAAAGCGGTGCTAACAGTTAGCACGCTGGTGAAAAGCCCTTTATCACGCCTAAACTCAGTTTAGGCATGATAAGTTTAGGTATGATAAGTTTAGGCGTGATAAGTTTAGGCGTGATAAGTTTAAGCACCAACTGGGTTAGCACCGCAGTGCATAGCTGATCAAAAGTTTTGCGCTACCAAAGTCTGGTGCACTTCGCATAGAGTTCAATGGCGCTGCTTTGCATGCGGGACTTTGTGCATGATCTAAACTTATCTAAACTTATCATGCCTAAACTTATCATGCCTAAACTTATCACGCCTAAACTTATCACGCCTAAACTGGCTTTTCACCAGTGTGGTGCAATGGTTATCACGCCTAAAGTCTCTAACTGGGTTAGCACCGCTTTGTGAATCGAGCCCCTTATCTTTTAGAGTATAGAGGAAGTACTGAGTTCAGGTCCGTTTTAAGACAGTTTCTACAAGATTTATTGGCCAAGCAATTATCCATTAGGCACTCGTAGCAGGCTTTTTTTTTTTTCTTTAAAGCCGGACTAGGCGACCTAAAGATGACCTCTCCACATATAATCTGTATCAAAAAATTCACTGTCATCATTTCAGAAAGGTAGGCCTTCCAAATACACAGTTAGCCCAGATCAATCCCAAAGGAAGTCCTGATTACAAAAAGTCCAAATGGCAGCTCCATAAGACCTCGGAATAATGAGAACTACAAAACAATGGTTTCTTAGGAATGCAGCATAATGATGACTGACTGGTTCAAACTTATAAAATAGCTGTGCTCATCCTACACAGACCATAACTAGGGGGAAGGGGGATGCAAAGGAATGTGGCCAAATCAAATGCAAATCAATATTAACTCTTGCACTCAAAGCTTGCACTTGCAGCAACGCATAGCACACTGCAATACAAACTGCCAAACGAAATGGAGGATCTTAGTTCTCCAAAAAATGCTGCAGCATTCCCAAATTAAGCCAATCCTTCAAAATCATCAAGGTTCCCTTTTTATGATCAGTCTATGGATAGAAGCTCTTTGAAAAGCAGATATGTCTCTGGTATTTGATGCTTTATGGCATTTGGATGAGCTCTGGTTTGCTAAATGAAGGAGTAGGTTGATATCTGTATGCAGTTATAATATCAAAAGTTTTCCAAGAATTAGAGTTATCAGCCATTTCCCCGCAGGGGAAGACTGTGGGAGTTTTTAGGCCCTGATGGCCATAGCTACAACCGATCTTAGTCATATTTCATTACACACCTGCTGCCTCGACCTCTACCACTTCCTCCCGTACCAAGAGTCCTAGGAAGAGACAAGAGTAGAATAAAATTCTAAATGCAAACGTTGAGACGATGCACAAATTCGAAATTGGGTCAGAATAAATTCCTTAGATCCCCTAGGCTAAGTGCTATGGCCTCTCACATTGCTCTGTGGCCTTCCATATTGATTATCTTCTCCTCACCATGATCGAACATGCTAGACAGATTCAGGCAAACCACACACTGGGTCAAAAAGCTCTGCTTGAGCCTTGTACGTTACATCTGCTCAGCTTAGCGGTGAGTTTTCGAAAAACAAACTTGAAGCTTGTAATAATGTGATGGATTCCTGGAAATGGTTGTTTCTGTTCTGTGAACGCACCACCATCATTGTTGACCTCCCAACTGTACGCTATCATTCTCCATCCAGGTCCAAGTGACATTCCTACTTCCTGACTTGTTATTTCAAGACCAAAAAACTGTGTACAACACATCACATCCAATTTCTTTCCTACGGGCTGATGAGACGTATTAGGCATATTTAAAGAATCCCTCGTGAGCGAGTTTGGATAAAATTTGCTCCACATGCGGATGGAATGAATGCGTATGAAGACTCCATGAATTGTTAATGTCTTCCAGCTCTCACCTCAAGCTCCGTTCTCTTACTCGACTTCAAATCACGTGGAGACGTTTTCAAAGTTTCCTATGAAATCACTTTGAGTGGATCTAAGCCATCATTTTTCTAACTCTGATCTTTGCAAAGTGTTTTGCCTGTGTAACACTGTGAGTTAAAGTCAGGACAAATATCTTTATATGTTTTTGTTTCAGCATACTAACACGTTAAATCCAGATTTCATTCAGATATAAAATACCCGATTATATGTTTATGTTTTCCGTAGAGGCAAATGATCCATTTAAGTTTAAAGTAGGATGATACTCCCAAAACCATTTCAGTGACTCTTCTTAGGTACATAAGAGAACATTTGAAAGTATTGCCAGCATTCCCCACTGCAGAGAGCAATACCGGCTTGCTTATCTCTGGCTAATTGGCAAAAGTAATCATTTCAGAGTGGAATCCCACTCTAAATATAGCTATTGTAAATGCCTGAATTGTCTTAGTATATGCTGTAATCCCTTGCACTGCATACCTGGACAGCAGGGCCGGATTTACCATAAGGCACTGTAGGCACGTGCCTACAAGTACCTGGCGATGGAAAAGCAGCTCACTCTCCTCCTCTGCTGATTCCCTCCCTCCCTATGCAGAGTCGTGAGCAGAGTGTAAATGAGAGGTTACTCACCCAACTCTCGACATTCCACTGATGAAATCTCCCTTCAGTCGGGGACACGACTAACTACTTAATACTGAGGATACCTCTGGCTTCCTAATGCTATGGGACACCTGTAGCTTTATGACAGGCAAGGGTAGTAAGGGAGAAATGACAGCTGGACCAGCCAGCACACTTGCAGTGCAGTTTGATTGGGGTTTGTAGGTTCATGGGGGGCAAAGTCTAGGGTGTCATGACATCTGTGCCTATAGGCCCCTGTGATATAAATCCAGGCCAGCTGGACAGTGGAAGGAAGGGCAGAAAGACAGAGAGAGAGAGAGTGTGTCAAGGGGGAGACCAAACACTAAAGTTGGTCATTAGTGGTATATTGGAGCCGTGGTTGGTGAAGATGGAGAGCTAGTTCTATAAGCTAATATGAGTTGAATAAGTGAGAACACTAACATTGGACAATTATTATGTAGCATTGACACCTTCCACAGCACTATACATAGTGTATAATGTCATGTTACTAATTGTTCCTAAATACATTAAAAACAGTACTATGCATTTGGTTTTATGTCATTCCAGTACTGTTTTGGGGGGATTGGGGGGGGGGGGGAGGGGGGGCGGGTAGAAAAATCAAGACCAATATATTTACACATTATGGATATCGACTTTCATAATTATCTTCTTTTGGACTGCACAGTGTATAAATTAGGTAAAAAAAGATCAGTATACCTTGCTTCATATTCTCAGGTTTTCCCATACTGCAATATTGTATTCATGCCAAAGCAGCCCTATATTTTTTTCCACAGTCTCTTTGTGGAAGCACATTTCCTCTGAGAGGTTCAGAGTCAGACCTAACTTCTCTTCTTGATTCTTCCTATGACCTCATTTTGATCCTGACCCGTCTGACTGCCCTGAACTCTGACTTTATGAACTCGAACTTGCTTTGTCTGCTGATTTGCTACCTTACTTGTCCTCGTTAACTGACCCCACACTGACCCTGACTATTCTCTTTGTAGGAAGCTTCACATGAACTCTTGCTTGGGTCCTTAGGCTTTTGATATCTGTCTGTCTTCCTTCTCAGGCTGCCAGTCTGAGCCCCTTAGGGCTTGGAGCTCAGGCTTTGATACCACCCAAGGATTATCGAGTTCCAGCAAGGAAAGGCCTTGTGTTTGCTGCTGCACATTTGCCTTTATAATTTCCCTTTTCTTATTGGACTCTATAGATGATAAGTACAAGTCTTTTAAATCAACTTTAATGATGCAGTTCAGGCACAGTTATATGAATTTATTAGAACATGTTTAAAGGGATTATGCTTAGAAAGTTTACTGATAATAATTACTATTATCATGTATTTATGGAGTGCTAACACCTTCTAAAGAGATTAACAAAGTACCTAGCCCTGTCATTAATGGTCCCTCAAAGGAGGTTACAACCTAATCCATACCATAGTCACTGTCTTCTGTTCAAGTCACAGTCTTAGGCTGTGTACCCACTGGGTGATACTTGTGGCAATGTTACCCGACGTCAGGCAACATCGTTTAACATAAGCATGTAAAACATTGTTCCCCCCCCTGCAGTGATCTCTCATCATTAAGCGATGGACACGGGCGGTTTGGATTGGGTAGATCTCCAACAACTCCTGCGCAAAGTACCACGATCGCTTGAAGCCACGCCCGTCATGTAACAACGCGCGTACCCGCCAGCTGGAAGGCGGATCAGGTGAGCGCTCGTCATCAGGGAAACGTCGCTGGATCCATCTCCCTGCATCACGAGGTGAGTACATAGCACTGGGCCAATTTTAGAAGAGGTCATTAACATATCAGTATGCTTTAGGATGTGGGAGAAAATTAGGGATCCTGGAGAAATGCAAGGAAAACATAAGAAATCAATGCACATGGTGTCCTGGCTAACGTCTGGGACTCAGAATCAAAAGTTATGCAATAAACTTTTCTTAGAGGAGATGTTTTATCACTTTAACAATAAATAATTTTTTCACATTTACAGCACAACCAAATATGCCGACCCAAATTAACCACTTGAGGACTACAGGTTTATACCCCTAGTGACCAGGCCATTTTTTACAATTTTGCACTTCACGAATTTAGCGGTTTATTGCTCGGTCATACAACTTAGCACCCAAATGAATTTTATCTCCTTTTCTTCTCACTAATAGAGCTTTTTTTGGTGGTATCTAATTACTGCTCCAATTTTTTTTATTGCTTAAAAAAGAGCAAAATGTTTACATTTTTTTTAATCTCCCCCCTCCCTCCCCCTTTGGTCCTACACTACGTTACATACACATGGTTATGGCAGGAATTAGATTGTGAGCCCATCAGAGGGACAGTTAGTGACAAGGCAATATGCTTGGTACAGTGCTGCGGAAGATGTCAGCACTATATACATTTTTATTATAAATAAAAAGAACAGCCTGCCAGCGCTGATCAGCCTCTGGCAGGCTGCTCGCTGGAGCCGGCTGTTTACAGTGACGGGAGCTCCTGTCAAATCTCGCTCCTTGTGAGATGACACCACTCTCTCGGAACCACTTAAGTTTGATACTATTTTTCTTACCCACGCTTTAGTGCAGGGTGGTCAACCTCAAATACAAAGTGGGCCGAAATTGTACACCAGTGACCTAGTCGCGGGCAAATCTCGATGTCTATTGGGCACTATCCTCCCTTATAAAGTTCCCAGGTGGCCCCCTCCCCTATATAGCTCCCTGGTGTTTAGTGCTTTGCCCCTCCCTCCCTTCCCCATATGGCTTCCCTGGCATTCTAGGGCTTCACCACCAGTATAGTTTCCTTGGTGGTCTATAGTGGGCCAAACATAATGCAAAGTGGGGAAACCACTTGAGGGCCAAATTTAGTGACTCCGAGGTACAGATTTGGCCCGTGGGTTGGAGTTTGACATGTATGCTATAGTGCTTTTTTCACTTGCTAGGCACTTAGAGAGTATTTTGTAGATAAAATGTGAAAACTCGGTAGAAAACTTTATAGTATAATGGCCTCAAAATTAATATGTGTGAGCTTAATATACTGTAACATACCCATAAAATGGTAGCTTCCATCATTATTGTACTCTGAGCTGAGAAGGGGAAGTGAGGCTGTCTAGCACTACTGCGTGGACGGACAGCACCTGCGCCGAATAGTGTCGACCTGCAAGATTACCGGGCTACCTACAGGAGGATCCAAATGGTGTTGGAAGGCGGTATGGGACCGATAAGCCTGAAGGGGGCTGGAGAAAGCCCCAGGTATGTATAAAACTCTTTTTTTTCTCGTCTCAGGTACACTTTAAGCTTGTTGTTTCACTTAGGTCCGCAAAGGTTTTTCATTTAGAAAATCTACCCCTTTGTCCCGTTTTCTGAAAATCCACTGCAGCATTCATTTAGCCAGAAGCAGACATAGCACTATTGGCTATTCATTTTATGTTTCCATTAAGTATATGCACCTTGTATTTATACGGCCACAACACATGATGCTTGCTATGAAATATCATCCCATTAAATGGGGTAATATCATATGCTCCTAGGTCACATCTCTTTCCATTCTTCCCTCTTTATAATGCTTTCTACAACCAACTCATAAATAATATGTGCCTACCGTACACCGTTGTTTTATCATGCTCTGTCTCCTGTGGGCTTTTAGCAATGATGTCATGATTGAGTCTGCATTTTGCTGTTATTGCTCTGGGCATATGATACCTTTAAGAAGTCATTGATAGCAACTCTTTCTGATTATTTTATATTTTCCATAGAAAAACAATCTTCAGCTGACTGCATTCTGCAAATATCCCCAACTGTGCACATTTGTGGAGTGATAAATGCAGGACATAACTGAATTCCCAAACGTGGGATCTTCATAACATGGATCTTCTTATACTCAGTCACTAGGTCATGAGTTGTGCATTTTAAAACTCAACTCTGGGGGAAAAGAATTACTTTAGTTTTGGATAGAGTGGGAAGGTTTTTTTTTTTTTTTATTATTTTTTTTTTTTGGGGGGGGGGGGGGGGTCCTTGCTGTCTGAAGCACATTTAGAAGAATATTTTCAACTTCCTGCTCAGACAGTAAATATAATTATTCTTGCAGAATGGAGAAGAGTTACAAAGTTGGTGAATAATTTGTTGGCCTTCCTCATCTTCAGTCCCCACAATCATTAGTGTTCATTTTGAAGCCCCTGTCCAGTTTCATGCGTTGTTCCATTAACACCTCCCACCCCTCCCAGTCATAAGTGACAACTGATTCAATTTATCTTTATGAAAATAGAAGTGATCATGTGACTGCCGCTGCTTCATGCTCTTCACGCCGCACTCCATCATTCCGAGACTTTCTCCTCACAGGAGAACTTCTGCTATCAAGGTGAAAGTATTGGGAGGATGGAATGGAGCACAGCGAGTCAGCGACCAGAAGCAGCAACATAGGTGAATTAGCCACTCCTGCCATGTCCCACATCCCCCAGCACTCAGGTTCAGCCTCAGGGAAAACTTCATTTTGCTCTCACCCGCTCATCCTCACTCCTGAGCTATTCTGCTCTCTAGAAGAGGAGGTGTGGCCAAACTGCTGCATTTCGTCCCTTCCATTTAGAGTGTGGGAGGGGCATGGTTGAGCTGCCACTCATTCCTTCTCCTATAGGGGTCAGTGTGGGGAGTGGTGTGGCTAGCTGTGAGTGCAGACAACAAGGTCTTATTCTGGGAATACACGATTCGTTTTTGCCTTCGTTTAAACCTTCGTTTCGATTGTGCCTTTTGTCCTTTTCGATCCCGAAATAATCGATCGTATGGTTAATATCACCACCCACGGTTTCAATTTTTTTTCGATTCTGATGGTTTCGTTTTTCCAATGATCGAAGGCTGCAAAGAAACGAAACGAAAATCCCTTTTTTCCTTTCGTTTATACCTTCGTTTTCGTTTTCAATAGCGATAGGGGCGGCTTTTAGGAGGAGCGAATAGCATATACACAGAGGCCAGGTGCGCTGGCAGGGTCTCCAGCGGGTGCAGGATCGGATTGCCGGCCCACAAACCCCCACATTTATGCAAAATAGTACAGGGACGGACTAACGAATCGACGGCATAAACGAATATATAATCGATCTGAACAGCCATCAAGCCTACCAATGGCTCGATTAGATGGATAAAGAGAGATAATATCAAACATGTTCGATCACTAGTCGTTCGGTTTTGGGGTCTATTAATCGAAACTATAATGAGATTATGACTATTTTCACATACGTTTTCAACACTCGATTCGTTTACCGAACGAATCGAAGGCTAAAACGAAGGCAAAAACGAAACGTGTATTCCCAGCATTAGACTTTGTGATGAAAAGCTTTACTGTAATTTCCAATTACCAAACTGCAATGCTGGTCATGTGTTTGCTGCTGTTTAAAAATAAAAAAAAATAATACCATTCCACTTGCAAAGCATAAACTTATACAATTTATTGCGACATGAACAAAAACACAAATTGCAGCTATGGAAGTAGCCAAAGTTAATATTCGAGATGCTACTCTTGCTGATCGAGTAGACCGCTATCGTAAAGTATGGGATGATCCATGAGTGACCTCTCAGGTATCGCTGCATTGCTCTCTGATGTCGATTCTATCTGCCAATATGCAGACTGGTACAATGTTAGCTGTACGCTTTAATATGAAACCACCTACTGTCAGATATGCATACTTAGAGAAACCATAACAAAGGATTGAACTTCATCCCAATCAGTAGCTGATACCCCCTTTCCCATGAGAAAGCTTTTCCTTTTCTGAAATGGATCATCAGGGGGGCTCTGTATGGCTGATATTGTGGTAAAACCCCTCCCACAGTGTGATGTCAGGACCATGGTGCTGACATCACACTGTGGGAGCCTTGTTGCATTGTGGGAAATAACCGGCGTTTCCAACTGCCAAAACTGCATCGTCTCTTTCCACAGACATCACCTGCCAGCAGTAAAGATGTCGCCATGTGATAAATATCAGAATGTAAATCAGGGAGACGAAATATTTTACAGTTGGCAAACACTGACTAAATCATTTATAAATAATTATTATAAAAATTAAGCACTTTTTTCATTACGTTATTTTAATTGCAGTTCCTCTTTAAATATAAGCCACTAAACTACAGTACTTGGATGGCCGTGATCTTATGTACGTGAAGTTACATTGTTACGCCGTTCTTTTTCACCCTATAATCTGTTTAAGATTGAAAATGTGTCTGTTAAAGCTTTTTATATTGTTGACATACTTAAAAAAAAGCTTTAGAAACAAAAGACTGAAATTTTCCCTGGGGTAGAAAAGGAGGGGAAGTGGTCACCATCCAAAAATGTAAGGTGTAGTCTCAGTTAAATTGGTTGTGTCCAAGTTGACATGACCTGTAAAAATGAAGTATGGCAATAGGTCTACATAGGTCTAATAGGTCTTTCCTAAATAACAGTTGGGCAGCTTGTCTCCCCAAATAATGTAACCAGGGAGAAGAATCTAAATGTAGAGCATCAGGGATGCTATGGAGCAGCGCCCCAAGTACAAGGCGCCCATGGCACTTGCCATACCTGCACCCCTGTCGATACCCCTCTACAGTTGCCTGACTACTGTGCTGATGCTTTACCTTTAATTTAACCTCTACCATAAGTCAATGACTCAAAATATGCATGCAGATCAGATGCTTTGACTCTGGTTCGACTTCACTGGCATCACTTTCTCATGCAGGCATGGATGGCACAATATGAAACAGGAAAAAAGGGCGCAGGCACCATCATAGGAGCCCATTATAAAAGCCGCAATTAGCGGCGAAGAAGGGAAATCTGAATGCCAGGAGCCGCCACTTCCTGCTATGAAAATTGCGGCTTTACATGCGGAGTGCCCGCCCGTTTCCACGGGTGTTCAGGGGGCATTCTGGTTTCCTCTCACATCCCAAATATGTACAGATAAGTTAAATGGCTTCTGCCCATTGACATATGACTACTGCAGGTATTAGATTGTGAGCTCTTTTGATTGACAGTTAGCGAACAGACAATAAACTGTGTAAAGCACCGTGGAAGATGTCACTGCTATATAAATACAAAATACATTTTAAAAATTCACAGTTCACTTAAAGCGGACTCGAACTTAGAACTTCCTCTCTGCTCTGAAAGATAAGCAACAGCATACAACAATCTAACCGTTAAAGAATAACATTTCTCCGTTACAGCTGGTAGAATTTCTGCAATAATCTTTAGTGTGTCTACTTCCTGCTTTCACGGAAGCAGACATCCTGTGTGTACAAATTGGCTGTCAGCCATCTGACACAGCTGAGAGATCAAATTACAGTTGTCATTAGTCACAGATGAGGGGGAATTAAAGCGGATCCGAGATGAAAAACTAACTATAACAAGTTACTTGTCTATATATCTTATCTAAAGTTTAGATAGTTTACACAGCAAATCTAGCTGCAAACAGCTTCAATAGTTTATGATTATTTATTCCTGTGATACAATGAGGGCAGCCATGTTCTGTTTGTCACGTGCTGAGGGCTGGAGATGCTATCAGCTTGCCTGTGTGTAATGTAACAAATTCAGTCCCCTCTCCTCCTCCCTTCTGCCTCTGAAATCTCTGGCTAGTAACCTCCTCCTGCCCAGACTGAGCTCCCATAAGCCCTTGCTACAGTGCCAAGGCACTCTAAAAAGCTGTGGGCGAGGCTTGTTTAGTTTATAGGGAATTAGAGTATTAAAACAAAACAAAAAAAGTATTTGGCTTGAGGAATGCCCTATAAACTATATGAAAGGAACACAATTATGCAATGAGTAAAAGTTTATCTCGGATCCACTTTAAACAGGCTAAATTCTCTAAATACATACAAGGTGCATTTCAGTATGTGTTCCTTCTGTCCTGTGCAAGAGTTCAGGTCCACCTTAAAAATAAATATGCCTTTATAATTTGAATGGCAAAGTGAATATGGATGGAGCACATGAGAAACATGTCGATATTATAAATGACAAGTTCATATTGCAGATCTATAATATTGTATTGCCAAATCTTACGGAAATAGCAGTGCAGTCATGAAGGTCGAGCGTTATATTTCTTTGAATAATCCTAAAGGACATAAACATTGAGTCATATTTATCTATGTACCAGCTGCATCTAAACAGACACCAACTCAGAGCTCTGGAAAAACGGTTATCTGAGACACACATGTAAATATGTACATTGTGTTTCATTGTATTCAGCAAGAGATTATCACATTCCTGATGTAACAGTGGGTGTATTGCGCTTCACATCCATATGATATACAGCAGCTGCGGTGCCAAGTCAGACGGCTACACTTGTGAAATGATTCAGCTACAGAACTGCTTACTAATACTCCATACATGTAAAACGGAGTACTAAGGATATTAAGACAGAAATGTCAATAGATTTTCACAGCTTCCAGTAATGACATTTTCCCTTACTGTTGTTGAGTGCTTTTATTAAATCTATATCAAATGTATGTGAGGATTTAAAAAAAGTAAGTTATAATTTAAGAGCCCGTTTCCACTTGTGCCGCACGCGTCAGCAAGACGGACAGTGGCACTTCCAGGTCTGCGGGTACGCAGACGAATCTCATCAGCCCCGCCATGCACGGCTATGGGATCCTCAGCCTCCCGCACCATTTCGGATGGAGATGCCGGGCGAATGGCTGGCGCAAGCGATTCGGCCGGTGGCGCTATTCATCCCTATGGCAGAGTTACCCCACGCGATTTGCCTGCGGGGAAACTCTGCGTATTCGGTGCGGTTTCCGCGCCAGTGGAACCGGCCCTAAGCATAAAGGCGTGTCCACAAGTGCGTACACTGATCATCACCCTGTACTCTGTACCTCAGGACCGGGCCCGCTCCGCCCCTGGGCCCCCTGTGATGGCAGGGATCAAGGGGGCTATTGTCAAGCCCCTGTGTACAAACAATTTGATAGTTATTATAAAATCGCATGAAAATGGGTGCCGTCAAGAGCATACCTAATCAACGATGCAACCAATTTCAGCCTGAAATTGGTCGCATGTATCGATCGGACACACTTCAAGGTGTCGGGCCGTTGTGGTTGATCAGAAGCGTGGCGGTAACGACAAGCAATATCGGGATGAGCGATTAATGCGATGACATCCCTGGGGCTGTTACGCCAGTGTATAAATGTGTGACACGCATCCTTGATTGCGCCCATGGCCAGGAGCGCTCTGTGCATGTGCACTACGTCACAACTACGTAGTACTATATCTGAGAGAAGATACTACACTATTTGGGCTCCCATTGTTTCTGTGTTTGATATTCAAGATGTTTTGCTCTTATCTCTCAAGTCCTGCAATTATGTTAATCACAGTGCCCTTGCAATCGACAAGGCGCATGCACTTTGATTATTGAATCAAAGCACTTGCAGTGGGAACCCTAAAGCCTCATACACACGTTCAACAAAAGTCTTATAAATGCACGATAATCAAACAACTTGAAGAAGTTGGACAACTTTTGTCAAGTAAAAGTTGGATTGACTTGAGCTGCGTCTTATCAGTCGTTGGTCGCCTCTTATCAGTGATAACAATACAATACAATAACATTTCTATAGCGCTTTTCTCCCATAGGACTCAAAGTGCTTAAGCTGGCCATACACTGGCCCGATTTCGGGGCCTTTCGACGCAGGTATACATTACCTGAGGCTGGCTCCCGGGCATCCCGTCCGTCACTGCTCCCGTCATGGCACCTCCGGCATCCTCGTATAACTTCCGCTGTCACGCCAGTGACAGCGGAAGTACAAATAGAGGGCGCTCTATTTGAACTTCCGCTGTCACTGGTGTGATAGCGTAAATTATATGCGGATGCCGGAGCCGGAGGTGCCACATGACGGGGACATCACGCCCGGGAGCCAGCCGGAAAAGGTAATGTATGCCGGGGGGACAGGCGGCAGCGGCAGCTCAGCAGATTGTGAATCTGTTTCAGGCTGAAATCGATTCACAATCTGTTTGCAGTAAAGGCAGCCATACGATGCCTATCTGATCAGATTCGATCAGAGAGGGATCTGTCTGTTGGTCAATCTGATGGCAAATCAACCAGTGTATGGCTACCTTTAGGCTCTCTCAGATTCAGTAGTTGGTAGTAGGATGAGGTATTCACACAACAAAAGTTATATTTCTGCAAATGCCAAAATGAACAGGGGGGTTTTCAGTCTGGATTTAAACACGTCCAGGGATGGAGCTGTCCTGATCTGTTGAGGTAAGGAGTTCCAAAACGTAGGAGCAGCATGACAGAAGGCTCTGGGACTAAAGGTTTCCAAATGGACTCTGGATTTGACTAGATGATTAGAACCTGTGGATCTGAGATTGCAGGGATTACTATGCAGCTGTAACATTTATTTCATGTATCCAGGGCCCAGATTATTTAGTAATTTAAATGTCAGTAGGCCGATCTTGAATAGGACCCTCCATTCTATAGGTAGCCAGTGAAGGGAGTGCAGGACTGGCGTTATGTGGCAGTGACGGGGTTGGTTAGTTAACAGTCTGGCTGCATAATAGTATGGACCCGCTCCGGTTCTAGTTGAAAAATCTAAGCCCAATTGGGTCTGCGCTACTAAGCAGGCAAAGATGGTTCACGCATGCGCAGTAGCACAGACCAGATAGGCTTTTTCGGCTGGAACTCAAGCAGATCTGCACTAGTGCGCATGGTCAAGCCCTTAATAAGCATTTTTTCGGGGATGCCAGCCCTGGAACAGGCTGGTGGAGGAGGACGAGGAAAACCTCTGGAGGATCTAGAGGCATACCTCTCACAAGGGGCTACCCTACAGGTACACTTTAAGCTATACATTGTAAGAGAAAAGAACTAAAAATATTCAAGTAACAGACTGAACATAAAGAACTATAGAAAAATGTTAGTTACAATGTTTTGCAAAAGTGAATAGCTTATTAGGATTTACAAACATTTTCTACTTACACTTATAGAGAGCAAAGCGCCACTTTTTTCCCCTACAGTTTCTCCTGGTTTCTAGTAACTATAGGAGCTGCCATGTTCCCCCCTCCCCTACTAGCCGCATTTATTTATCAAAGGGCAGGTGTGAAGATAGCATCTGTGGCTTCTATAAACTCTTTGAAGCATAATGTACCCCCATGCCCCTTTGTGAAAGGGGCATGGGGGTACATTATGATTAGCATGTGATGCTCGGTGCTCGGTGTAATGGAGCGCACACGCAGCAGAAAGGGGACAGCGTGCTTCTGAGCCTCGCACTATGCGCCGGCCAGAAGCAAGGGGGAAGGACATACTGCGCACACAGGGTGCAGTATTTCCGGGGTAAGGGTCAGGAAAGTCGCCGGACACCGGCATCTATAAACTAAGAACAGCGGCAGACGGAGGGGGGCTGGAGGCACGGAAGGTATGTACTCCTTTTACCCTACACAGTGCTGCAGTCAATTTTACCACAACCGATCGGTTGTGGTATCCTTTAAAGGAGTACTGTAAGGCCTATGAGGTAAAAAAGAGTTAAACTTACCTGGGGCTTCTAATGGTCCCCCGCAGATGTCTTGTGCCTGCACAGCCAGTCACCGATGCTCCGGTCCCCACCACCGGTTCACTTTTGGAATTTGTGACTTTAAAGTTGCAAAGCCACTGCACCAGCTTGGCCACGTCCTCGCTCCCCCTGACGTCACCGGGAGGGGTCTGCGTCTGCAGAGGCACCTCTAGGCACCAGCTGATAAGCCAACTGCCTGAAGTGCCAGATTTATCTGGGGGCGCTTCCAGGGGGAAAAAAGTTTTTTTTCCTGTCCTTAGAGACTGAAAACTGAGGGTGCGGAGATAAAAAGTTCTAATGAAAGCATCTGCTGCTCAGCCTCTCATAAGGAGTCTACAAAACTTTTGTCTACAACTCTTTGTATGACGTTCCCTAATTAGTTGTTATCTCGGGATCTAGGAGTGTGTCTGCTCACTCCTGTCCCGCCCCTCCTTATGACCGTGAAAAGAAAACATCAGCAGAGGAGGATAGTGTCTTTCTGGGAAGCAGCTACAAGGCATTCCAGAATGGACTGGCCAGGTGCAAAGGGGGGGAGACTTTCCTCCAGGCTGCTGGTACAGTGCTTGGTGCATTGAGGTTTTTCTTGTATAAGGCAATGTGAAGCACTAGGCTGGCTGAGGAGGCTTGCCTTATGCAGAGTCCATAGAAAAAAACTCTGTCTGCTCTCTCACCATTGTAAAGACTGCATGTGGGCAGCTTGATAAGGAATTACACAGGTTGAAAAGTTTTCAACTGTCCCTAGACTCCAGGAGGGCTGCTTTCGGACTTGTGTGAGAGACTGGCAGGGACATGAGTCACATTACAGGCAAGTAGCCTCTGTGAGATATGGGACTGCAATACTATCTAAGCTCTCTGCTCCCTTTCAGTATCTCTCCACTTCTCTTCTCTCCCTTATTAACCTTTGTTCCCCCCTTCCCCTAATGCTGGCTGTCTTCTTGTCATACAGGGAATCTAAATAAAAAAAAAATTCTCCCCTCTCTCTGGATAGTGTAATGGTTAAGGGCTCTACCTCTGGCACTGGCAACCTGGGTTCAAACCTCAGCAAATCTCAGCTATTCCTGCTCAGTAAGCTAGCACCTATTCAGTAAGAGACCTTGGGCAAGACTCCCTAACACTGCTACTGCCTATAGAGTGCGGCCTAGTGGCTGCAGCTCCTGAGTCTGCCAGGAGAAAAATGGAACATAAATGTTTCTTGTCATTCTCTACTATGCCCCCAGGGCCCCCACCACCTCTTACCCTCACAATTGAATCACCCCGATCTTATTATTAATAACCCTAGCCTATAGCTGTCAATTTTGCTGCGTTAGAATGTTTGCACATGCTCTGTAATGTTTGTTTGTTTTTTTAAATGTGCCACATGCGCCGTTTTCGTTCGATCAGTATGCGTCAAAAAGTATGCATCAAGTACGCATCAAGAGACGCATAATGCAGTTCAATGTAACGTCCAACTTCAAAGCTAACATGCGTTGCGTTATGGGCATGTTATGCAACCTTAACGTCGCATCAAACGCAACGTCCAAGTGTGAAAGAGCCCTTAATTTCTAAACACACTGAAGTAAATGTTTAATATAATATGAATGGCAATTATAATTGTAAACTTCACCAAGGTAAGGGAATGACAGTTTCAGCTCCTGGAGTCCATGTGACTAAAATGTGAAAAAATGAATGAATCACAGATGGGTAGGAAGATCCTCTGGCAGCGTCCTTAATAATTTGAAGATGTGTTTTGCTTCTGGTACCCTCAGCTTCCTCTTGGCAGAGATCTGAAGACTCTGACATCATAGCAACAAATAAAAACATGAAGGAAAAGGCGATCCTCAAAGTTGGGTAGTAGCTTTGTTTTATGCGTTATGTTATGCATTACACCCTTTTGTATTTTTTACACAATTAGTTTTGTTTTACTTTTACTTCAGTACTTTCTAAAACTGTTCAAGGAACAAAATCTGAGGATACATTGAGCTGAAGCAATGTGAAAGTGATTATAATCAAAATGGTGTAATTACATGAAAACCTTTAATATCAGGACACGTGAAGTCATTAAACTAAAATGTTGCTGATGATTAATTATATATTTATTCAACTTCTAAGTGTCCTTGTTTTACCTAGCCTTTGTATTCCACTATTTTACTTTGTCTTCTATTTTACTTTAATGTCTCATATCGTTTTTCAATCGTATTAAAGCAGAGCTTTGGGCATCACACTGAAAATGGCCCCTGGTGTTGCTACACTGACATACTGATGTCTAAGTCACACACTTAGAACCAGCATAGAGTTGTGGAGTCAGAGTGGTATCAAAACACCTGATCTGCATATTTGTTCTGCGTCATATATGCTCTTTAGAGATGGCTCTTAGGTTTGCAAACCTCGAACGCGAACTTCTGCAAAAGTTCGGGATCGCGCAAACTTCGTGAACCGCAATAGACTTCAATGGGGAGGCGAACTTTGAAAATTACAAACATTTATGCTGGCCACAAAAGTGATGGAAAACATGTTTCAAGGGCTCTAACACCTGGAGGGGGGCATGGCGGAGTGGGATACTCGCCAAAAGTCCCGGGGAAAAATCTGGATTTTACTCACAGCGGGGTTTAAGGGCAGAAATCACATTTTATTGCTAAATTGGAGGCCTAAAGTGCTTTAAAACATCTTGCATGTGTATACATCAATCAGGTAGTGTAATTAGTGTACTGCTTCACTACACAACGCACTGCAAACAGCTATTTGTGTAGTGACGGCCATGCTGGACTGGTGTGCACCATGGCAAGAGTGCAGGCGATGGCGGTTTTCAAGCCCATATGGTCGGGCTGAGGTAGCTCAATGACAGAACAACAGTGACTGAGTGTCCAGCTGATCAAATTTGGTCTGTCCACAATGAAACAGCGACCTTATTAGCCATCTTTTTGGGTCAGGTGTGCCCCCCAACACACTCATATAGCCAGTTATTGCTTCATTGTGATACGCAAGCAAGGTAACGATCACAAATGGGAATTGACACATGCACATGCCTTTTGTTTTGTTGTTGCAGCCGCAGTGCAGCCGGAAAAATTAGGCAGGCATGTGCACGCACCAGAAAAATTATTATAGTGGCCGCTGCTAGCAAAAAATTCAGGAATCCACCTGGAGTCCTGGGCCCCGTTGGTGGTGGCGGAGAAGGCAGTCAAGCAGCCTGCAGGCAGAGATGCTGTGTGGGGACCGACTTAGTCTTGGGGCAGGCAGTCACACGGCATGCAGACAGAGATGCTGTGTGTGGGGACTGACTTAGACTTCGGGCAGGCCTGACCGTGCTTTGTAGACCAGGCATCCGTGGTCAGATGGTCCCTTGACACAATGATGTGTGCCAGAGATGACACGACTTGCCTTTCAACATCGCGGTACAGTTTGGGTATCGCCTTTTTTTAGAAATAATTGTGTGATGGTATCTTACACTGCAGTGTGAGGCTTTGCTTTTGTGTGCTGCTTTTCCTCAGGTGGTCATCCCATTGCAGTTTGTGCTTTGTAATCATGTGCCTTCGTAAGGTAGTTGTCCCTACGCGGGCCTTGGTCTTTCCATGGCTCAATTTTCGGTGGCAGAGAGTACAGATGGCATTGCTCCTAAATGAGGCAGACACACAAAAAAATTTCCACACCGCTGAGCCCTGGGATGATGGCACTTTGGTGATGGCTGCCGACGGAGTGTTAAGTGGGGTGCCAGAATCAGAGCAGGAGGAGGAAGATATGTCACGCTTCCGTGCGGAAGCTGAGGAAGATGAGGTGTTCTGTGTTAAATAGTCAACTACGTCCTGACAATATTGGGGGTTGATGGCATGTGCCTTCTTCTGAACACTGTACTTTGGTTAAGGGCCACAAGAAATCACAACAGCGCGACCTCGAACAGACCTGCCAGGTGGCCGGCCTCTGGCTCTGCCTCTTGTTTTGTCCGTATTGGGGGGATGAAGTGAAAGGTATGCACTGACTTGACTAATACAATGTGCGGGTTACACAGGTGCAGTGAAAAGGTGACTGCTGGTACAACAATGTGTGGTTACATAGGTGCAGTGAACAGGTTGCAGTGATTGCTAGTACAACAATGTGCAGTTGCACAGGTGCAGTGAAAAGGTGACTGCTGGTACAACAATGTGTGGTTACACAGGTGCAGTGAAAAGGTTGCAGTGACTGCTGGTACAACAATGTGCTGTTACACAGGTGCAGTTAACAGGTATGCATGGACTGGTATATAAAACAGCGTGCGGTCACACAGGTGCAGTGAACAGGTATGCAGTGACTGATATTACAAATGTGCAGCTGTCACACACACAGGTACCATGAACAGATATATAGTGACTGGTATATAATATAACACTGTGTGCGGTCACGTATATGCACTGAACAGGTATGCAGTGACTGGTATCAATACAATGTGCAGCTGTCACACACACAGGTACCATGAACAGGTGCAGTGACTGGTATATAACACTGCATGCTTCTGTCACGCAGGTGCAGTAAACATGAACAGGTATGCAGTGATTGGTATTACAAATGTGCAGCTGCCTGTCACACACATGCAGTGAAAAGGTAGGCATTGAATGTGCTGGGCCTGGCAGTGGCACAGTAGGAATTAGCAAGGGGCCATGGGCCAGCTGCGACTGACTGACAGGGCTGTATATGCAAATGAAAGTCAATAGGTTGCGCTCGGTGACATGAGAAATACACCTCTCTTCCAGACCCCCCTTCAAGAAAGCACTCACCAGATGTTGCGGTCTAATAAAGACCAGTCAGTGCCTTCGGGGTGTATGGCCCCCCGTCGCCTCACGAGCCCACTGCTGCCTCGCTGGTCGAGTTGGAGTAGATCCTCGTGTTCTATGTGGTAGAGTGGCAATGGCTGGTAGGGGAAAGGACCCACAGGAAGACCCGCTTCCAATAGTGTGATACTGCGTTTTATTGTAAAAAGTTTAAAATCAATAGATACAGCACTGTGCGCTGGGCGCTGGCTATAACTAGGGGTAGGTGGAGTCAAGTCCCGTAGGCTGCTAAGAACCCAATGCCTGGGCTGTATATGCAACTGTCAGTGGGACACACACACAAAAAATAGATCACAAGAACAACATTAGCTCTCAAAAGAGCTGTTGAAGGGTGCTTTTTAGCAATAAGAATCAGCAAGGAGCAAGGTAACAAGCCTAACAAGAACCTACGGTAACTAAGCTTTCCCTATGTCTACAGCAGGTTCCTCTCCCTCCTCTAATTACTGCAGCCACACGAGTGAAGGAAATGGCCGACGCTGCCTGCCTTTTATTAAGGGGGCTCCAGGAGGTAGCGTAGCCTGATTGGCTACCATGTGTCTGCTGACTGTGATGTAGAGGGTCACAGTTGAGGCTATTGATGTAGTATAGGGGGCGGGTCGAACTCGCATATAGTTTGCGGTTCACCGCGAACGTGAATCACCGAAGTTCCCGCAAATCGGTTCGCGGTCGCACTGTTTGGGCCATCTCTAATGCTATTGCTAACATGAAGTATTTAAAATCCTAATCTAATAAGGAAAAAAGAAGAAAAATGAAAAAGTAAACATGTATAACCAGTACTAACTAATTTAGGACTATCCAGCAACTCTTAAGGTGCCCATTCCTGTACCATTAACAATGCCCACTCCGATTGATTGGACTGGAAATTTGATATTTTTTCAGCACCTCTTTTATATAGGTAGGGTAGGTGAGGCATTTTCTTCTTAATGCATAGGAGGAACCCTCCCCCCTCCACAAGTAGCTTGGGTTTGCTCTAGACAAAGTTTACAAAGTGCGACATTGAGGCAGGGAACACACTTGACTGTTTTCGTACGCGTTTTCTGCACAGAAAAACTGAGAACTCATGTTAATCAATGTGCTAGTGCACACTTACTGGGTTGTTCGCACACAGAAAAAAAACTGACATTCTGCATGATGACTCTGCACATTTTGGCAGTTTCCTCTATCATTTACATCAGCTGCTGTGAAAAAACGCGCGCGTTTTCCTGCATGGAAACACACTTGGTGTGCAGAAAAAGTATGCAGAAAAACGCGCGCGGAAAACTCAATGTCAAGTGTGTTCCCTGCCTCAAGGAAAGGCCTCATTTTAGCATTTCTAGTTGAAAAAAAATGACAAGCGTAACTCATTATACAGAAAGATGACTGGCCACTCTCCAGATGTCTTCGGCTTATGTTCCAAAATGTGGTTTATAGGTACATCTAGAGAAGATAGTGTTTGATTCCCTCTCTTTTTGGAGGGACAGTCCCTCTTTGAGAACCAAAGCTCCTTTGTCCCTCTTTCTTCTTTATTTGTCCCTCTTTCAGGACTGATGTACAGATCTATGTAAATATATGTATGTACAGTATTTATCTACTGAAAACTGTGTTTAATTGATTCTAAACATTATTACCATCTTTTAAATTGACATATTTCTAACTTTCAAATATTTTTATGAAGGGAAACTAAGGATAATAGAAAAGACTAGTGTGGTTTGAATTATAAATCTAGGTCTTATGCTTATGTATTCTCTGTGGTGATGCGTGACTAGGGGTGTGGCGGGGGCGTGATGAGAGGTGTGGCAGAGGCATGGTTTAAAGTGTCCATCTTTCCAATTTCAAAAAATTGGGAGGTAAGCCAAGGTCTTTCTTTGGAAAGTGCAATGGAAAGTCATCTGTGAAAGTTAAGTAATGTGTTTCCAAATAACAGGATGACAATGGCACGGCTTCCTCAGACAACATCCTTATACACTAAATAATGACATGCTTAGGAGCGTGACTAATGCCACGTGGAGCTCCTCACCTTGGTAGGAAACCACAAAGCAAATAAATGAGTGTGAAGCCAGATGCAGCAGAGAATGGAGAATGGCAAGATAATATTTGGGTTGCTAATCACATCTGAGACTTTGCTAATGACTCTTATTCTTTAGCTGTTACAAAGAAAAGTCCGGGTGATTAATTGTTTATTTATATGGTTATGTCATCGTACATATTTTCCTGTCTGATTTAATCTTTTCTCTTTTCAGTTGTGAAGATAAAAAGTCTAAACTCGTAGCTCATCCAAGTCTTTAATGTTGGGAGAACGGGTTCTGCTTTCACTCAGCCCATCGTCCACCTAGCCCGCGTAAGGCCTGGAGTGTGCCATGCTTTGAGTATGCCTCATTTAGTTTAGGAAGAGAGCAGAATGTATGTTTAGTTTGAATTAAATACGAATTCATCAAATACTCAGCTTTTCCAAATGTTAACTCTGTTCTATATTTATACTGCACAAAAAAAGTTATGCAAATATATCCTTAAACAAAGAGTAGTCTGCGGGCTGCTTTTAGTGTTATTCATTTGAGCTTTTTCTTTTCATAGAGAATAAAAAATGGTTGAGTCTCAGACATGCAGGTCGGAAAATACCGTACAGAGGCAAGAGTTTAAAACAAACTGAGCACTGGATTTTTGTTTTAATGAACCTCCCTGGTTCATTATGGCGTGTGCCATTTGGGGTGCGGGGGTTGGAGGGAGCACATTATTTACCAACGGGGTGCTGGTCCTCTGGTCCCTAACCCATATGACATGCGCCATCTTCTTCACCCAACTGTCAGCTTCTGCCAGCATTTGTATTTCCTGGTGGGGTCACCAGTGCCCGGCTCCACTGCAGTTGGTAGCCATCGGTAGCCCCCTTACATATACAGTAGCAAGAAAAAGTATGTGAACCATTTGGTATTATATGGATTTCTGAACAAATTGGTTATAAAATGTGTTCTGATCATTATCTTCAAGTCACAACAATAGACAATCACAGTCTGCTTAAACTAATACCACATAAATAATTAAATGTTTCCATGTTATTATTGAACATACCACGCAAACATTCACAGTGCGTGGAAATGATATGTGAACTCCTAGACTAATGACATCTCCAAGAGCTAATTGGAGTGAGGTGTCAGCCAGCTGGAGTCCGATCAATGAGATGAGATTGGAGGTGTTGGTTACAGCTGCCGTGCCCTATAAAGAACACACACACGTTTTGGGTTTGCTTTCCCCAAGAAGCAATCCTGATGTGAATGATGCCTCGCACAAAGTGCTCTCGGTATACCTACAATTAAGGGCATAAGCTTTAACAAGCACACAGTTCCGCCTCCTGTTTGAGAGAGGCCTTATGCATCTAAGCAAGATTCATTTTTTTAAAATTAGCTGGCTGCGGACTATAAGTGAGAGGTCATTTTTAATGGTTTCTGTAGCATTGCTATGAATTGTATAATGTTTTAATGTGGATTGCCCTTTAGTATGTCAGCTGAGCTCACCACAACAAATAATCTGGAAATCAAAGTGCATAGAAATAAGATATCCCAGTCTTTGAAGATTAGGAGATGTCAACATGTGTTGACAGAGCAGATGGCAATCGCTGCCTCATCTGATATGAACTGAAATGGCCAAATTCAGTGAAAAATAAAGTTTTAACAAAATATTGGATTCAGCACCACTACAGTTGACTCTGAAATCATTCCCAGAAATAATAAGTGTTGAGCTAAAATTTTCCATCACCATAATTTCCCATCAAAAATTGCAATTATGATGTGAAATCAGAAGGAAATGTGCAATAATTCAGTTATAAGTGAACATTTGTGGTTACCCACAATGCACTACCACTAAATATGCAAATTATCCCTTTTCGCCCTTGTAAGCCAAGCAAGCATCCAGAACCGCTGGTGTATAGCAAGCCTATAGCTTTTAGTTTTACACAGCCATATCAAACCCACATGTAGACAGCCTGTTTCGGACTTTTGGTCCTCATCAGTACATGGCAGGGACTGATAAGGCTGTATGAAATAGGGCTTGGAATAGTACAACAGAGTAACCAAGCAGCTCAGGGTGACTCAAACTACTAGGAATGTATAGGGGGATAAAAGGAACCAAAAAGCACTCCTACTAAAAAAAGCAAAGCTTGGTGTAATTGCCTTCTTAAAACAGAAGGAAATTTGCAATAATTCACCAGCGGTTCTGGATGCTTGCTTGGCTTACAAGGGTAAAAATGGATAATTTGCATATTTAGTGGTAGTGCATTGTGGGTAACCACAAATGTTCACTTATAACTGAATATTGCAAAATTTCCTTCTGTTTTAAGAGGGCAATTACACCAAGCTTTGCTTTTTTAGTAGGAGGGATTTTTGGTTCCTTTTATCCCCCTATACATTCCGAGTAGTTTGGGTCACCCTGAGCTGCTTGGTTACTATGATGTGAAATCATGATGCAAGTTTTGCGGAAATATTGTACTTAATTTTGCAAATAAGCATAATTATGATCCATAATTTTGTGATTAGACATGATTATGTGTAAAATGATACATTTGGGAAGAAGTCCAATTTTTTTGCTAAAAGACCTTGTAGTTTTAAAAAAATTAAACAAAAATGTTTTTTAAATTCGCCAAAATGACAGTTCACTTTAATATATAACGAGTATATAGCAAGGTCCGAGTTCTGTATACACATTTTATACATTTTCCCTCTCCAACGCCACTTTAACGCCCTTCACCCATTAGCTAGAATTCAGAGCCAATATCGGACCTTGAGCTATACCAGCCTGCATGGTCCATGATGTGAGAGGGAGGAGGGGGTCTGGAAGAGAGAGGTGACAATACCTACCCCTTTACCCCTCCCCTCCAAAGTCCTTATCCTTACCATGATCAAGGGGTTCTTCCCAGTGATGATCATAATCAGCTAATTATGACTATGCAAAATTTTGCATTCATTTTCGCAATTACGCCAATACATAATTACAAGTTGTTAATTCAATTGATTTTGTATAAGCATTGGTAATTACACATGAATTTACGCGTACCAACTTTGGCGGTGAATAGTAAAGCCCCCATACATGCTACCAAAATTGCTACATATGTTAAAGGACGTCCGAGGTGAAAATAAACTGATGAGAAAAACAATTGTATCTATTCTCCTTCTCCTAAAATGACTTTTTTAGATTTCCCACAGTTTTATTTTAATTTTGAATCTAGTTTTTAAGTTTTTACTTCATTGAAGTATGAATTATTGGCCCTTTTTATCTCTTTCATGCTCTCAGAAGCCATTTACTGACAGGAAAGTGTTTTATGGCTGTAATTACTTATCAGTGAGGGTTATGCTATACTCTGACCCAGTCTGAGCCGGTCTCACCCAGGACAGAAATTGTCACTTGCATACCTGATGTTTAACTCTTTCAGGCAGAGAAAAAAAAAAGGAACACAGCATAGTCATTTGTGTGCTAGGCACTGTACATACACATGTCTAACTCATCATGTCACATGTCACCTCGGTTGTCCTTTAAGGAGAATAGTGGGTACAAGTCAAAAACAGAATTTTTCAAAAAGACCTTGTAGTTTTTGAGAAAATCAATTTTAAATATGCAAAGAAAAATGTTTTTGAACTGTCATTTTTGTGAGTTTAAAAACCATTTTTCTTAGCATTTTTAAATTACGCATAAATTACGCATGAATTCATGCGTAATTACGAATGCTTAAAATGACATGAAATTATGCTTTTCGGTTACGGTTACAATGTGTAAATGCAAATTACCATGCATAATTACGCATAGGCGTAATTTCTGCTCATCCCTAGTTCTTCCTCATCTCCGGTGTCCTGTATAAAATAAGTATACAGAACTTGGTACATATTTAAGTGTACCACAGCAAAATATTATTTTACTAAATTTTAAAAACAGATTTTCTCAAAAATGCTTTTTGAAACACTTCTTTTTACTTGTTCCAACTATCTCCCCTACCTAACCTTTTTGGTTTGAACAAACATATTTCACAATTTATGCAAAAAAATGTTTACAACTGCTGTGTTCGTGATTTCATTTAACATGCAAAATTTATCAACGGATTACGCAAAATCTATTCAATTTCAAACATAATTGCTAAATCTTATGTGAAATTTCTCATTAGTGAAATTAGCACATTACGATCAGCACTAGAAATGAAATAATCCAAGTATCTCAGACACTATGACTTGTTTTACCCTTTTTATTACCTTAACCTTTTTAAGACCGCGTCATGCCGATGGGTGTGAATGCGGTAGTTCCCCCAGGATCACCTAACGCCGATCGTCGTAAAGTCCTGGGGGAGCTCCGCACGCATCCCTGCTAGTATGGCAGAGCTCCACGCCGCCTTCAGTCTCCTAGCGGTGATCGCCGCTAGATGACTGTTAGACGGCAGAACCGCCGTCTTTTATGCCTGTACTGTGCTGCAATCTAAGGCAGTGCTGTACTGGGGACAGCCGTGTGACACAGCTGTCCCCTCCATTGGCTCGGGGGTGATCCACTGTCAGCCAATCACAGTGATTGGCTAGCGGGGGAAGGGAGGGAGGACAATATTAAAAAAAAAAGAAAAAGAACAAATGTATTAAAAAATAAAGGAAATAAATATTTGCACTAAAATAAACAAACATCTGGGGGGGGGCGATCAGACCCCACCAGCAGGAAGCTTTGTTGGTGGATAGAAAAGGGGGGGGGGGGAATCACTTGTGTGCTGTGTTGTGCGGCCCTGCAGCGAGCCCTTAAAGCTGCAGTGGCCCATTTTGTACAAAATGGCCTGGTCTTTAGGGGGGTTTAAGCACATGGTCCTTAAGGGATTAAATAACCAGGCCATCCTCCTCTTCACTCCTTTGATAGACTGAAGAGGGCTATTGCCCCTGGACCCCAGAGCCTGTGAGGGCCCCCCAAAGTGCCCTTGCTCCCCTCTAGCTTAGTGACCCATGAGAACCAGGATGCTGTGTCTAAAGGAAAAGGAGGAGGTGAATAATGGGAACCCAGAAAAATGCTTTTCAGGGGACATTTGATGGACACCTAATGATATTGTGTGATGGGGGAAGGTATTGAAATGGCCCTGGGGTTGATTTGGTCAGATCAGGTCACCTCGGCGCGCGCCGAGCGCCGAAGCTGAGCACCGTCATAGCAGCAATGCTATGATGCGCACCCCGCGTAGCAGTAATTCGGGGCCCCCGCCGCTGCCAGACCCCAAATTACATCTCCCTCCGAGTTGCGACAACTTGGAGGGGGAATAGTATTTAACACCGCCTATGAATGTACCTGCAGCAGGAAGAGCCGTCATTCAGCTCTCCCCGCGCCGAAGTGAGCGGCGCCGAAGTAATATGTACTCGATTTGGTTGGGTAGGGGGGGGGCTTCAGGGAGGCCCCAGGACCCCATTCTAGCTAGAACTGGTGTTGTGGAGACCCTTCCCATGATGCTCAGTGCCTAAGCAACCAATCCGTCAGATCAAGTACCGTCAAATGGAAGTCAGTGTTTCATATGCAAATTTGGAAACCCTTGCATAAGTGACTTTAAAGTCACAGCATCATGGCAACCAATGAAAAATAAGTAATGGAAGCCCATAACTTTGAACAAATAAAACTCACCAAAACAATTCTAATTTCAATGTAAAAGTTGAGGTCTATGCACGTTGTAATCCCGATGGATTGCTGGGTGTAGTGTACTCAGTGCACTGTGATGTCACACATGGAAACTGGCCATTCAGCATATTAACCACAGAAAAGTATATAGCCTCAACTCTGTTCCCCATTTGGGGAAATCAGCTTAGTCATTGGTTCCTATTTATATTTTAATCTGTTTATAATTAGGAAAACAGTTATTCGGCTAGCCGAGGTAATGATAGAACAGATGTTGGGAATGGCAAACAATGATGTGCGGACTAACAGCTCAATTGATGCACATGACAGATTTCCATTGCAGCATGACAACAAATACTATACTAAGCTGTGCTGGGGAGATGTATGGAGAGAGAGATAAAGTAATAGTCTGTCTGTAGCAAGATTGTCCAATTCTGGTCCTCGAGGGTCAGGATCAGGGCTAGATTTATACTTTTTGCCCCACTGACTTTCTTAAAGTGAACCAGAGACGAAGCACCCTCATGTATTTTACCATATATATCAGTGGGAACATTACAGAAAGCCCCTACCTTGCTTTCTGTTTCATTATTTACTGTTCAGATTGCTTCTTATCAGCCCTGATAAAATCCCCAACCTAGCATTCAGTCTGGCTTTGCTATAATGACTCAGCTATAATGATTCTTGAGCAGAGCCACAAGGGGGCAGGCTTGGACTTGAAAAGACAGCACAGAAGACAGACTCAGTGTAATGATCTGCTCAGCTGCCTGCTCAGGCAGGCAGCTTTTTGACCATTGTTCAGGTCTGCATTCTGCAGGTCTCTGGAAGAGAGACCTTTTGTCAGTTTTTCAGCTTGCTGCTGCTGAGGAATTTGCATACGTTTGTCATGCAAATTGCCTAGCCACATCCCTTGTAGGCCTGCTCAATATATACCATGTGATATCACAGACCTTCCCTGGTCATAAGGATTCATCCTGTGAAACACTCTGGAGAGTGTCAGCCTTGCTCATTGTTTGAATATTAGTTTAGAGTAATTCCTGGGACTGCACTCGGCAGGTTCCCTGGTGCAGTTAGGATTGCATATCTGTTTTGTCTGTCTGTTGCGATTGTCCTGTCCCTGCGGTGGTCGACGGAAAGTCATTCTGATCTTTGTTCTTGGAGTATAGCTGGAGCAGCGGATGCTACCAGCTATCTCCTCTGTCTGTCTTGCCTGGATCGCACTCGCCTAGCGCTAGTGCTGTGGATCCGTCTGATCTCCATCTCTCTGTCTCCCTGGATCGCACTGGCCTCTTTTCGCTAGTGCTGTGGATCCTATCTCTCGCCTGTTCCTGTTTTCGTGTGTCTGTCTTGTCTGCTACGAACGCTTACTGGAGGCTCGGTGAGGTAACCATTAAGCAAGCGCTCGCGTCCTCTGTTTTATGTTTGTCTGTCGGTGGTTAGTTAGGCGTGTTTGTCTCTATTGAGCTTATCACGTGGAGACCGCGCATAAACGCGTGCACTGTTGCGAATGAGTGCGGTGTTCGCGTTTAGCTAGCGTTTGTTATTTTCCGTATCTCCTCATTGTATGATTTGCTGTGCCTTTGCTACTCTCGTGCTCTGTCTTGCTGTAGCCTTGTGTCACGTCTGGCGATCGCACCTCTCGCGATCGCGTTCCTGCTACATATCTGCTGTGGTGTGTGCACCGTCGCGGGTTGGCGACTAGTTTGGTGCACACACTTACAATCTGTCCCTGTGCTCATTCTCAATCGCCTCTCTTGCGATTGCGTTTCTTCCCTTCGCACAATTCCTGTCTGGCGTGTGTGGTAGGGCAGAGGAGCTGTTCCTCTGCACTCCACAGCTCCACCTGCCGACAGGAATTTCCCTCTACAGGTGCATTGCACCTTCTGCTGGGTTTCCTCAAATTATACGCTTGTGGAGGATTTCCGCAGTGTCAGCACACGCCTTGTGCGCTGATCACGGAGAGAGTCCCACAATCGTTACACTCAGCTATAAAGATTCCTGAACAAAGCCAGACTGAATGCTCAGTCGGGGATTTTATCAGGGCTGATAAGAAGCAATCTGAACAGTAAATAATGAAACAGAGAGGTGTTTTCGCTAATGTTCTCACTGATATATATGGTAAATATATGAGGGTGCTTCGTCTCTGGTTCCCTTTAAAGTGAACCCGAGGGGAAAATAAACAGACGAGATTAACAATTGAATTCCCACTGCTAAAAAAATTACTTTTTTTTAGATATCCCATGGTTTTATTTTATATTTAAACATTTACAAAGTAGATGGCTAGATTCACAATAGGACGTTGCGTGATACAACATTAAGGTTGCAACACAAAATTAAAACGCAACGCATCAAAAAAGTTGCAATGCAACGTACCACTGCGTTACCGTGGCATACAGTAGACACAGTAGAGCATACGGGCAATGAAAAGTATGCTTCCCTGTATCTGTTATCGTCTGCGTTTAGAGGTAACACACTGCAGCAGTGCGCAACAATAAATGCAACATTTACAATGCAACTTTGACGTCACCCTGTGAACGTCACATAGGGTTAACATTGCATTATGCAACTTTATTAACGCAGGACAATTACGTCCCACTGTGAATCTAGCCTGAATGTTTTGTTATCTTTGCTCAGTGGCAGCCTATTAAGCGATCCTAAATGAAATTACACAAACTATTGGCCTTTTTCTAGCTCCCTCTGCTCTCACAAGTTGTATTCTAGTGGGAACATTTTTATGACTGTAAATTGCTTATCAGTGATGTTTACTATATTCCTGACAAGGTACCGACAAGACAGAAGCTGTCAATTCCATACCTAAAAATTACCTTTTTCAGGCAGCAAAATAAAACAAGTAAAACAGCCTGGTTATTAATGTTTTGTACTGTACATACACATTTATCTCATCATGTCACATGTCGCCTTGGGTACACTTTAACCATTTGAGGACCGCAGTCAGGGGCGTAACAATAGACCCTGCGAGAAGTGCAGCCGCAGGTGGCCCATAAGCCACAGGGGGGCCCGTCCTGAGAGACTAACAACTAAGGGCAAAGAGAGAGAAAACTTTCTGCTCTTGCACAATTGTTCTAATGACCGTAACTGCTCAGCCACTGATAATGAATCATAGAAAGTTTTGTAGACAAATATTTGTAGACAGTCCCTATTCAGTTTGCAGGGAGAGGGAGCCCCATCCAAATTTTTGGAGGGGGGCCCCAGTGATTTCTAGTTACGCTCCTGACCGCAGTGTTAAACCCCCCTAAAGACCAGGCCATTTTTCCTAAAAAGGGCCACTGCAGCTTTAAGGCCTCACTGCAGGGCCGAACAACACAGCACACTAGTGATTCCCCTCCCCCCTTTTCTCCCCACCAAGAGAGATTTCTGCTGGTGGGGTCTGATCGCTCCCCCAATGTTTATTTTTTTAAATCAATATTTATATGTTTATTTTTCTAATAAAATGTGTCATTTTTTAATTATTTTTTTAAACATCCCTCCCTCCATCCCAGAGCCAGCCAATCAGCGTGATCAGCTGTCATATACTTGAGCCTATGACAACCGATCACTATCCTGTCTCCCAGGGGTCCCCAGTACAGCGCTGCCGAGGATCGCAGTGCTGTACAAGCTAATTAGACGGCGTCTAACAGTCTCCTAGCAGTGATCACCGCTGGGAGGCTGAAGGCGGAGCGGAGCCTACCAAGCGGAGATGCGCGCCCCTCAGCGCGTGCGATCTCCTGCAAAACAGGCCCCAACAGGCGTTAGGTGGTCCTGGGGCTGCAGCCGCGTCCACGCCCATCAACATGAGGCAGTCGGCAAGAGGTTAAGCCTGTTCTTCCATGTATAGTAGCAGTGGCTCTATGGGCATTAGCTTTCCCACTTTCTCATTGTATATGATAACTACTGGGTGGAGAGACCCACAAAATATATATAAAGAACTAAAATAGCTTAAAAAAAATTGGCTTACCTCCTTCTGGGAACACACACCAGGCGTATACAGTGGAATTTTTCAATTTTGTGGGATTGTCCAGATTCTTTAGGTCAAGAAAGGTAAGTGCCTGGCAATATAAACATTTCAGTAGTTACCTTTATTGACCTAAAGAAGCATGAAAATCTGTTTCATCTTCCAGTTAGCCTCTATTCCCATTCTTTGTGCTTTTTTTGTGTATGTGTTTTGTGTGGAATTTTTGATTTTACAAAAATATTTTTAAAATATTTAAAATATTTCATGTTACTCTTTCGAGTACAGGAAGCAGTTAAAGGGCCACCCACCACTATCGCAAAAAAAATTCTAAAATATAAAACTGATCCAACAGGTATTGAACTATAGTATACTGTATACTCAAATATAAACTGATCTAAGAATAAACCGATATACTTAATTTTTCCTTCAGACAGCAGAATTGTTTGACTCAAGTATAAACCTAGTATAGAAACCCAGGCTGCTACTTTTAAAATCTCCATATCGCTTCTCTGGTGGTCTAGTGGCCTCCTCCATTAAAGAACAATAGAAAAGAGAAGGATATGGAGGCTGCCATATTTAATTTCTGTTACACAATACCAGTTGCATGGCTATCCTGCTGATCCTCTGCCTCTAATACTTTTAGCCCCTGAACAAGCATGCAGCAGATCAGGTGTTACTGATATAATTGTCAGATCTGACAAGATTTGCTGTATGCTGTATTGCAATTAGCTTTTTCTCTTTAGTTTTATACTAGGAGATAATTTTAAACTTCTATTTAAAATAACTTTTCAGCACTTTTCAACTGAAAAAGTACAAAAAGTAGTTGAAAAAATACTACCAAAATTATTTTGAGCATTTTCTTGCTTGCTGGTGGTTTAAAAAGCATTTTATTGGCCATTTGGAAAATATCACCTAGGAGAAAACTAAGGAGAAAAAGTTAATTGCATATGGCCTATGCAATTACCAAACTCGCCAGCGCTAAGTGCTGGCGAGTTCTTAAATTAGGCGTCAGCAAGGTCGCCTAATGCAATTGCATTTAACACCCCCAGGGCGGAAAATAACTCGCTTGGGCGATATAATCGCCCAGCAAGTTCCTTTCCCCCTATGCAATTGCATTTTGCACCCCCCGGGAAGCGATGCTTCCCGCCAAACATAGGTGCTAACTTTTCACCTGCTCTGAGCAGGCGAGAAGACCTATCGCTGCTGTCAGCGGGCTGTTTTTGGCATCTGGGAGCCTCCTTTACTAAGAAAACCCCAGATGCCAGTGATTTAAATAGGTAAAGGAGTCAGTTTTGACTCCTTACCTATTTAAAATGTATCAAAAAAACATACCTCCGTCGTTCCCGTCTCGCCGCATGTCCCACGCCGCTCCTCCGCTCATCTCTGTGACTGTCATTGTTCTCGGAGCCCGGCAAAGCATCTTTGAGTCTCCCGCCGGGGCTCCCCATTCCTCCACTAGGTGGCCCAATGAGAATCATCCTCCGCCGGGGCTCCCCATTCCTCCACTAGGTGGCCCAATGAGAATCATCCTGATTCTCATTGGTCCAATGAGAATCAGGATGATTCTCATTGGGCCACCTAGTGGGCCGGGGCTCCCCATTCCTCCACTAGGTGGCCCAATGAGAATCATCCTGATTCTCATTGGTCCAATGAGAATCAGGATGATTCTCATTGGGCCACCTAGTGGAGGAATGGGGAGCCCCGGCGGGAGACTCAAAGATGCTTTGCCGGGCTCCGAGGTATGTATCTTCTGAAGGTCCCGCGGTAGCGACGATCGGCAGGAGGCGACAGACCGCGGGTAAGAGCCTTGCGACGATGTGCTGGCTCTTGCAACGATGCGCGCGCATCTTCCGGGGAGCGAGGCAGCAGTGTTGTGGTGCTGAAGGACAGCTCCACGGCACAAATGCCTGGCTCCACATCGCTGGCCACACAGGAGCATCGCTCAGCGAATACCTAGTATTCGCCTGAGTTATGCTCCTTTACGCAAGGACATCGCTCAGGTGAAACTGGCAATTGAATTTGCCGGTAAATCCTGAGCGATGTGAGAAGATAAGAAGCTCGCATGTTTTCAGCTACTTATCTCCTCGAATTGCATATGGCCCCTGGTGTCTAGTGGCCCCTCTACCTCCATCATTATACAGCATTTACTGGTGTCTAGTGGTTCCCCTCTCTCCCTCATATAGTGTTCCCTGGTGTCTAGTGGTCCTTCCTCCTAAAACACAGAGCACCTAGTGTCCAGTAGTCCCCCTTTCCTCCCTCATACTGTGTGCCTGGTGTCTTCTGGTCTCAGTCTGCCCTCCCTCATAAATTGTACCTAGGGCTAGTGGTCCCCCCCCCCCCCCCTTCGCATCATACCTTGGGCCATATGCAATTTATTTTTTCTCCTGAGTTTTCTCCTAGGAGATATTTTTTCATCTTCGATTTAAAATAACTTTTTAGCACTTTGTAATGGAAAAAGTACTAAAAAGTAGGTGAAAAAGTACTGGCAAAATTATTTTGAGCATTTGTTTGCTTGCTGGTGGTTAAAAAAGCAATTTATTTTCAAGGTGTGAAAATGTAACCTAGGAGAAAACTCAGGTGAAAAAGTGAATTGCATATGGCCCCCGGTGTCAAGTGGTCTCACCTCCCTCTCCCTTAATAGTGCTAACTGCACTGCAATATTATGGGCTTTTAGTTCATCAAGTGTGAAAGCGGCCTTATGTAAATGATTATAATAATTGTACTTTTGATCTTTTTCAGAAAGGTTATTCCTGCTTTTATTATTATTATTATTATTATTATTATTATTATGCATTTACATAGCACTAACATTTTCAGCACTTACATAACCAATAATTCATGTCACTAACTGTCCCTCAGCGGGGCTCACATTGCAATAACTGCTGATAATAGGATTAAAACTGGAGTTTTCCTATAACTGTAGAAGCAGTTGCACGTGTGACCTAATTAAGATCTGCTTGGATGGATGCCACTCTATCTGAGCAAGGCAGGCGAATGATGTGCTATCAGCCTGTCTTGTAATACAGGCCAGCTGTAAGCACTGATGTCAGCACTGAAGGACTACTGTGTGCGTCGCACTAACAGGACTTGTTACTTCCAAACTATTACACATGTTCCGTGCTCAAGGGTTGGAACAAGGGAAATTGGTGAGCAGTTGAAATTTAAATTTCACATTGGAAGACTCACAATGTCAGACAGATGGTTATTGTTGCTGATTCGAAATGACTCAGTTGGGAAAGCGGCCAACTTTTAAGGTCAGCTCTAAAAATTCTGAAACATAATAAAATGACCAGAAATGGATTAAGATAATGGAGATATGGAACTGATATAGGAGGCCTTCAGAACTCCAATGTTTCTCGAGAGAACTCTTTCTTCCATCTCTTTCTTCATTCTTCCATCCAGTGTGATCTGTGGCATTTGCCAATGTATGAATTTCATGCTGAACTTGTTGGACTGGGAACCTTATTAGAAGGAACGGAGTCAGGGAGGAGAAGATTTGGACGGACTCTATTCAGATAATTTGTTCTCCAGTGGCTGGTGTGCAACTTCAAATTGCGCTGTACAAAGGCTGGCACATAACTAGTTACCGCAGGTGTAGCTTTATGGTGTTCTGACTCATAGATATTACTGCTGGCTTTCAATAAGTCTATCATCACCTTTAGCCAGGATGTTTTAAAATGAGTTTCAAAACTAATATATTTCTATGAATACAAATGGAATGGTGCAGCTTTCGACTTAAAATGTTTTTTCCCACTTTTTAGAGAAAATGGATACTTATCCACTGATTCCTGGACATTGGTCTTCAGAATCTGCTGATACTGAGTGGAATCCATGTGTCCCTCAACTTTGACAAGATTTCCAGTCCCTGCTTTGGCCCCACAGCCCCACAGCATGATGGAACCACCACCATATTTTACTACAGGTAGTAGGTGTTTTTCTTTGAATTCTGTGTTGTTTTTCCTCCATGCATAACACCCCTTGTTATGCCCAAATAACTAAATTTTAGTTTCATAAGTCCACAGCACCTTATTCCAAAATGAAGCTGGCTTGTCCAAATGTGCTTTAGCATGCCTCAAGCGGCTCTGTTTGTGCTGTGGGCGGAGAAAAGGTTTTCTCTGCATCACTCTCACATACAGCATCTCCTTGTGTAAAATGTGCCGAATGGTTCAATGATGCACAGTGACTCCATCTGCAGCAAGATGATGTTTTAGGTCTTTAGTGCTGGTCTGTGGGTTGACTCTGACTGTTCTCACCATTTGTCGCTTCTGTTTATCCGAGATTTTTCTTGGTCTGCCACTTCGAAGCCTTGTACTGAGCCTGTGGTCTTCCATTTCCTCAATACGTTCCTAACTGTGGAAACAGACAGCTGAAATCTCTGAGACAGCTTTCTGTATCCTTCTCCTAAACCATGATGGTGAACAATCTTTGTCTTCAGGTCATTTGAGAGTTGTTTTGAGACCCCCATGTTGCTACTCTTCAGAGAAAATTAAAAGAGAAGGGAAATGTACAATTGGCCTCATTAAATACTCTTTCTTATAATTGCATTCACCTGTGTATGTAGGTCAGGGTTCAGTGAGCTTACCGAGCCGATTTGAGTTCCAATAATTAGTTCTAAAGGTTTTGGAATCAATAAAATGACAACAGTGCCCAAATTTATGCACCTGCCTAATCTTACTTGAACAGTTATTGCACACTTTCTGTAAATTCAATAAACTTAATTTCACTTCTCAAATATCACTGTGTGTGTCTCCTATACGATATATTTAACTGTCATTTTTTATCGTAACAGCCAATGATTTATACAGGAAAATCATGACGATTAACAAGGTTGCCCAAACTTTCGCATCCCACTGTACGTACGCCTAAAGGTGTCCATACATCACCAGATCGGCCATTAGCTAGATCTCTCTCTGATCGAATCTGATCATAGATTTCTGCTTGATGTAATCCACAAATAGAGAGCACATGGCATTAACCATCATTCATAAAGACATACATGTTGTAACAATGTTAAAAAAAAATGTTAAAAAAAAACATTGATCTAGTCATTCAAATGTGGTGATTAAGGGGGCTATAATCATGTAGTGCCTTTTGAGAGAGGATTTTGTTGGACAGTTGATCACACCAGAAAGTGTGCATATGACTTCTGTATTCAGGTGGTCAAAAAGTCTCATCTGTGGACTATGAAAAAAATAACCACAGGTGTTAGTTAGAAATGGCAAAATTCATGTGGGCCAAAAAGGCTTGCATTAAATCTGCTAAATTCAGTTCACATTTGGGTGGACACATAGAAAGTTTTCTTAGCCACCCCCTTCTCCCCAATTTGTTAGAAGACGAGCTTCTTAATCTGAGGAGGTTAGCAATGTGCAGTATTGGAAGCAGGCACAAGATGGTGATGTTAGCTACTGACACTAGTAATGCTTTTTCAGAGATGGATGTGTCTAGCAACTCACAGATAGTGGGATGGCTAATGGGAGTCCATTTGCTTTAAGTGCCAACACTTTATATTGGCATGTGGCAGTGTTTGTGAGATCAGTTTCGGCTTTCGGCCACTTGTTTTTCATTAAAGTGTAACTGTTGGGCATCAAATCAAAATTCAATTCTTTATTTTTATCTGGTAAACAAGTAGTAAGGATGCTAACCAGGCAATCCAAAAGTTAAGAATTACTCTTATTTCTCATCTCCATAAAACATCATTCTCCAGTTTCCCTGGCTCTTATTTGCTATCTGCCGCACAAAGGAAGTTGCAGGGCATGCTGGGTTTTCTTTTTTTTTTCTTTACTTTCTCCTCAGACTTAACTAATGCAGCCTGATTGGCTGAAGCCTCTTTTCCTCCTGTTTTCCCCTCCCACACCTCTGTTCCTCTCTGATTGGCCAATATTTCTTAATGCACTTTCTACTGCAGACCTGGGTGGGAGTGTCTGAAGACAGGGAGGAAATTTCCAATACAAGGATCGCACGCACGTCGGTAGGTAGGCTGGTGCTGGACCCCCAGGCAATGTGCAAGTAATTTTCATGATGGAGTCCGCAATCAAACCGTAGAAGCAATAAACATGAAGTATTTATTCTTCCATCACATACATGTGCAGACACGGTCTGACCTGCTTAGGTCGACGCACGTTTCGGGGCCAGGCAAGGTCCCCTTTGTCAAGACAGATAGCAGATAAGACATTGAAGACAGGGAGGGGCGCGGGCAATGATACACAGACAGAGTAAGGGAGGAAATAATGTCAGGATTGGCTTCAAAATAGACAGAGACAAAATGGAAAATCCTAAGAAGAATTTTCTCTTTTTTAATATAGAAAATCACTAAAATCAAAATGTGAACAGTGCTACATACGTTATGTAAGGGCTCTTTCACACTAGAGGCTGCGGTAGAAAAGGCTGAAACTCAGCCTTTTGCTTAACGCCAATACATAGCGTTTTCAAAGCATTTTCTAAGCGTTCTACAGCTCATATGAAAACGTCCTTTTTTTTTCTATAAAAATAAGTGAACAAATCAGCTGTAAAACGCTTTGAAAACGCTTTGAAAACGCTGAAGTTGGCGTTTTCCATTGACTATCATTGAAACGCCAACAGCCAACTTCGGCTGTAATCAGCCCTGAAAAAGCTCTGGGGAGCTTCAAAACGCAACGCCCAAAAAAGCTGCTTTAGGTGTGAAAGGTAAAATGAAAGTCTATGGACTTTTATTTTACCTTGGAAGATGCCATCCATGGTCTTGGCTGTAAAACGCCGAAACTAGCCTCTGGTGTGAAATGGCCCTAAGTATAGCAAGTATTATTCTACTTATATATGTGTTTTTTTCTGACATAGTATGGCTGAAAGCTCCACTTTAAATCCTAATGTCAAAGGACATGTCTATGCGTACGTCACCTAGACGTGCCCTGGAGGCCACCTGGTGCTGAGGGAGTGCACTGCATTTTTTCAAAAAATGTCCTACACTTACAGTGGAAGACTAAGTGAAGCCTGTTTCTTTTAACCATTTAAAGGGAACCTAAACTGAGAAGGATATGGATTTTTCCTTTTAAAATAATACCAGTTGCCTGACTCTCCAGCTGATCCTGTGTCTCTAATACTTCTAGCCACAGCCCCTGAACAAGCATGCAGATCAGGTACTCTGACTGAAGTCAGACTGGATTAGCGCCATGCTTGATTCAGGTGTGTGATTCAGCCACTGCTGCAGCCATAAGTAGCAAGGCTGCCAGGAAACCGGTATTGTTTAAAAGGAAAAATCCATATCCCTCTCGGTTAAGGTTCCCTTTAACTGTGCATGTGGGTGTAGTATGTGTGTTTGTTGGCGTATGCTTGTTCATCATGTGTGCAATATGATCCACTTGCTTTGATGTAGCTGTTACAAAGAAAATCACATGAGCTAGGAATGCCTTCCCTTCAAAATCCAAAACACAGAGCCATCGCCTGACTCCACCCACCTCTCCCTCTGCTGCTAAGAGATTAACTATGTGTGGCAAGTAGAGATGATCATCAATAAGATAATGACTTGCATGTAGCTTGGAACTGGGCAAATCAAATGCACATTTACAGTAGATTATCTCAATTTCATGTTGCACTGCATAGGATAAGATTACCATTCTTTTGTGAATTTATCCCATAGTGAGTACAGGCACCTACCACTTATTATTGTTTTCATATGACTGTCTGCTTTTATAATAGGATCACATCACTTCAGATCAGTGGCATAGCTACTATAGGGCTGCAGGTGCTCACAGCACCGGGTGTAGCCATGGCAAGGGCTGCCACTTTGGTGCTCAGCCACAGTGTTCTTCCACCTGGGACCTTTTCTCATACTTTTGGGCAACATTCAGGAAAACAGCAGCAGGCAGTGCATGGGACTGTACTACTTCCTACACTAGATTTAGCACCCCTCCCCCTTCCTGCCCCATGGGCAATGTGTCTCCTCACTCGCTACACCAAGCCTGCCGTGAGTGAATGTGCAGAGCAGCAGGGTGAGTAGAGAGAATAATTGCTGTGCTGCAGCTGGGACATTAGCAGGGAGAGGTCCCAGGATGTGTTTAGTGCTTCAGAAGTTGCCTGTCATTAGTAGCCATGTGCACTGACTGCTGTAATACCAGAGTTCCCTGGACTACTGATTATTTATCCTCATCAACTTATCCTCATCAGAGTAATTCATCAATAATGCAGGGCAGTTTGCTGGTGCAGAAGCCAGTGATACAGGTGCTGAGAGATGACTTTTGTAGTGATCAGAGAAGCAAGCTCCAGGCAATTTAGACTTGCCTGATTGCAGCTAATCTTATCTTCTTTCCCAGCACCCCCTCCCACTCTGTTGTCTTCCCCATGACCCTTTCCTCTTTTCAGATTTTAGTGGCTTCTTTTAACAGTATGTCCCTATCAAACAATACTGGCGATGTCTGCAGTCCTGGTGAGAGGTCTTCCTGCCATTTCTCCTCGCCCACCAGGCTCTCTGTCTTGTGCCTCTACCTCTTTATCCCCCGCCCATCCTCCTAGGCATTCCCTCTTTCGTATGTTTCCCTTTTCTGACTATCCACAGAGGAGCTCACAATCTAATCATACCATAGTCATAGTCAAATGTCCTACCATATTATTATTGTGTATTTATATAGCACTGACATCTTCTGCAGCACTGTATAGAGGACAGAGTTTCATAACGGTTAGCTCTGTCCACATCCTGACGACTCCTTTTCCCAAAAAATACCCCAAAATTTGCAGTTACACACTCAGAGCCCCAACCCGTCCACCATCCATTCATTTTTTTATTTTTTTTTTATGGGGGAAGGGGGGGTCTGTAAATAATCAGCACTGGGTGTCAAATTCCCTAGGTACGCCACTGCTTCAGATAGACAACTTCATAATTTATTTGGCAATTCCCTTTTCAACCGACTTTCCTAAATCATAACTGCAACAATTTTGTCACTGTAACCAGCATCACTGTATTCCACTTAATGAAACCAGCATTACCAGCATTACTGAGTCACTGCCCCAGCAACATTTTATAATCTCTGCAGCCAGCAAGACTGTGCTTTCATTTCTGCAACCAAAATCACTCAGTCAATCAGTCATCACCACAACCAACATCACTGTGTGATCATCACTGCAGTGCAGGCATCATCACCTGACACCTTGTCATCACTGTGTCATCACTGCAGCTAACATCATTGTGTGATCTCTGCAGTGAAGGCATCATCACCATGTCATCATTGTGTCATTACTGCAACTAAACCACTGTGTGATCATCACTGCAGTGCAGGCATCATCACCATGTCATCACTGTGTCATCACCATAACCAACATCACTGTGGGATCATCACTGCAGTGCAGCCATCATCACCATGTCATCACCATAACCAACATCACTGTGGGATCATCACTGCAGTGCAGCCATCATCACTGTGTCATCACTGTGTCATCACCATAACCAACATCACTGTGGGATCATCACTGCAGTGCAGCCATCATCACCATGTCATCACTGTGTCATCACCATAACCGACATCACTGTGTGATCATCACTGCAGTGCAGCCATCATCACCATGTAATCATTGTGTCATCACTGCAACTAACATCACTGTAACCAACATCACTGTGTCATTACCACAACCAACATTACTGTGTGATCTGCAGGGCAGCCATCATCACCTTGTCATCATTATTTCATCACTGCAATCCGTATCTCACTGACATTAATATCATCACTGAGTCGTCACTATCAACTATCAAACTCATTGAGTTATCACTTCAACCAGCATTATTGACTCATCACTACCCCCTCCCCCTCCCCCTTTTTTAAATGTAACTAGCATCACCATGTTTTCATTACTGAAGCCAACATCACTGAGTCATCACTACACCCAGCACTGCAGTGTTTTGTCATGTATGAGTCATTACTACAGCCAACTCCACTGTGTTATCACTGCTCCAGCCAGCATCACTGTGTTTCCATTACTGAAAAAACAACATTACTAAGTCATCATCACTGCACCAAGCACTTTTTTCATCACTGAGTCATCACTGCACTCAGCATTGTTTTGTCATCAGTAAGTCCTCATTGCATCCAGCATTGTTTTCTAATCACTAAAGCCTCGTACACACGCCTAACTTTAAGGATACCAGAGCCCAAATAACCTAGAGAAACGGGGGAGGGGGGGGAGGCATATAATGTAACCTGTCCTGAATGCCTACCGCTCCCCCATTCTTCTTACTACCCCTGCATCCTTCCTAAATGTCCCTCCGGCAGCCTCTTCTGGGTCACCGGAGTCAGGCACTACTGCGCAGGTGCTGGCCGGGCTGTGCGCATCCTACAGCATGTGCCCGTGGCCGGGAGTGCTCTGCGCATGCGTATGATATCCCTACGTCATGCGCATGATGTCATACACATACGTAGAGCACTCCCGGCCACGGGCATAGCATATGCGCAGTAGTACCCGACTCTGGCAACCTGGAAGAGGCTGCCGGAGGGGCATTTTGGTAGAATGCAGGGATAGAAAGAAGAACAGTGTTCGTCTATGCACAGCATCATAGACGACTACAGTTCACTGATTGATGACATTTATTGCACGAAGAGTTGGCAGTTTGGGGTTTTTCACTGATATTTACATAGAGCTACAATATAAGAGTGAAAATTTGGGGGGTTTTTTGACAGTAGGCACTCCTTAAAATAGTCTGAAAGCCAGCATTTCTACTTTGATCTAAAAGATTCCTTACAGCTTAAGAGCTACAATCCCAGAAAAAAATTCTAGCAGAACATCACTGAAAATGGTTAAACAAATCACTTTCTCCTGCTATTATGCTTCAAATCCACATCCAAATTGCAGATAACAGTATCTTTTGTTACTTGTTAAACACAATAGTATCAACACTGGAATGTAAACAAACTGTCTCTGCTTCAGGCACACACAGTGTTCAGAATAGCTCATTAGAAGATTTTAATATATAATAAAAATCAGTTATAATAGAAAAATAATAAAATGCAATGCCAGCTTTCAGGGTAAGAAAAACTACACTTTGGAAATGTGCAATTTGTAAACAGACAATATTATGTGTGCACAAAAGCAAATATGATAACTGTATGAGTAATAAATAGTAGGAAAACACATTTTTATTGAATGTTATGTGAGCGTTTCAGACCAATTTAAATTTAAGTGCGCTATAACTTTAAAGCCTCAGACCACCAGCTGTAAAAATGACTCCAGGGTTCAGTGTTCATTACATAACTGTCAATACATTGCTGCAAAAGGGGGGGAAAACAACAGAAGACCAAACAAGCGTACACGTAATTAAGTGTTTTCATTCAGCTTCCTGTGTCCCCACTTCCAAATGTTTGAACCAGAGTTTAAATCAACACGAAATGTTGTGGAATTTGAATGGGAATGCGTAGTCAGTGTGATTTGCGGTTTTTACTGTCCCAGCTAAGAGTGCTATAGAATCACTGAACAGGATACTCCGCGGGCCAACAAGCTAACAAGGAAGGGTCAGCCCACTCAGCATTGAGTAAATGTTTTGCATTAAACTGCGGTATAGCTTGATGGACTCAGGGGAGAACTTTCTATCATAAAATGGGTCATTGGAAAAACAAACTGTCTGTGGGCTCCAGGATTTTCAGAATTCTGGTTGTAATTCATGGGAATATCTATTTGCCTTCTAATTCATTTTGACATTTTAGATTTTCATTGCTTTATCTGACTTTTTAGGGATTTGCACATGAGCATGTTATTGTTAACAGCAGCACTTTCCCTATAAAACCGTAACACTCCTAATAAACAAATTGGCTTATTTAAAGTGAACCTGAGATGAAACATGTCAGGTTTTACATTTACCTGGGACTTCCTTAAGCCCCCTTGAGGCTGCTCAATTCTTCCCTCATCCGCCATACTGTGGGAGAGAGGAGCCACCCAGGGATACGGGAAGGGACAGAGCAGCCTCAAGGAGGCTTAAGGAAGCCCCGGGTAAGTATAAAACCTGAGATGTGTTTCATCTCAGGTACCCTTTACGAACTCTGATAAAGGTGTTGTCTAAGATGTATCAGTTATTTCAACCCATTAAGAGGCGCTTCTTATGCTGGCTTTAGATGCTTTTGGCACTTTGATTTGACCTGAGGAAGTGGACTGGGGCCCATGAAACACATTGCCAAGTGCATATTAAAATTTGTTATTATTAAATATTCGATTTTGTCTTCATTGAGGTAAGCCACCTCACCCTTATTCTATTGTAGTTGATTTTAACACAGTTTTATTCTATTCTGAGGCTTATTTCCCCCTCTTTGTATTTGAATCCAATGTGAATATCTTAATTGTTGGCTAGTAATATGCCCTGAAATATTTTGCAGCCCCTGGAATCGCTGTGTATGATAATCTTCTAGTTGACCCGTTCTGTTGTGTGACAAAGTTCCAGCATCAGTTTTTCAGTGCTCGCTGAACCCGTTCTGTTGTGTGACAAAGTTCCAGCGTCAGTTTTTCAGTGCTCACTAGTGCGTTTCCTGCCTTTCAGCATCCTATTGTGTCTGAACCTCCCCAAGATTGTGTTACAGCTTTCTATTTAACCCGACAGTATGTTTCCGGATTTGTAGTATGTGCTAACCACTAACGGGGGGCAGAGCTCACCTCTGCAAGTACCATATACACCTAACTACCAGTCTAGAAATGTAGGTTTGACTCGCTAAATAAAAGTATGGGGGTCGACTTGTACTCGAGTCAGACCTAAATTTCTGACTCATAGCCATTTCCATTTGCACCAATTCATCCAGAGGTAAGTGACACTTTCTTGATAAAGGAAATATCGCCCCCCCCCCCAAAAAAAAAAAACAGGTCTGAAAGTCCGGGCCACGGCAATTAACAAGGAAATTGGCAGGGAGAAAAATACTGGGCTGCAGTGCTTACTAAGGAGGGAGAGTGGATTATGGCTACACTATGCAAAGCAGTCATTAACTACTCTTGGTCTGCATGTGCATCCATTAACTTTTCTGGGTAGACTTATTCTTGATTCAATAAAAAAATTCTAGCTTAAGAGGGTCAAATATTGGATTCAACTTATACACAAGGTTGACTTAAATTCAAGGATATATGGGTAATTGAGTTTTGCAGAGCAGGGACAAGGTCCTCCAGCACCCAAGGCTGAGACACCAAAGTGCGCCCCTCCATCCCTCCCACCCCAGCCGTCACACACTGATTGCTATTAGACTAAGAGGGCCACAGGGCCCACAACCTCCCCAACACCTTAATATCTAGTTATCTGGCTTGCAGTCACTGCCATGTATCCCCTTTTCTTATTTCTTTCTGCTTCATACACAATTAGGAATTACAACTGAATGAATTGTGCGCCCCCTCCTACACTGCGCCCTGAGGCTGGAGCCTCTCCAGCCTATGCCTCAGCCCGGCCCTGGAGTTTTGTGGGCTACAGGACAGACTAGTCCTTCCAAAAAGGATGCTGAAAGATAGTGCCCTGGGGAGGACATGGTGGACCTGCCACCTGCACTCCTTTTAATGCAAGTCTATGATGGCATTGATAACACCCCCCAAATAGCTATAGTTGTCCTAACTAGTGCAGGAGAATAGCAGTGGGCTTAGAGGGGATGTCACATATCCTCAGAAGTTGAATACTGCCATTAGATAAGGGGGAGTTGGTTTTCTGTGGTAGTGGCCTATCAATCAGTTAAAGGATACACGAGATGACATTTGTTATGATGAGATAGACATGTATATGTACAGTGCCAAGCACGTTAATAACTATGATGAGTTCCTTTCTTTTTTCTTTCTCTGCCTGAAAGAGTTAAGAATCTGGTATGCAAGTGATAGTTTCTGTCCGACTCGGGACTGGGTCGGACTATAGAGTAGCCCTCACTCTTTTCTAGCAGCAAATGGCTTTTGGGAGCAGGAAAGAGATATAAAGGGTCAATACTTTATAGATTTTAGCTCTGACATACTGCACTGAATATGTCATTGAGCAGAGACAATGAAACAGTATAAACTTAAAAAAAAGTAGATTTAAGGCCTCTTTCACAGTGTAACTTTGAAGTCGCATGTTAAAACAACATTTAAACACCCTGGCGTTCTATTAAGATCGCCAGGGCGGCTGCGGGAGGGTTTTTTTTTTATTAAAAAAAAACTATTTCATGCAGCCAACTGAAAGTTGGCTGCATGAAAGCCCACTAGAGGGCGCTCCGGATGTGTTCTTCTGATCGCCTCCGGCGACCAGAAGTAACAAGGAAGGCTGCAATGAGGCAGCCTTCCTTGTTTCGCTTACCTCGTCGCCATGGCGACCAGCGGAGTGACGTCATGGATGTCAGCCGACGTCCTGACGTCAGCCGCCTCCGATCCAGCCCTTAGCGCTGGCTGGAACTGTTTGTTCCGGCTACACTGGGCTCAGGCGGCTGGGGGGGGCCCTCTTTCGCCGCTGCACGCGGCGGATCGCCGCGCTGCGGCGGCGATCAAGTAGCACACGCGGCTGGCAAAGTGCCGGCTGCGTGTGCTGCTTTTTATTTCATGCAAATCGGCCCAGCAGGACCTGAGCGGCATACCGCCCGGCTGGTTAATACAAAATAACTCACTGCAATGAAAAATCAATGCCCTGTTCACAGTGCACACGTTGCGTTGGTGACTAACGCTGCACGTTAAGTGAAAGTTCTGCATGCTGTGCGTTATACACGTTATTAGCTGCGTTAGACTGTTTGCACATGCTCAGTAATGACTTGGAAGCATACTTTTCATTGCCTGTATGCGACGATAATGGGGCATTATGTTGCGTTGCGACTTTTTTGGGGAGTTGCAGTGTAATTTGTGTTGCTACTTTAACGTTGCATAAAGACGCAACGTCCTACTGTAAAAGAGGCCTAAATATAACATTAAACTGTGAGATATCTAAAAAAAAGGTCATTTTTAGGAGGAGTATGATAGTTATAATTGTTTGTTTTATAATAATAATAATGAACCCTAGATAAGATATTTAAGGTCTGAGAAAGTATGGTTTGTATAGCAAGTGTTGTATAAACTTAAAGTGAATTTCCAGACTAAAAATCTACTCAGCAGCACTGAAAAGGCTTGGGGCTTGATTCACAAAGCGGTGCTTACTGTTAGCACGCTGGTGAAAAGCCCCTCTTCACGCCTAAACTGAGTTTAGGTGTGTAAAAATGAACTCGCGCGCAAAGTCCAGAGCGCAAAAACGTTGCATCACAGTGCAACGAAAACGGCACACCCGATGTGCCTATAAGGTCGCATGGGGTGCGACCTTAATGGCGGGACTATGCACGCGAGTTCATTTTAAAAACGGTGCTAACCTAGTTAGCACCCTACTTTACACGCCCAAAGTCTTTAGGCATGCTAACTAGGTTAGCACCACTTTGTGAATCAAGCCCTTGGTGTTTATTTAACAGTTTCACAGCATCAGGGCATTGTTGTTTACACACAAGCCTCATTTTTAGCTGCACAGATAAAAACTGCCCGGGCATTTTTCCCCTGATGCTGTGCAAAGCATGATGGAATTTCTGATGTTGTTGTTCTCCTTCTGCTGTTTTGGCGCAAATTTGTTTTTTTTTTATTTTGAATTTGAGATTTGAAGCCTAGAGTGTGCAGCTGGGAGGGGTGATCAGGACACAGGACAGTTGGAACTGTGTCTCATGCTCCCTTTCACCTCTTTTCAACCAAAAAGATGGCTGCCCCCATGAAATTACAAACATTTGCCTGTTCTTTTAAAACAGGGTGCGTAAGAGATTATATAACCTATCTATTTTAATTAACATATCTAATGTAACTTAAAGCGGTATAAAACCCTGACATAATATTCAATAAAAACATGTTTTTCTACTTTTTATATGCCATACAGTTAGCATATTTGCTTTTGTGCATAAGTATTATTATTCATTTAGAATTACACGTTCCCAAAGTAAATTTTTTTGCTCTTAGAGCTGACTTTGCATTTTATTTATAACTGGTTTTATTCATCTTTTAAATTAAGCAGAAATACTTTCTGAGTGTCTGTCTATGTTCAGGAGAGTCTGCACAGTCAGAGAATGTGTCACATTCCTCACTTGATACAATTTAGTAAACACAAGATAACATTATCTCCAGTTCGGATGCGTCCAGCTTTCTCTGCACTAGAAAGTTCATGAACTTTCACCGGGTTCGTGAACCTTCACCAAATGTTCGATTCGCACAAACTTTCGCGAACCGCAATAGACTTCAATGGGGAGGTGAACTTTGAAAACTAGAAACACTTATGCTGGCCACAAAAGTGATGGAAAAGATGTTTCAAGGGGTCTAACACCTGGAGGGGGGCATGGCAGACTGGGATAGATGCCAAAAGTCCCGGGGAAAAATCTGGATTGGACGCAAAGCAGCGTTTTAAGGGCAGAAATCACATTGAATGCTAAATTGCAGGCTTAAAGTGCTTTAACCACTTGAGGACCCACCCTTTACCCCCCCTTAAGGACCAGCGCTGTTTGTTTGGATCTGTGCTGGGTGGGCTCTGCAGCCCCCAGCACAGATCCGCGGCCACACAGAGCGATCAGATCGCCCCCCTTTTTTTCCCCCTATGGGGATGATGTGCAGGGGGGGTCTGATCGCTCCTACCTGCAGGCATGTTGCGGGGGGGGGCACCTCAAAGCCCCCCTCCGCGGCGACATTCTCCCCCCTCCCTCTCCTACCTGCTCCCCCGGGAGATCTGGGCTGCACAGGACGCTATCCGTCCTGTGCAGCCAGTGACAGGACGTCCCCTGTCACATGGCGGCGATCCCCGGCCGCTGATTGGCCGGGGATCGCCGATCTGCCTTACGGCGCTGCTGCGCAGCAGCGCCGTACAAATGTAAACAAAGCGGATTATTTCCGCTTGTGTTTACATTTAGCCTGCGAGCCGCCATCGGCGGCCCGCAGGCTATTCACGGAGCCCCCCGCCGTGAATTGACAGGAAGCAGCCGCTCACACGAGCGGCTGCTTCCTGATTAATCAGCCTGCAGCTGGCGACGCAGTACTGCGTCGCTGGTCCTGCAGCTGCCACTTTGCCGACGCACGGTATAAGCGTGCGGTCGGCAAGTGGTTAAAACATCTTACATGTGTATAAATCAATCAGGGAGTGTAGAGTACTGCTTCACACTGACACACCAAACTCACTGTGTAACGCACCGCAAAAAGCTGTTTGTGTTGTGACGGCCGTGCTGGACTAGTGCGCACCATGGCGAGATTGCTCTTCCTCAGTGATATCAGGTAATGCCTGACTGCCTTATCAACTTTCGATGGTTCTTTTTCTACCATTGTTAAAGCTTACATCTATTTTTTTAAATACTTGTTCTGCTTGCTGTTCAGTACCTGCAATGAGAATCTGTTATGGAGGGCAAGTCTGCCATTGTGAGTGACCACGGGTAATGGCCGGGGAATCAGGGTTCGATTCCGGTCCGGAGTGGGAGCCTGAGAAGTGGCTACCACCACGCACATCCAAGTAAGGACCCATTTGCTGTATAAGTAATGTACCTGCCCTGACCGTGCTTTGCAGACCAGGCATCTGTGGTCAGATGGACCCTTGACCCAGCGCTGTGTGCCAGAGATGACACCACTTGCCTTTAACGAGAATGTGTTAAGGAGGGCAAGTCTGCCATTCATTCAACTGTATGAAACTTTAGATGGTACTGTAATGATCTGCTCAGCTGCCTGTGCAGGCAGGCAGCTTTTTGACCATTGTTTAGGTTTGCATTCTGCAGGACTCTGGAAAGAAGAGCTTCTGTCAGTTTTGCAGCTTGTATTTGCTGAGGAATTTGCATACGTTGTCATGCAAATTGCCTGGCCACATTCATTGGAGGCGTGTACTATAAGTACTATGTGTTTCCCACAATGCTTGGCTGGTCATAAGGATTCCTTCCTGTGAAACACTCCTGGAGGAGTGTCAGCCTTACTCTTTGTTTGAAGATCAGCAGACGAGTTTTTGTCTGAGTGCACTAAACTTTTGGCGAACCCCGAATTCCAATGCACCCCAGTGTCTACCTGGGCCTCCCAAATGGTCTACATTCTGTTGGGGGGCGAAATGTCAATGTGGGCTTATGATGTGTTAGATCATACCACCCTGAGTCAAAGACCCCTGGAATTCTTGGCCTTTTTAATACACAATTGACTGAGACTCCCTCAATTACCATACCCCCTTAATGAGTTGTTGTCAGCAGCTCAATCAGCTGTTCCATCTACTCTTTCATCCAAAAAGCAGCCATCCAGAGCTGCTAAGTCTAAACGTAAAAGATCTAAGAAGACTTCCCAGCGGAAAAATCCGTTGCCCATAGCAACTACAAATAAAGAAATTAGTTCTGTAAACTCTGAAGTAGGGAAAGCACTTGAATGTGATGATTTCAGAGAGACTTCTCAGTCTCAGGTTTCGTTGCCCCAATCCAAAGCTTATGTGGATCCTATTATAGGTAGGATCGCACACTATATTACAGCAGTTAAAAAATCTGTTCTTGTTCCTGATCTCCACCCATATGGAGATTTTCTGGATACTAGCCTGTTTGAACCCCCATTTGCTTCCTGGGATGTTGGGGCCTTGCTGGAGGAATTTGATTTTGATTGGAAAGCCTTTTGCGATTTTTGCATCGCAAAAAGCGAAGATGTCTTGAATGCTTGTCTCGATTCAATGTACCTTCTGATTGATTCCGATGAATGTGACAAGGATGATGTGGATCTGGTGATTTATGTGTGGCAGACGATTTTGGATGAGTTGCACACACACCAACCAATTGATTCCAATAAAGAGACATCGTTGTCGGATAATTGTTCCTGCCTTTCTGGGGTAAAGCATGTGAGTCTTGACTTTGTGCAATCTGAAATGAATGAGTGTGCCGCTGTGGTTGATTCCTGTGCGAATCCTGAAGGATTCTCTCCTGACAGTGTGCAGTTTGAATCTGTGCGATCTGATGCTTGTTTCTCGGATGTTCCTGCAGATTGTGATCGGCATGAGTCTGCCGGTTTCCTCAAGGATGTGTGGGATCCTTGTTCATTTGGAAACAGATCTTTGAGATCTTCCGTCTGTGACCCTGCTATGGGGAAAATTTCTCGACTATGCAGCGTCAAAAGTAAAATTGATATGCCTAATAAAGTTTATCCTGTTGATGTCGCTATTTCTTCTGCAAAGGAGTCTCTGTCTCACCCTGTTCACACCTGTAGGGGCCCGTTGCCTGATGACAGTTGCTCCAGTGTTTCGGTCCTAGATGCCTTGCAGTCTGCTCCGCAGATCGCGGAGGTTTGCGCTATGGAAGCATCAGTTTCACAACCTAAAGTGAATTTTGATTCGCAGGTTTTGCATTCTGACTCCTCGGATTCGACATTGTTAGCCGAATCTAAGAGTGAGACAGCGCTTCGGTTTTACGAATCTGATGCTGAACCTTCTTTGCCTTGTTCAGAGACGCTTTCTCTGAACCTGCCCTGTACCATGAATGAAAACATGTTTTCCTTTCACACTGACGTTTGTGAGCCCCTTTCTTGCTTTGAGGGAAGTGCTGATTCTGCACCCTGTACTCTGGATGAGTCAATGTGGCCTTGCTTAGAATCCCCTGCAGTGTCCCTAGAGGCTCGTCTAGGTATTGCCACTATACTCACCTGTTTTTCTGCAGTTTTGGAGTTACAAGCTAGTTTGACTGCCACACAGAATTTTGGGTACAGTGAGAATGAAGTTAGGGAGTTAGTGTGTGTTCCAGTAAATATTCCTGTACATCCCGCTAATTATGATGAAGTTCAGTCTCAGGTTATGGTGGAACCATTCCTGGGACATCTGCCCTGCCTGCAAGAGGTATTTAATGTTCAGCCCTGTAACATGGATAGTTCAGAATCCTTCTTAGAAAACCTGGAAAATGATGTTCCTGAGGTCTTGTTTGATGTTCTGGAGGTCTCCGAGTTCCTCCCAAAGGGTGCAGAACTTGTAGGAGATCGTCTCTTGCCCCTCCAAGTCCTTCTGAGGTGTTGCCCTCTTCCGTAGGCATTGCTGCCTTGCTGGCTACCTTTTCAGCTCTGGTGGAGCTTCAGTCATGGGTAGTCAATGATCAATTTCTGTCAGATACCATTACAGTCATTGAGATCTCTAAGCCTGAGACCGAGTCTTCTTTCGAAATACCAGTACCTGTGACCTCTACTCGTGGTGATTTTCTGCCCGGTCCTGGTTTTGGTTTGGTCATGCCGGACTCTGAGGTTGGCAGTTCCCCGACGTGTCCTGAGGTTTCTCCTGTGCTAGTGTACCCCAGTGTGCTCTGTGACCCAGAAAGCCCAAGTGTGCCTCGGTTACCAGCGTACTCAGATGCTTCCTCGGTGGAGACATGTTCTGATTTAGCCTGCCTGCTTGCATGCCCAGAAGTGGTCCCTGAAAGTCCTAATCTTGATGGGTGTCCTGCTAATTCTGAATCTGGAACTGTCATAGGTTCCATGGGGGTGCTTGGTAGCTCTCCATGTGAGTCTGGTGAGCGTTCTGGCTTCTTGGAATCTCTGTGGAGCTTCAAGGCGTTCTGGGAGATTCCGAGAGAAGTTTTGCTTGGTACCCTGAATACGATCAACAGCGGCTTTTGTTTTGAAAGAGACACTTCGACAGGTTTTGTGGTAGATTTGGTATTTTCGGACGCTCCTTGGAAGGTGGTGGGTATTGTCTGGAGGGTGTCGATGGCTTCTTCTCTGGTATCCACAGTCCTGTTGGGTGTTACGCTGAGACTTGTAGTGTTGATGGGCATGTTTCGGTGGCTTCTGTTTCCGATGAGGTCGGTTTCGGGTGGACTGACTCTGGAATTGGACCTTGTCGGGCTGTACCGACCTTCATGAGTCTTCTGTTAAAGTGTTTTGGAGATATCAGTTTTGAGGGTCGTCTGGAATTCGACCCTGGAGGGGGGGGGGGTACTGTAATGATCTGCTCAGCTGCCTGTGCAGGCAGGCAGCTTTTTGACCATTGTTTAGGTTTGCATGCTGCAGGACTCTGGAAAGAAGAGCTTCTGTCAGTTTTGCAGCTTGTGTTTGCTGAAGAATTTGCATACGTTGTCATGCAAATTGCCTGGCCACATTCATTGGAGGCGTGTACTATAAGTACTATGTGTTTCCCACAATGCTTGGCTGGTCATAAGGATTCCTTCCTGTGAAACACTCCTGGAGGAGTTTCAGCCTTACTCTTTGTTTGAAGATCAGCTTAGAGTTATTCCTGGAAACTGCACTAGGCAGGTTTCCTTAGTGCAGTTAGGATTGTTTATCTGTTTTGTTTGTTCTGTTGCGATTGTCCTGTCCCAGCGGTGGTCGACAGGAAATCGTTCTGATCTCTGTTCTTGGAGTATAGCTAGTGCAGCGGTTGCTACCAGCTATCTCTTCTGATCTGTCTCCTTGGATCGTGCTAGCCTCTTTTCGCTAGTGCTGTGGATCCTTCTGTTCTGCCTCCCTGGATCGCACTAGCATCCTACGCTAGTGCTGTGGATCCTTCTGTTCTGCTACTCTGTACCTGGATCGCACTAGCATCCTGCGCTAGTGCTGTGGATCCTTCTGTTCTGTCTCCCTGGATCGCACTAGCATCCTGCGCTAGTGCTGTGGATCCTTCTGTTCTGCTACTCTGTACCTGGATCGCACTAGCATCCTGCGCTAGTACTGTGGATCCTTCTGTTCTGTCTTCCTGGATCGCGCTAGCCACTTTCACTAGTGCTGTGGATCCTATCTCTCGCTTGTCCCTGTTTTCGTGTGTCTGTCTTGTCTGCTACGAACGCTTGCTGGAGGCTCGGTGAGGTAACCGTTAAGCAATCGCTCGCGTCCTCTGTTACATGTTTGTCTGTCGATGGTTAGTTAGGCGTGCTTGTCTCTATTGTGCTTATCACGTGGAGACCGCGCATGAACGCGTGCACTGTTGCGAATGAGTGCGGTGTTCGTGTTCAGTTAGCGTTTGTTATTTTCCATATCTCCTCATTGTATGATTTGCTGTGCCTTTGCTATCCTCGTATTCTGTTCTGATCTGCCTTGTGTCACTTTTGGCAATCGCCTTTCTTGCGGTTGCGTTTCTGTTTCGTATCTGCTGTTGCGTGTGCGCTGTCACGGGGTGGCGACTAGATTGGCGCACACACATACAACCTGTCCCTTTGCTCGTTCTCATTCGCAATCGCTTATCTTTCAATTGCGTTCTGCGCTTCGTACAATTACTGTCTGGCATTTGTGGAGGTACAGAGGATTGGTTCCTCTGCACTCCTCAGCGCCATCTGCCGACAGGAATTTCCCCTTTTGCTGGGTTCCTGCAATTATACGCTTGTGGAGGATTTACGCCGTATCAGCGCACGCGTTGTGTGCTGATCACGGAGAAAGTTCCGCAATCGTTACAGGTACTTTCTCAGTAGCATGGTGACCACGGGCAATGGCCGGGGAATCCTGGTTCGATTCCAGTCCGTAGTGGGAGCCTAAGAAACGGCTACCACCACCACACATCAAAGGAAGGCGGCAGGCACGCTGTGGGCAAAGGAGCAGGAATGGCTACCACACATCCAAGGAACGCAGCAGGCATGGCATGCACGTCCCGAGGTAGTGACCAAAAATAACAATACAGGAGGACTTTCGAGGCCCTGCTGTATATGACACTGATAGACTTTACTACCTTTAACGAGATTCTGTTATGGAGGGCAAGTCTGCCATCCATTCAAGTGAAGGGTATGCACTGACTGCCAGGTATAATACAATGTGCAGTCAAAGATGCAGTGAAAGGTATGCAGTGACTGCAAACAGTTGTTTGTGTAGTGAGGGCCGTGCTGGACTGGTGCGCACCATGACGAGAGTGCAGGTGATGGCGGCTTTCCAGCCCATATAGTTGGGCTGAGGTAGCTGAATGACAGAACAGTGACTGTCCAGCTGATCAAATTTGGTCTGTCCGCAATGAAGCAACGGCCTTATTATCTTTGGTGTGCTACCCCCCGAGACACTCATATAGCCAGCGGTTATTGCTTCATTTTGATACACAAGCCCCTTCACCACGGCAAGGTAATGATCACGAAGGGGAATTGGCACATGTACATGCCTTTTGTTTTGTTGTTGCAGCTGCAGTGCAGCCAGAAAAATTAGGCAGGCATGTACATGAACCAGAAAAATTATTATAGCGAAAATTCAGGAATCCACCTGGAGTCCTGGACCCTGTTGGTGGTGGCAGAGAAGGCAGTCAACTGGCCTGCAGGCAGAGATGCTGTGTGGGGAGCTACTAAGTCTTGGGGCAGGCAGTCACACAGCGTGCAGGCAGAGATGCTTTGTGTGGGGACTGACTTAGTCTTCGGGCAGGCCTGACCGTGCTTTGCAAACCAGGCATCCATGGTCAGATGGACCCTTGACCCAACGCTGTGTGCCAGAGATGTCACCACTTGCCTTTCAACATCACGGTACAGTTTAGGTATCACCTTTTTTTGAGAAAAAATTGTGGCCTGGTATCCTGCGGTGTGTGGCTTTGCTTTTGTGTGCTGCTTTTCCTCAGGTGGTCATCCCATTGCAGTTTGTGCTTTGTAATCATGTGCCTTCGTAAGGTAGTTGTCCCTACGCTGGTCTTGGTCTTTCCACGGCTCAATTTTCTGTGGCAGAGAGTACAGATGGCATTGCTCTCCTCTGAGGCAGACACACACAAAAATTTCCACACCGCTGAGCCCTGGGGTGATGGCACTTTGGTGGTGGCGGCCGACTGAGTGTTAAGTGGGGTGCCAGAATCAGAGCAGGAGGAGGAAGATATGTCACGCTTCCGTGTGGAAGCTGAGAAAGATGAGGTGTTCTGTGTTAAATAGTCAACTACGTCCTGACAATATTGGGGGTTGATGGCACGTGCCTTCTTCTGAACACTGCACTTTGATCGAGGGCCGCACGAAATCATGACAGCGCGACCTCGAACAGACCTGCCAGGTGGCCTTCCTCTGCCTTTTGTTTTGTCCATATTGGGGGGATGAAGTGAAAGGTATGCACTGACTTGACTAATACACTGTGCAGTCACACAGGTGCAGTTAACAGGTATGCATGGAGTGGTATATCACATTGCGTGCACTCACGTAGGTAGGTGGGTGCACTGAACACAACAGGTAGGTATATGCAGTGATGAGGTGGATGCACTGAACACAACAGGTAGGTATATGCAGTGATGGGTATTACAATGTGCACCTGTTACACACAGACAGGTACCGGACAGGCACAGTGACACTGCGTGTGCTCACGTAGGTAGGTGGGTGCCCAGTGAACAACAGGTAGGTATATGCAGTGATGGTTATTGCAATGTGCACCTGTCACACACAGACAGGTACCGGATAGGCACAGTGACACTGTGTGCACTCACGTAGGTAGCTGGGTGCACTGACTGAAGTGAACAACAACAGGTAGGTATATGCAGTGATGGGTATTACAATGTGCACCTGTCACACACAGACAGGTACCGTACAGGCACAGTGACAATGCGTGCGCTCAGCTCACGTAGGTAGGTGGGTGCACTGTGAACAACAGCAGGTAGGTATATGCAGTGATGGGTATTACAATGTGCACCTGCCACACACAGACAGGTACCAGAAAGGCACAGTGACACTGCGTGTGCTCACTTAGGTAGGTGGGTGGGTGCCCAGTGAACAACAGGTAGGTATATGCAGTGATGGGTATTACAATGTGCACCTGTCACACACAGACAGGTACCGGACAGGCACAGTGACACTGTGTGCGCTCAGCTCACGTAGGTAGGTGGGTGCACTGAAGTGAACAACAGCAGGTAGGTATATGCAGTGATGGATATTACAATGTGCACCTGTCACACACAGACACGTACTGGACAGGCACAGTGACACTGTGTGCACTCACGTAGGTAGCTGGGTGCACTGACTGAAGTGAACAACAGCAGGTAGGTATATGCAGTGATGGGTATTACAATGTGCACCTGCCACACACACAGGTACTCACTGAATGTACTGGGCCTGGCAGTGGCACACACAGTAGGAATTACCAAGGCTGTCTATGCAACACAAGTGTCAGTGGGACACACATAAAAAAAAAATAGATCACAAAAACAAGATTAGCTCTCAAAAGAGCTGTTGAGGGGTGTTTTTTTTAGCAATAAGAATCAGCAAGGAGCAAGCTAATAAGACTACAAGAGCCTGACTAATCTTTCCCTATGAGAGTCTGCAGCAGCTTTCCCTGCCTTTTATAAGGGGGGGGGGGTGGCTCCAGGAGGGAGTGTAGCCTGATTGGCTACAATGTGCCTGCTGACTGTGATGTAGAGGGTCAAAGTTGACCCTCATGATACACTATGGGGTGAATCAAACCCCGGAAGTTCGCCGGGAACCGTTCGCCGGCGAACCGTTTGGGCAATCTCTACTCTGAGCTTGTAACTCCTGTGTTTAGTAGTTAACTAGTTAAATGCTGTTCTAGTTTAAAAAATGGTGGTAGTATATAATATGCTGTAAATAATCTTTGTGAGCAAAGAATAAATGCTGGGTTTCATTCGCTTTAACCCTCCTGGCGGTTTGCAAAAAAATCGCCAGGGGGCAGCAAATCTTTTTTTTTAAATTTTTTTTTTTTTTTTTCATGTAGCGAGACAAAGTCTCGCTACATGATAGCCGCTGCTCAGCGGCATCCCCCCAGCCCCTCCGATCGCCGCCGGCGATCGGAGATCCGGAGATCCCGTTGAAAGAACGGGATCTCCTGGAGGGCTTCCCCCGTCGCCATGGCGACGGGCGGGATGACGTCACCGACGTCATCGACGTCGTGACGTCAGAGGGGACTCCGATCTGCCCCATAGCGCTGCCTGGCACTGATTGGCCAGGCAGCGCACGGGGTCTGGGGGGGGGGGCGGCCGCGGCGAGAGGAATTGCGGCGGATCGGCGGGTAGCGGCGGCGATCGGGCACTGCACGCAGCTAGCAAAGTGCTAGCTGCGTGCAGCAAAAAAAAAATTATGCAAATCGGCCCAGCGGGGCCTGAGCGGTGCCTTCCGGCGGCATAGCCCGAACTCAGTTCGGGCTTACCGCCAGGAAGGTTAATGAAAGTATGTTTATTTAGGCCAGGCCTGGGCAAACTTGGCCCTCCAGCTGTTAAGGAACTACAAGTCCCACGATGCATTGCAGGAGTCTGATAGACACAATCATGACTCATAAAGGCAAATGCATTGTGGGACTTGTACTTCCTTCCTGGCGGTTCTTTAATTCTGCCAAATAGGCAGAAATACATTTTATTTTTTTTTTAATTTTTTGTTTCATGTAAAGCTACCAGAGTGGTAGCTACATGAAACAACACTATGTGTCCCTGCATGTATGCATGTGTCCCTCTAGTGCGATCGCCACCGGCATCAATAGCAAACAGGGGAATGCGTATATAACGCGTTCCCCTGTTTGGCTTTTCCTGTCGCCATGGTGACGATTGGAATGACGTCATGGACGTCAGCCGACGTCCTGACGTCAGACGCCTCCGATCCAGCCCATAGCGCTGCCTGGAAGTCATTGGTCCGGGCAGCGCAGGGCTCTGGCGGGAGGCCCTCTTCCGCCGCTGCGTGCGGTCGATCACCGCAGAGCGGCGGCGATCAAGCTGGATGCGCGGCTAGCAAAGTGCTAGCTGCGCGTACAGCACTTTAAATGAGGCAAATCGCCCAAACCAGGGGCTGAGATATCCTCTGCGGCGGCTTACCCCGAGCTCAGCTCGGGGTTACCGCTAAGAGGGTTAACAGCTGGAGGGCCAAGTTTGCACAGGCCTGGTTTAGGCTGAAGTTCCCCTTTAATAGGAATAAAGTAGAAATTAAAGCTGGACTCAAACAGCATCAGGGAAAATGAAATCAAGCTGAGATGTATTGGAATGGTGAAAGAAATGTACACTTTCATATTGATCATAGTATATACTGTATATATAAGCTAAGGGTGTGACCTGAGACTAAGGTTTCTAGGCCTTTCTCAGGGACTCGAGATTCATGTCCAAACTTGCTCGGTCAGCTCCGTCAGTCTATGGTTAGCTGTTTTTTCCCCCTTTCAGACATCTGTCAGATTCCATTTCAGTTTATTAGATATTTGCTTTTAAAACTAGATCTCTAGCCAAAAAGTTTTCTTATTGGAGATTTGAACAAGGTTAAGAGGGGTTAAAACATCTGTGTGCTTAGAAATAAATAAAACTGGACTCCTTGGGTAATATTAGAATATAAGTTTCACTTCTAATCCAAACTGTTCTCTCAGTTCAAATGAGTGGAAGAAATATTCCCAGCATTTATGTCCGTATGGGTAATTTAATCACCATTCTTCAGCCATCATGGAGTCTAGATCTAAAAATGAGGCAGATGAGATTGTCCAAGAACAAAACTAGGGACCTTCATGGTGGTCTCCATGAATATTTACCCTGATTGCCCAACCATGATAAAGGTGCGTACACACGCACGACAGCAGCCGACGGGTCCGTCGGCACCTCCTGCTGGGCGGGTTTTCAGCAGACTGTAGTGCATGTGTATGCACTGTCGGCGGACTGATAAGGCTGTTCCTGAACGATCCGCTTGGCGAATGGTTCAGGAACAGCCTTATCGGTCCACCGACAGTGCGAACACATGCACTACAGTCTGCTGAACGTGCACTACAGTCTGCTGAACATGGTTGCCCTCATTGTATCACAGGAATAAATAATCATAAACTATTGAAGCTGTTTGCACCTAGATTTGCTTTAGGTAAGATATATAGACAAGTTACTTGTTATTGTTAGATTTTCATCTTGGATCCGCTTTAAAGAACGCTTACTATCGTAAATAAGATAAGGATACTATAACCAGAAGGTAATTGAAATTGCCTCACCCTTTGATGAGTTTACACAGTGATGCAAGCCTGTTATTTAGGTGATGTTTGCTGTGGGAGGAACAGTAAGCTATAGCAGTAGGGAGGGAAAAGTAACACTGAACTGGGTTTAAAAAAAAGGGCAGAAGTGATTTTGGCATCACATAGAAACAGTAAAGATGGAAACCAGCAGAAATCGTTTTTTTAGTTTTTTTCATATCACATTTCTCCTAAATCTGACAGTGAATACTAAAAACAATAGGCTATGTAAGATAAATAAGTAATTTGGAGTTTATATCCCACTATAAGGGGAGGAAAACCATTATGACCTGACCAGCGGAATTAGCCCATCTGTGTTATGCCGCGTGTGACTGTAGTTTTCTATGTGTTCTACTTCCGTATTATTAGTGTTTTTCTTTCTTTTTTTGGAATAACTAATGAGACCAGTGTTGGCAGCAATCATCAAAAACTGTGACAGTATAGCTGGACTGTAGGGATAACTCATTTGGATTCCGAGGAATTGAAATTCCATTCCAATTGGAATCCGTAAATGGGAAAATGGTAATCGGAATTCCGCGGCAATCCGTTTTACCGCAACGCTGTGATTTTAGACGGAACTCGGAAGTATTATCCCAACCAGAGAAGGCAGATTTTTTTCTGCAAATTTGTAATTTTAGATCAATCACAAGACTGATTTTTCCAATTTCTATTTTTTTAAGTTTTTTTTTTCCATTTTTTTTCCTTTTTTTGCATTCTCTGATGCAAAAATTACTAATAAAATACACCTCGAAAATAGGAAAAAATGGAAAAGCGGAAATCAGAAGAGCGGAAAAATGGAAAAGCTGAATTTTCCAAGAATCGGAAATGGGCAATTCCAACCATCCCAACTGGATTTCAGGAAAACCAGATGAATAAAAGCAGTAGCGTAGCTAAAGAGCTGTGGGCCCCGATGCAAGTTTTATTTGGGGCCCCCCAAGCACTCTATACATAACAATTAATACGGCGCACCAAAACCTGCCAAGGATTTCCACTGTGTCAGAGGTGCAAGTAGGGGATGGGAAACAGTTTGTTAATGATTACTACTATTAAAAGCATCTATAGAAGTGATTATTACCACCACAGGACCAATACAAAGCTAATAATGTGCTTGAGGGAGGGCCCCTCGGGGCCCCTCTGGCCCAAGGGCCCCAATGCGGTTACTACCTCTGCACCCCGTATTTCTACGCCACTGAATGGCGTTCTCCGTACCTTTCAAGCCAGTTTTTAATGTCTGTGACAAATCACTCTATGCAATCCGGTAGTGGGCAGAGGAGAGGAATGGAGGTGCACTGTAGTGTTTGAGGTCTATGTATCTTTTCAATACCTGGGAGAGTCGATAATCTTCATTTAAGCTGAGAATGAAGAGAGAGAAGAGAAAGGCCTTCCAGGGATGAGTAAAAGAATTAGCACTGCAGGACCAGCTTTCTGCGAATCAGTCCCTCAGGAGATTCCATAATGAGTCATACAATGTACCAATATCTGCACATGGATGCCTGGAGCAAAGTACTCAGCAGCACTGCCAATTGTAACACACACTTTATACTCATTTATAAAACTACAAGAATGATCACACTTGGGGCTGATTTACAAAAATAACCCCTATGCTAAAGCAATGTCTGTTAATGTGGTCTCAGCTGGGCACAGCCATAGGCACAGTGTTTACAGTGGACCAGAACTCTTGCACAGGAGGCAAGAAAAACAGAGAGAAATGTACCCTGTGTGTTTTAAGGGAGAAGATTCTGTCTAATTTCCCCCTTATCTTCAAATAATCACATGTGTAATTTGATCTCTTAGCTGTGCCAGCACAGAAATTTGACAGTCCTTGGCAGACACAGTTAATATGTAAACACAAGATGTCAACTTATGTCTTCTTCCTTGAAAGCAGGAAGTAGACACACTGCAGATGTATTGCAGGAGTTTTGAAAGCTGTAACAAAGAAATGTTTTTCTTTAAAGATTATTATGCTGTTGATTATCTTTTAGAGATGAATGGAACGTCTGAGTTCAGGTTTGCTTAAAGAGACACTGAAGCGAAAAAAAATATATGATGTAATGAATTGGTTGTGCACTATGAATAATTACTAGAAGATTAGCAGCAAAGAAAATATTCTCATATTTTATTTTTAGGTATATAGTGTTTTTTCTAACATTGCATCATTCTATAATATGTGCAGATTACACAACACTCAGCATTCAAAATGATTCTTTCAGAGCAGTCTTGTGAACTAATGACCTCTCCTCTGGCAGAGAAAAAGAAAATTGTCCAGTTGAGATAATAAAAGTCAGAAGACAGCCCTCTCCACGACTTTGAAAGTCGTAGAGCTTAATGGCTTTTTTTGCATAGAGATAACTGGAGTTTCTTAACTCTTCCTGTACTGGAAACAATTAGACTGATGTATCTGATCTTAATGTTTTATTTTTTATCTGTACTACACATACAAATCATAATATCATAATTTTTTTGCGCTTCAGTTTCTCTTTAATGGTGTCAAGAAGGCACTATTTGGGGCCAGCTGTAATGTTTGGTTGAAAGAAAAAGGAGGAGATCAGCAGGCTCATGTAAGGATAAAACCAGCTTCTTTTTTGGAAAATAGGCACAGGAATATTCACAGATACAACTGACACATATGGGGCTTACAATCTGCTTTTAGTCATAGTTGCAAGAACACTAGGCACAGGTGGAAACTAAATAGGTGTAATGGAGGGTAAACTTATCCCATGCCACAAGAAACCACTGTTTAAACGAAAAAGTCTCAAACAGTGAATAAACAGTATAAAGACAAGACAAGCACGCAATAAATATAAAAAACAATCCCTAAAAATACACAAATACGCCGAAAAATTGTATAAGTGGGTAACTTATTGCTGACATAAGGAGTAAATCATAGAAAAATACATATGAAACAACAAATTCAGAAATCGTATAAGAGACTCAAATCCCGACATGCGTTGAGGCTGACAGGACTTCTGGTACCCAACTGGTGAATCCAGAAGGCCTGTCGTGAAGAAGTAAATGTTGGAGATCCCCCATTACATGTCCCACACAATGCTGAGAGAGGTACAGGCTGGTGGGGAGATCACAGGCCGTTTCGTGCCGTTACATGCTGTGGTGCATCATCAGGACGCATTTGGTCGCGCCGTTACATGCCACAGCATCAGCATGTAACGGCGCAAAACAGCTGTCGACCTCCCCACCAGCCTGTACCTCTCTCAGCATTGCGTGGGACATGTAATGTATGCCTTTTAACTTGTTCTAATAAAAGCAAAGTTTTTATTAAGGGATTTGCAAGGCCCCTTTTCCTGCATATTGGATCTACAATTATATTACTTGGCCTTTTGCACTTCCTCAGTGATTCAATCAGCTTCCTGTGCATGGTTAGCTCTCCATCATTTTATAAGCTATAGCTGATATCAGCTAATGGTGGCCACTCATGATCTAACCTTTTTCATCCAAGCTTACCTGTTCTATGTAATAGAAGGGACTGCCTAAATTATCCATTCAATATATTCACTCAATTTACCCTTATACTTCATAGATTTGGTAAAATTGGATGAAAAAGATTGGATCATTAGTGGCCAACATAATGAAAATGACTGCATGTGAGCATCAGGTAAGTTTAGCAGTTAGGGTTAGGCCAATGATTTGCATCTAACTGACCATCTCTGAGCAGGGAGTAGAACACCAAAGCACAAGGTTAGTTCACAAATAAAACTATGAGATTTCTGAGCAGGACATTTCTGTAGCTCAGCGGGGAAAAAAAAAGATTTAAAAATATGGAGCCACCAGCAGGTGAGACTATGTACTGCAGCTAATCAGACATCTCAGCTTTTGGTGGCTTCCATTTGTTCATTGAAAAATGGATTGACTTTGGCTACATGGCTGCTACAGGATTATAGTAATTGTGGGTTCCCTACTGGTGACAACCAACCAACAAGCAGGTAATAAAGTGAAACAAGGATGAAAAATATAGGCCCATATGATACTGTAATAATCCATTTTCTCTTGAGTTTTCACCTAGGAGATATTTTCAAATCTTACCAATAAATTACTTGTAAAGCTCCCACTATACAAACAATACACAAAATAAGTCTGATATTACTTTTTGACCTACCTTTTAGTTGTTTTTCAATTGCTAGGTGCTGGTAAGGGCCATAGAGACATTGTTTGTGAGAACCTCTAGTTCTGAGAAAGTCAGGAAACAGTGTAATAAAAATAGGAGGCAAGTATGGTTAAATACAAAAAAATACACCCAACATAGAAAAAAAAATAAATTAAAAAAAATACTGATCTTTTATCACTTGTAATCGAATCAGACCCATTGATATCACATGTTTTAACCTTTTATTTATTCTTTATGTTGACAGAAGATGAAAATCAAGGACACTCAGAGTGAGCTCATAGCGTGTGTGTGGGGGGGGGGGGGGGGGGGAGGGGGAAGGGTTAAGACTTTGGCATGGGGGAGAGTTAAGGGATAGGCACCATGTAAAGGTTAAGGGTCAGGCACCACGGGGGTTAAGGGTTAGGTATTAGGCATAGGTAGAGAAAGGTTTAAGGGTTAGGCATTGATGGAGGGTGGGTTAAGGGTTAGGCATTGTTAGAGGGAGGGTTCGGTGTGAGAGTAGAGTTAGGTAATAGTAAAATATCATTAAACATTAAATATTGGTAAACATTGCAGATATTTTACTAGGGTAATTCATTAGTAAAATATCCGTAATTTTACTGATATTCTACTAGTGGTAATATCCGCTGCCCTTTTTTCCAGGTACCTTTGTTACATGTACGCTATGAAGGTGCCACAACCCACATAATACACAGTTTTCATGCAATCAGTCACTCTAAATCTTGAGGACCAGACACTTGGCCAAGTTGGCTCATACAAGCAATGCCTCTTCTTTGGCGACTGGCGAGTCAAACACCGGACTTGTGAATAGTTTTGTAAGAAGAGATTTCACGCTTGTCAGTTTCTCCTCCAGAACTTCTGGATGATTATTTTACCCCAGCAAAACAGATGATCCCAAGTTGATATTCCTCCTGGAACTCTGGGACATGGGCGTGGAATATGATCTGTGAGTGGTTTCAATTATGTGTGTTATTGGAGCATGAAAAATAAGCGATTGTTACAATACTGAATCTCATTGCCCTTGTCTTCCAAGATTGTGACATCCCTGGTTTTGCATAATTTTCTCTTTTTTTTTGCTGTAATTTATTCAGTGAAATGTCCCTAGATGTCATTGAGGCCCTTTCAGTTTTTTAAACTCGCTTCATTTGCACCTGGAAATCTTCTCATTGACCAGAATAGAAGAAAACATCCGCTGAGAAAAACAAATAGTCCTTATATTCCATTCATTCTAGCATATGGGTTCAGTCTTTTATGGTTTCATATTTACTTTCTGCTGTTGCTGCCATTGTCATGTTATAGTATTATTATATCACTTTGCACTAAACATTGATAAGCATAATTATGCTCTATATGTAAAACGCCAACCTTATGGTGAGGGTAGACTCAAGGCCTGATTTAGTAAGGCCCCTCCACTGATTCCCAAGGTTCCTCAGTGTAGATATACATATGTGAGCCAACAAACCTGGACGTATTAATTTTTATTAACCACTTCCCTACCCTGGTCATTTTCACAGTTCAGCACAGCTCTGATTACTTTGGCAATAACTTTATAAATAATTATCACAACTAAATGATCTATATATTGTTTTATTTAGGACAAATTAGGCTTTTTGTGGCTGATATTTGTTTTTATTAATGAACTTACTGTATTTTCTATGTATTTTAAAAAGGAAAATAAGGAAAAAAAATGAAGAAAATACACAATTTATCCACTCTTATACATTATAGCTTTAATGTAAATAGCTTCTATTGTACATTAAACCCACATAATTTATTTGTCTATCTCTCCTGTTTATTTAAACAGTTCATTTGTTTTAATATGTATTAGTAACACATTGTATATACCCTACTCTCTTGTTACATCTGTCTGCTCCTGGAATGTTAGTTTTACACTTGTTTACACATTAATCCTGCCATTGAATTCCATGGGAGGAAGAGAGGGGTTTGCTGTCATTCCTTTACAACTGTGTAGCATTGTTATCAGCTCAGAGATAAATAAACAGTGTTAGGCCTCTTGCACACTGCATGCATTTCAGATTCCGATTCCGCTTTTTAATCTGTTTTTACATCCGATTCCGATTCAGATTTTTAATCTTAACTGCATGCTGCGTTTTTTGATCCGTTTTTCTGTTGAATGTATTCAAGGAAAATCGGAAACGGAATCGGAATCGGAATCGGAAACGGAATCGGAAAACGGATTTGCAGTGTGCAGGGAGCCTTATCTAGGATTTTGTAGGAGGGGAGTGCAGTGAGTTATTTTCACATCATGGGGCAGGAAGTGGTTAAATCAAACCTGAAGCAAAAAAAAGTTATATAATGAATTGTATGTGTAGTGTGGATAATTAATAGAACATTAGTAGCAAAGAAAAGAGTCTTATTTTTATTTTCAGTTATAAATATATATTTTTTATAACATTGCATCAGTCTGCCATATTTGTAGTTTACAAACTACACTCTATATTTTTTAGTACATGGCGTCTTGGCACCAATAAGTGCAGCGCAGGGTGAGCCGAATGACGACTCTCCCTGTTGCTGCTAAACTCAGGGGTAGTGTTAAATACTATTCCCCTTGCATAGCATTGATGGGCCCAGCTTCGGCGCACAGTGTTCAGCGCCGCATGCCGAAATACACTTGTGTATATTTTTAACTAGATAACAGAGCAGAGCCAATGGTTCTTTGAACTTTCCTGCAGTAAAACCTTACCTCAACCAGTCTCTCACTGTTTCTTGTTTGTTTTAGTGCTTCAGAAAACAGGACTGTATTCCCCCAATTTGGATTGAACAGCTCAGAGAAGCTCTTTCGCATAGATAAGAACTTAAAGTGACACTGAAGTAAAAAAAAACCTCATGATATAATGAATTAGTTGTGTAGTATGGATTATTAATAGAACATTAGTAGCAAATAAAATAGTGTCATATTTATATTTGCAGGTATATCGTTTTTTTATAACATTGGTCATTCTCTAATAATTACAGTTTCCACAATACACTCAGCATTTTAAATGATTTCACAAACAGGCTACTGACCCTTTGAACTTTTCTCTGCAGAAAAACCATAAACAAAGAAGAAACAATGAGAGACAGTTGAGATAAGTGCTTCAAAAGACAGTGCTGTCCAGGACTTTATAAAGTCGCAGAGCTCAGATAAGTCGAACAGCTCAGATAAGCTCTTTGCATAGATAACAACTGAAGTTTCTTAACTCTTCCTGTACTGGAAACAATATGAGACTCATATCTGTGCTGCTAATGTTTTATTTCTTAGCAGTACTACACATACAAATCATGATATCATAAGTTTATTTTCGCTTCAGGTTTGCTTAGTCAGTATTTGCCACCCTCCCCTGTGACTTAAATGATCCTAATATACAGTAACTGGAAGATTCCTGGCTACGCTCTCCTATTTTCACAAGAGGTGCAAACCGGTCACCGGAGCAGCAGACAGGACCAACATTTGTTCTACCACAAAGACCAGCACACTCCAAGTTATACAGGTGAAATCTGCTCAATCTTTATCATTAGGGCAATGCGGAGACCAGGCGACTCGGACCCAAATGAACAAGGGAAAGAAGACTCACAATTGTCCTTAACCTCTTGAGGACCACAGGATTATATCCCCCTAGTGACCAGGCCATTTTTTACAATTTCACACTTCACAGCTTTAATGCTTATTGCTCAGTCATACAACTTAGCACCCAAATGAATTGTACCTCCTTTTCTTCCCACTAATAGAGCTTTCTTTTGGTGGTCTCTGATTGCTGCTGCGATGTTTATTTATTTATTTTTTTATTAATAAAAGATGATCAGCCTATGTATGGGATTAGATTGGGAGCCGTTCCGAGGGACAGTTATAGATCGTAGCACTGTACACATAAATATTTGCCTTTTTTAAATAATTTCAGCCTGCCAGCTCCAATTGCGGCTGGCAGGCTGATCGCCGCGGGCCCGCTCTGTTTACTGCAGGGAACGCACACTCGCGCAAGTGCTTGTTCCTTGCAAATCCTGTCTCTCCGCGAGGTCACGCCACCTGGAGTGGTCGAGGAACAAGAAAGACGCTCTGCAACTGCCATCCTGCGTTAGGCGGTCGCAGAGTGATTAATCATAGTACCAGTTTACAGTGCATTCCACAACAAACAGTATATACGCACAATACCCCTCCCATCTCAAACAAATCTAAGGGACAATAACTTGTTTGAGGTTAGAGGGGTATTGTACAGATATATGCTGTATACTGCACTATGAACTTGTACTATGATTAAGGACAATTGTGTTTTTATTGATGTTATTAAGGAGATTTTGTACTTTTGGAACAACAATAAGCGGAACTCTCTTCTTTCTACACTCCATGTTACTTGCAAATTATATCTTTTTGTTTTTATTGCAAAAGATCTCCACAAAATATGTAACCAACCAGTGCAAGACACAGGCAATAGACAGGAAAGCAAGAGCTCCCACAGCCCATCAACATACTATGCTATGGAACAACTGATCAGTTAAAAGGCATCAGTTTTTCAGTGTTTAATGTGAAAGAGGCCTTAACATCTTCTGCTTCTGTCAGATCCTTTCCATATTTGTCTTTCACCATTCCTATTTTTGCATGAAAGGTTCCCTTGATGTAGCAACCTTCTTAAAAACATCTCTGGTTTGTCCTATTTAATCACATTTCCTATTACGTTACATCCCCTTACATTACATTAAAAAGTTAGATACTCAAAAATAAGGAGAGATAAACCATGAATTATCTCTCTGCCAGGGGGCAGCGCTGCCGTTTTTTTGTGTTTTTTTTTTTTAAATCATGTAGCGAGCCCAGGGCTCGCTACATGATAGCCGCTGCTCAGCGGCATCCCCCCAGCCCCGCCGATCGCCTCCCCCGATAGGCGATCAGGAAATCCCGTTCAAAGAACGGGATTTCCTGGAGGGCTTCCCCCGTCGCCATGGTGACGGGGCGGGATGACGTCACCGACGTCATGGACTTCGTGACGTCTAAGGGAGTCCTGATCCACCCCTTAGCGCTGCCTGGCGCTGATAGGCCAGGCAGCGCAGGGGTCTAGGGGGGGGCTCTACGGCGGCGCGGATAGCGGCGATCGAGCACGGGGCGGCGGCGATCGGTGTGCTGGCGTAGCTAGCAAAGTGCTAGCTGCGTCCAGCAAAAAAAAAAATTACGGAGATCGGCCCAGCAGGGCCTGAGAAAACCTCCTGCTCGGCTTACCCAGAACTATGTTCGGGGTTACCGCCAAGGAGGTTAAGGAGAGAAAAATCAAGAGTTAAGTTAGATAAGGAGAGATAAATCATGAGTTTAAGGTGCGTTCACATCTTTGGCAGAATGTCACCTGACCTCCTCGGACATCATCGCTGGGCTGAACACAGGCATGTCAGCTGTGTTGAAGCGATGTGTTGCTATGCGAAGGGGGACAGGCTGCACGTGTGACATCACATGGTGGGCGGGGGAGCAGAGCGAACAATGAGATCGGCATTGCTGGAGTTGAGTAGATCTACCTGGTGGAAATCAACTCTCTTGACTCAAAGTACATTAAGTATTTTATGCAGTCTTTACATTAATGACAATATAACTAAGAGACATATGACTATGGTAAGAATTAGATTGTGAGCTCCTCTGATGGACAGTTAGTGACAAGACCATAGACTCTGTACAGCGCTGCAGAAGATGCCAGTGCTATATAAATACTAAATAATGATAATAACAAGCAGGCGCGGAGCTAGGGGAGGTTGGGGTAGGACAAGTGCCCCGGGGCGCCTTGTCCCCAAGGGCGCCCAGCTGAGCTTCGGGTTTTTTTTTTTTTGCGGGGGGTGAGGGAAGCAGCGCAGAGAAGAGGGAGAGCTGTGCGGACGGTGGGGAAGGGGGGCCATCTCCCCCCTCCTTCCCTCACCTTAGGTGCTCTCCCTCCCTTGCTCTGAGTCTCCCCTCCAATGTCCGGGTGGCTGGCAGCGGCGGGCGGAACTCACCTCCGTCTCGCTCCAGCGCCGGCCGGAAGTTCGGGTGCGCAGCCGCTGCTCTGGTCTGGACCAGACCAGAGTAGTGGCAGATCCATCCGGCACTGCGACGAGACGGAGGTAAGTTCCGCCCGCCACTGCCAGCCACCCGGACATTGGAGGGGAGAGCAAGGGAGGGAGAGCAGCTCTTCCTCTTCTCTGCGCTGCTCCCCTCCTGCTGGGGAGGGGGACACCTGACCTGGCTACCTACTCTGGGCACATATACCCCTGCCTACATAAACTGGGCACATATACCCCTAACTACATATATTGGGCATATACCCCTGGCTACCTACTCTGGGCACATATACCCCTGCCTACATATATTGGGCACATATACCCCTAACTACATATACTGGGCATATACCCCTGGCTACCTACTCTGGGCACATATACCCCTGGCTACCTACTCTGGGCACATATACCCCTGCCTACATATACTGGGCACATATACTCCTAACTACATATACTGGGCATATACCCCTGGCTACCTACTCTGGGCACATATACCCCTGGCTACCTACTCTGGGCACATATACCCCTGCCTACATATATTGGGCACATATATGCCTAACTACATATACTGGGCATATACCCCTGGCTACCTACTCTGGGCACATATACCCCTGGCTACCTACTCTGGGCACATATACCCCTGCCTACATATATTGGGCACATATACCCCTAACTACATATACTGGGCATATACCCCTGGCTACCTACTCTGGGCACATATACCCCTGGCTACCTACTCTGGGCACATATACCCCTGGCTACCTACTCTGGGCACATATACCTCTGCCTACATATATTGGGCACATATACCCCTAACTACATATACTGGGCATATACCCCTGGCTACCTACTCTGGGCACATATACCCCTGGCTACCTACTCTGGGCACATATACCCCTGCCTACATATACTGGGCACATATACTCCTAACTACATATACTGGGCATATACCCCTGGCTACCTACTCTGGGCACATATACCCCTGGCTACCTACTCTGGGCACATATACCCCTGACTACATATATTGGGCACATATACCCCTAACTACATATACTGGGCATATACTGCTGGCTACCTACTCTGGGCACATATACCCCTGGCTACCTACTCTGGGCACATATACCCCTGCCTACATATACTGGGCACATATACCCCTAACTACATATACTGGGTACATATACCCCTGGCTACATATACTGGGCACATATACCCCTGGCTACATATACTGGGCACATATACCCCTGGCTACATATACTGGGCATATATACCCCTGGCTACATATACTGGGCACATATACCCCTGACTATATATACTGGGCACATATTATACCCCTGGCTACATATACTGGGCACATATAACCCTGACTACATATACAGGGCACATATACCCCTGGCTACATATACTGGGCACATATACCCCTGGCTATATATACTGGGCACATATACCCCTGACTATATATACTGGGCACATATACCCCTGGCTACATATACTGGGCACATATACCTCTGGCTACATATACTGGGGACACATACCCCTGCCTACATATACTGGGCACATATACCCCTGACTACCTGTTCTGTGGACATCTCTACCCCTGGCTACCTGTTCTGGGGACATCTATACTGCTGGCCACCTATTCTGGGGACACCTATAGACCTGGGGCTACCTATTTTTGGGGAAGCACTGCTGTCAGATTGAGTGTATTTTGGGGAACTGCTGCCAGGTGAGAGGTGCCTACCATATTAACCTCTTGACGACCAGCTAACGCCGATTGGCGTAAACTGGTCGTCTGCGGGTTACCATGGAAACGGCCGCTCGATCGAGCGGCCTTTCCATGTCAGTTCACGGAGGGTGTCTCCGTGAACAGCCGGAGAGCCGCCGATGGCGGCTCGCCGGCAAAATGTAAACAGGCGGGGAAGAAATCCCCGCTGTTTACATCATACGGCGCTGCTGCGCAGCAGCGCCGTAAGGCAGATCGGCGATCCCCGGCCTCTGATTGGCCGGGGATCGCCGGCATATGATAGGCTGAAGCCTATCCTTCAATGCGCAGGACGGAAATCCGTCCTGCGCAGCACACAGGGGAAGGGAGAGGGAGGGAGCTGGCGAGAGGGCTGAAAGCGCTGCGGAGGGGGGCTTTGAAGAGCCCCCCCCCGCTAAGCAACTGCAGCCGGCGGCGATCAGACCCCCCCAGCAGGACATCCCCCTAGTGGGGAAAAAAGGGGGGTAGTCTGATCGCCCTGCTGCACTCCTGATCGGTGCTGCGGGCTGTAGAGCCCACGCAGCACCGATCAGTGTAAAATCCCCTGGTCGGCAAGTGGTTAAGGGAGCATTCTGCCTATTTATGTGAAATGCTGTCTATTTATGTGCCTCATGACTGCTGAATTTGTCTTGTTGGGGGCCTCATGGTCACTGAATTTGTCTTGTTGGGGGCCTCAAGATCACTGAATTTGTCTTGTTAGGGGCCTCATGATTGCTGAATTTGTCTTGTTGGGGGCCTCATGATTGCTGAGTTGGTCATGTTGGGGGCCTCATGTTTGCTCATGATTGCGGAATTTGTCTTGATGGGGGGGGGGGGCTCATGATTGCTGAATTTGTCTTGGAACATGCTGGAAGGTACATACTGAGGAAGGGTGGGTGAGCATGAGCCTGCTAACCTCCATGTACATTTGAAGGGGCGTGACCAAATGTTTAGCACCCATAACCACGCCCACATTTGGTCACGACCCTTCACCTTAGGGGGCGCATTAATAGTCTTTGTCCCCGGCGCTGAAAATCTTAGCTACGCCTCTGATAACAAGAGAATGTTAAAAGTTTTGATTTATTGGTCCTTTATGAGAGCTCAGAATACCTAGTAGAAATGTTGAGTGCATTTTGCCAAACCATGGCGATTCTAAACCTGCTTCTGGGATCTGGGTGTCGTCAGCTCAGTCTATTTACCTTCTCGACTAGTGTAAAACCTGACTCAAACCTCTGATCATCTATGCTGGTGTTGGACACATTAGCCTGCCTAGCTGTCATGTATGGATTTCCTCCAGCACAGCCCTTGGCCACACGTAAGGTCCACTACCTGATTGGCTACAGTAGCATATGATGATGTTACTGTAGTATAACAGAAAACCAGCAAAGGACATGCAGTATAAAGGAATGAAGATGCATCATGAGTGAAGCTTGCCTTGACGTTGCCTTGGCTTTTATTGAAAAGTATAGAATGTCATCAGAGCACCACATTTTCAATACTTGTAGCAGCAAGTCACTTTAATCTAACCAGCAAAAAGAGGCATGTGAAAGCAGCAATTCTATACGGGTGTACAAAAGAAATAACCTTTGGGTCTTTCTTGGGTTGGCAACTGTACGGCCATTGGCCAATATAATATTGCACGTTGTAGGAGAAGGCATATATAACGAACAGCTTAAACGGCCCCATCTTATTATCCACAGATTGTCCCTGAATAATAATCATGTCTGTCAGGATCCACTGACAGGCAGCCTTTTGAATGACTGGGGTCGATTTGAGGTTTACAAGTTCTACATAAGGTCATCTTCTCGGGATATGCAGAAGGATCTACACAGTCTGTTGGGCATGGAATATAGACGTCTATATAGGGTAAGGGTACAATGATAGATGATGACATAGCACTCAGAAATCACAAAAGCTGGCCATTGTTTCTATGCAAACTAACTAGGCAAATAGAAAACCAATAAAATTTGGCCTTGAATTCCCAAAAGAAGAGCAGTCACCCATGCATCCAATAAAGTTCATTGATGTTATGAAGATGGCAGAAAAAAAAGATGCATGGACACAATGCGACAATTATCCATGTAAGGTCTTTGGGAAAACACAAACAGCTTGACAGTTATGTCAAAAGAGGTTGCACACAAAGCAGAGGAGCAAGTCCACAACCCTGAATAATTTTCTGGTGGGTTTCAACCATCCAAACAAAAGAAGAATAGACACCAATTCAGACAGATAAAGAAGACACACACACATGACCTTCGGGAAGCCAAGTGAAGTCAAATTGCCAGTTTAACCAGTAAATTCATTTCATAATAGAGACAACCAATGACAGACGTTACCCAGGCAACTGATGGTCATCACTTTCGTTCCTGAGGTGCAGCTCCTTACCACGCCACTTCTTCAAGCTGGGTTGACTATACGTGATCATTTTTGATGAATCTGAAGTATTTTAAGACAAAACAGAAATCATTTAGGTAATGTGTACTCACTAAAGGTAACCTGAATAAAAATACAATGTTAGATGGATGGATGGATGAATGGATGGATACTGTATTGAGAGTTATACTATGTACTTCTCTGCTGTCGGTTTTCTATTGGCTATTGTCTGTACAGGATCTTCTCAAAAAATTTGCATATTGTGATAAAGTTCATTATTTTCTGTAATATACTGATAAACATTAGACTTTCATATATTTTAGATTCAAATACACACAACTGAAGTAGTTCAAGCCTTTTATTGTTTTAATATTGATGATTTTGGCATACAGCTCATGAAAACCCAAATTTCCCATCTCAAAAAATTAGCATATTTCGTCCGACCAATAAAAGAAAAGTGTTTTTAAAACAAAAAAAAAAGTCAACCTTCAAATAATTATGTTCAGTTATGCACTCAATACTTGGTCGGGAATCCTTTTGCAGAAATAACTGCTTCAATGCTGTGTGGCATGGAGGCAATCAGCCTGTGGCACTGCTCAGGTGTTATGGAGGCCCAGGATGCTTCGATAGCGGCCTTAAACTCATCCAGAGTGTTGGGTTTTGCGTCTCTCAACTTTCTCTTCACAATATCCCACAGGTTCTCTATGGGGTTCAGGTCAGGAGAGTTGGCAGGCCAATTGAGTGCAGTAATGCCATGGTCAGTAAACCATTTACCAGTGGTTTTGGCACTGTGAGCAGGTGCCAGGTCATGCTGAAAAATGAAATCTTCATCTCCACAAACCCTTTCTGGACCAGCACCCTCTGCCCCCTTAAGGACCAGAGGGTGCTGGTCCAGCAAACCGCCGCTTCCCGACGAATCGCCGCAAGTTACCGTCGCCCCAGTCGGACACGCCGCTCTGTCCCCACCGCAGGCTGCTCTCTCTGCCGTCGCTATGACGGCAGAGCGCTGTGCGCCGGTCAGGAGCCGCTTTCATTGGCTCCTGACCCTGTCATTCCATGGAAGCCAATGGGAACGACTTACATGAATGACAGGGCCAGGAGCCAATGAAAACAGTGCTCTGCCATCATAGAGACGGTAGGGCATCACATTGCGGCGGGGGCAGAGCAGACCGAGCGACGCGTATGGGCTGGGGCGTGCAGTCAATGGGACGTAGAGTTTACGTCCGGTCAGGACCGCAGCGCCCCCTGCCCGACGTAGATTCGTACTCGCTCGGTCCGAAAGTAGTTAAGCAACTGCCAAGACAAATTCCTTGTAGGTGCAAACTTACTTGGCGAAAATAAATTGATTCTGATTCTGATTCATATTCATTAATAAAATACATTTTCGGACTGAATGTCTGTAGTCATTAAAGGTAGTGCCTGAATCTTTGTTGGTTTGATGCTGGACAGCCCTGTAATTTGTCAGAGGTCTGGTAGTACTGTGTGCTGCTGCTCCTCAGTTATTACACAAGCAGAGGTGTAACAAAAGCTTCCACAACCCCTGTTTTCCCCACCTGCACACATAGAAGCATAGGGAGTGGTACATTATTTACCTGCTCCAGTGCTGCAGGTTTCTTCCATGCTTCACAATCACAGCCACCCACTTTCTGCTGGCTTTCGCCGGCTCCGGATATCATGACTGATGCAAATCATGTGAACAGGAGTCGGCAAATGGGTGCAGCTATAGAGCATGGAGGTGGTCCACAGTGCTGGAGCAGGTATTACACTGCTACTCTACATGGTGGGAGGGGGTGGCAGGGGATGGTTTGTATGTGGGAGGGAATATGCTCTATATATATTTTCCTTCATTGGCTGGCTGCACTTACAGGGAAGGGGGGGGTTGGGTTGAGGGACCTGAGGACCCATCACTGGGCACCAGGGCCGGTTTAAGCAACAATGGGGCCCCAGGGCAAAATAAACCTGCCCCCCCCCCCCCCCCCCAACAGATGCCCCAGGGCAAAAATTGGCATTAAGGGACCTTATTTGCAGCTGGTATAGTCAGGGTTTGAAGTCCCAATTGGTCGGAGCTCCACATTCTGGCTACCCCAGCCTGCATGGGGGACAAGGGGTTAAAAAGTTTCAGGAGGGCAGACCCCACATGATTAAAAAAAAATTCCCACATTCTAAACATAAAAAAAATTGGGAAAATTGGAAAAAAATGCCAGGGATCTTCATGCAGCCATATTGCGGCTGTATAGTTATCCCTGGCCAAAGCGCTGCGGCTGCGTATGGACCCCCTGGAAACCCCGTCAGGAAATGTATTGCTCATTCTTTTGATACATGAAAAATTACACTACCGTTAGGTACTAAAAGTGACATTTACTGCATTTAAAAGTATATTTTTTTTCTTCGAAAATTAAAAATCGATTTTCTCAAAAACTGTAAGGTCTTTTTGAAAAATAGTTTTTTCCTCTTATTCCCAATGATCTCTTTAACATATCCTGCAAATTTAGGGTTTCTAGAATTTAAGGTGGATTTGCTATTAACCATTAAAGTCGGCTGGTTTTTAAATGTGTATTTTTTTTCCTTTGAAAAACTTTAAAATCGATTTTCTCAAAAACTATAAGGTCGATTTGAAAAAAAAAACTGGGCCACTGGGGGCCCCTACAAGCTCTGGGGCCCTGGGGCAGCTGCCTCCTTTGCCTCTATGGTAGCGCCGGCCCTGCTGGGCACTACTCTATATTTTTGTGGGGGGCTCCATACATTCTAGTTATGCCCCTGTAAACAAGTATCAATAAAAAGAAGCACTAGAATACTAGCAACTGATCTGATATTTACAACTTCTTTTTAGTAATTTGTCCTGACTCTGATAGCTGCTAATGGGACAGTCATCTGCAGCTTTACTTACCCAATAGTTTTGTTGATGTGGACAGTCCAAACCAAAATATTTATTTGTGGAGAAATCCCATTTTTTATGTATCACTTGAACAGCACAACTCTTCCGAATGAAGAGAATCAGAGCCAAGAAATTGTGTTTCCTGTTGAGGACGGGGTGGGTTATGGATGGTCTGCTAGATAAATATGATGCAACTTATATAAGTATCCAGGTGTGCTCCACTATTAGGTGGGCTCCCTCTGTATAGAGATGGGCCGAACGGTTCCAGGCGAACTTTGGGGGTTCGCGTTCGCCTGCATCAGGCGAACTTTTGCGGAAGTTCGATTCGCCCCATAAAGCAACATTTTTCTGTCAGCAGACATGTTATTGTGAAACACCCTCCCTTTAAGCTAGGTCCTTTTATACCATTTGACTCAGTTGTCTGCCTACACTAATTAGTTATGGGACAGCTGCTACACACTCTGCTAGGGAGATTTTAATTGACCTCCCTCTTCCTACTCCCTCCTACCAGAGGGAGGAGGGTCTCTTCTGCCAGGGAATTATACTATTTTAAAAACCAGTATACATCATACCATAGCCGGGAATCAAACCCAGATCTCACTGTGTGGTGGGCACGTCACCCTAAGCACTGTACCACTACAGAAGTAAGTGAAGCTTGCCTAAAATTTAACATTTATGCTCAATGCAATAGAACCATTAGGTTGCTTAAAGGAGAACTGTAGTGAGAGGTATATGGAGGCTGCCATATTGATTTCCTTTTAAGCTATACCAGTTGCCTGGCAGCCCTGCTGATCTATTTGGCTGCAGTAGTGTGAATCACACCAGAAACAAGCATGCAGCTAATCTTGTCAGATCTTACAAAAATGTCAAACACCAGATCATACCATAGCTGGGAATCGAACCCAGATCTCACTGTGTGGTGGGCACGTCACCCTAAGCACTGTACCACTACAGAAGTAAGTGAAGCTTGCCTAAAATTTAACATTTATGCTCAATGCAATAGAACCATTAGGTTGCTTAAAGGAGAACTGTAGTGAGAGGTATATGGAGGCTGCCATATTGATTTCCTTTTAAGCTATACCAGTTGCCTGGCAGCCCTGCTGATCTATTTGGCTGCAGTAGTGTGAATCACACCAGAAACAAGCATGCAGCTAATCTTGTCAGATCTTACAAAAATGATCATACCATAGCTGGGAATCAAACCCAGATCTCACTGTGTGGTGGGCACGTCACCCTAAGCACTGTACCACTACAGAAGTAAGTGAAGCTTGCCTAAAATTTAACATTTATGCTCAATGCAATAGAACCATTAGGTTGCTTAAAGGAGAACTGTAGTGAGAGGTATATGGAGGCTGCCATATTGATTTCCTTTTAAGCTATACCAGTTGCCTGGCAGCCCTGCTGATCTATTTGGCTGCAGTAGTGTGAATCACACCAGAAACAAGCATGCAGCTAATCTTGTCAGATCTTACAAAAATGTCAAACACCAGATCATACCATAGCTGGGAATCGAACCCAGATCTCACTGTGTGGTGGGCACGTCACCCTAAGCACTGTACCACTACAGAAGTAAGTGAAGCTTGCCTAAAATTTAACATTTATGCTCAATGCAATAGAACCATTAGGTTGCTTAAAGGAGAACTGTAGTGAGAGGTATATGGAGGCTGCCATATTGATTTCCTTTTAAGCTATACCAGTTGCCTGGCAGCCCTGCTGATCTATTTGGCTGCAGTAATAATAATCCAAACATTTGTATAGCGCTTTTCTCCTGTCAGACTCAAAGCGCTCAAGAGCTGCAGCCACAGGGACGCGCTCAAGAGGCCACCCTGCAGTGTTAGGGAGTCTTGCCTTGAACTCCTTACTGAATAGGTACTTGACCTAGCCAGGATTCAAACCCTGGTCTCCCATGTCAAAGGCAGAGCCCTTAACCAGTACACTATCCAGCCACTGTAGTGTTAATCACACCAGAAACAAGCATGCAGCTAATCTTGTCAGATCTTACAAAAATGTCAAACACCAGATCTGCTGCATGCTTGTTCAGGGTCTAGGGCTAAAAGTATTGGAGGCAGAGGATCTGCAGGATAGCCAGGTAACTGGTATTGCTTAACCACTTGCCGACCGCACGCTTATACCGTGCGTCGGCAAAGTGGCAGCTGCAGGACCAGCGACGCAGTATTGCGTCGCCAGCTGCAGGCTGATTAATCAGGAAGCAGCCGCTCGTGCGAGCGGCTGCTTCCTGTCAATTCACGGCGGGGGGCTCCGTGAATAGCCTGCGGGCCGCCGATGGCGGCTCGCAGGCTAAATGTAAACACAAGCGGAAATAATCCGCTTCGTTTACATTGTACGGCGCTGCTGCGCAGCAGCGACGTAAGGCAGATCGGCGATCCCCGGCCAATCAGCGGCCGGGGATCGCCGTCATGTGACAGGAGACAGCCTGTCACTGGCTGCACAGGACGGATAGCGTCCTGTGCAGCCCGGATCTCCAGGGGGGCCAGGTAGGAGAGGGAGGGGGAGGATTTCGCCGCGGAGGGGGGCTTTGAGGTGCCCCCCCCGCAACACCCGGCAGGCAGGAGCGATCAGACCCCCCCAGCACATCATCCCCCTAGTGGGGAAAAAAGGGGGGCGATCTGGTCGCTCTGCCTGCACGCTGATCTGTGCTGGGGGCTGCAGAGCCCACCCAGCACAGATCAGCTAAGACAGCGCTGGTCCTTAAGGGGGGGTAAAGGGTGGGTCCTCAAGTGGTTAAAAGGAAATCAATATGGTAGCCTCCATATACCTTTCACTACAGTTCTCCTTTAAGCAACCTAATGGTTCTATTGCATTGAGCAAAAATGTTAAATTTTAGGCAAGCTTCACTTACTTCTGTAGTGGTACAGTGCTTAGGGTGACGTGCCCACCACACAGTGAGATCTGGGTTTGATTCCCAGCTATGGTATGATCTGGTGTTTGACATTTTTGTAAGATCTGACAAGATTAGCTGCATGCTTGTTTCTGGTGTGATTCACACTACTGCAGCCAAATAGATCAGCAGGGCTGCCAGGCAACTGGTATAGCTTAAAAGGAAATCAATATGGCAGCCTCCATATACCTCTCACTACAGTTCTCCTTTAAGCAACCTAATGGTTCTATTGCATTGAGCATAAATGTTAAATTTTAGGCAAGCTTCACTTATTTCTGTAGTGGTACAGTGCTTAGGGTGACGTGCCCACCACACAGTGAGATCTGGGTTTGATTCCCAGCTATGGTATGATGTATACTCATGTATGTATCCCCAGCTATGGTATGATGTATACTCATGTATGTATTCCCAGCTATGGTATGATGTATACTGGTTTTTAAAATAGTATAATTCCCTGGCAGAAGAGACCCTCCTCCCTCCGGTAGAAGGGAGGATAAAATCTCCCTAGCAGCTGTCCCATAACTAATTAGTGTAGGTAGGCAAATGGTATAAAGGACCTTGCTTGGAGGAGGGAGGGTGGGTCCTCCAGCAATGATGTGTATTTCACTCAATTAGGTGTGGCTCCAGGTATTAGAGCTTTTGAAACATGTTTTCTATCATTTTTCCAGCTGATAGAATGTTTTAAAACTTTGAAAGTTCGCCTCCCCATTGAAGTCTATTGCGGTTCGCGAACTTTTTCGCGAACCGAACCTTTTGCGGAAGTTCGCGAACAGGGTTCGCGAACCTAAAATCGGAGGTTCGGCCCAACTCTACCTCTGTATAGATAGCAGATACCCCATCCCCAGTATAGGTAGCCAGATGTACCCCAGTATTAGGTAGCCCTATTGGCCTCGCTATGTAGGTGGCCTCACAGACTCCAGAAAAAGACAGGTCCCCCATTCTAGGTAGCCAGAAGTACCCACCAATATGAATCCCCCTCCCCCCACTATAGGTAGCAGATATGCTCTCCACCCCTCATTGTAAAGTCACAAGTGGAGGCAGAGCATAAGGAGTTACTCACCTGGATGAGTGAGTGGAAGAGAGGTCTCGTCACTGGATGCTGGGAGGTAACATCTTGTTGTGGCTGAGTTGGTGGGCGGAGCACCCGGGGTCATCTTGCCCAGCCCCTGACTATGTGGTGCCCTGAACGACTGCTTAGGTAGGTCAGGTCAAAGGCCAGCCCTAAATATAATTTAAAGTTCATAAAACTTGGCCCTGACCCAATAAGTAAACAAAAACAGCCCCTGGGGGGTACTTACCTCAGGGGGTAAAGCCTCTGATTCCTAATGAGGCTTCCCCCATCCTGTTAACCCTCCGGTATCCAGCGCTGGAAGCCCCTGAACAGTGGCCATGTAAATATTTACCTACCGCGCTCCATCGCAGGCTCTGGCAGAATTAGGCGAGCCCGATTGGGTCTGCTCTACTGTGCAGGTGATTTGAGCCTTTGTTCTACTGCGCAGGCTATTTGGCGATTGGGTTTGACTATTTCCGCCAGAGCCTATCGGAAAGCCTCTACTGCACCTGCTCAGAAGCACGGTAGGTAAGTATTGCAGCCACTACTACGCCTGCGCCACAGCCACCAAGCTTGTTAGCTGATTTTTCAGGGGCTGCCAGCACTGGATCCCAGAGGATGAAGAGGATAAGGAAACCTCATTAGGATCCAAACGTAAATACCTCCCAGGGGCTGATTCTTTATTTTTTCCGATGCACTTTAACATTGTTAACTTTCAAGTAAAAACTTTTAATTTCTCATGTTAAGATGAGACATTTATTGTTATCCTTGCTTTTCTTGCAGAATATTAGCAAATAAATCGTTAGTCATTGTATAACTGTCCACTGACAAATCGTTACGCATAAAACACACAGATAATTATGAAATGCAAAACAAACATCCCATCAACTAATTGGAACACACATCACCGCTGTCCTCATTTGCAAAGTTCAAATGGTTCTAATGACTTCTGCAATGATTCAAGCTAGTACGATATTATTGTGGGATCACTCAGACACTGTTATTGTGACATCATCCTGCTGGAGTAACTGAAGTATAAACATCGACTCCTCCGGCCTAATGTGTCTGTTACTTTCATTTCCGCCTTATCTCTGCCTGCTCTTCAGTCCTGACATTTACATTCTGTCAGGTGTTATTATTTAGTGAGCTAAAAAATAATAACAGTCCAAATGACTGTATAATTCTTGTTAAACACTCCACTGTAAGGCCAAGTCTTTACGGTGAGTCATCAAGCTGAGTAACGTAAGGATGCCTAGCCCCCACTTCATTAAGCCGCGCTGAGCGCAAGTAAACAGAATCTGCTTTTTAACAGCTGTGTCAAATGTCAAAAGTGCAAGCGAAAGATTCTAATAATTGCAGGCAGGATGTGTGATCATGTGCAGGCAAGATGCAGATCAACGTCGAGGGCTCTGAAGATTAGAAGGATGAAGACATCAATCAAACGCCTGCGCTTTATTTGGAATGTGACACTGTACAGAGATGTTGTCATATTGTAGTATACTGGATGAATAGGAGAACGTCCTGTATGGAGTAAGATCACAGCGCTGCCGATTCCACGTTCTCAACATGTGGTGGCTGAACCCAAAGGGGGTATTTTAGATGGATTCATGGGGTACTTGGGCTTTAAGTGTACCCAAACCAAAGCTCGGGTAAAAATTAGATACTTACCTAAAGAGAGAGAAGCCTCAGGATCCTATTTAGGCCTTCCTCTGTATTCTAATGTCCCCCATCACGCAGCTTTTCTCCCTGTACCATGGCCACATGAGTCAGCCCACGCATGGGCAGTAAGCCAGAGCCATGGGCTCCGTGCTACCATGCATACTCAGCCGTGCTTGAGTGTCTACTGCGCGGCCATGCTGCAAGATGGGATGAAGCGCGGCCCTGATCTGGAGGGGAGCCGTGCTAAGCAACTAGGGACATCTGAGTGGCAAGGGAGGCCTCAATATGTTCCTGAGTCTTCCCTTCTCTATGGTGTTGGGAAATAAACAGTTCATTTTTAATGTTATACTGTGTGTAAATTGAGTTGAAAAATGTATGTAGATGTAGTTTTACTATTTGGCCACAAGATGGCCACCTTGAGTTTTTTATTTCTTTTCCTTGTGCTTCTCGCTAACCTGAAGCACAAGGAGGACGGGGACATTTTTTTTTTTAGAAAAACTGCGGTCTCTGACAAGAGACCGTCGTTTTTTCTGCAGGGGACACGGATCGGTGAACGGGAACCATGTTCCTGTTCACTGATCTCTCGGCTACCAGGGGACAGCACGGGGACATGGGGGCACGCCCGTAATCATGCGCTGGAGAGCCCGGGAGCACGCCACTGCACCAGAGCAGCCGCCTGGACGTGAGGATCACGTCCGGGCGGCTGAAATCGTTAAGCCCTCCTTCACACCTCTAGCCATGCCCAGTTACACCCCTAGTCACCATACTTCACAACTTTTTTAATATAGGAAAGAGGGATATTTAAGCCACACCCCTACAACACCCCTTACCACTTCCTTGACACACCCTTATACACGCATACTTTTTTTCATAAGAAAAATATGTTTTTTATAATTCAAACCACAGTGGTCCTTTCTATCCTGGTACATGTTCCTTCATATTAACATTTAAAAATAAGAAATATATTACTTTAAAGGATGGAAATAAAGTTTAGAGTCAGTTAACCCCCTTGGCGGTATGAAAAATACCGCCAGGGGGAAGCGCAGCAGTTTTTTTTAAGTTTTTTTTTTTAAATCATGTAGCGAGCCGAGGGCTCGCTACATGATAGCCGCTGCTCAGAGGCATCCCCCCGCCCACTTCGATCGCCTTCGGCGATCTCCGATCAGGAAATCCCGTTCAAAGAACGGGATTTCCTGGAGGGCTTCCCCCGTCGCCATGGCGACGGGGCGGGATGACGTCACCGACGTCACTGACGTCGGGACGTCATTGGGAGTCCCGGGCCACCCCTCGGCGCTGCCTGGCACTGATTGGCCAGGCAGCGCACGGGGTCTGGGGGGGGGCCGCGCGCCACACCGGATAGCGGCGATCGGGCGCGCGGCGGCGGCGATCGGGGTGCTGGCGCAGCTAGCAAAGTGCTAGCTGCGTCCAGCAAAAAAAATGTATTTAAATCGGCCCAGCAGGGCCTGAGCGGCACCCTCCGGCGGCTTACCCCGTGTCACACACGGGGTTACCGCTGAGGAGGTTAAACACTGTACATCAGTCCTGAAAGAGGGACAAATTAGGAAAAAAAAGATGGACAGAAGGATTGGGTTCCCAAAGAGGGACTGTCCCTCCAAAAGAGGGACTGTTGGGAACTATGCTAGTCACATATATCACAAAGAATTCAGAAGCAAAAGATGTATTTTCATCATTTAAACCTGGTCCATTCTATCGTCATTAGTTTTATTTCATAACATAAGTAAGTATTTTCTGGAGTATAAGATTACTTATTAACCCAGGAAAATCTTCTCAAAAATCGGGGGTTGTCTTATACGCTGGGTGTCGTCCTATAGGGCAGGTGCTGAAACTTCCGAGCCGTACTGGAGAATTTGTGGTTGCTGCATATGGTGGGGGGAGCTCAAAAATGTCTGCGCCCGCATCCCCACCATAAGCTGCGACCGTATGACAGCAGCAAGGGCGGTGCTGTACAAGTATGGTAAAAGAAAATCCACTCACCAGGATTCATGGAAAGAAGTGACTTAACACGGTCCCGATGACGAGGTGACGGGGCACCTCTCTGGGAAGGTGTAAGTGAAGGGCGGAGCAAGCTGCAGGCGTCCGGGAGAAAAGAGATAGAGTGGCGCTGTGCCCAGAAAAACACGCCTCTTTCACCCGTCTGGTCCACCCTTGTATCCGATTACCATACCTTCCTCTCTGCCTCTAAGATCTCGCTCCTGAGGACTGCAGTGAAGCGGAGCAGGTATGCATGTGCGAGATCTGAGAGGCAGAGAAGGAGGTAATAGTATACAAGGGCGGGCCAGATAAGTGAAAAATGCGTGCTTGCACTGCCACTCTGACAGTCTAATTGGAGACTGGGATAGCTGACCAATCCAAGCAGGTTTTGTATACAACAACCAGCCAATCGCCAGTAAGGTACATCGCTTGCCGTGATTAGCTGGTTGTTGTATACTTGGTACCACATACAGTACAGCACCAGAATCTGTACCTGTTTACACAGTATAGCACCAGTACATACAGTACAGTATACAAATGTCCAACAGTCAAGAGGGGTAGTCTTATACAGTGAGTATATCCCAAAATGTATATTTGAACTGCAAAAGTTGGGGGTCGTCTTATATGCTCAGTCGTCTTATATGCCAGAAAATACGGAGAGGATGGGAATAAAGGATGGGAGTCAATTCAAAACATTTTACAGGAGAAAAATATATTTACACAGATCCGTACATCAGTCCTAAAAGAAGGACAAATGAGGAAAAAAGAGGGATGGAGAGATGCGGTTTTGCAAAGAGGGACTGTACTTCTGAAAAAGGGACAGTTAAGAGCTATGCTATATATCTATATATTGCTGTCTATTGGTATGTAATTCCACTCTTCCAGTGATGTCACAACCTCGGCTGATCAGCTATGCACCCTTCTTCTCCCATTGCATTCTGGGCGACCAGGTTCCTTTTTTTATTCAGCTCAGAACACAGAACCATTCCACATCAATACACCTTGCCACCAGTAAAAATGTTGCCACCTGTGATACATTTCTGAATGTAAACCAGGACTGGAAGCATTTTACCATGGACAAACATTTAAATAATTTATACATAAATGTTGTAATTTTGACTATAGCAATTTTATTAATTATGTTAGTTTTACTACAGTTGCTCTCAAAGCACACCTGAACCTAGAGGGATATGGAGGCTGAAATAACTATTTCCTTTAAAAAAAAATGCTGATTGCCTGGGTGTCCTGCTGAGCCTCTGTCTCCAATATCCTTAAGGTGCGTACACACATGCGACTATAGTCGTTTGTAACGATCGTTCCCCGATCTTTACCAACGACGATCGTTACAAAAAACGAACCACCGACTATTAAGGCAAACGACGAACGAGCCAAATCGCTACAAAAGAAAGTTCTGTCTCGGCGGATTTTAACCAATGACGATCGTTTGCAAAAGTAGTACATCGTTGGAAACGATCGTTCGTACTAGGCTTGACATGCGCATTTCACTATTTCTCCATGGAACTTCTCATTTTTATGCGCAGGCGCAATAGTTGCTTTCTGTGATGTAACGTTCGTTCTAACGATCAGATCGTTACACACATTTTAAAACTACCTTTACTTAGGTCGTTCTTTCATCAATTAAAAGTTCGTTCGTCGTTCTTAACGAACGATCGTTGTCGCATGTGTGTACGTAGCATCAGCCATCTACCCTGAACAAGCATGAAGACAGGTGCTCTGACTGAAGTCAGACTGGATTAGCTGCATGCTTGTTTCAGGTGTGTGACACTACTGCAGCCAAAGATCAATGGGGCTGCCAGGCAACCGGTACTGTTTAAAAGGAAATAAACGTGGCAGCCTCCATATTACTCTCAGATCAGGTATACAGTACTTACATTTTATTTATTTTACCACATTTTTGAGTTGTAGAAATTGATCCGTTTATAAAAAATAAAATTACAGTTAGGCCTTGTTCACATTACAAATCGCTAGCATAATCGCAAGCGCTGCGCGATTTGGTTAGTGATTTTAAAAGCGCCTTGCACTCAGAAAAGCACTTTTCTAAGCACTTTTGTGGAGAATTGTTTTTTTTTTTACACTGAAGTGAACTCTTTGACATGGAAAAAAATAAATACAATGTATTTATTCATAAAAGCGCTTGGGAAATGGCTTTTCCCTATACTGCGAATTCCCTATACTTTCTATTGAATCACAAATGCTCAGAAAATGGTGCAGGAGCAGCGTTTGCGATTCAATAGAAAGTGCATCGCTTAGGTGAGGACACTCACATTCAGCATCACTGCACTAGCATTTTTAAGGCGATTTTTTAAAATCGCCATCACTTAAAAAAGAGAAAAATCACTTTTAATGTGAACAAGCCTTTAAAGTGTGCCAGAATTAGATTTAAATAGTAAATGTAAACTGGCTCCCACACACAGGGTCAGAGTTGTGCTTTTCAACACCCAAGGCTCACTTTCATCAACCACCCCTCCCAAATCTAAACAGAGCTGGCACATGAGCAATAGCACAGCATGTGACTGATTACATCACAGCACATAAAGTGTCATGGGCCATGGTAATAATATTCTCTTCCCACATTACAAAAACATAATGACAAGGAAATGGTTCTCCTAAAAAAATTTTCCACGGTCATGACTATGAGGGGATTAGATTGTAAAGCTCCTCCATACCTCCCAACATTTTTAAATTAGACATCAGGACACAACACACCCCCTAGTCACACCTACCATAAAGTTTTTTGCAGAATTTTTTTTTTAATGAATATCGTACCCCCTTATATTTTTTAATAAATATTTCCCTCATATACCCTGCCCATGGGTGGGGAGGAGGGTGAGGGTGCCCGTGGGTGAGAAAAAGAGGGTGAGGATGGCCGTGTAGAAGGCAAAAAAAAGATGATCGAGGCGCCAGCCGCGCCGAAGTGGGATGCGGGATGCTGTCATTACATTTCTACCTCTCTCCCTCCCTTGGAATCTGCCCCCCCCTGTGTCCCCTGCTAGCAGAGTAAAGTGTGCAGCAGAGTGGGCTGTCATCTTACCGGCGTCCATTCATGCATACCGACATCTGGCTTCACTCAGCTTCCTGTGACATCACAGGAAGCAGAGTGAAGTCGGATGCTGGTACGCATGTATGGACGCCGGTAAGATGACAGCCCGCTCCACTCCGCTGCGCACTCCTCTAGCAGGGGGGGACACAGGGGGGGCACATTCCAAGGGAGGTAGGGAGGTAGAAATGTGATGACGGCATCCCGCATCCCACTTAGGCGTGGCTGGCGCCTCGATCATTTTTTTCACCCTGTCTGCCCACTGCCACCCGGGACTTGGGGGTTCATACTGGGATAGCGGGAGAGCCCCCCCCCCCCCCAAATCAGGACAGTCCTGCAAGGATTTGGGACAGTTGGGGGGCATAGCTCCTCTGAGGACAATCAGTGACATGACTATGTACTCTGTAAAGTGCTGCAGAGGATATCAGTGCTATATAAATACATAATCATTTATTTATTATTTATTTATTTATTGTATGTATAAAGCGCCAACATATTATAATAATAATAAAATGGTAAGAAATTAGACTATGACCATGGTAGGATTAGATTTTGAACTCCTCTGAGGACAGTCAGTGACATGACTATGTACTCTGTAAAGTTCTGCAAAAGATGACAGCACTATATAAATACACAATAATAATATGGTAGGACATTAGAATATGACCATAGTAGGATTAGATTGTGAGCTCCTCTGAGGACAGTCAGTAATATGACTATGTACTCTGTAAAGTCCTGCAGAGGATGTCAGCGTTATAGAAATACATAATATTAAAATATGGTAGGACATTGAACTATGACTATGATAGGATTAGAGTGTAAACTTCTCTGAGGACAGTCAGTGACATGACTATGTAGTCTGTACAGTGCAGCAGAAGATGTCTCTGTTTTCGTTCGTGTCTGTTAAGAAACTGCCAAGTCAAATTCCTTGTAATAGCCTACTTATTTGGTCAAATAAATTGATTCTGATGTCACTGCTATATAAATGCATAATAATAATAACGTTTTTTTTGAAGGTACAGGTTGGAAAAAGACATCCGTCCATTAAGTTCAACTTGAACTTGATGGACTTAATGGTGGGACATAAGACTATGACTAGGGTAGGGATTACACTTTGAGCTCCTCTGACAACGTACAGTGACATGACTATGTACTCTGTAAAGTGCTGCAGGAGATATCAGTGCAATATACAAACATAATAATAAATAATATGGTAGGAGTATGGCAGGATTAGATTGTGAGCTCCTCTGAGGAAAGTTAGTGACATGACTATGTACTCTGTAAAGTGCTTCAGGAGATATCAGTGCGATATACATACATAATAATAATTAATATGGTATGACTATGGCAGGATTAGATTGTGGGCTCTTCTGAGGACAGTTAGTGACATGACTATGTACTTTGAAAAGCACTGCAGAAGAAGTAATTTCGTTGTGTTACACAATGACAATAAAGTGAATTGAATTGAAGATGTCAGCACTATATGAACACATAATAACAGTGTCACCTACTTCTAGCTTTCCTGCAGTGTCCCCAGCTATAGTGCTCCCCCTCTGTAGTGCTCCCCACTAGTTGCTCCCAGGGTAGTGCACAGGCAGCACTTTTATTTAGTGTTCCCCCACTAAATAGAACCACAATGATTTTATTTAACCAAATAACTTTGCTGTTACAAGGAATTTGACTTGGCAGTTGTTTAATGGACACCAACAATATGATACAAGGACAGACAGTACAGAGCTAGTGCAATCAGGGCCGGTTCTCTCATAAAGCAAGGTGAAACATTTGCATCAGGCGCAGAGATTACATGGGCACCATGTTTGTACTCTGTTACACTAACAGCATGCAGTTAGAGTAGGAGGAGAAGAGAGAGGAGATGGAGGTGAAGAGGTCATCACTGGGGAAAAGCAGCTTGTTGTGCTGTGTGAGGAGTCTGACAGTGAGTGAGGAGGGGGGAGAGCTGGAGAGCAGCAGTGTTTTATTTGACTTGCCCAGCAGAAGGGAGAGGGTGGCACTGCTGTCCTGACTGAGGAGGAATGGAGTGGCTGGGGGTGAGCAGTTTGTTTGTCACAGACTCACAGCCAGCCAGTGTGCTATTGTGTTGAGCTGCAGCATGTCATGGGAGAACATTAAATGAAGCAGAGTAAATTATTGGGTGCTGTGCAATCATTCCAAATCCGGTGGGGTTGCATCCTCACAAGTTTGCCTCAGGCAACAAAAAGTCTAGAGCCGGCCCTAAGGGCAATACTCCATTATTGCAATGCTGCTCCTCAGCTAGCAGAATTGCCAAACTGATTTTTTTTATTTTTTCTTTTATACAGAAAGCAAAAAATATTTCCATCAATTTAAATACATCCTCTAATGTGGTAAACTGCAGCAAAGAGAACCAATCTGTGCGCATAATCAAAGAAGGGGCTAGCCCCTAGACCTGGCATGGGAAAACTTGGCCCTCCAGCTATTAAGGAACTACAAATCTCACAATGCATTTGCCTTTATGAATCATGACTGTGGCTGTCAGACTCCTGCAATGCATTGTGGGACTTGCAGTTCCTCAACAGCTGGAGGGCCAAGCTTGCCCATGCCTGCCCTAGACTATAATGTGTAGCATATCTGTTTTTTAATCTATGGCTGCAACAAAGTCAAGGATGCGTACACATCCAATTTGACCAACCTCCATGTAGTATGAGAGCTTTCATACGCAAATTTTTCATAGTATGCAAAACCTGTTGGGCTTTAACCTCTGTAATAAAACCCCTGTGTCCCTGTGTGTACCTGTCTCTGTGTAGCTGGGTCTGTGCTTTCTGCTACTGCGCATGTGCGCAGCACGGACCCAGACAACCGTTAACACAGGACGGGGCTGGTGAGCTGGGCCGGTGTTAGCGCGCGCACGAGCGGCGGGTGTGCGTGCGCGTGCATGCGCACTGTTAAAAGAGCCCGTTTTAAAACAGACTTGGGTCTACTAGTCCTATATAATCATTTTCCTTCCCCTCCTTCACTCTTGCTAATGTAGCCATTTGATGGTATAAACAGTGGGGTTACACCAATCCAGGCCATTTGCCTCCTCCCCAGTCCCTCCAGATACATATGATGCTAGAGCATCATTTTAAACCAGTCAATTCCCACCCAGTCCCCACCTTTGCCACTTTTGACTAATATGGTGTATTGCATAAAGTATCACATAATTTTGCATTTATATATTTTTATAGATTTTTCTACGTATGCACAATCTGCACTTTTCCATGTGCACCAAGCATAATATGCAGTCACTGTAGCACGCTATGCCACTTAGAGTGGTGTCTACTGCTCCAGTCCCTGCCTTAATTTAAATGCACTATAAATATACTTTTTTCCCTCACCAGTCATAATTTATTTAGCCACTAGATGGCACCTATCCCTCCATTGGCATCCAATGCATGCAATAGCATTTTGCAGCCATCTAATAAGTTCGGTCTGCAAAGGATGCCATTAGTGTTGGGCGAACAGTGTTCGCCACTGTTCGGGTTCTGCAGAACATCACCCTGTTCGGGTGATGTTCGCGTTCGGCCGAACACCTGATGGTGTTCGGCCTTTTAAGTTCGGGTTCGCCCCGAACTACTAAATGGCCGCCGAACAGGGCCCTGTTCGGCCGAATACTGCCCCCCTATGGGGTCGCAGGCATAAGGGGGGTCGGAAATTCCCCCCACCCCCTCCGCTAGCGCTCCCCCCTCTGTCCGCTTCCCCATACAAAAGTTTCAGGAAGTACCGGTCCGGTGGTAGTGGGTGGCTGGCAGTGGGCGGCGCTGTGAAGTGAGTGACTGAGGAGGAGGAGTCCGGAGAGTGACGCGTTGAGGGAGGCCGGGCAGCGGGCGGTTCAGCAGTAGTACCGTACTACTGCTGAACCGCCCGCTGCCCGGCCTCCCTCAACGCGTCACTCTCCGGACTCCTCCTCCTCAGTCACTCACTTCACAGTGCCGCCCACTGCCAGCCACCCACTACCACCGGACCGGTACTTCCTGAAACTTTTGTATGGGGAAGCGGGCAGAGGGGGGAGCGCTAGCGGAGGGGGTGGGGGGAATTTCCGCCCCCCCCCCCCCCGCGATCGGGGCATGCTCCCCCCTTATGCCTGCGACCCCATAGGGCCCCCAAAAGCGGGATGTTCGGGGAGTTCGGGGTTCGGCCCGAACATGCCGAACATTGCGGCCATGTTCGGCGAACTTTCCCGAACCCGAACATCCAGGTGTTCGCCCAACACTAGATGCCATAAGAGGGAGGTGAGGCCACTACCAGGAAGTTTTGGTGGAACACATATGCATTCCACTGTGCTATTTGCTGCCTTTAAAGGAAGTAGGCGGATTTTGCAGGCGTGGACACGCCTAATGCTGTCCTTAGGGCCTATTTAAACCTAGATAGTGGGAGTTTGCCCTCCAGCCTCCGTAGAAGCGTGTTACAGCACGAAACGGCCGTCAGGCGAGCAGTGCCCAGCTCCCACCGTCACCATCACACCTCTGAGCACCGGTATGTCCATGTATGCTGCACAACTGTTTTGTATTTATGCATTCGGACTGTGCCTCACATTTTGAAGAATAAATGTATATTGCAGTGCCGATCATTCCTGCTCCTTCTCCTTCTTCCATGTATGTACTTCCCTTGGATCAGAGCACGCAAGTTACAACACTGTGGGTGAGGTGTGTTTTACCTGCCTAATCCCCTTCCATGCTGACTACATACTGCTGCAGTGCCAACTGCCTTTCTACTTGTTTCTACCCATAATCATTTTCCTGTCTCTACCACATGTGTCTGTGTGTCCGTTGTGCCTGCCTCACATGCGCAGCAAGTGGATGGACTTCAGTCATCGGTCGTGGCCATGCGATGTTCCCTTGCTTGCACGTTTGCGTCTGTATGTGGGGTGGCCATGCACGCTTTGGGGGGGGGGGGGGGGGTCGCGGCTGAGAAAGAAGGTTGTTACTAAAAAAGGAAAAGAGTGCAGAAACAGAGGAAGGGAAACAGAGAGGGTGACCGGTCATAGAAAGTAAAAATGTAAAAAAGTAAAAATGGACAGAGTGAGGTCTGGTTCACACTGGAGCTTTTTTTTTAGCAGTAGGACTTTGCTGATCACTAGCGATCAGCAAAGCCAGACCCATTTCAAGGTGGGAGCAAGACGGTGCCACGTGGACCTCTATTGCATGGAGCTTAGAAGAGGTATTACCTGTAATTACTGGAATATGGACTGTGATTGTAACAATCCTTGCCCTGGGGGGGGGGGGGGGGGTTGCTTGTCCTCCCCTCTCTATCTGACGTTACCCGGCTGAATACCTCCAAACTTTTCAAGATGAGAAAGGGCAACACTTTAAGAAACACACGCCCCTGCCAAATCTATAACACGCCCCTGCCACGCCCCTAGCCATGCATACCACTAAAAATTCATACGCAAAAGATGTACATTTTAGAATTCAAACCACACTGGTCTTTTCTGTCTTCATTAGTTTCTGTTCATATTAACATTTGAAATTAAGAAATATATCAATTTAAAGGATGCAAATAAAGTTTGGAGCCAATTAAACACATTTTTCAGTAGGAAAACACATGTACTTCATTTACATAGATCCTGAAAGTGGGACTGCATCGCCACTGCTCTGCACTTCCTGATTTTAAGTTTTGGCTCCAGTGCCAGATCTGAGAAGCAGGAAGTACATAGCAGTTGCGGTGTAGAGTAGACAGACAGGACCTGCAGTGCCTGGATCCAGTAGGAGGTGCCTTTATTCCCCTCCCCCCCCCCCCCCCCCCCGCTGTGTTCTGTAGACCTGGGGGTTCGAAGGGGGAGTTGGACACATCTGGCCTCTGTAACCGGGGAAAGTGAGGGGGGAGCACATCTGCCTACCAAACTGGGAAGGATGGAGGACATCTGGCTAGCCCACTGGGGGAGGGGAGAGGGAGCCCATCTGGCTACCATACTGAGGGAGAGGGGAACACATTTGGCTACCCTACTTCGTGGGAGGGAAGAAGAAGCACATCTGGCTACCATACTGGGGAGGGAGGGTGGACACATCTGGCTACCATACTGGGGGAGTGGTCGCTAAGGGGCCCATCTGGCTACTATACTAGGGTGGGAGGAAGGCGGAGCACATCTGGAAACCATACTAGGGTGGGGGGAGCGGGAGCACATCTGGCTACCATACTGGGATGGGAGGAAGGGGAAGCACATCTGGAAACCATACTAGGGTGGGGGTAGGGGTGAGCACATCTGGCTACCATCCTAGGGAGGGAGGTGGAAGCACAGCTGGCTACTATTCTGGGGTGGGAGAGAAGGGGAAGCACATCTGGCTACCCTACTGGGGAGGGAGGGGGGACACATCTGGCTACCATACTGGGGGAGTGGTTGCTAAGGGGCCCATCTGGCTACTATACTGGGAAGGGAGGGGAGTATGTGGGGGGGGAAATTTGGTTGGAGGGGCCAGGCCAAAATTTTGCATCGGGGCCCAGAGGTCTGTAGCTACGCCACTGTAAACTGTGCCCAGTGCCAAAGCTGTACAATGGGGGAGCACAGAAGGGGGACCCAAGGAGAGGGAGAGGGGAGTTGGGCCCCCTCCCCGAGGCTCTGTCACAGTGTGCCCGCTGCCCTCACACACACACAGTAATCTCAGCCTGCCAAAGCGTTTTGAGGGGACACCTATACCTGGCTACCTGTACTAGGCGCACCTCTATCTAGCTATTTATACTGAGGGCACTTATAACTGTCTTCCTACACTGGAAGGGGGGGGGGGATGTTTCCCTATGGCAGATGTGACTTTCATTGCCTGGATGAGAATCACAAATCGTTTTCGGTCAAAACTTGCAATGCAAATGAAAGATTAAGCAGAAAAAGGAAATCAGAGCGAACAATAAGAATCCAGCGCAGGAGATTTGGGCGCAGCCGGGGCCACCATAGACCGTAATAGGAATTACGGCTATATTAGCGCACAGAGTGTAACTTCGGCGCCGTCAGAAGATGGAGCTGAAGTTACTTTAAAAAAACTGTAATTCGTCCGCTAGCAATAGCTGGAAGCAGAATTACATCATTCCCCACTATCCACGTGGACCTGGAGGGGGAATAGGAATTAACACAGCTGGGTCTTGTGCAGCAGCAGGATCAGCCATATACCGGACCAAGTCTCCTGCGCCGATTCATCTCGTATGCAATCAGAGGGGGTGGACAGAGAGACAGGGTGAGAAGACTGAAAGACAGACAGGGGCAGAGAGAGCGAGACCTTGGACAAGTGAGAGGCAATGAGGGCTAATACAGAAATGGAGGGAGGGCCCCTCTGGTCCAAGGGCCCTGCTGAGGTCGTAACCTCTGCCTCCCCTATTGCTACACCACTGACTCTAAAGTCGAGTTGTCGCAAATGCCTTCTGTTTTAAGAAGGCAAATTTATATTTTATATTATGTAGAAACAGGTCTTGCCTTTCAAAAGCCATAGCAAATAACGGCAAGCACAGCACTACAAGTTTACAAGCTGGCTAAATTGGTACAGGTTTTATACAGTCATTCAGCTTATGTGATTATTTTGTTTAAATAAAAATAGCTGCAAAGCTCCTTTGTAAAATGACTTCTTAATCACGGCAGTTTAAGATGGACTTTATGTGAAATTAACTTCAAATTATTGTGTGAAATTTTCCTCTTGCTTCCTGTCTAGCAGTGAGGTCACTTGATAAAAAGCACATTATGTACTACAAATGATTAATACAAATCAAATCCAGATTGGCATCTGCTTATTATCGGTATTAACAAAACTCTGTGTCAGTGAAATGCCTAAACTAAAAGTACAATGTAACAAATGCTTTTATCGTTAGTAATAGATGACTAATGAAGCTATCATTATTGTTTAGATGTTTTATTAGACCATGCATGAACTCAAAGCTTACTCTGTTGAAATTTGATTATCATTAAAAAACATTCATTTTCTAACAGTGTATATTGTTACAATAATGAAAATGAATAAAAAGAATATTGTTATGAAATAGACATGTCTTAAATTAAGTGGACATTTTTCTGCTTACTCACTGCAAAAAGTGAAAAATTCAGCTCTCGCCTCTTGCATTGCTAAGTTCTCCAGATTTTTAAAGGACACCTGAAGTGAGAGGGATATGGAGGCTGCCATATTTGGTTCCTTTGAAACAATATCAGTTGCCTGGCAGTGCTGCTGATCTTTCAAATATCAGTAGTGTCTGAATCAGCCACCTGAAGCAAGCATGTGGCAAATGCAGTTAAACTTCTGATCTGCATTTGCTTGTTCAAGGACTGTGGCTAAAAGTAAGGGCTGGTTCACACTTGTTTTAAAAACATATCCGTGGGATACGTTTTTAAAGCTCTGCGAAAACGCAGGAAGCGGATCCTATGTTAAAAATAGATCCCGCTTCCACTCGTGCAGAAACACGGATCGCACACGGATCCATGTGGCATGGATCGAAAACGTCACGGAGAGTCCGGATTTGACACTTTGTCCCAGACTGGATGGGAAAATGTGTCCAATGCAAGCCTATCCCATCGCCTTTGTGACATTGTACTCGAGCGCCCCGCCGTCCATCACCGCCACTCAGTTCATTCTGAAGAGCCTGGAGGCCGACAGAAGCATGGGGATTCTCTATGGGGCTGCAACAGACCAATTGGAATCCACAGCAACAGAGAAACTTCTCATTGGTTCATGTTGGACCAATGAAACTTCTCCCTGTTGCTAGGCAGAATTGGCCTGTTGCAGCCTATGGAGGGTCATGCTTCTGCTGGCCCCCAGGCTGTGGAAGGGACCAAGCGGCGAGCAGCAGGACAACCGGCAGGACGAGTTGTGGCGTCGCGACAACGTGAACAGCCAACACATACGTATCGACACGCGGACGCAGAATGTGCTCTACATCCACATTAGATCTGTGTCAAATGGCAGGACAGCCAGGCAAATTGTTTCAAAGGAAATAAACATGGCAGCCTCCATATCCCTTTCACTTCATTTGCCCTTTAAATATTTGGGAGCTGCTGTGTAATCTCTGTGTGGTAGCTGGGTTGCACAGCAGCTCTAGGGCTACGTTCTGAGTGGCCGTTGCTTTCCCTATAATAGCAGGAATGCAACAGAACGGGATAGTGAAGCTGTGCGTCACCCACGCATTACATGGGATACGGTGAAGCATACAGTCAAAAAATATGCTTCAATTTTACTGTTAATGTGCGTGTTTGCAGTGGGTTATGTTGCCGTCGCCATTTTTCTGCAATTCAACCACCATACTGTGAACATCGCTATCGGTGGTGCATTGTTGTGCGGCAATACGGGTTATAAAGTAGCCATTATTGCCACACTGCTACCTACCACTGTGAAACTAGCATAATCGTTCTGGAGGTTTGCAAACACAAGAATAAAACAAGGATCTTAGTAAGAACTGAACTTTATCCTACACTGCAGATTGTCTACACTCAGGGGGTCAATAGAGGGAGCAGCCCCTGCAATTGACCCTGAGCGGTGGATGGCCCAACTACTAACCATACTTTTGTCCGATACAGGGGATTATACTTCAGATCAGGTGTTTTGTGGCTACACTTGTTCTGGGTGTGAAAATCATGATGGCCGCACTTTTTTTATGACCCTTGTGAGATGGGCCCCCAGGGCTTAAGAAGCACGAAGGGGAGGTAAGGGAACACTGGGGGGCTCCATCAAAGTTTTGCTGGGGGAGGGGGGCATGAATTGTAGTTACACCAATACCTATAATATTTTCTTTTCCACAACAAATATAAAAGCACTTTTACGTATTATATAGTCATCTCACTAACTGTCCCACAGACAGTAGCGACTCCAGCTTCTAATTTTGGGGGGGCACGATAGCTGGTTGGTGGGGCCTATTTGGGTGATAAAAATCGATGTTTGTATGGTAAGCTTTAGATATATTTTTTGCCTAACTCGGGTGATAAAATAAAGGCGTACTATTTCATCAATGATAGGAACCAAATGTAAACACCACAAACAGAACTTGAGCAGAGCATACTATCCAAGTGATGTTGCTATTGCGTGGACAGATCACAGACAAATCATCCCAAACCCCAGTCTGTGTCTCATGACTCTACAAGCAAGGGGGGGGGGGGGGGGGTTAGAGAAACACTGTGTGTGTAATTTCTTATTTTAGTAGCTAAGTATTGCTTGAATTTGTAACATGCAAGCTCTAGTTTATTGGCTAATTTGAAATAAAAACAATAAGCTTTTCAGCTTGTAATCTTTCAGTCTCTACTCCTGTTGACTGACAAGGTTATAATATACAATCAGAAGGGGATTGTGAGATATTTTGCAAATATAAGTGTCATCCAGATACATTAACTACAAGGAATCTTGCAAGAATTGTGAGGTATTTACGGCAAATAGATAAGACCTTGGCTATATAGACTCGGACTGCCATGGAGAGTTTTTTACAGATCCTATCCTATTCGCTGCATGTTGCTGAAACCTTGAAACAGTTACTAACTGTTTGTAACTGAGTGGGGGAACACTCGGGGTTGGGGGGCGCACCGTAGTTCCCAGGGAGGGGACTAGTGCCACAGCACGCCCCAGTTTAGTGCCACCCATGCCCACAGAGGGCTTCTAATCTCTTCCATAGTGATATGTCACTCGTAGTCTAGGTCTACTTTGGGGGGGGGGGGAGTTAATTAACTTATCAACATATTTTTGGGATGTGGGAGGAAACCAAAGTGCCTGGAGGAAGCCCATGCAGACATGGGGAGGACATGCAAACTCTGTGCAGGAAGTGCCCTGGCAAAGATTCCAAGGTGGGAGAGCTATTATCCACTATGCCACTTTGCTCCCTATTAGTAATTGCCCCAGAAATGCTGAGCAGCACATCCCAAGTGTGAGGAGATCTACCTCTTTAAATGGATAAGTCATCAAGCAGACAAAGAAGGTGGTTTTGCTAGAATTCCCTTGTGGTAACCTAAGTTCTGGCCTGGCAGGATGGTGTGCATCATCAGCTGGTTGCGCATCAAGAGCAGCTCATTGGTCACCAGCAGTATAACTAGAGATGGTGACAATTGGCCAATGGGAGCAGTTTAGTGAGGCAAAGGGCAGGATAAGGTTCTTCAGCACTAGTGGCAGAAATTTCAAAGTGTGCCCACCCAAACTGTGTCCGCCAAATGTCCCCCCAATATTAGGAAGACCCCCCCGCCCAGTATAGTCAGATGTGGCTCCAGTATTAGGCAGTCCCCCTCCCCATGTACCCATGTATAGATAGTCAGAGGCGCTCCTGGTGGATATGCCCACATCATTAGCTAGCCCCCCCCCCCCTTCCGAAGTATAGCCTGGTGAAGCCCCCCCCCCCCCCTCCCTCCCAAGGCGAGAAAAGCACTCTGTAATAGCTACCTGTCTTGACACCATCAGGATCCATCTTCACACAGTTCCTCCATTTCCTCTCTAACGCCTGACGCCTCTAGTCGCACACATAATGAGGAGCACTACTAGAGGGGGTCATAGAGAGGAGATGGAGGAACTGTGTGATAGGGTGAAGAAGGATTCTGGAGATGCCGACGATACTGGTGACTATTAAAGAGCATTTGCTCTGCATATGGCCAGGCGAGGGGCACTCGGTGGGCACAGGTGCCCTCACACACACGCCGACAGGCCAGTGCCTCCTGAGCCTCTACATCGGCCCAGCCCTGGTGAAACAGGAAGGGGCACTATTTAATGACTCTGACCTTGTTTTCACTCCATACACATAATTAACCTAATAGCAGCTTCAAACTAAATGCTTCGCTCAAAAGCTGCTTGTGCGCTGTGAGCCTCTGTAGGCATAACTGGTTTGCTTGCCTAGTGCAGCCAAACCAGTGCATGAGAGTAAATAGTTATATTGACCTGTTCTGGGCGGCTTCTTCTCTTTCTTCACCGGCTGGCTCTGAACTTTTTTCTAACAGATCTTCTGGGTCCCAATCACCTGATATGACGTGTGATCGGGATCCAGGAGACCGTTTCAACATTAAAGCACCACCCGGTGGTGGAAGAGGGGCATTGGAAGAGATGAAAGAGACTCTTCCTTCACCCTTCTTCTACCACTGGGAGGAGATGTAACGCTGACACGGTCTCCTGGAACCCAATCACACGTCATATCATGTGATCGGAACCGAGAGAAGACATGTCGGGAGTACGTCGCCACGGTGGAGGAAGAAGAAGCCAAACCAGCTGTCCAGACAAGTATGTAGGAGTGCTCCCTGCTGCTACCCCGCTGCCACATACCCTGCCAGCTTGCCATTCAGGGGAAAGCACACTTTATTTGGCTGCTAAAGGGTTAAGAAAAGGTAGTCCAAACATTTAGCAACACAATAATCTGACACGCAATAAAAAATGAATCTGACGTTTTTTAAAACTAACTTCTGATTAGCTGATTAATGAAAGTATTCTTTTGGTTAATTGGTCCGTGTTCAGGAGGATGCATGTGGGTGCAGTGCACTTGTATAAACAAGCTATACGTCCATAGGTCCTTCCTATGTCATTTATCACAATGCAGCCTTATGGCAGGGGATGGATTAAATCAGCGGCCAGATTATAATTCTTAGTCAGGAACAATTAGTTCTGGACACTTTGATAAAAATAATCTGTGCTCCCTATTTCACAACCTTGGCTGCAGCACAGTAAAAACAAATAAAACTGCTTCCTTCTACTAAGCACAGAGTCATTATTGCGATGAAAATATCTTTCTACATTGTAATAGGAAGAAAAATAAATCTGCCAACCGCCACGTCATCGATACTGAAATTATTCTTTAAAATGCTTTCCAAGGAATTATAGTAAAAATGATCACAGGGTTGCAGCAGAACCACACACAGTGTATCGCTGACATTGGCCCTTTAAAAGGAAATTCCATTTTTTGTTCATGAAAAAAGGACTGTATACATTCACTACAGCCCTGTTCACAGTGGTCAGTTGCATCGCATTATAATTCTGCATGGCACCTCACTGCCCATACAGTTCTATGGGCCTGTTCACAGTATTGAGTTGTAACTAATCGCATTATTGTAACTCAGTGCATGCAGGCTTTGCATTAAAGTGAACCGAGCACCATTTTTAGCACCCAGGGCATCTCAATAGCATATTAAAAGTGCATGCCAAAAATGTGTTCCATTATTAAAAAAATGTCAATTTTAGCTTTTCTTTTTACGTTTACAAGTTACAAGTTAGCAGAGGTTTTATTAGCCTACTTCACCCTACTTCTTGGATCATACAGTGATTTTTGATCTGTATATATTTTTGTAGCCTACTTCGCCCGGCCTGCCCAAACTCAGTGGTTTCAGGCAGCTAAGGACTCATTGTATTATTGCACACATTATCTAGAAGTAAACAAGACATTTCATCACCAAAGGGGGGTGGGTAATTAGGACTACTGCTTCAAAGAGTTCATCCAGAGGGAAGGTGTGAAGATAGCATCTGTGACTTCTGTAAATAAGGACAGCTAGAAGGGCAAGGGGAACATGACAGCTCCTATAGCTATTAGAAACCAGGAGAAATTCCTGTTGGAAAAGGGTGCTTAGTTCCCTTTAAAGTCTAAGCCCAGTCTTCATTGCAGTTCACACTCATTATAACGTTTGCAACTGATCACTGTGAACTTAGCCAAAGGGTGCATGCATACACATAGATCATACTGTGATTGCGCAATCACTGACACATTTTACCTCCTCCATGTAGTAAGAGGGCCAACAGATTTTGAATACGATGAACAGCTTGTGTAGGTAAGTGATCATACTACAGGGAAGTGGTAAAATTGGCCAATTGTTGACTATTCAAAATTGAATGTGTGTACGCACTCTTAAAGGAACCTGGGGTGAGAGGGATAGAGGAAGCTGCCATATTAATTTCCTTTTAAAGAGACTCTGTAACTTCGAAAAGATCCATAGGGGGGTACTCACCTCGGGTAGGTGAAGCCTTCGGATCCTAATGAGGCTTCCCACGCCGTCCTGCGTCCCACGGGGGTCTCGCTGCAGCCCTCTGAACAGCCGGCGACAGGCCCGACTGTAATGTCAATATTTACCTTTGCTGGCTCCAGCGGGGGCGCTGTGGCTGCTTTAGGCTCGGAAATAGACGGAAATACCCGATCTCCGTCGGGCCCGCTCTACTGCGCAGGCGCCGGAGACTTGCGCCTGCGCAGTAGAGCGGACCCGACGGCGATTGGGTATTTCCGCCTACTTCAGAGCCGACAGCCGTCAGAGCGCCTGCGCAGGAGCCAGGAAAGTAAATATTATGTCACGGCTGTACGGAGGGCTGCAGCGAGACCCCCGTGGAACAGAGGACGGCGTGGGAAGCCTCATCAGGATCCTGAGGCTTCCCCCACCCGAGGTGAGTACCCCCCAGGGGACGTTTTGCCGTTACAGTTCCTCTTTAAGCAATACCAGTTGCCTGGCAGTCCTGCTGATCCTCTGCGTCTAATACTTTTAGCCATAGACCCCAGGACCGTAGTTAAGGAGCTGTGGGACCCGATGTAAGTTTAACAATGGCGCCCCCTGAATACTCTATACATAACAATTGATACAACGCACCAAAGCCTGCCAATGGCAACTACAGTGTCAGAGGTGCAAGAAGGGGATGGGGAACAGCTTGTTAATCATTACCACTATTCAAAGTATCTATAGAAGTGATTATTATGAGCACAGGACCAATAGAGAGCTAATACTGTAGTTGATGGAGGGCCCCAATGCGGTCACAACCTCTGCACCCCCTATTGCTACGCCCCTGATAGACAGATAGTGTCACACGGCAGTCCCCAGTACAGTGCTGGGGACGGTTTCACCGTCTAACAGTCTCCGAGCGGTGAGCCGCTGGGAGACTGAAGGCAGAGCGGAGCTCCGTCACGCATGCGTAGATGCGCGTGCATCAGCACGTGCGATCTCCTGCAATCCCTGCCCACAGCCACTCACACCAATTGGCGTGCAGTGGTTTTGGGGCCGGCGTGGAGCGGTCGGCTAGGGGTTAGCTTTTCCAGATCACAATCAAATCTTAGCCATAGCCATAGGAAGTCTATCTGAATGCTTTTTACGATGTGGGAGAAAACCAGAGTACCTAGAGGAAACCCACACAAACACAGGGAGAATGCACAAACTTAATGCAGATAGTGTCCTAGCCCAACATTTAACAGGGGACCCTAGTGCTGCAAGGGAAGAGTGTTATCTACTATACCTTGTTGAGTGTTCGGCTATTAGAAATTGTAGTTATGCCAGAGAATCATGTTCTGAATTCATAATCAATTCATAATCTGTCGGTTAAAGCTATTGTTCCTCTTATATTTCCTAAGTTTCCTCAGGACAAATAAAAAGGCCTAAAATTATTAAATACAAGGCGTTTAGTGCTCCATCCCTAAAAATACAACTGTATATAAAGTACATAATTATGAAGGTAAACAACCATACATAAATAAGTGGATTATATATGTACATAAAAATTACCGGTATGTGTAAAAGGAACTCCATGAGTTATATTTGAGTGAGTATTATTTCGGACTCTATAGTCCCTAGGATAACATCCTAGAGACTATAGAGTCTGAAATAATATTCACATAAATATAACTCATGGGGTTCCTTTTACACATCATTTTTATGTACATATATAAAAATGTTTTATATTTATTTATTTATTTATATTCATGTATGCTTGTATACCTTGATACAACTCTTACGTAATTTATATATTGTTGTATTTTTAGGGCTGGAACACTAAAGGCCTTGTATTTAATAATTTTAGGTACTTTTATTTGGCCTGAGGAAGTGTGTGGGTGCTGTCCCCCAAAACGTGTTGCCAGCGCACATTAAAAGTCATTAATCATATGATTGTGTCTTCATTTGAGGTAAGCCACCTAAACTTTTTTCTTTTTAACTTAGTTTGGTTTTTAACTTAGTTTTATCAACCCTGGGCATCTCTTTTCCTTTTGTACTTCCACAAGAACTCTGGGATATGACTTCATCCAAGGTTTTTATCCCATTGTCAGTCAGCTTGAATAGAGTTATTTCATTTGAGATAAGTGGAATGCTTTTGACATCAGTCTGCAGAATGCATTGTGCTGTAAATTCTTGGAATGCTTTGATCTCTCTCTACTAGCAGAAAATATATAAACTGAAAGCAGAAGTCCTCTGTTATTGCCCCACACTGCCCCCTAGTGACAAGTGACCATAAATACACATCACAGCAGTACTTATTAGAAGCAAGGAAATGTAACAAATATTAAATAAAAATATGTGCTAAAATAAATTGGCCTGGAGCACTTGCAAGCCTCTAAATAAATTGGCTGCTAAAGGGTTAAATACCACCCACCCTACAATTTCACGAGGGAATTGCAAGCTTGCAGTTATTCTGGTGTCGTTAATTTTTATCGTAATTAATATTATTGCTCATGGGACTTACTACAACAGGCAGCAAGGCACTGTGAAGGATTCTGAATAGTTTTTTAAAGAGTTTTTTTAGCATCCAGTGTAAGTTTGTCATTCCTCATGGAGGCTTATATTATAATTCAACTGCATTCAAAGCAAATTAAAGTGAAATATAGATTTTCAACTGTCTATTATCCGTTGGTTTTTGCTCATTTGTCATAAGACGATGATCTTACAGAGGGGACAGCGGCAGCTTGGAGGACAGCAAAACTGCAGTGCTGAGCCATATAGACTTCTAGGGGCTTGATTATGTAAAGATTAATTTTTTTTGCTTCAGCTCAAATATCCTTGAGTCCCTCTCCACACTATTGCATTGCAGAATTACTTTTAATGGTGCAGAGGCAACGCAGACTCTGCAGTGTGTTACTGCACAGTATGAGCAATGCCGCTCGGCACACAATTGCATTGGAGTCAATGGCACCGTGGTGTGGTTAAGTCATTCAAATTTCAGTGCCGTACTTCCTGTCCAGCAGGGAACACGTCATTGAGTGAGAGGGCGGTACTATGCAAATCAACCTGTCGCTGCACCTTGACACACAGTCACTCAATGACTAAGTTTGTAAACCTTGTTGTCCTTGGCATCAATAATATGGTAATGGAAGCAGTATACATTTTTTCTCATTAAAATCTAGCAAACAAATCTGATTGGCTGTTTAAGGCTCCACCATCTTTTCTGAATTTGAACACCAGTCACCCAATGCAATGACCGACTATACCAGGTTTGAGGTCTCTGCTATAGCAGTGTAAGAATGGTAGCAATTGAAATATTCCCCTTGAAAATCAATAGGTGTGTGATGATTTGCTCAGCTGCCTGTGCAGGCAGGCAGCTTTTTGACCATTGTTTTGATTTGCCTGCTGCAGGACTCTGGAAAGAAGAGCTTCTGTCAGTTTTGCAGCTTGTGCTTGCAGAGGACTTTGCATACGTTGTCATGCAAATTGCCTGGCCACATTCATTGGAGGCGTGTACTATAAGTACTATGTCTTTCCTACAATGCTTCGCTGTTCATAAGGATTTCGTCCTATGTAACACTCCTGGTGGGGTGTCAGCCTTGCTCTCTGTTTGAACATCAGCTTAGAGTAATTCCTGAATCTGCGCTTGGCAGATTTCCCTAGTGCAGTTAGGATTGTATTATCTGTATTGCCTGTTCTGTCTTGTCTTGCCTATTGCCATTGTCCTGTCCCTATGGTGGTTGACAGGAAATGGTTCTGATCTCTGTTCTTGGAGTATAGCTGGTGCAGCAGTTGCTACCAGCTATCTCCTCTGTTCTGTCTCCTGGGATCGCACTAGCTACTTTTTGCTAGCGCTGGGGATCCTTCTGTTCTGTCTCCTGGGATCGCGCTAGCTACTTTTTGCTAGCGCCGGGGATCCTTCTGTTCTGCTACTCTGTACCTGGATCGCGCTAGCCACTTTTCGCTAGTGCTGTGGATCCTATCTCTCGCTTGTCCCTGTTTTCGTGTGTCTGTCTTATCTGCTACGACCGCTTGCTGGAGGCTCGGTGAGGTAACCGTTAAGCAAGCGTTCGCGTCCTCTGTTTCATGTTTGTCTGTTAATGGTTAGTTAGGCGTGCTTGTCTCTATTGTGCTTATCACGTGGAGACCGCGCATAACCGTGTGCACTGTTGCGAATGAGTGCGGTGTTCGCGGTTAGCTAGCGTTTGTTGTTTTCCGCATCTTCTCATTGTATTATTTACTGTGCCTTTGCTACCCTCGTATTCTGTCCTGATCTGCCTTGTGTCACGTCTGGCGATCGCACCTCTCCCGATCGCGTTCCTATTTCATATCTGCTGTTGTGTGTGCGCGGTCGCGGGGTGGCGACTGGATTGGCGCACACACATACAACCTGTCCCTTTGCTCGTTCTCATTCGCAATCGCCTCTCTTGCGATTGCGTTCTGCGCTTCGTACAATTCCTGTCTGGCATTTGTGGAGGTACAGAGGATTGGTTCCTCTGCACTCCCCAGCGCCATCTGCCGACAGGAATTTCCCTCTACAGGTGCGTAGCACCTTTTGCTGGGTGCCTGCAATTACACGCTTGTGGAGGATTTCCGCCGTGTCAGCGCACGCGTTGTGCGCTGATCATGGAGAAAGTTCCACAATCGTTACAGTATGAACAGCCCAACCCAAAACCCCAGTGTAGACGGAAATTCCGATTTGTACGATTTTGTCGAGTTTGGGTCCTGTGTCTTTAAGAGCTTTAAAAGGCTTAATTCAGAGACCAAGGCGGAATTTCTTTCTGAATGTGTGAGGTTTTGCCTGAATCCCACCTTTCAGATTTTTGATCCGTCCACGTCGGCTCTTCTGTTTGCCTATGTGCTCTTAAAAGACAATTTGTTCACCTGGGCATATAATCTGTTAAAAATCAATTCTTGGAATGGTAATCTGTATCAGTTGCTTGCAGAGATATTCTCTCACTGGTTTAAACTGCCTGGCTTACCACCTGCTCTGATTGAGTGTGTAGCTGCTGATAAGTCAACTGATCTTTCCCTTCCATGCAAAACCTTTCAGTATGACAATCAGTTCAATGTGTCTGTTGCCACTTCAGGTTTTAAACAGCAGACATGCAAAGTGGCGAAAAAGAGAAAAACTAAAAAACGCAAGCATCGGAATAAAACACTCCCTATTGATGTTTGTAATGATGTTGTTCCGTCTCCGGCTTTTTTGCCCCAATCCAAAGCTTATGTGGATCCTGCTATAGGTAGGATCGCACACTACATTAAAGCAGTTAAAAAATCTGTTCTTGTTCCTGAACTCCAACCCTATGGAGATTATGTGTATACTGGCCTGTTTGAACCCCCATTTGCTTCCTGGGATGTTGGGGCCTTGCTGGAGGAATTCGATTTGGATTGGAAAGCCTTTTGCGATTTTTACATCGCAAAAAGCGAAGATGTCTTGAATGCTTGTCTTGACTCTATGTACCTTCTGATTGATTCCGATGAATGTGACAAGGATGATGTGGATCTGGTGATCTATGTATGGCAAACGATTTTGGATGAGTTGCACACACACCAACCAATTGATTCCAATAAAGAGACATCGTTGTCGGATGATTGTTCCTGCCTTTCTGGGGTAAAGCATGTGAGTCTTGACTTTGTGCAATCTGAAATGAATGAGTGTGCCGCTGTGGTTGATTCCTGTGCGAATCCTGAAGGATTCGCTCCTGATAGTGTGCAGTTTGAATCTGTGCAATCTGATGCCTGTTTCTCAGATGTTCCTGCAGATTGTGATCGGCATGAGTCTGCCGGTTTCCTCAAGGATGTGTGGGATCCTTTGTCATTTAGAAACAGATCTTTGAGATCTTCCGTCTGTGACCCTGCTATGGGGAAAATTTCTCGACTATGCAGCGTCAAAAGTAAAATTATTTATGCCTAATAAAGTGTATCCTGTTGATGTCGCCATTTCTTCTGCAAATGAGTCTCTGTCTCACCCTGTTCACACCTGTAAGGGCCCGTTGCCTGGGGACAGTTGCTCCAGCGTTTCGGTCCTAGATGCCTTGCAGGCTGGTCCGCAAATCGCGGAGGTTTGCGCTATAGAAGCGTCAGTTTCACAACCTAAAGTGAATTTTGATTCGCAGGTTTTGCGTTCTGATTCCTCGGATTCGACATTGTTAGCCGAATCTAAGAGTGAGACAGCGCTTCGGTTTTGCGAATCTGATGCTGAACCCTCTTTGCCTTATTCAGAGACGCTTTCTCTGAACCTGCCCTGTACCATGAATAAAAACATGTTTTCCTTTCACACTGACGTTTGTGAGCCCCTTTCTTGCTCTGAGGGAAGTTCTGACTCTCCACCCTGTACTCTGGATGAGTCAATATTGCCTTGTACAATATCTCCTGCCCTGCCCCTAGAGGCTCGTCTAGGTATTGCTGCTATTTTTACCTGTTTTTCTGCAGTTTTGGAGTTGCAAGCTAGTTTGACTGCTACGCAGAATTCGGAGTGCAGTGAGATTAAAGTTGGGGAGTCAGTGTGTGTTCTAGTAGATATTCCTGTACATTCTGCTCATGATGATGAGATCCAGTCTCAGTTTATAGTGGAACCTTCCCTGGGACATTTGCCCTGTCCACAAAATAAAGTTCTAGTTTTGCCCTGTAACATGGATATTTCAGAATCCTTCTCAGAAAACTTGAAAAATTATGTTCCTGAAGTTTTGTCTGATGTTCTGGAGGTCTCCGAGTTCCTCCCAAAGAGAGCAGAACTTGTAGGAGATGTCTCCTGCCCCCCAAGTCCTTCTGAGGTGTTGCCCACTTCAGTAGGCATTGCTGTTGTGCTGACTACCTTTGCAGCTCTGGTGAAGCTTCACTCATATGTAGACAATGATGATATTGCAGTCACAGAAATTTCTGAATTTGAGTCCGAGTCTTCTTTTGAAAGTCCAGTGTTTGAGACCATTGCTCGTGATGATTCTCTGCCCGGTCCTGGTTTTGGTTTCCTCGTGTCGGACTCTGAGGTTGGCAGTTCCCCGACATGTCCTGAGGTTTCTCCTGTGCTGGTGTACCCCAGTGTGCTCTGTGACCCAGAAAGCCCAAGTGTGCCTCGGTTACCAGCGTACTCAGATGCTTCCTCGGTGGAGACATGCTCTGATATGGCCTGCCTGCTTGCATGCCCAGAAGTGGTCCCTGAAAGTCTTGATCTTGATGGGGGTCCTCGTAATTCTGAATCCAGAATTGTCATTGGTTCCATGGGGGTTCTTGGTAATTCTCCATGTGAGCCTGGTGATTGTTCTGCCCTCTTGGGATCTCTGTGGAGCTTCAAAAGGTTCTGGGAGATTCCGGGAGAAATTTTGCTTGGTACCCTGGATAAGATCAACGGTGGCTTTTGTGTTGTAAGGGACACTTCGAACAGGTATTGTGGCAGGTTTGGTATTTTCGGACGCTCCTTGGAAGGTGGTGGGTATTGTCTGGAGGGTGTCGATGGCTTCTTCTCTGGCGTTCACAGTCCTGATGGGCGTTATACTGAGACTGGTAGTACTGATGGGCATGTTTCGGTGGCTTCTGTTTCCGATGAGGTCGGTTTCGGGTGGACTGACTCTGGAATTGGACCTTGTCGGGCTGTCCTGACCTTCATGAGTCTTCAGTTTGAATCTGTTGCTAATAGCAGTTTTGAGGGTCGTCTGGAATTCGACCCTGGAGGGGGGGGGGGTACTGTGATGATTTGCTCAGCTGCCTGTGCAGGCAGGCAGCTTTTTGACCATTGTTTTGATTTGCATGCTGCAGGACTTTGGAAAGAAGAGCTTCTGTCAGTTTTGCAGCTTGTGCTTGCAGAGGAATTTGCATACGTTGTCATGCAAATTGCCTGGCCACATTCATTGGAGGCGTGTACTATAAGTACTATGTCTTTCCTACAATGCTTCGCTGTTCATAAGGTTTTCGTCCTATGTAACACTCCTGGTGGGGTGTCAGCCTTGCTCTCTGTTTGAACATCAGCTTAGAGTAATTCCTGAATCTGCGCTAGGCAGATTTCCCTAGTGCAGTTAGGATTGTATTATCTGTATTGCCTGTTCTGTCTTGTCTTGCCTGTTGCCAATGTCCTGTCCCTATGGTGGTTGACAGGAAATGGTTCTGATCTCTGTTCTTGGAGTATAGCTGGTGCAGCGGTTGCTACCAGCTATCTCTTCTGTTCTGTCTCCTGGGATCGCACTAGCTACTTTTTGGTAGCGCTGGGGATCCTTCTGTTCTGTCTCCTGGGATCGCGCTAGCTACTTTTCGCTAGCGCTGGGGATCCTTCTGTTATGTCTCCTGGGATTGCGCTAGCTACTTTTTGCTAGCGCCGGGGATCCTTCTGTTCTGCTACTCTGTACCTGGATCGCGCTAGCCACTTTTTGCTAGTGCTGTGGATCCTATCTCTCGCTTGTCCCTGTTTTCGTGTGTCTGTCTTATCTGCTACGACCGCTTGCTGGAGGCTCGGTGAGGTAACCGTTAAGCAAGCGTTCGCGTCCTCTGTTTCATGTTTGTCTGTTAATGGTTAGTTAGGCGTGCTTGTCTCTATTGTGCTTATCACGTGGAGACCGCGCATAACCGCGTGCACTGTTGCGAATGAGTGCGGTGTTCGCGGTTAGCTAGCGTTTGTTGTTTTCCGCATCTTCTCATTGTATTATTTACTGTGCCTTTGCTACCCTCGTATTCTGTCCTGATCTGCCTTGTGTCACGTCTGGCGATCGCACCTCTCCCGATCGCGTTCCTATTTCATATCTGCTGTTGTGTGTGCGCGGTCGCGGGGTGGCGACTGGATTGGTGCACACACATACAACCTGTCCCTTTGCTCGTTCTCATTCGCAATTGCCTCTCTTGCGATTGCGTTCTGCGCTTCGTACAATTCCTGTCTGGCATTTGTGGAGGTACAGAGGATTGGTTCCTCTGCACTCCCCAGCGCCATCTGCCGACAGGAATTTCCCTCTACAGGTGCGTAGCACCTTTTGCTGGGTGCCTGCAATTACACGCTTGTGCAGGATTTCTGCCGTGTCAGCGCACGCGTTGTGCGCTGATCACGGAGAAAGTTCCACAATCGTTACAAGGTGAAATTTCATTGGCTGTTGTACGCTACTCCCATTTTCTTGAATATTAATTCCAGTCACCCAGTGACCAACTGTGCCAAGTCTGAGAACCCTGCCATTAACAGTGTAATAATGGCTGCAGTTTAAATTGCAATATGCTGTCTCCTCTATGCTTCCCAGCCGCACACTCCTCAGGCTCCCGATCCAGTAACTCACAGCAGTCATGTGATCCATAGGGAGCCGGCGAATGGCAGCAGAGAGTTTGCGGCTGTAAAGGATGGAGGAGACCTGTAGCGCTGGAGCAGGTAAATATTAAACCCACTCCCTGTTATACTTTGCATGAGGGAGTGAGAGAGGGAGGAGAAGTCGGCCCTCCCATTCCCAGGCTCCCCTATGAAGGGGGGGGGGGGGGGTTACGGGGGCTATTGTTTCACCCCTGAACACAACAACATTATACTCTACGAAGGTCTCACCTTTCTATTGAGCATTCCTGATGACTACACTGGGAATGTATTGTTTGAACCCAGGGCCGGCGTTACCATAGAGGCAAAGGAGGCAATTGCCCCAGGGCCCCAGAGCCAGTAGGGGCCCCCAAGGTGTCCTCCCTACTTAACTTTTGCTCTCTCTGGCTCCTGCAGTGTCTTTGGCAGAGTAGTAGTGCTGGCACCTAATGCCACTTTTTAGTCAGGGGAGTAATTTTAAGGGGCCCTCCCGGTTAATTTTGCCCCAGGGCCCTATTGTTTCTAGAACCGGACCTGTTTGAACCATGCAAAATGTAAACTCCATGCATATCGGTAGAACACAACCCCGGCCAGTGGCTTATCTACAGAGCCATAGGCACACACAGATATAGATTTTACACTGGAGCACCCCCAGCAGGTAGCAGAAAAAAAGGGCGCCTGGCTGAGGGTGGACGAAAAGGGCGCCGCGTAGACTTTAATGCAATTATCGTTAATACAGCAAAAAAAAGCAGAAAAAAGGGCGCCGCAATAAATATCGTTAACAAAATTAGAGCATTAAAATTTTTGAAGTATGTTATCGTTTTAGAAGCTTGCAACGTTATAGTTTTTGTCATATTATTTTGTTTGTATGTACAGATTTTACGCTATCAAACATATTATCATTTCTATGTGGAAAAGGGTGTTTCTGCAGAGGGAGTGGTTAGGGTTAGGTAACACCAGGGGGAGTGGTTAGGGTTAGGCACCATCCGGGCAGCGGTTAGTTTTAGGCAACACCAGGGGGTATGCACCACCAGGGGGTTAGGGTTAGGCACCACCGGGGGGGTGGTTAGGGTTAGGCGCCACCGGGGGAATTAGGGTTAGGCCCCACCTGGGGGGGTGGTTAGGGTTAGGCACCACCCGGGCAGCGGTTAGTTTTAGGCAACACCAGGGGCGTGGTTAGGGTTAGGCATGCCTAGAGGGGTGTTTAGGGTTAGGCACCACCAGGGGATTATGGTTAGGCACCACTGGAGGGGTGGTTAGGGTTAGGCGCCACCAGGGGAGTGGTTCGTTTTAGGCACCACCAGGGGAGGGTTCTGTGTAAGAGTAGGGTTGAGTTAAGCTGTATTGTTGAATTACGTAAGATTTTTAACATTAATATATTTTCGTTATTATTTCCCGTCTGTTTTAACAATGGTATTTATTGTTACCCAAGTTTAACAATGATGTTTATCGTACTCAGATTTCGTTATCCACCGGCGCCATTTTGTTATCCAGCCGGGCCCTTTTTTCACGGCTCCCTTTTTTCATGCACGCCCCAAGCACCATATGGGTAATAACCATATGAAACAGATGACTGGAGGGGAGCTCCATGATGGCCCCTCAGGTGCAAGGGTCCTGGTGAGGTTGCAACGCTCTGCAAATCCTATTTCTGCATCTCTAACCCTGGCCTGAACTGAGAAGCCTCACAGACAACCATGTAAACGTTTTCTTTAATTCACTATAAGATTTACTAGGCTATTACAGGTGTCAAAATATGAGCTAAGAATACATTTATAGCAATTACTGTGTTTTTCAAAAATAAGCCATTGTTTAACGTACTGTAGGAAGATTGTATACATGAGCCCAGCTGGAAACACAACTGATATAAATTTAGTGCCCCTTCCCTCTCATACTTGAAAAATTCCTTTCTCGACTGGTTCTCTTTAAAACTGCCATTTTGTTGATTTGACTTAATGTGAACAATATGGCAATTTTCTATCCAGAGCCAAGTCTCACCTTAGAAAAGTGCCTTTGTTCAGCTCGTATTCCCATTTGTTGTTATTTTCTGCCTTGTTCTATCTCAGTCATGTTCTATTCCTTTTTTTTTATTCCACAGATTCATCTGGGGAAATAATGTGCTCTTTATATTACCTCTCTGTTTTATTTGTTATTTCTATATTCTGTGTATTGGCAGTCCTGGATCGCCAGCTGTATTTCATCATTGAATTTGTATATATCGTTCTTGTCCATTATCACACATGCTAAAGCAATAAGCCTCTTGCATATGCTAATTTTATGCTTTGTATGTTGTTGGTGCATGAGCAAAACTTATGTTTGTACTTAGGCTGCCTTTTCTGTTTACTGGTTCTGCTAAGTACATCAATTACATAAACCTTACAGCTAGCACTTCTGTAGAATAACTCTATTTGCAGCTTGTCTACAAGGACCATTGTGGCCTCCCAGCAATGTTGGCTGGCTGCAGGCTTTGTTTTTTGATTGCTCAGATTTTGGCTGATGGTGTAATCTTGTTGTTTTTTTTAGTTTTTCTTCAGTTTGAGTTATATGTGATTCCTAAATTCACAGTTGCAGCAGATACTCCTCTGTGTCTGTGTCTCCCACGCAGCATGTAAGACATGGCGCCTCATGTAATCTCTCTTCTCCATCCAGTGCTTGGTGGCAAAGGTGGACTGAGGGGTTTGGGGGCTGCCTGATCTGGGAAAAATGGGATCCTGATGATCAAAGGATACAAATCAAAGTGTAGATCACAGTAGTATTAAAGGCTCATACATAAGTCCAACATAACGCACCACCAATCACACAACATGACCAACCAGACAACAAGTTGTTCACACGACAAGTACGTACACACACGCCAATCAACTAAACTTCCAACTCACTTAAAGGATACCAGAGCCAAATTAAGTAGGAGAAATGATCTTACCTAAATGCCCATCGGCAACATCTTCCAGGTCACCAGAGTTGGGCATTAGTGTGTAGGTGCTGGCCAGGCTGTGCGCATCCTACAGCATGCGCCCATGGGTGGGGGTGCACTGTGCATGCATATGACATCACGACTACGTCATGCATCCGGCATCCTTTAAATACTATGGGCTTGATTCACTAAACTGTGATAACTCAAATATCACACCTTATCAAATATATCACACCTTATGAAAAGATATCACACCTTATGAAGATATCACACCTTATCAAAGATAACACGCCTTTTCAGAGTAGCATAGCGAGTGCTACGAACCCACAGGGCTCCTCAGGGCAGGACGAGTGCCATTGTCAATTAGCAGGCATATGTTTGTAGCGCTCGTTATGCTACTCTGATAAGGCATGTTAACTTTGATAAGGTGTGATCTTTGATAAGGTGGGATATTTGAGTTATCACGGTTTAGTGAATCAAGCCCTATGTGCGCAAGCTAAAGGGCAAACTGCACAAAAAGTCTGCATTCCAAAACAAGAAGTTTTGAATCAGGATGATTCAAAACGTTTTTCTTTTACTGATGGCTAACACGGTACAACACTCTACTAATTCAAAAACAGCAAAGTTGTTCAAGTACACACACGACAACCTGCACGATAGTTGGGCAGGTTGATCCACCGGTTGGATCTGGCAAACAACCTGTTATCATTTGGTTGTCTTGTTGTTTGCCAGCCGTACACATGTCTTCCAGCAGAACAAGTTTAGAAGATAGTTGGGCAGATTGTTTGGACGTGTGTATGAGCCTTAAGTCTCCTACACACCTAGGAGGACTGTCTCCTGCAGAGATGAGTCCACAACTCCTTTAGGCGATGGTTTGGAGGGGTGCATAAATGCATTGCTAGCCAGCAGGCTACAGACCCATTCTGTTGCTAAGGAGAGGGGGTCAGAAGAACAACACCGTGATGCACAACAAAGTAGGAGAGGTAACTGGTGAAGAACAACAACCATGGCCTGCACTCTGACAAGATGATCCGACAGGACGAATCTCACCAATGCACTGGGACTACCTTACACATGCTACTTTCACACTAGAAACAGTCATGCAGCTAATCTTGTCAGATCTGACCAGGGATGATCACCGATATGCAAATAATTCTGAGTTGATGCAAATGTATGCACATGTTTATGCAAATGTATGCAGCTTGAAAATTGACCAATCAATTTAAATCTGGGTTTAAACTGATTGGCCCATTTTCAAACTGCATACATTTGCATAAAAATTGCATAGTTTGCATTTCATTGCATTGCATCTCATCTCATTGAAGAATTTGCATCTCATTGAGCATCCCTAGATCTGACTATAATGTCTGAAGCATCTGGTCTGCTGCATGCTTGTTCAGGGTCTATGGCTAAAAGTATTAAAAGCAGCAGGATCAGCAGGACAGCCAAGCAACTGGTATTGCTTAAAAGGAAATAAATATGGCAACCTCCACATCCCTCTCATTATAGTTGTCCTTTAAATGGTATAATAACCTGGACAAATGGGCAAATAAAATACATGGATTTCAATTACAGTAGCATGCAAAGCAAAACTGAGAAATAATTATTTTATTTTTTTTCTTATTATTCCCTTAAAATGCAATTAGAATAAAATAATTCTTAGCAAAATGTACCACCCAAAGAAACCCTATTTGGTGGCGAAAAAACAAGTTATAGATCACTTTGTTGTGATAAGTAGCTATAAAGTTATTGACAAATGAAAGGGAGGAGCACTGAAATGTAAAAATTGCTCTGGTCCATAAGGGGAAAACCCCCTCAGTGGTAAACTAGTTAACAGTCACGCACATTAAAGGACCAGTAGGCAGTTAAAATCTGACACAACCGACAAGTTTTGGACCAGTCCATCTCTTCCTGGGGGATTCTCAGGGTTTTCTTTTCCAACAGCATTTCCTGAACAGCAGTTGCAAAGTCTAACTGACAAAATAGTGTGCAAGTGAGTAGGGAGGCTGGCTGGTCTCTTACTATTTTAGCAGTTAAACTGCTGTTCAGGAAATGCTGTTGAAAACAAAGAAAAAGACTGAGAATCCCCCATGTGGAGATGGACTAGTCCAATACCTGTCGGTTCTGTCAGATTGTAATGGGCTACTTTTTCACGATAGTGTTCCTTTAAGCGGTGCTGCACTACAAGCATACCATTATGGCAATGGATGATTGCACTGCCGACACATCAGTGTGAATGTACCATTACACTACATCTGCATTCGTTAGCAATGCGATTATATTGTTGGGCACAATGGCCTCAATTCACTAAGCTTATCTCCTGTCTTTAATAACGTTTCTAGAGTTATCACTATGGTGATGAGGCATGTAGTATTCAGGCAACATTTTACCTCAGGCAAACCTAAAGTTAACTCTTCTATCTTTAAGTTAACTCTTAAATCCTTAAAATAACTCCAGAGTTAAAGACAGGCTGTTAATTAACTGCGTGCGAAAATAACTACAGAGGAGGTAACTTAACTACAGAGGAGGTAACGTAAGTAAGGAATGAAGAGATAAGATAACTCTCTCACTGTGTAGTAAGTTTTGTAAGTTTTCTCTTGCCTTATTATCTCCAGCATGATCTTAGTGAATTGAGGCCATTGTATTACAAGGCCCCAGTGTGAACACAGCCTAAGTCCTTGTTAAACAAATAACGACAGCCTGTAATGTGCCATGTAATGTTGTTCAAAACTTTAAGACTTGATAAGGCCCAGGTGATGGTTTCTTTATTATTTCCGGAAAACCTTATAAAGCCGTGTTTATGTGTTACAACACCAGCAACAAGCGTCTGAGGAACACGCTTCTTGTGTTTTTAATTCATTCTCACAATTTTTTTTTTCCCTGGGAACAAATTCAAACCATCCATTGCTTTATCCTCAAACCATTTATCTTGAACAGGAACTGGAAATTTGTTTTTGTGACCTATCACTACACTAGACAGTTTACCTACTGGGGCGGGGGAGGGAATGGACATTTAAACCTTTCCTTGCTGGTATGAACTCTTTCTGCCAGCATCCTCCTCTACCACATGTCAGTAGAGTTGGGCCGAACGGTTCGCCGGCGAACGGGGTTCGCGCGAACTTAGGTGGTTCGCGTGCGGGTACCGCACGCGAACCTTTTGCGGAAGAAGTTCGGTTCGCCCCATAATGCACCTGAGGGTCAACTTTGACCCTCTACATCACAGTCAGCAGGCCCAGTGTAGCCAATTAGGCTACACTAGCCCCTGGAGCCCCACCCCCCCCCTTATATAAGGCAGGCAGCGGCGGCCATTACGGCCACTCGTGTGCCTGCATTAGTCAGAGTAGGGCGAGCTGCTGCAGACTGTCTCTCAGGGAAAGATTAGTTAGGCTTAACTTCTTCCTGGCTGCATACCTGTTCTGTTCAGTGAGCCCTCAGCCCACTGCATACCTGTACTGTGATCCTGCCACTGCATAGCTGTTCAGTGATCCTGCCACAGCATACCTGTTCTGTTCAGTGAGCCCTCAGCCCACTGCATACCTGTACTGTGATCCTGCCACTGCATAGCTGTTCAGTGATCCTGCCACAGCATACCTGTTCTGTTCAGTGAGCCCTCAGCCCACTGCATACCTGTACTGTGATCCTGCCACTGCATACCTGTTCAGTGATCCTGCCACAGCATACCTGTTCTGTTCAGTGAGCCCTCAGCCCACTGCATACCTGTACTGTGATACTGCCACTGCATAGCTGTTCAGTGATCCTGCCACAGCATACCTGTTCTGTTCAGTGAGCCCCCAGCCCACTGCATACCTGTACTGTGATCCTGCCACTGCATACCTGTTCAGTGATCCTGCCACAGCATACCTGTTCTGTTCAGTGAGCCCTCAGCCCACTGCATACCTGTACTGTGATACTGCCACTGCATACCTGTACTGTGATCCTGCCACTGCATAGCTGTTCAGTGATCCTGCCACAGCATACCTGTTCTGTTCAGTGAGCCCTCAGCCCACTGCATACCTGTACTGTGATCCTGCCACTGCATACCTGTTCAGTGATCCTGCCACAGCATACCTGTTCTGTTCAGTGAGCCCTCAGCCCACTGCATACCTGTACTGTGATCCTGCCACTGCATAGCTGTTCAGTGATCCTGCCACAGCATACCTGTTCTGTTCAGTGAGCCCCCAGCCCACTGCATACCTGTACTGTGATCCTGCCACTGCATAGCTGTTCAGTGATCCTGCCACAGCATACCTGTTCTGTTCAGTGAGCCCTCAGCCCACTGCATACCTGTACTGTGATCCTGCCACTGCATACCTGTTCAGTGATCCTGCCACAGCATACCTGTTCTGTTCAGTGAGCCCTCAGCCCACTGCATACCTGTACTGTGATCCTGCCACTGCATAGCTGTTCAGTGATCCTGCCACAGCATACCTGTTCTGTTCAGTGAGCCCCCAGCCCACTGCATACCTGTACTGTGATCCTGCCACTGCATACCTGTTCAGTGATCCTGCCACAGCATACCTGTTCTGTTCAGTGAGCCCTCAGCCCACTGCATACCTGTACTGTGATCCTGCCACTGCATACCTGTTCAGTGATCCTGCCACAGCATACCTGTTCTGTTCAGTGAGCCCTCAGCCCACTGCATACCTGTACTGTGATCCTGCCACTGCATACCTGTTCAGTGATCCTGCCACAGCATACCTGTTCTGTTCAGTGAGCCCTCAGCCCACTGCATACCTGTACTGTGATCCTGCCACTGCATAGCTGTTCAGTGATCCTGCCACAGCATACCTGTTCTGTTCAGTGAGCCCCCAGCCCACTGCATACCTGTACTGTGATCCTGCCACTGCATACCTGTTCAGTGATCCTGCCACAGCATACCTGTTCTGTTCAGTGAGCCCTCAGCCCACTGCATACCTGTACTGTGATCCTGCCACTGCATAGCTGTTCAGTGATCCTGCCACAGCATACCTGTTCTGTTCAGTGAGCCCTCAGCCCACTGCATACCTGTACTGTGATCCTGCCACTGCATACCTGTTCAGTGATCCTGCCACTGTATACCTGTTCTGTGAACCCGCCACTGTATACCTGTTCTGTTCAGTGGACCCGCCACTGTATACCTGTTCTGTGAACCCGCCACTGTATACCTGTTCTGTTCAGTGGACCCGCCACTGTATACCTGTTCTGTGAACCCGCCACTGTATACCTGTTCTGTTCAGTGGACCCGCCACTGTATACCTGTTCTGTGAACCCGCCACTGTATACCTGTTCTGTTCAGTGGACCTGCCACTGTATACCTGTTTAGTGAACACGCCACTGCATACCTGTTGTGTTCAGTGAACCTGCCACTGCATACCTGTTCTGTGAACCCGCCACTGTATACCTGTTCTGTTCAGTGGACCCGCCACTGTATACCTGTTCTGTGAACCCGCCACTGTATACCTGTTCTGTTCAGTGGACCTGCCACTGTATACCTGTTTAGTGAACACGCCACTGCATACCTGTTGTGTTCAGTGAACCTGCCACTGCATACCTGTTCTGTGAACCCGCCACTGTATACCTGTTCTGTTCAGTGGACCCGCCACTGTATACCTGTTCTGTTCAGTGGACCTGCCACTGTATACCTGTTCTGTTCAGTGGACCTGCCACTGTATACCTGTTTAGTGAACACGCCACTGCATACCTGTTGTGTTCAGTGAACCCGCCACTGTATACCTGTACTGTTCAGTGAACCCACCGCATCAGTGCGCATACCTGTGCAGTTAAGTGAACCCACCTACCTACGTGAGTGCACGCAGTGTGATATACCACTCCGTGCATACCCGATATGGACAAAACAGGTAGAGGAAGAGGAAGAGGTAGTGGCAGAGGCAGAGGAAGGCCACCCGGCAGGTCTGCGCGAGGTCGTGTAAATGTAATTTCGTGTGGACCTGGCCCACAGTACAGTGCTCGGAAGAAGGCACGTCCCATCACCTCCCAAGATTGTCAGGACGTGGTTGAGTATTTAGCGACACAGAACACCTCATCTTGCTCAGCCACCAGCGCTACTACTAGCACCACTTCCGCTGCATTTGACACTTCGCAAGAATTATTTAGTGGTGGTGAAATCACTGATGCACAGCCATTGTTACAGCCAGATGAATTTTCACCAGCTCATATGTCTGCGTTACGCGACAACACTATGGATGTAACGTGTAAGGAGGATGAAGGACCTACACATTTGGATTTTTCTGAGGCAAGCGAAGCTGGGCAGGATGATTACGATGATGACGATGATAGGGATCCTCTGTATGTTCCCAATAGAGGAGATGAAGAGGGGGACAGTTCAGAGGGGGAGTCAGAGAGTAGTAGGAGGATAGAAGTTGCTGAAAGAAGCTGGGGCAGCTCTTCGTCAGAAACAGCTGGTGGCAGAGTCCGGCACCATGTATCGCCAGATTCGCCACCTATGTACAGCCAGCCAACTTGCCCTTCAGCATCAGCTGCTGAGGTGCCCACATCCCAGGGTGGCTCAGCGGTGTGGAAATTTTTTAATGTGTGTGCCTCAGATCGGACCAAAGCCATCTGTTCGCTCTGCCAACAAAAATTGAGCCGTGGAAAGGCCAACACTCACGTAGGGACAAGTGCCTTACGAAGGCACCTGCAGAAAAGGCACAAACAGCAATGGGATGGCCACCTGAGCAAAAGCAGCAGCAGCACACAAAAGCAAAGTCACCCTCCTTCTCCTCTTCCTCCTTCAGGTGCATCATCTGCTTATGCCGCTCTCTCCCTTGCACCTTCACAGGCACCCTCCTCCACTCCGCCTCTGCCCTTGAGCGGTTCCTGCTCCTCTGCCCACAGCAGCAGTCAGGTGTCCGTGAAGGAAATGTTTGAGCGGAAGAAGCCACTTTTGGCCAGTCACCCCCTTGCCCGGCGTCTGACAGCTGGCGTGGCGGAACTGTTAGCTCGCCAGCTGTTACCATACCGGCTGGTGGACTCTGAGGCCTTCCGTAAATTTGTGGCCATCGGAACACCGCAGTGGAAGATGCCAGGCCGCACTTATTTTTCCAGAAAGGCCATACCCCAACTGCACCGTGAAGTTGAGAGGCAAGTGGTGTCATCTCTTGCGAAGAGCGTTGGGTCAAGGGTACACCTGACCACGGATGCCTGGTCTGCCAAGCACGGGCAGGGCCGCTACATTACCTACACAGCCCATTGGGTGAACCTGGTGGTGAACGATGGCAAGCAGAAAGCGGCGGACCAAATTGTGACACCTCCACGGCTTGCAGGCAGGCCTCCTGCCACCTCCTCTCCTCCTGCTACATGCTCTTCGCTGTCCTCCTCCTCCTCCTTGGCTGAGTGGCAGTTCTCCTCTCCAGCTACACAGCCCCAGCTCCGCAGGGCCTATGCTGCATGCCAGGTACGACGGTGTCACGCCATCTTAGACATGGCTTGTCTCAAAGCGGAGAGTCACACTGGAGCAGCTCTCCTGGCTGCTCTTAAGAAACAGGTGGATGAGTGGCTGACCCCGCACCACCTGGAGATAGGCAACGTGGTGTGCGACAACGGCAGCAATCTGCTTGCCGCTTTGCATATGGGGAAGCTGACACACATACCCTGCATGGCACATGTCATGAATCTGGTGGTTCAAAGATTTGTGGCAAAGTACCCTGGCTTAGCGGATGTCCTGAAGCAGGCCAGGAAGTTCTGTGGGCATTTGAGGCGCTCTTACACAGCCATGGCACGATTTGCAGAAATTCAGCGTAAAAACAACATGCCGGTGAGACGCCTCATTTGCGATAGCCCCACTCGCTGGAACTCGACCCTCCTCATGTTCTCCCGCCTGCTAGAACAGAAGAAAGCCGTCACCCAGTACCTCTACAACTGGAGTAGAACGAAACAGTCTGGGAAGATGGGGATGTTCTGGCCCGACAACTGGACAATGATGAAAAATGCATGCAGGCTCATGCGGCCGTTTGAGGAGGTGACCAACCTGGTGAGCCGCAGTGAGGGCACCATCAGCGACTTAATTCCCTACGCGTACTTCTTGGAGCGTGCTGTGCGTAGAGTGGCGGATGAAGCTGCGAATGAGCGTGACCAGGAACCGTTACGGCAGGAACAGGCATGGGACCAATTTTCATCAGACCCAGCTGTTTCCTCAACACCTGCGGCAGCACAGAGGGGGGAGGAGGAGGAAGAAGAGAGGTCATGTGCAGAAGATGAGTCAGACTCAGAGGATGATGAGCAAGGTGTTTCTTTGGGGGAGGAGGAGGAGGAGGAGGGGACAGCGGCAGGAGAACAACCGCAGCAGGCGTCGCAGGGGGCTTGTGCTGCGCAACCTTCCCGTGGTATTGTTCGCGGCTGGGGGGAGGAGGTTGACTTACCTGACGTCACTGAGGAAGAGCAAGAGGAGATGGAGGGTACTGGATCCGACTTTGTGCAGATGTCGTCTTTTATGCTGTCCTGCCTGTTGAGGGACCCCCGTATAAAAAACCTCAAGGGGAATGAGCTGTACTGGGTGGCCACACTACTAGACCCTCGGTACAGGCACAAAGTGGCGGACCTGTTACCAACTCACCGGAAGGTGGAAAGGATGCAGCACATGCAGAACCAGCTGTCAACTATGCTTTACAATGCCTTTATGGGTGATGTGACGGCACAACGCCAGCAAGGTACCACTGCCACTAATCCTCCTCCCGTGTCCACGCAGTCAAAGACAGGACGCTCCAGCGATCTCATGGTGATGTCGGACATGCGGACGTTCTTTAGTCCAACGCCTCGCCGTAGCCCTTCCGGATCCACCCTCCACCAACGCCTGGAACGGCAGGTAGCCGACTACCTGGCCTTAAGTGTGGATGTAGACACTGCTGTGAACAGCGATGAGGAACCCTTGAACTACTGGGTGCGCAGGCTTGACCTGTGGCCAGAGCTGTCCCAATTTGCCATCCAACTTCTCTCCTGCCCTGCCGCAAGCGTCCTCTCAGAAAGGACCTTCAGCGCAGCTGGAGGCATTGTCACAGAGAAGAGAAGTCGCCTAAGTCACAAAAGTGTTAAGTACCTCACCTTTATAAAAATGAATGAGGCATGGATCCCGGAGGGCTGCTGCCCGCCCCAAGACTAAGTCAGTCCCCGCACATACAGCATCTCTGCCTGCACGCCGTGTGACTGGCTGCCTGGCCTGCCCCAAGAAGACTAAGTCGCTCCCAGTCCCTCCACACAGCATGTCTGCCTGCAGGCCGCTTCACTACCTTCTCCGCCACCACCAACAGGGTCCGGGACTCCAGGCGGATTGCTGAATTTTTTAGGCCGCTGCTAGCAGCGGCCGCTGTAATAATTTTTCGGGTGCGTGTACATGACTGCCTAATTTTTCTGGCTGCACTGCGGGCAGCTGCAACAACAAAAGAAAAGGCATGAACATGCGCCCATTCCCCTTCGTGATCATTACCTTGCCGTGGTGAAGGGGCTTGCGTATCACAATGGAGCAATGACCGGCGCCTAGATGAGTGTCTCGGGGGGCACACCCACGATAATAAGGTCGTTGCCTCATTGTGGTCAGACCAAATTTGATCAGCTGGACAGTCACTGTTCTGTCATTCAGCTACATCAGCCAGGTGACTGACCATATGGGCTGTAAAGCCACCAAAACCTGCACTCTCGCCATGGTGCGCACCAGTCCAGCACGGCCGTCACTACACAAACAGCTGTTTGCGGTGCGTTACACGATGAGTTTGGTGCGTCAGTGTGAAGCAGTACCTTAATTACACTACCTGATTGATGTATACACATGCAAGATGTTTGAAAGCACTTTAGGCCTGTCATTTAACATTCAATGTGATTTCTGCCCTTAAAACGCTGCTTTGCGTCAAATCCAGATTTTTCCCGGGGACTTTTGGCATGTATCCCACTCCGCCATCCCCCCCTCCAGGTGTTAGACCCCTTGAAACATCTTTTCCATCACTTTTGTGGCCAGCATAATTAATTTTTTTTTTCAAAGTTCGCATCCCCATTGAAGTCTATTGCGGTTCGCGAACTTTAACGCGAACCGAACCTTTCGCGAAAGTTCGCGAACCCGGTTCGCGAACCGAAAATCGGAGGTTCGGCCCAACTCTACATGTCAGATGTAGCCCAGAGGAAAGCAGAGATCAAGGCACTGAAAACTTACAAATACTGTCGATGAAAAGATACCAATTTAGCTACTAATATAGAGCGATCACACAGCAGGGGATGGCAAACCGGTCCTTCAAGGGCCGAGGTCCTTACACGTTTTTGGTACAGCTCAAATAAATTGATGAGTCTGAATCAGGCAAGGTGTGGTCCATCAGGTAGAACACATTCTAAACCCCGGCATGGATCTGGCCCTCCAGGCCTGGAGTTTGACACCTGTGTTAATGGACTAACCCCTCAACAGTACAGTGGCTTAGTGGTTAGCACTCTAGCATGGCAGCGCTGGGTCCCCAGTTTAAATCCCAGCCAGGGCACTATCTGCACAGGGTTTGTGTGTTCTCCCTGTGTCTGTGTGGGTGCACTTGAGTTTCATCCCAAAAACATACAAGTAAGTTAATTGGCTTTCCCTTAAAATTGGCCCTAGAATACGATACATTCACTACACGATATAGACATATGACTGTGGAAGGGATTACATTGCGAGCTCCTTTGAGGGACAGTTAGTGACAAGTCTATAAATACTCTGTACAGCGCTGCAGAAGATGTTGGTGCTATATAAATAAATACTAAATAATAATATTAATAACAAAATCAATGGGTGATCAGTATCAAGTAAAAATAAGATACTTAATTGCAAATAAAATATGTGTAAGTCTGTTAATAATTGCTTAAAGGACAACTGAAGTGAGAGCTATATGGAGGCTGCCATATTTATTTCCTTTTAAGCTACTGTATGCCAGTTGCCTGGCAGTCCTGATGATCCTCTGCCTCTTATACTTTTAGCGATAGACCCTGAACAAGCATGCAGCAAATCAGGTGTGACTGAGACGCTACTGCAGCCAAACAGACCAGCAGGGCTGCCAGGCAACTGGTATTGCTTAAAAAGAAATAAATATGGCAGCCTCCATATTCTTCTCACTGCAGTTGTCCTTTAAATCCCATTAAAAAGAAATCAATAAAGACAAAGGCCCACCATCTTTAAAGAGAAACTCCGACCAAGAATTGAACTTTATCCCAATCAGTAGCTGATACCCCCTTTTACATGAGACATCTATTCCTTTTCACAAACAGACCATCAGGGGGTGCTGTATGACTGATATTGTGGTGAAACCCCTCCCACAAGAAACTCTGAGTACGTACTCCTGGCAGTTTCCTGTCTGGGAACCTTGCTGCATTGTGGGAAATAGCTGTTTACAGCTGTTTCCAACTGCCAAAACAGCAAGCAGCAGCTACATCACCTGCCAACAGTAAAAATTTCACCATGTAATAAATGTCAGAATGTAAATCAGGGGTTTAAAAGATTTTACAATGGGGAAACACTGACTAAGTCATTTATACATAATTATTGCGAAAATGAAGCACTTTTTTATTACATTATTTTCACTGGAGTTCCTCTTTAAGAGAAATGGAAAGGAAATGACCATGACCATTAAATTACTGGTATCCCTGAACTGAGTTCATATGTCTGAACATAAACATATAGCTATGTACCTAGGCCCGGTTCACATTAGCGTTTTTTTACGTAACCGGACAAACGGATCAGGCCAGCTGGATCCGGTAAAAACGGTCCATTTTACAGCCAGTATTCTGTAAACCATCCGTTTTCATTAGTTCCTATATGCTGCAAAACCTTCTGCTTCCGTTCCGCTGAGCAAAACGGTCCGGAAAATTGGGTCCTGCAGCATTTTTTTGTCCGCTCAGTGGAACGGACCACGGAACCGTATGGCCGGTTCCGTTGGCAAATGCTAATGTGAACCGGGCCTCAGTCATGTGATATGGCTTGAACCACCCTCCAAACCTTTAGGTGAGTGCCAGGGGTTACTTCCTGCTTTATGCCGAATTACGAACCAATCAGACAAAAGGGGGGAGGGGGGGAGGTTTAGAGGGGGAATAGGAGTATCTGTGACACCAAGGTGCATACTGAATAGGTTATAAGCTATAGCTACTATAAGTTATAGCAGCTGCAGACTGGAGCCGAAAGATAATATTTGATGGCATGTAGTTACAAATTAGCTTGTGTAGTAACCAATGGTGCAGCTAAGGAGAATTGGGTCCCAGTGGTTGTTTTACATTGGCATCCCCAAACCCTCTATACATACCAAGTGATGTGATTGATATTAATGATTGAATGATATTGATATACCACTATTCAAAGCACACATAGAGGTGATAACTATCAACATAGCACCAGAGGCGTAGCTAGGATTTTGTGTGTGCGAGTCATGTATCAGAATGTGGGCGTGGTCATGGAGCCCACCCTGTACGTAGCCAGAGAGTCTCTGTTTAGCTAGCCGTTTAGGGGGCTAGTGAACCTCCATTTGCAGAGTACCCTTTATCTTTAGGTAGCCAGATAGTTCCCCCCCCCCTTTTAATAGCCAGAGAGTTTCCCCCCCTTAGGTAGCCCATGAGGGCCCCCCATTTAATAATAATCTGAACATTTGTATAGCGCTTTTCTCCTGTTGGACTCAAAGCGCTCAAGAGCTGCAGCCACTTAGCTCAAGAGGCCACCCTGCAGTGTTAGAAAGGCTTGCCCAAGGACGTCTTACTGAATAGGTACTGACCCTAACCAGGATTCAAACCCTGGTCTCCTATGTCACAGGCAGAGCCCTTACCCAGTACACTATCCAGCCACTACACATTTAGGTAGCCAGAGAGCCCCACTGTACCCAAATAGCAGGTGGAGGAGCGCATGCAGTGTGCGCAGCTAGAGCTGTTACAGTAACTCGCCTCTCCTATCCACATGCCACATATACTACCTGTTTCTAGGCATCCCGTACCATGGTGACAGCACACCCTCTGACGTCATCAAAGGAGGCACTATTACCATGAAATGGCATGCCAAGAGACAGGATGCATGAGCAGTGGAAGGATCAGAGAGGTAAGGTAATGTAACAGCTACAGCTGCGCACTGTGAATGCGCTTCCCCTGTCCGTCGTTGTTCCCCCACCAGCAGCCTCCTGCCTGTCGAGACAGCCATAAAAAGGGGAAAAACCCATCAAACCAGCAGCAGCTGCTGAGCGCCTCCACATTGCTGCGCCCAGGTACATATGCTCCCCCTTGCCCCCCTCTGGCTACGCCTCTGTATAGCACCGATGAAGAGCAAATACAGCAGCTGAAAGAAGGCCCTGGGGGTCCCTCTGGGCTCTGGTGCAGTCATAACATCTACAGTACATCCTCTATTGCTATACCACCAGTAGTACTGATAATACAAGACGTTCAAAAGATTTTAGTAGCAAGGTGGAGTAACGCTTTAATTTTGCGGTCAGGAGACTTGGAGACAACACACAGGATATCCCACATGGAATCATTTGGCGGAAAAACTATCCATTTTAAAAATCTCACTAATGTTAATGTACCGTGAAATTATCAGAATATCAGATAGAAAAAGTAACTCCATAACATTCTAAAATGAAAAAGAAAAAAAAAATCCAATAAGCAAAAACAGATCATTTTCTCTTTATAAACTAGACTAAACAATGGCAATGAGCTGCAGTCCCCCAGGAGGAGCTCTGCAAGTGGATTACTACCCATTGTGCCAGTTGCTTTTCATTCTTTTGTGTGAAATGATAAATTGAATACGGAGATGTGAACTATATATTATATATACATTTCTCCTGACATTCCGCATGCCTTTTTATTATTCGGAGTTGTGTTTTGAGTTTTCTTGGCAATCGTTTCCTGCAATATTCATTATAAATACATACAGATGTGGGCTGTTTACATTTCACAACTACTTTCATTTTGTTGGAGCTTTAATAGAACAGCGCAAACAGCATGTTTTTATTAGCGAAACTGTATGTTACCTGGTAAAAGGGTGGCGGGAGACGTGGAAATGTCATAATCTTGAACGCGGCGCCTTGACGGTGACTGATGATGCCCTTCGCTCGCCGCTCGGAGTGTTTTCTATCAAGTGTCGCAAACAAGAAATCTGCTGAAAGCATGGGAGGCCGGGGCTAATCTGAGTCAGAAAGAAAGTTCACTATAGTTCCTAAACAGAACGTTGAAACGCCACGCGGAGGGGAAAGGGTTAAAGTCGCACGAAAAGGCATGGAAGCATTTATAGCCATAAGATAGAGTGGAATGTGCAGAATCCTACAAGAATAATGGACTGGTAAAAGGAAGGATGGGAATACTTGTAATCCTCCCCAAAAGTTATAGTCGTGTCACTAATTCATTCTGGTGAGGTTTGGATTTCCTGCGTTAACTCTGGAATTATGGCAACCTGTTGTGATTTGCTGCTCAGAAAATCCCAGTTCCCAGTGGCAAAGTTGTCTTGTAAGAGACGTTGGGTGGTCTAGGGGTGGGGAGCTGTTTATAGGTAGGTGTAAACGGACTTGGGTTTCATTCAGAGCCATTATGTAGGACAACTTGGACTGGACTGGTCATTAGCAATGAGCAAAGTGTGGAGGTGCTGCGCTATCTACACATAGTTTCAGGGCCAGATTTACCATAAGGCACTACCATCCACTATCTGCAAAGAGTTTGTATGTTCTCTCCGTGTCTGCGTGGGTTTCCTCCGGGCACTCCGGTTTCCTCCCACATTCCAAAAACATACGGATAAGTTAATTGGCTCCCCCTAAAAATTGGCCCTAGACTACAGTACTTACATTACATAATATAGACATATGGCAATGGTAGGGATTAGATTGTGAGCTTAGGTTAGTGACAAGATATATATATATATACACTGTACAGCGCTGCGTAATATGTCGGCGCTATATAAATAATAATAATAATAATAATAATAATAAGGCACTGTAGGCACATGCCTATAGGCGCCTGATGATGGAAATGCGGGTCACTCCCCACCCCAAGTGCTTGCCTCCTGCCTTACCTATGCAGAGTTCCAAGCAGTGGTAGGACAAGGTCCTTCAGCACCCAAGGCTGAGACACCAAAGTGCGCCCCCCTATCCCTCCCACCCCAGCCGTCAGACACTGATTGCTATTAGACTAAAGGTGGCCACACACCATACAATTTTTAAAATATCTGTTCAATTCAAGAATTGCAATCAATTTTTCTGACTGATTGTAGCATTTCAGAAATCTGACCAATGTACCACACACCTATGTTCAATTTTTCCCCAAATATGATAAAAATGATTGGAAACTCTGAGAAAATTGCTTGAGTATATATAATAATAAACTGGCAATCTACCACACACCATTCAATTTTCATAAAAATTGATCAGAAAAATCCAGCACTCCCATTCAACTTTTATCAAATAAAAACGGGAAATCCGATCGGATTTTTCAGTCGAATGAAAAAAAAGCTTTCGATTTTACAGGAAATCCGATCTTATTTATCGAATTGCTGTAAAATCGGATCATTTTATTGTATCGTGTGTGGCCACCTTTATATGTGCCACAGGGCCCACAACCTCCCCAACACCTTAATCTCTAGTTATCTGGCTTGCAGTCACTGTCATGTATCCCCTTTTCTTATTTCTTTCTGCTTAAAACACAATTGGGAATGACAGCTGAATGAATTGTGCGCCCCCTTCTACGCTGCGCCCTGAGGCTGGAGCCTCTCCAGCCTCTGCCTCGGCCCGGCCCTGGTTCCAAGTGGAGTGTAAATGAGAGGTTACTCACCCAGGTCATGGCTTTCCACGGACCAGATCTCCCTTCAGTCGGGGCCCCTTTAGCTACCTAATACTTGGGGGTACCTTCAGATACTTATTACTGACGGTACTTTTGGCTACCTAATACTAAAGGGCACCTGTAGCTACCTTTAACGAGCAAGGGAACTAAGGGAGAAGTGACAGCTGGGCCAGCCAGCACACTAGTGGTGCGGTTCGGCAGGTGTTTGCAGGTTCATGGAGGGTGGAGTCTGGGGTGCCAGGACATCTGTGCCTATAGGCTCCTGTGATGTAAATCCAGGCCTGCGTAGTTTGTATGTTCTCCCCATGTCTGTGTGGGTTTCCTCCTTGCACTCTGGTTACCTACCCTATGCCAAAAACATACAGATAAGTTAATTGGCTTCCCCCTAAATTGGCCCTAGACTACAATGCATACACTACACGATACATACATAGACATATAACTATGGTAGGGATTCGATTTTGAGCCCCTCTGAAGGACAGTTAAAGAGGAACTTTAACCCAGGATTGACCTTCCTCCCAATCAGTAGCCGATACCCCCTTTTCCCCCAACAAAAATATTTACCTTTAGCGTTTTCACTAGTTTTTAAGCGCCTGCGATTTTCAAAATCGCTCTAAAAGCGCTTGTGCAATGATTCCTTATGGGACTGTTCATATCTGCGCGTTTTATCTGCTTTCCGCTGACCAAAGCGCTGTCTGCACCATATTTGGGGCGATTTTGCTATAATGGAAGGTATAGGAAAATCGCAAAATGCTCACAAAATCGTTTTGTGCGGCAATTGCGTTCGTGCTTTCCTAAATAAATACATTGTATTTATTCATTCCCGTGGTGAAAGAGTTCACTTCCTGACTGATGTCAGGAAGTGAAAAAACAGAATCGCTCTGCAGAAGCGTTTAGAAAAACGCTTTACAAGAAATCGTAGCGTGCAGGTAAGCGCCGGGAGAGGGAAAAAAATCACTCACAAAATCGAAAATCGCTGGCGTCACTGATTTTCGATTTTCGATGTGAACAAAGCCTCAGTTTCTATACCAAAGCACACTGGTCCTGCAATCATATTAGCATTTGAAACCAAGCATACGCCAATGTGAAGAGTGGGAATACAGTTTAGAGTCCCATAAACACAATTTTAGCAGGAGATATATACTTACACAGGTGTGCACATAAAACCCAAAATAGTGCCTAATAATGATTAATAGGATAGAGGGATTTCTAACGAGCCTGATCAGAAGTGCAGCAGCCTGAAAACTTTACTTTCCCCCATGCAGAGTAGTGCAGCAGTGGTGAGTAAAAATACTACCATCAGGGATGGAAAATGAGATGCAAATAATTGCAAGTTGTTGCAGGATTAAGTATCAGCAGCTTGAAAATGGGCCAATCGAACTTCAGCTTGACAAAATTCGATTGGTCCATTTTTTTTTTTGCAAATAAAAGCAAACTGACAATCATTCTACATCAATCAACATAGATTATTGTGCACCAAAATTATAACGAGCACAAATCTAGGTAAAACTGTATAAATAAATGAGAGTGATCAGTCCATTTTTGAGCAATTTGCATAAACAATTTGCATAATCCTGCATCAACAGAATTATTTGCAACTCATTCAACATCCCTAATTACTACTTATAGTTTTTGGTCCAGATTGGTGGGAAGGCCATGTAGGCCCATGCCTTGGGTGATGGAGAAGCTGGGGCAGTGTACTCACCCTCCCACCCGCATACACATGTGCTCTCCTGGCTGTCACAAAGTACCCCTCGCTGTGGCTTGCACCAGGAATGCCCCATACTCAGACCTGCAGAATGACGATGGGCCCCTTAACCACTTGAGGACTGCAGTGTTAACCCCCCCCCCCCCTGCCCCCCCAGTGACCAGGCCATTTTTACTTAATTGGGCCACTGCAGCTTTAAGGCAAAGCTGCAGGACCACACAACTCAGCTCACAAGTGATTCTCCCCTCCTTTTCCCCCCACCAACAGAGCTCTCGTCAGCTGGGTCTGATCGCCCTTACATTGTTTTTTTTTTTTAAATAAATATTTATGTTTTTTATTTTTAAATAAATTTTACTATTTTTTTTTCTTTCACTTTACCCTCCCTCCCTACCTCTCCCCTGCCAGCCAATCACGCGATCGTCTGTCATAGGCTTCTACCTATGAGAGCCGATTGCTCTCTTGTTCCCCAGGGGGACAGCCGTGTCACACGGCTGTCCCTAGTACAGCGCTGCTGCAAATCGCAGCACTGTACAAAGTAGTTAGACGGCGAAACTGCCATCTAATAGTCTCCTGTGCGGTGATTGCCGTACGGAGACTGAAGGTGGGGCGGAGCTCCGCCCCCCGAGCACGAGATGTGCGCGCAACGTGCGCGCGATCTCCTGCCAGCCCCATAGAAGACCGTTCACGCCAATGGGCGTGGAGTGGTCCTGGGGCTGCCGCACTGCTCACACCAATGGGCGTGCAGCAGTCGGCAAGAGGTTAATGAGAGAGGTGCACAGTGACTGACAGTGACATCTAATTTAAATACAGGAAGTGACATCACTGCTCATATTTTCTTTTTTTATTTTCCTGCCACCCTTGTCTTTATTAGTGCCTTACTTCTGTTAAGCTACACCTCTTTAGCGTACATCCATCTACTGTTTCTGTTTTTTTTTTTTTTTGCAAGTTGTCATGGTTGTTTTTAATGTCATTGTTGTTGCCTTTTTTTGTAGCAGAGTTCTCTGTTTTTGTGTCGAACTCAATTCCAGACATGACCCAGTCATGCTTCGCGAAATAAACTTGATTCTGATTCTGTATTTGAAGTATACAGCACTGTCACTGCTCACCTCTCTCTCTCTCATTACTGTGGGACAACGCTTTTTTGCAGGTTTGAGTATGCAGCATGCCCAGGCAGCTATGCAAGCCACCAGGGAGGGAAATTTTGCCAGGAGAAGAGCAGGTGAGTCACTGCTCAGTTCTTAAAGAGGAACTCCAGCCTAATCAAACATACTGTCATTAAGTTACATTAGTTATGTTAATTAAAATTGATAGGTAATATAATCTCTTACCCACACTGTTTTAAAAAGAACAGGCAAATGTTTGATTTCATGATGGCAGCCATCTTTTTGGTTGAAAGGAGGTGACAGCGAGCATGAGACACAGTTCCAACTGTCCTGTGTCCTGAGCACCTTTCCCAGTTGCTAGGCAACGTGAATAACAACATAGGAAATCCCATCATGCTCTGCACAGCATCAGGGAAAAAAAGCCTGGGCTTTTTTTTTTTGATGGGTGGTGCTTAGCTAAAAATGCAGCTAAAAATGATGCTTTGGTAAGAAAAACAAAGTTCTGATGCTGTGAAACTGTTAAAGAAACACCAAGCCTTTTCAGTTCTGCTGAGTAGATTTTTAGTTCGGAGGTTCACTTTAAGGAGGGTAGGGACATCTTGCTACCTATACTGAAGAGGGGCATCTGCATATCGATACTGAAACGAGGGAGGCATCTGACTATCTATAGTAAAAGGGGGGGGGGGACATCTGTCTACCTATACTGAAGGGGAGGGCATCTGGCTACCTATATTGGGGAGGACATCTGGTTAGTTATACTGAAGGGGGGACAACATCTGGGCCCTTACATATTGCAAAAAATTTGTCGGATGTAAACGATCGTTCACAGAATTCTCGCGAATTACATTTGGATCATCCACCAGGCAACCTAGGCAGGTGCTTGGGGTCTAGTGGGTTTCAAGGGGCCCACCTATTTCAGCTTACCAAAGGGACCAAAAGGGGGGCAGCAAATTATCTACCTTGCCTAGGCCTCCCTTACAATTAAATCAATCTCTGATCTATATGCAAGCAGTTTTAAATCAGGATGATACCATTTATATGCATGAACTCATTACAGGGTCACTGTAAACATTTAGTAGTATCTGCATAATGAGTGTCATTTGGCTAAACTCTTTGTTACCTGGGAGTTAGTGGACTATCTGTACATATCACCGTCTGGGCATTTCCTTTACGTCACCAAAACTGAAGAAACTTTCTTGTAATGGTGACAAAACGTTTTGTAGGATCTTTTTGTATTTTTAAGTTCTATGAAGTTCTATGAAAGAATAATTTAATTTGCAGTCATCTGAGACAACGTTTACAGTAAGAAAACTGCAACAAAAACATATTTGAAAGGAAGCACGTCAGAACTAAATTATTGAAGACAGACCTGTGATTCACTATTTCGTTAGCACAGAGTAAACACTGATGCAATCCTGATATTTCATACAAAAGCCTAAAAATTCCACAGCAAATGTTTCAGATGTGGAAACTCAAGCTTATTCAGCAGCGATGCTGTAACACTGGTGGGTCATACTTTCTGACCACCCAGCACAACAAGGCTGAGAGCTGAATAATGGAAGCGGCTACACAGGCTGCCCAGAGCAACTGCAGCTCTGGACTTCTGATAGGACACAATGACAGCGCAGTGTGATGTTGCGCTGCCCTTGCGGTAGCAGACATTCAGACAGATACAAGACAGTCTGGAGTGAGGTAACCAATAGCAACCACAGCAATGGCTACCTGCAAGGACAGGACTAGGAGGACAGAGACTGACAGAATGAATGCTTGCTAATCTAGTCACTGCCTCAGTGACAGCAAGCATTCACAAAGACAAGAGTGAGGTAACCAATAGCAACCATAAGGCAGGCAAACGTAATACATAGAAAAACATACAGTAGATATGATTTCCTAGCGTATTACAATTTACAGCGATCAATCAAACTACAAACGACTGACTAATATATGTATATATATTGGCAATGAACCGATATATAACATAAGCAAGAAAGACTGGCTAGGATCAGGAACAATACCGCGGACAAGGCTAGGCAATACAAAATCTCGGGACTAGAAGGAGTACGTCTATGTGTTCCCGTGGGAAATATATAACGTAGCTCCACAGGATAACTGAACTAAGACAAGGAATATATTTTACAATATCAAGGGACCCAGTAACAGCTTAGACAGAGCTGAAACTATGATGGGTCAGGGTCTAGCAGGAGAGGCAGGCCTTTATGCTGGCATCAGCCAATGGATGCAAGCATGCAAATCTCCACACAGCTGAATGGTAATCACTCAATCCTGTGCTGGCATGAATACCATTTGCTAGCTGAAAGACCATCATAACAAATGCATGCAGTACTATGCAACAACATGCATGCAGGAAATTCAGGGCTATCTGGCCGCAGCTCAGCAGCAGCAAACCATTGGTGGAATAATGACAGCATTCTGAGCTGTCCACAGAGCTGCAGTGCAATTACAAATGACAATGGGCTCTATTCATAAAAGGTTACCGCAAGTTTTCCGCTCAAAACAGCGGACTTTCCCGACCATTTAGCAAAGTAAGCATTCATAAAAGCTGTTCCCGCATGAAAATCTACAATCCCCGCCTTCTGCAGTGTTTTTCTAGATTTATCTAGAAAAAAGTAACAAAATGGCCATTCATAAAGATTAGAGGAAGCGGTATGTGGACGGGAAATACCGCTTCCTCAAAGCCTGCGGATTACATACAAGTGAATGGGACAGACCTCCCAGAGAGAGCAGTGCACGGCTTCAGTGTTTCGCAATGCCTTCCGACAGCTTACCGCCAGCCTTCAGCGGGAGATCTCTGCAATTGCATCGCAGCTGGCAACATTTTTATGAATGACCACCCAGAAGTCTAAAATACCGCTGCGGTATTTTCCCTCCAGGAGTTTTCTCGCCACAAATTTTTTATGAATAGAGCCCAATGTGACTCATTGCGAATGCACAACCGTATGCAGACTGACAAGCCAGAACTGTCCACTTGCGGCTCCACCTGCAATGGACAGAACACGTCACAGGAGGAATCCTAACAGATGCATTGGGCTCTATTCATAAAAAAGTTGTGGCGAAAAAACTCCTGGAGGGAAAATACCGCAGCGGTATTTTACACTTCTGGGTGGTCATTCAAAAAAATCTTGCCAGCTGCGATGCAAGAGCGGAGATCTCCCGCTGAAAGCTGGCGGTAAGCTGTCGGAAGGCATGCGGAAACACTTCAGCCGGCAGAGTCCCTCCGTGCACTGCTCTCTCTGGGAGGTCTGTCCCATTCACTTGTATGTAATCCGCAAAATCAGAGGAAGCGGTATTTCCCGTCCACATACCGCTTCCTCTAATCTTTATGAATGGCCATTTTGTTACTTTTTTCTAGATAAATCTAGAAAAACACTGGAGAAGGCGGAAATTTCTCGCTCTGCTGGGGGATTGTAGATTTTCATGCGGGAACAGCTTTTATGAATGCCCACTTTGCTAAATGGACGGGAAAATCCGCTGTTTTGAGCGGAAAACTTGCGGTAAGGTTTTATGAATAGAGCCCATTGTGGGAGACCTCATATGCTCACATGAATCATCACAAATATCTTCTGGTTTTTGCGTAACGTTTTTGTAAGATTACTGTTTGGTCCTTTTCAGCCTCTTACACACTTCTAGGAGTTTTGGTTTACCATGAGCTTGCTGGGCAATCTGTAACTCTGGACGTTTCTCTGCGGTTCTGGAGGTGGGCAGTGGCATAGCAATAGGGAATGCAGAGGTTGCAACCGCACTGGGGCCTCTAGACAAGAGGGGCCCACTAAGAGCCCTCCTTCATCCATCTTATTAGCTTTTTATTGGTGCTATACTAGTAATGAACATCTCTATATGTGCATTACATAGGGGTAATCATTAAAGGATACATCCAAGGTAACTTAAAATAAAAATCCACTTACCTGGGGCTTCCTCCAGCCCCTGGCAGTCATCCTGTGCCCTTGCCACAGCTCTGGTGGCTCCCGGTGTCCTCCGGACCTCGCCAGGTCAGCTTCTGGGTCGGCTTCTTCTGCGCTCCAGCGTGCAGCTCACGTGGTCCGGACTGTACTGCGCAGGCACAGAACTACTGCGCAGGCACAGAACTACTGCGCAGGCACAGAACTACTGCGCAGGCACAGAACTACTACACAGGCACAGAACTACTACACAGGCACAGAACTACTGCGCAGGCACGGAACTACTGCGCAGGCACAGAACTACTGCGCAGGCACAGAACTACTACACAGGCACAGAACTACTGCGCAGGCACAGAACTACTACGCAGGCACAGAACTACTACGCAGGCACAGAACTACTGCGCAGGCACAGAACTACTACGCAGGCACAGAACTACTACACAGGCACAGAACTACTACACAGGCACAGAACTACTGCACAGGCACAGAACTACTACGCAGGCACAGAACTACTGCGCAGGCACAGAACTACTACACAGGCACAGAACTACTGCGCAGGCACAGAACTACTGCGCAGGCACAGAACTACTGCGCAGGCACAGAACTACTACGCAGGCACAGAACTACTGTGCAGGCACAGAACTACTGCGCAGGCACAGAACTACTGCGCCTGCACAGTACAGTCCAGATGACATCAGCGCCCCCATGTGAACTGCACGCTGGAGCGCAGAAGAAGCCAACCCGGAAGTTGACTTGGCGAGGTCGGGATCTGCACCGGAGGAGACCGGGAGCCACCGGAGCTGCGGCAAGGGCACAGGACGGCTGGATTTTTGTTTTTAAGTTACCTTGGACGTATCCTTTAACAAACTGTTTCCTTACCCTAAATACATCTCTCTGGCACTGCAGCTGTCCTTTATAGGATTTGGAGCTCTATATCAATAGAGTACTTTGTGGCCCCATGTAAAACTCGCACTGAGGCTCTCCAAGCTCCTTAGTTACCCCACTAAAGGTATGTTTTAGCTTTTAGAGACAACAAAGGGATGATTTGCATATTGAGCAGTGATGCATTGTGGGTGACATCGTATACTCACTCCAACTTGAATAATTGCAAACACCTTCTGTTTTAAGAAATAGAGATGAGCAAGTTGATCTGTTTGAGGCAGGATTTGAATTAAATTGGCTGATAACTAGACAAAAATGATTTGCATTAAGGGCTCATTTCCACTATAGCAAATCCGCATGCGTTATCCGCATGCGGATTCGCACAGCCAATACAAGTGGATAGGCCTGTTTCCACTTGTGCGTTGTGCAGAGCGTTTTTGTGTGCGGGGAAAATCTGCACGGCAGAGCCGTCAGAATTCGCTTCCCGCACACCGCTAAGCGAATCGCAGACAATGTATCTAATAGGGAAATCGCATGCGGTTTTGGCATGCGTTTTTCCCCGCTATTTCGCATGCGATTTCGCATAGGAGGTCATGTTAATTTACACAGGCAGTGGCATGGTTAAAATCGCCCACCTACTACCCTATGCGAAATCGCAGGGAAAAAAACGCATGCAAAATTGCACCCGCATGCGATTTCGTCTGCGATGATTTCCCGGCGATTCCGCACCGCACAAGTGGAAATGCAGCCTGAAACACTTCACACAACATTCAGCCGACTGTATCTTGCATGCCTTCCTGCTGTCTCATAGTACAGGTGAAACTCTGAAAATTGCAATATTGCACAAAAGTAAATTTGGTACTTATCCGTTAGCCGGGCGCATTCCCCCTCCAGGCCGACATGGATAGTAGGGAAAGATGTAACTCTGGTGGAGTTTTGTCGCCACCTGCCGGCTAACGGATAAGTACCGTAAATTTATTTCAGTAATTCAACTTAAAAGGTGAAACTGATATATGAAATAGGAACCCTTTGCAGGTAATTTGGATTCATTAGTTTATTAGAGTCTGACTGTCATGATCGTTTTTGCAGCATGTACTGCTGGCTGCAGTTGTACTGCAGCCAAGCAGTTCTGACTTCTTTACATGCATTTGCTTGCATAGCTTTGCTTGCACTCATTTTAAGTGTTGATTCCATCTGCAATAGCTCTGCAGTTCATGGCAGCTTGAGATGCTCTTGTGAGTTCAAACATTGCCTGTTGCAGCTGAGCTGCAATTCCTTTCATGCAGGTTGCATAGTTTTGTCTGCCTTTTCCTGCTGTAAGCTTGTGACTGATTACCATTCACCTGTGTGGGAATTTACATGGCCACTCCCATTTGATGACCTCAGTATAAAGAGTTGCTTCCTGCTGTGCTCCCTGTCCGTCATAGTTTCAGTCTCAGTGTGTCTAAGCTGTTACTCCTGGACCTCTGTACCTGGTTCTCGTGTGGATTGCACTTGCTCTGGCGGAGGAGCAGTGAATCCTTCCAGTCCTGTTCCTGGAGATTAGTCATATAGCTGCGGTTGCTATTGACTATCTCACTCCTGTCTGTTTGTCTACGTATGAACGCTTGCTGTCACTGAGGAGTGACTGGATTAGCAAGCGTTCATTCCGTTTGTCTCAGTCCTTGTTTATGTGTGTCCTTCGGGACCGTAGTTAGTTCCTGATACGTGCACATATATTGGTTCGCCAGTATATTCGTATCTTAGTTAGATGTGTTATTTTGCTAGTCTTTAGATTGTAAGCCTTGGCAGGGCCTCCCCCTTCCCTTAGTGTGTCCTTCTTAATGTTACTACCCCGGCAATTACACCCTTCTCATGGACTAACTAGTACTTGTTTTGCCGGGTCTCTGTAAACCGCATTTTATACCCTGATTGTATGTATAACCTTGTGCTATGTTGTATAACCGTTTGCTACCTCTCTGTCTGTCACCCCTTGTTGCAATGTATGTATCCCTATTTCTTGTCCAGCGCTGCGTAATATGTTGGCGCTTTATAAATACAATAAATAATAATAATAGTCTTGCGTCATATATTGGTTCATTGCCAATATATATGCATACTAGCGCGTTTGTTATTTTTCATATTGCGACGCGGATTATTGCATTTTAGTTGGTGTTGCGTCATATATTGGTTCATTGCCAATATATACGCATTCTAGCGCGTTTGTTATTTTCCATATTGCGACGCGGATTACTGTATATTTTTGTGTACCTCCTGTACCTGTTTCTTGCTCGGCCTTTGTCTTGCCTTGTGGATTGCGCCATCTCTTGTGGAGGAGTGGCGAATCCTTTCAGTCCTATTCTTGCGAGGTAAGCCATCGCTGCGGTCGCAAGTGGCTGCCTCGTTCCAGTCTGTCCTGTTTTTGAATGCTTGCTGTCACTGAGGAGTGACTAGAGCAAGCGTTCATTCTGTCTGCCTGTCCTTTTCTCTCTGAGTTCTGGTTAAAAACGTTCAGCGCTGCTTTTGCGCTGAGCAAACTTTAAGTGTCAGTGTGGTTGCTCGGAACTACGCCTGCTCTGTGCGCCACATCTCCTGCTGGAGTCCGTCCTCTCCTCCACCAGTGCGTTCGCACTATACCCTGAGATTCATAGTTTTATGCCTTGCTTGCGTCTTGTGCGTGTGTTTCCTTTATGTCAGAGTGTGCATTGCGCGCTGACTGTAGAGGATCCACCGCCAAGCGTTACACTGACACCTTGAGCCTAGACTATGGAACATTTCACAATATTCTAATGGTCTGAAATTTTGATTTCAAGGTTCTCATAATCTGTAAGGCTTGAAATATCTCGCTTTGCATGTAATGAGTCTATTTCATATATTAGTTTGATTTTTTTTAAGTTAAATTACTGAAATAAATGGGGTTTTGCACGATAATCTAATTTTTCGAGTTTCACCTGTATGTGTGTCATCACCCATTTACAATCAGGCAGAGGCAGGGGTGTGTCATGAGGGGGTAAGGATTGGCTGTAGAAAAAATAAAAAATCTATTTCATTTGCAAATATGGACACATAATTCCTACCCAAAAAATAACATTTTATGTTATTTTGTAATTATTAATACATGATTTGCTTGTTCCTAATGTACTGTTTATGCCACATGCACAGATCCCTTTCTATGCATGGATTCCTTGCTTAAAAGACAACCGAGGTGACATGTGACATAATGAGATAGACATGTGTATATACAGTGCCAAGCAAAGCACACAAATAACTAGGCTGTGTTTCTTATTTTCTTTGTCTTCCCAAAATAGTTAATTATCAGGAATGCAAGTGACAGACCGGTCGGACTGGGCCAGACTGTATTATAACCCTCATTGATAAGAAATGTAAGCCATAAAACACTTTCCTGTTAGTAAATGGCTTCTGGGAGCAGAAAAGAGATGAAAAGGATCAATAATTCAACTAATAATACAACTTAAAGAGACACTGAAGCGAAAAAAAAATTATGATATTATAATTTGTATGTGTAGTACAGCTAAGAAATAAAACATTAAGATCAGATACATCAGTCTAATTGTTTCCAGTACAGGAAGAGCTAAGAAACTCCAGTTGTTATCTCTATGCAAAAAAAACATTAATCTCTACGACAAGTTAGTCGTGGAGAGGGCTGTTATATGACTTTTATTATCTCAACTGTAAGTGAACTGTTTTCTTTTTATCTGCTAGAGGTGAAGTCATTACCTCACAGACTGCTCTGAAAGACTCATTTTGAAAGCTTAGTGTTGTGTAATCTGCACATATTAGAGAATGATGCAATGTTAGAAAAAACACTATATACCTGAAAATAAAAGTATGAGAATATTTTCTTTTCTGCTAATCTTCTAGTAATTATTCATAGTACACAACCAATTCATTATATCATATTTTTTTTTTCGCTTCAGTGTCTCTTTAACACACAAATGAATCTTGCCTCTTTTTGTTGCCACCAACAGAGCTTTCTGTTGGTGACATCTGATTGTTTCGTTTTGTTTTGTTTGTTTGTTTTATTAATTAATTTTATTATTATTTTATTTGTATTTATTTATTTTTTATAAATTTCCTTATTTTTCTTTGATTTCCCTCCCTCCCCCCAAGATCCAATCAGTGATCACCTCTCATAGGCATCTGCCTATGAGAGGGGATCACATTGCGGGCCACTCGAGGGGACAGTTTTGTCACTAAGCTGTCCCCTTATAGCTCTGCGCATAGATCGCAGCGCTGTATAAACAAAAGAAACATTTTTTTTGTATTTCTAACAGCCTGCTAGCAGTGATTACGGGCTAGCAGGCTGATGTCAGAGGTCCGCTCCGTCACTCGGCAGGGATGCGAGATCCCTGCTATTCTCCACCCCCAGGACTTGATGCAGATTGGCGTTAGGAGGTCCTGGGGGTGCAACCCTCCCGTCGCCGATCGGGGTTAGGTGGGAGGGAGGGCATTAATAGCTTCAGAAAACAGGACTGTATTCGACCCAAGTTGGGTCTAGCTCAAAGCAGCTCTTTTACATACCTAACAGCTGAAGTTTTTTAACTCTTCCTGTACTGGAAAACAATTTGAGGGCTGGAACCCACAAGAGCGGTTTTCAGAGCATTTAGGGAGAGCTTGAAAACGTTAGCGATTTCCAAAAACGCTCAGCTAATGTTAACGGATGTGCCAACTTCCACTGGAGCGTTTGCGATCCCCATAATCGCAAGCGCACGACATGCAGCATTTTGTTAGCGTTAGCGCTTCAATGTAAAGTATAGAATCACTGCCGTAATCACTCATCAAAACTTGCATGGAGCAATTTTGCTAGCGTTTTAAAGTTACTGTACACTGTAACAAAATAAAAAATAAATGAAAGGACCAATCAGACTTTAAAACACTAATCGCTAATCGCTACACAACCGCTGGCAAATTGTTTACACTTTCTAAAATCGCTCCCTAAAACGCTCATGAAATCGCTTACAAACTGCTCATACAAAACACTTGCTATTGTGATTAGTGATAGCGTTTTGTAGTGGGTTCCAGGCCTGAGACTTTTCTTTGCTACTAATGTTCTATTTCTTATGTGTACTACACATACAATGCATTATCTCATACATTTATTTTGCTTCAGATTTGGTTTAAATAGAATCTGTACTCTAAAATTCTTACAATAAAAAGCATACCTTTCTATTCCTTATGTTTTCCTGGGCCCCTCTGTGCTGTTTCTGCCACTCCCTGCTGCAATCCTGGCTTGTAATTGCCATTTTATGCAGTGTTTACAAACAAAAAACATGGCTTCTAACCAGAGTGAGAACAGCTCAGTGTGTGACTCATGCAGAGCTTGGAGAGGGTGTGTATAGCTTCTGCCAATGACAAGCAGTGCTGCACATTCCACACATTCCAGCCTGAGCCCGACAGACTGGACAGAGGAGAGAAGATAAGATTTATTACAGAGACAGTGCAACTAGAAAAGGCTGCAGTATGCCAGAGCACATTAGAACAGGTATAGGAACTTATAGGATAGAAGAAATAAGGCTCAAAATTTTGTTACAGAGTCTCTTTAACTGTGTACTGTATGTGCTGGTACTGCTTTTTGTCTATGATTGTGGCTGCATGAGTTTATATGTGCCTGTGTGCTGATAAGTTTACATACCCTGGTAGATTTTTGATAAATGTGTACCACATACCTCCCGACATTTTGGGAAAACAAAGATGGATACCTTTAAAGGGGAACTGAAGAGAGAGGTATATGGAGGCTGTCATGTTTATTTCCTTTTAAGCAATACCAGTTGCCTGGCAGCTCTGCTGATCATCTGCCTCTAATACTATTAGCCATAGCCCCTGAACAAGCATGCAGCAGATCAGGTGTTTCAGTGGTTCAGACTTATAAGTCTGATCTGACAAGACTAGCTGCATGCTTGTTTCTGGTTTTAATCAGATACTACTGCAGAGAAATAGACCAGCAGGGCTGCCAGGCAACTGGTATTTATTAAAAGGAAATAAACATGACAGCCTCCATATACCTCTCTCTTCAGTTCCCCTTTAAGACACACCCCTTCCACACCTGTAGTCACACCCCTATTACTCCCTAGTCAGGCATACCATAAAGAAATCATAAGCAAAATATATCATTTTATAATTTAAACCACATTGGGTCCTTTTTATCATCGCTACTTTTTCTTCATATAAACATTTTAAAATAAGAAATAAATCTATTTAAAAGCCGAGAATAAAGTATAGAGCCAATGAAATATATTTTTCAGGAGAAAAATACATATATTTGTATAGATCTTTACATGAGTCCTGAAAGAGGGACAAATGAGGAAGAAAGAGGGACAGAGGGACAGGGTTCACAAACAGGGATTGTCCCTGCAAAAGTTGGACAGTCGGGAGCTCTGGTACCATTCTTTAACCAGCTCAGGACTGAGGTAGACTTAGAATCTATGCCGCATCTGTGGCTCTGTAGTTCTAATGCGGTTTAGATTCTATGCCGTGGCTTTCTGTGGTCCCGAGCCGATCCCTGCTCTGGCCCTTAAAGAGAATCTGTATTGTTAAAATCGCACAAAAGTAAACATACCAGTGCGTTAGGGGACATCTCCTATTACCCTCTGTCACAATTTCGCCGCTCCCCGCCGCATTAAAAGTAGTCAAAAACAGTTTTAAAAAGTTTGTTTATAAACAAACAAAATGGCCACCAAAACAGGAAGTAGATTGATGTACAATATGTCCACACATAGAAAATACATCCATACACAAGCAGGCTGTATACAGCTTTCCTTTTGAATCTCAAAAGATCATTTGTGTGTTAACCTTCTGTCCCCTTCTTCTCTCATGCACTGAGCATTACAGGCTTCCTGCAGACAGCTCTGCCTGTGCCTGTGTTTGTAATTCCTCAGTATGTGTCAGCCAGCTACTTTCACAGCCTAACAGAGGAGGGTTTTTATCCAGCTCTCTTCTATCACTGATAAGATTGCAGAGAAGCTGCTGGCTTATGTAAATAAAACACACACTGGAGTGTGCATAGAGGAACAGACCAGCACAGAAGAGTTGGCAGCCTTCCAGACACAGGCCGACAAGTCTGACAGGGAAAAGATACATTGATTTATTACAGAGACCGTGATAGTACAAAGTGCTGCAGTGAGCCAGAACAGATTAGAATAGGTTTAGGAACTTGTAGGATGGTAGAAAAAACGTTGTAATTTTTGTTACAGAGTCACTTTAAAGGGACCCAAGCTTGCCATCCCTGTTGAGCTATTCGAGAAAAGGTAAAGATTTCTTGTGGGAAAGGGGATATCAGGTTCCGATTGGCATTAAGTTCTGCCCTTGGTTAAAGTTCCTCTTTAACCTACTTAGCGGTAACCCCGAGTCAGGCTCGAGGTTGGAAATCCACAGCTCAGAGCGGTAACCCAGAGCCTGACTCAACTCACCTCCCCCAGGATCGAGACGCCGGCAGCCATTCTCCTTCCTGTCCTCGGCAGGGCCGGTTTAAGCAACAATGGGGCCCCAGGGCAAAATAAACCTGGGGGCCCCCCCAACATATACCCCGGAACAAAAATCGGCATTAGGGGACCTTTTTTGCAGCTGGTATAATCAGGGTGTGAAGTCCCAATCGGTCGGAGCTCCACATTCTGGCTATCCCAGCCTGCATGGGGGACAAGGGGTTAAAAAGTTTCAGGAAGGGGGACCCCACATAATTTAAAAAAAAAAAAATTTCCCACACTCTAAACATAAAAAAAAAATTGGGAAAATAGGAAAAAATGCCAGGGATCTTCATACAGCCATATTGCGGCTGTATAGCGATCCCTGGCCAAAGCGCTGCGGCTGCATATGGACCCCCTGGAAACCCCATCAGGAAATGTATTGCTCTTTCTTTTGATGCATGTAAAATTACACTACCGTTAGGTTTGCTACTAAAAGTGACATTTACCGCATTTAAAAGTATACTTTTTTCCTTCGAAACTTTAAAATCGATTTTCTCAAAAACTATAAGGTCTTTTTGAAAAATTGTTTTTTCCTCTTATTTCTAATGATCTCCTTAACATATCCTGCAAATTTAGGGTTTCTAGCATTTAAGGTGGATTTGCTATTAACCATTAAAGTCGGCAGGTTTTTAAATGTGTATTTTTTTTCCTTTGAAACTTTAAAATCGATTTTCTCAAAAACTATAAGGCCGATTTGAAAAAATTTTTTTTCCTCTTGTAGCCACTGGGGGCCCCTACAAGCTCTGGGGCCCTGGGGCAGCTGCCTCCTTTGCCTTTATGGTAGCGCCGGCCCTGGTCCTCGGAGGCTCTGGATTCCTTTGGTGAGATCGCCATGTGTCGTCATGACGACAGCCGGCGATCTCACAATAGGGGTACAGCACCACCAAGAGGACGGAAGGAGAACTGCAGCGCTGGATCTCAAGGAGGTGAGAAAGTGCAGAGGCTGCTGTAGGCTTTCTGGCGGCATGATTGTTTCATGGTTTAGGGTCTAAAAGCATACAAAAAACTGAACCGCTTTTAGACCCTAAAAATCTGGAAATAATCATACAGCCAGGGGGGTTAAATCAAACATCTGATCTGCCTGCTTGTTTAGGGTGTATGGTTAAAAGTATTAGAGGCAGATAATCACCAGGACAACCAGACAAATATATATGGCGGCCTCCATATCCCTCTCACTTCAGATGTCCTTTAAAGCGGACCTGAACTCTTGCACAGGACAGAAGGAAAACATAGTTATTTGATCTTTCAGCTTTGTCAGCTGAGGAATCTCCTCTGTCACGGCAGAGCAGCTCATTTGTAAACACAAGATGTTAACAATATGTCTGCTTCCATGAAAGCAGGAAGTAGACAAAGTGCAGATGTATTGCAGGGTTTGTATCAGCTGTAACAAAGAAAAGATTTTCTTTAAAGGTTATTATGCTGTTGCATATCTTTAAGAGCAGAGAGGAAGTCCTGAGTTCAGGTCCGCTTTAGGCTGAAGAATGTGGATGGATATTAACCACTTAATGACAAGCAACCTTATAAAAACATCCTGCTAGAGCCTCTTAATGGCTCCAGGATGTTTTTATAAGTCGAACAGGGCTACTGCCGCTGTGCGCATGCCTGTGCGTGCTCCCGCGCGCATGCACATGAAATTAGTGGGAAAAAAATACCATAGAAAAAATACACCTTTATTTCCAAATAATATATTGTCACCATACTTTGTACTAGGGGCATAATTAAAATCTTGTGATAACCAAGACAAACAGGCAGATAAAATGTGTGGGTTTTAAAGAGAACCCGAGGTGTGTTTAAAGAATGTTATCTGCATGAAGAGGCTGGATCTGCCTATACAGCCCAGCCTCTGTTGCTATCCCAAACCCCATTAAGGTCCCCCTGCACTCTGCAATCCCTCATAAATCACAGCCGTGCTGTGAGGCTCTGTTTACATCTGTAGTGTCAGTCTCAGCTGCTCTCCCGCCTCCTGCATAGCTCCGGTCCCTGCCCCCGTCCCTTCCCTCCAATCAGCAGGGAGGGAAGGGATGCAGGTGGGGACCGGAGTTCTGCAGGAGGCGGGGAGAGTAGCAGACTGACACTATAGAGATAAACACAGCCAGCTCTGACAAGCTGTTTGTCAGCAACGTGGCTGTGATTTATGAGGGATTGCAGAGTGCAGGGGGACCTTAGTGGGGTTTGGGATAGCAACAGAGGCTGCGCTGTATAGGCAGATCCAGCCTCTTCATGCAGATAACATTCTTCAAACCTACCTCGGGTTCTCTTTAAGTACAGTAGCAGTGTTTATGTTAAAACTATATGGCAGATAAAATTTGAGAAATAGTGTATTTTTTCATTTTTTCCTTGTTTTTCTCTTTAACCACTTGAAGACCGCAGTGTTAAACCCCCCAAAAGACCAGGCCTTTTTATTGTTAATTGGCCACTGCAGCTTTAAGGCCAAGCTGCAGGGCCGCACAACACAGCACACAAGTGATCCCCCCCCCCCCCTTTTCTCCCCACCAACAGAGCTCTCTGTTGGGGGGGGGGGGTCTGATCGCTCCACAGTTGTTTATTTTTTTTAAATAAATATTCTTTTTATCTATTTTTTAATAAAAATGCCTTTTTTTATATGCCTTCCCCTGCTTCCTCCCTCCCCCAGCCAGCCAATGAGGGTGATCAGCTGTCATAGGCTTCAGCCTATGACAGGCGATCACAGTCCAGCCTCAGGAGGGGACAGTCGTGTCACTCGGTTGTCCCCAGTACAGCGCTGCTGCCGATCGCAGCGCTGTACATGTAAATAGATGGTGATCACGCCGTCTAGCAGTCTCCCAGCGGCGATTGCCCCCTGAGCAGGAGATGCGCGCGCAGCCTGCGCACGATCTCTTGCAAAATGCAGCCCCAGGATTTGACAACAATTGGCGTTAGGCGGTCCTGGGGCTGCCGCCGCGACCATGCCCGTTGGCGTGGGGCGGTCTTTAAGTAGTTAAAATGCATAGAAAATAAAGTAATTACTGAAAACTTATATCAACCCCAAAAAGCCTAATTGGTGGTGAAAAAAAAACAAGATATAGATTATTTCATTGTGATTAGTAGCGATTAAGCTATTGGCAAATGAAAGGGATGAGCACTGAAAGGTGAAAATCGCTCTTGTCCGTTGGGGTAAAAACCCCTTTGGGGTGAAGTGGTTAAAATAAAAAAACTAAAAGAGGAAGATGAAAACAAATGATGGAAAAACTCATAGAGCTCGGAGAAGCAGGACAGTATATGAGTATTGGCGACACAGTGCAATGAATGACATTGTGTTGATACATCGTGCTGCGAGGATTACAGAATTTATTTTGCTTCCCGCATCTCCATTTTTAGATCGGATCTCCATAACTATCCAAGAACAATTTTAGAAAAAAAAGTTTATTTTTTTCAGGGTATTATTAAACTTTCTCCTTAACTCTTACGGAAAATCTAGAGCTTGCACTAACCGAGATCTGCTGGAGATCTGTTTACACTGTACATGTCAGATATGACAGATCTAACCCTGCTCTTCCCAACCCGCGGCTCCAAATGAACGTTTCCATAAATAGCTGGATTGTATAACGATATGAGGCGATGTATACATTTCTGCGGCAAATAATATATGATATTGTGTCATGAGCGCTCCCTCCGTAAACGTCACGAGGCCCGGCGCAGTCCTGGATGTTAAGAGCAGCCTTAGCTGGAATATAAATATTATGGATATGCTTCTCTCACACTGGACATTTGCGATCTTGCAGTAAGCCAGCCCTCGTTTCTTATTTTATGATAATGGCTGAGATAGTGATATGGCTAGTGTTAACAGTAGGCAGGCGGGGACAGCTGTAACACAGTACAGGGAATGGCCATGTACACTATGGTGACATGCAGCCAAGATCTATGGGACAGAGCTAATGTAAATATTAAGAGTGTGACATTTTTGACATAGTCTTGCTTAGGGGTCCTCTCTCTTGCTTTCTGCGCTGGAGGTGTACCTCTGCAGGGTGTACGGCTGTTTTACGTTGTCAGCTTTAAGGACAACTGTAATGTGATGGATAAGGAGGCTGCCATATTTATTTCCTGTTGAACAATACCAGTTGCCTGGCCATCTGCTGATTCTCTGCCTCTAATGCTGGGAATACACCATGAGATGTTTTGGCAGATAGATAATTTCAGACAGGTCAGATCTCATTTTTGATTATTTTACTGATCGATTTCTCATAGAAGTGAATTGAAATTGATAAGAAAAACAATCGGAAAAAAGATCTGGCAGTAAAAATACTGAAAAATCTCATTGTGTATTCCCAACATAATACTTTTAGCCATAGACCCTGAACAAGCATGCAGCAGATCAGGTGTTTCTGACATTATTGTCAGATCTGACAAGATTAGCTGCATGCTTGTTTCTGGTGTGATTCAGACACTACTGCAGCCAAATATTGGTATTGTTTAAAAGGAAATAAATATGGCAGCCTCCATATTCTGTTCACCATAGTTGCCTTTTAAAGGGAGTCTGTCAGATGCGAAAGTGCACTAGAATGCATCACCGTATACTACAGTGGCATCTTTCCACTAAGCAGGGGTGTAACAATAGATCCTGCAAGGGATGCAGCCGCAGGGGGGCTCAGAAGCCACAGGGGCCCTGTCCTGAGAGACTGACAACTAAGGGGTAGGAGAGAAAAAACTTTCTGCTCTCTGCACAATTGTTCTCATGACTACATCTGCTCAGCCACTGATAATGAATCATGCAAGGTTTTGTAGACAAAGATTTGTAGATTTGTTTGGGGGGGAGGGGGCCCCATCCAAAGTTTTGCAGGGGGGCCCAGTGATTTCTAGTTACGCCCCTGCCACTGAGCATGACGGTACCAGTATTCGCCCTTTGTCTGGATTAGTAGATGTAAAACTGGAAGATCACACATGGGCAGCTAAATAAACAAAACCAACAGGGAGCCTCAGTTACGAGGAACGATTAAGTATACTGTTTATTTGCGCTCGGGATGCAAAGATTTAAGCCCCTTTTCTGTTCAGGCAAATGTAAAAAATATATATCAGGACATTATTTTAAAGAGTACCTTAGTATAAAAGACTCATCGTTAAGACATTTCCGGCTCTGTCCTAATGATGCGGGATTGGGGGGGTTCTTCCGATTCATTAATTACCCGTTCAGCTTAGCGAAAGTCGCAGCCAAGTTTCAGAAGTCTGCCTAAGCTCTTTGGAAACCTCCGCTTGCATTGCCATGGCCCGCTCCAGCTCTGCAGCCACCAATTAGGCGGCCAGAGCCTCAGTACTTTGACAAAAAAAACTGCCACAGCCTAATTTCTATGGGTGGCGGAGCGTTGACCTGAATGAATTAATTGAAGCTGATCAGGTAGGTAAATAACCCAATTCAATCATTGAGACAGAGGCCCATATGCAATTCACTTTTTCTCCTAAGTTTTCTCCAAGGAGATAATTTTCCATCTTCATTTTAAATTAACTTTTTAGCACTTTGCAATGAAAAAAATACTACAAAGTAGGTGTAAAGTACTGTCCAAATGATTTTGAGTATTTTTTTGCTTGCTGGTGGTGTGAAAGGCATTTTACTTACAAGTTGTGAAAATATCACCCAGGAGAAAACTCAGGTGAAAAAGTGAATTGCACATGGCCCAGAGTATGTCATGGCAGGTTTTGTCTTTTATAATGGAGGTACCATTCAGGTGAGCATAAAAGGTTTATTAGAGAACATTTTAGCTTTTCCAAATATCAATGGAAAATGTGTACTGTACTAATTCATCTCTTCCTTTGAAACCTCCAGCATGTCACATGATGCCCCGTCGCCAGGATATGGACCAATATACAGAACAAAGAACACATTACAGATCCCCAAGCAAAACAGAACTTGGGACTTGATGGAGAAACCCTTGTTGGCAAGTACTGTGGTAAGACATTACTTGTAGCTGGCCACTAGGTTTGCATACGTCTCAGAAGGGATTTTGGCCCACTCCTCCTTAAAAACACTCTATAAACCCTTTGGGTTTCTTGACTGCAACTCAAAGATGGAGATGTAATGGGGTCTTAGGCAGTGTAGTTGATTTGGTGCAACCTTGTGGTCCTTTTCATTATCTGAGGGAAGATAAGCCATAAAAGGTGGGCCCCTTGACAAACACTGGGCCCCAGGCACCTGAATAGGCTACATGGTGGATGATCCTGCTCTCCTGCCACTTGGCCACTTAAAGCTTCATCTCCCTCCACAGATTTTCTATAGGATGAGGTCTGGAGATAGGCTAGACCACTACATTGACTTTAATGTGCTTCCTCTTCAGCCACTCTTTTGTTGCCTTGGCGGTAAGTTTTGGGTCATTGTCATGCTGGAATACCCATCCACAGCTAAACTTTTATCTTCTCGGTGAGAGAAAGAGGTTCTCAATCATAATGTTATGGTCCTTGGTTCTGTCCATTGGCCCCTCAATGCAGTAAAGCTTTCCTGTACTCTTTTGCCTCCATTTCCTTGATGACCGTAGGGATGGTGTTCTTTGGGTCATACACAGTATCAGTGCCGGCGCTTTCATAAAGCCTGTAGGGACTTCCCAAGGTATCTCCCCCCCACAACTTAAAGGGGTTCTCTGGCATGTATAAAAATAGCAAAAACTGACACTTACCTGGGGCTTCTATCGGCCCCCTGCAGCTGTCATGTCCCGCACCGTCCTCCTATGATCTTCCGCCTGCACCAGTCTAATTATTCATCTAACTAGACGAATAGAACTGTGGCTGTGAGGCCGTGGAGGGTGTGTGCTCGCTCCTATGCGCATCATCGGGAGCTTACTGCGCAGGCCCCTTTAACTGTTCCTTCCACGGTACTCTGCAGAGTCTATGGCAGAATAGTGTCTCCCCTGTCCCATCGGGCTTGCTCCTTCATTAGCCCATGGCTCAGTGCACTCCCGTCTTCATCCATCCCTGGTCCTTTAATTTCCAAGCCATTTATTGTGAAAATGATGTGACAGATATGATGGTAATGTGATGGTAAAGTTAACTGAAGGGAATTGTGAGAGATCGCGGAAAAGCCGCCGCATGTGCTACTAAGGAGGCGGCTGATTCCGCGTCCAGTGCGGCGGTTTGCACGCGGAAGCGTGTGTCTGGTAGCAGGGCAGAACGCGGAAAACCCGCCGCATGCAACAATAGTAAGGAGGCTGGTTCCGTGTCCAGCGTGGCGGTTTGCACGCAGCAGCGTGTGTCTGGTGTGGCTGAGTCTGTTAGTGCACATAGGCTTAGGAATACACGCGCGCGCGTGCTGAGAGGCAGAATTCTTATACAAAGCAGGAAGAGTCAGCTGACCACGCCGATCAGCTGACTCCAGAGCAGGATACTATTGGTTGAGCAATTAGGGGTGGTGCTGGAGAGCACTACTCCATATATAGTTTCTGCTGGTCACTTGCAAGTTGTCTGCCGTTGCGATCACTACGTGGAAACACTCAGACCTAGTCAGATCCTTCAGTGTGTTTGAACCAGGTGAACCAGGGAATTCACACTTAGCCAGATTATTTGAATTGTATTCTGTTTATGCTTAAGCTAGTTCCAGGGTGTAGAGACCAAGGACCTCACACCCAGCTTAGGGAACTGTGTTATCGTCTGTGTTATATTTCAGACTAGTTCCAGGGTGCTGAGACCACGGACCTCGCACCCAGTCTAGGGAACTGTATTATCATCTGTGTATATTTTAGACTAGTTCCGGGGTGCTGAGACCAAGGACCTCGCACCCAGAATAGGCATTGTTTGTTATATGTTATGACTTATAGCTTTTCCAACTACTCCTCTTCTGATTCGGTACCTCGCATATCTGATATTCTGTTGCCAGACCCTGCTTGCCTTGGATACCGAATCAGCCTTCTGTCTTTGTACTTTATCTGTCAGTGTGTTGCCGACCAGGCGAGGCCGACCTTGAGAGCTATCTCTCCTGTTAAGAGATAGTCTCCAGACCAGATAGTGACATCCACCGTCAGGTGTCACTCACTCTCTGGCCTTCCCTATCCTTAGCCTGACTCCTCCCCTTGAGGAGCCTCAGGCTGCTGGAAGGTTCCTGTGCTCTCTGAGCCGTGTCTCTTCACTGTCAATTATCACCTGCTCTGCTGGTGTGTTACTCAAAGTATTACTGTTACACCAAACACTCACATACCTATAGGTGTCCAGAGGTTAGCATTAGCAATATATCTGTATTATCGGTGATTCTGCAGATCATCAATAATCAGGTATATATCTGCATTCTTGGTGATACTGCAGATCACCAATAATCAGATTCTCTCTGCGTGCTGACACCAATTGTTACAGGAATATACTGTTTTTCTGCACTACATATACCAGCAATGATTAAAGGATGCTGCAAGCAATATAAATGATTGTAAAAGATGTAAGAGGCTACCACTGTAAAAGGACATTTTTGAAGCAAACCTGAAGTGAAAATAAACTTATGCTATAATGAATTGTATGTGTAGTACAGTTAAGAAATAGAGCATAAGTAGTAAAAAAAAAAGTCTCATATTGTTTTCCAGTGCAGGAAGAGTTAAAAAACTTCATTTGTTATCTATGCAAAAGAACTTCTCTGAGCTATTGACCCACTGAGTCAAATACAGTCCTGTTTTCTGAGACACTTAAACAGCCTAGAAACAGTGAGAGACAGCTTGTGATAAGGTTTTACTGCAGGAAAGTTCAAAGGGTCATTATTTCTGCTTTTTTAATAGTCTAACCTCCCTAGCGTTCTGGACGAGCTATGCTCGTCCAGAGACGCTAGGGGGCACCGCGCAGGCCCCGCTGGGCCGATTTTGATAATTTTTTTTTCAAACACGCAGCTAGCAAAATGCCCCGCTCACCGCCGATCCACCGCTACCCAACGCGAAAGAGGCCCCCCCCCCCGCAGACTCCGTGCACAGCCTGGCCAATCACTGCCAGGCTGCGCTTTGGGGTGGATCGGGAGTCCCAGTGACGTCACGATGATTATGATTTTCACTGATTGGCGATTCTGATTTTCACTGGATGCTAGCAACACAAAAAGAAAAATACAAAAAAAAATGCAACAAGCAGGACTTTTTTTTAATCACATCAAAAGTCATAATCGCATGTTTTAATAGCAGGATTGTCACCATAAAAATCAAATTTCAACAGCAACTGGTTTGAGTGCATTAAAGATGCTAATCCTGCATTCAAAACTTTCAAAACTCTGCTGTTATGGTTTGGAGTTATCACATACCTTAGGAGCACTGGCCCTTTAATTGCCATTGCCAAACAGTTGCATGCTGGGGGTTCTTTTTATCTATATATCTTGATTTCCCCCTTCTTCTAATGACATAAGACAGTGCACTTCCTAGTATAGACCTCAGTGGGAGTGTCTCAACACTCTGGGAGGAGGACGAGTAACGAATACACAATTAGCAAGAGGAGAGAAAAGAGTGAGGGAAAGAGTGAGTGAGGAAATGATGCAAGGATGCAAGGATTCATTCAAAAGTAACCAAGATGGAAACTGTCTAGAATAGGATTCTCTTTATAAGATTCACAGGAATCATAATATGCAATGCAGAAGCAGTAAAAAAGAGCGCATATGGCTAATGGACAAAAAGGGCACACCATAGGCTGCAATGCAAAATATTGGCTATTGGGCGCCAGAGAAGAAATTATGGCGCCCGAGAAATAGCGGTTGCAGGGGTCGTAATAACAAAACTTTTCATTTACAGAGTAAGGTTTATGACAAATATTGTTTACAAATTTATTTTGACTTTCAGTTTAACTTATTTTATCGTTTTAAAATTTTCGGTTTTAAGAGTGTAATGAGCAAATTTTCGTTTTCACTTATTTTATCGTTATACAATTCATTTTCATAAGTATAATGCTTAAATATCGTTTTCAAGCATTTTGTATTACAAATATATCGCTTTGGTAATAACCTTGTTTTCAGACTTATTGTAATGATCGCTGCTGCAGCAGGTGTTGCTGGAAGTAGTAGTGCTGCAGCTCAGGCAGTTCTGATCTCTTTCCATGCAAGCTGCATAGCTTTGTCTGCCTTCCCCTGCTGTCAGCTTGTGACTGATTATCATTCACCTGTGTGGGAATCTGCATGTCTGCTCCCATTGGATGACCTCAGTATAAAGATCTGCTTCCTGCAGGACTCCTCGGGTTTTCATAGCTTCAGTTTAAGCCTGTCTTGCTGTCGCTTCAGCCCCCGATCGTGTTTCTTGTTCTAAAAGATACTTTGCTGGTTTTGCATCATATATTGGTTCATTGCCCATATATATGCATACCAGCACGTTTATTATTTTCCTTGTATTCGTGTTACGTTGATACATCAGTGTCGCTGATGTATACGTACACAAACTGTTTATATCCTGTGTGCAGTTAGTCAGCTTTCCAGCACGTTTTGGTAGTTTGCGCATATCGTGAGCACCCGTGCTAAGCTAGTATCCTGCTCCTGTTCGTGGATTGCGTTCATCTCTGCGAGGAGATAATGAATCCTTCTGAATCCTGTCCTGTTACCGTTTGTGGATTGCGTTCATCTCTGCGAAGAGATAACGAATCCTTCTGAATCCTGTTCTGTTACTGTTTGTGGATTGCGTTCATCTCTGCGAAGAGATAACGAATCCTTCTGAATCCTGTTCTGTTACCGTTTGTGGATTGCGTTCATCTCTGCGAAGAGATAGCGAATCCTTCTGAGTCCTGTTCCCTGTATTACTCCAGTCCTAGTCAGCGTTCCTGCTTATGTCATATATCGGTTCATTGCCGATATATACATATGTTAGTCAGACGTTACAAATAGTTTCATTGATAGCTGTAATTGTAATACGCTTGGAAATCATACTTATTGTATATTTATCTGTGTTACGTTCATCTATCTTGATCCTGCTATTTCCTGACTATCCTGTCCTGTCTTTGTGAGGCACGCCATCGCTGCAATCGCATTGGCTGCCTCATTCCAGTCTGTCTTGTTTTGGACGCTTGCTGTCGCTAAGTAGCCGCTAGCTAGCAAGCGTTCATTCTGTCTACCTGTCCTGATCTCCTCAGTTCTGGTTTATGCGCTCAGCGCTACTTTGCGCTGAGACGTTATAACGAAAGCATTGTTTGTGGCTGTCAGATCTGCACCGGCTCTGTGCGCCACAATCTCCTATTGGAGTCAGTCCTCCCCTCCACTATACTAGGGATAGCCTGTTTCCTTGTGCTGGTGTGTGTACCTCCTCCACGCCAGCTCATGCGTTGCATGCTGACTGTGGAGAATACACCACCAAGCCTTACATTATGAAAACCCCATTACCAATCCCCATTGTGGGGGGGATTCCCAGAAAGTATGACACTGTTAATTATGGTTCCTGTTCCTTTAAGAAATTTGAAGAACTTAACTCGGAAACAGAAAATGAGTTTTTCTCTGAATGTGCCAGGTTCCTGGCCAATCCCGATCTCCAAGCGACTCCTGTTTCAACCTGGGCACTCCAGCTAGTTTATATTTTGTTTAAAGGGCAATTGCTTCAGTGGGCATGTGATGTTCTCAATCATTCCGATTTGAATGAGAGACCGCTGGAATTTCTAGCGTTTGTGATCCATAACTGGTTGCGCATAGATCCATTGCCTTTTCCTCTAAATGAACTCCTGGCAGCAGGCCAATCAGCTGCTCCTTCAATTGTTTGCAAAAATGATCAGCAAGCAGAGAGTGTTCCTGATAATTTTCCTGCAGCCTTGAATAAATCACCAAAAACAGCAGGGTCTAAGGTATTATTATTATTATTATTATTAAGTATTTATATAGCGCCGACATATTACGCAGCGCTGTACAGTGTATATATATATCTTGTCACTAACTGTCCCTCAAAGGAGCTCACAATCTAATCCCTACCATTGCCATATGTCTATAATATGTAGTGTAAGTACTGTAGTCTAGGGCCAATTTTTAGGGGGAGCCAATTAACTTATCCGTATGTTTTTGGAATGTGGGAGGAAACCGGATTGCCCGGAGGAAACCCACGCAGACACGGAGAGAACATACAAACTCTTTGCAGATAGTGCCCTGGCTGGGATTCGAACCAGGGACCCAGCGCTGCAAGGCGAGAGAGCTAACCACTACGCCACCGTGCTGCCCAAGGTAAAACGCAAACGTTCTAAGAAACGTGTCCGATCTGCAGAGTCGTTATCCTTAGCGACTGAGACCTATAATGAGATTCTGCCATTAACAGATAATGAAATGCAATTGTCTTTCAGGGGAGTTAAATGGACTTATGAAACTACTAATGAACTTTCATCACTGGCTAGGGAAAATAAAGATTTTTGTTTAAAAGAATTATCTGAGTATGATTATGAGGAGATATTACAGAGTATTGAACAAATCAACTTATTTGTGAAGCAAGGAAAGTTTGCATACACTACAGTTCAACACTTGCTACAGGTATTGGAGATTCTTAAGAATAAGGAATCTGCCAATCACCTGCTAATTAACCCAATATATGTCCCTGCCACAATCATATCTGCAAACTGTGATCTGCCTGTTAAGTATGCTTGGAATCCTCCATTTGAGAAAGGAGAGATGGAAGCTCTGGTCAATGAATGGAAGAATGATTCAAGTTCATTTTGTCAATTTTACAGTGCAAAAAGTGAATTAGTATTGAATGCATGCATTAAGTCTGCCTATAACCTAATAAAAACTGGTGTGTGTGTGTATGACTTTGTGGCTCCATTGATCGATGTGTGGAAAATGATTTTGGACAATTTTTATGCGATTCAATCAGTTGATACCAGGGAAGACACACTGTCAATTGGAGACTGTCCCACTTCTCCAGTTACTGAGTCCCTGCCATGTCTTGTGAATGTTCCTGTAACTCCACCCTGTACCATGGATAACTCAGTGTTACTTCCCAGTAAAACAGAAGCCACTGATACTTTCTTAACTTTGCCCTGCACTAATATCTCAGCAGAGAATCCAGAGGTCCTGCTGACTTCTGAGTCCAGCCTAGCCAGTACTCATGAGTCTTTGTTCAGTGAAACAGACATTAGAAAATCTTTGCCTGCCTCTGCAAACACTTCTGTAGAATTTACCTGTGTTAATAAAGTTCAACTCCTGTCTGATCCAGCAGATGCCAATAGATGCACTACATCAGTTTCCGAGTCCCAGCAATCCTGTCCAGAAACCTCAGAACCCCAGCATCTGAATTTTCCAATTTTCCAATTGAATGGTGATTCAGATGCGCAAACATTGTGTTTTGATCTTCCTGTTTCTACACCTCACTCTAGTTTCGTGAATAGCTCAGAGCGTCTGCTATGTGAATCCGAAATCGCAGAATTATTACCGTGTTCAGAAAATGTTCCAGTAAATTTGCCCTGTACCATGAATTGTGCAGTAGATCTCTCCAATGAAACTCAGGTCACAGAATCATTATGCTGTCCAGCAGGTGCTTCCATGGTTTTGCCCTGCAATATGGATTGTTCAGTGATCCTGTCCAGTGAAGCTGTGGTCGCAGAGTCTTATGCTTCACCCAGTACTTTGGATACTTCAAACCCTCTAGCAGAGGAGTCTGAGGCACTGCTTACCTCAGTTGGTGTTGCAGTAATATTCACTTGTCTAGCAGCTGTTTTGGAATTACAGTCTGCTCTAATAAAACTTGATGAATTTCTGCCCAGCGAAGCAGAAGCCATTGAAATATTGTCCTCGTCAGCAAGTGTGTTAGATACCTTGCCCTGTACACAGTCTGATTTAAACAATGTTGTTGAGTCCCTCTCCAGTGTTGTAACAGCCGAGGAACTCCAGCCCTGTCCTCTGAATGTTTCAAAAGTTTTGCCCTGTAACATGGATAATTCTGATTCTCTGGTCAAAATAATAGAAATCTCAGAATTTCAGTCCGGTCTAATGAGTGTTCCTGAAACCCAGCCCTGTATCCTGAAAGATTCTGGTTCTCTGGCCGCTGTGGCAGAGGTTCCAGAGTCCCCTTCCTGTCCAGGGAATTCCTCAGTTTTGCCTAGCCCAGTGGGGGCTGCTGCAATACTGACTTGTTCTGCAGCACCTCATGAGCTCCAATCCAGTGTATTACAACAACAACAACAACAAATAACATTTGTAAAGCGCTTTTCTCCCGTGGGACTCAAAGCGCATAAGCATGGCTCCGACCATCGTGGTACAGAGGAAGAATTTTATAAATCTGGAAATGCCAGGCTAAACAGGTGGCTTTTCAGTCTGGATTTGAATAGCTCCAGGGATGGTGCTGTCTTTACTGGGTGTGGTAGGGAGTTCCAAAGAGTAGGGGCAGCATGACAGAAGGCTCTGTCTCCAGATTTTTTGAGGTGCACTCTGGGAGTGACCAAGTTTATAGAACTTGCTGATCTGAGGTTGTGAGAGGTGTGGTGCAGCTTCAGCAAGTCCTTCATGTATCCAGGGCCCAGATTGTGCAGGGATTTGAATGTCAGCAGTCCAATCTTGAAGAGTATTCTCCATTCTACTGGTAGCCAGTGCAGTGAGCGAAGGATCGGTGTAATGTGACAGTGGCGAGGCTGGTTTGTTAGCAATCTGGCAGCAGCATTCTGCACTAATTGCAGGCGACGCAGGTCCTTTTTGGGGAGGCCAGCATAAAGGGCATTGCAGTAGTCCAGCCATGATGTGATGAACGCGTGGACTAGGGTTTGAAGATCCTCTGGGGGAATCAGATGTTTAATCTTTGCAATGTTCTTCAGATGAAAGAAGGAAGATTTAACTACAGATGAAATTTGGTTTCTGAAACTCAATTCCCCATCGATTAGTACGCCAAGGCTGCGCACAAGGTTGGAGCTGTTTATGTCTGAATTCCCAATCCTGATTGGTGTTGCTTTAGGATAGAGCTGTTTTGATGGCGAGCACTGGCTTTGGACAAACAGGACCTCAGTTTTGTTAGCATTCAGTTTCAACCAGTTATCATTCATCCATGCCTGAAGCTCAGCTAAGCAAGAGTTTATTTTTGGGGTAGGGTCTGTTCCACCAGGTTTGAAGGACAGGTATAGCTGTGTGTCATCGGCGTAGCAGTGGTACGTCAGGCCATGTCGTTGGATAAGTGTACCGATTGGCAACATGTAGATTGCAAACAGCAGAGGGGATAGGATTGATCCTTGTGGCACTCCGAATTGTAGAGGTGCAGGTTTGGACATTATAGGTCCTAGGGATACTCTCTGTGTTCTGTCAGTCAGGAATGATCTGAACCACTGGAGGACTGATCCACTGATGCCACAGTACTCCTGCAGTCTGTTAAGCAGGATTTTATGGTCAACTGTATCAAAAGCAGCTGAGAGATCCAACAGGATTAGGATGGAGCATTCCCCTCTGTCCCTTGCCATGAGCAGATCGTTGCAGACTTGGATGAGGGCTGTTTCACAGCTGTGGTGTTTCTTAAAGCCAGATTGTAGAGGGTCCAGGATGTTGTTTACTGACAACCTGGTTTCAAGTTGCAGATAGACAGCCTTTTCAATAACTTTACCTAAGAAGGGGAGGTTGGAGACAGGTCTGTAGCTGCTCATAGCATCTGGATCCTTGGAAGGTTTTTTAAGAAGGGGCTTGATGATTCCTTCTTTTAGAGAGGTAGGAAACCTCCCTGCTTGCAGAGAGCAATTTACTATTTTGTGAAATGCTGGACCAAGCAGGTCAGGGCATTTCAGCATATGTTTAGTTGGTCCAGGGTCCAGGTCACAGGTTGTCTGGCGGAGACAACAGAGGATGTCTGAGATCTCTTCCTCACTAATACTTTTGAAGTCAGTCCAGGGTGTTAGGTTGTTTTTGCAGCTATTTCCATTAGTTGCATGAGTCTTGGGTGCTGTGGACTGAATGAGAGACCGAATAGAAGATACTTTGTCAGCAAAGTAGCAAGCAAATTTCTCACATAGCTCCTTTGAGGGAGTTTAGTGGGTTTTAGACAGGATGGATTACATAGTCTATCAACTGTGCGGAATAGTTGGGCTGGTCTGTTGGCGGCCTTTGCGATCTCCTGTGATAGGTAGGAGGATTTTTTCTTGGTGATCGCATTTTGGTAGCTTTCCAGGTGAGAGACAAGGGTGTGTTTATCTTTTGAATTCTGAGATTTTCGCCACTTCCTTTCTAGTCTGCGCACTTCTTTCTTTATGTCCTTTAGTGAGCTGTCAAACCACCGTGCATGGTGAAGTGGTGTAGATCGTTTGATGCGAACTGGAGCGAGGGCGTCATAGGCAGATGACACTGCATGGTTGTATATCAGGACCATGGAGTCTGGGTCTGCGCAATGATTGGTTAATGCGTCGAAGTTGAGGATATTCTGAACGTGCTGGGGTGAGACATCTTTCAGTGAACGGTATTTTATGAGTTCTTTCCCTCTGTGTTTTATCGCTGGTGCTGTCAGAGAGAAGTGGATGGTGTGGTGGTCTGACCATACCACTGGGTTTATATCCATGTGTGATATTAAAAGTCCGGAATGAAATATAAGATCCAGGGTGTGCCCTTTCGTGTGGGTGGGGAGGTTGACAGCCTGAGAGAGACCCAGTTCACTCATTATGAGAAGTAGTTCACTTCCTAGCTGGGAGTCGTGATCATCCACCCATGCATTGAAGTCTCCCAGGATGATCCATCTAGGGTGTTCCACTGTTACGCAGGATAAGAGTTCAGATATTTCCTTAAAGGCTGGACCATTTTTTGGGGGGCGATATATGAGCAATATGTTGATGTTTACTTCTGCTGACAGTTGAGCTGCAAGACATTCAAAGGTTTCAGTGGGGCCTATGGGCAGGGGCCTTATGTTCAAAGAGGATCTGAAGCATATGGCAACCCCCCCACCCTTGCCGACTTGTCTCTCACAGTGCAAGATTGAATAATTGGCCGGCACGGTTGCTTCAAGAGTTGGGCCTGCATGCTTCCCAAGCCAGGTCTCTGTCAAAAAGGTCAAATCAGAGAGCTCTATTAGGTCATGTATAGTTGCAGTCTTATTATTTATCGATCTGGCATTGCAGAGTGTAGCTGTGATTAAGCTTTTCTGAGGGCAAATATGTTTTTTATACTTGGATCCACTACCTCTCCGCCCCTTCTGCATTTCCTGAGTATCCCAAAGGATTTTAAGCGGAGAGCTAGTGAGGTGTTAATTTGTAATTGTTCCTTGGGAGGGCAGGCAGAGAGAAGGTCCTTTGATGAGTATTTGTATGTTGACATTAGAGACAATAGACTTGTTCAGATAGCTTGTACTTCTGGAGTCCTGCTGAGATCAAAGGGGATCTGTGCAAACTCCTTTCATTCCTACACAGAGTTGGATCATAGATTTATTTTAAGTAAAGTTCCTTGTTTTAGAGTTAGATGATAAATGATAACATAAATGTGGAAAATAGTCATTTGGTGCATATGCCTTGGATAATGAATAAATGATTACTCACAGGGTGGAGTGAGGGCAATCACAGGCAATCAAGTCTTCAGAGAGGTTGAGGGTCTTGTTTTAGGTCAGCTGTTAGAAGGCTTGGTGTGTTCAGCAGAGGTAAGCTTCATGGAGGATTTCAATCCAGTTTAAATCTCTGCCATCCAAAGTAATCCGATTGTTCTGGTTGGTTGTAGTTGTAGTCTTGGTCGTGGTGGGTGGAATTCCTCTGTATTTTGAGTCCAGTTTCAGCACAAATAGGTTTAAAGGTGTAGAAATCTGAGACAAGGTCTGGAGCAGCTTAAGAGAGCTGCAGCCCGGCTGGCGCGCTCAGTAAAAAAAAAGATGAGTCTCTGTCCAGTCCAGAGGTAGTTGTGGAGTCCCTATCTGGTTCAGTGCATACATCAGAAGATTTGTCCTGTCTTGTTAGTGCCCCTGAATCTGATTTGTTACTGACTTTGCTGGAATCAGCGACATCTAAGTCTGATCCTGCATTCTCGTGTAAAAGTCCAGTAGTTGCGAAGTCTAGTCATGATGATTTTTTTTTTTGGCCAGTCCTGGTTTTGGTCCTGTCTTGGCTGACCCTGAGGCTCACAGTTCCTTGACATGCCCAGAGGTTTCTCTTGTGCCAGTGTGCCCAGATGTTCTTTGTGTGCCAGAATGCCCAAGTGTGTCTAAGGTGTTAGCGTGCTCTGATGCTTCCTTAGTGGGAACATGTTCTGATGTTGCCAGTCTGCCTGCATGCCCAGAGATGGTTCTGGTCCCTGAAAGCCTTGATCTTGATGTTTGTCCTTGTGGCCCTGACTCGGGAATTGCCCTAGGTTCCATAGGGGTTCTTGATAGTTCTCCATGTGAGCCTAAGGGGCGTTCTGACCTATGGGGATCTCTTTGGAGCTTCAAGGTGTTCTGGGAGGTCTCTGAGAAAACTTGTCCTGGTGCCTTGGACTGGTTCAACAGTGGGTTTTGTGTTGGTAAAGACAGTCCCGGTGGGCATTGCAAAGGCTTTGGCGTTTTTGAACGGTTCCTGGAAGGCGGTGGGTATCGCTCAGGGAGTTTCGGAGGGCTTTCTTCTGGAAATCATGGTTCTGATGGGTGTCACACTGGGGCTTGTAGTACTGATGGGCATGGTTCTGTAGGTTCTGGTTCTGATGGGTCCAGTCTTGTGGGGACTGATTCTGGAATTCGGTCTTGCCGGGCTGTCCCGGTCATCATGAATTATCAGTCAGACTGTTTTGTTGGGAATTTCAGTTTTGAAAAGCGTCTGGAGTCCGCTTTTAAGGGCGGGGGTACTGTAATGATCGCTGCTGCAGCAGGTGTTGCTGGAAGTAGTAGTGCTGCAGCTCAGGCAGTTCTGATCTCTTTCCATGCAAGCTGCATAGCTTTGTCTGCCTTCCCCTGCTGTCAGCTTGTGACTGATTATCATTCACCTGTGTGGGAATCTGCATGTCTGCTCCCATTGGATGACCTCAGTATAAAGATCTGCTTCCTGCAGGACTCCTCGGGTTTTCATAGCTTCAGTTTAAGCCTGTCTTGCTGTCGCTTCAGCCCCCGATCGTGTTTCTTGTTCTAAAAGATACTTTGCTGGTTTTGCATCATATATTGGTTCATTGCCCATATATATGCATACCAGCACGTTTATTATTTTCCTTGTATTCGTGTTACGTTGATACATCAGTGTCGCTGATGTATACGTACACGAACTGTTTATATCCTGTGTGCAGTTAGTCAGCTTTCCAGCACGTTTTGGTAGTTTGCGCGTATCGTGAGCACCCGTGCTGAGCTAGTATCCTGCTCCTGGTCCTGTTCGTGGATTGCGTTCATCTCTGCGAGGAGATAACGAATCCTTCTGAATCCTGTCCTGTTACCGTTTGTGGATTGCGTTCATCTCTGCGAAGAGATAACGAATCCTTCTGAATCCTGTTCTGTTACTGTTTGTGGATTGCGTTCATCTCTGCGAAGAGATAACGAATCCTTCTGAATCCTGTTCTGTTACCGTTTGTGGATTGCGTTCATCTCTGCGAAGAGATAGCGAATCCTTCTGAGTCCTGTTCCCTGTATTACTCCAGTCCTAGTCAGCGTTCCTGCTTATGTCATATATCGGTTCATTGCCGATATATACATATGTTAGTCAGACGTTACAAATAGTTTCATTGATAGCTGTAATTGTAATACGCTAGGAAATCATACTTATTGTATATTTATCTGTGTTACGTTCATCTATCTTGATCCTGCTATTTCCTGACTATCCTGTCCTGTCTTTGTGAGGCACGCCATCGCTGCAATCGCATTGGCTGCCTCATTCCAGTCTGTCTTGTTTTGGACGCTTGCTGTCGCTAAGTAGCCGCTAGCTAGCAAGCGTTCATTCTGTCTACCTGTCCTGATCTCCTCAGTTCTGGTTTATGCGCTCAGCGCTACTTTGCGCTGAGACGTTATAACGAAAGCATTGTTTCTGGCTGTCAGATCTGCACCGGCTCTGTGCGCCACAATCTCCTATTGGAGTCAGTCCTCCCCTCCACTATACTAGGGATAGCCTGTTTCCTTGTGCTGGTGTGTGTACCTCCTCCACGCCAGCTCATGCGTTGCATGCTGACTGTGGAAAATACACCACCAAGCCTTACACTTATAATGTGTAAAATATAGTTTTCAGATTTATTATCTTATTAATATAATGCTTTTAATATTGTTATATTGTTATTTTAAGATTTTTAATGCATACGTGATTGTAAGGTTATTTATTTTATTATAAATATGTAACTATTTCTAATTATAATATTTTTAATGCGTGTGTGATTGTAAGGCTAATTATTCTATTAAAAATATATAAATTATTCTATTCATGTTATTTGTAGTGAAGTATTTTACGGTAGGAAATATATTATTGTTTCTATGTGTGTAAGGGTGTTTGTGCAGTGGGGATAGTTAGGGTTAGGCACCACCAGGGGATGGTTAGGGTTAGGCACCACCAGGGGGATGGTTAGGTTTAGGCACCACCAGGGGGTGGTTAGGGTTAGGCACCACCAGGGGTGTGGTTAGGGTTAGGCACCACCAGGGGTGTGGTTAGGGTTAGGCACCACCAGGGGTGTGGTTAGGGTTAGGCACCACCAGAGGTTTGGTTAGGGTTAGGCACCACCAGGAGGGTGGTTAGGGTTAAGGTGGCCACTAACGATCCAATTTCTAGCGAAAAATCATTCGAGCGACCAAAAATTCTGATCGGAAGTGAAATACTGTAATACATCATTCACCACACCATCAACTAACCAACAGTAAAATCCAAATTTTGGTTTGATGAAAATTCATTCGGACGACATTTTTTTCACTCGTTCATAATCGATTGTGTCCACCAACAGATATTATTTACAATCAATCCGATCAGAATTTCTGCTCGAACGATTTTTCGCTAGGAATTGGACCGTTAGTGGCAAACTTTAGGCACCACCAGGTGAGTGGTTAGGGTTAGGCACCACCAGGGAGGTTTTAGGGTTAGGCACCACAAGGGGGGTTTTAAGGTTAGGCACCACCAGGGGAGGGTTTAGGGTTAGACACCGCCAGGGTGATAGGGATAGGTACAGGGAGGGTTCTGCATGATAGTAGGGTTAGTTCCAGTACAATATTTGTAATATATAATTTCATAAACTATGCTTATTACCGCCAAGGAAAGGGGGGGGGGTCTAGGGGTTAGGGATAGTTATAGGGAGAGTAAGTATAGTTGCACTAAATACCTGTAATATCTACGATTGTATTCCTATGCTTAATACAAGTGTAAATATTGTTTTGTGTTATAGATGGTATTTTGCCATTTCATTACCGTTCATTCACCATATTTAGCACTTGATTTTCATTGATAATGTAGAAATGAAAAATATTGTTTTAGATGAAAACTTATAATTTCATCTATATCCAGCGCCCTTTTTTTCAGACGCCCTTTTTGCATGGACGCGTGCAATACATCTGTTATGTAAGTAGAACTAGTATTTATCTACTTATATATGTGTTTTTTATTTCTAGGTAAGCGTGAGTGTCACTTGTTCTTTAAGGGCAATCAAATTGATACTGGCATATTTTATGCCAAAGCAGCAATGTTTACATTAGTATTTATTTTCAAATAAAAAATACATACATGGCATGGAAACCACGACAGACTGACCGTACATTTATTTATAACTTCATTTATTCCATCAGCTGTCTGGAAAGTGAGATGTATAAATACCGTGGCCATATAGTGGGGTAGTATGTGGCTGCAGGCACAGGCTGTTTCCTCTTTGTGACGAGGGAAGATGTTCTCCAGTGAGTGTGGGCTAACTGTGGGTTGGTCTGTGGTCTCACAATGAGCATTGCATGGTCATGTGTTTATACCACAAACATGCTGTATATAGGAACACAAATATTCTATGTGACCTCAGGAAGAGGGCATGAGGGACGTGAAAACTCTCCAACGTCAAGTGAGCTCAAATGTAGGCATATTATATTTTTACTGACAGAAGGATTTATTTATGAAGGCAATGGAGAGAAAACTCAAGTCAAGTTAAGGTACCCATTAAAGGGGAAATGTAGTCAAAATAACATAATGAATAAAATTGCTTATTTGTTTACAAAAATTATTTAGTTAGTTTTTGCCCGTTGTAAAATCTTTCCTCTCCTTGATTTACTTTCTGAAACGTATCACAGACAGCAAAATCTTTTGATTGACTGGCAGGTGATCTCTGTGAAATGTTTGTATACGAAGAGTCCTAAAGCCCGTAGAAGAGATCTCTGGTCGCCCACAATGCTTTGGGTGGAGAATTCTGCATAATAAACAGCCTCAATGGGAGGGCAGAGCTACATACCAACACAGAGCAATATACAGCTATAGGAAGTGTTTCTGATGCTGAAACCAGGATATTTAACATAAAAGTGGGTATCCTGAATAATTTACTGCATATTACAACATGTATCGTTACCTCTTTAACCCCCATGGCGGTATAATTCCCTTGGCTGCGCAGCCGCCGGCGTGTTTTTTCACCTTTTTTTTTTTTTAGCATGTAGCTAGCCTAGCGCTAGCTACATGCTTCCCCCCTCCCTGCGGCGTCCGCCCGTCCCCTCCGATTGCTGCCGGCGCCGCTTGCCCATAAGGAAATCCCGTTCTGAACGGGATTTCCTTGAGGGCTTCACCCGTCGAATGGACGTCGTGACGTCACAGGGAGTCCCGATCCACCCCATAGCGCAGCCTGGCGGCGATTGGCCAGGCTGCGCAAGGGGTATGCGGGGGGGGCCTCTATCTGCGGCGGGTAGCGGCGCATCGGCGGCGGGTGGCGGCGATCAGACCAAACACGCAGCTAGCAAAGTGCTAGCTGCGTGTTTGATAAAAAAATTATGTAAATCGGCCCAGCAGGGCCTGAGTGGCACCCTCCGGCGGCTTACCCCGTGTCACAAACGGGGTTACCGCCAAGGAGGTTAATGGTGTGATTTATGGTTTCTAGTCAACGATTGTATTGTTTATAATATCATGTATATTCACAGCACTAAACTATTCCCAATATCAAAACCAGTTATGAAAAAGATCTGCTATGCCAATCAATCATTTATTTAAGGAAATAATTGATAATGCAATTGTTTGGGGCCGCCAGCTTCTCTGTTTTCATACAAGGTGATCTGAATAGTCTGATCGAAATATATGATTGGTCTCTAAAAATTGTACCTTTAATGGGCACCTTAATCAGTAGTAATCTCATTGATGCTCAGCTTACAGTATCTGTGTTGGTTGCTCATCTTGGTTGCTGCACGGTGCATCTCACAATTACAATCAAATTCCAATTGCCCACTGCTCTGTGTTTATTATGTAGTCTACAACCTGACCCTACATTGCAACCATGCCAATATAATCATATATGTTCTATTATTTCTGCTGTAATAAATCGTATCTCAGTCAGCCTGGCTTTATTTGGTACCTTGCAGGTGAGAGGGGCTTGTTATCTCCCCTTCCACATTCCTGCTCCTCACTGATTGGCTGAGGGCAGTTTAGTATAGCACAACACATGTCATTCCTGTGCAGAAGCTGCTGAAATACGACCCAAGCTGTGCTCACATGTGTTTATAAACTAAGCTAAATATAACGGTGCAGTTTCTAGGAGAAAAAAAGAGTAAGGGAGGAAATGACATCAGGATTGGCTTCAGTCAGAGGCACCAAAGATGGAAAATGCCTGAAACAGTTTTCTATTTATTTAATATATAAAATTCACTGAAATCAAAATGTGGACAATACAATTCACATGATATGTATCTATTTATACTGTATAAATGTTTTTTTTTTCCTGAAATAGTGTTGCAGTTAATGTATTTCACTGGTTTGGTGACAAGAGGTACAAGGAATGACTTTCAGAAACTCCTCCCTGTCCTAAAGTGATTACAGGTGTTGCTTCTAGTTCATGCAGAAGCTAGTGTTGCAATTTCCTATACTATAATTAATCTATAAAGCAGGTTATTAGAGTAAACATCATCTGATTAATTGGCAGCTTTTGGGTATGGCATTATGGCACCATTCATTAAACTGTACTGCATGGAGTGCTTAATGTTTTCATGGTAATTACCGTTACATTTCACGTCTTCCAGATCTGTCACTCATTAGAGCAGATACTATGGAAACATCACATTCTGTATTATTGGTTGTTTGTTTAGTAGGGTCATTCAAATTATTATGCAGTTACTGTATATACGTAGTACTGATATCTTTCACAGCGCTTTTTGAGAGTACTTTTTGTGATTCACTGTATGTTGCTAACTGTCCCTCAAAGGGTTCACAGTATAATTTCCTGAACCAAAGTCATGTATCCCTACCACAGTTTAGAACCTACTTGGGAAAACCCAAAAAACCTACCAGTTTGTTTTTGGGATGTGTGGAACAATTTTTACTTATCTAACTTAAGGAGTCCATACATTAGACGATGGCCACCAGATCAACCAATAGATAGATCTCTCTGATTGGATCTGATCAGAGAGGGGTCTATTACTTCATTTGTGAGCTTCTTGCATGTCCTCCTACCTTGTATGGTAACCCCATTTATCTATAGTGTGTATAGTGCAGAAGAAAGAGGGACAGAGGGATTTAGTTCCCCTCCTGAAAAAGGGACAGTTGGGAGCTATGGAAACAGTGTATAGAAGGACAGTGCTAGACAGAATACCTGTTTAATGTACCAACTGCTATTTCCAAACTTCACTTCAGCTCTCATCAGCAGCCCTCTTGTTGCAGCTGGTAAGAGGTGCAATCTAGTAACACTGACACACCTTAGGTATGTAAACTCTTTTGAAAGGATTTTCGGTCACATGACTAACTTGGCAGAGCAGCTAGTTTGTAAACACAGGATGTTAACCCTATATCTGCTCCCATGAGAGCAGGATACAGACACACACTGCAGATTTATTACAAGATTTGTACCAGCTGTAACAAAGACATGTTTTTCTTTAAAGGTTATTATGCTGTTGCTTATCTTGTAGAGCAGAGAGGAACTTCTGAGTTCAGGTCCGCTTTAACAGGTTTTACTGTAAAGTGTGATGGAGAGCCAAGGGTACTTTGTTTTTTTACATACTTATTATTATTATTATTGATTATATGTTATTTTTATTGATGTAAAAAAGCTTGACTAAAATGAAAGATGGGAACACTCTGAAAACATATTAAGCTCTTACAATAACTATCTAGAAAATGTTATTTTTCTTTCTCTCCCTCTGCAGACAGAGTGTTTGGTGATGGGCTCGGTCTGTGATTAGTTACATGACATTTGCACTTTTAGGAACCAGCTGAGGGCTGCATATCACATTGTTCCATGACATAATTATATATTAAAACAGTCTGGAGAGGCCAGCATAATACGCTTAGCCCACATGGCTGTAATTTTTCTTTTAATGAACATAACAAATACCCGGAGTGTTATATTTCAGCAATGCTAAAACACAGTCTTGACACATCCAGTTATTTATCTCGTTAGTTGGTTTTAGAAGGTATTAGGAGGGATTCTTTATGTGACAGTTACTGTTAGCGTTTCCATGTCCTCGCGCTGTTGAGTTTTATGAGGTGAGCTCGGTTCTACGGGTTGAGTGCTGTGGTCAGACATCGAGTTGCAGAAATAAAGTTACCCGCGTTTTGATTTTTTTTCACCTCAGCTTTTCTGGCATGGGCATCTAGCCGAGTCTGAGGGAGTTCAGCGTCTAAGTGGGCCCATTTTTATTTCATTATTCAAGACTACAATTTTTCAACACCAAAAGACAATTTAAATCACCTTCTAAGCCCACACCACTGATATATGTATAAAACACAGTTTCCCAATGTTTGGGTTATGGTTTATGCTACTGAATAAAGTACAACTCTGTCAGAGAGAGAGAGACTGTGCAGAGCCTGTTCTGTACCTAACATTTTCATTTTATTTTATTTTTTACTTATTTTCCCCCTTTAGTTTAGAATTCATATAAGGCCTGGCACCTGCTACAGATTGTCAATTGCTGTAGCAAATGCTCATTATCTTTGCTAGTGTTTGCTACAGCCAGGGCAGTTTCTAGGCTATATTGAACCCAGGGTGAGGGAGTAAAAATTGGGTCCCCTTTCCCCCCACCCTCATGGACTCTCGAACCCTTGCTCTTTAGGGACAGTCACACAGCCACAGGTCACATATAGGTCTGCCTGTTACTGTGTGAGAGCCAGTAACTCCACCCCTCGCAAATGTGATTGCCAATTGGATCATGGCTCAGCCTGCTTCAGTGACAGTGGAAGATGCAGGTTCCCCCGGAGAAGCTCTCAGCACATGTGGAGAGAGAGTTGTCACTCTCAGGGGTGTAACTAGGAATCACCGGGCCCCCCTGCAGAAATTCTGAGTGCCCCCCGGGGCCCGCCCAGGACCGTTTTTGGAGGGCTGGAGGGGTCGCAGCATGAGGGGAGAACCTGGTGGCACGTAGGTGGGGAGGGGGGACGGTCCCCCCCCCCCCTTCCTCACCTCGGGCTCTCTCCTCTGCGCTCCCCTCCAGCATTGAATAAAGTGTATGCAGGTGGCAGGGCAGAGGCAGATACATACCTTCCGTACGCTCCACGGATGTTCCTCTCTCTAGCTTCTGATGCGACTTCCTGTATAAACAGGAAGTCGCGTCAGACACTAGAGGGAGAAAAATACACGCTGGAGCGCACGGAAGGTATGTATCTGCTGCTGCCCTGCATACACTTTATTCAATGCTGGAGGGGAGCGCAGAGGGGAGAGCCCGAAGTGAGGGAGGGGGGGGGGGACCGTGCCCCCTCCCCACTGACGTGCCACCAGGCTTTCCCCTCATGCGGCGACCCCTCCAGCCCCCCAAAAACAGTCCTGAGCGGGCCCCCACGAGAGCATGGGCTGCATCCCCTATTGTTACGCCCGTGGTCACTCCTGTCCGAGTCCTGACTCCTGGCAATCTTCTCCTCATCTCCTCCTGTTTCCAGCGACACTGGCACTGTGACTGCAAGTCTGCACAGACAGTATACTGAATGACAGAGAAGACCAGCAAAAAAGTAAGGTTCCCCAACTGCCTCCCTATGCTAAAGGGGGGATATGCGGCTGCCTAGATACACTAAGGGGAGGGGAGGTGGATCTGCCTATGTACACTAAAATGGGATCTGCAAGACTAGCCTATATATACACTAAAGGTTGGAATCTGTATATATATACTAAAGGGGGGATCTGCCTACCTGTGTGTGCGCGCACGTGAAGAGGATGAATGGGGAGGGCACCAAAATCAGGTTCTGCTCAGGGTGCTGTGAAACCTAAGGCTGGCCCTGCCCCAGGCCTTATAAGGGTTAGCACAAAACCATAAGTAAAACAGAGCAAGATGGCGCAAAGCAGTTCCTTTGGACACCTTGCTTCTTTCTGCCATAGAATCCAGCTTGGCTCGGTGATGTTAGGTGATGTCATGTGTTTCATTTGGGTGCCAGAACTTGGGTGCTCTTTAGCTAAGTGCCAACTATTGAGGTAACAAATCATTTGGACATCAGTAATTAGCAATGTGCCGAATCAAAGGCTGGCACTCAACTATTGTATAGGCAAGAGCTAGGTATCTAGTATAGAGCTTTAGTTGGGCACTGGCATCAGCTCTTCTATAGCATACAAGACAAGGGAGACAGCAGACGGTAAGTGTCCATTAGGGTTAGAGGCAAGGATTAGGCATTTTTTATAAGTGTTCATGTAACGGGATAGGGTAGGTGAAGGCTAGATTTAACACAGGTTAGGAAATGAAGGTGAGGTGTTACTAAGTACTGGCGGGGGTAAGATTAGGCTTAGGTATAATGCCTGGTACACACAATGAGATTTTCTGGCAGATTTACTGTCAACATGTTCAATCTCATTTCTGATCGATTTTCCATAGATATTAATGGAAAATCGATCAGAAAATCTATCGGAAATCAGATCGGACATGTTGGAAATAATCTGGCAGTGAATCTGCAAGAATATCTCATTGTATGTACCAGACATAAGAAAGGGATTTATAGGGGGGAGGGAAGGAAGGGTTAGGCCCTAAGAAGGACTTGGATGGACATCAAGATGAGATTTTTCATTAGGAGAGGAAGGATAAGGTTTGGCATACGCCACTCCTTCTTAGGGTTCTTTTCCACTAGCAATCGCAAAAGCAAATCACAAACACAAGCGATTACAATTGTGATTTTTCATCATTTTTTGTTATGCGATTGCGATTTTTCATTGGCATTGCATTTGCATTGCACAGTCGCTCTTAAATCGCCCCATAAATGATTGTGATTTGAAAATCGAATTGCGGTAGTGTAAAATACCTACCAGGATTCATGTGTTAAATTAAATTAGCAACGCTAGCGATTCGCGATTTGGAAGAAACCGCTGCTAGTGGAAAAGATCCCTTATGCTGACTTTCCAGCAACACTGCTTGTGGAGCACCAGGAAAAGCAGCATTGAGCTTCCAGTCAGGGCTACCTATTGATATTCAAAGTTTTTGTTTCGTACACACTAAGGCTGGTTTCACAGTGGGACGTTAAAGTCCCACGTTACAGCAGCCAGTAAGGCAGCCTAACTCACAGCACTGTAAAATCAATGTGCTGTTCACAGTGCACACGTTGCGTTACACAGTAACGCAGCACGTTTAAACAAAGTGCTGCATGCTGTACGTTATACTGGGCTAAGCCACGTTAGACTGTTTGCACATGCTCAGTAATGTTGGAGGAGGAGGTCTCCCCTCCTCCTCTGCTGCCAGCCACATGGCTAATTAATATTCGCTGCACTGTGGTGACTCCTGGTGGGACTGTAGTGTAGTCCGGATCATGAACGAATCGTTCATTTGATCCGGATCTTTTTTGTCGAATCATCCGGGTCATCACAAAGAAAGATTTGGTTCACAGTGGATGTCTGTCTGGAAGAAACAGGAACATACAGAATGTACAGTGCAGGGAAAGTCCTGTCCTGCTAGTCATTTCACCCCCCAGTCTGCTTCCCTAGTAAAATGATTCAAATGATTTGGTTCAAAGATCCGGATCTTTTCAATGATCCGATTAAAATGATCCGAATCCTTAAAAAGATCCGGACTTCTTAACACTAACCTGGAGCGGCTGCTTTGAGAGTTGCATAACGCAGCTCAATCTGACGTCCAACTTCAACACCACCATGCGTTGCGTTACGGGCACGTTATGTGACCATAACGTCCCCTAAAACGCAACGTCTTGGTGGGAAAGTAGCCTAAAGGATTAAAATACATGTATTCTTATACAAAAAACAGTAAGTAGTATGCTTTTTCCAGAGCAAAATGAGCCATAAATTACTTTTCTCCTATGTTGCTGTCACTTACAGTAAGTAGTAGAAATCTGACAGAAGTGACAAGTTTTTATGGGGGATCTCTTCATGGGGGATTCTCAGCAAGGCTTTTATTCTTTATAAAGACATTCCCTGAAGGATTTATACAATGATGCTGGCCAGCCTCCCTGCTCGCTGCACACTTTTTTGGCAGTTGGACAGAGCAACTGCCATTAACTAAGTGCTTTTGGAACTAAACACATTCCTGAGAGTCCCCCTTAAGGAGTATGGGCTAGTTCAACACCTGTCATTTCTGTCAGATTTCTACTATCTACTGTAAGTGACAGCAACATAGGAGAGAAGTAATGTATGGCTCTCTATTCTATTTTCTACTCTATTTTACTCTGGAACAAATGTACTTATTAATATATGTTTACATGTATTTTAAATTTTACGGTTTTCACGATAGTGGTCCTTTAAGTTCATACAGGGAGTGCTGGAACTGAAAAAAAGGGGATAACGCCCCTTGTTGAACATATACATATGAAGAAGCTAGCCTATCCAAGTTTGTGGATCCCCAGAAAAAGCACCTTTGAGCTTCGAGTCAGGGCTACCCATTGGTCCCGAGTTTTAACAAATTAGAATCCTTGGGCATATAGAGCAACAGAACAATGTGTTGTGTTGCCAGCGTGAAGTGGCAACAAGTGATGGGTCTGGCGGGAAGGACCTTTCAATCAAGATTTAAAGGAGAGATGCAAAGGAATAAATAAGGAAAGAAGGATGATTGTCACTGGTCCATTAAGTGGATGAACAGAAAGCCCCAATGAAGCTTCAAAGTGGTTTTGCTGAAGTTTAAGTGAAGATGGCGGCATCAACGGCAGTGGTCACGATTGGTCCACTTTGTGGTACAAAGCAATGGGAGGTGACGATGCCAGCATAGCCTGGCATAAAGCACGGACATCAGGTAAGTGAATGGGAGCCTGCTGGCTCTCGTGGAGGATGTAGTGTGCCTGCTCATCTCTCAGGGGAACAAGGCAGCAGTGCTGAAGGACAGCTCCATGGCACAAATGCCTCACCCCACCTCACTCATCATCACATGAGACACAGGAGCAGCGCCCAGGGGAATAGGCTGAGTTATGCTCTTTTCTCACAGACAATGCTCAGATGAAGCTGACAATTGAATTTGCTGGTTAATCCTGAGCAATGTGAGGTGATAAGAAGTTTGCACATTGTGAGCTTCTTACCACCTCAAATTGCATATGGCCCCAGATGCTCTTCTGCTCACTTCACAACAAACCAACATTCTACACTGGTGCACCCTGCCAGCAGTAAAAATGTCCCCACCAGTGACAAATTGATACATTAAGAATGTAAATCAAGTTACATTTGGTTACTTGATGGTAGGAAGGTTGCTGAGGAGCTCCGCTGAGAGATTCCTTGGGGGAACCTATTCACTGAGCCCATGAACTCACCATGCGCATATGGAGCTGTATTGTAAGGCCTGGCAGATCTCTCGCCTTCCTTCAGCCTCTATACCCCAATCTTACTCCACGCTCTTTACCTATAGCCAGTCCGGGAGACAAGTTGTGCCTACCGGACTACAGTTACCCCCAGGACTTAGAATGCAAGGTATAGAGGCTGAGGCTGGGAAGACAGGAGTACCACCAGAACCCACTAGGCAAGGACAGGCAATGATGGGTAATATCAGAAAGTAGTGTGGAATGAACTGTGGAGGAGCCAACTCAGATCACAGCTGGAGTGGACAGAAAAAAGCCAGGGAGGAAGATTCCTCAGAGCAACCGCAGCCACAATAACAAGACAAGGACAGACAGTAGGGAACGTTTATCAATCCAATCAATACGGTAGCAATGATAAATGTCCACACAAATACAAACAAGACTGGACAGAACTAGAAGGAGTGTTACCAATAACGATTGCAGCAATTGTAACGTCCACACGCCAGAATCAGAAGGAGCATCACAACCGCAGTGATGGCGAAGTCCAGGCGCTGCTATTCGCCACTGCAGGATTAGCACACGTTCGTAAGGAACAAAGCGATAACAAACAGTAGTCACCAGGCCCTGGAAGCCCATGACGCCAAGTGATGCCACTTCCTCAGGTGGCGTCATGCGAAAGGCGGCTAGTATAGTTGCCCCCAGTGCCAGCCTTCTCCCTCCTCCCTCCCCGCGGCTGCCGTTCTGTTCCCTGTAGTGGGGACCATTTCCTCTATGTTCTCCCCCAGCCCCTCTCCTCCGTCATAGAAGACTTCCGATCATGTTCAGATCAGACGGCTGCTGTGCAGAGGAAACTGAATAGCTGTTCCCTTCAGTGTCGATATACAGGAAGTACTGCAAAAAAATTGCACCGCTTCTACACCCTAAATGCCGGAAAGAATTGGACCGCCGGGGGAGGGTTAACCGTATTATGCAGGCAGAAAGCTGCATTTCAAATCTGGAAGGTGAGCAGGACTCAGGAGAAGGCAAGGGGAGCTAAGCAGGCTGGTGGCAAAAAAAATGAGATGCATGATAAACGACAGCGCCTAGAAAACAGGTTAACAATAAGCTGTGGTTTTACTAGATAATTGAAAAAGGCTTTGATAACGTGAGATAGTATTGGCTGATTGCGGTTGAGGCAAGGTGAATGTCAAGGGGCAAATAATTAAACTTCTAGAGGCTATGCAAAAGGAACAAAAGCAGGGACGCCCTATATCACCTTTAATTAGAGCCTACCAAGAACAGCTTATCCTGATTGGAAAGTAAACAGTTTCTTAAGCAGTGTTTGATGACGATATTACAAGAAGGGTGGTTTTCCTCTACTCTGAAAGAAGCAATCGTCAGGCCTCTACTCAAGAAACCATCCTTAGACCCAGATGCTCTAAACAGCTACAGACCTGTCTCAAACCTCCCCTTTCTGGGAAAAGTTATTGAAAAGGCTGTCTACCTTCAACTTGAAGCCAGGCTCTCCAGAAACAACATCCTTGACCCTCTTCAATCTGGTTTCAGGAAATATCACAGCTGTGAAACAGCCCTCACCCAGATTTGCAATGATCTGCTCATTGCAAGAGACAAGGGTCAATGTTCCATCCTGATTTTGCTCGACCTCTCAGCGACTTTTGACACAGTCGATCATGAAATCTTACTCAACAGGCTACAAGAGTACTGTGGCATAGATGGCATTTTTCTCCGGTGGTTCAACTCCTTCCTGGCTGGCAGAACACAAAGGGTAGCCTTAGGGCCCTTCCTCTCCAACCCAGTACCACTAAAATACGGTGTACCTCAGGGCGCAATATTATCCCCTTTACTGTTCACCATATACATGCTGCCACTTGGAGAAATCATACAAAAACATGGCCTGACATATCATTGCTATGCTGATGACACCCAGCTATATTTGTCATTCAAACCTGATGTCACAGACCCTACTCCACAAATAAACGCATGCTTAGCTGAGCTTCAGGAGTGGATGAATAATAATTGGCTAAAACTTAATGCTGACAAAACTGAGGTTCTTGTTATCGAGGGCCAGGGCTCAACAGCAAAGCAGCTCCAGTCTCAACCAACACCGCTAAGGATAGGAAGCTCAGACCTGAACAACTCAGACTGTGTGCGCAGCCTGGGAGTACTGATTGATGGGAAATTAAGCTTCAGGAATCAAATCTCAGCTGTTGTGAAACATTCCTTCTTTCACCTAAGGAATATTGCAAGGATTAAACACCTAATTCCTTCAGAGGATCTTCCAACCCTAGTTCATGCCTTCGTCACATCAAGGTTAGACTACTGCAACGTCCTCTACACAGGCCTGCATAAGAAAGACTTACGCCGCCTGCAATTAGTACAGAATGCCACCGCAAGGCTGTTAACGAGCCAACCCCGCCATTGCCACATAACACCAACCCTGAGCTCACTCCACTGGCTACCGATAAAATGGAGAATTCTGTTTAAGATTGGCTTACTGACATTCAAATCCTTGCACAATCTGGGCCCTGGATACCTGAAGGACTTGTTGCAACTACATCACACCCCCCACAATCTTAGATCAAAAGGACGTAACACCTTTGTCACCCCCAGAGTCCACCTCAAAACCTTTGGAGACAGAGCCTTTTGTCATGCTGCCCCTACACTTTGGAACTCTCTGCCACACCCAATCAGGACAGCCCCATCCCTGGAAGCATTTAAGTCTAAACTGAAAACCTACCTTTTCAGTCTGGCATTCATGAACATCTGACTATCTCCTCTGTAACACAACCCAGCCTGAAACCCTGTATTAATCTGAGACACAACTATGCGCTTTGAGTCCTATGGGAGAAAAGCGCTTTACAAATGTTATTGTATTGTATTGTATTTTCATGGCAATTGGCAAATCCAAGGGATGAACTTTCCAAAGTTTTTCATGTTATAAGGGCTATAGACAAATAAAGTGACTTTAAAGTGAATCAAAGAGTGAATTGCTATATCTCAGTATGACACCAGATGGTGCAAGTGATGGAAGAAACTCTCAGGTTCAGCTAAAGACTCAAGTAAAATATTTGGCGAATAAGTTAAAGTGGACCTGAACTCTTGCGCAGGACAGAAATGTACCCTGTATGTATTTAGAGAGTTTAGCTTGTCTAATTCCCCTCATCTGTGTACAATCACAAGATGTAATTTGATCTCTCAGCTGTGTCAGCTCAAGAATCTTATCTGCCATGGCAGAGCAGCTAGTTTGTAAACAGAGAATGTTAACCCTATGTCTGCTTCCATGAAAGCAGGAAGTAGACACACTGCAGAGTCATTGCAGGATTTGTATCAGCTGTAATAAAGAAATGTTTTTCTTTAAATGTTATTATGCTATTGTATATCTTTTAGAATAGAGAGGAAGTTCTGAGTTCCGGTCCGCTTTAAGTAAGGATCCAAACTCTCTATACTCCTTGAGTTATGACCCCTCGATAAAACAATTAAAAAACAAATTAGCTGACTGGGAAAAGCTGGCATTTAATCTCATGGGAAGATCAACTATTATCAAGTCGTCTGCTTTGGCCAACTCTCTCAACCTCTGCAGACTATCACACTGCTTATGAAACATAAGGATATTAAACAGAGAGGGTGTTTTCCAGGTTCTTTTTGGTAGAACGGAAGGTGAGAATAGAAATAGCTAAATTTAAATTGCCAGAAAACTAGGCAGGACTGGGCCTGCAAGACATACGGAATTATAACTTATCTTGTCCTTTTTTGACACATTAGATGTTTGGGTTGTCAGACTAGTACATAGGACAACAAGTTAAATAATCGTATTCAATGCCAAGCCGCTGCAGCTAAAGCAAATACAATTTTGTGATGCATTAAAAGGGAAATAACTCGAGATGCATAATATTGCCCCATTCAACTCTCTAGTAAGGCCACATCTGGAATATGGAATCCAATTCTGGGCACCACATTGAATTATTACTATAACTATTGAGGTTGAAGTGCAGATTAAGAAAAAATTGTATTCTTAATTAGAAGGCCAACAATGGTAGTGTCATCAGCAAATTTAAAGTCCTTGGCAGTTTGCCATGGATCTGCAGTTATTCATGTACAGGAGAACAATATCGGTGACAGGACATAGCCGTGTAGGGTACCCATGTTGGTGACCCTTGGTTCACAGGAGATATTACTAAACTACATGACTTGGGACCTGTTGGGGAGAAAGTGCTGCAAGATTATCCTGTAATATGCAGGGGCAGATGGTATTAAAAGCCAAGCTGAAGTCCAGAAAGGGGATTCTGGCATACGAGTCTGATCTATCCAGGTGGTGGCTGATAAGCTCCAGGCAGATATCGATGCCAACGTTTATGGACGTACTCTATACCTAAACTGGAACCGGTCCAGTAGGTGCAATTTAGAGTGCTTAAAGTGGTACAAGACCATTCTTTCAAAGGTCATCATGATGACAAACTAAAGAGTCACGTGCCTGAAGTTTTTAAGGTCAGAGACTTCCTGCTTTTTAGGGACCGCATTACACCGGAAGCTGATGGGTGACGAGCGGCTTACACAGGAGCATTGCCGAAGCCCTGAAACCACGAGGATTTGTGACAATCAGTTTCAGCTTTGCAGCGGTTGGTGCCCCTATTAAGAAAGAGCAGTCCGTGCGGGTGGGGAGGAGCGCGTTGGACCTCACTAACACTGCCGACAGCTGACGGGTGACGAGCGGAGTACACAGAAGTATTATGCCGCATTGCCGGAGTTCTGCAACTACGAGGACTTGTGACAATCGGTGTCAGTTTTGCAGCGGTTGATACCGCTATTAAGGAAAAGCAGCCCGTGTTAGTGGGCGGAAGAGAGGAGCATGTTGGCCCGTACTGACACTGCCAGGAGCTGACTGGTGACAAGCGGCTTACAGAAAGGATACACACCGCACTGCAGGGATTACTCCGGATTAATAACACGGACCTCTGCAACTAAGATGAGTATCTCTGATGATCCGGTGTGCTGGGGATTTAGGGATGACGTGTCCTAGGGTGCAACCATACGACCATAAGACGCACCAACATTTTCTCCCTCTTTTTGGGGGGGAAAAAGTGCGTCTTATAGTCCAAAAAATACGGTATGTGAAGTGTTGTACCTTTTTTTCTGGTTAAACTCAATTAACTCTTTTTTCAACCCAACAAACTATTTAACTATAAGCTGGAAACAATTATTACCGAAGGGGAGCAAAAGAATGTTACTACTTTTATATCAACATCTGCTTGTTTCCAGATTTGAGGAGCCACTGCTTTGTTTGGGAGCCTGGAGAGGGGATGTTCCTGAGAGTGGTCAGAGGTTTTTGGTTTCCTTATTTCAGATATCTTGATGAAGGATTGAGTGGTAGAACTTAGGTTTTTGCATAGGGTGTATATGTTTCTGGCCAGAGTTATGAGGTTTGATACAACAGCTTCAGGTAGGTGTGGAAGATGTGGTGCAAAAATGACTGTTTTTTTTTTCATGTGGTATATGGAACTGCTCTAATCTTGCTCCCTATTGGGAACATTTGCATGGAGGTTTTTGCTGTAACTTAGGACATCTCCCAAAAAGGATGATATTAGAAGGATGTGATGAACTGGGCCTCTATAAAAAAAGCAACTGTACTTATACATTTTTCAAAATTTGGTCAAGATGGATGGGCTGTGTATCTTTAAGGCTGGTTTCACACCAGGACGTTGCATTTTAGGGGACGTTAAGGTCGCATAACGTGCCCCTAACGCAACGCCTGGTGGTGTTGGAGCAGGACGCTACCAAGAGCCGCGTTACAAGCAGCTCTTGGTGCGCCTGCTCTGTCTGAGGCACTGCGGAGACCACGTGAGCGGAGCTCTCTGCATCACGTGGTCCCGCCAGCCAATCAGCGGCCGCTCCAAAAAGAAAACACTGCAAGTGCAGTGAATATTAAGTAGCCATGTGCCTGGCTACGTAGCGGCCTCTCCCCGCCTCCTCTCCGCCCCCAAAATAAAAAACCCACCCGTACTGAGCATGTGCAAACAGTCTAACGCAGCTTCGCCGCTTGTAAAGTACTGCATGCAGTACGTTATCAGGACATGCTGCGTTACAATGCAACGCAACGTGGGCACTGTGAACAGCCCATTGATTTTTCATTGCTGTGCGGTGGGGTGCGTTACAGGCTGCTCTAACGTGTGCCTGTAACGTCCCACTGTGAAACCAGCCTTACAGTTAGCAGTACTTTGAGCAAAAGACAGATAACTATATGGCCTATAAGTTGAGTAACAGGTTTTTTGCAGCTTAAATTTAGAGTTGTTGACTTACTATCGATCAGGATGAAGGAGTTTGATGTAGCAGTGCGAGGTAGCTGGATGGCTATGAGGAAGTCAATATGAAGTGAGGACTAGAGAGAAATGTTCTTTAAAATTGTGCATAGGGCTTATATCCCAATTAAAAGGACCCTTCAAACATGAAGGAATGACTGGACAGGTAGAATCACCTCTGTGTCCAAAGTGTAATGGCCATAATCCAGATCTAAACTACATGCCTTGGTCATGCCCTGAGATTCAGTAAAAATGGTGTGGGAGAAAGCATTGGGTGAAATGAACAAGGTTACAGGATACAAACATGAAGTAGAGATGTTACTTTTGTTTCATGTTCCAGATCTCCAAGTGGATCAAATTGCCCAATCTGTATCTAAACATGAGCCCTCTAGACCTATTAGACACTCAGAAAGCAATTATGAAACCTTGGATAATGCCAGATCCAGCACCAACATCTTTATTGCAGGAACTAGTTGATCACCTTCTGCAGATGGAAAAATTAAACCTAGGAAAAGATAACAAGGCTCGTACAAAAAAAAAAGTAAGACATGGAGGAGATATGTAGAGATCTCATATTCTGATGATCAAATATTGCACTTAATGAAGTCTTTTGAAAATACCACATGTATCTAACAAACCAGATAGCGGTCACATTGGGCAGATTGGAGGTCTGAGTATGATTAGAGGTTTGCCTGGAGAGGATGTTGGGAGGGATGAAGCAGGGATGGGGATCGGGATATGGGCGATGAGGGGGGTTTGGGTTTATGTTTAGTGTTGTTTAGTTAATTCTATAATTATGACCCTGGTTTAACCTACTGTCAGTTATTGACATTGCTTATCATGTATGCGCTATGGATGGGATGTGCACCTAGAAGGATTCCACTCGAAATATGTCTATTCCTTATGACAAGACATGTGGTGTCATTTTTCTTGATAATGGTTCCGTTATTATGTTTAAGAGTAACTATGATTCATCTGTAATTCTTTCTAAGATGTTTTTCATATATCTTTGTGCTAGGGATGGGATGAATCCACAATTTCTTCGAATCCGAATCCGGATCCGAATCTAAAAAGGTTCTCGAATATCTCGAACCTTTCGAATCCCGAATCTAACGAATCCTGCACATAAAAATTGTGCGATCCGTGGTATAGTTGCCCGCAGTATAGGTACCCAGGCATAGGTAGCGAGGTAAAGGTGCCTTCAGTATAGCTAGCTAGGTATGGGTGCCTTCAATATTGGTAGCTTTCAGTATAGGTAGCAAGGTATAGGGGCCTGCAGTATAGGTAGCAAGGTATATGGACCTTCAGTATAGGTAGTAGCGTTTATGGGCCTTCAGTATAGGTAGCAGGGTATATGGGCCTTCAGTATAGGTAGCAGGGTTTATGGGCCTTCAGTATAGGCAGCAGGGTATATGGGCCTTCAGTATAGGAGTCAGGGAATATGGGCCTTCAGTATAGGTAGCAGGGTATATGGGCCTTCAGTATAGGTAGCAGGGTATATGGGCCTTCAGTATAGGTAGCAGGGTATATGGGCCTTCAGTATAGGTAGCAGGGTATATGGGCCTTCAGTATAGGTAGCAGGGTATATGGGCCTTCAGTATAGGTAGCAGCGTATATATGCGCCTTCAGTATAGGTAGGTAGCAGGGTATAGAGGCCTTCAGTATCGGTAGCAAGGTACGTGTGCCTTCAGTATCGGTAGCAAGGTATAGGGGCCTTCAGTATAGGTAGCACAGTACATGTGCTTTCAGTATTGGTAGGTAACTAGGTATAGGGGCCTTCAGTATAGGTAGCAGGGTATATGTGCCTTCAGTATAGGTAGCAGGGTATATGTGCCTTCAGTATAGGTAGGTAGCTAGGTATAGGGGCCTTCAGTATAGGTAGTAAGGTACATGTGCCTTCAGTGTAGGTAGGTAGGTATGTAAAGGGACCTTCAGTATAGGTAGCAGGGTATAGGGCCTTAAGTATAGGTAGGTATGTAGGTAGGTAGGTATAGGGGCCTTTAGGTAGGTAGGTAGGAAAAGGGACCTTCAATATAGGTAGCAGGGTATAGGGCCTTAAGTATAGGTAGGTATGTAGGTAGGCAGGTATAGGTGCCTTTAGGTAGGTAGGTACGTATAGGGGGCCTGTAGGTAGGTAGGTAGGTAGGTAGGTAGGTATTGAGGCCTGTAGGTAGGTATAGTGGCCTGTAGGTAGGTAGGTAGGTAGGTAGGTATAGGGGCCTTTAGGTAGGTAGGTAGGTATAGGGGCCTTTAGGTAGGTAGGTAGGTACGTATAGGGGGCCTTTAGGTAGGTATAGGGGGCCTTTAGGTAGGTGGGTATAGCGGCCTGTAGGTAGGTAGGTAGGTATAGCGGCCTGTAGGTAGGTAGGTAAGGATAGTGGCCGGTAGGTAGGTAGGTATAGTGGCCTGTAGGTAGGTATAGTTGCCTGTAGGTAGGTAGGTATAGTGTCCGGTAGGTAGGTAGGTATAGGTGCCTTTAGGTAGGTAGGTATGTATAGGGGGCCTGTAGGTAGGTGGGTAGGTAGGTAGGTATTGAGGCCTGTAGGTAGGTTTAGTGGCCTGTAGGTAGGTAGGTAGGTATAGGGGCCTTTAGGTAGGTAGGTAGGTATAGGGGCCTTTAGGTAGGTAGGTATAGGTAGTAAGGAAGGTCCGCAACGATGTCTCTTTCAATGCTCAATCTTTATTCAGGACATATCCACATGACAGTAAAAAAGCACAGCTGACATGTTTCGGGCCAGACATGCCCTTAATCATAGCTAAAAAACATGGCTGATCTCCTTTGCTTTTATAGGTAGTGACAAACCAGGGCGGAGCACAGACCACTCCTACAAGGGAGGGGTCGAAAGCAAGTGTCATGCTCCACACATATGGAGGTCACACCATATACAGACATATGTTTAATACTCTAAAAGCCATACAAATAAAGCATAAAAACAAGAATAAAGCAAAAACAGAAAAAGGAACAACAAAATTATGGAGTCACACAAATGATATAGAGGCACAAACAGAAAGCCAGATACACGCTATAGTACCTTAACAAATGTTCACAATTGAAAATTCCTTACTACCTTGTACTTAGGGGGATAGTAGGGATAGTGTTAGGTAGGTAGGTAGGTAGATAGAACCCCCCTCCCCCCCCAACCCCCCCACGGCCCCCTCCGTCCCCCGTGCCTCCTCCGCTCACCCCTGCATAATAATCTACTCACCTTTCCCGTGGAGTGCAGAGCGGCAGACCTCTTCGTTACTTCCTTGTTCCCTCTAGTGGCCGGACCGGCTCTTACTGATGACGTCATTGTAAGAGCCGGTCACTAGGGGGAACCAGGAAGTCGGCGAGAGGTCTGCCGCTCTGCGCTTCGCTATGGATAGGTGAGTGGATGGTAACTATGCGGGCAGGGGGGGCGAGCGGAGGAGGTGCGGGGGGTTGGAGGAGGACGAGTGCGAGCGGCGGATGCGCGGCGATGCGGCGTCGGGATTCGGCGGATTCGTATAGTGGAAAATGGCGTCGGGATTCGAATCCACGAATCTCGAATATTTCCTAATATTCGAGGGATTCGTGGATTCGCAGGATTCGTCGTCCCACCCCTACTTTGTGCCTTTATTGAGTGCATCAATAAAAATATAAAAAATAGAGTTGTTTCAACCCTAATATACTGTATACTGCATACTCAATTAAAATAATCTTTAAAATATTTCTGGGGTGTAAGAAGCAAAGGGATATAATTGTAAGTTATTTTTCTGCTAGCTTGGACATCCCTTTTAATTCCTCCTGTTTTTTCCACAGAATAGAAAAGTAATTGTTATCTTCTTGTACTCCATGGAGAGATACATTGCAGACTTGACATTTGGAGGAGAAATCTGTATCTTCACACTTGGAAACAAGTCAGCATTCCCCTTGGCACACATACATGACTTGCTTCTTGGAGTTGGATCACCTCATCGCTTGCTGGACGTAGCTCGTGTTGGCCCAAGCATTGCTGACACAGTGAGGTTAAACAATGCTGAGGTTAAATAATCTGCAGTGCCTGTGGGGTTTGCAAGCACAAACAATGTGGAATTTAGTTAGCACTCATATTTTTAAAGCACATTCATCAGGGTCAGTTTTTTTGTATAGCTGCTGATCTTTTACATAATTGTTCTTTATTGAGAAAGCATAGGCTTTTGAAAGAATTTAAAAATAATATTATTGCAATGTGTACTAGAAATAGCATTGGGTGTGCCAGTCTTTAGTATAAAAATCAATACATTTTGGACACATAGGGCCCGATCCAATTCATTTTTTCTCCTAGATTTTCTCCTATAAGAAAATTCTACATCTGTTTAAAGTAACTTTTCAGCACTCTGCAATGTAAAAAGTATCAAAAAGTTGGTGAAAAAGTACTGTCAAAATTATTCTGAGTATTTTCTTGTTTGCTGGTGGCTTAAAGGGCATCAAATTAACCTCTAGGACAAAACTTAGGAGAAAAAGTAAATTGGATCGGACCCATGGAGTATTGTAACCTGGTTATTTTAGCCACTTTACCACCAGCGGTGCGGATAACTCCGTCCCTTTTTCCATCCTGTCAACACCAGGGATGGAGATATCCGCACCTCCCGCCGTTCCCGCCGCTGTCCGCGCTCCCGCTCACTCGTGCGCGGCCCCCCCGCGCTCGTGCAAGCCGCCGCCCGCTCGCCCCGGAGATCAATGAACGGGAAAATTGTTCCTGTTCGTTGATCTAAGCCCCCCGCATTGATCGGCTGCTTTTATGAGAAGCAACGCGATCATTGTAAAAAAAAAAATGTTTCCCAGCCTCATAACACTTCCTGCAAGCGTACTTTCTACGCTTGCAGGTTGCATAAACAAAAAGTTACTTTGGCCATCTTATAGCCAAATAGTAAAACTACACCCTAAAGCATTTTTCATATACAAATACATTAGTTTTACACTAAAAATTAACTCATTACCTCCCACACTCCCCAATTATTTTTTTTGTAATGAAAAAAAAAAAATACAATAAAAAAATACATAAATAGTTACCTTAGGAACTGAACTTTTTAAATATTTCTGTCAAGAGGGTATAACACTGTTACTTTATAAACTATGGGCTTGTAATTAGGGATGGACGCAAAACTGAAAAAAATACACCTTTATTTCCAAATAAAATATTGGCACCAAACATTGTGATAGGGACATAATTTAAATGGTTTTATAACCAGGACAAATGGGCAAATCAATTTCATGGGTTTTATTACAGTAGCATGTATTATGTGAAAACTATAATGGCCGAAAACTGAAAAATAATGAATTTTTTCCCACATTTTTTCCTATTTTCCCATTAAAACACATTTAGAATAAAATAATTCTTGGCATAATGTCCCACCTAAAGAAAGCCCAATTGGTGGCGAAAAAAACAAGATGTAGTTCATTTCATTGTGATAAGTAATGATAAAGTTATAGACTAATGAATGGAAGGAGCGCTGAAAGGTGAAAATTGCTTTGGTGCTCAACAACAACAACAACAACAACAAATAACATTTGTAAAGCGCTTTTCTCCCGTGGGACTCAAAGCGCATAAGCATGGCTCCGACCATCGTGGTACAGGGGAAGAATTTTATAAATCTGGAAATGCCAGGCTAAACAGGTGGCTTTTCAGTCTGGATTTGAATAGCTCCAGGGATGGTGCTGTCTTTACTGGGTGTGGTAGGGAGTTCCAAAGAGTAGGGGCAGCATGACAGAAGGCTGTCATGACAGAGAAGTGCTGTCATGACAGAAGTGCTCAAGGGATAAAACACCTCAGTTGTGAAGTGGTTAAGTTATATTTTTATCAATATTATTAAAAAAAATGACCCAAAAAGTCACAGAAGATGTTGAAGTTGTACTTTAGTATGTCTAATGGTGGCCACACATGGTAGAATTTTTTCATACAATCTTTTTCTATGTAATATAAGGGAACTGCCCAAATTATCCTTTCAGTATACTCACTTAATTTACCCTTATACTACATAGAAATGGTAAGATTGTATGGAAAAATTGTACCATGTATGGCCACCATTAGAATTTTTTTTTCCATCAATACATTTTTATTGTTTTTATGGAGTATAAAAACATAACATTAACAGTAACACTACGATTGTAGTACAAATTGTACATATAATGAGCAGTAAAGTATATATTAAATCATACTTAACACTTATATTGATTATCGGACTGAAGAGGATAGATATGAGGTCAATGATTAAGGGGTCTTCTTGTTTAGACATCATGTAATCCAATGCTAGACAACTTCTTCGTATCTCAACCACATACCCAATTCAGGCTGGTTGGTCGGATAAGTGATCTAGTTGGTCTGTGCAATTGGAGCTGCGATCAGATGATCAACCAATTGCTATTTTGGATCTTGTTGTAGTATGTTGGATTTTAGCATCATGCATTTGGATTCCATTAATTTGTTGAATGTGGTTTTACCGTCCTTATCATTTGTCAAAGGGACATTGATATATTAACCAGTTCACCCCCAAGGGTTTTTATCCTAACGGACCAGAGCAATTTTCAGTTGTCAGCGCTCCTCCCTTTTATTCCCTAATAACTTTATTACTACTTATCACAAGAAAATGATCTATACCTCGTTTTTTTCGCCACCAATTAGGCTTTCTGTGGATAGTACATTTTGCTAAGAATTTTTTTATTCTAAATGCATTTTAATGAGAAAAACAGAAAAAAAAAGAAAAAAAATCATTATTTCTCAGTGTTCAGCCTTTATAGTTTTAAAATTAAACATTCTCCTGTGGATAAAACAAACACGTTTTATTTGCCCAGTGGTCCCGATAATTAAACCGTTTAGATTATGTCCCTACCACAATGTATGGCGACAGTATATTATTTTGAAATATAAGTGGTTATTTTTCTGTTTGTTCTGGCCATAATTACAAGCCCCTATGTAATAAATTAAAATTAATTTTCCCCCATAAAATATAGAATAAAAAAAGCTGAGTCCCTAAGGCAACTATTTTTTTTTTTTTTTTAAGCTGATTTTTTTTTTTTACAAGTGTTTTTTTTGGGGGGGAGGGTTGGAAGTGTAATTTTATTAATGATGTGTCTATACTTGAAAATGTATGTGTTTTGTAGGTGTAATATACTTTTTGGCCACAAGATGGCGCTGGTGAACACTCATAGGACGTGTTCACTTTTTTTTTTTTTTTTTTTTTTTACACACTTTATTAAACTGTTACATTTCCTGTTTATGTGAATGGACGTAGCCGCTGTTCGCGGTCACGTCCATTCACTCCAGGCACTGCGATTGGGTAGAGGACTGTTCAGTCCTCTTCCCCAATCGCCCAGCACGGGATCCCGACGGTAATGGCGGCGGTAGCGGCGGACACAGGGCGGTAGCAGCGGCGGGAATGCGCGACGTATTAAAACGTCATGTTGCTGTTAATAGCGGTAAGCATGACGTTTTAATACGTTAGGATGGCGGTAAATGGTTAAATAAAGTACAGGTAATATAATTTAGTAGCCAACAGGGCTAACATTTCACTTACATTGAGTCTTAACTATGTATGGGGGTAACTTTTCCTCAATGGTCTTGATCCTAAATGAGCTTCTAGAATTAGATTTCTGTTGTAGATGGATAGGAGATTTGCTATAAGTATAGGATCATTGGATTTCCAGTGAGTAGTAATCATATGTTGAGTAGCTAATAATAGATGACAGATCTGGGCTTTATATTGAGTATCAATCGTCTCGAAGTACAAATGTAAAAGTGCTATACGAGCCGTTAATTGAAACGAGGGCATAACATTATGCCTAATAAGTCGTTCTATGGCATTCCACAGCATTCTGATTGATGGACAGTCCCACAACATATGTACTAATATGCCTATTTGTGACAAACATTTCCAACATAGCGGAGACAATTTAGGAGCATATAATGCCATTTTTTTAGGTGTAAGATACCATCTCATGGTTATTTTTAGGTGTTGCTCCCAGTGTGAGGTACAGTTGGAGAATTTTGATATCACTCTATTAGCTGCTAATAGCTGGGGAACATCAATTTGTGTAGCTAGATCATGTGACCATATTTGAGCGTATTTGTTTATTGGTGATCTAGGTGTGGTGATAAGTTCATCATACTATAACGCTATAGCACCCTTGATCGATTTTTGGGCCTTCATCCTTGTGAGAATTTTGCTATTTAAGTTTGGAATATATATTCGTTTGGACTTGAGAAAAGTGATTATTTGGTTACAAGGAAATCTAGAAGATGTTGGGAGAGAATATTTTACCTTTAATTTTTCAAAGCTTTTAATTGTTACGTTTGAAAAAAAGCTCATTTAGGGTGGTAAATCTTGCTTTCTGTAAAATCATGGTGTTAACATCAGGGTTAATTTTGGGTTGTATAGATAGATCTCTATGTGGAGGATGTTTTAGATAGTATTCCCACGCTAAAATTGTAGATTGGATTGTTAATAAGTCTGTTTTAGGGGGTTTAAATCCTAATAGGATACTGGATAGCAAGTCTCTTGGGCTTAGTTTTAATATCTCACCCTCCATTGTCACCCATCGTTTTTCTGAAGTACTCAACCACCAGGAATTCGCTAGTCCTAAATTACAAGCGTAATAGTATGTTTCCATATTTGGGATGTCTATTCCTTCTTTTTTCTTTGGTAGGATCATAGTGGAGAAAGCAATGCAAGATTTTTGACCATTCCATATAAAGTTACAAATAATTTTTTTAGAATTTTTTTTTAAATTACCTGTAATGATCCGCTCAGCTGGCTGCACAGGCAGACAGCTGTTTGACCATACCTTAAGTCTGTGGGATGCAGGTCTCTTTGCAAGCTTCAGACCTGCTCTGCTGAGGAATTTGCAATACTGATTATGCAAATTGTCTAGTCTCCTCCCTTGAAGGCTTGCAGCATAAATACCATGTGATCCCACAGTCCTTCGCTGGTCATCATGGTTTGTTACTGTTGAAACACTCCTGGAGTGTCAGCCTTGCTATTGTCTGCTAAATATTATCTTAGAGTATTCCTGGGGATTGCATTAGGCATCCCTATAGCAAAGTCAGCTTGCATTATCTGTTTTGCCTGTGTTGTCTCTCTGCTGCGATTGTCCTGTCGCCAGCGGTGGTCGACAGGTAATCGTTCTGTCTGTCAGGGGTGCTAACCAGAGCAGCGGTTGCTACTAGTAGCCCCATCTGTTTGTCTGTCTGGATCGCACTCGCTCTGGCGGTAAGAGCAGTGGATCCTACTAAGCTCTGTTTCTGTGCTTGGATCACACTGGCTCTGGCGGAAAGAGCAGTGGATCCTACTAAGCTCTGTTTCTGTACTTGGATCGCACTTGCTCTGGCGGTAAGAGCAGTGGATCCTGATAACTCTGTTTCTGTGCTTGGATCACACTTGCTCTGGTGGAAAGGGCATTGGAAAGAGCGGTGGAGCGGTGGATCCTGCTAACTCTGTTTCCCTACTTGGTTCACACTCGCTCTAACGGAAAGAGCAGTGGATCCTTCCTGTCCTGTCTCTGAACCTAGATCGCACTCGCTCTGGCGGAAGAGCGGTGGATCTTATCTGACCTATTCCTGTTTCTGTTTGGCTCCTGCTAACTCTGTTTCTGTGCTTGGATCACACTTGCTCTGGAGGAAAGAGCAGTGGATCCTACTAAGCTCTGTTTCTGTACTTGGATCGCACTTGCTCTGGCGGTATGAGCAGTGGATCCTGCTAACTCTGTTTCTGTGCTTGGATCACACTTGCTCTGGCGGTAAGAGCAGTGGATCCTACTAAGCTCTGTTTCTGTGCTTGGATCACACTTGCTCTGGCGGAAAGAGCAGTGGATCCTACTAAGCTCTGTTTCTGTACTTGGATCGCACTTACTCTGGTGGAAAGAGTGGTGGATCCTGCTAACTCTGTTTCCCTACTTGGTTCACACTTGCTCTGGCGGAAAGAGCAGTGGATCCTTCCTGTCCTGTCCCTGAACCTAGATCGCACTCGCTCTGGCGGAAGAGCGGTGGATCTTATCTGACATATTCCTGTTTCTGTTCGGTTGTCTGTCTGGATAGCACTCGCTCTAGCGGTAGCAGCGGTGGTTCCTTTTGTACTCTGTCTGGAAGTGTAGGCCAGAGCTGCGGTTGCTGCTGGCTGCTCCTTCTCTCTGTCTTGTCTGATACGAACGCTTGCTGTAGGCTCGGTGGGGTAACCGTTAAGCAAGCGTTCTCTGTTTCGTGTTAGTGTGGCGTTGGTTAGTTAGGGTGGCGTGCTTGTCTCTGTTGCACTTAACGTGCGGAGACCGCGCCGTAAACGCGTTCGCTGTTGCGAATGAGTGCGGTGTTCGCGTTTAGCTAGCGTTTGTTATTTTCCTTATCTTCTTATTGTTGTTTGCTGTGCCTTTGCTACTCTCGTGCTCTGTCTTGCTCAGTCTTGTGTCACTTCTGGCAATTGCCTCTCTCGCGATTGCGTTCCTACTTTGTTTCTGCTGTTGTGTGTTCACCGTCGCAGGTTGGCGACTAGATTGGTGCACACACATACACCCTGTCTCTGTGCTCTCTCTCTTCAAGGGCTATCTTGCCCTGCATTGCCTCCCCTCGTACAATTCCTATCTGGCATCTGTGGCTGGGCAGAGGATCTGTTGCTCTGCACTCCACAGTTCCACCTGCCGGCAGGAATTCCCCTCTACAGGTGCGTTGCACCTATAGCTGGGTTCTCTCAGATTATACGCTTGTGGAGGATTTCCGCAGTGTCAGCGCGCATCCTGTGTGCTGACCATGGAAAGAATTCCACAATTGTTACATTACTTCAAGGAGTTTATTAATGTAAAGATCTACTTCCCCATCACAAGTTTCATAAACAATTGTGAAATGGTAATAAAAAATAGAGAGAAAGATAAGAAACTCTTGTTAATTCTATAAATTTCTATAATATCAAATGCCAGTTTCCTTTTGGTCCCACTACCTACTTGCTATCGATGGAGGAGGAGGGGTGATAGCGGAGTTCATAATGGAGCGGCGTATGGTCGGCAGTGTAAGTAGGGTGATGTGCTTGGCTGAGATAATATGGCTCTTCAGATCTTTTGAAAGCATTACAGGATGGCCATACTAGATTCTCTGCAGAAACATTCCTGACCTGCCGCCTCAGCTACTACAGTTACTACAATACGCCTACAGACAAAGTGTAATTTAGAGCCCTGGATTCTTATCCCTACAGTGAGAAAAGAAAAAAGAAACACAGGCTAGTTCTATGTAGGACTGGATCTTCACATGTACGTGTTTATATCATCATTTTCAGTTCTTCAGCTAGCCTTTAAAGCCTAAGTAAACCATGGTAGCAACATTTCTGCTTGATATCCTGTACCAATTAAAGATATTAGAGTGGTGCATCCCCTTAAAGTATACTTGACCCGAAGCAAGGCTTCTTAAGGTAAACTAAGAGGTATGTTGCTAGACCCACATACCTCTGTGTATTGTCCTTCTTCTCTTTGTTCCCCCGAATCAGCACCCCCAACCAACACAAGGTCCAGGTTGTGTCCTGGATAATATTTAAACATGAGACTCAGAGCTCCAAGGTGAGAGTACTACCCACTAACTACATTAGCATTCCATCCACATATATTCTCCCATCTTCACGTCACCTTTCCTGAGCCTTATCTACCCTTGCACTCTCCACACTGCCTCTAATATTTCATCTCATCTGTTCCCTCCAACAAACTGCTTACCTCCCCTCATGGTGTTTGAGGTCCTTAACTATTCTACCACTATGCCAGCTCAAGCTTTACAACTACAAGGTCCATCAGCCCTGTGTAGACATGAACCTCCAACCCTTGGTTTGTGATCCAGACTCTGTCACTCCAGCTCCAGCCAGCCATCAGTAGTATGTATTAAATAAAATATAAAATCACTGCTTACACATAAATGTAAAGCTATTTGTTTTTTGAACCCATAAAAATAAAAAAAACTTACATTCGAGTCATCAACCATGGTCAGGCAATGATAAAAGCACATATAACTCCACAAACAGGAATGAAAGATAAGAAAAAAATGCAGTCAGCTTTCTTTTTACCTTATGCTGGAGTTATACGTTTTTTATCATTGCGTGTCTATGGTTGATTGATCCAAATGTCAGTTTTTGTTTTTATGGGTGCAATCAACAAATAGCTTTACATTTATGTAAGTGGTGTGCCCTTAGATTGTACATATTGCTCAATACATACCACTGACTGACTGACTTGGAGTTGGAGTGATGGAGTCTGGATCAGAAACCACGGGTTGGCAAGGCAGGATTTATACTTTTTGTGCCCCTAGGCCAAGTATGTTGTGGCTCCCCATTCCCGTGCAGCAGGGCCCCTCCCATTCCATGTGCAGCCCCCTCTTCCATATCTATTATCCATGTGTTGTAGCCCCTCTCTTTCATGAGCAGCTCCCTTGGGCCTCAGGTTTCCCTTTTTTCATATGTTCCTACCCATTTTCAGCCTCCTCTTTCATCTGTAGCAACCTCTCTTTCATGTTTAGGTGCCCCACTGGGCTACAGCCGTCCAAGGCACAGGCCTTTGTGGCCTTTCCAGAAATCTGGCCTCAGCGTGTTGGAAGTTCATATCTACACAGCGCTGATAGACCTTGTAGTTTAAGTCTACTTACAGCTGTTTATGATGTTTTTGGTGAAGCGAACGTTTGCTAATTTGGATGCTCTACACAGTGATCTGATACGAAGTAATGGTTTTCATCTATAATCCTGCCTGTGCACTGTGGACTGTTTGGATGTTACCTTTTTATTGTTCTTGGACAGACATATCTTGAGGCTGCAAGGAGGACTGGTTATATATATTGCAATAAGTATGCTGCATGATTTGTTCTGTTTTTTGTTCAGCCCAAATGATCCTTCACCATCGTTAGTAATGAAGCCCTTTCCTTATCTTGTCATACAGTGGTGTTATCATCAGTGATATTTCAGGACATATAGCTCCTTTCTAAAATTACAGTCTGTATGTACCAGCACACCTATGTCTACTGGTCTTTATACATTCTCCAAATTGGCATTGATTTCACCACCATATGACATGATAGAAAATGATTAGAGCAAACCTGAAGTGAAAATAAACGTATCAGATATTGGGCATTAGGGGCATAACAATAAACCCTGCAAGGGATGCAGCCGCAGGGGGGCCAAGAAGCCACAGGGGGCCCAGTCCTGAGAGACAACTAAGGGCACGGAGAAAAAAACTTTCTGCTCTCTGCACAATTGTTCTAATTTCTGCATCTGTTCAGCCACTGATAAGGAATCGTACAAAGTTTTGCAGACAAAGATTTGTAGACAGTCCCTATTCAGTGTGCAGCAGGTTCTTCTGTACAGCACCTAGTCCCCACCTCTCTACCTGTCCCCAAGTGCTCTGTACTGTAGTGATGCTGGAGAAGGCTGCAGAGCCAGTTCTGCTCCATCAGAGATGGACAGAGTGAGTATATTGAGCACTTGTCTGTCAGTTTTCTGTATGCGTTTTCTGCACACCATGTGTGTCTGTATGTGTGAAAACATGCATGTTTTATCACAGAAGCGGTTTGGGGGGAGGGGGCCCCATCCAAAGTTTCGCAGTGGGGCCCAGTGATTTCTAGTTACGCCCCTGTTGGGCATGATTCACAAAACTTTTTCACCTTTTTCCTCTGTTTTCTCCTTGTCTATGTTACATTTTTAAGCTCCCAAAGAGCAAAAAATATTAATAATTAGCCACCCTGGCATTTAATTGTTTTGCGGCGCTCGGCCTCGGGTGGTTTTTTTTCACTTTTTTTTTATCAATCATGTAGTTAGCCTAGCGCTAGCTACATGATTCCCCCCTCCCTGCGCTATCCCTCCCACCCCTCCGATCGCCGCCGGCGATCATACCCAACAGGAAATCCCGCTCTGAACGGGATTTCCTGTTAGCGCTTCTCTCGTCGCCATGGCGACGATCGGAAAGACGTCATTGACGTCAGGCAGTCCCGATCCACCCCTTAGCGCAGCCTGGCGGTGATTGGCCAGGCTGCGCAATGGGTCTGGGGGGGCCCTCTTTCATGGTGCGTAGCGGCGGCGAGCGGCGGCGATCGAGTAGAACACGCAGCTAGCAAAGTGCTAGCTGCGTGTTTAAAAAAAATTGTGAAAAACAACGCACCAGGGGCTGAGATATCTAGCCTGGCGGTACTAGACGAGCTGAGCTCGTCCATACCGCTAAGCTGATTAAGGTAAGAAAACTATATTGAAAAGAAGTTAATTAGGAACAACTTACTTTGAGTGATTGTTTTGCTTGTAAATGTGCTGAAAGGTAATTTTTAATAATAGAAAAATAAGTCATAAGTTTTGTGGACTGAGAAGTTTTTGTGTATTGACTTAATCCAATGAACTGTAGGGGCTTGATTCACTAAACCGTGATAACTCAAATATCACACCTTATCAAAGATCACACCTTATGAAAAGATATCACACCTTATCAAAGTTATCACACCTTATAAAAGTGAACATGTCTTATCAGAGTAGCATAGCGAGCGCTACAAATTTATGCCTGCTAATTGGCAATGGCACTCGTCTTGCCCTGAGCCCCTGCGGGTTTGTAGTGCTCGCTATGCTACTCTGACAAGGCGTGTTAACTTTGATAAGGTGTGATATCTTTGATAAGGTGTGATATCTTTTCATAAGGTGTGATAACTTTGATAAGGTGTGATATCTTTTCATAAGGTGTGATATTTGAGTTATCACGGTTTAGTGAATCAAGCCCCATGTGTTCTACAGCTAAGAAATAAAACATAAGTGGCAAAGAAAAAAGTCTCATATTGTTTTCCAGTACAGGAAGAGTTAAAAAAAACTTCAGTTGTTATTTACGCTAGAGAGCTTCTCTGAGCTATTACACCCAATTTGGTCCTGTTTTCTGAAGCTCTTAAAATGCCAATAAACAGTTGGAGATGGCTTGAGACAAGGTTTTACTACAGGAAAGTTCAAAGGATTTCTAAACTGACAGAAATATGACAGAAAATTTGATGGAATGATGCAATGTTTGAAAAAAAAAGCTGTATAACTGAAAATAAAAATATGAGACTCTTCTCTTTGATACTAATGTTCTATTCATTATCTGTACAACACATACAATTCATTATATCATTATTTTTTTTTTTTTTTGCTTCAGGTTTGCCTTAAAGCAGGATTATTACTGATATACCGCCTCATTTGGATCACCTTATCTCAAAGTCTGACATCTATTCATGTACCTCTTTTACATAAACCAGTTTATTAAACATAATGTGCAATATAGGGCTACTGACCCTAAATCTACCCAGCTTGAGTCAGACAAAGGCAGCTCCCATCAAAGGATTCCGATGCACTTAGCTTGATGACAGATCCTCTTTGATGAATCATGCTTGACCAAACTTTTCTATTTCCAGTATATCCAGACAGTATACAAATCAGTCAAACAACCCCTGGACTAATTCCACAGCATCCCAAGTTCGGTCAGCTTAAGAAAAGCCAAACGTTTAGATCTTGCCATATTCAGACATTTCAAAACCAAACGAGCACACTAATTATGAGATTATATAAACAGGTTGCATAATTCTGCTCTGAGCTGTTATCAAGGTCACGTTTTGCATTAAGCAACCTTTATTATGTGGATCATTAATGTCCAAATGAGAAGATCAGGTTTTGGGGAGAAAGAGAAAAATAAAATTCCTTTTTTCCAACTGGAGGGCTTGAAGCAATCCTGTTTCATATTACCACTCCATCCAATTCCCCAACCTTAAATGGACAAGAGGATATTAAATAGTACAACACAAAATAATTTCTGTTTATAGCACAAAGGAAGCTTTTATTTTCTGCATGAGCGGGAGGATTTCGATGGCTACGTCATTGTTGGAAGAGCAGGTCTCGGTCTTGCCAAATGAGGCTTGTGCAAGAGTTACAACTATCCTGATAAGAAACAGTTCTTTCAAAACCTACAAATCCTTTTTAGCTACAATATTTAAAACCTAAAGGAGTAATTCTAGGTGAACTTTGAATCCAACAGGTGCTGAAACATCCGTTCCAAACGTGATCACTTTGGTCTATTTTTATGTTTTCTTAAACTCCACAATCATCTAAGGCGTGTACTGTGAGCCGAATTCTGATGCCTGAGAACAGAGCATATTGCAGTATATCAGCTATTTTATTTATTTATACAGTGCCAATATTCAATAGCATTTTATAGAGGACAGTAAACTTATTTACAGTGCACAATACTGACCATTCTTAGATCTTTTAGTAAGATTTTCAGAATTTATCATTGGTCAGTATCAGGTTGTTTTTCTGAGACAACTGAGGAAGTTTAGTATGCCGCGGGAACTGCTGAATTGCTTCTATACAACTATGCATCCGCAAGCGACAGGCGCAAACTTAAAAGAGTCATCAACACTGTGGAGAGGATCATTGGGTCACCACTGCCATCTCTGAACAGTGCACATAATGTAGCAGCACTTCTTCTAAAAAAAAAACACTCAATTTAGCAGTATTTCCTGAAAAAAACCCCACACAATTTAATGAATTTCTTCCAAAACTACACACAATTTAACAGCATTTTGCCTCACAATACACATAATTTAGCATAGTTTTCTCCCCAAAAATACACATAATTAGGCAGCATTTCCCCCCAAAATACACATAATTTTAGTGTTTACTCCCAAAATGCACATAATTCAGTACAATTCCTGCCTAAAAATACATAGGGATGTGAAAGTTTGGGCAACCTTGTTAATGTTCATAATTTTCCTGTATAAATAGTTGGTTGTTCCAGAGCACAGCGGTTTTGGGACTCATGGAAAACCATGATTCGGGAGGTGTTTTGCTTTCCGGTTTCGTTATCTGCTTTCCAGACCCCGTTATATACCTTTAATGATGATGTGCCAGGTAGATTTAGGCCTCTATATAGATATATGATACTAGCCGCTCAGTGGTCAATAGCCTTCAAATGGAAATCCGCAGATCTGGAGTTAACATTGGTTACTCAACGTCTGGACCTAATGATGATAATGGATCGGGTATATTTTTATAGTATTGAGAATATGACAAGATTTGATCTCATTTGGGAATCCTGGAAAACATATAGGCGTTCTTAATCTCCCCTGGACATTTGTGTTTATTAATCATAGTATGACATATAAGATTTGAATTATCTAGGACTCTTGTAACCAGATGTTATATGCAGGGTTTTATGTTAGTTTTTTATTTTTATGTGTGTTTCTTTATTTTTATGTATGTGTCAGAGAGAGCAATATAATCTCATATCGAGGACTTATCGGACGGACTGATTCCTGGGATCTCAGCTGGAGGTACCTGGTGCCCCATTTCCCAGGCCGGGCGGTCCGACTATCTATACTACGTTCTTTGGAAGCTCTCTCTTTTTCTTTGCTGTTTAGTTGGAATGTTAATACCTAGTGTTTTATCTGTTCTGCTTTCAAAAGCTTTGTATATCTGCTGATCTGCTCAATAAAGCTTTTTAATACAAAAAAAAATAGTTGGTTGTTACAATAAAAAATGTCAGTTAAATATATCATATAGGAGACACACACAGTGATATTTGAGAAGTGAAATGAAGTTTATTGGATTTACAGAAAGTGTGCAATAATTGTTTAAATGAAATTAGACAGGTGCATACATTTGGGCACTGTTGTCATGTTATTGATTCAAAAACCTTTAGAACTAATTTTTGGAACTCAAATTGCCTTTTTAAGCTCAGTGACCTCTGACATACATACACAGGTGAATCCAATTATGAGAAAGAGTATTTAAGGGGGTCAAGTGTAAGTTTCCCTCCTCTTTTAATTATTTCTGAAGAGTATCAACATGGGGGTCTCAAAAGAACTCTCAAATGACCTGTAGACAAAGATTGTTCATCATCATGATTTATGAGAAGGATAAAGAAAGCTGTCTCAGAGATTTTAGCTGTCTGTTTCCACAGTTAGGAACATATTGAGGAAATGGAAGACCACAGGCTCAGTTCAAGTTAAGGCTCAAAGTGGCAGACCAAGAAAAATCTCGGATAAACAAAAGCAACAGTGGTTGAGAACAGTTAGAGTCAACCCACAGACCAGCACCAAAGACCTACAACATCATCTTGCTGCAGATGGAGTCAAGTGCATCGTTCAACCATTCGGCACACTTTACACAAGGAGATGCTGTATGCGAGAGTGATGCAGAGGAACCCTTTTCTCCACCCACAGCACAAACAGAGCCGCTTGAGGTAGCCAGCTTCATTTTGGAATAAGGTGCTGTGGACTGATGAAACTAAAACTGAGTTATTTGGGCATAACAAGGGGCGCTATGCATGAAAGAAAAACAACACAGCAATCCAAGGAAAACACCTGCTACCTACAGTAAAATATGGTGGTGTTTCCATCATGCTGTGGGGCAGGGATTAGCAGAAACTATGCCAGTGCCAATATATGCATCGTAGTTCGCATGTACGCATTGTAGTTCATAGGCGAAGTTTCAAAACTACACTTACGCATTTCCGCGTAGAGAAGTACCGCTATGTGTAGTTTACGCATGCTACACGTAGTTGACATGTGTATTGCGGAGTAAACTACGAATTCGGTAAACATGTCTATTTTTCCACGTACGGATCAATTTTCTGCTTGCGCATGCCCAGAAATATTATTGCTCATTGTATGCGTATAGAATTACGCATTGGGAAGGAAAATGTACGCATATAAGAGTTTCTGGCATGACCTTTTAAAGGGGAATGAATATGGAAATGTTTGCGCATAGGAGCATAAGCGTCCGCATACAACACGATTCGCACTTTGCGCAATTGTGTATTTTAACGCGTAGTTTACAAAATGCATCCGTAGTTTAAATTTTATTTAGAAGTCGTAGTTTGGCAAAGCATAATTGCGGCAAACTACGTGTATTTCCAGCATAGTGTAGTTGGCTCACTACGATCATCCCTGTGGGGCTGTGTGGCCAGTGCAGGGATTGGGAATCTTGTCAAAGTTGAGGGACGCATGGATTCCACTCAGTATCAGCAGATTCTGGAGACCAATGTCCAGGAATCAGTGACAAAGCTGAAGCTGCGCCAGGGCTGGATCTTTCAACAAGACAACGACCCTAAACACTGCTCAAAATCCACTAATGCATTCATGCAATGTTCTGGAATGGCCATCTCAGTCCCCAGACGTGAATATAATTGAAAATCTGTGGTGTGAGTTGAAGAGAGCTGTCCATGTTCGGAAGCCCTCAGACCTGAATGAATTAGAGATGTTTTGTGAAGAGGAATGGTCCAAAATACCTTCAACCAGAATCCAGACTCTCATTGTAACCTACAGGAAGCGTTTAGAGGCTGTAATTTCTGCAAAAGGAGGCTCTACTAAATATAGATTTCATTTCTTTTTTGTGGTGCCCAAATGTATGCACCTGCCTAATTTTGTTTAAACAGTTATTGCACACTTTCTGTAAATCCAATAAACTCAATTTCACTTCTTAAATGTCACTGTGTGTGTCTCCTATATGATATATTTAACTGACATTTTTTATTGTAACAACCAACGATTTATACAGGAAAATCATGACAATTAACAAGGTTGCCCAAACTTTCGCACCCCACTGTATATTGTTTTTGCTACCGATATAATAATCAAACTCTCGAATTACATCTCCTTTATCTACACCTACAATACACACTATACAATAAAAAAATCTAAGTCAATAAAAATGATTGTTTGTACAAGAAAATCGCAAGGTTTTACCTTTTTTTTTTTTTTTAATTTAAATTGATTGGGAGTAGCTGAATTTTCTGATCAATTTTTATGAAAATTGAATGGTGTAGAATAGATTGTAACTTTCTTGATTTATAGATCCACGCACTTTTCTATTTTATTTTTTTTACAATTGGGTAAAAATTTGACGTGTGTGTGTGTGATAGATTGGTCAGATTTTTCTAATGTTACAATCAATCCGAAACGTGTATTGCAATTTTTATATTGAGAAGAAATACAAAAACTTGTAAGGTTTGTGGCCACCTTAACCCTCCACCTATTCATGCCTAAGGTGGCCACACACCATACAATTAAAAGATCCAATTTTACACCTATTCAATAATTATGATCAGTTGTCCACAAAAATGTACACCTTTTTTTCATTCGTTCGAGAAATCTGATCTATCTATTAGAAATCTGATTTATTCAATAAGAGACGATCGGGATTGTTGGATTTTTTCTGATCAATTTTTATCAAAATTGTATGGTGTGTGGTAGATTGTCAATTACTTGATGTACAAACTCAAGCAATTTTTCTGAGTTTTCAATCTTTTTTTACATAATTAGGGAAAAATTGAACATATGCGTATGGTACATTGATCACACTTTTATTTAACCAGCTGCCGCCCGCGTCACGCCAGTAGGCGTGGCCGCAGCGGCAGCCCCAGGACCGCCTAACGCCGATTGGCGGAAGGTCCTTTCAATTAGAAATGCGGGCGATCGCGCGCGCATGCGCGCGCACATCGCCCGGCATCACTTGGGGCCCCCCTGTGTCATCAGCCCGCCGGCCAATTAGCAGCGCCGGCGGGCTGCGATCTTTCAAACGGCCCAATGCAAAGCGTATAATACACGTTGTTATGTAAACAACGTGTATTATACTGGCTGCCTCCTCCTCTCCTGGTCACAGCGCGCCCGGACCACCAGGAGAGAGGACGGCAGCCCTGCTCAGTAAGCCACACACGTTTCCCCGCTTGATCCCCCACCCGATCGCCGCTGATCACCCCCACAGCCCCCCTCACTGGCCCTGCCAAGGCGTCTGACTGAGGTCTGAGTGTCATCTGGTCGCCTGTCACAGCTCTGATCGAGGTCTGTGTGACATGTGAGTGGCATGTGAGTGACATCTATTGCCTGTGAACAGTTTTTTGACTTCTGATTGATTGATTGATTGCGTTGTGATTATTGATCATCTGTGATTGCCCTGTGTTTTCAATTGCTGTATACATTGGTTGGCATCTGACAGCTGCACTGTGATTGATATCTGGTCGCCTGTCACAGCTCTGATCGAGGTCTGAGTGAGATCTATTGTCTGTGCACTGATTTTTGACATCTGATTGATTGATTAGTGATTGGTATTTGATCATCTGTGATTGCCTGAGATTCCAATTGTTGTTTACATTGGTTGGCATTTGACAGCGGCGCTGTGATTGATATCTGGTCGCCTGTCACAGCTCTGATCGAGGTCTGAGTGACATCTATTGTCTGTGCACTGATTTTTGACGATTGATTGATTAGTGATTGGTATTTGATCATCTGATTGCCTGAGATTTCAATTGCCGTTTACATTGGTTGGCATCTGACAGTGGCACTGTGATTGATATCTGGTCGCCTGTCACAGCTCTGATCGAGGTCTGAGTGAGATCTGAGTGACATCTATTGTCTGTGTACTGATTTTTGACATCTGATTGATTGATTAGTGATTGGTTTTTGATCATCTGTGATTTCCCTGTGATTCCAATTGCTGTTTACATTTGTTGGAATCTGACAGCGGCACTGTGATTGATATCTGGTCGCCTGTCACAGCTCTGATCGAGGTCTGAGTGACATCTATTGCCTGTGCACTGTTTTTTTGGCCAGTGAGTTAGCTAGGCCCCTTTTGTTAGGTAGTTAGCGCCCAGCCCACTACACCGCAATCACTATAAGTCGCTAATTAGCGTCATCACTGTCGCTAATCTGCATTGGTACTATATAGTATCTGTAAGTGATCAGTACTGATCACAGTCAGATCTATATAAGTACGTTAGGGTCACCTTAGAGTAGGCTCCACTAAAAACGCAGTGTTTGCCCGATCAGGCCTGATCGTTCTGCCGCACTTGCGTTCAGCCCTCCCCACCAAGTGAAAGAAATTTTTGTTTTCTGATCACTGCAAAAAAACACAATAGCTGCGACGCTATAAAGATCAGTTTTGATTTTTTTTTTTGAAATCAAAACTGAGCGATCGCAGCTCTTTACTTAACAAATACTCCCATTTGCTAGACAGGTGCATTTTTTCCTGGGTGGTCTCAGAGGAATACCCCCTAAATTTAGCAGCCCAAAATGGCAAAAAAGATGTATTCCCTGCAAGAGGCCTACAGTATTATGGCCGAGTCGGGTGAGAGTGATTGGGACTTCTCATCCGATGAATCCGGCTCAGAATATGAACCTGTAGAGGACAGTGACTCTCTGACCGATAGTTCTGATGACGAGGTTGTGGTCCCTGCTAGCACCAGGCGTTCCCGACCCCATGTCAGTGGACCACAGGTTGCGCAGGATCAACCTCAAGGCCAGCAGAGTGGTGCTAGCGCTGATCCAGATTTTGATGGTGAGGCATGCACCAACAGCGCAGCACATCCTGGACTTGAAACCAGTACTGCCGTAGACCCTGGTGAAGTGGCGAGCACCAGCATGGCAGTTGAAACTGGTTCGGTGGTACGTGCAGTAAGACCCCAGTCGCAGCCACCAGAAACACGGGCCCGTAGTACCCCTAGGCTCCCAGAGGTGCTGGCAAACCCTCATTGGAAGTTCCCTAATTCCGCCGCACCCGTAGTGCCCCCTTTCACCGCCCAGTCTGGAGTCCAGGTGGAGACAGATCATCTAGGATCGGCCCTAGACGCTTTTCATCTGATCTTCACCGAGGATCTCTACGACTTAGTCGTGGCAGAGACCAACCGTAAGGCCACACAATTTATCACCGCCAATCCGAACAGCTCCCATGCCCAGCCTTTTCGGTGGAAACAGGTCACAGTTTTCGAATTTAAAATCTTTTTGGGCCTTCTCCTTAACATGGGTCTAACTAAAAAAAATGTATTGCGGTCCTATTGGTCTACGCACCCAATACATCACATGCCCATGTACTCTGCTGCCATGTCCAGGTCACGTTTTGAGGACATCCTGCGCTTCCTGCACTTTAATGATGATACAACCTGTCATGAAAGAGGCAACGCTGACTATGACCGGCTCCACAAATTTCGGCCCCTCATAGACTACCTGTCATCCAAATTTGCAGATGCTTACACCCCTGAACAGAACATCTGTATAGACGAGTCCCTCGTACATTTTACCGGGCGCCTTGGCATTAAGCAGTACATCCCAACCAAGCGCGCCCGGTATGGGGTCAAGCTGTATAAGCTCTGTGAAAGGGCCACAGGCTATACATATCGCTTTAGGGTCTATGAGGGCAAAGACACAAAATTGGAGCCGGTCGGATGCCCTGACTACCTGGGGTGCAGTGGCAAGATTGTGTGGGACTTGGTGTCACCCTTATTCCACAAGGGGTACCATCTCTATGTGGACAACTACTACACAAGTGTGGCCCTCTATCAGCATTTGAAGATACTCGGAATTCCTTGCTGTGGCACCGTGCGGCCTAGTCGCCGGGGCTTCCCCCAATATCTCACTGCTACCCGACTTGCACGGGGGGAGAGGGCTGCCTTGTGTAATGACGACCTTCTTGCAGTGAAATGGAAGGACAAGAGGGACGTTTACCTTCTGTCGACCATTCACGGAGACACGACAGTCCAAATTCAGTGAGCAACTGAGGTTGTTGAGAAACCCCTCGCCGTCCACGACTATAATTTAAACATGGGAGGGGTGGACTTCAATGACCAGATGTTGGCTCCCTATTTAGTTTCCCGAAGGACCAGCCGCTGGTATAAGAAAGTGGCTATTTACTTGATTCAATTGGCAATGTACAACAGCTTTGTTCTCTACAGTAAGGCTGGGAGAACAGGATCCTTCCTTAAATTTCAGGAAGAGATCATTTCGGAACTCCTGTATCCAGGAGGGGCCGTGGCCAATCCCCCTGATGTAGTTAGCCGGCTACATGAAAGACACTATGCTTATGTCTTTCCGAGTACCCCAGGTCAACGCACCCCAAGAAAACATTGTCGTGTCTGTAAGAGGGATGGAATGAGGCGTGACACCACTTTTTATTGTCCCTACTGTCCTGACCAGCCTGCCCTATGCATAGGGGAGTGTTTTGAAAAGTTCCACGAACACATTCGCTATTGGAGTAGGGAACGTGAGACACAGTAGTAGTCTCTCAAGGCTCTTTCACACTGGAGCGATGTGTTGCAGCATATTGCCTAGCGAAAGTCCCACTTTGCGGTCCCCCCTTACGCCGGAAGTGGTTGACTTAAAGCTAGTGCATACCTACGCTACTGTGCGGCTCCTGTGTGTGAAACCAGACATCTGCTTTTGAGAGACCCAAATACATTGGAGTGATGGTTGCAGCATATTGCCTAGCGAAGTCCCACTTTGCGGTCCCCCCTTACGCCGGAAGTGGTTGACTTAAAGCTAGTGCATACCTACGCTACTGCGCAACTCCTGTGTGTGAAACCAGACATCTGCTTTTGAGAGACCCAAATACACAGGGCTGCCAGAAACCTCTCCTTTCACTTGGGACAAAGTGCATAGTGTACTTTGCTACATCTCTGTGCGATTTGCGCTTTGCACACTGTCCCATGGGGAAGGAGAAGTTTGTCCTCGGAAGGTAAGTTAAAAAAAAACAAACAAAAAAAAAACAGGTAAGCAAAAGTTCCAAATGTTATTGTTTGGTTAAAAAGGTTTAATAAAGTTTACGAATGTTAATGTTAATGAATTTCTTGCATTGCTGCTTGCTTGTTTTTTTTTTGTATGTTTTTTCTCTCTCTCTTTTTCCATCCTTTATCCTTCCAGGTGGACCGAGCGAACGACTGATCGACCAACCAGCTGCAGCACTGATGGTGCATCCTGACAGAAGCATTGCGCGTCTGTCAGATTACACACAAGTCGGTGCATCCAGCGCTGCAGGACGAGATTTCTCCTCCGCAGTAAGATACGTTTGTCAAGGCATATGAGCTGAGGGGTGGTGTTGGAGCTCCTATGCTTTGGCAAGCACTTTGTATCAAAACTGGCAAAAGTTTTTTTCATCCACATCGATCGATGTGAATGGATTAATCTGGTTTGCCAGGGCATAGGAGCAAAGTGGGTTTGGAAAATTTTGTGGGCGGTGCTCCTATGTCCTGGCAAACGCCATGCCCCCCTCTTTTTTCACATATTTCGGCAGATATTTTTTTCATCCACATTGATCAATGTGAATGTGAGAATCTTTGCCGTTCATTTTTCCTTTTATGGAGCAAAAAGTGCATCACCCGTATGCCCAATATAAGGAGTATAGCAGAAACTCCTAATACTGGCCATACATGTAATGTTTGTGGAGACGCTAAAATGCCAGGACAGACCCCCACAAGTGACCCCATTTTAGAAAGAAGACACCCCAAGGTATTCGCTGAGGGGCATGGTGAGTTCATAGAAGATTTTATTTTTTGTCATAAGTTAGCAGAAATGGATTTTTTTATTTTTTTTCCCACAAAGTGTCATTTTCCGCTAACTTATGACAAAAAATAAAATTTTATATGAACTCAGTATGCCCCTCGTGGAATACCTTGGGGTCTCTTCTTTCCAAAATGGGGTCATTTCTGGGGTGTTTTACTGTCCTGGAATTGTTTGGTGGGGGCCTAAATTGTGAGCACCCTTGTAAAGCCTAAAGGTGCTCATTGGACTTTGGGCAAGTTTGCGCAGCTAGCCTGCAAAAAAGTGTCACATATGTGGTATTGCCATTCTCATGAGAAATAGTATAATGTGTTTTGGGGTGTCTTTCCACACATACCCATGCTGGGTGGGAGAAATATCTCTGTAAATGACAATTTAGTGTAAAAAAATGGAAAAAATTGTCATTTACAGAGATATTTCTCACACACAGGATTGGTTATGTGTGAAATACACCCTAAAACACATTATACTACTATTCCTGAGTACAGCGATACCACACGTGTGACACTTTTTTGCAGCCTAGCTGTGCAAAGGGGCCCAAAGTCCAATGAGTACCTTTAGAATTTCACAGGTCAATTTTAATTATTTGGTTTCCAGACTACTCCTCACAATTTAGGGCCCCTAAAATGCCAAGGCAGTATAGGAACCCCACAAGTGACCCCATTTTGGAAAGAAGACACCCCAAGTTATTCCATGAGGGGTATGGTGAGTTCATAGAAGATTTTATTTTTTGTCACAAGTTAGTGGAAAATGACACTTTGTGAGAGAAAAACCTAAAAAATCCATTTCCACTAACTTGTGTCAAAAAATAAAATATTCTATGAACTCATCATACCCCTCATGGAATACCTTGGGGTGTCTTCTTTCCAAAATGGGATCACTTGTGGGGTTCCTATACTTCCCTGGCATTTTAGGGGCCCAAAACCGTGAGGTGTAGTCTGGAAAACAAATGAGTAAAATTGACCTGTGAAACTCATTAGACTGTGGGCCCCTTTGCACAGCTAGGCTGCAAGAAGGTGTCACACATGTGGTATCCCCGTACTCAGGAGAAGTAGTATAATGTGTTTTGGGGTGTCTTTTCACACATACCCATGCTGGGTGGGAGAAATATCTCTGTAAATGACAACTTTTTCCATTTTTTTACACACAATTGTCCATTTACAGAGATATTTCTCCCACCCAGTATGGGTATGTGTAAAAATACACCGCAAAACACATTATACTACTTCTCCTGAGTATGGGGATACCACATGTGTGGCACTTTTTTGCACCCTAACTGCGCTAAGGGGCCCAAAGTCCAGTGAGTACCTTTAGGATTTCACAGGTCATTTTGAGAAATTTGGTTTCAAGACTACTCCTCACGGTTTAGGGCCCCTAAAATGCCAGGACAGTATAGGAACCCCACAAATTACCCCATTTTAGGCAGAAGACACTCCAAGGTATTCAGTTAGGAGTATGGTGAGTTCATAGAAGATTTTATTTTTTTGTCACAAGTTAGCGGAAATTGATTTTTATTGTTTTTTTCACAAAGTGTCATTTTCCTCTAACTAGTGACAAAAAATAAAATCTTCTATGAACTCACCATACTCCTAACTGAATACCTTGGGGTGTCTTCTTTCTAAAATGTGGTCATTTGTGAGATTCCTATACTGTCCTGGCATTTTAGGGGCCCTAAACCGTGAGGAGTAGTCATGAAACGAAATTTCTCAAAATGACCTGTGAAATCATAAAGGTACTCATTGGACTTTGGGCCCCTTAGCGCAGTTAGGGTGCAAAAAAGTGCCACACATGTGGTATCGCCATACTCAGGAGAAGTAGTATAATGTGTTTTGCGGTGTATTTTTACATATACCCATGCTGGGTGGGAGAAATATCTCTGTAAATGGACAATTGTGTGTAAAAAAAATCAAAATATTGTCATTTACAGAGATATTTCTCCCACCCAGCATAGGTATGTGTAAAAATACACCCCAAAACACATTATACTACTTCTCCCGAGTACAGCGATACCACATGTGTGGCACTTTTTTGCACCCTAACTGCGCTAAGGGGCCCAAAGTCCAATGAGTACCTTTAGGATTTCACAGGTCATTTTGAGACATTTGGTTTCAAGACTACTCCTCACGGTTTAGGGCGCCTAAAATGCCAGGGCAGTATAGGAACACCACAAATGACCCCATTGTAGAAAGAAGACACCCCAAGGTATTCCGTTAGAAGTATGGTGAGTTCATAGAAGCTTTTATTTTTTTGTCACAAGTTAGCGGAAATTGATTTTTAATGTTTTTTTCACAAAGTGTCATTTTCCGCTAACTTGTGACAAAAAGTAAAATCTTCTATGAACTCACCATACTCCTAACGGAATACCTTGGGGTGTCTTCTTTCTATAATGGGGTCATTTGTGGTGTTCCTATACTGCCCTGGCATTTTAGGGGTCCTAAACCGTGAGGAGTAGTCTTGAAACCAAATGTCTCAAAATGACCTGTGAAATCCTAAAGGTACTCATTGGACTTTGGGCCCCTTAGCGCAGTTAGGGTGCAAAAAAGTGCCACACATGTGGTATCGCTGTACTCGGGAGAAGTAGTATAATGTGTTTTGGGGTGTATTTTTACACATACCTATGCTGGGTGGGAGAAATATCTTTGTAAATGGACAGTTGTGTGTAAAAAAAAATCTAAAAAATCTCATTTACAGAGATATTTCTCCCACCCAGCATGGGTATGTGTAAAAATACACCCCAAAACACATAATACTATTTCTCCTGAGTACGGCGATACCACATGTGTGACACTTTTTTGCAGCCTAGGTGCGCTAAGGGGCCCAAAGTCCTATGAGCACCTTTAGGCTTTACAGGGGTGCTTACAATTTAGCACCCCCAAAATGCCAGGACAGTAAACACACCCCACAAATGACCCCATTTTGGAAAGTAGACATCCCAAAGTATTCAGAGAGGGGCATGGTGAGTCTGTGGCAGATTTCATTTTTTTTTGTCACAAGTTAGCAGAAATGGAAACTTTTTATTATTATTTTTTTTGTCACAAAGTGTCATTTTCCGCTAACTTGTGACAAAAAATAAAATCTTCTATGAACTCACCATGCCTCTCAGTGAATACTTTGGGATGTCTTCTTTCCAAAATGGGGTCATTTGGGGGGTATTTATACTATCCTGGAATTTTAGCCCCTCATGAAACATGACAGGTGGTCAGAAAAATCAGAGATGCTGGAAAATGGGAAAATTCACTTTTTGCACCATAGTTTGTAAACGCTATAACTTTTACCCAAACCAATCAATATAGGCTGAATGGGTTTTTTTTTAATCAAAAACATGTTTGTCCACATTTTTTGCGCTGCATGTATACAGAAATTTTACTTTATTTGAAAAATGTCAGCACAGAAAGTTAAAAAAATCATTTTTTTGACAAAATTCATGTCTTTTTTGATGAATATAATAAAAAGTACGAATCGCAGCAGCAATTAAATAGCACCAAAAGAAAGCTGTATTAGTGACAAGAAAAGGAGGTAAAATTTTTTTGGGTGGTAAGTTGTATAACCGAGCAATAAACAGTTATAACTGCAGTGGTCTGAATTGTAAAAAATGGCCTGGTCTTTAGGGGGGTTTAGCACTGCAGTCTTCAAGTGGTTAAATGTTACAATCAGTCAGAAAAATTGATTGTAATTCTTAAATTTAAAAGATATTTAAAAAAAATATTATGGTGTGTTGCCACCTTTACATGGTGGTGTAGTGGTTAGCGCTCTCGCCTTGCAGCGCTGGGTCCCTGGTTTGAATCCCAGCCAGGGCACTATCTGCAAGGAGTTTGTATGTTCTCCCCGTGTCTGCGTGGGTTTCCTCCGGGGCTCCGGTTTACTGTCACATCCCCCAAAAAACATACAGATAAGTGAATTGCCCATCCCCCCCCCCCCCCCCCCCCTAAAAAATTGGCCCTAGACTACTCTACATGATATAGACATATGACAATGGTAGGGATTAGATTGTGAGCTCCTTTGAGGGACAGTTAGTGACAAGACAATATATATATATATATATATATATATATATATATATATACTGTACAGTGCTGTGTGAGATGTCGGCGCTATATAAATACTAAATAATAATAATTTATAATAATAATACCCTACCCCCCAGTACACCTAAAACTAACCTTCCTCCATAGCGATCACTGTTATCCTTTGCCGCTATCCTAGCAGTCCAGCACCAACTACCGCCATAAACCATACTTTGGCTACATAGCTGCCATACTCTAATCACCTCTATCTAATTGTTGCTGCTAACCAGAGTCCAGCAACATAGTGGCCGTACACCCCACCAAAAATAAAGTCATAACCTTAGTCTATGTCAGGAACATAAGTCTACGACTTTGGCAGGGATTAGATCTGCAAGCTCCTTTGAGGGGCAGTTAGTGATTTTGAAGTGGACTAAAAGATGGTAGTGCTATACAAATACATAATTATAACAGCTTCCTGGTCAGCACACTGTTAAACTGTAATATTGCCCATTTGAGCCAGAGGGAAACATGGACATTACCTAGCAGATCTGTTGTCCTTTCAGTTATAACTGACAGCAACTGAAAATTTTGTCAGAACTGGAAGGAATCGTTGTTAAAAGAATATGGTGAGCTTCTGAGGGGAACTGACAGCGATGTAAGTATGTAATATTAATTTGCAGGTACATCATGTGTTTATTTTCAATCATTTTACTCAGTTCAGCTTTTAATACAGAATTCATGGTATGTACATAGAGTGGGGTATAGTACTGTATTAGCTGGGCCTATAATACAGAGATCATGGTATGTATATAGAGTGGGGTATAGTACTGTATTAGCTGGGCCTATAATACAGAGATCATGGTATATATATAGAGTGGGGTATAGTGCTGTATTAGCTGGGTATATAATACAGAGATCATGGTATGTATATAGAGTGGGGTATAGTACTGTATTAGCCAGGCCTATAATACAGAGATCATGGTATGTATATAGAGTGGGGTATAGTACTGTATTAGCTGGGCCTATAATACAGAGATCATCATGGTATGTATATAGAGTGGGGTATAGTACTGTATTAGCTAGGCCTATAATACAGAATTCATGGTATGTACATAGAGTGGGGTATAGTACTATATTAGCTGTGCCTATAATACAGAGATCATGGTATGTATATAGAGTGGGGTATAGTGCTGTATTAGCTGTGCCTATAATACAGAGATCATGGTATGTATATAGAGTGGGGCATAGTACAGTATTAGCCGGGCCTATAATACAGAATTCATGGTATGTACATAGAGTGGGGTATAGTACTGTATTAGCTGGGCCTATAATACAGAGATCATGGTATGTATATAGAGTTAGGTATAGTACTGTATTAGCTGTGCCTATAATACAGAGATAATGGTATGTATAAAGAGTGGGGTATAGTCAGGGGCGTAGCAATAGGGGTTGCAGAGGTAGCCACCGCATCGGGGCCCTTGGGACAGAGGGGCCCTCCCTCAGCTGCAGTATTAGCTTTCTATTGGTCCTGTGCTCATAATAATCACTTCTATAGATACTTTGAATAGTGGTAATCATTAACAAACTGTTCCCCATCCCCTTCTTGCACCTCTGACACTGTAGTTGCCATTTGCAGGTTTTGGTGCACATTATCAATTGTTATGTATAGAGTGCTTAGGGGGCCCCAATGTAAAACTTGCATCAGGGCCCACAGCTCTTCAGCTACGCCACTGGGTATAGTACTGTATTAGCTAGGCCTATAATACAGAGATCATGGTATGTATATAGAGTTAGGTATAGTACTGTATTAGCTGGGCCTTAATACAGAGATCATGGCATGTATATAGAGTGGGGTATAGAGCTGTATTAGCCAGGCCTATAATACAGAGATCATGGTGTGTATATAGAGTGGGGTATAGTACTGTATTAGCTGGTCCTATAATACAGAGATCATGGTATGTATATAGAGTGGGGTATAGTGCTGTATTAGCCAGGCCTATAATACAGAGATCATGGTGTGTATATAGAGTGGGGTATAGTGCTGTATTAGCCAGGCCTATAATACAGAGATCATGGTATGTATATAGAGTGGGGTATAGTACTGTATTAGCTGGGCCTATAATTCAGAGATCACGGCATGTATATAGAGTGGGGTATAGTACTGTATTAGCTGGGCCTATAATACAGAGATCATGGTATGTATATAGAGTGGGGTATAGTACTGTATTAGCCAGGCCTATAATACAGAGATCATGGTGTGTATATAGAGTGGGGTATAGTACTGTATTAGCTGGGCTTATAATACAGAGATCATGGTATGTATATAGAGTGATATATAGTACTGTATTAGCTGGGCCTATAATACAGAGATCATGGTGTGTATATAGAGTGGGGTATAGTACTGTATTAGCTCAGCCTATAATACAGAGATCATGGTATGTATATAGAGTGGGATATAGTACTGTATTAGCTGGGCCTATAATACAGAGATCATGGTATGTATATAGAGTGGGGTATAGTACTGTATTAGCTGGGCTTATAATACAGAGATCATGGTATGTATATAGAGTGGGGTATAGTACTGTATTAGCTGGGCCTATAATACAGAGATCATGGTATGTACATAGAGTGGGGTATAGTACTGTATTAGCTGGGCTTATAATACAGAGATCATGGTAGGTATATAGAGTGGGGTATAGTACTGTATTAGTTGGGCCTATAATACAGAGATCATGGTATGTATATAGAGTGGGGTATAGTTCTGTATTAGCCAGGCCTATAATACAGAGATCATGGTGTGTATATAGAGTGGGGTATAGTACTGTATTAGCTGGGCCTATAATACAGAGATCATGGTATGTATATAGAGTGGAGTATAGTGCTGTATTAGCCAGGCCTATAATACAGAGATCATGGTGTGTATATAGAGTGGGGTATAGTACTGTATTAGCTGGGCCTATAATACAGAGATCATGGTATGTATATAGAGTGGAGTATAGTGCTGTATTAGCTGGGCCTATAATACAGAGATCGTGGTATGTATATAGAGTGGGGTATAGTGCTGTATTAGCCAGGCATATAATACAGAGATCATGGTGTGTATATAGAGTGGGGTATAGTACTGTATTAGCTGGGCCTATAATACAGAGATCATGGTATGTATATAGAGTGGGGTATAGTGCTGTATTAGCCAGGCCTATAATACAGAGATCATGGTGTGTATATAGAGTGGGGTATAGTACTGTATTAGCTGGGCCTATAATACAGAGATCATGGTATGTATATAGAGTGGAGTATAGTGCTGTATTAGCTGGGCCTATAATACAGAGATCGTGGTATGTATATAGAGTGGGGTATAGTACTGTATTAGCTGGGCCTATAATTCAGAGATCACGGCATGTATATAGAGTGGGGTATAGTACTGTATTAGCTGGGCCTATAATACAGAGATCATGGTATGTATATAGAGTGGGGTATAGTACTGTATTAGCCAGGCCTATAATACAGAGATCATGGTGTGTATATAGAGTGGGGTATAGTACTGTATTAGCTGGGCTTATAATACAGAGATCATGGTATGTATATAGAGTGATATATAGTACTGTATTAGCTGGGCCTATAATACAGAGATCATGGTATGTATATAGAGTGGGGTATAGTACTGTATTAGCTCAGCCTATAATACAGAGATCATGGTATGTATATAGAGTGGGATATAGTACTGTATTAACTGGGCCTATAATACAGAGATCATGGTATGTATATAGAGTGGGGTATAGTACTGTATTAGCTGGGCCTATAATACAGAGATCATGGTATGTATATAGAGTGGGGTATAGTACTGTATTAGCGAGGCCTATAATACAGAGATCATGGTATGTATATAGAGTGGGGCATAGTACTGTATTAGCTGGGCCTATAATACAGAGTGCATGGTATGTATATAGAGTGGGGTATAGCGCTGTATTAGCTGGGCCTATAATACAGAGATCATGGTATGTATATAGAGTGGGATATAGTACTGTATTAGCTGGGCCTATAATACAGAGATCATGGTATGTATATAGAGTGGGGTATAGTACTGTATTAGCTGGGCCTATAATACAGAGATCATGGTATGTACATAGAGTGGGGTATAGTACTGTATTAGCTGGGCTTATAATACAGAGATCATGGTAGGTATATAGAGTGGGGTATAGTACTGTATTAGCTGGGCCTATAATACAGAGATCATGGTATGTATATAGAGTGGGGCATAGTACAGTATTAGCTGGGCCTATAATACAGAGATCATGGTATGTATATAGAGTGGGGTATAGTACTGTATTAGCTGGGCCTATAATACAGAGATCATGGTATGTATATAGAGTGGGGCATAGTACAGTATTAGCTGGGCCTATAATACAGAGATCATGGTATGTATATAGAGTGGGGTATAGTACTGTATTAGCTGGGCCAATAATACAGAGATCATGGTATGTATATAGAGTGGGGTATAGTACTGTATTAGCCAGGCCTATAATACAGAGATCATGGTATGTATATAGAGTGGGGTATAGTACAGTGGCGCACGGAGGGGGTTGTTCTGAGTGTCTAGAACAACCCCCTGCACCGGGACCGGAAGTGGGGCTGCCGCATGGCCCGGCCGGCTGGGGAGAGAAGACAGAAGAAAATGATGGAGGCGCCAGCCGCGCTAATAAGGGATGCGGGAGCTTTATTCCTCCCTCGCTCCCTCCCTCCCTCTGAATGCCCCTCACCTGCGGTGAATGTGTGCCCGGCTCCCCCATGAGTGTGTGCGCAGCGGAGCGGTAGGTCCTCTTACCGCAGATCAGGCGCACCAGCAACTGGAGTCTCATGCTTCCTGTTTACCATGACGTCACAGGAAGCATGAGACTCCAGTTGCTGGTGCGCCTGATCTGCGGTAAGAGGACCTACCGCTCCGCTGCGCACACACTCATGGGGGAGCCGGCACACATTCACCGCAGGTGGGGGCATTCAGAGGGAGGGAGGGAGCGAGGAATAAAGCCGGTTCCCGCATCCCTTATTAGCGCGGCTGGCGCCTCCATCATTTTATTCTCCCAGGCAATCTTCTCCCCACACAGGGGGCGGGCACCTTCCTTCACCTATCTTATACTGGGGGGCATATACCTATCTAATCTATCCTGGGGGGCATATACCTATCTAACCTATACTGGGGGGCATATACCTATCTAATCTATACTGGGGGGCATATACCTATCTAACCTATACTGGGGGGCATATACCTATCTAATCTATACTGGGGGGCATATACCTATCTAACCTATACTGGGGGGCATATACCTATCTAACCTATACTGGGGGACATATACCTATCTAATCTATACTGGGGGGCATATACCTATGTAACCTATACTGGGGGGCATATACCTATCTAACCTATACTGGGGGGCATATACCTATCTAACCTATACTGGGGGGCATATACCTATCTAACCTATACTGGGGGGCATATTCCTATCTAAGCTATACTGGGGGGCATATCCCTATCAAACCTATACTGGGGGGCATATACCTATCTAACCTATACTGGGGGGGCATATACCTATCTAACCTATACTGGGGGACATATACCTATCTAATCTATACTGGGGGGCATATACCTATCTAACCTATACTGGGGGCAACTATATGGGCTACCTATACTGGGGGGGACCTATAGCTGGCTACCTATACTGCGGGCACCTATACCTGTCTCCACGTTGGGGGCGCATTTTACGCCCTCACCCTGGGTGCAATTTAGCCTAGAAACTGCTAGTATTTGGCTCCACCCACACCATATTTTGGCCACGCCCACACGCCACTTTCAGGAACCCCCCCCTTGGAAATCCCGGATTTGCCCCTGTAGTACTGTATTAGCTAAGCCTATAATACAGAGATCATGGTATGTATATAGAGTGGGGTATAGTATTGTATTAGCCAGGCCTATAATACAGAGATCATGGTATGTATATAGAGTGGGGTATAGTACTGTATTAGCTGGGCCTATAATACAGAGATCATGGTATGTATATAGAGTGGGGTATAGTGCTGTATTAGCTGGTCCTATAATACAGAGATCATGGTATGTATATAGAGTGGAGTATAGTACTGTATTAGCTGGTCCTATAATACAGAGATCATGGTATGTATATAGAGTGGAGTATAGTACTGTATTAGCTGGTCCTATAATACAGAGATCATGGTATGTATATAAAGTGGGGTATAGTACTGTATTAGCCAGGCCTATAATACAGAGATCATGGTATGTATATAGAGTGGGGCATAGTACAGTATTAGCCGGGCTTATAATACAGAGATCATGGTATGTATATAGAGTGGGGTATAGTACTGTATTAGCCAGGCCTATAATACAGAGATCATGGTATGTATATAGAGTGGGGCATAGTACAGTATTAGCCGGGCTTATAATACAGAGATCATGGTATGTATATAGAGTGGGGTATAGTACTGTTTTAGCTGGGCCTATAATACAGAGAGTATGGTGTGTATATAGAGTGGGGTATAGTACTGTATTAGCTGGGCTTATAATACAGAGATCATGGTATGTATATAGAGTTAGGTATAGTACTGTATTAGCTGGACTTATAATACAGAGATCATGGTATGTATATAGAGTTAGGTATAGTACTGTATTAGCTGGGCCTATAATACAGAATTCATGGTATGTATATAGAGTGAGGTATAGTACTGTATTAGCCAGGCCTATAATACAGAGATCATGGTATGTATATAGAGTGGGGTATAGTACTGTATTAGCTGGGCTTATAATACAGAGATCATGGTATGTATATAGAGTGGGGTATAGTACTGTATTAGCTGGGCCTATAATACATAGATCATGGTATGTATATAGATTGGGGTATAGTACTGTATTAGCTAGGCCTATAATACAGAGATCATGGTATGTATATAGAGTGGGGTATAGTACTGTATTAGCTAGGCCTATAATACAGAGATCATGGTATGAATATAGAGTGGGGTATAGTACTGTATTAGCCAGGCCTATAATACAGAGATCATGGTATGTATATAGAGTGGGGTATAGTACTGTATTAGCTGGGCCAATAATACAGAGATCATGGTATGAATATAGAGTGGGGTATAGTACTGTATTAGCCAGGCCTATAATACAGAGATCATGGTATGTATATAGAGTGGTGTATAGTACTGTATTAGCTGGGCCTATAATACAGAGATCATGGTATGTATATAGAGTGGTGTATAGTACTGTATTAGCTGAGCCTATAATACAGAGATCATGGTATGTATATAGAGTGGGGTATAGTACTGTATTAGCTGGGCCTATAATACAGAGGTCCTGGTATGTATATAAAGTGAGGTATAGTACTGTATTAGCTGTGCCTATAATACAGAGATCATGGTATGTATATAGAGTGGGGTATAGTACTGTATTAGCTGGGCCTATAATACAGAGATCATGGTATGTATATAGAGTTAGGTATAGTACTGTATTAGCTGGGCCTATAATACAGAGATCATGGTATGTATATAGAGTTAGGTATAGTACTGTATTAGCTGGGCCTATAATACAGAGATCATGGTGTGTATATAGAGTGGGGTATAGTACTGTATTAGCTGGGCCTATAATACAGAGATCATGGTATGTATATAGAGTGGGCTATAGTACTGTATTAGCCTGGCCTATAATACAGAGATCATGGTATGTATATAGAGTGGGGTATAGTACTGTATTAGCCAGGCCTATAATACAGAGACCATGGTATGTATATAGAGTGGGGTATAGCACTGTATTAGCTGAGCCTATAATACAGAGATCATGGTATGTATATAGAGTGGGGTATAGTACTGTATTAGCTGGGCCTATAATACAGAGGTCATGGTATGTATATATAGCGGGGTATAGTACTGTATTAGCTGAGCCTATAATACAGAGATCATGGTATGTATATAGAGTGGGGTATAGTACTGTATTAGCTGGGCCTATAATACAGAGATCATGGTATGTATATAGAGTGGTGTATAGTACTGTATTAGCTGAGCCTATAATACAGAGATCATGGTATGTATATAGAGTGGGGTATAGTACTGTATTAGCTGGGCCTATAATACAGAGGTCATGGTATGTATATATAGTGGGGTATAGTACTGTATTAGCTGGGCCTATAATACAGAGATCATGGTACGTATATAGAGTGGGGTATAGTGCTGTATTAGCTGGGCTTATAATACAGAGATCATGGTAGGTATATAGAGTTAGGTATAGTACTGTATTAGCTGGGCCTATAATACAGAGGCAGGGCCGGGCCGAGGCATAGGCTGGAGAGGCTCCAGCCTCAGGGCGCAGTGCAGGAGGGGGCACACAATTCATTCAGCTGTCATTCCTAATTGTGTTTGAAGCAGAGAGAAATGAGAAAAGGGGATAAATGGCAGTGACTACAAGCCAGATAACTAGAGATTAAGGTGTTGGGGGCCCTGGGGTGCCTTAGTCTAATAGCAATCAGTGTGTGATGGCTGGAGTGGAAGGATAGAGGGGCGCACTTTGGTGTCTCAGCCTTGGGTGCTGGAGGACCTTGTCCCGGCTCTGTACAGAGGTCATGGTAGGTATATAGAGTTAGGTATAGTACTGTATTAGCTGGGCCTATAATACAGAGATCATGGTATGTATATAGAGTGGGGTATAGTACTGTATTAGCTGGGCTTATAATACAGAGATCATGGTATGTATATAGAGTGGGGTATAGTACTGTATTAGCTGGGCCTATAATACAGAGATCATGGTATGTATATAGAGTGGGGTATAGTACTGTATTAGCTGGGCCTATAATACAGAGATCATGGCATGTATATAGAGTGGGGTATAGTACTGTATTAGCTGGGCCTATAATACAGAGATCATGGTATGCATATAGAGTGGGGTATAGTACTGTATTAGCCAGGCCTATAATACAGAGATCATGGTATGTATATAGAGTGGGGTATAGTACTGTATTAGCTGGGCTTATAATACAGAGATCATGGTAGGTATATAGAGTTAGGTATAGTACTGTATTAGCTGGGCCTATAATACAGAGATCATGGTATGTATATAGAGTGGGGCATAGTACAGTATTAGCTGGGCCTATAATACAGAGATCATGGTATGTATATAGAGTGGGGTATAGTACTGTATTAGCTGGGCCTATAATACAGAGATCATGGTATGTATATAGAGTGGGGTATAGTACTGTATTAGCCTGGCCTATAATACAGAGATCATGGTATGTATATAGAGTGGGGTATAGTACTGTATTAGCCGGGCCTATAATACAGAGATCATGGTATGTATATAGAGTGGGGTATAGTGCTGTATTAGCTGGGCCTATAATACAGAGATCATGGTATGTATATAGAGTGGGGTATAGTACTGTATTAGCTGGGCCTATAATACAGAGATCATGGTATGTATATAGAGTGGGGTATAGTACTGTATTAGCTGGGCCTATTTTAACATTGAGTCTCATGCAACCAGAAAGCTAATTTATCTGGCACTAGCCGATCCCCGCCGGTGCTGGATTACCAAGACTACCGTATAAGGACCCATGAATTGAAAAGATGGCAGCCTCCATATTCCCCTCACTTTAAAATGCCTTTATTTTTCAGAAGGAAGTCAGTACTGGTTGCTTCCATATATCTTTCATGGCAGGATTACTTTAGTGATGGTTTCTGCATTATTTCTTGATTCTTACTGCAGTACCGTTGTGAATCAATAATAAAGCTGTATGAGGTAACTAGCTTATATCAGTATATCAAATATTGCAAGGACTTTGCATGGAGCTTCAAGGCCGATATCGAATTCCCTGTTATATGTGGAAATCTGGAATATTCGCTGTTAATAAACAGAGATATGTTCTGATAACATGTGCCAAATGTATGATATAAAAATGGCTCCACTGCAAAGTCACACACATTCCAAGCTCTGAAATAATGCAATTATCTGGAGAGTGTGTAACCCGGCAACCTCACCTTGTTTACAGCACACTGGCCTGGACCCAGCATACAGAACTCCTAGGCCAGTGTCAGGCTATTCCATATTCAATTGCAACATGTATGGAGTATATCTCTATAGAGCATGACAATAGGTTATAACCAAACACAAAGCAAATAGCAAAATGCAACAGTGAAATAATCCCTTTTGATTCAGCTATAAGAACTGCCAGGATTTTAGAAACATTTACAGCAGTCTTTATCTGCTTCTGTACAGATGTTTAAATGGTTACTAAAGCTTAAAAAAAATCGGTTTAACTTACTTGGGGCTTCTTGCAGCCCCCTAGTGTCATCCTGTGCCCACACCATCCTTCCGCGACCCTCCAGCCAGCAGCAGCAACCCCCACAAAGCTGGCTGGTGTTCCCGTGCACGGCAGCGTTCTGCACATGCGCAGTATAGGAAAATCACTGCTATGCATGCGCAGAATGCTCCTGGCAATGGGAGCGTGTGCAGGGTGCACGTGGCTCTGGGCTGCGCACGCACACTAGCCTGTGACTGGCTGGGGGCGTTCTGCACATGCGCAATAGCGATTTTCTCATACTGTGCATGCGCAGAACGCTGCCATGCATGAGGAGGCAGTGAGGAGGCACGTGGCAAGCCAGCTTTGTGGGGGTTGCGGCTGATGGCTGAAGGGCCTCGGAAGGATGGATCAGGCACAGGATGACCCCAGGGGACTGCAAGAAGCCCCAAGTAAGTGATTTTTTTTCCTGGGCACAATAAGGAGACAGCACACAGGTAGCTTCTTCAAGTAATACAAATAAACAAATCCAATCACCAAAATAATATACACATCAAGGGGAACTACACTAAAAGTGTCTACCCCAGAAAATCACTGAGGATAGCGCCCCTCCCAACAATTTCTTTAATTCATAATGCATCTTCATGAATTAAAGAAATTGTTGGGAGGGGCGCTTTCCTCAGTAATTTTCTGGGGTAGAAAATTTTAGTGCAGTTCCCCTTGATGTGTATATTATTTTGGTGATTAGATTTGTTTATTTGTATTTGTTGTGTTATTCACGTCATGTAACCAGATGGCCATGTGACTTCCTGTGGGTGGGTTATATAAGGGTGATGCTTACTGGGTGTGGCACACCTGAGGAAGGGCTACGCCCGAAACATGTCGTGTCCTCATTAGAGATGGCCCGAACCTCCGATTTTCAGTTCGCAAACTGGGTTCGCGAACTTCCACAAAAGTTTGGTTTGCACGAACTTTCGCAAACCGCAATAGACTACAATGGGGAGGCGAACTTTGAAAACTAGAAACACTTACGGTATACTGGCCACAACAGTGATGGAAAAGATGTTTCAAGGGGTCTAACACCTGGAGGGGGGATGGATGTGTGGGATAGACGCCAAAACTCCAGGTGAAAAATCTGGATTTGACGCAAAGCAGCGTTTTATGGACAGAAATCACATTGAATGCTAAATTACAGGCCTATAGTGCTTGCATGTGTATACATCAATCAGGTAGTGTAATTAGAGTACTGTTTCACACTGACACATCAAACTCACTGTGTAACGCACCACAAACAGCTGTTTGTGTAGTGATGGCTGTGCTGGACTGGTGCGCATCATGGAGGAGGAAGATATGTCACGCTTCCGTGCGGAAGCTGAGAAAGATGAGGTTTTCTGTGTTAAATAGTCAACTACGTCCTGACAATATTGGGGGTTGATGGGACATGCCTTCTTCTGAACACTGTACTTTGGTCGAGGGCCGCACGAAATCACGACAGCGCGGCCTCGAACAGACCTGCCAGGTGGCCTGCCTCTGCCTTTTGTTTTGTCCATATTGGGGGGATGAAGTGAAAGGTATGCATTGACTTGACTAATACAATGTGCAGTCAGTCACACAGGTGCAGTTAACAGGTATGCACGGTTTGGTATATCACACTGCGTGCGCTCACGTAGGTAGGTGGGTGCACTGTGAACAACAGGTAGGTATATGCAGTGATGGGTATTATAATGTGCACCAGTCACACACAGACAGGTACCGGACAAGCACAGTGACACTGCGTGCGCTCACGTAGGTAGGTGGGTGCACTGTGAACAACAGGTAGGTATATGCATTACAATGTGCACCTGGCATTGGCACAGTAGTAATTATGCCACCGAGGGGCCAAAGGCCAGCTGCGACTGACTGACAGGGCTGTATATAATGCAAGTGGGCCACACACAAAAAAAATAGATCACAAGAACAACATTAGCTTTTAAAAGAGCTGTTGATGGGTGCTTTTTTAGCAATAAGGATCAGGAAGGGGCAAGCTAAGAAGCCTACAAGAGCCTAACTAAGCTTTCCCTATAAGTCTCTGCACAGACAGCAGCTATCCCTTCTCTAATTACAGGCACACAAGTGAGTCCAATGCCTGAAGCTGCCTGCCTTTTATAAGGTGGGGGGGGGGGGGGCTCCAGGAGGTAGTGTAGCCTGATTGGCTACAATGTGCCTGCTAACTGTTATGTAGAGGGTTGACCCTAATGATGCACTATGGGGGCGAACCGAACTTCCGGAAAAGTTTGCGGTTCTCCGCGATTGCGAACCACGGAAGTTTGCCGGAAACTGTTCGCCGACTAACCGTTCGGGCCATCTCTAGTCCTCAGCCTGCTCTGTAACTGTATGGCTACAATACAGATTACTTGAAGACGCTACTTGTGCGCTGTCTCCTTATTGTGTCCAGAGTACAAGTGTTGGCAGGAGTGGTGTACCTGCAGGAGTTAGGCACCGGCTTTCAGGCCTGGAGAAGTATAGACCTGTTACAGGTGTGTGGAAAGTGATTTTTTCCCCCCTCTTTAGATTTCCTTTAAAAAGGCATAACATTGCTGAAGTTTAATTTTGCTTAAGCTTAATTTGAGATTTCACCTTCAAAGCCTAATGCAAATGCAATTTCCTGTCAGATTGACGGGTCGAGCTGATAATATCTGACATGTCCAATCTGCTACCGGCCGATAACAGGGCAAATTTTAACATCACTACTGCACAAAATTGATACCGTTATCAATTGGGAGCAGATAAGGCATGGCGGAAATTATCGGTTTGACCTGACGGGATCTGACAGGAAAGTGCATTTTGTGTACCTAGAAAAAGGCTATGTGCACAATTATGATTTTCTCAACTGAAATAATTAATCCTTGCACAATCTGGGCCCTGGATACCTGAAGGATTTGTTGCAACTGCATCACACATCTCACAATGTTTGATCAGCTTAGCTTGGTCACCCCCAGATTCCACTTCAAAACCTTTGGGGACAGAGAGCCTTCTGTCATGCTCCTCCTACACTTCACTTTGGAACTCCCTGCCACACCCAATCTGGACATATCCATCCCTAGAAGCATTTCAAGAGGAACTCCAGTGAAAATAAGGTGATAAAAAAGTGTTTCATTTTTACAATGATTATGTATAAATGATTTAGCCAGTGTTTGCCCATTGTAAAATCTTTTAAATCCCTGATTTACATTCTGACATTTATCACATGGTGACATTTTTCCTGCTGGGAGGTGATGTAGCGGCTGCTTGCTGTTTTGGCAGTTGGAAACAGTTGGAAACAGCTATTTCCGACAATGCAACAAGGTTCAAAGATAGGAAACTGCCAGGAGTACCATGGTCCTCAGAGTTTCTTGTGGGAGGGCATTCACCACAATATCAGCCATACAGAGCCCTCTGATGATCCGTTTGTGGAAAGGAATAGATTTCTCATGTAAAAGGGGGTATCAGCTACTGATTGGGATGAAGTTAAATTCTTGGTTACATAGTTATTTTGGTTGAAAAAAGACATACGTCCATCAAGTTCAACCAGTACGGTTACGGTTTCTCTTTAAGTCCGAACTGAAAAGCCCTTTGTTTCATCTGGCATTTATGAACACCTGACTATCTCCTCTGTAACACAGTCCAGCCTGCAACCCTGTATTGATCTGAGACATATCTATGCGCTTTGAGTCCTATGGGAGAAAAGTGCTTTACAGATGTTATTGTATTGTATTTTATTATCTTGGCTGAGAAACTAGAGTGTGTAGGTGAGGCTTGCCTTTTCTGGAAAAACGGGAAGTTCCAGAAGCAGAATTTCCCTTGCACTTCTACCCCTCTTTCCTCTCCGCAGTGCAGAACACACTGCTTAGCCAGAAATCCAGCAGCCTACATGTACACGATGTGGACTTTGTTGACCATGGCACCAATGGTAGGCATAGGCTCTACCAGGGCTGGGAATCTAAGGGCCTGATGCATTAACTAGCCATATTATGGCTGTGCAGACACAGGGCACAGCAATATTACTGCTACTACTGCAGCAGTGTAACATGAGTTACGGTATCAGCCTAACATGTACCTTGCTAGGGTAACAAGTTACTAATGTGCATCACCGTAGCAATGCTCACGGTACTCAGGTAACGTTAAAAGCATAACTCGCAGTACACTGCTGCGGTAGTAACGATAATATTGCCGTGTGCTGTCTCCACACAGCAATATCACCGCTAGTTAGTGCATCAGGCCTGAAGTGGCTATTGGTCTTCCATAGAGTCCTCCACAAGGTATAATGGGGTGCCACCCATAGTGAGCTATGAGCCCTCTTCTGCCAAATAGCCAACAAGTCATCCCCATGGGATTTTTCCGCTGGTGACAGAGAGAAAAGGGAGCTCTGCATGTGAGGAAATGGGCAGAGGTAAAGACAAGTACCTGGAGTAAGCAGAGCTGGGACAAGGTCCTCCAGCACCCAAAGGCTGAGACACCAAAATGCACCCCTCCATCCCTCCCACCCCCCCCCCCCCCCCCAGCCATCACACACTGATTGCTATTAGACTAAGAGGCAACCAGGGCCCCCAACACCTTAATCTCTACTTAATGGGCTTACAGTCACTGCCAGGTATCCCCTTTTCTTATTTCTTTCTGCTACAATAGGGGAAAGATAGCTGAGGGAATTGTGCACCCCTTCCTACACTGCGCCCTGAGGCTGGAGTCTCTCTCGCCTTTGCCTCGGCACAGCCCTGGGAGTAAGCATAGTTAGGACAAACCAAAAGGTCAGAGCAGGCAGCGAATGGGCAAAGTCTTAAAACTAGCTGAACGCAAAGCAGGCGGCGGCACATCAGGCAGAGTTGAGTACATAAGCTGGGCCATAGCAAGAAGATAATTATAACACAAGTACAAGTGGAGAGCTTGAACACTCCCTCCAACACTGCTAAGTTTTCAGCAGTGTCCTACTGCTGTTACGCTGCGCTATCAATAGTGAGTCAACCCCCTAGGGTACAAGTTCTACTACTAACTTGTCGGAGGTGCCTTTCTATTTTTTTTTAATTGCTCAGGTTAAAAAGTCTAGTGCATTTATCTATGTAGATGAGGCACTTGAGCATCAGCTGAACCCAGCCTCATCTCTCCTGACAAGTAAACAGAAGCCAAAGCACTTCTGTTTGGCTTAGGAAACACTACTGATAACAAGACAGGGATAGAAGGTGAAAACAGCTGCTATTTCTTGTGTTTTGTACCTGAACGAAGCAAAATCACAGTGTCATGGTTGTTTAGAATTCAGCCCTTAAACTGAAAATAAAACAATGAAAGCCTAGAAAAGTTATGTTTACCATAACAACTATACATTCAATTAATGGTCTCATAAGTTTATTTTCAGTTCAGGTTTGCTTTGATTTCAAGTAGCTGATAATTGACAGTGGTCCAATTCCCAGCTGTATATATTTGCATAAAATTAACATTTATTATTACATTACACTTATTATTTGTATTTAGCAGTTCTAGGTATAAGATAATGTCTAAAATGTACTGTCTAGCAACCAGGGACATTGCTGTGAACTGATATGGAAGTGATCATGAGTGAGCTCTACCATCTCAAATCAACACTGATCACCCAAAAGATTAAACAGTAAATCTCTGTTTTGCTGCAAAAAAGCTCTGACCCATCAAGATATGCTCTCCACAAGTCCTCAGAAAGTAGACTGTGGTATCAGACACCAAATTCTCAGTAGCACAGCCTATAAAGGTGGGCAAATTGACCAAGAGACAGATCTATCTCTCTGATCAAATAGAAGTAATAGTAGCAGCATCAGTAGTAGTAGTAAGTCCAACGAAGAGCTGATTTTACTGAAGGTGGTGCCAGCCTCATTGGACTTACTTTGACTGGCCACTGGTACGGTGATCCAACACTATGGCACACCACTTGTCTTTTTCGCATGGGTGCTCCCCCACCCCAGAACTAGTAGTAGTAGTAGTAGTGATGGTGATGGTAGTAGTAGTAGAAGTAGCAGTAGTAGTAGAAGGAGCAGTAGTAGAAGAAGAAGCAGGAGTAGTAGTAGTAGTAGTAGTAGTAGAAACAGTAGTAGTAGTAGTAGTGATGGTGGTGGTAGTAGTAGTAGAAGTAGCAGTAGTAGTAGAAGTAGCAGTAATACAAGAAGAAGCAGCAGCAGTAGTAGTAGTAGTAGTAGAAGCAGTAGTAGTAGTAGTAGTAGTGATGGTGGTGGTAGTAGTAGTAGAAGTAGCAGTAGCAGTAGAAGAAGCAGCAGTAGTAGTAGTAGTAGTAGAAGCAGTAGTAGTTGTAGAAGCAGTAGTAGTAGAGGTAGCAGTAGAAGAAGCAGCAGCAGCAGTAGTAGTAGAAGCAGTAGTAATATTAGCAGTGGTGGTAGCAGCAGCAGCAGTAGTAGTAGTAGTAGCAGCAGCAGTAGTAGAAGAAGAAAAAGAAGACACAGCAGTAATAGTAGTAGTAGTATTAGCAGAAGTAGTAGTAATAATAGTAGTAGTAGTAGTAGTAGTAGTAGTAGTAGTAGTAGTAGTAGTAGTAGTAGTAGCAACAGTAGTAGCAACAGTAGTAGCAGTAGTAGTAGCAGTAGTAGTAGACATAGTAGCAGCAGTAGTAGTAGTAGTAGTAGTAGACATAGTAGCAGCAGTAGTAGTAGTAGCAGCAGTAGTCATGGGCGTCCGCATGTATGGCAAAACCGGTCATTGGCCCTCCCCTGGCCAGCTGCTGGACCCCCCCCCCCCCCCTAGCCTCCCGAACCCGGAAGTGTCACCCTGGGGTGGCAATGGAGAGAGAAAAGGGAGCGTGTGGCAGCGGTGGAGAAGGGGGGCAGTCCCTCCCTCACCCTTCCCTCACCTTTAGGGCTCCCACACTCTCTCTTGCTCCCCCCTTTAGAATGAAGTGATGCGGGCGGCAGCGGCATCGACGGGACACTTACGCGATTAGCAGGCACGCGAGTGACTCTCTCTCTCTGTGCACTGCAGAGTCACTCGCGCGCCTGCTAATAGCGTAAGTGTCCCGCCGGCCGCTGCTGCCGCCCGCATCACTTCATTCTAAAGGGGGGAACGAGAGAGAGAAAGGGCATTGGCGTCCGCACGTATGGCAAAACCGGTCATTGGCCCTCCCCTGGCCAGCTGCTGCCCCCCCCCAGCCTCCCGAACCCGGAAGGGTCACCCTGGGGTGGCAATGGAGAAAGAAATGGGAGCGTGTGGCAGCGGTGGAGAAGGGGAGCACCCTTTTCTCTCTCCGCACTGGGGGGCACCTGTCACAACCTGAACTGGAGAGCACTGTCACTACCTTAATTTGGGGGCACTGTCACTACCTTAACTGGGGAGCACTGTCACTGCCTAAATTGGGGGCTCCTGTCACAACCTGAACTGGGGGGCACTGTCACTACCTTAACTGGGAGGCACTGTCACTACCTTAACTGGGGAGCACTGTCACTACCTTAACTGGGGGGCACTGTCACTACCTGAGCTGGGGGCTCCTGTCAGTGACAGGCTGTCACTACCTTAACTGGGGGGCACTGACACTACCTTAACTGGGGGCTCCTGTCACTACCTGAACTGGGGGGCACTGTCACAACCTAAACTGGGGAGCACTGGATAGAGTAATGGTTAAGGGCTCTGCCTTTGACATGGGAGACCAGGGTTCGAATCCTGGCTAGGTCAAGTACCTATTCAGTAAGGAGTTCAAGGCAAGACTCCCTAACACTGCAGGGTGGCCTCTTGAGCACGTCCCAGCGGCTGCAGCTCTTGAGCGCTTTGAGTCCGACAAGAGAAAAGCGCTATACAAATGTTCGGATTATTATTATTATTTAAACTGGGGGCTCCTGTCGCTACCTGAACTGGGGGGCACTGTCACTACCTTAACTGGGGGCTCCTGTCACTACCTTAACTGGGGGGCACTGTCACTACCTAAACTGGGGGCTCCTGTCACTACCTGAACTGGGGGGCACTGTCACAACCTAAACTGGGGGCTCCTGTCGCTACCTGAACTGGGGGGGCACTGTCACTACCTTAACTGGGGGGCACTGTCACTACCTAAACTGGGGGCTCCTGTCACTACCTGAACTGGGGGGCACTGTCACTACCTTAACTGGGGGCTCCTGTCACTTCCTGAACTGGGGTGCACTGTCACTACCTTAACTGGGGGCTCCTGTCACTACCTTAACTGGGGGGCACTGTCACTACCTAAACTGGGGGCTTCTATCGCTACCTGAACTGGGATGCACTGTCACTACCTTAACTGGGGGCTTCTGTCACTACCTTAACTGGGGTGGGGGGCACTGTCACTACCTAAACTGGGGGCTCCTGTCACTACCTGAACTGAGGGGCACTGTCACTACCTAAACTGGGGGCTCCTGTCACTACTTTAACTGGGAGGCCCTGTCACTACCTAAACTAGGGGCTCCTGTCACTACCTGAACTGAGGCACCTGTCACTAACTGAACTGGGGGGGGGGGCTGTCACTACCTAAACTAGGGGCTCCTGTCACTACCTGAACTGAGGCACCTGTCACTACCTGAACTGGGGGGCCCTGTCACTACCTAAACTGGGGGCTCCTGTCACTACCTAAACTATCTAGGCCAGCCAGCCCAGCATCACCACCAGACAACCAGCCCAAAATCACTGTCAAAAAGGCCACAGCATCACCGCCAGCCAGCCCAGCCACAGCATCACTGCCAGCCGGGCCACAGCAGCACCGCCAGCCCGGCCACAGCAGCACCGCCAGCCCGGCCACAGCAGCACCGCCAGCCCGGCCACAGCATCAACGCCAGCCCAGCCACAGCATCACTGCCAGGTCTTTCAGCTCACACATCATCCCCAATCCAGCCAAAAACAGTATTGCCTGGCACAGCAGACAGTAGAGGAGAATTCAGAAGCCAGGTGAGAGGTGTCTACCATATTAAGGGGGTATTCTGCCTATTTATGTGAAATGTCTATTTATGTGCCTCATGACTGCTGAATTTGTCTTGTTTGGGGCCTCATGGTTACTGAATTTGTCTTGTTGGGGTCCTCATGATTTGTTGGGGGCCTCAAGATTGCTGAATTTGTCTTGTTGGGGGCCTCATGACTGCTGAATTTGTCTTGTTCGGGGCCCCATGGTTACTGAATTTGTCTTGTTGGGGGTCTCATGATTTGTTGAGGGCCTCAAGATTGCTGAATTTGTCTTGTTGGGGGCCTCATGATTGCTGAGTTTGTCTTGTGGGGGCCTCATGATTGCTGAATTTGTCTTGATGGAGGGCCTCATGATTGCCGAATTTGTCTTGTTGGGGGCCTCATGATTGCTGAATTTGTCTTGTTGGGGGCCTCATGATTGCTGAGTTTGTCTTGTGGGGGCCTCATGATTGCTGAATTTGTCTTGATGGAGGGCCTCATGATTGCCGAATTTGTCTTGTTGGGGGCCTCATGATTGCTGAGTTTGTCTTGTTGGGGGCCTCATGATTGCTGAATTTGTCTTGATGGGGGGCCTCATGATTGCTGAATTTGTCTTGTTGGGGGTTACATGATTGCTAACTGCGAGACTATGGAAAAAGCTGAATCATATGAGACAATAGCATTAAACGACTTTTTCAGCTTTTTAAAACAGAAAATGAAACTGGGAGGTTCTTAAAAAATGAATACATTTTTCAGGAGTAGGCTGGATGAAATTGTTTATCTTTACAGTTTATTTTCAACTTGGATTTTCCATGATGTTCATGTATGAGTTAAAACGTTTGTATTTAGTTTAAAGTGAATGTTTACCGTTAAAAAAAAGAAAAAGTCAGATACTCACCTAAGGAGGGGGAAGGCTCGGTCCTAATGAGCCTTCCCTCTCCTCTCCCGGTGCCCGGTCCCGCGCAGGATCCCCCGTGGCAGTATTCGACCAGTTCGGTCAAATACTGCCACTTCCGCATGCTGAAGGGAGCTTTCGGAAGCCTTCGGGAGCACTCGGGCTCCCGATGACGCGGCCGCTCCATACTACGCATGCGCGAGCGCCCTCTATGACGCGCTCACGCGTACGTAGTATGGAGCAGCCCGTCTTCGGAAGCCCGAGTGCTCCCGAAGACCTCTGAAGTCCCTGCGGCGGCGGACGCGAACGGGGGAGCCAGCGCAGCACCGAGGGCACCGGGAGAGGAGAGGGAAGGCTCATTAGGACCGAGCCTTCCCTCTCCTTAGGTGAGTATCTGACTTTTTCTTTTTTTAAACGGTACCCATTGGCTTTAAATTGCTGTTGGCACTTTGAGATAGATAAGAGACTTTTGGGTTGCAGTTTGAGCACTCGGCCTCCAAAATGTTCACCACCACTGTCCTAATCTAGTGTCCCACCATTGCTAAGTTAATGTAAACTTGTCTCCACCAGCGCCCACACCTACATTCTGGTCCATGACCACACCCATTTTTCATTGTGCTACATGCGCCGCACATCTTGTCCCCGTTTTTTCACACATCGTACCCCCAATTTTCGGCTCACCGCGCTACTTCTTCCTCCCCCCCTATTTGCCCCCCCCCCCCCCTGGAAAATTTTCTGCGGACGCCCATGGCAGTAGTAGTAGTAGTAGTAATAGAAGAAGTAGTAATAGAAGAAGTAGTAGTAGTAGTAGTAGTAGTAGTAGTAGTAGTAGTAGTAGTAGTAGTAGTAGCAGTAGTAGTAGTAGCAGTAGTAGTAGACGTAGCAGCAGCAGCAGTAGTAGTAATAGAAGTAGTAGTAACAGTAGTAGTAGTAGTAGTGGTAGTAGTAGTAGTAGCAATAGTAGTAGTAGTAGTAGTAGCAGTAGTAGTAGTAGCAGTAGTAGTAGACGTAGCAGCAGCAGCAGTAGTAGTAATAGAAGTAGTAGTAGTAGTAGTGGTAGTAGTAGTAGTAGCAATAGTAGTGGTAGTAGTAGTAGTAGTAGCAGTAGTAGTAGTAGCAGTAGTAGTAGACGTAGTAGCAGCAGCAGCAGCAGCAGTAGTAGTAATAGAAGTAGTAGTAACAGTAGTAGTAGTAGTAGTAGTAGTAGTAGCAGTAGTAGCAGCAGCAATAGTAATAGTAGTAGAAGAAGTAGTAGTAGTTGAATCAAACTAGCTTAGGGTGCACTGTTTATTGATTATATTCCAGAGAAATACACAACATATGCTTTCAGAGTATTGTTTTTGGCACTGATTTGTTTTGTTGGCATACAACTGACTTCCTTTTTAACTACTTTTTGGGTGGGGTGAGGAATCCACTCTCAGAGTTGTGTTTTGTATTTCTGGAACATCATTTAAGTTTACAACAACACATTTCTTTCATGTAAGCATTTATTCATAGCAAGCTTTACTACAAGGATTAATAAAATAACACCAGAGGGCGCCCAACAACCTTACAGCATAACCCTCTTCTAAACATTCTATGCCTGTAAGCATGGTATCTGTACATATGCCAGTAACTGAAAATACATGGAAAAGGTTTTGGTGATGACTAGTGTCACAGTGTGAGAGTAAAATGCGGATAGCTCAAAATCCCCTGTATTTATGCCCAGAAAGGAGTTCTTTGTACTAATACTCATAATACATACATTTCCACTACCCTTGTTGATGTTTGTGAATTGGACATAACTTTGATTGGGGCCTGATCCACTATATGTTTTGAAGCCCTTAATGCCTCAATTATTTCATATTCTTAGATCAGTGGTGCTCAACCTTTTTTGGCCCGAGGGCCGAACTTTAAATCAAGAAAAATCTCGAGGGCCGGAACACATGCATACAAAATTTAGATGTAAAACTTTTCTAGTAACAGTTAACATGGTGTTGGAAATGGAAAGAAAACGACAATATAAGAATTGTTGTACTCACTATTTGATGCACATTTTCTTAATGAGAAGTTTGCAGCAGATTAATACAGCAATGGTATCAGAGGCCAGTATGGTACCTGGGTGTATGCACTGGGCAGATTAATGCAGCAATGGTATCAGAGTGGCCTGTAGTGTGCTGGCTGAGGAGGCTGTCAGCTCTGCTGAGGAGGAACAGAGGCCTAATTACCCACACGCGGCCTGTAGTGTGCTGGCTGAGGAGGCTGTCAGCTCTGTGTGGGGCTGAGGAGGCTGTCAGCTCTGTGTGGGGCTGAGGAGGCTGTCACAGCGTGTGCCCCAGTGTCTGCTCGCGGTGTCCTACGGAGGAGGAGAGGATCGGGTGGTATTGCGTAGTATGGCACTCGGCAGGATGCGCATACACCAGCGTACGCTCGTATTCAGCCCCGGGTAGCGCTGGGATAGTTAGAAAGCCTCGCTCATTGGTTACTGCAGGAACGTTCCTCCAATAGGAATTAGGCTGATTCCTATTGGAGGAAGGTTCCTGCAGTAACCAATGAGCGAGGCTTTCTGACTATCCCAGCGCTACCCGGGGCTGAATACGAGCACACGCTGGTGTATGCGCGTCCCGCAGAGTGCCGATACTACGCAATACCACCCGATCCTCTCCCCCACCGCAGGCAGACACCGTGCGGGCCACAGAAACTGGCTTCGAGGGCCACAAATGGCCCGCAGGCCGTAGGTTGGGCACGGCTGTCTTAGATGAACAGTAATCTCATGATTCACTTAAATTAGAGCATATCAGCATCTCAAAGGTATACACAGATAGCTGCAGGTGAGGAGGATTGAGGCTTCTGTTTTTTCGGCCCATCTTCCTACTCACCTAAAGCCTCTATGCCTGGCCTGGGTGCAGGTCAGGAGCTGGTATTCATATATAAGGAGACTCCACTCTGTTTTTTATTTATAGAGAACAAGGAGTACAAACAAATGAAACTGAACAATGCACAGTTTTATTGTGTGGTACTAGCTAATGCACTACAGTATATAAAAGTATACAGTATATAAAAGTACACTAAAGTATATAAAAAAAGGCTAGGTACTGTATAACCACCAGTGCCGTATGCCACTATAATGTGTAAACAGGGTAGGCAAGACCTCCTCTCCACACAATCAGGCAGCCATCTTGTTTCTTTGTTAAAACCATGTTTAGTCTGTCCATTTCCTCTGGTCCTGGGGAAGCCCAGCAAAGCTAGTCAGTTCCTTCTCATTCCTGTGACCTGACCTCCGCTCTTGTGGATGGAGGGATAGATGCATGGACTGATCACCACACACGCCTAGCCAGTGAGCCCAAACAAGGCTTAGCTGTGGCCGGGGCTTCTGGCCATCTATTGACAGTGGCAAGTGACATCTGTGTTGGAGGCACCCACCTTGTCTTATCGGTGCAGTATGACCTGGCAGCTCTGAGTGAGAAAGTAGCCAGGTGACGTTAGCAGTAGAGATGTTGTGAACGGTTCCTGAACCGTTCGACGGCGAACATCTCAGAATCTCTGGGCCTTGTACTATTTCCGGGTCGCTATGACCTGGAGTAGTACGCCTGCGCTGGCCCAGGCAGTGCGCGTCCTAGATCGTGCTCCTGTTGCCGGGCACTTTCTGCGTATGTGCATGACGTCATGAGTGATGTCACGCTCATGTGCAGAGAGTGCCCGGCAACAGGAGCGCGATATAGGTTGCGCACCGCCGGGCCAGCGCAGGCGTACTACTCCGGGTCATAGCGACCCGGAAGTAGTACAAGGCCCAGAGAGATTCGCCCGGCGAACGGTTCAGGCCATCTCTAGATAACAGTGATACAGGCCCATATGTCAATCACTTTTTCTCTTGAGTTTTCTCTGAGATAATTTTTCATCTTCTGTTTAAAATAACTTTTCAGCACTTTGCAAATGAAAAAGTACCAAAAAGAAGATGAATAAGTACTATCAAAATTATTTTGAGTATTTTCTCGCTTGCTGGTGGTTTAAAAGGCATTTTATGACAAGATGTGAAAATATCACCTAGGAAAAAATCAGGAGAAAAAGTCAATTGCATATGGGCCCTGGGGCTTATGCAATTCTCTTTTTTTTCCTCAGTTTTCTCTCAGAAGAAAAAGTTATGTGGTATAAAACTCAGCATTTACTCTTTGTTATAAAAGATTATTAACAGCATAAAATCTATTACTACAAAAAACAATTGTAGTAGAACAGCATTCAAACAGTTAAAAACAGAACTTTGTTCCTCAGTGCAAAGCTCCTTGCTTCAGTGGGCAGCTTCTGGCCCCATCCAAAGAGTTGATAACATTATCTTTTGTTTACATTCCTTTGTCAGATACATTTAATAAACATTAGCAAACTGCCGAAACTGAGCTGTACTGAGCTGAGTAACAGAAAGAACTGAGAAGTGATCACTAGATAGACTTTAATATATAAATACAGCAGCTATGCAATAAAATGCAATGGCAGCTTTCAGAGCAGATAAATTGTACTTAAAGAGACACTGAAGCGAAAAAAAAAGTATGATATAATGAATTGGTTGTGTACTATGAATAATTACTAGAAGATTAGCAGCAAAGAAAATATTCTCATACTTTTATTTTCAGGTATATAGTGTTTTTTCTAACATTGCATCATTCTATAATATGTGCAGATTACACAACACTCAGCATTCAAAATGATTCTTTCAGAGCAGTCTGTGAACTAATGAACTCTCCTCTAGCAGAGGAAAAGTAAACAGTTCAATTACAGTTGAGATAATAAAAGTCAGATAACAGCCCTCTCCACGACTAAGTTAGTCGGAGAGCTTAATAGCTTTTTTGCATAGAGATAACAACTGGAGTTTCTCAACTCTTCCTGTACTGGAAACAAATAGACTGATGTATCTGATCTTAAAGTTTTATTTCTTAGCTGTACTACACATACAAATCATAATATCATAATTTTTTTTTCGCTTCAGTGTCTCTTTAAGACATTTGGAATTTGTAAACAGACATTATTACTTGTGCACAAAAGCAATTATGATAACTGTAAAGCAGGCCATACACTGGCTCGATTCACGGCCGTTTTGACAGCAGATCCGATCCTGGGATCGAATCTGCTGCCAATCGCTTGCGCTAAACGCACCCGCCGATCCGATTCCCTCCCGAAATCGGATCGGTCCGTCGATCGCGCCGTGCGGGAAATTACCCTCGATCGCCCGGCGGTAGGAGCGCGTCGCTTGCGGCGTACGATTCGGGCCCGATCCGAGCATGTATACATTACCTGAAGCTGGCTCCGGGGTCCTCTTCTCCTCGCTGCACCGCATTTCCGCATGTCCCAGTGTACGCTTATACTTTCTGTGTCACTCCGGTGACCAGGAAGTTGAAATAGAGGGCGCTCTATTTGAACTTCCTGGTCACGGAGTAACACAGGAAGCGCCGGGATGGAGCAAGAACAGCGGTGCGGTGCAGTGCGGAGAAGACGCCCGGGAGCCAGCCTCAGGTAATGTATACGGGGGGGGGGGGGGGGACAGGCGGCAGGAGCAGCTGAACAGATTGTGATCGGTTTCAGGCTGAAATCGATTCACAATCTGTTTGCAGTAAAGGCAGCCATACGATCCCTATCTGATCAGATTCGATCAGATAGGGATCTGTCAGCTGGTCGATCTAATGGCACATCGACCAGTGTATGGCCACCTTAAGTGTGATAAAAAGTAGGAAAAAACATTTGTATTGAATCTTATATCAGAATGTTGTTCCACTTTAAGTAAACATTTGCGAATTGGCATCACTGTCTGCTAGTAGGTTCTTCTGGGTCATATAAGAAAACAGTGGAGTTCCTGGAAGGTTGATAAATAAGCAAAGTTGTGACTGGGGTGGCATAAAGCACTGAGAACTTTTTTTAATGCAATAAGAATCATGAATGCAATAAAGATAAGTTCTTGCTGTTGATGCTGCACATGGCTACAGTGGTATGAATTTAAAACCACAGACCTATCAGCAATCTTTAATATAATCTGATATGAGGTTCGTTTTTTTTAACCACCTAAAAGCAGATATTAAAAAGTCTAGTCCAGGTTTGTAGATCACTGATAATCTCCTGTCTTCTCCATCATTAGTAAATCAGCCCGTATGACAGAAAGCCTGGATTTCAGACCAAGCCACAATGAATGCAGACAGCCATAATCACATTCTGTGGCTGAGAAATACTTTTAGTAGTAGCTTTGCTTACAGCGTAATCTTCCTTTCTTTCCAGTTGTATTATGTGTGGATTTCCTTTTGATTTGTTTTATTTCTAGGTGTAAATGTGCATAAAAAAGTTCAGAACTACACAGAACCTCTTTTATTAAATGGATTTTTCACTTTTACTGAGAGAAACACAATCCTTTCAGTTTTACAAAATGAAAGTTTCTTACTATATTTTTTTGGTGCATATAAATTATATTTATCACAATGGAGTTGATTCAGAAAACTTATCTCATGAATTATCTCTCCTTATCTGTTTAAACTCATAGTTTATCTCACCTTATCTATCTTAACACTTGATTTACCTCTGCCTGGTGTTTATTCAAGAAAAGTCAGTAAAACCTATGTGACAGATAATGCACCTAAAATTTACCTGGCAAACTGCAAGATGTACAAGATTTATCACGTGCTTCAACCCTCCTCTGGAATCCCCTGTCACAACACCTCCGTCACTCTCCAACCTTTGATATCCTTAAACACTCCCTCAAAACTCACTTTTTTAGATCAGCATACGCTCTACAATAGACCATTCCTCCTTTCACCTCTGGCCAAGTTGCTCTCAACCTTTTGTGTCTTGGAATTTGTTACACATTTTATTCATGTTACGTTTAGTCGTTTATCACTGTAATTACCAATTCTGTATTTTCTATATTGGTGTATACCATTGTCCATATTATTATGTACCCCATGTTTGTTTTATACTTTGGGCATCACCACGGAATATGTTGGCGCTTTATAAATCAATAATAATAACTAATGTAAATAACGGAAGAGGCCTATGCACCTAATGCATATGTTACATATTTAAAAGGAGCAATATATTTGTTGGGTGCATACCACGCTTAGGCCATTTATGTAAGTAACACTGCGTAGTTCACATAACCTTTGTTAAATTTTACATGCGCTAAAATTTAAAGTCCTCTTGAGGACATCCTACATTAAATATTTTTGAACATCGCGCTTCAGATCTAACACTCACAGTTTGAATGATTACCACAGGTTATCAAGTCCGTTCACAATAGGAAAAGCGAGTTAGGACAGTCCTTGTATCCTGCTGTCTCTCTGTGTCCCCTATGTGACTGCACCCACCCTGGCATTCTCCTTTTAAGAAAACCTGAACCAAGTAAAATTATTTAAAATAAACACATGATGTAAGTGCAAATGAATATTACATACTTACCTCATCCTTATGCTGAGCCACCCTCCGCTGCATGAGGCCACCGTACCTCTGCGCTCCAGCTAGGGGTTCTGGGCTCTGGAGTGCAGAGATTCATCATGACGGAGGGTTGCCATAGTAACGCGGGAGGGCGCGACTGAGACGCATGCGTCACATCCGCCGGAAGGGCCCAATCTTCCGGCATGGGAACGTACGCGCGCCCTATTGATCACCCCCCACAGTCCAGTAATGATTATAAGGAGCGAGTTTGGGCGCTGACAAGCCACAGAGGCGCTAAACCCGCTCCTGGACTTTTTGAGGTAAGCTACCGTTTTTTTTGCAGGTACTGACTGTTAACAGTCATTCTGCACCAATGATATAATGCATATATGGCAGCTGTAATTTGATGACACTTTTTACTATAGATGATCGCCAGTAAATTGCAGGTGGTATAGGTGCAGTTGATATTGTGTGGGTCTATGCGCACCTCTAGATGTACATCACTCTTATGGTTTATGCTGCAGGGTAATACATAGGTTGAAGTTGCTCATTTTTATGATCTTTGTAATGGTGGCCATACATGGTACAATTTTTTCATCCAATCTTACCAGTATAATTCACCTAATTTACCCTTATACTACATAGAAATGGTAAGATTGTATGAAAAAATTGTACCATGTATGGCCACCATAATGTTGGTAGTGATTGTACCTGCCTAAAAGATGGCTACGGAACTTTTTGAATGCACCAATGGGGAGACAAGAGAATTACTGAGAGATTTAGGATACAGGTAGAGATGGACAATCTATGGGAAAGGTAGGGGTGATTAGGTAACTTATAGGTTACAGTACTGTGATACAGTTATTACTGTAATACGGTCACATACTCTTCTGATGTTTTTTTATTATCTTTTATGTCTCATCAAACTCAGTAACACTATTTGTAAGGAAACTAGGGCTGCACCAACCTCATAATAATGTGGTCTAAAGGGGCAGGTGCCCGGTAGGATTACCATTGTTGGACAGAACCTTCTGAGATATATAGATATATTTTAATGTTCTTATAATTTAATAATGTGTTCTAATTTAATGAAATGGACGGTTTTTACAAAATATGTATGTATGTTTTCATTTTCAGTGCTCCCACTTTTTTATGTTGCCTGAGGAAGCGGGCGTTAGACCAGTGAATCGCGTTGCAAAGTGTTGTTGTGGAGTAAGAATAAATTATATCGTTTTGAATAATTGCAAATTGTCTTTATTGGGGAGGTAAGTCATCCAGTACCCCCCGTTTTAGGATTTTTAACTCATAGTGATTTTAATCTTTGGGCGCCTCTGTAATAACCTTGAATATAATTGTATCCACTGGCTGGATGGGTGTGAACACCTTCTTCTATCTACGGAGAGCGACCTTTTAGCCTGAGCGGGGACAGGCCTAAACTCTCCGTCTGCACGATCAGTGGTTGCCTGAACTCGGCAACCCACATTTGTGAGTAACATTCCTCATATTATAACCACGCAAAGTCATAACGATATCACACCATTGGGGCTCTCGTTTTTCTCTTTTTGTTTTCACATACTGTACTTACCTCACCATCAGTTCTTCTCAGAAGCTTCTTCTTAAAGTGAACCTAAAGTCTGCCCAAAAAAATGAGATTAACTCACCTGGGGCTTCCCTCAGCCCCCTGCAGCCAATCGGTGCCCTCGCAGCTCCGCTCCGAATGGCCTCCTGGCCGCAATAGCAGCATAGGGGGTGATATACAGGCTGGGAACTCGAAGAATCACTCGCGTTCCCATGCCTGTCGGCCGGTGACGGCCAAACCGGAAGTGTTCGCCGGCGGGTCCTGGACCATCGGAGCGGAGCTGCGAGGGCACCGATTGGCTGCAGGGGGCTGAGGGAAGCCCCAGGTGAGTTAATCTCATTTTTTGGGGCAGACTTTAGGTTCACTTTAAGGTGGCCATACAATGGTTGATTTGCCATCAGATCGACCAACAGATAGATCCCTCTCTGATCAAATCTGATCAGAGAAGGATCGTATGGCTTCCTTTACTGCAAACAGATTGTGAATCGATTTCAGCATGAAACTGATCACAATCTGTGGAGCTGCCACCGCCGCCGCCCGCATATATTACCTGATCCGGCCGGCGCGAGTCCCTCGGTCTCCGCTGTCTTCTTTTCCACGCTGGGCTCCAGGGCTGCAGCTTCACTGAACTTCCTGTCCGGGGAAGTTTAAACAGTAGAGTGCGCTCTCTTGTTTAAACTTCCTGCCGGGACAGGAAGAAGTGAAGCCTGCTGGACTCGGAGCCCAGCCGAGAAGGAGCAACGGTGATAGCGGGGACACACGCTGGCGGAACAGGTAAAGTATTGCCGCTGTATTGTGTCAGTCGTCGAGCATTCGAACGCCGCTATCGACGCACTCCCGACCCGCCGGCAATCGAGCGAAATCTTCCACATGGATAGGAATCAACAGGAACAATCAATTTGGTTCAGAAATCGATTGTGCAACGTTTGCGCAACGATTTCACAGCAGATTCGATCATAGTGATCGAATCTGCTGTATATCGGTGGGAAAATTGTTAGGTGTATGGGCCCCTTTACAACAATTCCTTCTAGTTCTGACAACATTTTGTCAGAACTGAAATATATCAGTTGCTGTCTCATATATATTAGTTGCTGTCTGTTATAACTGAAAGGACAATGTCCATGTTTCCCTATGGCTCAAAAGGGTGATATTACAGTTTAACAGTGTGCTGACAAGGAAGCTGCTTTGGGGTAATGGCCATTTTCAAAATGGAGGACGAAGAATTCCATTTATCACAGTAAACGGACAGGAGAGGAGAAAGAGGTTGATGACAAAGAGGTAAGTATGACGTGTGTATGTTTATTTTGACTTTTAATTTTCAGTTTAGATTTGTTTTAAAGTGAAACTTAAGTCAACGATAAAAAATGAGATTTACTCACCTGGGTCTTCCCTCAGCCCCCAGCAGCCGATCGGTGCCCTCGCAGCCAGCTGGCCGCAATAGCAGCATAGGGGGCGATATACAGGCTGGGAACGCGAAGAATCACTCGTGTTCCCATGCCTGTCGGCCGGTGACGGCCAAACCAGAAGTGTTCGCCGGCGGGTCCTGGAGCGTCAGAGCGGGGTTGCGAGGGCACCGATCGGCTGCTGGGGGCTGAGGGAAGCCCCAGGTGAGTAAATCTCATTTTTTATCGTTGACTTAAGTTTTACTTTAAGACCTGAGGTGGGATTGCTTGTTTTGGGGGGACTATATGTAACCTTTTCTCCAATGCCACAGTATGGAAGTTATACTGTGGAGATAGGACTTGATAGCAGTAAACATAGAGCACCTTCCATGTCAGCTTCCAAGTCACGAAGTGAAAACAGAGCTTAGAGCTCTCAGCTGGGAACATCAGACTTGGTGAAGGACTTTGGAATACTGCTTGAGGATAATTTAAAGCGGGATTGCCAGCATAAAAATCAAATTACAACAGTAACTGGTCTGAGTGTATTAAGTAATAAAGATGCTAATCCTGAATTCAAAACTTTCAAAAAGTTTTCTGCTGTTATGATTTGGAGTCATCACATACTTAAAGAGCACTGGCCCTTTAGTGGTCAGTGCCAAACAGTTGCATGCTGGGGGTTCTTTTTATCTATAATATATTCCTCCTCTTCCATTTATTTCCCTGCCTAGCTGCCTACCTGAAACACGATCCCATGCTCACTTGTGTTTAATGTGGAATGAAAGGTAATTAGAGGCTATCAATGTTAATTTGGTTGCCGGAGGTGCCCAATAATATAATTTTACTGAAATTCTACTAGCAGCTATCTCCGGCACCCTTTTTACCAGGGGATCGTTTTAAATGTTCACCGAGGAGAATCTCGGATCAAAAGTTGAATGCTTACCTAAGAAAGGGGGAGCGGTCACACTCTCCCACACTGTCCTCCGGTCCTCTGCCGCTGCCCAGGACCCTCCTACACATTGTGCCTGCACACCTCTTTGTGAATAAGCGTGGCCAACTTGTGTCTGCTCATGCAGGAAGAAAAGGCACAGTACAACCATGCTCGTGGTTGAAGAGGAGCACGAGCGCAAGCATGAAATCCAACAAGACGGATTCTTTTAGGGGGGGGGGGTCTGGACAGCATGGGAAGCCTCTACAGGATCCAGAGGCTTCCCTCTCATTGGGTGAGGATTTAACTTTTGATCTGAGGTTCGCTTTGGGTACACGTTAAAAGTTTAAACGTCAGTGTGATCAGCGTGTTCTGGAACTTTAGGGGAGGAGAGCAGAAGCAGGTTGCATGCCGAGGTGGAAATGAGCGAGATGGATAACTGGCTCACTCAGATGTATCCTCCATTTATTTACAAGAACTAAAAAACACTGAAACCTAAAGATAAGCATGATATCAAGGTGATAAAGAATGTATTTGAGGATAGGAAAGGAAGGAAAAAAACAACCTGATATAAGAATTAAAGTAATATACCGGTATATTAATATACCCAACTGGCCTTGTGTATCTGTTGTAGCCACTTTTATCATGTTGCTTTCAATCTATACCGTTTTTCTAAGATGTTTGAAGAGTTCCCATGTATGTCATCCTATGCTAATCCCTTGAAGTGGCTGCTAAGCTCTGAGGAGCAAACTCTCTTCCCCTCTAATAAGTTGCATATGGAAGAGGAACTTGGCCTGTTTCTAATATCTGTGCAGTTGATGGTGGTTGCTTCATCACATCCCATAGAAATCCTTGTCTGGTGGGTTATCTTGGCTATGATGGATGACATCAGCGACATTCTGCTCTCCTGGGGATGCTGTCTGCAAAGTATTATTGACAGCCATGCAATGGATGTGTCTGACAACCCCGGATTCCAACATCCCAAGTTCACATTTTGTATGCTGAGCATTCTTTATTTCCCAGTGATACTTAAACCTGTCTTCCTTCCCTTCCTGGATTCTGCACTTACTTGTTTATTTTTTATATATATAGCGCTGACATCTTTAGAGCTGCATTACAGTTTATATATAATATTGTCACTAACCGTCACTCAGAGGGGCTCACAATCTAATCCCTACCATAGTATATTGTCCATCACAGTCTAAAGTCAATTTTGGAGGAAGCCTTTCAATTTACCAGTAAGTTTTGGGATGTAGGAGGAAACTGAATTGCCCTGAGGAAACCCATGCAAACACTGTGAGAGCATACAAATTCCATGCAGACAGAGTCCTGGCTCAGGTGTGAACCACCATGATGGAGTTAGCTTTTGTTGCTGTTTCCCCTCTAACATGCTTTTATTTTATTGGCTGTCTTAACCCTTTCTTGATCCTTTTTAATTTAGAGGTGCTTTATTATTATTATTATTATTGTTGTTTTATAAAGCACCAACATATTCTGTCGCACTGTACAAGGTAAAGGTGCTTCAGTGTGGACAGGACAGATCGATGAAGAAAGAATTACACACCTATGGAGAGTAGTTGCTGGATCCCTGAGGCAATGTAAAATCGTGTGAACCAATCGTGTGTTTTTAAACGTTTTCTTTCAGCTGTAGGACATGGCAGACAGGTGAGCGGTTAGGGAGGGACCCCTGTGGGAGGAATGCCTGCACGAGGCGGTCCTGCTAGCGCCGCAATCTTGCGATGGCGTAGGGATGCTCGGAAAATTCCGCAGAATTATAAATTCCGTGATTCCGGCCGGAATTAGGTCAATTCCGATAGTCAAATCGGAATTCCTATTCCTCTGAAACGGAATTCCGCGGAAATTTTTTAATTCCCACGGAATTTTCCGGAATGACATAAAAAATCTCTCTCTCTCTCTCCATCTCCTCCATCTCATGCAGTAGGGAATTGCAGATTTTCAAAACAGCTTATATACCATAGCTGGGATTTGAACCCAGAACCTAGTGTGTAATAGGTATCTGTCTTACCCTCTAGACCATGACCCACACTACATGCTAAAGCTGCCGGTAGCATAAACCATACTTCCATTATGATCAATTCGATAGAAAAAGTAGCATGATTAAGGATTTGTACTTTTTGAAAAGCATGCTTATTTATATACCATAGCTGGGATTTGAACCCAGAACCTAGTGTGTAGTAGGTATCTGTCTTACCCTCTAGACCATGACCCACACTACATGCTAAAGCTGCCGGTAGCATAAACCATACTTCCATTATGATCAATTCGATAGAAAAAGTAGCATGATTAAGGATTTGTACTTTTTGAAAAGCATGCTTATTTATATACCATAGCTGGGATTTGAACCCAGAACCTAGTGTGTAGTAGGTATCTGTCTTACCCTCTAGACCATGACCCACACTACATGCTAAAGCTGCCGGTAGCATAAACCATACTTCCATTATGATCAATTCGATAGAAAAAGTAGCATGATTAAGGATTTGTACTTTTTGAAAAGCATGCTTATTTATATACCATAGCTGGGATTTGAACCCAGAACCTAGTGTGTAGTAGGTATCTGTCTTACCCTCTAGACCATGACCCACACTACATGCTAAAGCTGCCGGTAGCATAAACCATACTTCCATTATGATCAATTCGATAGAAAAAGTAGCATGATTAAGGATTTGTACTTTTTGAAAAGCATGCTTATTTATATACCATAGCTGGGATTTGAACCCAGAACCTAGTGTGTAGTAGGTATCTGTCTTACCCTCTAGACCATGACCCACACTACATGCTAAAGCTGCCGGTAGCATAAACCATACTTCCATTATGATCAATTCGATAGAAAAAGTAGCATGATTAAGGATTTGTACTTTTTGAAAAGCATGCTTATTTATATACCATAGCTGGGATTTGAACCCAGAACCTAGTGTGTAGTAGGTATCTGTCTTACCCTCTAGACCATGACCCACACTACATGCTAAAGCTGCCGGTAGCATAAACCATACTTCCATTATGATCAATTCGATAGAAAAAGTAGCATGATTAAGGATTTGTACTTTTTGAAAAGCATGCTTATTTATATACCATAGCTGGGATTTGAACCCAGAACCTAGTGTGTAGTAGGTATCTGTCTTACCCTCTAGACCAGGGGTCCCCAAACATTTTGGGTTGAGGGCCGGGTCAACATACTTCAGACCGCTGGTGGGCCGGAGTAAACATAAAATGATGTAGAAGTCTTTGCGGACCAGACAGTGAAGCATACCCAGGTGACAATCTGCAAGCCAATTGGACAGCAGTGTCACCTGATGTGGAATTTGATTGGAAACCAGCAAAATTTCTGCTTTCTGGCTTCCATGTGGATGGGGGGTGCTGCACTGCTATTCCATATGTGGACCACCAATATTTAAAGATGTAGCTGACTGCATTTATAAGCAATACATTTTCTGTGTGGGGGGCCGGTAAGAAAGCCTTAGGGGGCCACATTAGGCCCGCGGGCCTTAGTTTGAGGACCACTGCTCTAGACCATCAACCACACTCAGGGCCAGGCTTTAGCATGTAGTGTGGTCAGAGGTGGGACAAGGTCCTTCAGCACCCAAGGCTGAGACAGCAAAGTGCGCCCCCCCATCCCTCCCACCCCAGCTGTCACACACTGATTGCTATTACACTAAGAGGTGCCCCAGGCCCCCCCCCCACCCCCAACACCTTAATCTCTACTTATCTGGCTTGCTGTCGCTGCCATGTATCACCTTTTCTTATTTCTTTCTGCTTCAAACACAATTGGGAATGACAGCTGAATGAATTGTGCACCCCCTCCTACACTGCGCCCTGAGGCTGCAGCCTCTCCAGCCTCAGCCTTACTAGTGGGTAAGACAGATACCTACTTCCATGCAGTGTGGTTCATGGTCTAGAGGGTAAGACAGATACCTACTACACACTAGGTCCTGGGTTCAAATCCCAGCTATGGTATATAAGCATGCTTTTCAAAAAGTACAAATCCTTAATCATGCTACTTTTTCTATCGAATTGATCATAATGGAAGTATGGTTTATGCTACCGGCAGCTTTAGCATGTAGTGTGGGTCATGGTCTAGAGGGTAAGACAGATACCTACTACACACTAGGTTCTGGGTTCAAATCCCAGCTATGGTATATAAGCTGTTTTGAAAATCTGCAATTCCCTACTGCATGAGATGGATGGAGGAGGAAGAGAGAGAGAGAGAGAGAGAGAGATTTTTTAAAATTTTTCCGACGGAATTCCGTGGAACTGACCCGGTATACCGTCGGAATGGAACGGTAACGGAATTTCTATATGTCGGAATGCGGAATTGTGCCGGAAACGGAAATCGGCTATTCCGACCATGCCTGCGATGGTGTCCAACTGAAGCCTCCCACCTGAATGCTAATGGCTGCTAGATGTGGTATGGCAGGTAAAGGGTGTATGACAGAGCATCCTGATTGGCTGACGAGCACCTGCTGACCAATTTCAAATGTAGCTGGATGCATGTACTGCTGTGTTCTATTGCTTGTGTTTGTTGAATTTAGCATTCAGTATGGAGGCAGTGTTGGTGGGTTTTCTGGATGTGAGAGGCCTAGGCCCACCTGCACTCCCCTCCAGGTATCACGTGTTGGCCTTTGGGCCCCAGCCAGTGAGAGAGGTCCAGGGCCCCTGGCCATCGTGTGAACCAATCGTGTGTTTTTAAACGTTTTCTTTCAGCTCTAGGACATGGCGGACAGGTGAGCGGTTAGGGAGGGACCCCTCTGGGAGGGATGCCTGCACGGGGCGGTCCTGCTAGCGACGCAATCTTGCGATGGCGTCCAACTGAAGCCTCCCACCTGAATGCTAATGGCTGCTAGATGTGGAATGTTGAATTTGGCAATGTAAATCCACAAGATCAAAGACAAGGTCCACACACAGGCTTACTTCAGGAGCAGTGCTGCTTTATTGTCCCATCATACATCTGATCGTAACACCAACGATCGTTTTGGGGCCTATCCAGTCCCCTTTGTCAAGGCAAGGGCAGACAAGCATATATGTTTTGTCCGCTCTTGCCTTGACAAAGGAGACCGCATAGGCCCAGAAACCATCGTCAGGGTTATAGTCAGATGTCCTTACATATGTGATGGGACAATAAACTAGCACTGTTTCTGAAATAAGTCTGTGTGCGGACCTCTCCTTTGACCTTGTGTCAGTGTGTACACAGCCACTAAATGACAACTGAATTCACTACTATATTACTGAAATGAAAGCTGAATAAGGTCTGCATTCAGTTACAGGAAGATTTGTCTGATTTTAACCTCTGATGTAGCATGTGACCCACATGTCCAACATAAAGCCTTGTGGTAAGCCCTGTGGTGGAGCAGTGATTTTATACACCTGCTGACAGAGGCGGGACAAGGTCCTTCAGCACCCAAGGCTGAGACACCAAAGTGTGCCCCCCCATCCCTCCCACCCCAGCCATCACACACGGATTGCTATTAGACTAATAGGTGCCCCAGGGCCCCCAACCTCCCCAACACCTTAATCTCTAGTTATCTGGCTTGCAGTCACTGTCATATATCCCCTTTTCTTATTTCTTTCTGCTTCAAACACAATTGGGAATGACAGCTGAATGAATTGTGCACCCCCTCCTACACTGCGCCCTGAGGCTGCAGCCTCTCCAGCCTCTGCCTCGGCCCGGCCCTGCCTGCTGATCATGAGCATGAGGTACTATCATCTTGTCTGTAGAGCACAATTGGCATTTTACTGAAACAACTGATTTTTGTAGCTATTCATATTTACAAACATTGTGGCAACTGAAAAATATCACATTTTCTTAACTGAGATCTCTGCATATAAAGTTACCGCTGATTTTTATTAACGGACCATTATTTACCAGCGCTTTAGATCTGTTCACCACATTTACAAATCAAAGTGCATTCTACTGATGCACCATTAGTGGTCCTAAAATTTCATCTGGGTGACATAAGGCACGTGGTGTGAAGCTAATGGACATTCACATTTGGGGAAACGGCCAATCCATGGATGATCGTGCTTATAAGAATGGAATGTCAATGTTTAGAGAGCTGTAAGTCTACCTAGGCAATTCCAAAGGCAGACTGTTGCCATAGGCAACCAGAAAAACTTTTTAAAAAGATGAGGAAAAATACCTGCAATTTTAAAAAAGAAGAACTACAGGAAGCATAACTAAATTAAATAAATGTAACAAGCAATTTGTAAACATATATTTTTTCTGTTTTGTGTCTCTTGCTTGTTCTCTCACATACAGGAATGTTGTAAATTCACATTTCTGAAGCAGCCTTTTCATGCTTTAAATTACGCAAATAAGTGTATTTATTAATCTGTATTATCAAGTACATTAAGGGAAAATAAGTAAAAGCAGTGGCGTAGCTAAGGAGCTGTGGGCCCTGGTGCAGGTTTTACATGGGGCCCCCCCAAGAACTTTATACATAGCAATTGATACAGCGCACCAAAACTTGCCAAGGACAACCACAGTGTCAGAGGTGCAAGAAGGGGATTGGGAACAGTGTGTTAAGGATTACTACTATTCAAAGCATCTATAGAAGTGATTATTACCAACACAGGACCAATAGAGAGCTAATACTGTGATAGAGGGTGGACCCTTCGAGGCCCCTCTGGCCCAAGGGCCCCGGTGCGGTCGCTACCTCTGCACCCCCTATTGCTACGCCCCTGAGTAAAAGTGTTTTGTAACAGTAAAAAGAGAGTGAAAAGTTTATTTTTACCAAACCACTCAGATTCATCTTCTTATCAGTAATTGCCTACTGTCACAAAATGCATCTGCTGGCGAATTTCCTGAACGATTGATGAACTTCCTCCATTTCGCCAGCAGATGTCATCTGTGTCCTCAGAGTTTGAAACTGCTGGAAGTATCCTCTGCCACCAGCAGAGGTCTCACTCACAAGAACTGTTATTGCAGATTTAATGAGGGCAGCTCTGTGATCACCTGGACTCTGTCATCTGACTTTTTGGACACTATTTAAGCTGCCTTTACAGACCACTCTGTGCTAGCTCATCAAAGTCAGTTCCTGATCCTGAGTCCTAGCCTTCCTGTCTTGCTCAGCTTTGTATTTGTAATTATCGTGTTTGACCTGTTTTCTGTTTTTGACTAACCCTTTGCCTAAGCGATTTGTATCTTGTTTGTATCTCTGGTTTGACCCTGCATGTTTGACGTTCCGTTGCCTGCCGATTATAATTCTGATGCTTTGTCTCTGTATATAATGTATATGATTCTCATGTATATATATTAGTCAGGTTTGGGGTTCAGTGTGCACACTATATTGTTATGCTTGGATACCTTTGCATATTATCCTATATGCAGGGGGTCCATAGCATCTGCAATACCTGATATATTCTGATTATGTGTTAGTTTCCAGTTGCTCCATTGCTTATATTACTTGCCTGATGTCTGCATGATTTTCTGCATAAACTTAATACTGATTGTTTATGCATCCTGATAGAGTAATTCTCTGCATAAACTTAATGCTAATGGTGTATGCATTCTGATGGTCAGATTCTCTGCATAAACTTAATCTTGTTTATGCGTCCTGTTTGTTTGACTCTCTGCATGATCTTAATGCTGATTGTTTGTTTGTTTGTTTGTAAGCTGTGCAACTGTTTAGTTGCATAACTCTGTGCATGAACTTAATGTGCAACATTTATGCTGATTACAATAAATCTTTATGTTTATTCCTTTAATTCCAGTCTCAGTGTTTCTTGCATACTGACAGAGCAATCTTCCTTGCGATTCCCTTGCATTGTATACCAATGCAACAGAATCATGACACCTACATCTTAAGGCCCATACCCACTAGTGATTTTTCTGAATAAGTTTGCGCTACAAACTATTTTTTTCACGATATCACGCAATGTAACTTAATGAAAATTTGTTAAACGACGTTTCGCAATGCACGCCATCCACAGCAATCATTTATTTTTGAACAACTTACATGTCCAGTTAAAGGGGTTCTTTCGCGAAAAAAGTAGGCAGTTAAAAAATGTGACAGATGACAGGCTTTGGGCCAGTCCATCTTTTTCAGGGGAATTCTCAGGGCTTTCTTTGTTTTCAACAGCATTTCCTGAACAGCAGTTTAACTGCCAAAATAGCAAGATACCAGCCGGCCTCCCTAATCACTTGCACACTATTATGTCAGTTAGATTTTGCAACTGTTGTTCAGGAAATGCTGTTGAAAACAAAGAAAGCCCTGAGAATCCCCCTTAAAAAGATGGACTGGCCCAAAACCTGTCATCTGTCACATTTTTTAACTGCCTACTTTTTTCGCGAAAGAACCCCTTTAAGTTGTGGAGGATCATTCTGATCCTCAATGAATTTTGCGGGTTTTGGCGCAATTGTGTAAATGATCATTTGTACGACCGTACATTTCCGACCACGCAAACAATGCTTTCAGATTCGGCCAGACGTTCGTAGGGAGAGATCCCCGATGCATTTGGCCGTGATCTATCGTTGGTCGCTTAGCTTTATGCCTGCGTCTCATAAATGGCACATTGATTTGACAAGAGAACTGCAACCACAATAAGCTAAAACAATTACAGTGGGTTGCAAAAGTATTCGGCCCCCTTGAAGTTTTCCACATTTTGTCACATTACTGCCACAAACATGAATCAATTTTATTGGAATTCCACGTGAAAGACCAATACAAAGTGCTGCACATGTGAGAAGTGGATCGAAAATCATACATCATTCCAAACATTTTTTACAAATAAATAATTGCATAGTGGGGTGTGCGTAATTATTCAGCCCCCTTTGGTCTGAGTGCAGTCAGTTGCCCATAGACATTGCCTGATGAGTGCTAATGACTAAATAGAGTGTACCCGTGTGTAATCTAATGTCAGTACAAATACAGCTGCTCTGTGAAGGCCTCAGAGGTTGTCTAAGAGAATATTGGGAGCAACAACACCATGAAGTCCAAAGAACACACCAGACAGGTCAGGGATAAAGTTATTGAGAAATTTAAAGCAGGCTTAGGCTACAAAAAGATTTCCAAAGCCTTGAACATCCTACGGAGCACTATTCAAGTGATCATTCAGAAATGGAAGGAGTATGGCACAACTGTAAACTTACCAAGACAAGGCCATCCACCTAAACTTACAGGCCGAACAAGGAGAGCGCTGATCAGAAATGCAGTCTAGAGGCCCATGGTGACTCTGGACAAGCTGCAGAGATCTACAGCTCAGGTGGGGGTATCTGTCCATAGGACAACTATTAGTTGTGCACTGTACAAAGTTGGCCTTTATGGAAGAGTGGCAAGAAGAAAGCCATTGTTAACAGAAAAGCATAAGAAGTCCCGTTTGCAGTTTGCCATAAGCCATGTGGGGGACACAGCAACCATGTGGAAGAAGGTGCTCTGGTCAGATGAGACCAAAATGGAACTTTTTGGCCAAAATGCAAAACACTATGTGTGGCGAAAAAAAACTAACAATGCACATCACTCTGAACACACCTTCCCCACTGTCAAATATGATGGTGGCAGCATCATGCTCGGGGGGTGCATCTCTTCAGTAGGGACAGGGAAGCTGGTCAGAGTTGATGGGAAGATGGGTGGAGCCAAATACAGGGTGATCTTGGAAAAAAACCTCTTGGAGTCTGAAAAAGACTTGAGACTGGGGCGGAGGTTCACCTTCCAGCAGGACAACTACCCTAAACATAAAGCCAGGGAAACAATGGAATAGTTTAAAACAAAACATATCCATGTATTAGAATGGCCCAGTCAAAGTCCAGATCTAAATCCAATCGAGAATCTGTGGCAAGATCTGAAAACTGCTGTTCACAAACGTTGTCCATCTAATGTGACTGAGCTGGAGCTGTTTTGCAAAGAAGAATGGGCAAGGATTTCAGTCTCTAAATGTGCAAAGCTGGTAGAGACATACCCTAAAAGACTGGCAGCTGTAATTGCAGCAAAAGGTGGTTCTACAAAGTATTGACTCAGGGGGCTAAAGAATTATGCACACCCAACTTTGCAGTTATTTATTTGTAAAAAATGTTTGGAATCATGTATGATTTTCATTTCACTTGTCACGTGTACACCACTTTGTATTGGTCTTTCACGTGGAATTCTAATAAAATAGATTCATGTTTGTGGCAGTAATATGAAAAAATGTGGAAAACTTCAAGGGGGCCGAATACTTTTGCAAGCCACTGTATATACAGAATTTTTGTCCATAACTTGTGAAAAAATTTGCAGGGTTCTTGTAACGTCTTGGCATTGCATTGCAAACTTATATATCTGTTTAATTTAAAAATTGTATTGCCCCCTCCCCCAAGAGGATGGAGAAGGGGGAGGTCATTTGCTTGAACTTTGATGCGTAGCCGCTGTTAGGAAGTCAATAGAACCTATGCCGATTTTTGGCAAGTTTATCCACAACATCCTGTAGGTAGAGGCATGCAATGGAAATTTCATCAGATTTGTTTTAGTGTCCATTTGTGGGGGACTCTTTAAACATTGCTAAAATGTTTTCATAATTAGAATGTTTCATCATTATTATGCGTACGCATACCCTGGTAATGTTCCCATTTTATAATTGCTATTTTCAGTAACTATAACAACTTTTTGGCTCCTTCAGCTCTCCTTGCCCTTTGACATTATAAAACTTTTTTTTTATTGTAAACTTTAGCAGTGTCACCCAATAAATGGGATATGTTCTTACTTCTTGTTACTTACTTTAACTGTGCTTTCACATACTCCAGTAACACATTAGTCCTGTAATAGTTTATCGATCCTACGTGAGTTGTAAATTCCTCTATTTCTTCCACAAGCTATGACATACAGTTTAGGCCTTATTAAGCTGACAATTATTCTTGCAGGGAATCCCTAGTGAAATATGCACATGCCAGAATAAACGTTTTACTAAAGTTCTTGCTTTTGAATCACGGTAAAGTGTGAAGTGGTCAGGAGATTCTTTAACTATCACCAGTTCCACCCACAAAGCCTACTGTTATCTCTTTCAGCTAGGCTCTGGTCTCAAATAGCTCTGCCTATACTCCAACCCCTTGCGTTCAGCAGGATGATGCTTAAAGTGGGATAAAACTCTGGCATAATATTCAAAAAAGTGTTATCCTACTTTCAATAACCCATACAGTTATCATAGCACAGAGGCGCTTCACTAGCACTAGCTTCACTAGCACTGCACAATTTGAAAGTTGCTCCTTATGTATTTTTGCCTGAGGAAGCAGGCTTGAGACCCGTGAAACGCGTTTGCAAACTGTTTTTGGAGTAAGAATAAATATCGTTTTTCTTGATCTTACACAATAGTTGTGTTTTTGTCGGGGAGGTAAGTCCACCCTTGCCCCTCATTTTATACCTTTTTAACTTGATACTTTTACTCTGTTGGCGCCTCTGTATTGTATTGTCTAAGTGATAATTTTCCACCTGGTGGATGGGTGTGACCACCCTTCTTTCTTGTTTTATGGAGAACGACTTCCTAGCCTGAGTGGGGACAGGCCTAATCTCCCCTCTTGCTTTTTAAATGGTTGCCTGGTCTTGGCAACCCATACTTGTGAGTATTATTCACTACATACCATATATACATTGTAATATCAATAATACACGATTGGGGGCTCTCGATTGTCTACCTTCTTGCTTTACATATCTCCATACAGTTATCATATTTGCTTTTGTGCACAAGTGATATTGTCTGTCTACAAATTACAAAGTACAGTTTATCTGCTCTGAAAGCTGCCATTGCATTTTATGGCATAGCTGCTGTATGTGTATATTAAAATCTATCTAGTGATCATTTCTCGGCTCTTTCTGCTTCTTAGCTCAGTACAACTCAGTTTCAGCAGTTCGCTAATGTTTACTAAATGTATCGGACAAAGAAATGTAAACAAAAATAATGTTACCACCTCTTCGGATGAGTCCAGAAGTTGCTCACTGAAGCAAGAAGCTTTCCACTGGAGAGCACTGCTGCGTTTAACTGTTTGAATGCTGTTCTGCTACAATTTTAACTAGACTAGACTATTTACTAGACTATTTAAAGCATAGTGACAAATACCCTAAGCAGTACATATGAATTAAATTGACATGAAACAGTTTAAAGTACATTAAGCCATGTGTTTGGAGGCACTATGTAATTTTCACAGCAAACATTTTAACCAGCTATAAGCAGGTAAAGTTAAATGACAACTGCAGTGAGAAGAATATGTAGCCTGTCATATTTCTTTCCTTTTAAAAATACAAGTTGCCTGGCAGCCCTGCTGATCTATATAAAAAACGTTCAGTAGCAAGGTGCTTATCACTTATCAATAGCACAAATTGACACTAATATTTGGATCGCCTGGACCTAAGGTTAGGTGTCACACCCTTAAAAGACTTATTAGTAAATGGTCTAGCCCTCAGCAAGTCTGTAAATAGAGTATTTCTCAGCAAGTCTGTAAACATATTTCTTCCAATAGGTGCAGTTCAGTGATATTAAGTCCAATTCAAGCAATACTTCAGTAGATTATACTCTCAGATTACGCTCACCAGATTGCTAATCGGTTACAGATCAGCTCATGCGTTTTTTGGCCCAGCCAGTATACTTTCTCCTGATCTTTACCTCCTGGATGGCTCATGAAAAAGAAGAAAAACTCCAATAGTGCAGTATGTTCAGTCAATCCACTTAGCAATGCCCACACACATAAAATGCAATCACCAGATGGTTGTGCCAATCAATCACATTTCAGCCAATGCGCTTTTGGCCCAGCCAGTATTATTTGATCCCAGGAGGTATCTTCAATCACTCGCAGATATATAAAGGAAGATAAACACATATATAGTGTAGTATGTTAATTAAGACACCACCAAGGATGCACCCATCCGTGCAATGTGCTCACCAAATGGCGATGCCAATCGATTACAGATCAGCTTCACAAGTTTGTGGCTCAGCCAGTATGCAGTTATCTCATATCGTATCTTCAGTGGCTCAAAAACAAAAGTGCACACATTTATGGTGCAGGACATCCAGTGTGATCCCTCCTCACATGCACACAACACATGCAATGCCCTAACCAGATATCATGGCCAATCTAGTAGATCAGCAACATCACTTTATGGCTCAGCCTGCAGATTTCTCCTAGATGACAACTCCCTTCACATTCTCAGCTCATGCAAAAAGACATATACAATCCTTTGGTGCAGTATCTTGCCTTAACACCACAGCGTGCAGCCAAGTAAATATAAAGCCTCTCACCACTTTCTATTGCTGACCCCAATGAGACCAGCCAGATTCGCTCTAGGATCCACTTTCAGAGTTCTCTCCATAAAGATTCAACCTTTAGACTTAAGGAAAAGCTCCCATAGCATAATACCATTTATCAGAGCTGGATTTACAGCTCAGGAGCCTGTAGGCACAGGCATTCTTGTGCCTTACACCCCGCCCCTCAATTCAGGCCACACCCCCATATTAGGTAGGCATTTCTCCTACCCTGACTAGGTAGCCAGATTTTCCCCAGTATTTGGTAACCCCATTAATCTAGGTAGTAGATGTGCACCCCCCTCCCCCAAATATAGGGTGCCAGGTGTGCGCCTACCGCAGTATTAAGTAGCCTCCCAGTAGGCAGGGGGACATTTGGGGAGGGGAGCTGCCTCTCCTAAATAAGGCGCCTGTAGGCACGTGCCTACAGTGTCTTATGGTAAATCAGGCCCTGCCGTTTATTAAACAAAGTTTAAAAAGTAGTGCACTTCCAATTGTAGAAATGTTTGCGCATATAAAACCAGTTGCAACAGCGTGTTGGGGGGGGGGGGGGCACACATACTACCTATACTGGTCTGCCCTCTCTGTCAAATGTAAGAACCCTTTGTGGCCCATGAGTCAAAAAGTTTGCACACCCCTAAATTATATCTATTTGTAACAATTGGTGTCAGCACGCAGAGAGAATCTGATTATTGGTGATCTGCAGTATCACTAAAAATGCAGATATATACCTGATTATTGATGATCTGCAGAATCACCGATAATACAGATATATTGCTAACCTCTGGACACCTATAGGTATGTGAGTGTTTGGTGTAACAGTAATACTTTGAGTAACACACCAGCAGAGCAGGTGATAATTGACAGTGAAGAGACACAGCTCAGAGAGCACAGGAACCTTCCAGCAGCCTGAGGCTCCTCAAGGGGAGGAGTCAGGCTAAGGATAGGGAAGGCCAGAGAATGAGTGACACCTGAAGGTGGATGTCACTATCTGGTCTGAAGACTATCTCTTAACAGGAGAGATAGCTCTCAAGGTCGGCCTCGCCTGGTCGGCAACACACTGACAGATAAAGTACAAAGACAGAAGGCTGATTCGGTATCCAAGGCAAGCAGGGTCTGGCAACGGAATATCAGATATGCGAGGTACCGAATCAGAAGACAGAGGAGTAGTCGGAAAAGCTATAAGTCATAACATATAACAAACAATGCCTATTCTGGGTGCGAGGTCCTTGGTCTCAGCACCCCGGAACTAGTCTGAAATATACACAGATGATAATACAGTTCCCTAGACTGGGCTGAAATATAACACAGATGGTAGTACAGTTCCCTAAGCTGGGTGTGAGGTCCTTGGTCTCTACACCCTGGAACTAGTCTGAAGGTATAACACAGATGATAACACAGTTCCCTAAGCTGGGTGTGAGGTCCTTGGTCTCTACACCCTGGAACTAGCTTAAGCATAAACAGAATACAATTCAAATAATCTGGCTAAGTATGAATTCCCAGGTCCACCTGGTTCAAACACACTGAAGGATCTGACTAGGTCTGAGTGCTTCCACGTAGTGATCGCAACGGCAGACAACTTGCAAGTGACCAGCAGAAACTATATATGGAGTAGTGCTCTCCAGCACCACCCCTAATTGCTCAACCAATAGTATCCTGCTCTGGAGTCAGCTGATCGGCGTGGTCAGCTGACTCTTCCTGCTTTGTATAAGAATTCTGCCTCTCAGCGCACGCGCGTGTATTCCTAAGCCTATGTGCACTAACAGACTCAGCCACACCAGACACACGCTGCTGCGTGCAAACCGCCGCGCTGGACGCGGAACCAGCCGCCTTACTATTGTTGCATGCGGCGGCTTTTCCACGTTCTGCCCTGCCACCAGACACACGCTTCCGCGTGGCTTTTCCGCGATCTCTCACAGTATTTAAAGGAGAACTGTAAGGAGGCTGCCATGTTTTTTTTTCCTTTTGTGCAATACCAGTTGCCTGGCTGTCCTGCTAATCCTCTGTCTCTAATACTTTTAGCCATAGACCCTGAACAAGCATGCAGCAGATGAGGAACTGACAAGATTAGCTGCATGCTTGTCTCTCGTGTTATGCAGACACTACTGCATCCAAATAGATCAGCAGGGCTGCCAGGCAACTGGTATTGCTTAAGGGGGAATAAATATGGCAGCCTCTATATACCTCTCGCTACAGTTGTCCTTTAAGAGGTTTTTATTAATTTTTATGAGGCCATTTGGGGAATCTAGAGGGTATATGAAAGAAAAAATATCACATAGTCACATTTATATCAATAAGAGCGGCGATTCAAGCTGCAAATTAAGAATACACTTAAAAAAGGAATTTGGTTGGTATGGGCAACAGAAAAAAAGGCTCACGTTATTAAATAAGCTGAAAAGCCTAAATAAAGAACCCCTGCTGGGCAATTTAAATAAAGATTTCCCACATTATTGAGTCTCGGCAGGCGCTGCTAGAATTTTGCATATAAATTCTTTGAGTCTGTGTTTTAGCAAAATGACCACAACTGTGACGAATATCCTTTCCAGACACCAGCGCCGCCCTATTAATCTACAAGGATATATTTGACTTAATGGTTACCATGTAAGCCCCTGAGACGGATGCCGTGCCAACGCTGGCTAAGCTTAACATCCTAATACTTCTGCTAATTTCACTTCCTTTAACAACTTCTCTTTTCTTTATTAGAAATGATTTATCGACGTTTAACACAAAAACACATGTTATGTGCTGCACGCTTTTAATAATTTGTTCTGGACAGCAGCCCGAAACCTCAGATTCTGCGCATATTTCAGGCACGCTAATTTTTTCTTTAATCAATCGATTTAGTGCCTTAAGCCTCTTTCCCATGCCAGAAACGCAGGTAATGCCCGGCGGTTTTGAAGAGCGGGGCCAAGTTACTTGCTGGCGCTGCAACGGCTGGCCCAGAACAGAACTGCCAAAGAGAAGATCAGATGCATTTTTCCGCAAGCCGTTAAAGCCCTCTTGATTTACGTCTATGCTTTGATTATTATGAACATGTATAGAGGCACATATCGGCTCTAACCCCACCAGCATCATATTCAAGTTTTAACTCATTTGAAAGTCAAAGAGGACATATTTATCCTTAGATGAAAAAACAACTCTTCGTTTCTTCCCTGTCTGCTGTTCTTCTTCCGGCAATCTTCACTTCATTCAGGAAGGATGTAAGATTTCTTTACAAGGAACCAATCACATTACATTCCCCTCCGACTCACATGATGCAGAGTAGCTAAGACACAGACAGCTTGAGCGCTGGTTAGTGAGCCTTAAGAGGTAGTGGGCTCAAACCACGGTGTTAGGTGGTTTGCGCCCACACATCGTGCACAGAGCGGTGCGCCGGTACTAGTGTGTGGTGCAACGATAACGTCGCACCCGCTGCCCTGTAAACGTTGCACCCGGTGTGCCGAAAACGGCGCATCGGGTGCCCCTTGAAGCAGTGCATTGATGCGCCGTTTTAGGGACACCCCATGCGCCGTTTGTGCATATTTCATCTTGATGCATCTGGCTATTTAATTTGTTTATCGTGAGTAGAGATGGCTCGAACCTCCAATTTTCGGTTCGCAAACCTCGAACGCGAACCTCCTGCAAAAAGTTTGGTACGTGCGAACTTCCGCGAACCGCAATAGACTTCAATGGGGAGGCAAACTTTGAAAATTAGAAACATTTATGCTGGCCACAAAAGTGATGGAAAAGATGTTTCAAGGGGTCTAACATCTGAGTTTTTGCATGGAAGAGTGGGATAAACGCCAAAAGTCCCGGGGAAATCAGGATTTGACGCAAAGCAGTGTTTAAAGGGCAGAAATCACATTGTATGCTAAATTAGAGGCCTAAAGTGTTTTAAAACATCTTGCATGTGTATACATCAATCAGGGAGTGTAATTACTGTAGAGTACTGCTTCACACTGACAGACAAAACTCACTGTGTAACGCACCGCACACAGCTGTTTGTGTAGTGACGGCCGTGCTGGACTGGTGCGCACCATGGCCAGAGTGCAGGCCATGGCGGTTTTCAAGCCCATATGGTCATCGGGCTGAGGTAGCTGAATGACAGAACAACAGTGGCTGTCCAGCTGATCGAATTTGGTCTGTCCATAATGAAGCAACGACCTTATTATCTTGGGTGTGCCCCCCCAGACACTCATATAGCCTGCGGTCATTGCTTCATTGTGATACGCAAGACCCTTCAGTGCAGCCAGAAAAATTAGGCAGGCATGTACACGCACCAGAAAAATTATCATAGCGGCCGCTGCTAACAGCGGCGTTAAAAAATTCAGGAATCCGCCTGGAGTCCTGGACGCTGTTGGTGGTGGCGGAGAAGGCAGTCAAGCGGCCTGCGGGCAGAGGTGCTGTGTGGGGAGCGACTTAGTCTTAGGGCAGGCAGCCAGTCACACGGCGTGCAGGCAGAGTTGCTATGTGTGGGGACTGACTTAGTCTTTGGGCGGGCAGTAGCCCTCCGGGATCCATGCCTCATTCATTTTGATAAAGGTCAGGTACTGAACACTTTTGTGACTTAGGCGACGTCTCTTCTCAGTGACAATGCTTCCAGCTGCGCTGAAGGTCCTTTCTGACAGGACGCTTGAGGCAGGGCAAGACAGACATTGGATGTGACAGCTCTGGCCACAAGTCAAGCCTGCGCACCCAGTAGTCCAAGGGTTCATCGCTGCTCAAAGCGTCTACATCCACACTTAAGTCCAGGTAGTCGGCTACCTGCCCGTCCAGGCGTTGGTGGAGGGTTGATCTGGAAGGGCTAAGGCGACACGTTGAACTAAAGAATGTCCGCATGTCCGACATCACCATGAGATCGCTAGAGCGTCCTGTCCTTGCCTGCGTGGACATGGGAGGAGGAGGATTACTGGCATTGACACCTTTATTCCGTTGTGCTGTGACATCACCCTTAAATGCACTGTAAAGCATAGTTGCCAGCTTGTTCTGTAAGTGCTGCACCCTTTCTGCCTTCTGGTGATTTGGAAACATCTCCGCCACTTTGTGCCTATACGGAGGGTCTAGTTGAGTGGCCACCCAGTACAGCTCATTCCCCTTGAGTTTTTTTATACGGGGGTCCCTCAACAAGCTGGACAGCATGAAAGATGCCATCTGCACAAAGTTGGATGCAGACGTACTATCCATCTCCTCTTGCTCTTCCTCAGTGATGTCAGCTAAGTTCTCCTCCCCCAGCCATGAACAATACCACGGGAAAGTTGAGCAGCACAAGCCCCCTACAACACCTGCTGCGGTTGTTCTTCCACCGCCTCCTCCTCCAAAAAAACACCTTCCTCAACATCTGACTCCTCTTCCCCACACGACTCTTCCTCCTCCTCCTCCCCCCTCTGTGCTGCCGCAGGTGTTGAGGAATCATTTGCTTCTGCTGAGAATTGATCCCACAACTCCTCCTCCTGTTCCTGTTCCAGTTCATGCTCCTCCACAGCTTGATCCACCACTCTACGCACGGCACGCTCCAGGAAGAAAGCATATGGGATCAAGTTGCTGATGGCGCCTTCACTGCGACTCACCAGGTTTGTCACCTCCTCAAATGGCCGCATGGCTCATGCAGGCTCTGCAGGCATTTCGCATGAGTGTCCAGTACTTCGGCCAAAACATCCCCATCTCTCCAGAGCGTGTCCTTTGACTGTAGTTGTAGAGATACTGTTTGATGGCTTTCTCCTGTTGTAGCTGGCAGTTGAACATCAGGAGGTTCGAATTCCAGCTAGTCGGGCTATCGCAAATCAAGCGTCTCACCAGCAAGTTGTTTCTCCGCTGAATATCGGCAAAGCGTGCCATGGCCATGTAAGACTGCCTGAAATGCCCACACACCTTCCTGGACATCTTCAGGACGCTCTGAAAGCCTGGGTACTTAGACACAAATCTCTGAATTATGAGATTCAGCACATGTGCCATGCAGGGTACATGTGTCAACTTTCCCAAATTCAAAAAAATTTTGAAATTAGATTGCTGCCGTTGTCACACACCACGTTGCCGATCTCCAGTTGGTGCGGGGTCAGCCACTGATCCACCTGTTTGTTAAGAGCAGCCAGGAGAGCTGCTCCAATGTGACTCTCCGCTTTGAGGCAAGACATGTCTAAGATGGCATTACACCGTCGTACCTGGCATGCAGCATAGGCCCTGGGGAGCTGGGGCTGTGTAGCTGGAGAGGAGATCACAGCACCAGTAGAGTAGCACTGCCACTCAGCCAAGGAGGAGGACGACAGCAAAGAGGATGTAGCAGGAGGAGTAGGAGGAGAAGGAGAGGAGGTGGCAGCAGGCCTGCCTGCAAGACGTGGAGGTCACAACTTGGTCCGCAGCACAGCCATGTACTCCCTGCTTGCCAGCGGTCACCAGGTTGACCCAATGGGCTGTGTAAGTAATGTACCTGCCCTGACCGTGCTTGGCAGACCAGGCATCCGTGGTCAGATGGACCCTTGACCCAACGCTGCCAGAGATGAAACCACTTGCCTTTCAACTTCCTGGTACAGTTTGGGTATCACCTTTTTTGAGAAATAATTGCGGCCTGGTATCTTCCACTGTGGTGTCCCAATGGCCACAAATTTTCGGAAGGCCTCAGAGTCCACCAGCTGGTATGGTAACAGCTGGCGAGCTAACAGTTCCCCCAAGCCAGCTGTCACACGCCGGGCAAGGAGGTGACTGGCAGACATTGGCTTCTTCCGCTCAAAGATTTCCCTCACGGACACCTGGTTGCTGCTCTGTGCAGAGGAGCAAGAACCGCTCAAGGTGAGAGGCGGAGTGGAGGAGGGTGGCTGTGATTGTGAAGGTGCAAGGGAGAATGCAGCTGAAGATGATGCACCTGAAGGAGGAAGAGGAGAAGGAGGGTGGCTTTTCTTTTGTGTACTGCTTTTCCTCTGGTGCTCTTCCCATTGCAGTTTGTGCCTTTTCTCCATGTGCCTTCGTAAGGCAGTTGTCCCTATGCGGCTGTTGGCTTTTCCACGGCTCAGTTTTTGGCGGCAGAGAAAACAGATGGCATTGCTCTGATCTAAGGCAGACACACAAAATAATTTCCAAACCGCTGAGCCCCCCTGGGGTGTGGGCACTATGGTGGCCTCAGCAGCTGACGCTGAAGGGCATGTTGGCTGGCTGTCCATAGGTGGTGATACTTGGCGCCAGACACTGCCACCAGCTGTTTCTGAAGACGAGCTCCCCTTGCTTCTTTCAGCAACTCGTCTCCTCCTACTCCTCTCTGACTCCCCCTCTGAACTGTCCCCTTGGTCATCGTGTCACTGAGGAACCCACGTGGCATCCATATCATCATAATTATCCTCCCCAGCTTCGCTTGCCTCAGACACCTCATAAACTATACCAACAGCAGGTACTTCATCATCCTCATCCTCACACGTTACGTCCATAGTGTCGCCTAATTCAGACATATGAGGTGGTGTAACTTGCTTAGCGCCTTCATCTTGTTCTAACAATAATGTCTGTGAATCAGTTAATTCACCACCAAATAACTCCTGCGAAGTGTCAAATTCAGCGGATGTGGTGCTTGTAGTAGCGCTGGTGGCTGCGGAAAATGAGGTGTTCTGTGTTAGTCAACCACGTCCTGACAATCTTGGGAGTTGATGGGACGTGCCTTCTTCTGAGCACTATACTTTGGGCCAGGGCCGCACGAAATAACGTCAGCACGACCTCGAACAGACCTGCCGGGTGGCCTGCCTCCGGGTCTGCCTCTGGCTCTGGCTCTTCCTGTTGGTTTGTCCATATCGGGGGGGGGGGGGGGGGGGTGAAGTGAAAGATATGCACTGACTTGACTAATACAATGTGCAGTCACACAGGTGCAGTGAAAGGTATGCAGTGACTGGTATTACAATACAATGTGCAGCTGTCACACACGTGCAGTTAACAGGTATGCACAGACTAGTATATTACACAGCGTGCGGTCACACAGGTACTGTGAACAATTATGCAATGACTAGTATTACAAATTTGCAGCTGTCACACACACAGGTACTGTGAACAGGTGCAGTGACTGGTATATAACACTGCTTGCGGTCACATAGGTAGGTAGATAGGTAGGTAGGTGCACTGAACACAGGTGGGTATGCAGTGATTGGTATTACAAATGTGCAGCTGTCACACACACACACACAGGTACCGTCAATAGGTGCAGTGACACTGCGTATATAACACTGCGTGCGCTCACGTAGGTAGGTAGGTGCACTGAACATAGGTGGGTATGCAGTGATTGGTATTACAAATGTGCAGCTGTCACACACACACACACACACACACACACACAGGTACCGTCAACAGGTGCAGTGACACTGTGTGCGCTCAAGTAGGTAGGTAGGTACACTGAATACAGGTGGGTATGCAGTGATTGGTATTACAAATGTGCAGCTGTCACACACACACACACACACACACACACACAGGTACCGTCAACAGGTGCAGTGACACTGCGTATATAACACTGCTTGCGGTCACGTAGGTAGATAGGTAGGTAGGTGCACTGAACACAGGTGGGTATGCAGTGATTGGTATTACAAATGTGCAGCTGTCACACACACACACAGGTACCATAAACAGGTGCAGTGACACTGCGTATATAACACTGCGTGCACTCACGTAGGTAGGTTGGTGCACTGAACACAGGTGGGTATGCAGTGATTGGTATTACAAATGGGCAGCTGTCACACACACAGGTAGTCACTGAATGTGCTGGGCCTGGCAGTGGCACAGTATGAAACAGTAGGAATTACCAAGGGGCCAAGGTCCCACCAGCAGCTGTGACTGACTGACATGGCTGTATATGCAACACAAGTGTCTGTGGGACACACACACAAAAAAATAGATCACAAGAACAACATTAGCTTTCAAAAGAGATGTTGAGGATGAGGAGTGCTTTTTAGCAATAAGATCAACAAGAAAGAGCAACCTAACAAGCTTAACACAAGAGCCTAACTAAGCTTTCCCTATGTCAGCAGCAAGGGACCCAAAGGATGTCAGCATTACAGCACAACTCCGTGGTGGAAGTAGAGAACCGATCTTGCATCTAGATTAGGTAAACATCAAGTACTCCCTGTGTCACTTTGTCAGTATTACAGCACCACTCAGTAGTGGAAGGGGAGCAGAGGCGGGACAAGGTCCTCCAGCACCCAAGGCTGAGACACCAAAGTGCGCCCCTCCATCCCTACCACCCCAGCCGTCACACACTGATTGCTATTAGACTAAGAAGCGCCCCAGGGCCTACAACCTCCCCAACACATTAATATCTAGTTATCTGGCTTGCAGTCACTGCTGTGTATCCCCTTTTCTTATTTATTTCTGTTTCAAACACAATTAGGAATGACAGCTGAATGAATTGTGCTCCCCCTCCTACACTGCGCCCTGAGGCTGGAGCCTCTCCAGCCTATGCCTCGGCCCGGCCCTGAAGGGGAGAGTCACTCCTCCTTCCAGATCAGGTACATATCAAGTGCTCCTTGCACAACCCAGCATTAGGCTGGGGGAGGCAGCCCAAGTACAGCTGTCTGCAGCAGCTCTGCCCTGAGTTACCTTCCATCGAGATAACTAACTCAGACAGGTTGCTAAAAGGAATTTTCTTGTGCTAAAAAGACTGCAGCATTTTGCCTAAACTGGGATTGAATCAATTTTAACTAAAATGTAATTAGCTAATCTTAGATACAGGTACAGTACATTAAATAACATTTGAAAGTATTCCCTGTGTGTAAAAATGTTTACTTGTAATGCGTAGAGTAGAAAGGGACTACTGTCAACGTTTTTTTATTGAAGTTTAATAGCGTAAAGTAGCTCCAATTGGTGTTAATGGGAGCATTTATTTGATCACATTTGCATGCATTGATCAGCGTTTACATGTGTCGCGGTCGATCAAGTTCCTCCAGAAGCCGCATGCAGCGTTTTTGCAGTTGGCAGCATTCATCAAACGCCAATAGGAAAAGCTGACAGTCGCTTTGAAAAGCCAACAGATGTTTTTGTACTGATGATGTTGTTGTATTTTGAAGGCTTCCTGGAGGTATGCAGCTAACAGGAAGTGAACCACAATTCTGCACTGCTAATCGCCAAATGTAATCATTGCCTGCCAGGATAGTCTCTCTGCCTAGTCTCCTCACTCTACTCCCCCTCCCTCCTCTGCTGAATAGACACATCATCATGCCATGGCAATGGCTGAGTCACTTCAGCAAAGGAGGGAGGGGAGCAGAGTGAAGAGACCAGACAGAGAGCCTCTAGCCAGCAATGATTACATTTGCTGATCATGCTGTGAAAAAAGGGCGCTGTGAAAAAAGGGCCCGAGTTGATAACCTGGCGCTGGTTATTAACGAAATCTGATAATGCTAAACATCGTTGCCAAGGTTTGTTAACAAGACATATCGTCGTAAAAACCGACGAGAAATAATAGCGAAAACATATTGTTAAATATCGTTACGTAATTCAACAATACAGCTTAACCCAACCCTACCCTCACACAGAACCCTTCCTGGTGGTGCCTAACCCTAACCACCTCCCCCGGTGGTGCCTAACCCTAACCACCCCCCAATGGTGTCTAACCTTAACCCCCCCTCCGGAGGTTTCTAACCCTAACCACCCCCCTGGTGGTGCCTAACCCTAACCACTCCCCCGGGTTTTGCCCAAAACGAACCGCCGCCCGGGTGGTGCCTAACCCTAACCACTCCCCCTTGTGATGCCTAACTCTAACCAGTCCGTCTGCAGAAACACCCTTTTACACATAATGTAATGATAATATCTTTGATAACGTAAAATTTGTAAATATAAACAAAATATTATGACAAAAACTATAACGTTGCAAACTTCTTAAATGATAACATACTTCAAAAACTATAATGTTCTACTGTTGTTAACGATATTTATCACGGCGCCCTTTTTTTTTGCTTTTTTCGCCGTATTAACGATAATTGCATTAAAGTCTATGGGGCCGCCCTTTTTGCCCATCCTCAGCCGGCGCCCTTTTTTTCCTGCTACCTGCTGATTTCAATCACAGAACATTTATGACATCTAGGACCAATCCAGATACTTGAGATTGTATCCCCAGCAATGTAATACACCATGAGTTTCTTCAGCAGATAGATGGCTCGATAGATAATTTCCGACAGGTCCGATCTGATGTTGATCATTATTTCTGTTCGATTTTCTCATAGAAGCAAATGAAAATTGATCAGAAAAATGATTGGAATATCAATCGGCCACTAAATCTGCTGAAAATGCTCATTGTGTATTACCAGCATCAGATATCGCCCCCCCCCCCAGATAGCAGCATTAGGTGGCCTTTGCTCTCCCCTCCCCCCGATAGCAGTAGTTCTTGGCCTTTGCCACCCGCACCCCCTACATAGCAGAGCCTAATTTCCAGTGTACTCCCTCCTTTGTCCTTCATCAGTGTGCTCCAGACTCCTGTATCTACCCACCACCATTGTCTGCAGGCACACACTAATATAACATGCTGGCGATTCATAAGGAGCCATAGGAATGGAAGTGCGTCCAGAGGAGGTAAAAAGGGGAGGACCTGCACCCCCATACTGACACCTCTCCACTGGGTAGACTTGGTAGACTTGGGGAGTATTACCGATGCTGGGAGAGTCAGCTGCTGGATGTTGGTTATAACCTGAAGAAATTAAAGAGGAACTTTAGTGAAAAAGGGGAGAGGGAATCAATACATTGCAAAGTGAGAAGTTAAAAAATAGAATGATCAAGAAATGATTGATTTTCACCATGTAGTTTGTTCATGTTGTTTGATCCACAATCAGCCTGCACGTCATCATCTTTATTACTGGCAGACAAGAAAAAAACTAGACAGCAACAAACTGCCATTATCTGTAACCACACCTACCAACATTGCGATAAGCTAAAAGGTTGTTTTTTATAGATATATGTTATTTATAGATATATACAGTGCTGCCCATAATTATTCATACCCCTGGCAAATTTTGACTTAAAGCTACTTTTATTCAACCAGCAAGTAATTATTTGACAGGAAATGACATGGATGTCTCCCAAAAGATAATAAGACAATGTACAAGACGCATTATCGTGGGGAAAAAAATGTCTCCGCTTTTATTTACATTTGAGCAAAAAGTTTCTAATCCAAAATTATTCATACCCTTCACAAAATGTCACAGTCTGTGGGAAAATTCAAAGTTCTATACCATTCCAAATAGTCCAAGCTGTTCTAAAGCATCCTAATTACCCTGATTAATTGGGAACAGCTGTTTTAATCAACTCAACAGGTGAAAAACAGCAGCTCTGTGCAGTTGGTTTGTGGACAGTCATGGCTAAGACAAAGGAGCTCAGTGAGGACCAGGGGCTGCGCATTGGGGCTGCTCACAAGTCAGGAAAGGGCTACAATGCCATTTCTAGTAAAGTATTACTTAAAAATAGCATTATTAAATACTATTATAAGTATTTAATAAGTATTATATAAAAATATGAGATGTTCCACACTGTGGAAAATCTCAGAAGACGTGATTGGAAGCCAAAAGTGACACCTGTGCTGGCCAGAAGGATAGTGAGAGAGGTGAAAAAGAATCTAAGGATCACCACCAAGGCCATCCTGGTGAATCTGGGCTCTGCTGCTGGCAATGTCTCAAGGCAGACAATCCAATGGACACTGCACACTGCTGGGTTCCATGAATGCAGACCAAGGAGGATGGCACTTCTCCAGATAAGGCACACAAAAGCTTGCTTGGCCTTTGCAAATGCTAATCTGGAGAAAGAAGAAGACTTCTGGTCTTCTGTGTTATGGTCAGATGAAACAAAAATGTAATTGTTTGGTCACAATGATGTTTCCTTCATAAAAAAGAAGTGTAAAAAAGAAGCCCTCAACCCAAAGAACACCATCCCCACTGTCAAACCTGGTGGTGGGAACCTAATGCTTTGGGGTTTTTTTCAGACAGTGGACCAGGGAACTTAATCACAGTAAACAGCACCATGAAAAAAGAGTAATACATGAGGATTCTAAACGACAACATCAGGCAGTCTGCAGAGAAACTTGGCCTTTGGCACTAGTGGACATTTCAGCATGACAATGACCCAAAACACACAGCAAAAGTGGTGAATAAATGGTTAGCGGACAACAACATTAATGTTTTGGAGTGGCCCAGCCAGAGTCCTGACTTAACTCCAACTGAGAATCTGTGGAGGGAACTAAGAAGATCAGGGTGATGGCAAGAAGACCCCCCAACCTGAAAGATTTGGAGCTCATTGCTAAAGATGAATGGGCAAAAATACCTGCAGAGACATGCAAAAAGCTAGTCTGCAATTATAGGAAGTGTTTGATTGCAGTAATAGCCAATAAAGGATTTTCTACTGATTACTGAGAAGGGTATGAATCATTTAGAACTGGACACTTTTTGCTCAAATGTAAATAAAAGCTGAGAATTTTTTTTTCTACAATAATGCCTCTTGTACATCGCCTTATTATCTATAGGGAGACATCTATGTCATTTCCCGACAAAAAATTACTTGCTGGTTGAATAAAAGTAACTTTAAGTCAAAATTTGCCAGGGGTATGACTAATTATAGGAATCACTGTACGTATGCACAGAGATAGATACTTGTTGCTTGGCAGTTGGATACAGTTGTTATTTTTCACAATGCAACAAGGTTCACAAACAAGAAACTGTCAGGACATAGGTCCTGACATCACACTGTGGGAGGGGTTCCACCACAATATCAGCCATACAGACCTCCCTGATGATTTATTTGAGAAAAGGTAAAGATTTCTCATGGGAAATACGGTTTCTCTTTAAACCAGGAAGTAGTGAGTGTAATGTGATTGTCAGTGAAGGAGAAGTTTAGCCTAGTCTGCAGGCTGCTCTTACATGGAAGAAGTGTTGCTAGGTGTAGTGCAACCATTGTGTTCCCCATGTGCCGGTGAGGATCACACAGGGTGAACAGCTATCTATAACTGCAGAGAGGGAATACTGTGAGGACCCAATGACATCGCTGAGCTGTCACACAATGTCATTGACAAGTTGGAGGTAAATGGGCGCTATATTTAGCCTAGGTGCCTTATTATTGTCTGTGAATATCTTTCCATGGAATCTAGGGCAATCATTTTTAGAGCTTCTGAAGGTTATAACATAAATGTAAATCTGGATATTTTTATTCTCCCAGAAGTGTGAGGTTTACCGTGTGTGGGGGAAGAAAATCCCACGGTTGAACGCTTTTGTAATGCATGTCTGATTTTAACAAGAAATGACATCACTTCACATTTTACATATGTATTATAAGCGGCCCATCACATAAAAAAGAAATGACCATTGGCTTCTGCAAAATTAAGATTTAAAACTTCCTGTTTGTAAAATACAAGCTCAAGTCTCCATCAATTCTCAGCTACTAAAATAAGTAATTGCACACACAGTGTTTCTCTCCCTCCTGCCTCTCCCCCTTGCTTGTAGAGTTGTCAGACACAGACTGGGGTCTGGAATGGTTTACCTGAGATTTGTCCACACAGGAGCAGCTTGCTAGCAAGAAAGGATTGAAGTACGTCAGCAAATTAGCCAAGTACATCTGTAGGTACAACAACAACAAAATTAAGCTGGAGTCACCAACGTTTACAGCGTTGGCTACCTGGGCCAGGGCTTTTTTGGGGGCTGTGTGGGCAGGGCGACCGCCCTGGATGCAGACTGGCAAGTAGAAGAAGGGGGTCACAAGCAGAATGACATAACCGCTAGGGAGCTGGTGATGCGCAGTGCAGCCAAATGGAAAAAGAAAGAAGAAAGAAGATTACCAGCGCAACCACCTTCCTTGACTCCTCCTGGGCTGCCTACGTCTGACATCAAGTCATCATCACGTCACCCCCGCTTGATGACACCTGATGTCCTGTAGCGATACTGCAGGCTGTCAGTGCGTCGCACCCATGAAGGAGTCGGCTTTTTGGGCTCTCTTCGCCTGTGTGTTTTCCTGGTCCCTGCTTCCTCCTGGATGGTCACTAGTATGTAGGCAGATCTACTTGTGACTTGTGGCTGTGTGACTGTCCCTAAAGAGTAAGGGTTCACAAGTCCAAGGGTGTGGGGGGAAAGGGGGCGCAATTTTTACACCCTCGCCCTGGGTGCAATTTAGCCTAGTAACTGCCCTGACCTGGGCATCTCTGTCCGCTGTGTTATCTTTACACTTTTGTTCTAGGAAGTGATGTATGTTGTTCTGTTATTCCTGGAAAATAGGAGAATGGGTGGAAACATACTGTCTGGGGATCATCTGAATTGTTTTTAAGCTCCATGGAGTTGATGTTGTTTTGTTTCTCCGGCACAGTTGATGCCGGCCCAGCCTATAGCGTTCAGATTCCTATGAGTGAGTACAGATCTGTGGAGCCACTTTCTCTGGTAATGACAAAACAGGTTTAACACTCGGATTAATGTGGCTAATCAAGGACAATGACAGCATGGCTTGTGCAATGTTATAAAGCAGGTGCCAGAGCTCGCCCATTCATGTGATTGTACTGACCTTGCTTGGGCATCAGAGTGATGAGTCTATGGCATTGTACGGTTGGCATACTGACTACTGCCATTCAGCAGCACTGGCTGCCTAAAAAACACTTTATATCAAGAGATTGAGTTTCCCAAAGTAAGATCTCTGAGAAAAACAAGGTCTGAGATTTATTTCAAGAGGAACATTCCTTATCCGTCGTGTCCTGCCGGTGACCTCGGTCCTGACCTGCAGGGGCCACCCGCTCATGGGGGTTACAGGCAACGCAGGCTGCATTCAGTCACTTCTGCACCAGTGGTGCCAAACCCTTTAATTATGTGTGTGCTAGTTTTATGATGTGACAGTGGGCTACTGTCCGCTGGGACCCGGCTCAGACCACAAATTTCATTTCATAGGGGACAGACCGGAGGAACGCAGGTGAAAGGGCAGCATGGCTTTGCAATAAGTCAGCCAGATTACACCCGGGGTTTTTTTTGTGAATGAAATGAGTACAGGAACAGAGTCTCTGGGACGTTTCAGACCTCTGACCCCGCACATCACATGACTGCTCAGAGTAACTTCTAAGCTGGGCTGGGCTGTGGGGATTATAGAAAAAGCATAGCTGCACACCTGTAGACATTTGGCTGTAAAAGGCAGAATTAGAAGGGAAAAAAACAGATTAAAGAGAGAGAGAGAGGCCCATGTGCAATTCACTTTTTCATCTGAGTTTTCTCCTACAGTAGGTGATATTTTCAAACTTGTCAATAAAATGCCCTTTAATCCACTAGCAAGAAAATACTCTAAATCACTTTGACAGTACTTTTTCACCTACTTATGAGTGCTTTTTCCATTGCAAAGTGCTAAAAAGTTGTTATAATTTGAAGATGAAAAATTATCTCCTACGAAAAAACTCAGGAGAAAAAGTGATCAGGGCCCGAGAGAGAGAGAGAGGGTCATATGCAATTTACTTTTTCTCCTGACTTTTCTCCAAGATGATATTTTCACAATTTGTTAATAAATGCCTGTTAAGCCACCAGCAAGCAAGAAAATACTTCAAATAAGTTTGATAGTACCATACCTCCCAACCTTTTGAGATGAGAAAGAGGGACACTTAAGCCCGGCCCCTGCCACACCTCTGACCACGCCCCTGTCACACCCCTAGTCACGCATACCATAAAGCTTTCCTAAAAAAAATATGTTGTTTTATATTCAAACCACGCTGGTCCTTCATATTAACATTTTAAAATTAGTAATACATCAATTTAAAGGCTGGGAAAATTTAGAGTCGAACAAAAATTTTTTAGTAGAGGAATATATATATCTACTTAGAAAGAGGGACAAAGTCCTGAAAGAGGGACAGATGAGGAGGAAAGAGGGACAGACGGACAGGGCTCTCAAAGAGGCACTGTCCCTCCAAAAGAGGGACAGTTGGGAGCTATGTAGTACCTTTTCACCTACTTTTTAGGACTTTTTCAATTGCAAAGTGCTGGAAAGTTATTTTAAAGAGAAGATGAAAAATGATCTCCTAGGAGATAAAACAGGTGAAAAAGTAAATTGCATGTGGGCCAGAGAGAGAGAGAGGGCGGGGCTTGAGAAAGAACAGTAGAGAAAGAAAAGGAAAGGAAAGTTATCTACAGACATAAAACTTTGTGGCTTGCGTTAACTGCTTTGCGTACATGTAAATAGAGCGCCGGGGAAAGCGACTAGAATATTGGTCAAATGACTGATATTCTACTATTGCCAGTGACTAATTACAGTTTGTTTTCTAATTTTTACTGATATTTTACTAATAACTAACCTAACCCTGCTCCTTCTTCTACTGGTTCCTTACCCTAGCTGATCCTCTGCCACAAAATCTGCTGATAATTAACACTACATCTAACCCTATCTTCAAATAACCCATTCTTCTGCCGATGTCTAACCCTAAAATCCAACAACCCCCCCACCCCCCCATCCGCACTGCCTTTCACCGCAGCTGCGCCACATCTCCCACAACCTCAGATTGAAAGGATCCAATAACTTGACCGACCCCAGAGTCCAACTAAAAACCTATGGAGCCCGAGCATCCTGGTGGCTGGGTGGTGTAATGGTTAAGGGCTCTGCCTCTGACACAGGAGACCTGGGTTCGAATCTTGGCTCTGCCTGTTCAGTAAGCCAGCACCTATTCAGCAGGAGACCTTTGGCAAGTCTCCCTAACACTGCTACTGCCTATAGAGCGCGCCCTAGTGGCTGCTGCTCTGGCGCTTTGAGTCCGCCAGGAGAAAAGCGTGATATAAATGTTATTTGTCTTGTCATTCTGTAATGCTGCCCCTACCCTGTGGAATGCATTGCCAAACTTAATCAAGACATCTCCAACCCTAGACACGTTTAAAACAAAACTGAAAAGCCACCTGTTTAGTCTGGCGTTCATGATCACATAAGTTATTCCCATGTACACATCACTATGTACTGATCTGAGACAAGCTTATGCGCTTTGTGTTTTATGGGAGTAAAAATGCTTTACAAATGTTATGTTGTTGTTGCTGCTAACACCCCTACATGTTCAGCACCCAAATTACTTTATTGGTGAGGCTGTTGGCATCTGAGTTTGGTAACACTGGCGCCTAAATTAACTGGTATGCGCTGGCGAAGCCACAATAAACATTGCAGTCTATGCAGACTCCATTTAACCAGACAGCCACTGGCACTCAAATTGCCTGTTTCGACTGCTATAGCCAAGCATCATCCCTGCATTCCTTATCTTGCACACCTGACAAAAGATCTTTATCAGATGAAAACTGCATCTGTACATGGGTCCCTGCACATGGAAGAAGGGGTTTGTGCACATGGAAGAGGAGGTCCCTGTACATGGAAGAGGGGGTCCCTGCACATGTAAGAGGAGGTCCCTGCACATGGAAGGGGGGTCCCTGCACATGGAAGAAGGGGTTTGTGCACATGGAAGAGGAGGTTCCTGCACATGGAAGAGGGGGTCCCTGCACATGGAAGAGGAGGTCCCTGCACATGAAAGAGGAGGTCCCTGCACATGGAAAGGGGGGTCCCTGCACATGAGAGAGGGGGTTCCTGCACATGGAAGAAGGGGTTTGTGCACATGGAAGGGGGGTCCCTGCACATGGAAGAGGAGGTCCCTGCACATGGAAGAGGAGGTCCCAGCACATGGAAGAGGGGGTCCCTGCACATGGAAAGTGGGGTCCCTGCACATGGGAGAGGGGGTTCCTGCACATGGAAGAAGGGGTTTGTGCACATGGAAAGGAGGTCCCTGCACATGGAAGAGGGGGTCCCTGCACATGGAAGAGGGGGTCCTTGCCAGTGGGTGATTAATGCAGTGAGGGTGCTCAGGGAGCATTGGGGTAATGATCATGGGAGGGTTAAGGGAGCCCACGCATCGAGTTTGACCCAGTGCCTACTAAACCTTAAATAACAGGACTTGTTGAACATTTGGGGAGATAACAGAAGCAGTAGGGACACTTCAACCCTGAGAGGGGCCCAGTGTATGATACACCTATGTTAAAAGCAACTAAAATGAAAAAGGTTTGAGGTACTCACAAACCAGGGTTACCATTAGGCATAAGGTTTAATACTCACAAACCAGGGTTACCATTAGGCAACCACTGTAAAAGCAGGTGGGGAGATTTTCCTGACCCCACTCAGGAATAAGAAATCGCTCTCTGTAGATGAGAAAAAAGGGGGTTCAACCCTCCACCCAGGGTGGACTTAGTATTATGCAGGAGAACAGAGGCGCCAAAGGATAAAAGGAAGCTAAATGAGCTTAAAAACCAAATTTTTGGTAAATAGAGGAGGTAGTGGTGGACTTCTCCTCCAGGTAGACACACAACGACTGTAGTAAAGACAGTTAATTTATTTTATTTATGAACTCCAAATATGCAATGCATTTCGCAGGTTTGATCCCGCTTCATCAGGCAATAACAACGGAGCAATAGCATATGTGGTCAGTAGAAGAGCCAGGCACCTCTGTGTCTCACACCTCTGTGTTACTACAGTCGTTGTGTGTCTGCTTGGAGGAAATTAATCAAATCTTGCTGAGGTAAAATTCGATTGCTCCATTTTCAAGCATGGGTTTATAGTTCAGGGTTACTTATCCTTCTAAGGGTTGATACGGTATGTACACAGGAAGCAAGTAAGAAAGAATAAAGAAGACGAATGAGAAGAGAATTGGGGCACAAGGGAAGTGGTCATCTATGGGTCTCTTGCAGACATTACAGTACATCTGCCAGTTTCCCCTCCTACACTACTAACCCTGCATTTTGCCATGACACTCTCCTTACCTAGTATGACTCAAGTATATCCATATCCAATTCCTTCCAAGGCATCCCATGATGTAGGAACAGAAGTCCCCTCACCTCTGGGAATTCATTAGTTTGAATCTATGAGTTTCTTTCAACTCCAGCCAGGGTAGGCAATAGGTCATGCATTTTTGGTGTTTGTTTTGGGCTGTAGCCATCAACTCCTACAATTTAATGGTGGCCCAGTGTAATGATCCGCATTTGTTGGTGGCATTCCAATTCTGGATTCAAACAACCCAGTAAATATATTAGTACATAAGGGCAAGAAGATGAAGGAAATCACTGGGGAATCCAAACCTTATGAAAATGTTTTGCTCTGGCCAAGCCAGTTTCAGCAGATCAGTGCAAGGTAATTGGTAAAGCATGAATTTAGATGTTTGTTACTCAATCACGCAACAATGGCTGAACGGATTTGAATGAAATTTGGCACACACATAGTACATTACCTGGAATAACATACAGAATACTTTTTGTCCCCATAACCAAAAAGTTGGAGGAGACAAATACAAATTTCACTGGGAAAATGTAAACTGCAGCCATTCTTACACTGTTAATGGTAGGGTTCTCAAACTTTGCACAGTTGGTCACTGGGTGACTGGGATTAATATTCAGAAAAGTGGGTGGAGCCTACAAAAGCCAATCAAAATTCACCTATTGATTTTCATGGGGAATATTTAATTGCTGCCATTCTTGAACTGTTAATAGCACAAGCCTCAAACCTGGTACAGTTGGTCATTGAGTGACTGGGGTTCAAATTCAGGAAAGGGGGTGGAGCCAAGTTAAAGTCAACCTGAGGTGAAAATGAAATGATGAGATAGACAATTGTATCTATAGTCCTAATCCAAAACTGGACTGTCCTTGAACCCTATAGTCTTATTTTGATATCAAAGGTTAAAAATGCACGTTTAAACTTTTTACTGTCTTGAGTAAATGACGTTTAACTTTTTAATGCTGTTCAACTTTCATACAGACGAATCTATTTCACTTTTTATCTGTTTCCTGCACTCAGAAGGGTTCAACAGACCCACAGGAATTTTATGACTTTTAATTAGTTATCAGTGAGAGTTATATTACAGTCTGACTGCAGATAAAATGTCATATGCAGGTCGGCATCTTTAACCCTTACGGGGTTAAAGAAGTTACAATATTAGAAGGATTGGGACTCCATCTACATTTTTCTTCATCATGTTACCTGCAACTTCAGTGTTCATATATGAAGTGAAATGCATACTTACTTGGCCAAAATGATCTTTATTCCAGGTCTGTATTACCACAGCATTATCACTCTGGTGCTGCAGCCCACTCACCCTGCCATAAAATTCTCCAACCTCTGATGATGGAGATGGCAAGGCAGAAGTGACATGCCAGGATGTTACATTATAAGCATGGACATGATGAAGCCACAGACCTGTCTCTAACCTCCCCTTTCTGGGCAAGCTAATTGAAGAAGCTGTATACCTCCAGCTAGAAGCCAGAATCCTACAAAATAACAGTTATGACCCATTCCAGTCTGGCTTCAGGAAACACCACAGCACTGAAACTGCCCTCATCCAAATATGCAACCACCTGCTCATGGCAAGAGACAGAGGAGAGTGCTCGATCCTCATACTGCTAGACCTTTCTGCAGCCTTTGACACAGTTGACCATGACATCTTGATAAACAGGCTACAGGAATACTGCGGCATTGATGGCATAGTACTTCAGTGGTTCCAATCCTTCTTGAGTGGCAGAACCCACAAAGTGTCTATGGGGCCCTTCCTGTCCACCCCTGTAACACTTAAGTATGGGGTGCGTCAGGGCTCAATCCTCTCTCCCCTGCTTTTCACGATTTACATGCTACCATTGGGAAAACTAATCCAAAAACATGGCCTGACATACCACTGCTACGCAGACGACACCCAACTATATCTTTCCTTCAAGCCTGGTGTGACAGACCCAACTCTAACTATAAACGCCTGCTTACGTGAACTACAGCAATGGATGAATGACAACTGGCTGAAACTAAATGCAGACAAAACTGAAGTCCTTCTGATTGGAGGGCAGAGCATGATAACAAAACAACTTAACTTGCAGTCTTCACCACTGGGAATAGGAGGCACGGATCTACGCAGCTCTGATCATGTGCGTAGCCTGGGAGTTCTAATTGATGGGGATTTAAACTTCAGAACTCAAATCTCTGCGGTGGTGAAATCATCCTATTTTCACCTAAAGAACATTGCAAAAATCAAGCACCTCATACCCCCAGAAGATCTGCCAACCTTAGTCCACGCCTTCATCACATCCCGACTGGACTACTGCAATGCTCTCTACACTGGCCTTCCAAAAAAGGTCTTGTACCGCCTACAGCTGATACAGAATACTGCTGCCAGACTGCTAACCAACCAACCCCGTCACTGCCACATAATGCCAGTCCTGCATTCCCTTCACTGGCTACCTATAGAATGGAGGGTCCTATTCAAGATCGGCCTACTGACATTTAAATCCCTGAATAATCTAGGCCCTGGATACTTGAAAGATATGTTACAGCTGCGTAGCAATCCCCGCATTCTCAGATCCACAGGTTCTAATAATCTAGTCATACCCAGAGTCCACTTGGAAACTTTTGGTCCCAGACCCTTCTGTCATGCTGCCCCTATGTTTTGGAACTCCTTACCTCAACAGATCAGGACAGCCCCATCCCTGGATGTGTTTAAATCCAGACTGAAAACCCACCTGTTCCGTCTGGCATTTGCAGAAATATAACTTTTGTTGTGTGAATACTTCATCCTACTAACTACTGAATCTGAGAGAGCCTAAGCGCTTTGAGTCCTATGGGAGAAAAGCGCTATAGAAATGTTATTGTATTGTATTGTATTATTGTGCATGTGCCTTACATAGGGATTGAACAAGGGACAGAGGAGGCATTTAAAAAATAAGTAATTTTATTTATGTTTATTTATGTTATTTTCAATACAGTTCGAGTGTAGGAGTCAGCAGCAGCAGAACTGAGGAACATGCATGGCTGGATTTCGGGGAAGGCCACAAAGGCCATGGCCTAGAGCATCAGGAAAGCAATGGATGGGTTGTGGACAGCAGGGTGGTAGTAGCAGTTAGCCTGCCAAACATTTGTCCTGCTTCACAGAGTTTGCACATAGAGGTGGGCGGCTACCAACAGCCTGGAACTGGCACTCGGGGGATGAAGGGACAGCAGATGGGCACTTACAGTGATCTCTGAGCTGCCTGTCACTCGCCGAATGTGCCGCTTGCCAAGGAGCTTACAATGTAATCCCTGCCATCATGTCACTAAATGTTCTCAGAGGAGCTTATAGTGTAATCACTTTACTAACTGTCCTCAGAGGAGACTACAGTGCAATCCCTGCCGTATTCGGGGGAGGGGGGGGTTGGATGCTATCGGTCAAGGGGCAGCTGGGGATAGTGGGCCTTGGTCGGGAAAAAGTACAAATCTGGCCCTGGGAACACGGGAGCATTTGCATGAACAAAGCAGATTCAGCCTATTGAGAACAGACATAGGCTTTAATTGCGTTTTGTTATCCATTCTGGAAAAATCTGGCATGTTTGTACTCTGTATTCTGTTTTGCTTTTTTTTTTTTCTCAAGTGGAAGCAGATCCTATCTTTAACAATAGGATCCGCTTCCTGCGTTACGCAGGGGTGCAGAAAACATACCGAATGGGTATGTTTTCTGCACAAGTGGGAACTGAGTCTAATGCTAATATCTAATGCAAGCTATTAAATAATTTATCACTCACTACTTCTGCCCATTTCCCCAACAGCCCCTTCTCCTATCCTGCCCTCCAGCTGTCTGTCTGGTAAAAGAACAGCCTTTCCTGATCCACATTCAGTCAGTTGAGTCGTATGCAATTTTAGGTGCATGTTGCAAGCTTCTTATCATCTGGCCATAGTGCGGGAGTTACCTGCAAATGCAACTGTCGATTTCACTTATGCGACTGCCAAGCACAAAAAGCATCACAAATAGTATCTATTCGCCTAATGCTGGGTACACACTATGAGATTTTATGGTCGATTTACTATCAGATCGATTATTTCCAACATGTCCGATTTGCTTTCCGATCGATTTCCGAGCATTTTTCGATCGATTTCCATTAAGTTTAATAGGAAATCGATTGGAAAATGCTCGGAAATCTATTGAAAAAGCAAATCGGACATGTTGGAAATAATCGATCTGACAGTAAATCGACCATAAAATCTCAGAGTGTGTACCCAGCATAAGCTTTGCTCCTGTGCACCAGGGGATGGAGAGTGAGCTTTTGTGCCATTGAGCTGTCCTTCAGTGCCTCTTCTAACACTGAGCCCTAGAGCCCCAGCAAAATCATCTTAAAGATCTCAACGGGGCTCCTCATTGATGGAATAAGTGTGACCAACAGATCATTCTCATTGGTCCACCTACTGGAATAATGGGGAGTCCTGGTGGGAGCTTTAAAGATGCTTTAGCTTGAGCACTAGTGTACAGTGCTAGAAGTGGTGGTCTTAGTGGGTTGGTGCAGAGCGTCTGGAAGGGACAGTTTCAAGGGAGCCTGGCAAGTAACAGCAAGCGTTGGGTTCTGTGGTAGAAGTGACAGAGGCAGAGCTTCAATCAAGATGACAGACAAAAAAATAAGTTAGAAACCATACAGAAGAAGATGACATCAAAAGAAAAAAGTATACGAAAGAAGATGAAATTTGACCCCCTACCTATAACCCCTACAGAAGTTCAGTGTTACTGTATTGAAATAAACTTTAATTTATAAAAAATATTGAGCTTTTCATCTGTTACTTCTTTCTTCTGTGACTTCTTTCATCCGTGTTCTCCTTTAGTTTTGTTTGAAGAGTCCCCTCCCGGTTACCACTCCCTGACACTCTACTCCCACCCTTTTGCAAGGCACCCTGGCCCCATTGGTCCCTGCTTCGCAGCGCCACTCTTCTGCCGGTTACTGCTATGACCAGCTGCCACCATGTCCACCAATCACACCACCGCTTCTCACCAGTTATCTGGTGCTTTACTGTGCAGGGAGCACCGGCAAAGCATCTTTAAGACTCCTGCCAGGGCTCCCCATTGGTCTAAAGTCTCAACCAATGAGAATCCTCCCTGAAATATCAAGTCAGGTGAAAATAAAACTTCAATGCAAAAATTAATTTTGCAAAAATTCTAGATCATCCCTAAGTGATAACTAGATCTTTTTTCCAGGTTTTCTTTTATACCCCCATAAATACAAAAAACTCACATAACAAACTTAGCCTTACATATATTTATACACGTTAATAAAATTACTGGTACTGTAAGCTGTCATTTTCCTAGCTAAATGAGCCTAGTTTGTCTAACCTTTCTTTGAAAGTGAGACTTTCATCCCTTCATCCCTCATTAATTTTTGCCTGCTCTTAAACTCCAGTGTGTTTCCTATATTCCAGAGTTGGGTACGTATTGTAATGGCGCTATGATTTTTTGGGGCGTGTGGTGCCAAAAAGGAGAATATTGGTAACATAAAATTACTGGTGGTCTTGTTCGGTTAGCGATGGCCTTTTTTCCAATCGTTCGCAAATTGCCTTTTTTGCTGGCATTGAAGTGATTTATACTGAGAACCAGCATGTTAGTGTTTTTATTTCTCTTTTTATGCATCCCTAAATTTTATGTTCTAGCTGCTGATACTTGGCATTGGATATGGTTGAGAAACTTATTATCAACGATTACTCCCAACTTCCAAGTCTGAAGTCCACAGCTGTATCCCATTATGTTTATATCCAGATTCTGGCCTATGCCGTAGGCATGGTCATGATTAACAACCTCACATTTATCAATATTAAACTTCTTCTGCCAGTTACCTGCCAATATAGCCATGCCCTCAAGATCTTTTTCTATTATATCACTATTCATTTTAGTACGTGCATACGTATGTTTGAGCACATACATATTTTGCATCATCTGCAAAAATGGAAACAATACTCTCAATTTTATCTTCTAAGTCTAAATTGAAGAGAAATGGATCCAATACTGATGCTTGTGGGACACCACCGTTAACATTGTTGTGTATTATAAAAATGGAAAAAAATTGCCCAAACCACTAGTTTGTGCTGAACTGTAATTTTGCCAGTTTTGGCATCCCAACCATACAACCACTGCCCAGTGTGCCAGATTATCAAACAGAATTTGCCATGTTTGTTTTGGTGGACACCATCGGCTTCAGCGGAGCAAAGTGGGGAGCAGTGGTGGTTTTTGGAATAAAGCTGCAGATTGCCACTATAGGATCATTATGATTAGAGATGGTCAATGTGATGTGATGGACAGTGACATGCTCATAATTATGTATTGCAAATTACTATTATTGTGTATTTACACAACACTGACATCTTTCTCAGCACTTTATAGAGTATATAGTCATGTCACTATCTGTCCCTCGGATTCGGAGAAGCTCACAATCTAAAGCCTCGCATACAAATACATTGGCCTCAATTCACTAAGATCATGCTGGAGATAATAAGGCAAGAGAAAACTTGCCACCGCACTTTGGCCCATATGCAATTCACTTTTTCACCTGGGTTTTCTCCTAGGAGATAATTTTTCATCTTCGATTTAAAATAACTTTCCAGCACTTTTCAATTTAAAAAGTACCAAAAAGTAGGTAAAAAAGTACTATTAAATGTATTTTTAGTATGTTCTTGCTTTCTGGTGGCTTAAAAGGCATTTTATTGACAAGTTTAAAATTATCACCTAGGAGAAAACTCAGGTGAAAAAGTGAATTGCATATAAGCCTGTGAGAGAGTTATCTTATCTCTTCATTCCTTAAGTTACCTCCTCTGTAGTTAAGTTACCTCCTCTGTAGTTATTTTCACACGCAGGACCATATGCAATTCACTTTTTTTTCTGAGTTTTCTCCTAGGAGATATTTTTTTATTTTCAGTTTCAATTAACTTTTCAGCACTTTCCAATGGAAAAAGTACCAAATTGTAGGTGAAAATGACTGTAAAAATTATTTTGAGTATTTTTTTGCTTGCTTGTGATTTAAAAAGCATTTTATTGACAAGTTTGAAAATATCACCGCAGTTGATTAACATCCTGGGCCATATGCAATTCACTTTTTCTCCTGAGTTTTCTCCTAGGTGATATTTTTAAATGTGTCAATAAAATGCCCTTTAAGCCAGAAAGGAAGAAAATACTCAAAATAATTTTGTTAGTACTTTTTCTATTTACTTTTGGCAGTTTTTTTTGTTGAAAATGCTGGAAAGTTATAGAAGATGAAAATGTATCTCCTAGGAGAAAAAATGAATTGCATATGGCCCCCTGACTTTAACTTTAGAATTCTGGAGTTATTTTAAGGGTTAAAGAGTTAGCTTAAAGACAAAAGAGTTAACTTCAGGTTTGCCTGAGGTAAAATGTTTCCTGAATACTACATGCCTTATCACCATGGTGATAACTAGAGAAACGTTATTAAAGATAGGAGATAAGCTTAGTGAATTGAGGCCAATGACTGTAACCTGACAGACGTTGGGACTCGATCCTACGGGAGACAGTGTAGGACAGATTTCCTAAAAAGGCCACAAAGGCCCATGCCTTGGGTGGCTGCAGCCCTTGGAGGTGGCTAGACATGAAAGAGAGGTTGCTGCATGTGGAGCAGGAGGCTGCAAATGAGAGAAACACAAAGAAATAGGGGCACTAGGACAGATCCGAGGAGCAATAAAAAAAAAAAGATCTACTTACCCGGGGCTTCCTCCAGCCCCTAGCAGGGTCCCCTCCATTGCATATGTGAGTGCATGGCTGTGCCGCTTGTGATCGCGCTCACGTGGCTTGGAGCGTTCTGCACAAGTGCAGCAGTACTGCGCAGAATTCCCCAGACCACGTGAGCGCAATCACGTGCAGCGTGGCCGCTCGCTTGCACAGGTCTGCAACGGAGGGGACCCCAGGCCACCGGCTGGAATTGGAGCCGCGGCGAGGGACATATCGGCTGCTAGGGGCTGGAGGAAGACCCGGGTAAGTAGATCCTTTTTTTTTTATTATTGCTTGGGCATTCCCTTTAAGAGAGCTAAATGTGAGAAAGAAGCTGCTGTACATGGATGGTACACATTGAATGGGAGTTGCACTTGGAGTGAGGGACACTGCTGCTCATGGACGAGGGACAGAAAACAAATAAATCCGGCCTTGATGATAGTGCAGGGCTGAGGCTAGCTCCAGGCAATCGATTAGGGATGATCAAAGAGATGCAAATACTTACTAGTTTATGCAAATTTTTATGTAAATATATGCAGTTTGAAAATGGACCAATCAATTTAAACCCAAGTTTAAATGGATTGGTCCATTTTGAAGCTGGTATCTGGTTGAATCTACCAATTTACTTGATTGGCAGGATGGAAAGTATTGGTCGATTTTGACCAGGTCATTTTTTACAATTCAGCACTTTACAACTTTAATGGTTTATTGCTCGGTCATACAACTTAGCAAGCATCCAAATGAATTTTACATCCTTTTCTTCCCACTAATAGAGCATTATTTTGGTGGGATTTTTTTTTTATTATTGATTAGAAAAGATACATTTTTTATTAAAAAAACAAAACCTGAAAAGTGACAGCGATGTCCCCTGTACAGCGCTGCGCTAGATCGCAGCACTGTACACTTTTTTCATTTGTTGTTGTTTTTTTTTAATACAGCCTGCCAGCTCCGATCGTGGCTGGCAGGCTGATCTCTGTGCTCCGCTGTGTGCAGTGCAGGGGACGGGTGCTCACGCGCGTTCCCTGAAAATCTCGCCTCTCGCAAGGTCACACCACCTGGCGTGGCTGAGAAACGAGAGAGCCACTCTGCGGTCACCATCCTGCATTAGGCAGTCGCAGAGTGGTTAAGCGGTACCAGTTGCCTGGTAGCCTTGCTGACCTATTTGGCTGCAGTAGTGTCTGAATAACACCAGAAACAAGCATGCAGCTAATCCTGTCAGATCTGACAATAATGTCAGAAACACCTGATCTGCTGCATGCTTGTTCAGAGTCTGTGGTTAAAAGTATTAGAGGCAGAGAATCAGCAGGACAGCCAGGAAACTGGTATTGCTTAAAAGGAAATAAATATGGTAGCCTCCATATCCCTCTGACTTTAGTAGTTCTTTAAAGAAAACCTAAAGCGAGACTCCATACTTATTGCCTTTTAAAGGGGCTCTGTGGGGAGGGGGTTGAAAATAAAAACGGACACTTACCTGGGGCTTCTACTAGCCCCCTGCAGCGGTGAAGTCCCGTGCCATCCTCCAAGGAACCTAGGTTCCCGACCGCCGGTCCCGGACTAATTACGATTGTAATAAGACTGCGGCTGCCATGTGCGTGCTCACTTCTGCGCGTGTCATCGGGAGCTTACTGCGCAGGCGCAGCACAAGAAAACTTCGTACTGCACCTGCGCAGTAAGCTCCCGATGACGCGAGCGGGAGCGAGCACTATTCGTCTTGTTAGACGAATATCAGACTGGAACCAGGGCGGAGAACCGAGGATTGTAGGAGGACGGCGCGGTACATGACAGCTGCAGGGGGGCGGTAGAAGCCCAAGGTAAGTGTCCATTTTTATTTTCAAACCCCTCCCCCGCAGAACCCCTTTAACCACCCTGGCGTTCTATTAAGATCGCCAGGGTGGCTGCGGGAGGGTTTTTTTTAAATAAAAAAAAAACTATTTCATGCAGCCAACTGAAAGTTGGCTGCATGAAAGCCCACCAGAGGGCGCTCCGGAGGCGTTCTTCTGATCGCCTCCGGCGGCCAAAAGTAACACGGAAGGCCGCAATGAGCGGCCTTCCGTGTTTTGCTTACTTCGTCGCCATGGCGACGAGCGGAGTGACGTCAGCCGACGTTCTGACGTCAGCCGCCTCCGATCCAGCCCTTAGCGCTGGCCGGAACTATTTGTTCCGGCTGCGCAGGGCTCAGGCGGCTGGGAGGACCCTCTTTCGCCGCTGCTCGCGGCGGATCGCCGCAGAGCGGCGGCGATCAGGCAGCACACGCGGCTGGCAAAGTGCCGGCTGCGTGTGCTGCACTTTATTCCATGCAAATCGGCCCAGCAGGGCCTGAGCGGCACCCTCTGGCGGTAATGGACGAGCTGAGCTCGTCCATACCGCTAAGGTGGTTAAGCAATACCAGTTGGCTGGCCATCCTGCAGATTTCTTTGCCTGGAATTGTCTGCATCACACACCTGAAACAAGCATGCAGCTAATCCAGTCAGACTTCAGTCAGACTACCCTATCTGCTGCATGCTTGGTCAGGGTCTATGGCTAAAAGAATTAAAGGTAGAGGATTAGCAGGACAGCCAGGCAATATCCATTGATTAAAAAAAGGAAATAAATATGGCAGCCTCTATAGCCCTCTCACTTCAAGTTCCCTATAAAGGGAACCTAAAGCGTTTAAAAAAAAAAAAGAAAAACAAGTTTAACTTACTTGGGGCTTCTGCCACCCCCCGGCATCCACCCTGTTCCCGAGCTGTGCCAAACCGATCCTCCGTTCCCCACTGCGGCGCAGATTCATTTTCCGCTGCTCCTATGTGACCCTGGCCGTGGGCGTCATCGTCAGCGAGAGTGTCTTGCGCAGGCGCAGTAGATATTTTCTCTTACAGCGCCTGCGCAGGACGCTCTCGCTGATGAGAGCGCGAACAGGGACACATGCAGCCAGGGCCATGCAGGCGCAGTGGCCATCGACTGAGCAGTCGGTGGAAAAGGAAACTAAGCTGGTGGCGGGGGAATGGAGGATTGGTTTGGCACGGAGCAAGAACAGGAGGCTGCAGGGGGGCAGTAGAAGCCCCAGTAAGTTAAGCTTGTTTTTTTTTTTTTTTTTAGAACGCTTTAGGTTCCCTTTAAGAAGGCACTGAAGTAGGAGGTATACGGAGGCTGCCATATTGATTTCCTTTTAATCAATACCAGTTGCCTGGCAGCCCTGCTGGTCTATTTCTCTGCAGTAGTATCTGAATAACACCAGAAACAAGCATGCAGCTAGTCTTGTCAGATCTGACTTTAAAGTCTGAAACACCTGATCTTCTGCATGCTTGTTCAGGGGCTATGGCTAATAGTATTAGAGGCAGAGGATCAGCAGGGCTGCCAGGCAACTGGTATTGATTAAAAGGAAATAAATATGGCAGCAAACTTCTATTTGACTTGTAATGAGTTAGAAAAAAATATATAAATGACCTCTAGAGGGCGCTGCACAACCTCCTATTTCTCCAGCAAAACGTGAAGGGAGAAGGAGGAGGGGGATTTCTGAAGTGAGCAAAGTGCCCCAGAAGTAGAAAGGGCGATAACAGGGGGGTGCAGCGGGGTCACTCATTTACCAGTCTGCTTTAATGTGTGCCTGCAGGTGGTGTGGCAGCGTGTTTTGTCCTGGCCTCCCAGAGCAGCCTAATGAGAGTGGAGAAGGGGGCAGAGCGCTGGGCTCAGGCACCCAAACAACTGTCTTCTAATATTAGCACGCCTGTATCTCTGCCTCTATTATAGTGCGCTCAGACACATCCCATTGGAATGGGATCTTTTATGAAAAGATTAGTACTATCTCCTGCAGTTGCTGGAAAAAAATCTGTTATCGCTGAGTTATTGCCAGTGAAAAGGGGGCGAGGAAGGGGGGAGATGTGTAGAGCGACAAATCCCAGTGACCTGCGAGCGAACGTCCAAGAATACCGTCTGCATACTTCTCTGTCTGCGCTTGTCCTTAATGCCTAAGGCTGGCCACACGGTTCCTTTTTGCCGCTCGATTCTCCCGTTCGATCATATCACCGCTCGATTCTGCAGTCAATTCTCTTATCTTCCGTTTGTTTTTTCTTATCTTTTTCCATTCACTGCTATCACAAATTGAGCGGCGAAACGATCGGACTTGTCGGAAATTATCTATCGATCCATCTATCTGGCTCAAAAACACGGTGTATTCCCAGCTTTATGCTGAGTACACACAATGCAATTTCTCACCTGATCGAATGGGAAATTGCATCGTGTTTACATGTCCAAAGTGCACCTGATCGATAATGCGATCGAATTTTCCAATTATAAATGCGCCAAAAATGCGCAAAATCGCATTATTGATCGGGAGCCGATTGGACGTGTCGGAAATAATAGTCCCATTCCTTTTGGGCGGGAAATTGCATCGTGTGTACCCAGCATGATACACACAATGAGATTTTTCTGGCAGATTTCTTGCCAAATCGATTATTTCCAGCATGTGCAATCTGATTTCCGATCGATTTTCTGCACACTTCTATGGAAAAGCGATCGGAAATCAGATAGGACATGCTGGAAATAATCAATGTTGGCAAGAAATCGGCCAGAAAATCTCATTGTGTGTATGAGGCATCATTACAGCAGAAGAATAGACATTTAGGGACACACAGAGCAAAAGGCAGCGTTTGACTCAACCATCCCCATTTTCTTTTTTTTTCCGTTAAGCAATCGTTTTGTACAAAAGGAAATATCGCCTACTCAGTTTCATTGAGCTGTGCCAAAAAATGTTATAAATGAGCCTCCGCCAACATGAAGGGGGGGGAAAGAATGCCAGACTGTGTGCTTAATAAACTGGCCCTATAGAAGTTCATTATCTGTGGGGCAATCGCTGGGACTTGGAAAAGAGACCGCCTACGTTGTCCATTCCAGTCTGATACTCCAGACGCTGATTGCCTCTCGCTCAGACTGTCACTTGGGGTAGCAGCAGCAGAGAGAAAGTAGGGGGGGGGGATTTGGGGGGGAGACAGAGTCTTGATTTGTCCCATTGTAGCTGGAAGGCGTAGCAGGAGGTGTTGAAGGTCTTTACAGTTTATTGTACAGCCCATTGGATGTCACAGGTCAGTATCGGGGAAAGAAGAACCCCCTCTAATATGACAGCTAGTGCTCAGCAAGTATAATCACTGACATGAGAAACCTATATAGCACACAATATATATATATAAATATTTACAAACATCAAATTCCAGACTTCTTTAAAATACTATTCCTATCTGACTTGTCATGTTGCATAACTAGATTGCTTAGAATGAATTGACAGCGACAAGTCCCAGCCCCTGGGGTACGTGTTGAGGGTCTCCAGGTCATCTTCTCTCTCTCTCTCTCTGGCCAGGAACTGTGATCCAGGGTCCTCCAGGTTTGCAGCAGGACAGCCCCACCACCATCCAAGGGCTGGGATGAGCTTGCAACGTTGTTGTCCATGAACAAACAAAAAAGTTTAACTGTAGAATTCTGGATGAGTGAGTCAGTCCGCAAGTGCACAAGGTGGTCACTGATCTCTTCCCTTCTCTGCTCTTCTGCAAAGTTCTCTGACATTAGACTGAAGTGTTCCCAAGACCTACCTATACCCCCTATCACCACCACCCCAGTTACTAGTAAGAGGAGCCTGAAGAAGGTTGACAAATGTTACCTGATTCACTGTGAATTTTATATAAAAAAAATTCTCCACCCCCAAAACACTCACTCTCATACACACACACACACACACACACACACACATACACATACATACACACACATACACACACTCTCTCCCTCTCTCTCTCACACACACACACACATTGGGAGACCGCCCACCGCAGACAGCTAAGACCCCCTTATAGATTTAAAGAGAGACTGCATAGGCTGACGTTCATTCAATAGAGCGATCACAGAGTGTCTCTGCTTCACTATCACATCTCTCCAAGTTGAGATCGCTTCTCTGCTGTGTCTGGGACTGAGGATGTTAAATCAAAGAATTCGCCCCGGCTTGCTTGTACTCCTTGCTCTGTCTCTCTGTCATTACATGGAAGATCACACAGTCCAGGGTAAGAAACATCAAGACAATATTTGCATTTTATTTTTTATGATATTTTTTTTTATTATTATTTTTTGGAGGGGTGGGATGGAAGTGAGGAAAGGAGAGGGGATTTTTTTGGACAATATTTTGGAAGAAGAAAAACTTTTCAGCTCTCCTGTAAAGCTGTGGATCGGATTCGGTGCTGCAAAGTGCTTTGAAAGTGTTTTTTTGTTTTTGTTTTTGTTTTTACTTTCTTTTTCCAAGTGGACTTTTAACCAAGTCAGCTGTGATCTGTAGTTTGCTGGAAGTTTTTTATATATATATTTCCTTCTGATGGTAGGCGACTCAAGTTGAAAGCAAGGCTAGACACAGGCAGGAGATGTTATCAATGGAGCAAAGGAAGCCTCAATTACTGAGGGCATTATCTGACTCTCCGATGTCAGTGCTAGACAGTCATGCATAGTAAATGGGGTAATTAGGACTCTATTTCTCTATGAGGGTTTTTTGTGGGGTTTTTTTTGCCTTTCTCCCCCCTTTATTTATTATTTATTTTTTGAAGTTCTTTACTTGCTAGAAGTGGGATCCAGATATTATTGCAGAATTAGGAGATTTTGAAAGAATGTGGCAATGCAGTTTAGTCGCTCCTGTGCCCACTCACGTTGCGACAGAGTGCAAGTCTAGTGAAAGGCCTCCACAACTGACGTAGGGAAGTGTTTAGGTCTGCAGGGGTTAATGCTCTGCATTGCTAAAGCCTAGTACACACATACAATTTTGATTGGCCAATTCAACCACCTCAATGTAGTATGATAGCCAACTGTATGTGAATACTATGAACAGGTTGTGTGGGTAATCTATTGTGCTACTCGGAAGTTGTAAAATTGGCCAATAAAAATTGGATGTGTGTACCAGGCTTAAAGCCTAACCGATTTTATCACCTCCATTTAGTATGAGGGTCTACAGATATTGAATACTATGAGCAGATTGTGAAGGTAAACCCCCTCAAACTACATGGAGGTGGTAGAATTGTTCAGTGATTGGCCAATCATAATTGAAAGTGTGTACCAGGCTTAAGGCAACAGAGTGAGGTTACTCCAGCAGGTTATGAAACAAGACTGATAGAAAGTAAACAGACTAGTGGAAGTCAGTGCAGAGCACACGTGTTGGGGTCATTTGCTGCTCAGTGACACTGATATGGCTGTGGCGCTGTGTCTTGCAGCTGGGAACTGCTGGCTACAGCAATCCAAGAACGGCCGCTGCCAGTCTCTCTACCGGACAGACCTGACCAAGGAGGAGTGCTGCAAGACTGGCAGGCTGGGCACCTCCTGGACTGAGGAGGATGTACCCAACAGCACCATCTTCAAGTGGGTGATCTTCAATGGGGGAGCGCCACACTGCATCCCCTGCAAAGGTGAGGCAAGCATCCGCCAGTGCTGGGATGATGGATATTATTATCTATTCATCAAAGATTATTGTCTGGATTATTACTATGTGAACCTAAAGCTATTCACTGGACAACTACTGTTATTATTAGAATATCAGTTAAAGGCATCCAATAATTATTGGCTATATTATTATTATTTGCAGTGCAATTGGCTACATTATTATTAGTATAGTAGTTAAATTTACTACTAATACTGCTAATATATTTATAGCATTAGTAGTAGTTATGGCGTATTGATTGTTGTTCTTATTAATGGTAGATTTGTACCCTTTATTTCTAAAACAAGTGTAAAGAGCTGAACACTGCATGTGCCTAGGTATTCTTTATTTTTTACCCCGCCCCCTGTCCCATTAAGGGTTAAATAACGGTAGTGTCTATGTAGATTATTGGGTTGTAGGTTGGGGGAGGATAGTTCTACAAGCTATTCTGTATTACATGGTCAGGCCAGGAGCACCCTAGGAATCGCAAAGCGCTATCGCAATCGCTAACGCTTAGTGTAAGCATTTTGTTGGTGATTTGTGCTGCGTTTCCTGGTGATGAACTCATATACTATGTATTGTAGCCCAGACGTTTACAAAATGCTGCATGCCCTGCATTTGTGATCTCCAAAATCGCGACTGCTCTAGTGGGCTCAACACCATCGCCTCATACTAGCACAGCGCCGGGGATTGTCAGAGTTTCAAAGACAAGCCCCAAATCGCTGTAATATTCCCCAGCACTTCCACAGACATTATATTCATGTACAAGGGCATCAGTCAAATCAGGTGCATGCGGCTACTGGACAAATCGGACACTGCTATTCACTTTCATAGAAATTATCGGCAACCCAATATTTATTTATGTATTTTTGCTGTTTTTAGTATCATTTTTGTGGTGGTTTTGAGTTGAGTTCAAGCACCTGGTGGCATTCTCTCGCTCTTTATCATTTTTGCTCGGCTTTTTTTATCAGGTCGGTTAAGGTTAGGCGTCAGGAATTAGGTTTGTGCAGGGGAGCAGTTAAGGTTGGGCACCAGGAAGGGGGTTTGTGCAGGGGAGCAGTTAAGGTTGGGCACCAGGTAAGGGGTTTGTGCAGGGGGGGGGCGGGTAAGGTTAGGCATCAAGAAGGGTTCTGTGAAGGGGGGGTGGTTAAGGTTAGGCGTCAGGAAGGGGGTTTGTGCAAGGGGGTGGAGGGCTTTTAAAGTTAAGCATCAGGAAGGGGGTTTGCGCAAGGGGACATGGTTAAGGTTAAGCACCAGGAAGGAGGTTTAGGGGGGGGGGGCAGTTAAAGCATCAGGAAGGGGTTTGTGCAGGGGGAACGGTTAAGGTTAGGCACCAGGAAGGAGGTTTGTGCAGGGGGGGGGGGCAGTTAAACATTAGGCACCAGGAAGTGGGTCTGTGCAGGGTGGTTGTGGTTAAGGTTAGGCACCAGGAAGGGGGTTTGCATGGGGGGGCAGTTAAGGTTAGGTATCAGGAAGGGGGGGGGGGGGGGCGGGTAAGGTTAGGCATCAGGAAGGAGGTTTGTGCAGGGGGGGGGGTAAGGTTAGGCACCAGGAAGTGGGTTTGTGCAGGGGGGGGGGGCGGTTAAGGTTAAGCACAGTGGGTCTGTGCGGAGGGGGGGGGAGAGCAGTTAAGGTTAGGCAACAGGAAGGGGGTCTGTGCAGGGTGGAGTGGTTAAGTTTAGGCATCAGGAAGGGGGTCTGTGCAGGGTGGAGCGGTTAAGGTTAGGCATCAGGAAGGGTGTTGGCAAAAGGTGGGGTGGTTAAGGTTAGGCATCAGGAAGGGGGTTTGTGCAGGGGTAGTGGTTAAGCTTAGGCACCAGGAAGGGGGTTCGCACAAGGTGGGATGGTTAAGGTTAGGCACCAGGAAGGGGATTTGTGCGGGGGGGCGGGGTTAAGGTTAGGCATCAGGAAGGATGTTTGTGCAGAGGGCGGCGGGTAAGGATTAGGCATTGTGGGGGGAGGGTACTGTGTGAGAGAAGGGTTAGGTTTAGCTGTAGTAAAATATCGGTAGCATTTACCAATATTTTCCTATCGAAAAACGCTGTAAATAGTAGAATATTAGTTGTACCAATATTCTACTATCGGCAACTTCCCTACGCCCGTGTTTCCCTGGTGCCTGTTTTTCACGTACGCTGTACAACACCTGTGAGCATGCAACATGTATTCACACTGTGTATGCATATCAGTCTTGTTGTTGGTGACTACGTGAACAAACACACACTTTCACATCCATTCACACACACCCTCTCTATCTCACAAAGCATACAGTCACAGTCACACTCTCATACACACACACACACACACACACACACACCCACTCTCATACACACACACACACTATGATCACGCGCACACTCCTGTGCACACATACACTCACACGCGCGCACACAGTCTCTCAAATATACACACGCGCGCGCTCACACACACTTTCTCACATACATACACACACACATGCGCACACCCACTCTCTCACATATACACACACACGCGCACACCCACGCGCGCACACACACTCTCTCAAATATACACACACACACACACACTCTCTCAAATATACACACACGCACTCACACACACTTTCTCACATACATATTACCTGGAAAGCTGCAGTATGTGGCCACCTAGAGTTTGCACAGAGGGATTTATTAAAATGAGAGACATCTGCACTTAATTTTGTTGCAGATTTCTGGAAGGCAAAAACCAAAACCTGTGTGTGCGTCTTTGAAAAACATGTTGTGATTTATTTAATTCCAGATAAACTACTTTCATATTGCTTTCTTAACTTCTATCTTAAAGACACACACACATATTTTTCTTGATGAATAAAAACAGATCCATACGTTTGTCTTTAGAAAGTTGTCCATCAGTAATAAAGCCAACGTCTTTTAAAAATTAAAATAGATAAAGCAGGCGTCATCGGTGATGCAAGATGCCATTAACAGTACCATTTTTTCCACCAGATGCGATCGTTCGACGTGATTTTTACGATTAAATTGTTCTGAAAACTGTGCAATGTGTGGCGAAAATCAGTGTAAAATTATTCTCTTGTCAATTGGAACAGAAAATGTAAATGATCTAAATGTTGGATTTTACGGTTAAATCAGAAAAGAGAGAAAATACCCTAATCGACCCGTTTATGGGAACAATCGAAAATGACCTTCCGATTGCTTTCGATCATAAAAATTGAATCAAAAGATTGCATCTGATGAAAAAATTGTACTGTTTATGTGCACCTTTAGAGCAGGTTGCCTCTCTACTGCTTCATTAAATGAATCACTGGAGGTAGTTGGGAATATACAAGGGTGTTATGATAGAGTATAGAATATACAGTGTCACTGCAGAATTGTTCTCTTGTCTCATTTTTATCCTTCCATCCTTTAGAAACGTGTGAGAACGTGGATTGTGGTCCTGGGAAGAAATGCAAGATGAACAAGAAGAACAAGCCACGCTGTGTGTGTGCCCCGGACTGCTCCAACATCACCTGGAGGGGCCCTGTGTGTGGGCTGGATGGCAAGACCTACAGGGATGAGTGTGCACTCCTCAAGGCCAAATGTAAAGGAATACCCGAGCTGGATGTGCAGTATCAAGGCAGATGTAAAAGTACGTGTCATCTTCCATTGGCTGATAGTACACTTGTATGGGCGTCAAGAATTATGGTTGGAGGGATATCTGTGCATATTAATACAGAGATCTTCTGCAATGTCTGATAGGTTGAGGCCTATCTGTGCTGATGTTGTGTTCTGTGGAGAGTCCAATGACCGCTGTCTCCCTCTGTTTATTTCAGAGACCTGCAGAGATGTGTTGTGTCCTGGAAGGTCCACCTGTGTGGTGGACCAGACCAATAATGCGTACTGTGTGATGTGCCACCTCAACTGCCCGGAGCCGTCATCGCCGGACCATTACCTCTGTGGGAATGATGGTATCACCTATGCCAGTGCATGTCACTTGAGGAAAGCCACCTGCATTCTGGGTAGATCCATTGGGCTAGCCTATGAAGGAAAATGTGTCAGTGAGTATTAGCCCTGCTCGTTGTTGTATGTTTCAGCTTGGCTTCATTGTGCTAGTCCAAAGTCCAATAATAAAATGCAAGGACAAGATATTCTTACTGGTATGAAATATCCCATTGCTTGCTAGGACTTGGTTGCATAAGTGGTAGTACGCTTCAAGGAACATGCATGGTCCTATGATACAGTGCAGGGAGTAGTTGCAGATCAGAACTCAGTTTCAAGCAGCCTGCTGTTTGCAGTGTGAAACATTCTTACACAGCTTACATTTCTGCTGCCTGACAGTTGGGTGACAGTTTAAGAAGAGTCACAGTACAGATTTGCTGCTTGATGCTGTGCCACTCATCCTTTTATATGGAGGAGGAGAAGAGGTGAGTGACAGGTGCCCCACCTCCTCCATAGAAGTTCCCACAAGAACAAATGTTAGGTGACCTCTTCGTTAGTTGACCTCATCAACAACAGTGGGAGACACCTGAGCAGATTCTAGATTTTCCCAGGAGATGGTCAGACACCATAGTTTTGGATGAAGAAAATGCATATATCTAACTTAAAGCAATCATGAAGTGAGAAAAACAATATAAAAGTTAGAGACTTACCTCAATAGTGGCAAACCTCCAGATGGTCAAGACACTCCCCAGATCCTTCACCACCCACAGATCCAGCACTGGGTCCCTGTATACCTGGTTGACAAATGAACATCACATAGTTTTTTTCTGTCCAGGAGCACCATGAATGTGCGTATCTGCACTGGGCATGAGAGAAAACGGTCCACGTATGCGCAGTAGAGGTAAACGCTTGTGCATAGATGACTAAAAGCCATGCACATTGCTTCCTTCTAAATGGACAGGAGTGGACCTTGCTCACGCATGCCAAATGCAGATGCACTTATTCAAGGCCACGTTTCTGGCTGGAAGATAAACAGCGACCCAAAACGTGGAACGGTGGCCTGGAGAGGGATGTGGGAAGCCTCTGAACTATCCAGTGGCGTCCCACTACTGAGGTATATATATTACTGTAACTTTTTGTTTTTTTTTACACTTCGGGACTGCTTTATTGAAACAGAATGGATTGCTGTTATTTATTAAATACTATTGCTTCTGTTTTTGCCCTATATTATTAAATTATCCGCACAGTATTTTCTTTACCAGTTTTTAGCTACATTTTTAAAACGCCAACAGTGGATTTATATTTCATCTTCTGATGGCCAAGTCACCTGCAAGATTCGAATGTCCCTTGGAGACCCCAGTGCTACGATCTTCCCACCGTAGTTCCTAGCTCTGTTCTCTCACACCTTGCAGTCTGGACTGTTCCAGTCCACAGCGTACCGTTGCATTCTCCTTTTCCTGAAATACAGTCAGCAGGGAAAGTGGGCCCCTCATGAAGGCCGCGGCTGGTGTGCAGACTGAGGAACTGATGGCTAGGGATCTTACCCCTGGGGCCTCCAGGAGATATGAGAACATTTAAATGGTTTAACTCTCCACCATCTACTTGCTTGCTGAGTAATCTTCTTGCAAAAATGGATTGACCCTTCGAGTTTTCATTCCCTAGTGTTCAGATGCAGTACTGGTTACAAAGTAACTTTAATACATGTATTATTTGGGGGGAGAACAATACAATTTTGGGGTAATTAAACTGCGTGTCTTACAAAGTGAAGTCATTCTACAGTCAGCTGTATCAGAGATCTTTAATATTTCAAACTTTGTATCCTGTTTTATGATTGAGGAGATTAGTTAAAATGTTGTCTTTTTTTCCATCTGAGATTAAATTACGGCAAATCAAAATAGTTACTCAAGTTGCAAATAATATAGATTGAGTTACATCAGATCTCATGAAGAAAAATACACCTCACTAGCAGCCTACCGGGAACCCTGTAACGGAAATTCCCTCTGTACAGTAAAACTGAACTGTGCTGATTAACGCAGTATACTATAGTTCTTCTGTCCTCCATAGCTGCACATTGGTGACAGTGGAAAGTAATGCCACAAGTTTTAATGCTCTCCTCAACTTTTAGTTACAAAAAAAAATCTTAATTACAATTTACAGAAATCCTAAAAAAAAAACAACTTTTAAAAATGTTTTAACTGGGTTTACTTTCAGAGAACATAAAAAAGGTTAAAGCCTCTGTCTGTTCCTTTAAAGGCAGAGCGGAGGCGCTGTGAGTCCCAGCTACTGATATGTCTAATTACACTCTGATGTAGCTAAACAAATACACATATCCCAGAGCAGTAAAGTTCTACAGCATTTATATGTGGAATGAAAATGTTTCATTGTGTCCTGTGCAAGAGTTTCAGATCCACTTTAAATTGCACTTCTTTGCAACTATGGCAACTGCACCCTGTGTACTGTATGAGTAAAGTATACATTAAGATGATGCTGTGATCATCAGCACTCTACATAAAATGTGGGAAGTGCATGAAAATATACTGTGTGACTTTATCCATAGCATGCACACCCAGCTCCAACTATATCAGTTGCACAGCTTGTTTATGTCTATGTAAGCTTGTTGGTTAGCTGGTGTAAGACAACGTACGTACCCAATAAGGAGCCCTTTTACCAGCCATTTCTTGTTCATGGAAGAAGAGACAAACTAGACTTGAACTAAGACCTAAAAAGATAAAATTACCGGGAATTACCATCATCATGTTACATTGCACACTGGTTGTGGAACTTCGTTAGACAGAGAGGTTTGAAGGATTTGGAGACCCCTCCCCATGAATGTGCTCCAGCCTTGGCATTGTTGCAGAGTTTGGTAGATGACTTCAAGGAGTGCAAGCAATCTCCCTGAAGGTGGGGGGGGGGGGGGGGGGACGACTCAAAATACCATGACTGTTTTATATAAGGCTGGTAGTTTTACTTTTATGGTCTGAATCCACCAGGTGGATACAATCCCTGATGAAAAATGAAAGATTGGAGTTGTCAAATCTCAGTGCTGTCTTTTTAGTTGCTGGGGTGTTAAGCTTGTTGTCAGCAGTTGTGAATCTAGAGTGACAAGTGCACAGTACTTATAGGCCTTATTAACACTTGCATTCTTACTCTCTGCAGAGGCCAAGTCATGTGAAGACATCAAGTGTGGTCCAGGAAAAAAGTGCCTGTGGGACAGCCGAGTAGGCAGAGGGCGCTGTGCATCATGCGACGATATCTGTCCAAGCAGCAAGTCTGACGAAGCAGTTTGTGCCAGTGATAACACCACATACCCAAGCGAGTGCGCCATGAAGCAGGCGGCCTGCTCCTTAGGGTTACTTTTGGAAGTCAAACACAGCGGATCTTGCAACTGTAAGTGACTTAATCGCAACACAAAAAAACATAAGATTTCTAAAGGCAACCCCTCCGTAATGAAGACTAGAGAGAATTGGACACCAGCACCATTGCTAGCTTTTTAACCTGCTCCACTTTTAGCAGTGAAGCTGACTTTCAAGACTATTATGGCTTCTTGTGAAGGAACATTATTATTATTATTCAAAAAAAAGTCAAAGTGTAATTATTTACAAGGGGTTGCCTGAGAATATCTTTCCTTCTATTTTTCTAATTTTGCTTCTATGTGCTTCGCTGATTTGCTTCATTAACGCTTCTGAGTGACCTAACTCCAAATTCTGGTAGAAAAATGGCTCCAATGCGTCATCTTACGCAGCGGGCAACCCTACTACTAACTCTTTGAAGACACAAGCAGTACACCTAGAACACCAGAGCGCTTTTTGTCTAATTTACAGGAACCTGCAAAAAAAAGGCCCGATCCATCGAGGTCCTTCAGAACTTTCTGCTGTTAAGACTTTATAGATTTATAAAAAAAAACAAAAAAACACAAACAGAAAGGAACAAGTATTATTTTATAGAGGTGCCGTGAGGCATCGTCACTACAAGTCACATACAATGCAACGCTGTATTCTGGCTGTTCAGAACACAAAAACAAAAAAGACAGACAAACAAAAATCATGCACTGAGCTTCTGCGCTGTTGTTGTCCTTATTTAAACAACAGCTCCCCTATATTCCCCTATATAGCCATTAATGAAGAACCGGAGGAAGAGGACGAAGAAGAGGATCCAGACTACAACAGCGTCCCTCTATCTTCTATCCACTGGTAAAACTGTTGGAACAGCCTTACTGGGCAAGGATTAAAGGAACAGTCCACCCAAAACTGATATTTCGGTTACAGAGGGATGCAGATGGGCTGAAATATACACGGTCTTCTGATATCACTTGAGGACTCCCGTGGTGAGACCTTCTCATGGATACACCTGCTTCTACTTTACCATGTTCCTTGCTGCTAGTCTTCCCGAGGCAGGAGGAGGAGCCTAAAAAGTCTTACTTTATTTGTCAACAGTGTCATCTCCGGAAGAAGGCTTCAACGCACTGGCATTACAGAACATAAGGATGGCAATCTCTCCAGTGGTTTCCCCAAAGGATAAAAGAAGTCTAGGAGGTGATGCAGGCCACCTGCATCTACTGGAAACCGGAATATCAGTTTTGGGTGTGTTGACCCTTTAATGTCCATATTGTACATAGGTGTATGCTTATTTATTTTGAAGAAGAAAAAAAGTATACATATAGTTGAGTCGGGTAGACATTTATTTATACAGTGTCATGTTTTATAATTTATACATAAAATGTCTGTTTGACTGTACACCTTGTTTTGAAGAAAATATATTCGTCAAAGGGAGAGCAGTGTTATTTATTGTGAGATACCTTTTTTTTTTGCTTGTAAAGTTCAGCTGATGATTTTTCTCTTCTCGTAAGTCCATTCCTTAAAATGACCACAACTGTTTTGCTCTGTGTGCTGAACTGACATAGCAGGACTCGGAGCAGTTCTGCAGAACAGAGCTTACTGCACTGCAAGGTCCACCATGTCCCAAAAGCTGGGCATCGTGTGAAGTGCTGTTCAGTGACTGCTGTACTTCAGAATTGAGCCGTTTGCTGTTGCTTTTTTTTTTTTTTTTGTGCTTTTTTTGTTTTGCTTTTTTTGCCACAATTTTATTATTTGATCACTTTTACTTGTCAGTTCCAGTATGTTTTATTTATTGGATTATTCCTTATTCCTGTACATACATTCTTTGGGTTTTGTTTACAAGGAATCTTGACTGACCAAACCAAGCTGTCATCAATATATCAGTAGAGGGTGTTGGGGAGGGATCGGTTAGAAGGCGATTTGATAGAAACATGGGGCCACATGCAATTCACTTTTTCTCCTGGGTTTTCTCCTAGGAGATAATTTTTCATCTTCGATTTATAATAACTTTTTAGCACTTTGCAATGGAAAAAGTACCAAAAAAGTAGTTGAAAAAGTACTATCAAAATTATTTTGAGTATTTTCTTGCTCTCTGGTGGCTCAAAAGGCATTTTATTGACACGTTTAAAAATATTACCTAGGAGAAAACACAGGTGAAAAAGTGAATTGCATATGGGCCCATGGTGTTTTGGCTATAGGTTGGCAGGGATTGAAAAATTTAGATTTCCCTGCCCAAAGTCCCTGCCACTTCTAATTTACCACCTCTGTTTCATGTACAATTATGTCCTAATGTATCAAAGAGATTTGTAAAGACCTTGGTGGTGGAAGGGAGTTGGGATAGCGAAGAGTGCATCTGAGGCTTAGTTGTGGAGATCCCACCAGTAAATTTTAACTGAGATGTGCCACACTAAAAAACTATTTATGCTTACAGCTTTCACCTTAATCTGAAGCATACGTTTTGGTCAGACAACCCTTCCAGGGAGTTCCTGTCTCTAGGCAGAAGTAGCTGTTTTGTTGGTTGACCTGACTTTTAGGTTATAATTTCCTTGGGAATTAAAGTGAACCTGTCATTTCCTCTACAAAAATAAATAAAGGTCTGCATTATATATTGAATGCCCCATAAAGGTAGTAGAAATATATACTTATATATATAATTTTACTACTATGCTGGGCCACCTTTAAAAGCTGTTTTTGTAAATGTTTTTTACGTTTGTTGTACAAATAGTGCACCTTTACTTATATAATGATAAGTTTGTGGAATGTAATAAAAAGGTTTTTACAAGTACATACGGTATAAATACAACATTCTATAGATGCACATCTTTCAGTATCAGCAGACAGTGCCAACAAATGTATAGATGTATAATATGTCCGGAAAAACACTAACCAAATCAGCTCCTGCTTTCTGGGGTAAAATCTTCACCTCCTTTCCCCATTGGTGGTTCAGCTGTTCATGTGACTATTGGTACAGCCACAATAGTCAGCATACAATTTCTGACAGTAGGATTTACAACCTAGTGAAACTCTGGCAGAGAGATTACTGCCAGGCTGTGTAAGTTGTTCTAGTGATGAGTACAATGCTAATTTTTACTAACCCAGGAGCATTAAGACATTGGGTCAGTCAAGGCCTACATTTGCCAAACAATAAGCAGGAAAGCTAGTTAATTAACCAAGAGGTAGAGGACCTGATTGGCTACACTTTACTCCCTCCCTGGGGAAGTGGACCTAGAAAAACTTAGAAGAAGTCCTTTTTTTTATCATTACTGTTTGTAACATGATGGTACTAAAAGTGATGCAAGACTTAGGTACCTTTGGATTTTGGGACTTTTAAGAAATCAAGTTGCAGAGTTGTGCTGGGATGCAGAATGTGGTTTATGACTGAGGACTGTTTTGGAGCGAAATCTATCCAGTTGTATTGAATTCTCATAAACTAATGCTGGAGATATTGAGTATTTACTTGCCTGATGGTGGAATTAGGGCATTTTATTGATTAGGTGTGAAAATGTCACCTAGGAGAAAACCTAGGCAGGACGTGAATTGAATAAGGGCCTTTATCTCACTCACCTAACAATGTAGGTCAGGCTAGAAACTGTTATCAGTGGTCAACAAGCCACTTCCAGATTCTTACACAATTCTGAAAACTTGATCTTGAGTCTCCTTAAGGTGCCCATACACTCGTCAGATTGGCAGCAGATAGATAAGAAATGCATCTGATGATCTATCTGATGCGTTTTTAGAACATTTTTTACCAGGATAGAATTCCAATAGATTTCAGTTCGAAATCTATTGAAATTCGATCTGATGGCATTTTTTTGCCATCAGATTTCCATTAAGGCCAATGCAAACTGATAAGCAATCTCATCAGATCGACCTAAATTTCCAACCTGCCAGTTCGATGGAAATCCATCGAAATCCATCGAAATCGGCCATCGATCGGTCGATTGGCCAACCGATTTTCAATCGATCAATCGATCGGGATCGATCGGTCGGCCAGAAAATCGGCTGAGTGTATGGGCCCCTTAAGTGATAATTTCCCACCTTATCAAGAAATGCCCTTTAAACCACCAGCAAGCAAGTTGTTTTAAATAGAATATGAATATAAAAATGATCTCCTAGGAGATAACTCAGGAGACAGTGTGAACTGCATATGGGCCCACAGTTTCTCATAGCAGTCCACAACTAGAGAAACACATTTCCAGCTCAACTTTTAATGGTCTGCATCCCCATTAACTATCACTAGGTACATGCTCAACCTAATGCTAATCAATGGAGATTCTACCAACATGTCTTTTACTGGAGCAATCTTGAATCTTCAAGGTCCCTCTGCATTCCATCATGACTCTACAACTTATTTTTTTAACTAATGCTGGGAATACACGGCTCAATTCTGAGCCATTTAGATGGCTCGATAGATAATTCCTGACATGTCCGATCTCCAGCCTGATTGTTTCACCGCTCAATTCTGCATTGAAGACAATGCAAAAAGATAAGAAAAACAAGCTGGAGATAAGAGACTCGCCTGCGGAATCAAGCGGGGAATCGATCAAGCGGGAGAATTGAGCGGCAAAATCGAGCTGTGTATGCCCAGCATTAACCAAGGCATCCTAGCAACTAAGACTTGCATTATTCTTTAGCATCAACAAGTTGTAAACTTAGCAGTGATTTTGGTGCCAGAGTACAACTGGGTTCTATGTTCACTGAGTGCCCAATAATGTCCCGTGTTCTTTGGAAATTGACAGTTTCATAGGCTTAAATATTGGTTGAGTTAATAGAACCGTTACTGAAAGCTGAAAGGGGGAATCTTCAACATGCATAATTGTATCACTTTATTGCTAACGATATACTCTTGTGCTTGGAGAATGATGTCAACAAGTGTACTGTGGGGTCTATTTATGAAGCAATTGTGGTAATATCCAAATTCAATGTTTACCTGTATTTATAAAAGGTACCAGAAAATGGTGCTAAATACAAATGCCCAGTAAGAGAATATAAAGTTAATCAGGCGAATGTGCAGTGAAATAGCCATCTGTCTGCGGAGAACTGGCAGCAAGCCTGACTCTGTAAATATCTCCTCAGGAGGTCTCCTCAGGGAGTAGTGTTAAGCAAAATTTTTTTCAAACATGCAAATTCTAGTCTAACCAGATCCAAAATTTCCATTGGCGGATTCAGAACTTTGCACGAGGCTAAGCAGGTTTGGGAATCAGCAGCTGAATATGATTAGCCCAGTGCAAAGTGTTGTTTTTACTGTTCCATTTGAACAAGAACTTGCATATTATAATAAATGTCCTGCTCGACAGTAATTTATCTCATGGTGCCCATACACGGTCCAATTTTTTTTTCATTAGATAATTTTGTTTGATTACTTCGCTAGATCAACTATAAAGATTTTTTTTCCAATATGTCTATGTGGAATTTTATGGAAAACACAGGATAATCGTTTTTCTAGATGAAAAAAAAAAGGTTATTTTTGACTTTCATTTGATTTGATCGGTTTGGTCAAATAAAAGGGAAAATGTAAAGTTTTGTTTTGTACCGTGTATGGGCAACATAAGAGAAGGCCAAAACAGAATAATCTTTTAACAGGCATAACATTCTCTACTTTATAAGTATGGTGAATGTATTCAAACTAGAATATAATATAGATCGGGCAGAGAATCTTTTTGAAAGAGGGAAAATTATGACTAATAACAAACTGCTTCATAAGAGTAGAAGATAGAATTACCAGCTATGCACGTTGGGAAAACCACTTTAACTCTTCATAAATAGACCCTTACCAGTGATTGTCCGATTGTCCCCTTAACACCCGTATTCAGGAGTTTTCAAATATTTCACAAACCAGCTCCAAAATATCAGTTTGTTTATTTTTTTTTATTTTTATTTTTTTTACCATATCAGAGCTTTATCAGTCTGAGTTTCTTTCCTTTCCTAGTACGATTCTTTGTTTCTGATTCAACTTTATATTTTCAAGAAATAAAAAACATGACAAGCTAAATATAAATTCATTTAAATATATAGTTTTGTACTTTTTTACCATGTAAATGTGCAATGTATATAAAAATTATAAAGCGTATTTGGTATTTGTAAATAAATTATGGTTGGCCAATAAAACATTGGAATTTTCCTATGTAGCTCTGTGTGTATTTTGGTAATGGGTTTCTCAAGGCAAAGCTTGTTAAAGGTAAGATTTGTGATTCTTTAAATAATTATTATCTATTTAAAAAATACTGACTGTTTTATATTTTAATTAGGTACCTTTGAATTATGAGGCCCGGTTCACATTAGCATTTGCCAATGGAACCGGCCGTACGGTTCCGTTGTCCGTCTCACTGAATGGACGAAAAAATGCAGCAGGACCGAATTTTCCGGACCGTTTTCCGGAAACCGAAGGTTTTGCAGCACAATAGGATCCTATGGAAAATGGACGTTTTACAGCACACTGGCTGTAAAAATGGACCGTTTTCCAGGATCCAGATGGACGGATCCATACGGCCCGATCCACAAAAAAACGCAGATGTGAACCGTACCTTATGAATATTTCAAGGAGGTAGAACATCTTGAAAGGGACTCCGAGCACCTCTCATGGGTATGCCTTTAAAACTCCGACCAGTACTGCAAAGTACTTAAAGATGCATACATTTCTGTAGCTTGTGCTCTCCTCTTTCATTTGAATCGCCGTTCTACACCACATAGTTTTCGCTCGATTTCAATTTAAAAATCGCGGCTGCCATCTTGGCTATCTTATAACTTCTGGGTCACCCCTGTCTTCTCTGTTAGAGAAGTGCATCACTGAATGAAGCAGGATAAGGAAGTGACACTCATGGCCATTGTAAGAGGCTCCTCCAGAGGGGTCATAGCATGACTTTGTTGGAAGTCATCTGGCTTAAAGGCATACCCATGAGAGGTGCTCGGAGTCCCTTGAAGTACAGTACAGCTCAGAGATCAGATGCAACTCATACAGAAAGAACACACCCTTCCTATTCTCTCCCTGCAAAGTACCATAAACTTAGCCAGACTGTTTCCTTGCTACATTTTATCAGAGGCTACCTCTGATAATATAGATGTAGATGAGCTTTCTATCGAAAAGCCTGTACTGATAGTTGAAAATTTTCAAAATCAAGTCCAAGGCAAATGAAACATTGGACATTATTTAATACATTTTTCTCATTTTTTTTTTTTTTTTTTTTTTTTTTACACATTATCAATTAAATACCTTTTAAGCAAGCAAATACTTAAAGTGTACCTGGGGCAACATGTGACATAATGAGATAAACATGTGAGTGCAGTGCAAAACATATGGCTGAAGCCTATGACAGCCGATCACGCTGATTGGCTGGTGGGGGGGGGGGGGGGAGTTCTATAAAAATAAAGAAAAAAAGTGCAAATTTATTTAAAATAAAACTAATAAATATTTATAAAAATAAATAAATAAACATCCAATGATAGCCCACCAACAGAAAGCTCTTGGTGGACAGAAAAGGAGAGGGGGAATCTGCAGTGAGTCCCTTAAAGCTGCAGTGGCCTATATTGTAAAAAATGGCCTGGTCACTAGGGGAATTTAAGACCGCGGTCTTTTGTTTTTTATTGTTGCCAGAAAGAGTTAATTTTCAGGCATGCAAGAGACAACTTCTGTCTTGTCAGTACCTTGTCAAGATAATAGCAAACTCACTGATAAGCAAATTACAGCCATTAAAGTTTTCCTGACAGAATACAACTTTCGGAGGGCAGGGGAGGGATAGAAAAAGATCAATGTATTTTAACTATGGGACACTTAATAGACTGCTATTGAGCAGAGACAATAAAACTTTCAATCTACTTTGTAAATGTTTAAATATAAAATAAAATCACCTCGGGTTCACTTTAAACAATGTTTATGAACCCACTTTTTAGTATTATTTTTCCATTGTTATGTGCTGAAAATGTATTTTGTAGATGGACAATGATCTCCTGGGAGAAAAGTAATTGGGAATCGGACACAAATTCCCTGCTTTATTGAAGTGTTAATATCACAACTTCGGTACAGCTGTTTTATATGCATTAAACTGAATATTATTTTAATGATGTATATATATATATATATATATATATATATATATATATATACTTAAAATAAAAAAGGAAGATGCCAGTTCGTAGATCTTATGTTCCTGTCTTTGATCTACAACTAGCTGCCTGTCCACTCCCTGTCAGTGTGAACCACTCGCACTTTAACTATCTCGGGACCATGCAACTCTGGCGATATTATACTCAAATTTAATCTATGGTCTAAGCATTAAACACAGAAATAAAATGAACAAACTAAAACTATCTGACTTTTTTTTTCAAGGTACTGGAAGGGTTAAAACCTAAAGGCTCATGCACATGCTCAACAAAAGTCTTTTAAATGCACGATTATCAATCAACTTGAAGAAGTTGGCCAACTTTTGTCAAGTAAAGTTGGACAACTTTTGTCAAGACGACAAGGCATTATCACTGGTAAGAGGCGACCACCTGATAAGAGGCGACCAATAACTGATAAGACACAGCTCAAGTCAATCCAACTGTTCGATTGACTTGAGCTGCGTCTTCTCAGTCGTTTATGATCAGAGTACGATCACACTTGCCAGTGGAAAAGGGCCCTCAAGAGTGCACTTAAAAAACTTTAACCTAGGATTGAACTTCATCCCAATCAGTAGCTGATACCCCATTCCCACAAGAAATCTTTATCTTTACCAAATAGATAATCAAGGGGGTTTGTATGGCTGATATTGTGGTGAAACCCCATCCACAGTGTGATGAGTGTGCTGTCTGTGAACCTCGTTGTATTGTGGGAAATTACAGCTGAGCCTGTTTCTAACTGCCAGGCAAGCAATATCTCCCTCTGTGCATAGAATACTAAATGAACATTCCACAGAGATCACTTGGCAGGAGCACCTGTGATCATTTTCAGAAAGTAAATCAGGGGGAGGAAATATTTTACAATGGACAAACAATGAGTAAATAATTAAAAAATGGATAATGTAAAACATTAGCAATTTTCACTACAGTTTCTCTGCAAGGTTTCAAGGGATGGGAATGCAGATATCAAACCAACAATGTTGATTCCTGTAATACCTTTAATGACTTATTGTACAAAGTTAATTGCAACCTTTCGAAACATAACGTTTCTTCTTCAGGAATTATACAGAACTGGGACAGACCCATATTGATCCAGTTTTGTATAACGCCTGAAGAAGAAAGTTAACATTTTGAAAGCTTGCATTAACCAAGTCATTAAAGGTATCATCCGCATCAATGTTGTTGGTTTGATGTATGCATTTCTGCTCCACGACTAACACTGGAACATACTTCGCTTGCGTTGGTAATCACATTGGCGCCCCGCTCCTCTTCAGGCACAAGTGTGGCCATGCTGCCCCTGCGCAAGACCGGCCGTGCCTGCTCAGCAATCTGGAGCTGCTCCTGGCTTAGTGGTATTGCACAGGTGCGGTCGTGTACAGTGCGGCTGCACTTGTGCCAGAAGAGGATGCGGTCCGATGTCAATGAGGGTCCCACCGAGTGGCAGAGGACAGTGTGGAAAACCCTTGGAGGATTCAGAGGCTTCCCTTTCCTTAGGTAAGTATTTACTTTTTGACAAATACTACACCTCAGGTTCTCTTTAAACTCTGTTTGCTATGCTGTTCTCCGATGTAATTTTGGTGTGCTCTCCCTGTCAATTGTCTAACATTAATTCCCTCAATGTTAACCCCTTCCTGATGTCCAACACTTACCTCCCCTCCAATAGAAATACATTCCTGATACAGAAAAAAACACGTTCTAAATCATAAAACTATAATTCTAAACCCCCCCCCCCACACACACACACACACAAAAACCTTTTGATGACACCTGACCCTAACTTCCCCTCCCTAAAATTAACCCCCTGATGATGGTAAACATTACAAACCTGAGGGGATCTGTCAGAAACAGTCTTTTCAGTCTGCCGACCGCGTGTACACACGTCCTACTGTCAGCAGAACGCCCGCCCAGTGGGAGCGTCTGCCGGGCCCGTAGTTAGCTACAGTATGGCATGTGTACGCGCCTTAACAACTGCAGCTAATCCCCCCAACCCATGCCTTAACCCTCCTAATTTCTGCTTAAACCCAACCAATAACCCTACCCGATTCCCACCTTCTGTTATTGTTAGTGTGCCACAGGAAGTAGGCACACAGTGCACCAATATCCTTGCAGCACTGATCCTGAGGAAATATAAATATTAACTATTAAGCAGTTTATGTGATTTGGCTAAAATAATGTAAATTATTATTAAAAAAACATTGTGTATCTTATTAAATGCCCTTGCGGCTTAGCTTATGTCGGCATGACGACACAACCTTTACGCGTGCGTCTTTTATCGCACAAGAGTGCGATCCGCAATCAGAATCAGGAACAAGCAGCGTCATCCCATTTTGTCGAGTCCAGACATTCAGTTTCACAACTCAGGATCCAAGTTATAGATAGTGTACCTAGGACATTACGAGGTGGAGATAGATTGAAAGCACTTTTAAAATGCGAAGCAGGATGGATTAGACGTTTAGGAACTTTAGATAGAGGAGAGAGTATGACTTGTCTTTTTGATCAGGGTCAGGTCTTTGTGGTTATTGGGGTCAGTGTATATTAGGTAGAGGTATTTTCTGCACTTTTGTAGATTATTTATAGGATGTATCTAATGTTTTTACATTGAGATGACATTTTTCCTTATGATTATTTCCCTATTTTTCTATGTTTTTGATGTGATAAGTTGCTCTGTATTTGCTTCAAGAGGAGCAATATTTTGACTTCTTTACGGCTTTTTTGCATACAATCTTACGGTTTTCCGCATTCAAATCTATGCATCATGTCTGTTTAAATTGTATATTTATTCACGCTATTCCCACGGTTTTTACGCGTTGTTGAATGTCAGTAATCATGCATACGTTTTTTACGCATTGTTCACATTTTTTTTACGCGTATATTATTTTTATGCACACGTTTTTATGCGTCACGTGACGTTTATACGCGTATACGGTAGTTCACCATCAGGTCCATTTTTCTCTGTTGGGCGTGGATTTGTAGATTTTTTTTGCTGTGGGAGTATTGTTGACAGTGATGTCATTTGTGGGATGTACTTCCTATGTACTGAAGTTCCCCATCAGGTCCTCCTGTCTCTGATTTGCCCTGATTGGTTGCTCCTCAAGCATCTGTTTGTTGATTGGTTGACATTTGAATCTGTAGCCATATAAAAGGATGTGTGTAAGCACTGTTTGTCAGAATGAGCTTGCAACTTGAAGAAGAAGCATGTTGCTTCAAAACAGCGGGCTGTAGTTGCCCTCAGCCTATTCTTGATATGTGATTTTATTGCATACATAAAAGAGCTACTTTTCACTTTTTGCTATTTTTGAACTCAGTGGGCAATGAGTTCTAATCAGCTGTAGTACGCTGGTCTCCATTTCTGAGTGCTGGGTCCAACATTTTTGCTGTAAATTATTATTAGGCATTTATATGATGACACATTTTCTGAAGCAGCACTTCTGGGGACCTGCAGGGAGAGGGAAATGGAGGCTGCCATATTTATTTCCTTCTTTGGAGATTAAATTGTTGTACAGCACTACACAAATTACAACTTGTAAAGAACAATAATCATAGAAAGTAGAACAAATGGGACAAGAAATAAAAACTGTTATCAGTCCATGCAATATAAGTTTCAAAGAAGTATGGCCAAGCCAGCAACACCCCTTACCTCCTTTGACTGAAGGAAAAAAAATAAGTACAGCATATATATATATATATATATATATATATATATATATATATGTATGTATCAGGTACCTCATCAAATTTAGTGGGATCTCTACATCTGTTCACCTGAACCAGTGTTTAGATGAAAGAGTCAGGAGAAGGACAACCTTATGAGGCATGAGTAAGAATTACTGGGTACAAAGGTGAGAAATATGTAAACATAATATTCAAAACATAGTATATATCATGGAGAAGGAACTAAAACAAAAGAAAAAACAATGTGAATGGATCATGCATCAAATCGTTATTGATGGTGTATAGTGGATTACGACATCGACAAGACAGACCAAATGGGAAACAAGGCTTGAACTACTCCTAGGTCACAAAGAATTGTGTTAACAGACTAAAGCGTATGAGACTGAGGGCCATATGCAATTACACTTTTCACCTGAGTTTTCTCCTAGGTGATAGTGTTACAGCTAGTAAATAAAATGAATTTTCAGCCACCAGCAAACAAAAAAATACTGAGACTAATTTTAAAAGTACCTTTTCACATACGTTTTGGTACTTTTTCAATTGCAGAGTGCTGAAAATTTTATTTTAAATGTATGAAAAATGATTTCCTAGGCCTAGGAGAAAACTCAGTAGAAAAAGTGAATTGCATATGGCCCAGGTAGGAAAGGACCAGAGTGATGGATCATAGGAGTGAGATTTTACCCCCGAGTTTCCTTTCCTTCCTTAAATTCTGATCAACTTGCAAACATAACTGGTATACGGTAGGGCAATCTGCTGACTTCCCGTTTGAAGGTATTAAAAATCTAGCTATTGCTAAGATATAGAAGACCAGACACGTACTGTCAACAGGGTTTAGAATCTGGACCTACAATCTCACTGCAAAAGCAAACATCAAGTTTACATTCGCAAAGCACATCAGAAAATGTATCAGAATTATAAAATTAGTTTAGATATAATCATTGAGAAGCTAATTAGTCCTACTTAATAAAAAGGAACTCCAGTGAAAATATTTTAATAAAAAAAGTGCTTCATTTTTACAATAATTATGTATAAAATGATTTAGTTATTTAGTCAGTATTTTCCCATTGTAAAATCTTTCCTATCCCTGATTTACATTCTGACATTTACCACATGGTGACATTTTTGCTGCTTGCTTTTTTGGCAGTTGGAAACAGCTGTAAACAGCTGTTATTTCCCACAATGCAATGAGGTTCACAGACAGGAAACTGTCAGGACCATGGTCCTGACATCACACTGTGGGAGGGGTTTCACCACAATATCGGCCATATAGAGCCCCCAATGATCTGTTTGTAAAAAGGAAAAGATTTCTCATGGGAAAGGGGCAAGGGGGTATCAGTTACTGATTAGGATGAAGTTCAATTCTTGGTCATGGTGTCTCTTTAACCCAAAAATACACTGCCACAGAATATGTTGGCGCTTTATAACTCAATAATACTGTATTTTTGGGACTATAAGACTCACATTTTCTTCCCCAAAAGTGGTAAAAAAAAGTAACTGAGTTTTATTGTCCAAATGCAGGGAGTTCCTGACTTGTGAATGCCTGCCAATACGAACCTTCAACCCGCCGCAATGTCGGGGACTCCCTGTACTGTGCCCATACAGAGGAGGACACAGGGGCCAAATGGAAAACACAGGGGGACAAAAAGGGCCATAGAGGAGGATACAAGGGGGACTCAAAGGGGCATAGAGGTCACACAAGGAGGACAGAGGTGGAAACATGGGGGACACAGGAGGACACAAGGGGGACAGAGGTGGACACAAAGGGGACAGAGGGAGACACCAGAGTACAAGAGTTACAAAGGGGGCATAATCCACAAGATGCCCCTACACCATGGATGCACCAGGTTTAGTATATATTATTCTTCCCCTGGTTTTGTCCTCTAAACTTAAGTGCATATTATGGTCAGGTACGTCTTATAGTCTGAAAAATACGGTAATAATAATTTTGTTTCCGTCTGTAGGCAGCTTGAAAGTGAGCCAATAAAAAATGCAGTTGCAGATTATTCATATTGGCCAAATTTCAAGCTGACTACAGTTTGCAACAACATTGGCATCAGGTTGGAAACTGCAATTTGTAGTTTGGTTATGCTAGGTACACCCGATACAATTTTCTGACAGATTTACTGTGAGATTGACCATTTCCAACAGGTCCAAACTGATTTTTGATTGATTTCCCATAGCAGTGAATAGAAAATGTATCAGAAATCAGATTGGACCTGTTGGAAATAGTCGATCTCACAGTAAAACTACGTTCACAGTGGGATGTTATTGTCCTGCTTTATAAAGTCATTATACACACACGTTATGGTAACGCTCTGCTGCAGTGCGTTACCACTAAACGCAAACGTTACCAGTACAAGGAAGCATACTTTTCATTGCCTGTATGCTCCACTGCATCTACTGTATGGGACGGTAACACAGCATTAATGTGCCTACCACCTTTTTTTTGTGTTGTAATGCTGCATTGTGGCTTTAACGTCACATCACAATGCAACGTCCCACTGTGAACCTAGCCTAAGGCCTTGTTCACATTGCGTTCCGATTGCGTTGGGCGTTTTTTGACACCATTTTTTTTGCGATTCCCGGCGCGGTGCGTTTTTGTTCAAAGCGCTTTTCTAAGCGCTTTTCCCGAGCGTTTTTTTAATTCACTCCCTGACGCAAGTCAGAAAGTAAACACTCTTTGACCTGGAAAAGAATAAATACAATGGGCTCGATTCACAAAGCGGTGCTAACCCAGTTAGAGACTTTAGGCATGATAACCATTGCACCACTCTGGTGAAAAGCCAGTTTAGGTGTGATAAGTTTAGGCATGATAAGTTTAGGTGTGATAAGTTTAGGCATGCTAAGTTTAGATAAGTTTAGATCGCTTGCAAAGTCCCGCACGCAAAGCAGCGCCATTAAACTTTATACGAAGTACACCAGACTTTGCTAGCGTAAAACTTTTGATCAGCTGTGCACTGCGGTTCTAACGCAGTTGGCGCTTAAACTTATCATGCCTAAACTTATCACACCTAAACTTATCATGCTTAAACTTATCACACCTAAACTTATCACACCTAAACTTATCATGCCTAAACTGAGTTTAGGCATGATAAAGGGCTTTTCACCAGGGTGCTAACTGTTAGCACCGCTTTGTGAATCAGGCCCAATGTATTTATTCTTAAAAGCACAATCGCTGCACAAATCAATTTTGTGAGCGTTTTGTGTTTTTCCTATACCTTCCATTGAGGTGGAATCGCCTCAAAAAAGGTACGGGCACCGCTTTGCTTAGTGGATTGGAAGCGAACCGCTCAGATGTGAACGGTCTCGTAGGGAATCATTGCACAAGCGTTTTAAGGGCGATTTTGAAAATCGCCTGCGCTTGAAAAAAGGGCAAAAACGCCCTTAGTGTGAACGAGTCCTTAATCGGTCAGAAAATGTTATTGTGTGTACCTAGCACTAGATAAATGCATGGGCAGAAAGGGAAATCCATAGGATGGGAATTTGTTGTTAAACAATGATGTACAATGTGATTGACAGATAGGAAGACTTTTGAGAAGGTGTCTTGTGATTATTCATTAGATGATATACAGCTAATAGCCATCTATAAACAGGACACCCTCCAGTGTTTGATCAGAACACTATAGTAAATCATTCCTACCTGGAAACTGTCAGTTTATTTGCTGATGTCCTGAGAGTGTTGAGATGTGCTCCATTTGTTCAGTAGGGTTTATCCAGAATGTCATGCTTCCCGCCCTCCCTCCAGCCCCCTCTCTCTGGGACTCAGTGCTTTGTCTGACACTCTGCTATCCCCAATCTTATCAAGTGATCTCAACCTCCTCAGCTTCACAAGTGAGAAATACAAACAGCCAGACGCTCCTAATTACCCTTCCAAAATTAAAAGCAAAACCCAATTAAGGCTCCAGCAAGAAGGCTAATAGAGACAGACAGAGAAACACTTTTGTTATTTGGAGAAAGTGTAGCTTAAAAATAGCCCTGATCACTTCACTGTACATTTTAAACATGGTCTTTTTAAGACGTGTGCAGACAATATGCAGGTTATCTTGGTACACTGAGCCAGACAGCTACATAGGTCAGTCTCCTAAAATGCACCCATTGCTACCAGATTTGTACTTCTTCAGCAGGCTAAGCAGGGGCGTAGCAATAGGGGGTGCAGAGGTAGCGACCGCATCGGGGCCCTTGGGCCAGAAGGGCCCCGAAGGGCTCTCCCTCATCTACATTATTACCTCTCTATTGGTCCTGTGCTCATAATAATCATTTCTATAGATGCTGTGAATAGTAGTAATCACTAACAAACTGTTTCCCAGCCTCTTCTTGCACCTCTGACACTGTAGTTGCCATTGGCAGGTTTTGGCATGCCGTATCAATTGTTATGTATAGAGTGCTTGGGGGGCCCCATGTAAAACTTGCATCGGGGCCCACAGCTCCTTAGCTACGCCACTGACGAAGTATCTTTTGTTGCACCTAAAGGCTCGTACACACGTCAGATTTTCGCAAACGACCCGTCGTTTGGACGTCAAATCGGTCTTGTGTACAGTCTGTTGTTCAGCTGATAAGACTGGACTCGCACGCCCGATTTGACATCCAAACGACCGGTCGTTTGCAAAAATCCGAAGTGTATATGTACCTTAAGCCTGTGTGCAGCCCTGCTCTTTTACAAGTACAACAATACCCCTTTTCTATGTGTGGCATCCTTTAGGGCCCGTTTCCACTATAGCGAATCTGCATGCGTACTCCGCATGCGTATTCGCATAGCCAATACAAGTGGATGGCCCTGTTTCCACTTGTCAGTTTTCTTGTGCGTTTTTCTGTGCAGGATTATTCTGCACGGCAGAGCCCTCAGAATTCGCTTGCATGTGGAATGCAGGCGAATCGCACGCAATGCATTTAATAGGGAAATCACATGCGTTTTTTGCATGCGTTTTTTCCCGCGATTTCACATAGAAAGTAATGTAAATAGACACAGGCAGTGACATGGTTAAAATCGTATATACCCTAGCCTATGCGAAATCGCGGCAAAAAACGCATGCGGAATTGGATCTGCATGCGATTTCGGCAGCGGTGATATGCGGCGATTCCGCACCGCAATAGTGGAAACGAGCCCTTAAAGTGGACCTGAAAACTTGCACAAGACAAAAGGAAAACATAACAGAAATGCACCCTGTATGCATTTAAAGAGTTCAGCCTATGTAATTCCCCCTCATGTGTGCCTAATCACTAGTTGTAATCTGATCCCTCCCCTGTGTCACATGACTGCCTATGGCAGAGAGGGCAGATAATAAGGCAATTTGAAAGCACAGTAGGTTAATATATCTGCTCCCATGAATCAAGAAGTAGAAACTGTGCAGATTTATTTTAGACAAGACAAGACAAATAACATTTATATTGCGCTTTTCTCCTTGCGGACTCAACCAGCTGTAACAAATACATGTTTTTTGTTTAAAGGTTATTGTGCTGTTGTGTATCTTTTAGAGCAGAGAGGAAGTTCTGTGTTCAGATCCACTTTAAGGCCTCTTTCACAGTGGGACGGTGCGTTTGATGCGACGTTAAGGTCGCATAACGTGCCCCTAATGCAACGCATTGAAAGACTATAACTTGGACGTTATAGTACATTCTTTAGCCCTGCGTTAGGTGCGCCGTTTTCGTTGCACAGTGATGGAACGGAAACGGTGCATGCGTTGCATTAAAAAAAACATTACTGAGCATGTGCAACACACACAACACAGCAGATTTATTGCTAAACGCACAGCATGCAGCACTTTCTAAATATTGCTACACGTTACACACAACGCAACGTGTGCACTATGAATGTTGCACAGACTTAATATTGCTGTGCGTTAGTCCACGTCAAAACATTTTCTAACGTGCGACTTTAATGTCGCACTGTGAGGCCTTAAGGGATCCTGAGCAGTGGCAAAAAAATGCAATCTGGACTTACCTGGGGCTTCCTCCAGCACCCCTGTAGCCCGCGAGGCCCCCCCCAAACCCCCCCCCCCCCCGGGGTCCTCCTGGTCCCTTCCGTGGTCGGCTGACAGCTCCGGTAATCCTCCAACTTTGGCTGAAGTCGCACGTTTGCTCCCCCTACGTGACATTACGCCGGTCGCCATAAGTGTCCAGGGGACCATCGCGGGCTATGGGGGGCTGGAGGAAGCCTCGGGTATGTCCAGATTTATATTTTTTGCCACTGCTCAGGATCCCTTTATCTTCTGTGTAAATTCTTTTCTTCCATGTGCTGCAGTTTCCCCCCTCTATGTGCTGCAGTTCCCCCCGTCTATGTGCTGTAGTTCCCCCCGTCTATGTGCTGCAGTTTCCTCCCTTTATGTGCTGCAGTTTCCCCCCTCTATGTGCTGCAGTTTCCTCCGTCTATGTGCTGCAGTTTCCCCCCTCTATGTGCTGCAGTTTCCCCCCTCTATGTGCTGTAGTTCCCCCCGTCTATGTGCTGCAGTTTCCCCCCTCTATGTGCTGTAGTTCCCCCCGTCTATGTGCTGCAGTTTCCCCCCTCTATGTGCTGCAGTTCCCCCCATCTGTGTGCTGCAGTTTCCCCCCTCTATGTGCTGCAGTTTCCCTCCTCTGTGTGCTGCAGTTTCCCCCCTCTATGTGCTGCAGTTTCCCCCCTCTATGTGCTGCAGTTTCCTCCCTCTATGTGCTGCGGTTCCCCCCCCCCTCTATGTGCTGCAGTTTCCCCCCCTCTATGTGCTGCAGTTCCCCCCCTCTATGTGCTGCAGTTTCCCCCCTCTATGTGCTGCAGTTTCCTCCCTCTATGTGCTGCAGTTTCCCCCCTCTATGTGCTGTAGTTCCCCCCCTCTATGTGCTGCAGTTTCCCCCCTCTATGTGCTGCAGTTTCCCCCCTCTATGTGCTGCAGTTTCCCCCCCTCTATGTGCTGCAGTTTCCCCCCTCTATGTACTGCAGTTTCCCCCTCTATGTGCTGCAGTTTCCTCCCTCTATGTGCTGCAGTTTCCCCCCTCTATGTGCTGCAGTTTCCCCCCTCTATGTGCTGCAGTTTCCCCCTCTATGTGCTGTAGTTCCCCCCCTCTATGTGCTGCAGTTTCCCCTCTCTATGTGCTGCAGTTTCCCCCCCTCTATGTGCTGCAGTTTCCCCCCTCTATGTGCTGTAGTTCCCCCCTCTATGTGCTGCAGTTTCCCCCCTCTATGTGCTGCAGTTTCCCCCCTCTATGTGCTGTAGTTCCCCCCCCTCTATGTGCTGCAGTTTCCCCCCTCTATGTGCTGCAGTTTCCCCACTCTATGTGCTGCAGTTTCCCTCCTCTATGTGCTGCAGTTTCCTCCCTCTATGTGCTGTAGTTTCCCCCCTCTATGTGCTGTAGTCCCCCCCCCTCTATGTGCTGCAGTTTCCCCCCTCTATGTGCTGTAGTTCCCCCCCTCTATGTGCTGCAGTTTCCCCCCTCTATGTGCTGCAGTTTCCCTCCTCTATGTACTGCAGTTTCCCCCCTCTATGTGCTGCAGTTTCCCCCTCTATGTGCTGCAGTTTCCCCCTCTATTTGCTGCAGTTTCCCCCTCTATGTGCTGCAGTTTCCCCCCTCTATGGGCTCTATTCATAAAACTTTACCGCAAGTTTTCTGCTCAAAACAGCGGACTTTCCCGACCATTTAGCAAAGTGGGCATTCATAAAAGCTGTTCCTGCATGAAAATCTACAATCCCCCAGCAGAACGAGAAATTTCCGCCTTCTGCAGTGTTTTCCTACATTTATCTAGAAAAAAGTAACAAAATGGCCATTCATAAAGATTAGAGGAAGCGGTATGTGGACGGGAAATACCGCTTACTCGGATGTAGCGAGAAGCCTGCGGATTACATACAAGTGAATGGGACAGACCTCCCAGAGAGAGCAGCGCACGGAGGGACTCTGCCGGCTTAAGTGTTTCTGCATGCCTTCCGACAGCTTACCGCCAGCCTTCAGCGGGAGATCTCTGCTCTTGCATCGCAGCTGGCAAGATTTTTATGAATGCACACCCAGAAGTCTAAAATACCGCTACGGTATTTTCCCTCCAGGAGTTTTTATGGCACACATTTTTTATGAATAGAGCCCAATGTGCTGCAGTTTCCCCCCTCTATGTGCTGCAGTTTCCCCCCTCTATGTGCTGCAGTCCCCCTCCCCCCCTCTCCCTCTATGTGCCGTCTCTTCATAGCAATCTCTACATTTTATTTACAGCAAATTACTTTTACAGTCATTTTCCTGGTTTCAGCATCAGAAACACTTCCTATTGAATATCTATATATTGCTCTATATTTGGATAAAAACCTATCTTCCCAGTGATGTTTAGCCCATACTATGCAGAAATCGGCCGCAAGAGCATTGTGGGAGACCAGATATAGTTTCTACTGGCTTCAGAAAGCTCAATAAACAAACATTCCATAGAGATGTGCCTGCCAGGACTAAAGATATCACCACCTGTGATAAATTTCAGAATGTAAATTGGGGGAAGGAAAGAATTTACAATGAGCAAACATTAACTAAACAATGTATAAACGAATATTGTAAAAAAAAAATATTAAGTAATTGTATTCACTACAGCTCTTCTTACTGAACCCTACTCTACTGTACTTAACCCTTACCACTTGCAGAGGGTAAATGCCAGTCAGGTGGGATGCTCGTCTTCATCAGCAAGTGCGACCGCGGCTATAAAAGCAGATGTCTTGTGGAACTGAGCCGCCAGCAATGTCTGCCAGCCTGACACAGAGCTGCTGCTGAGATATGAAGTTGTGCAAGGTTGCATTACACAATCTTATATGTACACTATCATCTGTTACGCAAAACAAGGGTAATAAGTCTACTTGACTGTTGTGGGCAATGCAATTTTCCACTAATTCATGGATAGTTCCAGCCTTATCTGCAGAAAAGAGACTCGGTTGCTTGAATGGAGAGCACTGAGAGAGGACAGGAGCTTGTGCAAACTGGATCTTACTAGATGTAAATGTTTCCTTCCACCCCTGCTGGTCAATGCTACTTAAAGAGAGTCTGAAGCGAGAATAAATCTCGCTTCAGACCTCATAGATAGCAGGGGCATGTGTGCCCCTGCTAAACCGCCGCTATCCCGCGGCTTAACGAGGGTCCCATCACCTCCAAATCCCCCTCCGTTGCAGCGGGGGAGCACTTCCTGTTTGGGGCAGGGCTAACCGCTGCAACCCTGCCCCACGCGCGTCTGTCAGCGCGTATCTCCGCCTCTCCCCCGCCCCTCTCAGTCTTCCTTCACTGAGAGGGGCGGGGGAGAGGCGGCGATGCGCCGCTGATAGACGCGACTGGAGGCAAGGCTGCGGCGGTTAGCCCTGCCTCCAGGAGCGACCAAGTCTGCGACCAAGTGTTGCAGTGGGGGGTTTGGGGGTGAAGGGACCCCCGTTTAGCGGCGCGATAGCGGCGGTTTAGCAGGGGCACACATGCCCCTGCTATCTATGAGGTCTGAAGCAAGATTTATTCTCGCTTCAGAGTCTCTTTAAAGGGAAATGTAACCAAGGATTGAACTTCATCCCAGAATCAGTAGCTAATACCACATTTCCCACGAGAAATCTGTACCTTTTCTCCAATAGATCATTGGTCTGTAGGCCGATATTGTGGTGAAACCCCTCCCACAGTGCGACCTAGGCCCTGACATCAGACTGTGTGAGCCTTGTTGCATTGTGGGAAATAAGTAACGGCTGTTTCCAACTGCCAAGCAAGCAATATCTCCATCTGTGCATATGTATATCTATAAAAAAATAAATAAAAAAAAAACAACTAGCCTATCGCAGTGTTATGGGGTGTGGTTATAGATAATGGCAGTTAGTGCTGTCTTTTTTTCATGCCTGCCAGTAGTAGAGATGATTATGTGCAGGCCGATTGTGGATCAAACAATATGAACAAATTACATGGGGAATATCAAACACTTCTTGATCTCTCTTCTATGTTTTAACTTCGCACTTTGCAATGTATTGATTTATTTTTTTCAGAATCAGATTTTATTTCATCAAGTACAACGGGGTTGTACCCGGAACTGGTTTTGGCATTACAGGGTCGGTGGTGGTACAATAGCATACAGTAACATACAGTGGTACAGTTAGTGGCAATATGCAGTCACAAGATAAACACAGTACATACAGTGGTTCCGTAAACAGCAGTATGGTGCAATATGCATACAGAAGATAGATACAGTAGTAGAGTATACAGCGCTAGGCTTAAATAAAAACTGAAAATACGTGAAAGATGGACCCAGAAGAAAGACTAGGGGGGTAATCTTCCGCTGTCTATGGCAGCCAAACGCTTCTGCAGCGACAATTGAATCAGATGCCCCATAGTCTGTCTTTGGTAAAAGGAGAGAGGAGAGGAAAGAGAAGAGCGAGAAGGAAAAAGAGAAGTGCAAGAAAGAGAGGCAGAAAAATGTCCCCTTGGGGTAGCGGCAGAACCTGGCTGGATAGTGTGCTGGCTGGCCTGGCCGAAGGCCTCCCGCGAGCTGCCTGCTGGCCGCAATCTGAAGAATTAGCACACAGCTTGCGGCCTAGTCTGGAGGGCCTGAAGGACACAGAGGAGGATGGATCTGTGGAGGGGACGTCTGCTCAATTGCAGGGTCTCATCCTCTGACTGGGCTGGCTGCCCCTTTTCCCCATTTTGCTAAAGTTCCTCTTTGGGAACTGAGCACCTCAACTATAAAAATATAAAAAAATATTTTTTAAACTAACCTCTACTATAGGTGGCCATTAACGGTACAATTCTGCGGTCATTCGATTATTTCTGATCACTGCGGATATCGATCAGTCGTGCCCATATTTCCCTTTAACCAATCCGATCAGAATGATGGCATTGATCCAAAAAAAGTATCAATTCCATTAATATGATGTAGCATGCATCCACATCTCCTGGCATACACCAGCAGACGGGAACATCACATCTCCTGGTATGCACCAGTGGCCAGGAACACCACAACTCCCGGCGTGCACCAACGGCCGGGAATACCACATCTCCTGGCGTGCAAAAGCGACAAGAAAAACCACATCTCCCGGCATGCACCAGCGGCCAGAAACACCACATCTCCCGGCATGCACCAACGGCCGGGAATACCACATCTCCTGGCATGCAAAAGCGACAAGGAAAACCACAAATTTCCGGCATGCACCAGTGGCCAGGAACACCACATCTCCTGGCATGCAAAAGCGACAAGGAAAACCACAAATTTCCGGCATGCACCAGTGGCCAGGAACACCACATCTCCCGGCATGCAGCAGGGGCCAGGAACAACACATCTCCTGGCATGCACCAGTGGCCAGGAACACCACATCTCCCGGCATACACCAGTGGCCGGGAACATCACATCTCCCGGCATGCAGCAGTGGCCAGGAACACCACATCTCCTGGCATGCACCAGTGGCCGGGAACACCACATCTCCTGGCACGCACCAGCGGCGGGGAACACCACATCTCCTGGCATGCACCAGCGCCCGGGAATACCACATCTCCTGCCATGCGCCAGAGGCCAGGAACACCACATCTCCAGGCATGCACCGGCGGCTGGGAACACCACATCTCCTGGCATGCACCAGTGGCCAAGAAGACCACATCTCTTGGCATGCACCAATGGCCGGGAACACCACATCTCTAGGCATGCACCAGTGTCAGGAACACCACATCTCCCAGCATGCACCAGTGGCCAGGAACGCCACATCTCCCGGCAGGCACTAGCGGCCGGGACACACCACATCTCCCAGCATACACAGGTGGCCAGGAACGTGCTACACTCACGTCCACTTTGAACTGTGGCGGTGATAGCTGCAAGGTGGATGGGTTTTGGAGATAGGTAGGTAAGTTAATTTAACAAATTGAAGCCCATACTCCCACCCTTGCTACTGGGCCTTGCACTTTCTGTGCAATCAGGGTACGTATCCGCTCCCAATTAGCTGACAAAGTGACAAATGACGTCGTCCAAAAACAGGACACACCGGTTCCTGCAAATTGCACACATTAACCCCTCCAGTTATGACACGTAACCCCCCCCCCCACACACACACACACACACCACACCAACCAACAACAACTCAGAGGATTGCTATTTCCCAAGCAATGTCCTTAGGTTCCGGTGAGGCTCATTCAAGTAGTAGTATCAGGAAATGGTTGTTCAATTGTTATCCTGTCAAGGAATAAGTACCTGTGCAGCCTAAGCTTACCATGGTGTGCTGAACTCTGCTGCAGGAGAGCCATAGACACAGCCTACTCTGCGTACAACAAAAAAGGGCGTCGGGAAAAAAGGGCGCGTGGTGTAACTGATAAGCAGCATTATCGTTAAAAAAAAAAAATATTGTGTAGAATTTCGTTTACAAATAGTGTTTTAAGAATTTATAAATCATTAAATAATGTGTATGAAATCGGCAATTCTTAAAACGTTAATCTTCCCTGTTTCTAAACTGAAACTTACAATATTATAACAATATTAACGTTTGTTAAAAAAGCAGTAATATTTGTTTAAACATTATAATTATATATTGTTATAGATAATCTTGATTTATCGTTTATTATTATAATAAAATGTGAAAATATTGTTTATAACAATGATATTAACCACTTAACATCTCAGTCGTTTTCAGCTTATGCATCCGAGCAATGTTCACCTCCCATTCATTAGCCTATAACTTTATCACTACTAATCACAATGAACTGATCTATATCTTGTTTTTTCCGCCACCAATTAGGCTTTCTTTGGGGGGTACATTTTGCTAAGAGCCAATTTACTGTAAATGCATTTTAACAGGAAGAATAAGAAAAAAAATGAAAAAAATCATTATTTGTCAGTTTTCGGCCATTATAGTTTTAAAATAATACATGCCTCCATAATTAAAACCCACGTATTGTTATTGCCCATTTGTCACGGTTATTTCACCATTTAAATTATGTCCCTATTACAATGTATCGCGACAATATTTTATTTGGAAATAAAAGAGCATTTTTTCCGTTTTGCATACATCACTATTTACAAGCTTATAAAAAAAAAATAGAGAGAAATATTTCATCTTTACATAGATATTTAAAAAGTTTAGACCCTTAGGTAAATATTTATGTTTTTTTTTTTTTATAGTAATGTTTTTTTTGTTTTTTTTTATTAAACATTTTATGTGGGCATTTTTGGGAGGGTGGGATATAAAAGTGTTTTATTTGGGGAAATATTGGTGTAGTGTAATGTTTTTGGGTATTTGCTTGTAGTTTTACTTTTTGGCCACAAGATGGCAATCTCGATTTTTTTTACATGACGTCACTCTAAGCGTACAATGTACGCTTAGAGGGACACAGCTTCAGAAAGAGCGAAGCTTCCGAGAGAAGCTGTCGCTTTTTCAGTTGGGGAGAGGAATCAATGATCGGGCTCCCCAGCCCGATACATTGATTCCGTGGCTACCGGCTCCGCGGCCGGGAGTGCGCGTGCACGCGCGCGATCGGCCGCGGGAGCGCGCCTGTCCTCCTTGACGTTTTTATACGTCAAGGAGGACAAAGTGGTTAATATAAGTACATTCATAATAACTGTTGATTAGTATAATTAAAATTGTACTAAAACTATACCTAACCCTACTCTCACACAGAACCCTCGCTGTACCTATCCCTAACCCCTAGACCCCCTGGTGGTGCCTAAACCTAAGACCCTCTGGTGGTGCCTAAACCTAAGACCCCCCTGGTGGTGCCTAAAACTAACCACCCCAAAGCCCTCCCTGTACCTATCCCCTAGACCCCCTTGGGGTGCCTAAACCTAAGACCCCCCTGGTGGTGCCTAAACCTAAGACCCCCCTGGTGGTGCCTAAACCTAAGACCCCCCTGGTGGTGCCTAAACCTAAGACCCCCTGGTGGTGCCTAAACCTAAGACCCCCCTGGTGGTGCCTAAAACTAACCACCCCAAAGCCCTCCCTGTACCTATCCCTAACCCCTAGACCCCCTGGTGGTGCCTAAACTTAAGACCCCTCTGGTGGTGCCTAAACCTAAGACCCCCCCTCCCCTGGTGGTTCCTAAACCTAAGACCCCCCTGGGGGTGCCTAAACTTAAGACCCCCCTGGTGGTGCCTAAACCTAAGACCCCCCTGGTGGTGCCTAAACCTAAGACCACCTATGGATAATAATGTTTTACAAACATTAATAAATAAAAAATTTAAATAAAAACATTTAAATAATTTTTTTGGGTGGATAATAATGTTTTAGAAATGTTTTACAAATAGTGATTGTAAAAAATATATTACAATTTACGTTATGTACTGATCGCTTTATTTTGTGAATAATAATGTTTTACAAACAGTAAGGGTTAAAATGTTAAATAATGTTTTAATTAAACAGGATAAATATGTTTAGTATTTTTATAAACGTTATTTGTCACGGGCTCATTTTGTAAAGTTAAATCATCACAAGCAAAGTTATAAAACCTTAAAGATCTCCGGGCGCCGTTTGTAAAACGTTAATAATCTCCGGCGCCTTTTTTTCCCTGTTCGGCGCCCATTAAACGATATTTATAATGGGAGTGAATGGGGCGCCCTTTTTGTCCACTTGTCTCATGCGCCCAAATCTCCTGCTTCCGCTTACTCTTGTCTTATGTATGATGAAGCAATAGGATTTCCTACATGCAGACATAATGCAGACAACAAGGCTGATCCAAGTCAGGCATCTGATGCATTCTCTTAGGGATAAGGAGGGGAGAGGGAGGAGGCCGCGGCTCCCAGGGACCCCCCACTAAGGATTAAACATCACCAGATACAACGTTTCATCACAACCCCAGATTTCTAGTGCAGGGAGAATGAGGCCAGCATACAGGAAGGGATATCTTTCACCGTTCCTTCTAGTACTCTCCCTTGTCTGCTGCTGCTGTAGTCGGGAGAAATGATAGAACAGATCCTACAAGCGTGGAATCAGTGCTTTAGGCAGGGAGTGCACTTGTCAATGTGTTTTTCCCCATGATTCCCAGGTTTGCGGGTTTTACTCTGCGATTGTGTCTTTTCCGCATTCAATATTCCACCTTTGTTCAAAATGTTTGGGGGATGCAGTGGAATACATTGTAATTGTGAACGCATGCAGTGGCGTACAGGGGCGTAGCAATAGGAGGTGTAGAGGTAGCGACCGCATCGGGGCCCTTGGGCCAGAGGGGCCTCGAAGGGCTCTCCCTCAACTACAGTATTAGCTCTCTATTGGTCCTGTGCTCATAATAACCACTTCTATAGATCCTTTGAATAGTAGTAATCATTAACACACTGTTCCCCATCCCATTCTTGCACCTCTAAAAACTGTAGTTGCCCTTGGCAGGTTTTGGTGCGCCGTATCAATTGCTATGTATAGAGTGCTTGGGGGGCCCCATTGTAAAACTTGCATCGGGGCCCACAGCTCCTTAGCTACGCCACTGGTGGCGTAGCAATAGGGGTTGCAGAGGTAGCGACCGCATCGGGGCCCTTGGGCCAGAGGGGTTCCATGGGGCTCTTCCTTAACCAAAGTATTAGCTGTTTATTGGTCCTGTGGTGGTAATAATCACTTCTATAGATGCTTTGAATAGTAGTAATCATTGACAAACTGTTCCCCATCCCCTTCTTGCACCTCTAATACTGTGGATGACCTTGGCAGGTTTTGTTGTGCCGTATTAAGTGTTACGTATATAGTGCCGGGAGGGCCCAATGTAAAACTCGCACCGGGGCCCGTAGCTCCATAGCTACACTACTGAACGCATGCGTTGTGCGGAAAACAGCAGGAAGCTGTCCGATTAAAACTTGCGGGGGGAAAACGCAAACTCAAAGGGCCTGTGATTTCCGAACAGGCCATTGTCTACAATGGCCAGTGGGACAGTGCGTGTTTTGCCATCTGTGGCATAAAGCGCACAAAACAATTAGTGTGCGCCCTGCATCAATGAAATATCCCCATTTGATACCAAACGTCAAAAATAATTCATTTGTTAGAGCAGTGAAGCTAGAACTGAGTAAAATTATTCAAAATAAAATGTGATGTTCCTACAAATGAATATTGCATACTTACCTCGTCGCCAGTTCTTCTCAGGAGCTCACCATTTTCTTTTATAAACAATTCCCTCCAGTTCAGACTAGATCCAGTCAGAACTGGAAGCCTTAGGGCCCCTTTCACTATATCAGTTACTGTCAGTAATAACTTAGAAGACAACTGATGTACAAGTTATATCCATGTTTTCCTATGGCTCAAGTGGGTGATATTACAGGGTAACAGAGTGCTACCCTGGAACAGGATGTGGGGGAGGAGAGAGTGATGAGTAGACTACACGGGAGGTAAGTATGACGTGTGTATGTTTATTTTGACTTATATTTTCCAGTTCAGGTTTGCTTTGACCTCAACCACTGTCAGCCGCTACTGTGCTGTTTGCCTTTTCAACCTGTGTCAAGCAATGATCATAAAATTACTTCCAATTGCCTTTTGTGTCTGTCAGCGGAATAGGCTGTAAAACGCATCTCATTTTACTAATAAGGTTGTTTGCACTCAATTACACGCCATTATTATCTTAACAGGCTATAGGCGTGCTATAAAGCAGCATGTCTGGATATAGGCCTGGCTTTCCAGGGACATAACTGAAAAATGTGTATATTTGCTAACTTCCGTCAGTGACGCATAAGGGCAATAACTTCTTATGCTGGGAATACACCAAAGGTTTTTTAGGCAGATAGATGGTTCGATAGATAATTTCCAACATGTCCGACCTCCCGCTCGATCGTATTACCACTCGATTTCTGATTGAAGCAGGGCCGGCGCTACCATAGAGGCAAAGGAGGCAGCTGCCCCAGAGCTTGTAGGGGCCCCCAGTGGCTACAAGAGGAAAAAAATTTTTCAAATCGACCTTATAGTTTTTGAGAAAATCGATTTTAAAGTTTCAAAGGAAAAAGAATACACATTTAAAAACCAGCCGACTTTAATGGTTAATAGCAAATCCACCTTAAATTATAGAAACCCTAAATTTGAAGGATATGTTAAGGAGATCATTGGGAATAAGAGGAAAAAACAATTTTTTCAAAAAGACCTTATAGTTTTTGAGAAAATCGATTTTAAAGTTTCGAAGGAAAAAAGTATACTTTTAAATGCGGTAAATGTCACTTTTAGTACCTAACAGTAGTGTAATTTTACATGTATCAAAAGAAAGAGCAATACATTTCCTGACGGGGTTTCCAGGGGGTCCATACGCAGCCGCAGCGCTTTGGCCAGGGATCGCTATACAGCCGCAATATGGCTGTATGAAGATCCCTGGCATTTTTTCCTATTTTCCCAATTTTTTTTTTTATGTTTAGAGTGTGGGAATTTTTTTATTTTTTTTTAATTATATGGGGTCCCCCCTCCTGAAACATATTAACCCCTTGTCCCCCATGCAGGCTGGGGTAGCCAGAATGTGGAGCTCCGACCGATTGGAGCTATACCAGCTGCAAAAAAGGTCCCTTAATGCCAATTTTTGCTCCGGGGTATCTGTTGGGGGGCAGGTTTATTTTGCCCTGGGGCCCCATTGTTGCTTAAACCGGCCCTGGATTGAAGTGAATGGAAATTGATAAGAAAAGATAAGAGAATCAAGCGGGAAATCGAGCAGAAAAAACTAATCGAAACACGATTGATCGGCAAATCAACCGCAAAAATGCATCGTGTATTCCCAGCATTACTCAGGTGAAGCTGAAACTTGTACCTGCTGATTTAGGAATGACATTTGTACTTGGCGTAGCTTTTTCAGCGGGGCAGCTTTTTGGCCTTTGACAAAAAATGATTAGTGAGGGTGCCCATACATTCAATATTGCGGGCTGACCGACCTTCCGATTCTATCATTTCATTGAATCGGAAGATAATCGGTGCCACAGCATGGAAGCCCAATCAATCTTTTGATAGATTTCTGTCAAGCATTAGTCCAATGGATCGATCAGGAACGCCAGATGATCACAAGGGCTTGATCGGTGCGCGGCAATAGCGGCGTTCAATATCACAATGACCAACAAACCTCTGGCCAGTGTGCCCCCAAGTGTATAAGTGCCTCCCCATGTGCAGTGATACATGCTCACTTATCCGCCAGCACAACTCCTGGTCTCCTCCGGCGTCACCGCGAGCGCCTGTTCCATGTGACACTGGCGCATGTTGTGACCTCACGCTATGTGCCGAACACGGGAAGAGGCAGGAGTCACGCCAGCGGAGAGGCGAGCATTTAACACTGAGCATGGGCACTAGGGGAGGACACGTATACATTTGGGGAGTGGGGCTGCAGGTGGCAGCGCTAGGATTTCATGTTACATTTATTGGAAATCGCTGGGCAGTGTGTGGCCAGGCAATAGGTCCCGCTTTGATGAGATTCGATCAGAGAGGGATCGTTCTAATGGTTGATCTGGCCATATATCATGTAATGTATGGTCAGCTTTTCTCTGCCTGGTTCTCCATGACTAAAGATTCATATACATTTGCAACACTCCAAATGTATATTGGGGCTGTCCCAACCGATCCACCTCCCACAAAACCTGGCTCTGTGCCCCATGGAACACCGACTCATACGCTGAATAAGGGCGCCATGGTAATTTGGGCCCCGGGTGATGCCGCTAGGAGAAAATCACCAATAATCTACTATAGTACTAATAGCAGATTATTAGTCATTTTGCAGATCTCCTTGCTAAAATGTTCCTCTTCCAATCTCTGTGTTGTCTTCCACCGCTGTTTGTCAACGCTATAATTTAATTTGCAGTGTGTGACCCAAATTAAACACAGGGCGCCGCTGCTTCTATGTGGCGCCAATATTTCGAGCTGCCGGTCAGCGCCATGATGTCATAGCCACACACCCCACCGCTTGATGTGCCGAGGGTGGGGATTGGAAACACAAAGCTGAATAACAGGGGGCAAAGGATTAACACATCACTGCCAAAACGCTGCAAAGTAGAAGGTGGTGCTGGCCAGCAGGGCTGCTCAAATCCGGATCCGGGAGACATCCGGATAGTTCTATCCAGGTATCTCCCAGTTACCTTCGGTGGGTGTGGGTCAATCTTACCTGTCTGACGTCTTCTTCGGTCCGTCCCTCGGTGCCTCCCACGATGCGGTCCAAGCGGCGTACACGTGATTACAAACACTTCCTCCTTCTGGGTTGAAGGAGGAAGTGTTTGTAATGACGTGACGCGCGTGGAGCGCATCGTGGGAGGCGCCGAGGGACGGACGAAGATGTCAGACAGGTAAGATTGACCCCCACCCCGCACAGGGTTACTGGGAGATATCCGGATAGCAACTATCCGGGTATCTCCCGGATCCGGATTTGAGCAGCCCTACTGGCCAGGAGGCTCGGGGAAAAAATGCAACAATTTCATGCAACCAATAAATAGTTCTGTGTCTGAATGCTATGAGTGCAATATTCACAGAAACTCCAAAAGAAGCAGTTCACTCTTCTCGTTTGTGCCGCCTGTGATCTGCTGATGCCGCTGTGTTGCCGGGTGTTTGCCTACTCTCCTTGCAAAGTGCTGACAAGTGTGTACATTGCTACAAAACTTCACTCCTGCTGATGGGAGAGATATGGTAACCAGGGTTCGTTCTAGCCACTATGGGCCTCAGGTAAAAAAAAATCCTGGGGGACACCCTGACACATTCATGTAAAAAAGGAGATTGCTACTTGATTCCAATAGTAAAATATCGGTAAGCTCTACTGTCTACTGTCTTATTAATAGTCCAATAGTGTTAGCGCTCAAGCGGTATCCTGGGGTTATGGATCCGATACTGTCTCTGAACCCTTCAAATTGCTCGCGATGTCTCCACATACAGTCAACCCTCAGATGAGATAAGCATAAGAGAGAAAGGGAGACAATATATAGAGTAATAACGTCAGGCACTATATGTAACCTCCACCTTGCATACAGCTCACCTCACCACTGTGTAGCACATACAGAAGTTATCTAATGCGCTCAACAGATGTGGTGGCTGCTCAATGACAAACAGCAATAAAGGCCTGTTTCATATATCCACTCGATGGATGCACCCTCTGTCCTGGCTGCAGTAGTTCCTGATTCTTGAGATCACCTCCAAGCTCATATGCATAGAGACAAACAACAGAACATAGTGCAGTATCTCAGGGTTTAATGCACCACCACCTTCTCCCTAGTGCAAACACAGCACTCCACCCCGTGGTACAGCCACCAATACACAGATGCGCTCACCAGAAATTATTACTGCTAGATTACAAACAGCATAAGTGTTTTTTGCATATATCCCACTCCTGCAGTTTCTTGTTCATCAGCTTGTCAGCCCAGTACAGCCTTAATAAACTAAACAGACGCTCCCATAGCGTAACCTACCTTTTAATAAGCAATAATTAGTAGTAGAATTCCACTCACATGTTCCACAATGATAAAAGCTTGTAATAATTAAAATCCAGCGTCCTGGATCACAGTAGCATGTGTCCTCCGAATGCCGTCCTCTAGCTCCACCCAATGCGTTTCATCCTTAGACTCATCAGGGGTTAGCGATTGGTTGGCTATCCGGAGGTTATATGTGCTTAAACACTCCCATCTACACATGAGTATTGCGGAGTGGCCAGCTCACCACGTCCTGGAACCTCCTCCCATCAGATAAATGTGCCGGATAAATGTGTTTTCTGGTTGCTTGAGACTCAGTGTTAAAAATTGGCCTAAATAATACAATACTATACCCCACTCTATATACAGTACATACCATCAGGGCCAGTTCTAGACTTTTTGCTGCCTGAGGCAGCACAATGGCACACTGGTTGGCTGTGAGTCTGTGACAAACAAACTGCTCACTGCTGCTCTCCTTCCTCCCCCCTCCTCACTCACTGTCAGACTCCTCACGCAGCACAACAAGCTGCTTTTCCCCAATGATGACCTCTTCACCTTTCTCTCCTCTCACTTCTCCTCCTACTCTGACTGCATGCTGTTAGTGTAAACACTTTATAAACATGCTGCCCCTGTAATCTCTGCCGCCTGATGCAAATGTTTCACCTTGCTTCATGAGAGAACCGGCCCTGCATACCATGAATTCTGTATTGAATATTAAAATACAGTAATAGAAAGCATATTAACCTTGGCCTACAAAAAAGCCTAACAAGTTGGCTTTCACCACTGTGAGTATTGCTGGCGAAATGTTCTGGTTGATTGAGACTTCTGGCTAGTTGAGTTCTGGATAACTGGTACACTACTGTATATAGATACATTGGGCTTGATTCACAAAGCGGTGCTAACCTACTTAGCAAGTCTAAAGGCTTTAGGCGCGCTAACCAGGGTGCTAAGTAGGTTAGCACCGGTTTTCTCAATCAGATCGCGCGCTAAGTACCGCGTGCAAAGTCTTATGCGCGCGCTAAGTCCCATAGGCTTTAATGGGCACTTCGCGCGGAGCACCCTGCGCAGTGCGCTCGTAAAGTTTTACGTGCATAAAGTTTTACGTGCGAAAAGCTCGTTTAGACGTGCTAAGCGGGTTTTCACAGGCGTGCTAACAGTTAGCACCGCTTTGTGAATCAAGCCCATTGTTTTTTCTTAGAAGGAAATGTGTTATTTTTTTATCTGTAAAGTCTGTATAGTAGCAGGTTCTTCATTCTACTTTACTGTGCACATTATACCATCTAGCAAAAGTATTCTAGCAAAAGTATTCGGCCCGTTGAAGTTTTCCACATTTTGTCATACTACTGCCACAAACCTGAATCACTTTTATTGGAATTCCACGTGAAAGACCAATACAAAGTGGTGTACATGTGAGAAGTGGAATGAAAATCATACACGATTCCAAACATTTAAAAAATAAAATAAAAGTGGGGCGTGTGTAATTATTCAGCCCCCTGAGTGAATACTTTGTAGAACCACCTTTTGCTGCAATTACAGCTGCCAGTCTTTTAGAGTATGTCTCTACCAGCTTTGCACATCTAGAGACTGAAATCCTTGCCCATTCTTCTTTGCAAAACAGCTTCAGCTCAGTCAGATTAGATGGACAGCATTTGTGAACAGCAGTTTTCAGATCTTGCCACAGATTCTCGATTGGATTTAGATCTGGACTTTGACTGGGCCATTCTAACACATGGATATGTTTTATTTTAAACCATTCCATTGTTGCCCTGGCTTTATATTTAGGGTTGTTGTCCTTCTGGAAGGTGAACCTCCGCCCCAGTCTCAAGTCTTTTGCAGACTTCAAGAGGTTTTCTTCCAAGATTGCCCTGTATTTGGCTCCATCCATCTTCCCATTAACTCTGACCAGCTTCCCTGTCCCTGCTGAAGAGAAGCACCCCCGGAGCATGATGCTGCTGCCACCACCATATTTGACAGTGGGGATGGTGTGTTCAGAGTGATATGTAGTGTTAGTTTTCCGCCACACATAGCGTTTTGCATTTTGGCCAAAAAGTTCAATTTTGGTCTCATCTGACCAGAGCACCTTCTTCCACATGGTTGCTGTGTCCCCCACATGGCTTGTGGCAAACTGCAAACGGGACTTGTTATGCTTTTCTGTTAACAATGGCTTTCTTCTTGCCACTCTTCCATAAAGGCTAACTTTGTGCAGTGCACGACTAATAGTTGTCAAATGGACAGATTCCCCCACCTGAGCTGTATAACTCTTCAGCTTATCCAGAGTCGCCATGGGCCTCTTGACTGCATTTCTGATCAGCGCTCTCCTTGTTCGGCCTGTGAGTTTAGGTGGATGGCCTTGTCTTGGTAGGTTTAAAGTTGTGCCATACTCCTTCCATTTCTGAATGATCGTTTGAACAGTGCTCCGTGGGATGTTTAAGGCTTTGGAAATCTTTTTGTAGCCTAAGCCTGCCTTAAATTTCTCAATAACTTTATCCCTGACCTGTCTGGTGTGTTCTTTGGTCTTCACGGTGTTGTTGCTCCCAATATTCTCTTAGACAACATCTGAGGCCGTCACAGAGCAGCTGTATTTGTACTGACATTAGATTACACACAGGTACATTCTATTTAGTCATTAGCACTCATCAGGTAATGTCTATGGGCAACTGACTGCACTCAGACCAAAGGGGGCTGAATAATTACGCACTCCCCACTTTGCAGTTATTTATTTGTAAAAATGTTTGGAATCATGTATGATTTTCGTTCCACTTCTCACGTGTACACCACTTTGCTCTTTCACGTGGAATTCCAATAAAATTGATGTTTGTGGCAGTAATATGACAAAATGTGGAAAACTTCAAGGGGGCCGAATACTTTTGCAAACCACTGTATATGTTACAGATGTTTGCCTAACACAATTCACAGATGTGTGCTTCCCTGGTACAGATAGCACAATGCAGTGATTCTAATGAAGGCAACTGCATGTGGGCTGAGTGCTTATCATAACAGTGACAGAGAAAATAATCAGTGTATCTGCACTTTGCAATGTACAGATAAGACATTTACGGTTCACATGCACATAGATATGCATTCTAGAATACATTTAAACTGGGCCTGAACTGATTTTAAACATTTCAATATAACAGTCAAGTTGTGGGGGGGTGTCAAACTCAAATACATTGTGGGCCAAATGTGAAAACTGGGACCAAGCCATGGGCCAACCTCAATGTCTAGTGGATACCTTCCTCCATTTAGAGTTTCTTGATGTCAAGTGTCCCTCTCCTACCAATCCCTGTACAGTTCCCTGGTGTCTAGTGCCCTCCTCCCTCCCCTATACAGTTCCCTGGTGTTTAATGGCTCCACTCCCTCCGCTATACAGTTACCCGGTGTCTAGTGGCCCTCTTCCCTCCCCTATACAGTTCCATGGTGTCTAGTGACCCCACATACAGTTCCCTGGTGTCTAGTGCCCCCCATACAGTTCCCTGGTGTCTAGTCCCCCCTATACAGTCCCCTGGTGTCTAGTGGCCCTAATCCCTCCCCTATACAGTTCCCTGGTGTATCGTGCCCCCCCATACAGTTCCCTGGTGTCTCGTGCCCCCCCCCCCCCCTCATACAGTTCCCTGGTTTCTAGTGCCCCTCCTCCATACAGTTCCCTGGTTTCTAGTGCTCCTCCTCCCTCCCTTATACAGTTCCTTGGTGTCTAGTGCTCCCCCGTATACCGTTCTCTGGTGTCTAGTGCCCTCCTTTCCTCCACTTTACAGTGTCCTTGTGTCTAGTGACACACCCTGCCTCTCCTATACAGTTATCTGGTGTCTAATGCTCCCCTCTCTTCACTATACAGTTTATTGGTGTCTAGTGCCCTTCTCCCTCCCGTATATAATTTCCTGGTGTCTAGTGGCCCCTCTTGCTTCCATATACATTTCCTGGTGACTCGTGGGCCCCTCTCCCTTCACTATGTGATTATATAGTGTCAACGCTTAGCCATACATGCTTAACACTCAGGAGCTTGCGGGTCAAACATGATGCAAAGTGGGGAAACTACTTGGGGGCCAAATTTGATGACAATGGCCTCAATTCACTAAGCAGCTTAGACTAGTCTACTTATGGCTTTTTGTCTACTGATGGTTTGGTGTAATGTTTTAGACTTGTTTTTAGACCTGGTCTAAACATTCGGTAATTAAAACAAGTCAGTAAGCAGGGGAAATGGTCAAAAGATGCAATTCACAAAGGTAAACAAGAAGTAGCCACACCCACTTTTTCTGACAGAGATTAGACCAGCTGTTTTCTGTAGGTAAAGTAATTCTGTGAGGTATTTTAGATGTGAGGATGGAACGTTTTGAATTAATTATGCAGGAGTTTAATTGTATCCAGAGCAGAGCTCATTAGAGGAGAAGGATGTCAGTCTTAGCAACTCGTTTGTGAATTGCATCTTTTGATCATTTCCTCTACTTTACCGACCTAATTACAGAGTGTTTTAGACCAGGTCTAAAACATTCGGTAGTTATTACTGAATTCCCCTTTGAGGCAACTGATTTACACCAAACCATCAGTAGACTAAAAACTATCAGTAGACTTGTCTAAACTGCTTAGTGAATTGAGGCCATTGCAAAGAGGCTTGCACTGATTGACTTTTTCAGAACTTCCCCTGCAACCTGTTTGCCAGCACATATGGCTATCTACACTGGGGGGGGGCTACCTAATATTGGGGGCACATTTGGCAATTCTACACGGGGGGGCTTCCTAATACTGAGGGCACATATAGCTATCTACTGGAGTGAATTCTGGGGTTGTAGAAGAGACCCAGTGGGGAAGATTTTTTCAATGATCCTCTCCGCTGATCTGATGACCCTCTGTAGTTTGTGTCTGTCACTGGTGGTGGAGTAGATCGCCAGAAGCTCCTGGGCCATGTCGAATTTCTTCAGTTGGCGAAGGAATAATAATCTCTGCTGGGCTTTCCTCTGGGTTGAGGTGGTGTTGTCCTTCCAGCTCAGGTCGTTGGAGATGGTAGTGCCCAAAAAACGGACTGTTTCAACTTCTGTGCCATCAGTGTGGATTGGAGGTGAAGTGGGGGCATGCTCTGAACCCAAGCTTCTCCAGCAACTTATATTGCAATAGCATCACCCCACACTTGTGCTCCCATGGGCTGAAATTCAAAAAGATCGAGGCACAGATCACCCTCTACAACTTACATGGCCAAGCGCTGCTGCCATGGCCCAGCAAGCATGGCACCCTTGGGCTCCTCTTACTCGGGAGCCTCAACTGCATCTCACATGCGCTCTCGTGCTGAAAAGCCCGAACACTCTCCACGTGAATCCAGACCGTCAGACACCAGTCAGGAATGGACACCTAAGGGCTCCTTAATGCTTAATAAATTAAAAGAGGAGACAAGGGCTTAGGACTTTTTCCTCTTTAATAGAGCTTCAGCCCTGGAGAAGCACAGTGAATCAGGCCAGTGAATGAAGAAAAGATGTCAGAAGCTGGAGAAATAGACCACACCGAAATAAAATTGAATCTTTTTTTTCTATTCCATAATTAAATTCCTGTCTAACTGGAAGAAAGCTGTATTTTAGTGATTGGTTCACTCTAATGACCCATTTATTTGTGGCAGTTGCTGTTTTTACTTTAGTGATCTTTAATTAATCAAGAGTGAATTTCCCGGAAATGAAGGAGACGTTGACACTTCTGACCACAATAAGTTCAGACAGCAGCAGTGTTCACTTTCCCACATTGCTGAGGACACTCTATGAAACATGTATATGTAGGAGCCAGCAATCTTCTGCTCGGCCTTATACTCCAGTCACATTGCATTGTGCTGCATTAGGATGACGGTTGCCATACCGATAGCAGGATGAAGACGCTTGTGACTGATGTGCTACCTGCTGTGGTGAACAATACAATGAGATACCACGGAGTGAGGAGAGCGGGCCAACAATTTGCAGAAGAAGCTTATTTCCCTGGGCTGCATATCTAGGGTCATCCCTTGTGCTGGCAGTCAGCATGGCCTCTACAGAACACGGCAATCTGTTTCACATGGTGAGCTTTTACATGCTGATGGTGCATGCAGGATTCACCGTGATTAGTGCGATATTTAGCATGCTAAGTTATTTAAAGGGGAACTTCAGCCTAAACAAACATACTGTCATTAAGTTACATTTGTTATGTTAAGTAAAATAGATAGGTAATATAATCTCTTACCCACCCTGTTTTAAAAGAACAGGCAAATGTTTGTGATTTCATGGAGGCAGCCATCTTTTTCTTGGGTCAGCCATCTTTTTGGTTGAAAGGAGGTGACAGGGAGCATGAGACACAGTTCCAATTGTCCTGTGTCCTGATCACTCCTCCCAGCTGCATACGCTAGGCTTCAAATCTCAAATTAGAGAAAAAAACCCAGCAGAACGGGAACAACAACATCAGAAATCCCATCATGCTTTGCACAGCATCAGGGGAAAAATCCCGGGCAATTTTCTTCTGTGCAGCTAAAAATAAGGCTTGGGTAAGAAAAACAAAGTTGTGATGCTGTGAAACAGTTAAAGAAACACCAAGGCTTTTCAGTGCTGCTGAGTAGATTTTTAGTCTGGAGGTTCACTTTAACATGAGGTTGATTCACTAACCTAAATAGTGCGAGTAACCTCCGATTACATCAGTGTGCCTTAATTTTATGTCTGTAGATGCTAGTGGAAGCATAGCATGCGTAAGTAAGGAGCGCAAGCTATGCTGCGGTAGTGCAGCATAGCAAGCTCTGCACACTTACTCACGCTCCTTCTAATTAACGGCCTCTCCACTGAACCCGCCCTGAGCCCCGACGGGTCCAGTGGCTTTCTAGGACATGATCCTGGCTCTTTTATTGGCCCAATAGGCTGCCTGTCACTCAAAAGGCAGCCTATTGGGCCAATCAACATGCAGGGATCACGTCCTAGAAAGCCACTGGAAAGCCAGCGGAGCAGCCGTTAATTAGAGGGAGCGCGGGTAAGTTAGCAGCGCTCGTTATGCTGCACTACTGCTCCTTACGCACGCACGCTACACTGCCACTAGCGTGCGCAGCGTGCAGAGACTTAAAATTAAGGCACGCTGAAGGTTACTCGCACTGTTTAGGTTAGCGAATCAACCCCCATGCCTTTTAAGGAGGCTGGAGAGCTTAGCTCTAGCCACCTACTAGACCTTATGATAATAGGAATCTTAGGGGCCCACTTGAGCGGTTTCAGACGCAATTTCTGCTTTCGAAGAATCACCAGCGATTCCCAAGGGATTGCAATTTGCCTCATTTTGGAGCGATTTCATTCAGGGAATGCAGGGTCCAAAATCGCATTCCCTGAAATTGCTCTTAAAATCTTTCAGTGTTTAGTGCAAAAATCGCTATAAAAGACGCTACTGAATTTTTTTTCTAGTACTTCTAGAACTAAGGGAAGTACTGTTTTTGTTGCCTAGAGCAGTGAAATCATTTGAAATCAAATAGAGATGGTATAAAGGTTTTACTTACATATTTGCATTGAGATTACAATGCTGGGTGACCTGGGTATCAGGATAAAAGTTGTACTACAGTCTGGGATAACATACAGTAAAAACTTGTTTCTTCATCCCTTATTGGCAATGTCGTTGCTATAAGTAGTTTTATCCAAAAGTATAATTAGCTTTGTAAAAATAATAATAATAATAATGTGTTAAGCCCCCTCTACACCATTCAATTTCAGGCGCAATCAATCGAATTTGATTTGATCGAATTCGATTAGATCGATTAAATCCGATATGTCTGATCGGGATTCAATCGATCGTGTGATCGATTTGCATTAAAAACTAGCCAAAATCGATCACATGATCAATCGAATCCCAATCAGATATGTTGCATTTAATCGATCTCATCGAATTCGATCCAATTGATCGCGCCTGAAATTGAATGGTGTAGAGGGGGCTTTAGGAAGGAGAAGGGGAAACAGCTGTTTGATGGGGAACAGCACTGAAAACACAAATACAGGTAAAAGTTCTGTTGCAAACAGTAGAATATTGGTAATAGCACATAACCAGTATCCTATCAGCATTATTTGCCTCCCAAATTAACTTGCATATACATTGAATGCACTTCTACCTTGAAATTTTTAAATATGCTAATTTTGTGGCTGAAATGCTGGACCTTTGGATACAATACTTTCTGAGCTCTATTTAAAAAAAATGTCAAACAGCCTGTTTTCCAGAGAAATGACTCAAAGGGTACCTGATCTGAAATGTGACATGATGCGATAAACATAGGTACATATACTAATACTAAGAAATCGCCTGAAGTCCAAAAAAGCAGTGAAACAGAAAATATAATTTAGTCTAATGTCCTGAAAAGTAAATAAAAGGCAAAACACTTTGATCTAGCTGAGGAAACAATACTGATAAGGTTTTAGTGCTGAAAGGTTCAAAGAATAATTACCGTACGTCTCTTTGTTTTTCAGCTCAACAAAGCAGGTTTTACATGAGACTGTCAAGGCTGCTAGGGACGGCTCACACTTGTTTTAAAAACGTATCTGTAGGAACCCCGCACCAAGGTGAGAAATGTGATACATGTGGCCTACTTCCCCTCATAGAAAGCCCTGTAGAAGTGCGTGTGCTGTAATAATGGGGCCACCCTCTTACTGAAGACATTGGCAAGACTTAGTTATTATTATTATTTATATAGTGCCGGCATCTTCCACAGCGCTGTACAGAGTATATATTGTCTGGTCACTTAACTGTCCCTCAGAGGGGCTCACAGTCTAATCCGTCCATAGTCATATGTCTATATCATGGAGTAATAGTATTATAGTCTAGGGTCAATTTAGGGGAAAGCCAATTAATTTATCTGTATGTTTTGGGATGTGGGAGGTAACCAGAGTAATACACCCCACCTTGTTGGCCTGGAGTTGGACCTCAGGCAGCCAAGCCTCATAGATACTGTGAAAAGGAAAAAAGGCGATCTGCTGCACTGGCGTTCTAAAAGTCCGATTTTTATTGAAGAATAGATCAACTGGACATGCACAATAACTCACGCGTATCGGAGCCTCACAATCGCTCCTTAGTGACTAAGGAGCGATTGGAGCGGGGTGCGGGCTTCCTACGGATAAGTTTTTAAAACAAGTGTGAACCGTCCTTAACAGACTTGACAGTCTCATGTAAAACCTTCTTTGTTGAGCTGAAAAACAAAGAGACGTACGGTAATTATTCTTTGAACTTTTCAGCACTAAAACCTTATCAGTATTGTTTCCTCAGCTAGATCGAGGTGTTTTGCCTTTTATTTACTTTTCAGGACATCAGACTAAATTATATTTTCTGTTTCACTGATTCTTTGGACTTCAGCGATTTCTTAGTATTAGTACTGATCCAGCTGATCTATTCTTCAATAAAAATCAGACTTTTAGAACGTCAGTGCAGCAGATCACCTTTTTTTAGGTAACCAGAGTGCCTGGGGGAAACTCACCCAGACACGGGGAGAACATACAAACTCTGTGCAGATAGTGCCCTGGCTCGGATTCAAACCGGGGACCCAGCACTTCAAGGCAAGAGCGCTAACCACTACGACACCATACTGCCCTAATTTGATGTAATTTCTACAGGGGGAAGAGGGGGTTACATTTTGGGTAAAGACGGGTGGGGTGAGTATAAACGTGTGAAAGAAATTAGGCCCCCTGAGTGACAAGAAAGGAGACAAAGAATTCCTGACCTCCATCTTTGAAACAAAGATAAAAGAGTTACAATTTTAGTAACCTGGAAACTTTGCTTCAAAACGTATTAGTGAAGCGCAGAAGCCAATTAGCATCCATCAGAGCAAGAGAGAGAGAAAAGAAAGTCCAGCCAACCTGTGGAATTATTTCTATCGGTATTTACAATACCCGTAACACTCCCTCTTTACAAATAAGTATAGTCATTTATTTACAAAATGTTTTATAAAACACAGTATCTATGCCTAATAATCATCTTTTCAAGGGAGTGAAAAAAAATAAATCTTTTGTTAAAAGACCAGTGAATGAGAAATTCAAAACAAGGAACGGATAAGCATCTGGCTGAGCGTGCAAATTCAATCTGACAAGTAAAGGAAATCGTGAGAAAACAAGGAGAAAAAAAGAGAGAGAAGTGAAGGGAAAAAAGTAACTCTTGTATCTCTCGTACAGTTTCTTAACTTCGTAAAACCTAAAACCAAGAGTAATCATACGACGTAATAGAAAAAGAACGTTAAAAAACAAAACAAAAAGAAAAACATTGGTCATGGATCTGTTGGTTTAACCCTTTAAGATGGAGATTCTTGTGAAAAAAAAAATAAGCAGATTAATGTGTTCCAGGCCTCCCTAAGTACTGAAAAAGGTTAAGGCCTTTTCATCACGTTCTTTTCTGGGAAGGCTCTGTAGACACAATAGGGATTACAAGTCTCTTTGATGAAGTCTCCCTCATTTGAACCTGTTTCTCTTTCCCCCATGAAACTAAAGATAATCTCCCTGAAATGAACATTTCCCCTTTTGAATGATGGCTCAGACAAATGATAAGGGTTGAAAAAGCAGAGACACACTGACAAAAGGAAAGCAAAAACATCCAAAAAGTAAAAGCAGAAGATTAGGTATTATGACATCCCATTGAAATGCACGGTGGACTACTCCGAGGAAAGCAAAAGGAGTCGTCTCTGAGAGTTTACAGACTTGGCAAATGGCTGGCTTCCAGTCCAGTGTCACTTCATCCATCCTCGGACAATGTATTTATCACTGATATTATCATCGGTATTATTATTCGCAATTACTTGATAAAATAGATGTTTCCTGTGGACCTTTACTTCCTGTTCGGAGGGAAATTATCTTTAATGTAGCTAATTTCCTGGCTGTCGTTCTGATTCTCTGTCTCTAATGCTGGGAACAAACGTTACGTTTTTTCATTAGATAGATGCGTTCGATTGATAAATTCCATCATGTCCGATATATTCCTCTCGATCGCTCGATTCCTTATAAAAGTGAATGGAAAAAGATATGGAAAAAAAAATCGAGAATCGAACGGAGAATCGAACGGGACAAACGTATCATGTGTTCCCAGCATAAGAACGAGTAGGACTATTAGGTAGAACAGCGAGGAGAATGCCAGCGCATACCACTAAGGCTGCATCTGAAATGACCACCAGCTCAGTGTGTAGCACCTAAATAGATTTTCTGCACACTTCGCATTCAATTCAGATGCAAATCATATGCAAATCTGCTACTACTTATCATGCAAACAGGAAACTCAGAAGGAGGGGCTGGGAGCAGCTAACCTGACAGTTACATAGTTACAAAGTTAAGGAAAGGTGGGGGGAAAGGCTGCACATCCCTAAACACATGCTGCAATTGAATGGTTAATCGCACAGGCATACACCGCCTCTGCCAGACTGAAAAATGCATGCCCTGCATCCAAGACAAGTGCTAACATCTATTAAACTAGGAGGAACTTTAGCTTCCAATATGGTTTGCATGCAAAGTATATTATACTAGACACTTGCGCCACGGTGAGGCAGACCTCCGAGCAAGTGACCTAACCTAAATTTAAAACCTTGGGAGCAGCTAAGCAAAAAAATGTGTAACTTACATTTCGTAGAAAAGCGAGGAGAACGCCAGCGCATACCACTAAGGCTGCATCTAAAAGGACCACCAGCTCAGTGTGTAGCACCTAAATAGATTTTCTGCACACTTCGCATTCAATTCAGATGCAAATCATATGCAAATCTGCTACTACTTATCATGCAAACAGGAAACTCAGAAGGAGGGCATGCATTTTTCAGTCTGGCAGAGGACTATTAGGTGCCCACATTATTCTGGCCATGCTAGCAGCATGCTTCTTTCAGGTGTGTGGCTGGATAGTGTTAGTTTAGGGCTCTGCCTCTGACACAGGAGACCTGGGTTCAAATCTTGGCTCTTCCTGTTCAGTAAGCTGCACCTATTTAGCTAGGAGTTCTTGGGCTAGACTCCCTAACACTGCTACTGTCTACAGAGCGCCCCCTAGTGGCTGCAGCTCAATTAAAAAATGTTATATGTCTTGTCTTGTCACTACTGCAGGCAAAAGGATCAGCAGGAATGCCAGGGAAATGGCATTCTATTTCAGATTTTATTGATTTAAAAAAAGAAATGTGAATAACATATACAAATTTGTTGCTGACAAAGCCTGTCAATTCCACAGTAATGTGTCAAGACAAGAGCACAATCTGCTACATCGGTGTCTGGACACACACAAAAATAGTAATTACACTTTGTTGAGTGATCGAATGTCATGGTTACTGTCTGTATATATAAAGGACAACTGTATTAAGAGGTATATGGAAGCTGCCATATTTATTTACGTTTAAGCAATACCAGTTGCCTGGCTGTCCTGCTGATCCTCTGCCTCTAATACTTTTAGCCACAGACCCTGAACAAGCATGCAGCAGATCAGATGTTTCTGACATGATTGTAAGATCTGACAAAATTAGCTGCATGCTTGTTTTGGTGTGATTCAGACACTACTGCAGCCAAATAGACCATCAGGGCTGCCAGGCAACTGGTATCACTTGAAAGGAAAGAAAAAAAAAGTGTAAAAAGGTCAGAAGTATAAAGGAAAATTGGCATTCTATAAAATGAAACAAATATGGCAGCCTTCATATCCCTCTGACTACAGCGTCCCTTTCAGCTAAGTAGTTTCAGAACGACTTGGATCTACCCCAGCCTAATTGTTATAACCGTATGCGTTTATCAAGTATGTTTACCATCTTCCACACTGCTTTACACAGTATATAATAATGTAACTGTCTCTCTTAGAGCAGCTCACAACAGGCAGAGACGCAGCGGAAGCTGTCGCCGAAAGTTTCGTCCCCCCGCCGGAAGCTCCCTTCTGCCTGTGGGTAGCTGTCGCTAGTCCGCACATACGCACTCAGTACGCGTGGTGGACTAGCGACAGTTGCGGAGACAAAAGTTCTCGGCGATTGAACTTTTCAATCGCACGGCAACTGCTGTCTCCGGCGACAGTTCGGGGTGCGCGCCTCATACACACGGGGCAACTGTCACCCAGACTTGCGCGTGCCACGTGTTTGTGGCGACAGTTGTGCCCCGTGTGTATGAGCCTTAAAGAAAACCTGAACTGAACATTAAAATTCAAAATAAACATACACGAGTCATACTTACCTCCTGTGTAGTCTACGCCTCAATCTATTTTTCCTCTTCTGCATCCTGTTTGTCCACTGTGCTCAATGGAATTCTCCGTCCTCCATTTTGAAAATGGCCATTACCTCATAACAGCTTTCTGGTCAGCACACTGTTTAACTGTAACATCGCCCTCTTGAGCCATAGGGAAACATGGACACATCAGTTCTCCTCTCAGCTGTAACTGACAGCTGCTGATATATAACTGACAGCAACTGATATATTTCAGTTCTGACAAAATGTTGTCAGAACTGGAAGGCATCATTATAAGAAGAAAATGGCGAGCTTCTGAGAGGAACTGATAGCAAGGTAACTATGTAATGTCCATTTGAAGTTACCTCATGTGTTTATTTTAAATAATTTTACTCAGTACAGGTTCTCTTTAAAGCAAGATTTGTTTACCTGCCAGATGGAAGACTGGTCCATAATGAACAAGTCTATAGAGATCTAACATATCAGTGTTTGAGTAATTTGAAACAATTATCACAGCAGGGTTAACCTCTCTAACCTGAAAACTCTGCACTTTGTCTGATGTTACAGTACTTTTTTCTTAGCAGATAAAGACGTTTCCTATGTAAGCAGATCTCCATGTAGCTCTGCTTGTTTGGACACTAAATAAGTATACCTTCTAATGCCAATACCTAATATATATATATTCTACAAAACTTTTTAGGGCCCTTTCACACTAGAGGGCTTTTCTGCTTTTTAGCGCCACGGGCCAAAGTTGGCGTTTTCCAAGGTAAAAGGGAAGTCCATAGACTTTCATCTTACCTTTCACATCTAACGCCGCGTTTTGGAGCGTTGCGTTTCAACGCTCCCAGGAGCTTTTTTAGGGTTGACCTTCAAAATGCCTGCAGCCAAAACGCAGCGTTTTAGCCTTTTACCGCTGCCTGTAGTGTGAAAGAGCCCTTAACAATTCATGCATTGTTTACCTTGACTGCTCTCTGGCCGGGTCTTAAAGGGACTCCGAGCAGTGCAGAAACTATGGAAAGATGCATATCATTTTAAAGCTCTCTTTCTCCTCTTTCCAATGATATATAAACCGCCACCCTATGCCTTTTAATTTTCGCTATTTTCGCGATTGAAATTGCCGCGACCGCGATTTCAATCGCAAAAATAAAGAAAACTAAAAGGCGTAGAGCGACGATTTAGATGTCGCCAGAAAGAGGAGAAAGAGGGCTTTAAAATGATATCCATCTTTCCATAGTTACATTGTATTACACAGGCCGACTTTTTCTGCTGAATGGAGCTGCTGACACTGGGAAAAGTATCGTCCGGTGTAATACAAGTAACTATGGAAAGATGGATATCATTTTAAAGCTCTCTTTCTCCTCTTTCTGGCGACACCTAAATCGTCGCTCTATGCCTTTTAGTTTTCTTTATTTACGCGATTGAAATCGCGGTCGCGGCAATTTCAATCGCGAAAATAGCGAAAACTAAAAGGCGTAGGGTGGCGATTTATAGATCATTGGAAAGAGGAGAAAGAGAGCTTTAAAATGATATGCATATTTCCATAGTTTCTGCACTGCTCGGAGTCCCTTTAAAGAATTTGACTCATTTGCATTAAAAAAAAAAAAAACCACATCACTGGAAGCTGACATTTTTTTTTCAAAATGGAGATTTAGAATCAACTGATGCAACAGGTGGATAAGGCACATCAATAATGTATAAAATCTTGTTAAATTCTGGAAACAATACACATGTTTTGCATTGCTAGAATGCATTACTCAAGTGAGCTACCAAAGTATACTGTGTGCATGGGAAATAAGGAATTTAGAAATAATGACGTTTGTTTCTAAATTCCTTATAGTGATAATATACCGTAACTGCTGCAAATTGGGCGATATGGCAATGTAAGGTTTCAGGATTCTCCTTTAAAAGATTAGAGCATTCTTAAAAAATAAAAAATGAACTTCTTTGAAAGCATCGACTTGTAGTATTGCACAAGCCTTTTGGTGAATAGATGGCTCAATAGTGCCGGACTTTTCTGTCACTTTGTCTTGAGCATCACTGGGACTGTTACCACCTTTGCTTTTGTTTAATACTACAGGCTTACTGACCCTGTCTGTGTGCCTGTGGATTCTTTTGTTTTACATAAAAATTAACTAGGCCATGTTCCTTTTTCTGCCTAAAAGAGTTAAACATTCAGGTATGCAAATGACAGTTTCTCTCGAGTCAGGACCTAGACCAGCGATGGCGAACCTATGGCATGCAAAGCCGTCTCTGTTGGCACACGTGCTGCGTCCCATCGCCACCGCTGACTGGCTGGTGACTGCACGCCTGGAGCTGGAGGCTCAGTTTGCGGTGGGGGCAGGGCGCCCAGACCGGGAGTAGTGCCGGAGGGGGGGGGGGGAGAGGTGCGACTTCTTCTTTGTTCTCCTTGAGCCCCCCTCTGGTCACCATGCTCCTCCATGGCGCTGCTGCTGCAGGTGAAAAAGTCTCACACTCACCTTCCTTGGCTCCAGGCTCCATCAGACGCTAGAGGTCCAGGTCCACGATGTCTCTTTTGCTTTGCGGCTCGCACTACTTCCTGATTCCGTGTAAGCGGCAGTGCAGAGGAGACATGGTAGACCTGCAGCTCTAACATCTGATGGAACCCGGAGCCAGGGAAAGTGAGCGTGAAGCTGCTTATAATGCAGCGGCAGCGCTATGGAGGATCAGGGTGACAGGAGGGGGACCCCGATGTGCGTTTACCACCCCACAGCAGCCCTCAGCAGCAGCCCGTGGAAGCCACACACCCCACAGCAGCAGCACCACCTTGGCAGAGCTGGGACAAGGTCCTCCAGCACCCAAGGCTGAGACCCCAAAGTGCGCCCCTCCAATTCTGCCACCCCAGTCATCACACACTGATTGCTATTAGACTAAGAGGCACCACAGGGCCCACAACCTCCCCAACACCTTAATATGTAGTTATCTGGCTTGCAGTCACTGCCATGTATCCCCTTTTCCTATTTCTTTCTGCTTCAAACACAATTAGGAATGACAGCTGAATGAATTCTGCGCCCCCTCTTACACTGCGCCCTGAGGCTGGAGCCTCTCCAGCCTATGCCTCGGCCCTGCACCTTGGAGATACTCTCCCACCCACCCCACAGTAGCAGCAGTCCCTTGAAGTTACGCACCCACCAATCCCTCAGCAGCCCCTTGAAGTTACCCTCCCACCCACCTCACATTGGCAGCAGCCCCTTGTAGTTACACTCCCACCCCACAGCAGCCCTTTGGAGTTACCCTCCCACACCACAGCAGCCCCTTGAAGTTACCCACCCATCCCACAGCAGCTCCTTGAAGTTACCCACCACACAGCAGCCCCTTGGAGTTACCCTCTCACCCACCCACCCCACAGCAGCCCCTTGGAGTTACCATTCCCCCCATCCAACAGCAGTACTTGGAGTTACCATTCCCCCCACCCCACAGCAGCCCCTTGAAGTTACCATTCCACCCACCCCACAGCAGCCACTTGGAGTTACCATTCCCCCCCACCCCACAGCAGCCCCTTGGAGTTACCCTAGCACAGCAGCCCCTTGGAGTTACCCGCCCACCCCACAGCAGACCATGTAGCCACCCTCCCCACATCAGAGCACGTAAATACAGTAGCCCATGGAGCCCCCCACAGCAGTCACCCGCGTGTATCAAAAAAGGGCGAGTGGAAAAAAGGGCGCGGGGTATAGCTGAAATTGTAAGTTTTAATGCAAAACCATATTTTTCGTTTAAGAGGTTGTAAACGAAAATTTAGTGCTAAATAGGTTAAATAAACGGAAATGAAATGGCAAAATAACGTCTATAACAACAAACAAATTCTGAAAAAAAACATCAAATTGCGTCTATAACAAAAACGATATTTACACTTGTATTAAGCATAGCAATGCAATGGTAGGTTTTACAGATATTTTACTGTAATTATACCTAACTGTAGGCTCACACAAATCTCTCCCTATCCCTAACCCCTAGACCCCCTCTTTGTTTAAATATACATAATTTAATAAATTGTATATATTAGATATATTGTGCTGTAACTATACTTAACCTTACTCTCACACAGAGCCTTCCCTGTACCTATCCCTAACCCCTAGACCCCCTGGTGGTGCCTAACACTAAGACCCCCCTGGTGATGCCTAACCCTAAGACCCCCCTGGTGGTGCCTAACCCTAAGACTCCCCTGGGGGTCCCTAAACCTAAGCACCCTCCTAGTGGTGCCTAACCCTAACCACCCCCTGGTTGCGTATATATTATACTGTAACTATACCTAACCCTCCCTGTACCTATCCCTAACCCCTAGACCCCCCTGGTAATGCCTAAACCTAACCATCCCCACCGCACAAACACCCTAAACACATATAAACAATAATATATTTAATCCTTAAAATACTTCTCTACAAATAACATGAATAAAATAATTTATCTTCTCTACAAATAACGTGAATAAAATAATTTATATATTTGTAATAGAATAAACAGCCTTAAAATAGCCTTAAAATCACATATACATTAATATTATGAATAGAGAAAAGTATATATAAATATATACATTACAATCGATAGCCTTACAATCATGTACGCATTAGAAATCTTAAAATAACAGTAATATTAAAAGCGATATTTTAGTAACTATAATCAACGCATTATAAGTGTAAAAACAAAGTTAATACCAAAAGCGATGTATTTCTAATACAATAAGGTTGAAAACAGTATTTAAGCATTATACATATGAAAACAAATTTTTAAATGATCAAAGAAGTGTAAACGAAAATTTAGTTGTTATACTTTTGTAAGCGACATTTTAAAACTAAAAAATAAGTTAAAACTGATATAAGCGAAATTTAAAAACGAAAAAATAAGTATAACACAAACTCAAAACGAACTTGTAAACGATATTTGTCATAAACTTTATTTTGTAAACCAAAACTTTTGTTAACACGATCCCTGTAACTGCTATTTCTCGGGCGCCCTTTTTTCCTGTCGGGCGCCGAATAGCCGATATTTTGCATTGCAGTCTATGGCGGCGCCCTTTTTGTCCACTATCCCTGTGCGCCCTTTTTTACTAGCCCGGCAGTCACCCACCCCAATCTGTCGCACAATATGTCATTAACTGTCGGGAGGGGGGGGGGGGGGGGGGGAAGGTGGCACTTTGCGATAGACAAACGACTTTTGGGCTGCAGTTTGGGCACCCGGTCCCCAAAAGGTTCGCCATCACTGACCTAGACTATAGTGTAACCCTCACTGATAAGGGATTACAGGAATAAAACTCTTTCCTGTAAGAAAAGAGTGCAGGGAGTACCGTAGATAAAAAAAAGTCAGTAGTTCATATATTTTAGCTCTAGGAAACTGAAAGACTGTGTGGAAGACTATGCCATTCAGCTAAGACAATAAAACATTAAACCTACTTTTAAGCTTTTAGACAGAACATAAAATGTTGGGATTCTAAAAAAATCATTTTTAGGAGTATAGAAGTATTATTATAGATACAATTGTTTATCTCGTTATTTTTTTTTTTTTTAGATTATGGGATTTGACAAAGAGACACATTTATCTTTAATCGAATCTGATTAGAGATACATTTGTCTCTTTGTCGAAGCTGCCCATAAACTGCAATCCGATTCCAGCATGAAATCTTAATGGAATTGGCAGAGCCCGCCGCATCTGCACCCCAATGTATAAATGTGCCCCCCCCATGTGTGCAGTTATACATTACCTGTCCTGTGACAGCCTTTAACGGTGTCCATCCATCTCTCGGGGATTCTAACAGCCGCATACACACATACATGCTGGCAGCGCATAGGGTCTGGACTGACACCACGTGGGGGCTGCTACAAGATAGGTAATGTATAAATGCACACATGGGGGGGGGGGGGGACATTTATAAATTGCGGCGGCAGTGGGGAGAGCCTACACACTCAGCTCTTTGTCTGCTATACTGGTATTATTGGTGATTCTGCAGATCACACATAATCAGGTATAGCGTCTGCATTATTGGTGATTCTGCAGATCACCATATAATCAGACATCTGAGCTACGACACAAGACCGTTACACTCCTCTTTAAGAAGAGGGAAGCCTCTGGATCCCATAGAGGCTCCCCACGCCATCCTCCGGTCCCCTTTGCCAAGCTTGGACCCACTCCCTGAAGAAAAGGGCTTGGTGGTAGGAACATCGGGGCCGCGCTCCTCTTCAGTCACGAGTGCAGGCCCCACCTGTGCAGTAAGCTGGAGCCGCTAGTGCAGCATGGCCGCACTCGTGCCAGATGAGGAGCACAGCTTTGATGTTAAAGAGGGTCTCGGAAAGCGGCAGCAGGTGCGAGGAGGACCCAGGAAGTCTTTATAGAATGCAGAGGCTTCTTAGGTAAGTATGTCTTTCTGAACTAATCGTCTCCAGTAAAGGCTTCCAGAATCCACCATGTGTTCTTGGAAGGTTTTTTGTAGCAAAATGTTTGATTTCGTTATAAAGCAATCAAAATTTACATTTTTTTGTTTCATCGCCACATATGAAAAGTCTTGAGAAAGCCTCCATGGGAATTTCATTAAATCGCTGTTACACACACACTTGTAGACAGACTCACAGCAGGCTGCTGGCTGACTCACACTCTGGTTATCACTCTGGGCCAGGACAAGAACTGCATACTAGTAACAAAAAGAAGACTGTAAATCTGCAGACAAAAAACTAAAATCGTTCAGCAGGTTGCACTGTATAGTATTTATGTCATGCAGCAGGAGTCCTTAGAGTTTTTTTTTTAACTAAGGGTAATTCACCATTTTTGACACTCTTGGCAGTTGGACTAGGCATGAATTGGCAAAATAATACTCAAAATTTGCTGACTGTTACTAAGTACGGAATGCCTATACATTTGATCAAATAAAACAAATCCCAAATGAAACAGACCATATGCCATACAATATGTGCAGTTATCATGTCCTCTTCAGTGTTCCCCAACCCTGTCCTCAAGACCCATCAACAGTGCATGTTTTGTGGAAATCCACAGAAGTAGTTAATCAGCTCTTCAGAGACACTAATTACCTAACCTGTGCAAGTAATGCTGGGAATACACGTTTCGTTTTTGCCTTCGTTTTAGCCTTCGTTTCGATTGTGCCTTTTGTCCTTTTCGTTCCCGAAATAATTGAACGTACGGTTAATATCACCACCCACGGTTTTCGGTTTTTTTTCCGATTCTGATGGTTTCGTTTTTCCAATGATCGAAGGCTGCAAAGAAACGAAACGAAAATCCCTTTTTACAGGGACGGACTAACATAAACGAACATATAATCGATCTGAACAGCCATCAAGCCTACCAATGGCTCGATTAGATGGATAAAGAGAGATAATATCAAACATGTTCGATCACTAGTCGTTCGTTTTTGGGGTCTATTAATCGAAACTATAATGAGATTATGACTATTTTCACATACGTTTTCAACACTCGATTCGTTTACTGAACGAATCGAAGGCTAAAACGAAGGCAAAAACGAAACGTGTATTCCCAGCATAAGTGGTTTTCTGCAAAACATGTACTGGTGGTGGGCCTTGAGGATAGGGTTGGGGAACTCTGCGTCTACATAACAAATGCAGAGTGGTGGAAAGCGAGTTTCTTACAGCAGATTGTAAGTAGGGCCAAATAATGAACATAACTTAAAGGACACCTGAAGTGAGAGTGATGCTGCCATATTTATGTCACTTTAAATAATACCAGTTGCCTGGTTATCCTGTAGATCTCTTTGGCTGCAGTAGTGTCTGAATCACACACCTGAAACAAGCATCCCGCTAATCAAATTTTTGTCAGAAACATCTGATCTGCCTGTTTGTCCTGGGTCCATGGCTAAAAGTTTTAGAGGCAGAGGATCAGCAGGACAGCCAGGCAACTTGTACTTGTACAGATATCACAATACCATGACTGCACCACTGAGATAAGGAGAGCCTCCAGTATTTTCACACATGTGACCACAGCATACATCATATTTCAGCAGCTCACTGAGCTTTATTACAGGAGAACCAATTCTGAATAGATTGGAATGCTTGTAATGCTTGGTTGCAGGCTTCATAAGGTTGCAGATAAGGTTGCAGGCTGCATTATAAAAACAGAATCGTGGGTAAATTAAATTTGATTTTGTGGCTGACAATCCATCTTTAACCTATTGAGGACCAGTGATTTGATGCCAAATGGCATTAGTCGGTCCCCAGAGAGCCACCCTCCCAGACGGTCAGGAGCTGGTTAAAAAATAGAAGAGAGATCAAGAAATGATTGATGCTCACCATGTAATTTGTTCATGTTGTTTGATCCACATTGAAACTGCACATAATCATCTTTACTGCTGGAAGACATGAAAAGATGTAGACAGCATCAACTGTCATTATCTATAATCACCCCCCTAAGGGCATGTTCACACTACAAGAGCTTTTCTGAGCGCTTTGTGATTTTAAAAGCTCTTGCTAATGTTATCCTATGTGCGTGTTCACACTGGAGCGATGTAATTTTGTAAAGAATCCCTCATAGCATTGCATTAGCAAGAGCTTTTAAAATTTCTAGCGCTTAAAAAGCTCTTGTAGTGTGAATCAGCCCTAATGCTGCGATGGGCTAAAGGGTTGTTTTTTCATAGACATTGTACATAGTACATATGATAGGAACAGACAAAGATACTTGTTTCTTGGCAGTTGGAAACAGCTGTTATTTCCTACAATGCAACAAAGTTCACAGACAGGAAGCTGTCAGGACCTATACCCTGACATCACACTGTGGGAGGGGTTTCACCACAATATCAGCCATACAGAGCCCCCCTGATGATCTATTTGAGAAAAGGTAACGATTTCTTATGGGAAAGGGGGTATCAGCTACTGATTGGGATAAAGTTCAATGCTTGGTTACAGCTCCTCTTTAAAAAGACACTGAAGCGAAAAAAAAATTATGTTATTATGATTTGTATGTGTAGTACAGCTAAGAAATAAAACATTAAGATCAGATACATCAGTCTAATTGTTTCCAGTACAGGAAGAGTTAAGAAACTCCAGTTGTTATCTCTATGCAAAAAGCCATTAATCTCTACGACTTTCAAAGTCGTGGAGAGGGCTGTCTTCTGACTTATATTATCTCAACTGTAAGTGAACAGTTTTCTTTTTATCTGCCAGAGGAGAGGTCATTAGTTCACAGACTGTTCTGAAAGAATCATTTTGAATGCTGAGTGTTGTGTAATCTGCACATATTAGAGGATGATGCAATGTTAGAAAAAACACTATATACCTGAAAATAAAAGTATGAGAATATGTTCTTTGCTGCTAATCTTCTAGTAATTATTCATAGTACACAACCAATTCATTATATCATATATTTTTTTCCGCTTCAGTGTCTCTCTAAGGGCTCTGCCTCTGACACAGGAGACCTGGGTTCAAATCTCGGCTCTGCCTGTTCAGTAAGCCAGCACCTATTTCAGTAAGGAGTTTCTTGGGCAAGTCTCCTTAACACTGCTACTGCCTACTGAGTGCGCTCTAGTGGCTGCCTCACAAGCGCTTTGAGTCCGACAGGAGCGCTATACAAATACTGCAATTATTATTAATACCTCCCAAACATAAACAGAACACTCAGTTAAAGTGACCATTTGTGTTTTTACTTGATAGCCCTGGAGGTGATTGTGTTATTTTTACACGTTTCACCACCTCCTACCATCTATATCAGCCTTCACTTTGTAAGCCTTCAGTTCAATAAATAAATATATGGTCAGGGTTTAAGATATGGGAAAATGAGCTTGGATTGGAATGTGTAAATCCTCAAAAGCATTGTCATTTGGGCCACACAGGTCATTGTGTCATCTTAATTCTTCCTGACACTGGGAGTGAATGAGATGAAAAAGGATATAGGTGAACCTGGGGAATGTCCTGTTGTGTCAACAATAATTTGATGTTAATAAACAGAGGTTCAGGCATTTGGGGCACAGAGGTTTGGGGTCAGGAGAATGGATAGCACATATTGCAGTCACTGGAATCAGAGGATACAGGATGAACAGGGGTCACATGCTTGATAATGTGGAACTATATAAATAGTGCTGCTACAGGAATCGTAACGTGTGGAACATAGAGAATGGGAACTTGTGTTTTCTGCTGAGTAAACTTTATCAAGGCCTCTATATAGACATTCTTCACAGTGTGCCATGGAATGCTAACAAAACTGATCACACACTAAATTGTGAAAACATTTCCGATAAAAGTTGCATAACAGTGTGCTGCAAGTTCAACAAATGCGGCACTCTTGGCTCAGTATCCGTGTTTTCCTGACAATAATGGGCGGCATAGTGGTTAGCGCTCTTGCCTTTCCAGCACTGGGTCCCTGGTTTGAATCCCAGCCTGGTCAACATCTCCAAAGATTTTGGATGTTCTCCCCGTGGCTGTGTGGGTTTCCTCTGGGCATTTGGGTTTCCTCACACACCCCAAAACATAAAGAAAAGCTAATTGGCTTCCCCCAATAATTGGCCCTAGACTACAATAACTATACTACACCATATACACATAGACAATGGTAGGGATTACACCTCTCTACTATCACTTAGCACGCTCATACCAAGTATGATGTCACAAGATGACCTCAATGAGGTACAATATCCCAAACGGTACACACTATAACGTTCTAATACGATGTACAAAAATAAAAACGATCTGGGCTGCACGGTGGCATAGTGGTTAGCACCCTCGCCTTGCAGTGCTGGGTCCCTGGTTCGAATCCCAGCCAGGTCAACATCTGCAAGGAGTTTGTATGTTCTCCCTGTGTCTGTGTGGGTTTCCTCCGGGCACTCCGGTTTCCTCCCACATCCCAAAACATACAGATAAGTTAATTGGCTTCCCCCTAAAATTGGCCCTAAACTACAATAAATACACTACATGATACATACGACTATGGTAGGGATTAGATTGTGAGCTCCTCTGAGGGACAGTTAGTGACAAGACTATATTCTCTGTACAGCGCTGCGTAAGATGTCAGCGCTATATAAATATTAAATAATAATAATAATAATAACATAAATCTCAGGTCTGTTTGAAGTGAATCAAGTCTCTTATAAGCCGGTTCGCTCCCAACTTCAGGTCGAGCTCCACCTCTATTATGCGCTTTCTTATACTTTGTCAGCGCTCAACAGCTTTACCAAGACTTATTTCCACCACCAACACCCATTTGGTGAACGACTCACCCCAGCGAGCTCCTCTCCGCATAGCTAGGGGGGCTCATCAGTTCGGGGGGTGGAGGAGAGACGTTCAGGGAGATTGGTCCGCTTAGCAAGGGCTACAGGCCAGGCGGAGAGCTGACATGACGTCCCACAGGTACTGGCATGCTGGAGGTGAACTCTGACACCACAGGAGAGCCCTATTGAATGCCCCGCAGGCGCGATAGACCATTGTAATGGTGGTCATGAATACTCGGTGAGTCGTTCAGCAAATGGGTGTTGGTGGTGGAAATAAGTCTTGGTATAGCTGTTGAGCGCTGACAAAGCATAATAAAGTGCATAATGGTAGGGATTAGACTGTGAGCCCCTCTGAAGGACAGTTAAGTGACATGACAGCCATCTCCTCCTGGATGTCCGCTAGGTTCCTGAAACTAAATCTAGACAAAACGGAATTTATGATCTTCCCACCCCGGCCATCCACAAACCTCCCAGATGTGCATGTCACTGTTAACCACACTACCATTCGCCCTACATCTCAAGCCCGTTGTCTGGGTGTCACCCTGGACTCTGCACTCTCCTTCACTTCCCACATCCAAATCCTCACAAAGTCCTGCAACTTCCACCTTCGTAACATCTGTAAGATTCGCCCTTTCCTGACCTCTGCCACCACCAAACTCTTCATCCATGCCCTCATAATTTCCCGCCTTGACTACTGCAATGCCCTGCTGTCTGGTCTCCCTATGACTCGAACAGCCCCACTGCAGTCCATGAATGCGGCAGCCAGAATTATCCACTGCTCCCATCGCTCCACCATGGCAGAATCCCTCCACTGGCTTCCTATCCAGTCCAGAATCAAATTCAAGATACTGTGTCTGACCTACAAATCTGTCCACAAAACCTGTCCAACCTACATTTCCGATCTTACTCAGAGGTACACACCTAGCCGCTCACTCCGCTCTTCCAATGAACTTCGCCTAACCGCCCCCCGCATCACCCAGTCCCATGCACGCCTCCAGGACTTCTCAAGAGCTGCTACAACACTATGGAACTCCCTACCTCCACCCATTAGGTCAGCCCCCTCCTTCAACATCTTCAAGAAAGCCCTCAAAACTCACCTTTTCACTCTGGCCTACTACCCCTCACAAGTGCTCTAAACCTACAGCTGAACTCTGGTCCCCTACCGTTCGTGTCCTTACCTCTCCCTCTAGATTGTAAGCCTTTGGGCAGGGTCCTCCTCCTTTTGTGTCCTACCTGATCATGCACCTCCATTACTGTGAACCCATGCTATGCATCTGAGTGAACCTAACTTGCCTAATCTCCATGCTCCCCTCCAGTGACTGACTAAGCATTACCTTGTACTCATACTGTGCTGTGTGATCTGGTTTTCTTGTATTCTGTATTGTCGTATTGCTGTATGTCACCCCTAAATATTGTCTGTAACCTAAATTAATGTTCAGCGCTGCGTAATATGTTGGCGCTTTATAAATACAATAAATAATAATAATAATAATGACAATGGGCTTGGTTCACTATAGCATGCTAACACAGTTAGCACACCTAAAAGCTTTGCACGTGCAAACTAGGGTGCTAAGTAGTTTACATGAACACAGCTGTTACTGATCGCGCGATATGTGATGCGTGTAAAACGTCGCGCCGGTGCACACGAAATGTCGCACCGACCGTGTGCAAAGTACGCTTATCAGGTTATTTTGCACGTGGATGGTGTGACGTTTCACGTGCGTGTACTAAGGGGCTTTTCACTGGCGTGCTAACACTTAGCACGCTTTAGTGAATCAAGCCCTATATATACTCCGTACAGCGCTGCGGAAGTTGATGCCGCTATATAAATACTAGAAAATAATAATAATAAGACATTGTCTTATATTGATTTTACCTCCAAAAGATGTGCTAGGGCTTATTATCAGGGAGGGCTTATATTTCGAGGGGTATAAAATCTGATGCTATGCTTGTGTATGGGGAGGTGTGCAGCCTGTTACCGCACCTCCCTTGTGGCTGCATCCCCTCCGTCCACCTGTAAAGGACTCCAGTAGTCTAACATGGTCGGCGCCCTTTGACCCAGTCGCCACACATGTGCTGTATGCTGCCTCAACTCCGTGACCATGCTCCCCTCTCGTCATTATCAATGTGGCAGTGCACTGATGCGTCCCTGGCACACATTAATTATAACGAGAAGGGAGCGCGGCCACAGAGCCAACCCAGCATGCAGCGCATGTGTGGCGACTGGGTCAAAGGGCGCCGACCATGTTAGAATACTGGAGTCCTTTACAGGCGAATGGAGGGGATGCAGCCACAAGGGAGGAGATGTAAGAGACTGCACACCTCCCCATACACAAGCATAGCGTCCAATTTTGTACCGGCATACAGATAGGGCTTATTTTCGGGGGAGGGCTTATTTTCAGGGAAACACAATACTGTAAGTGCTTATGATTCATTTCTGATCATTATATGCAAAAATATCACACTTGTACAGATGTCACTTGCCCTCTCCAGTTGAGTCTTGTAGCATTTAGCCATGCTGGATTTGTTCATTGAATTGCCATTGTATCCCCTGCAGTGTGAGGCCTAATGTCAACTCTCTCTCATTCACAAATCACGGTACATGCCTTTTAGCATAGGAGAGTACAGGGATTGCTGGGATTCTGTCACCTGAAATAATCATGAAAGGTCATTTTAGGTGACAAACGTCCTGACTGTACACAGCTAAGCGTACAAATTTACAGACACTAGACAACTTGTAAATTACCATAAACGTGTGCATCATCTGAATATTGCAGAAATGATCAAAATGATTTTAGTGACATTTAATACAGTGATAGCTGAAAAAAAAAGTAAAAAAACAGGCAGTTCCATTCAGAGTCCTGAAAGTAGGGAGTTATGCTGACAGTCCAGAACACAAGCAGTAATCAGTCTATGGGGTGTTCAGAAAGCAGGCAGTAACACTGAGAGTCCAGAAAGCAAGCAGTAATCAGTCTATGGGGTGTCCAGAAAGCAGGCAATTACACAGAGGGTCCAGAAAGCAGGCAGTTATGCTGAGTGTCCAGAAAGCAGGCCGTTATGTCGAGTGTCCAGAAAGCAGGCAGTTATACTGCGTGTCCAGAAAGCAGGCAGTTATACTGAGAGTCCATAAAGCAAGCAGTTAAGAAAGCAGGCAGTTATGCTGAGTTTCCAGTAAGCAGGCAGTTTTGCTAAGAGTCCAGAAAGTGGGCAATCAAAAATCCAGCATTGCTGAATAAAGGTTTATTACTATTTACGTATTGTATTTATAAAGCGTCAACATATTATGCAGCGCTGGACATTAGTTTAGATTACAGACAATATTTAGGGGTGACAAACAGCAATATGACAATACAGGAATACAAGAAAACACAGATCACGCAGCACAGTATGAGTACAAGGTAATGCTTAAGGTGGCCATACACTCGTTAGATTAGCAGCAGATAGATCATCAGATAGATTTTATGAATCTATTGAAAATCGATCTGATGGCATTTTTTTGCCATCAGATTTCCATTAGGTCCAATGCAAATTGATAAGCAATCTCATCAGATCGACCTAGATTTTCCAGCATGTCAGATCGATTGAAATCGATCGAAATCGTCCGCAAATCAATCAAGGCAATCGATTTTGAACGATCGATCGGCCGCTAATTGGCTGAGTGTACGGGCTGCTTTAGTCAATCACTCGTTTCGCAATTAATGTCAATCGCAAAACGTGTTGCCTGCAGCAGTTTCTCGCGATTCAGGAGCAGTGATGAGCGAAAATGCAAAAATTCTTTTCGCCTAATTTCGTTTCGACAGGCAAATTTTCGATCTAATATTTTCGCGTTAATTTTCACCTAATGCCCGTTATTTTCGCGTTAAATTCGTAGTTCATCGCATACATATTTCCACGTAGTTTTAGTACTGCTATGCAAAGATTCGCCCGCTACGCGTAGTTGACATATGTATTGCGAAGTCAACTACGCGTGCGGTAACTGCGTCTATACGCATATATTAGTGGATTATTGCAGACATTTTTCCGCATGAGGGAATAAGCGTCCGCATGCAGCGAAGTTTCGTGCGGATTATTGCGGACATTTTACCGCATAAGGGCATAAGCGTCCGCATACAGCGAAGTTTCTTCAATTTTCGATGTTGGTCGAAAACGCGAATATTTCTGAAGATTTTCATGAAAATTTGCCAAATTTGAAAACGGGATTTTCGATGCGAAAATTCTTCGCAAGCAGCACTGTTCCGGAGTGATTGCGATCCAGTGCTTATCGTCAGGAATCGTGAGAGTGTACAGTGATTTTACCGTGCTAATAGAGAGGTTTAGCCTTCTCCTGCAGGTAGAGGTGGTAATGGTCGGGGCACACAGGGTTTGCGTGATTCAATGCTGGCTCTAGTGAAGGGATGATCCATTTATTTCCATTCAACAGTCAACCATTCAGTTGTGTAAATTCCATGCTGCTGTGTACAGACAGCTATGAGAAAGTGTCAGTTCTGAATCCACTTGAAAGAATCCTAGTTCCAAGCATAACAATCTGAAGCCAAAACTAGGAACTATTTTGATATAAATAAGTTATGACAAATGGGACAGAATCACGCTGCATGCCATTGCAGACAGCATGTAACCATTTAGCTTGCAAATCCCAAAACACGCTGTTATTACGTGACTTTGTTGTGACTTTGCCTCAAAGGGGTTTTCCAGTTTGATTAAAAAGAAAAAGCTGAAAAAAAACCTACTTAAGTTAGCTGTCTAAAACAGCAGACTCTTTAACCACCCTGGCGTTCTGATTAAATCGCCAGGGTGGCTGCGGGAGGGTTTTTTTTAAATAAAAAAAAAACTATTTCATGCAGCCAACTGAAAGTTGGCTGCATGAAAGCCCACTAGAGGGCGCTCCGGAGGCGATCTTCCGATCGCCTCCGGCGCCCAGAATAAACAAGGAAGGCCGCAATGAGCGGCCTTCCTTGTTTTGCTTATATCGTCGCCATAGCGACGAGCGGAGTGACGTCATCGACGTCAGCCGACGTCCTGACGTCAGCCGCCTCCGATCCAGCCCTTAGCGCTGGCCGGAACTTTTTGTTCCGGCTGCGCAGGGCTCAGGCGGCTAGGGGGGCCCTCTTTCGCCGCTGCTCGCGGCGAATCGCCGCAGAGCGGCGGCGATCAGGCAGCACACGCGGCTGGCAAAGTGCCGGCTGCGTGTGCTGCACTTTATTTGATAAAAATCGGCCCAGCAGGGCCTGAGCGGCAGCCTCCGGCGGTGATGGACGAGCTGAGCTCGTCCAGACCGCTCAGGAGGTTAAAGGACAACTCCAACGAAAACAGAAAGCAGTTAAAATCTGATAGAACAGACAGGTTCTGGACTAGTTCATCTCCTCATGGGAGATTCTCAGGATACTCGCTTAGGGCCCGTTTCCACCTCCAAATGGGAACCAATGCGGCTAGGCATCACTTCCGCTGTCAATCACGTCATTTCCGCATCTACCGATGCAGAAGTGTATTGGAGATGGCGGGCGGATGCGGGCGTGCGAGAATCTGCAGCATGTTGCAGATTTTCCTCCCTCTGCACTGCTCCGCAAAAAACAGCATGCAATGGTAACTGTTCCATTGCTGTGCATTGGTTACAGTACAGCCATGACGCAAAGTGTCTATTTAGCCGCATCACACCGCGTGTAATGGAAACGGGCCCTTACACACTATTTTGTTAGTTAGAGTTAGCAACTGCCATTCAGGAAATTCTTATGAAATCACAGAACACACAAACACTGAGAATCCCCCATGAGGAGATGGACTAGTCCAAAACCTGTCTGTTCTGTCAGATTTTAACTGCTTAATTTTTTTTGCTGGAGTATTGCTTTAAAGGGAACCTGAAGTGAGTAAAATTATTTAAAATAAACACATGATGTAGCTGCAAAAGAATATTATATACTAAAGTCACCGTCAGTTCCTCTCAGAAGCTCACCATTTTCTTCTTACAGTGATCCCTTCCAGTTCTGACAATATTTTGTCAGAACTGAAATATACCAGTTGCTGTCAGTTATATAACAGCAGCTGTCAGTTACAATTGAATGTGCAAGGTAATGTTCATGTTTCTCTATGGCTCAAGTGGGTGAGATTACTGTTTAACAGCGTGCTGACCAGGAAGCTGTTAGGGGGTAATAGTCATTTTTAAAATGGACGACGGAGAATTCCATTGATCACAGAGGACAGACAAGACACAGGAGAGGAGAGAAAGATTGAGGAGTAGACTACACAGGAGGTAAGTATGACCTGTGTATGGTGATTTTGACTTTTTATTTGCAGTTCAGGTTCTCTTTAAAGCAAACCTGAGGAGGTGGTGGTTTTGTGTGTGTGTGTGTAGGGGGGGGGGGGGGGGGGCAAACTCTAGTTTATTTACCTGTGGCTACTTCCAGCACCCTGTAGCATTGCAGGTCCCTTGATTTCTCTGCAATCGACTTCGTTGTGCTGCTGTGCCCTCCCAAATGATCACTAACTGCGCATGAAAGGCCCCATATGCGCACCTTCTCAACTGCGCTGGTGCTTTCTGTGCATACACAGTTTAAGCCTTTACGAACTACGCATGCTCAAATGCTCCCAGCTGCGGGAACAAGATTGACGAGGCAGTAGCCCACAACTGGTCCAGTTGGCGAGCTTTCAGAGGGCAACAGAGCTGATAAGGAGGAAACTGAGGGATCTGTAAGGCTAAGGAGGGGCTGGAAGAAGCCCTAGGTAAGTAACATAGATCTTGTTCCCTCACCTCAGGTTTACTTTAAAGGGAACCTAAACTGAAGGGAAAAAAACGAGTTTAACTCACCTGGGGCTTCTACCAGCCCCCTGCAGCTACAGGCCATTAATGGTTACAACCAATCAAAGCACATGGGGCTTGATTCACTAATGATAGCACAGCATAACAGTGCGAGTTAGCTACTGTTACACGCGCTAGTAAATCACTGTGACTTAATTCACTTGACAGGCAGACTATTGGGCCAATCAGAGTGCGGGGATCATGTCCTTTAATGTGACTGGACCTGGAGGAGCTCAGGGCGGGAGGAGTGGAGCGGACGTAAAGTTACTAGCATTCGCTATGCTGCAATACTGCAGCATAGCGTGCGCTGAGTGCCTGCTCCCCTGACTGAGCCTGATTCCGCACGCTACGCTGCCACTAGCGCGTGTAGCGTGCAGTGAGACAGAATTCAGTCACGGTGATTTACTAGCATGCGGAACAGTAGTTAACTCACACTGTTACGCTGCGCTATCGTTAGTGAATCAAGCCCTTAGAGAGGTGATAATTACCAGGTTAGCACCAATAAAGTGCTAATAAAGCAGTTGAAAGAGGGTGCTTCTGGTCCAGGGGCCCTGGTGCGGTTGCTACCACTGCATGCCCTATTGCTATGCTACTGCTCTCCCCACTGCAAGCATGAGGCCGGTTTTACACCTGGCCTTTGCGTTTGTGGTGCCATGCCCCACCCCCAAAGCAACACCCCCATAGCAACACACAAAATGTCAATCATATGACCCTGCAGAAGAGTGTGCCAACAGGGTCATATGCATAGCACCGCCCCCTGGACACCCTGTTTTTCCCTGTGGTATATCGTTCTGTGCATGCGCCACGCTGCCGCCACCAACATGGGTAAAATTCTTGTGGCGCACATTGACTTAAATTTCTTCTGCCACCGATGCATCGCCACAGAAGTCCGACGGTAATGCGCTGTTGACTCAAGAAACAAATCCTAGATACAAATATTCTAAACAACTACAGACCTGTCTCCAACCTCCCCTTTCTGGGAAAAGTTATTGAGAAGACTATACACCCCCAACTTGAAGGCAGGCTTTCAACGAACAACATCTTTGTCCCCCTAGAATCTGGCTGCAAGAAGCACCAGATCTGTGAAACAGCCCTTGTCCAGATTTGCAGTGACCTGCTCATGGTTAGAGACAGAGGAGAGTGTTCCATCCTGATACTGCTTGATCTCTCAGCAGCTTTTGATACAGTTGACAAGACTGTGACATTGATGGTTTAGTTCTCCAATGGTTTTCCTGGCTGGCAGAACACAACAGGTAGCCTTGGCCTTGGGGCCTTTCCAGTTCAACCCTGTACCACTAAAATATGGTGTGCCCCAGGGTTTGATACTACCTCCTTTGTTGTTTACCATATACCTGCTGGACCTTGGGAATATCATCCAAAAACATGGTCTGATATACCACTGCTATGCTGATGACACCCAGCTATATATGTCATTAAATCCCAACATGACAAACCCCATCCCAAAAATAAATACATGCTTAGCTGAGCTTCAGTATTGGATGAATGAAAACTGGTTTAAACTAAATGCTGACATCACTGAGGTTAAGGGACTCAGACCTTACTAGCTCCAACACTGTGCACAGCTTGGGATTACTGGTTGATGGGGAATTAAACTTCAGGAATAAAATCTCAGCTGTGGTGAAACATTCCTTCTTTCACCTAAGGAATATTGCAAGGATTAAACACCTAATTCCTTCAGAGGATCTTCCAACCCTAATTCATGCCTTCATCACATCATGGCTGGACTATTGCAATGCCCTCTATGCTGGCCTTCCAAATAAAGACCTACTCTGTCTGCAGCTAGTACAGAATACTGCTGCAAGACTATTAACAAGCCAACCCCGGCATTGCCACATAACAGCAATCCTTTGCTCACTACACTGGCTACCTATAAAATGGAGAATCCTTATCAAAATTGTCATGTTAAAGCGGATCCGAGATGAAACACTAACTATAACAAGTAACTTGTCTATATATCTTATCTAAAGTTTACATGGTTTACACAGCAAATCTAGATGCAAACAGCTTTAATAGAATATGATTGATAATTCCTGTGATACAATGCCAGCAGCCATGTTTGTAAACATTACACAGAGGCAGGCTTATCTGTATCTTGAGCAAAAAAAAAAAAAAAATCCCCCTCCTCCCTCTGAAATCTCTGGCTAGTAATACCTCCCCCTCCTCCTGCCCAGACTGAGCTCCCATGAGCCCTTGCTACTGTCTGAAAGTGCCTTGGCTCTCTGAAAACCTGTGGGCGTGGCTTATTAAGTTTATAGGGAATTAGAGTATTAAAACAAAAACAAAAAAGTATTTGGCTTGAGGAATGCCCTATAAACAGTAGGAAAGGAACACAATTATGCAATGAGTAAAAGTTCATCTCGGATCCACTTTAACATTCAAATCCTTACATGACCTAGGGCCAGAATAACTGAAGGATTAGTTGCAACTACACCACACCTTCCACAACCTCAGATCAAAAGGATCCAATAACTTGACCACTCCCAGAGGTCAACTAAAAACCTTTGGAGCCAGAGCTTTCTGTCATGCTGCCTCTACACTGTGGAATGCCTTGCCAAACGTAATAAAGCCTGTTCCAACCCTGGACACGTTTAAATCAAAACTGAATAAGTTTGGTATTTGTGATCACATAACTTTTCCTCTGTACACATCACTGTGTACTGATCTAAGACAAGCTTATGCGCTTTGGGTCCTACAGGAGAAAAGTGCTTTACAAATGTTTAGTTGTTGTTGACTTTGTGAAGGTTCGGTGGCGGATCGGGCGCTTCCGGTACAATGCGATGCGACGCGGTAAGTGTGCTAGGCCCCATTGCCTTGCATTGTTGTTACGCTACCCTGCTGTAAAACAGGGTAACCCAGTGCAAGTTTGCAAGGCAAGTGTAAAAAAGGCCTCATAGTGCCTGTTGCAGTACAAAGCTATACACCAGTGATGGCTAACCTTGGCACTCCAGCTGTGACAAAACTACAAATCCCATCATGCCTCTGCCTCCCCGAGTTATACTGTCAGAGTATTGCAATGCCTCCTGGGACTTGTAGTTCCACCACAGCTGGAGTGCCAAGGTTAGCCATCATTGCTATAGACCCTCACTTTAATGACTCTCCTGTCCACAGTCCTGTTATGCTCCTGGCTTTACAGCCTCACTTGGCCTATCCCGATCAATGTTCAACTGACAGTGATCAAATTCCGATCAATGGGGCCTAATCTATCGAATTGTGTATAATGTGTGCTTACCTTTACACAAACCTGAGTGATACGGGTAAATGGCGAGTTTTGCAGCACGGAAGAGTCTGGAAATGTGTACCACCTGTAGAGCTAAGCACACCCAGCTGTTCCTGCCGCAACAGATCTCATCGGTGTGAGACGTCTTGGTATGAAATTCAGAGCAGGCCCCGGTGATGTTGTTATGGATTAACCTTCTGATTGAGAAAGTGGATAAAACGTAATTACAACAAGAGCAATTCAGAAAATACGCTCAAGACCGAAAAGCATTTCGGAAATGGTTTTACTTAGTGAAAAAAAAATGCCAAAATGGATTATGAAAGCTAACATTTCCCTCCATCTTCCCATGAAAACATCTCTAGAGAGCAGAAACATTGCGGCAGCCATACAGGCCTAAATAAACACGGGCTTCCTCTATGTTACTGGCAGCGATTGTTTCAGAGTGCTAGGCTGACAGCACAAAGCCCAGCAGGTCAGAGATCTGAGCTGTTTAAAGAACTGTTGTTTGCACAAGTTTGCCGGCGGAGGAGACAACATCAGCCCTCCCGCTCTGTGGAAGCTGCGCATTGGTTTGCTGTGCGTTGCAGCATTAGATTTCATCACGATCGTACACAAGACGCGGATGATGGAACGGTCATTAACCTGAATGACGACTCACTCATCTTTGGAAATCACATTTACACCCCGGCTAAAACGTGTCATTTCCTCCCCGTGACAGGATGAAAAATGTCTTTCCTTAGCCTGTCAAGCGGCAATGAAGACTTTGTTCATTTTCCCTGTAGTGTTCAACATGGGAAACCTCAATTTACTTTTCACAGTTACTCTTTCTTTACAAGTAGCTGGATGTTATTTATTGCTAATTAGGAAAGGAAATTCATTAAAGAGTACCTGAAGCGAAACAAAAGTTAAAACATGAGGTACTTTTATCAGTAGTAGGGAGCCTCTGGATGGTCTAGAGACTACCCTGATCCTGTACCAGACAACAAGGGGGTTGTGCAAGGCACCCAACAAGTATGGTTTTTGTGCTCTTTACTTTACATCGCTATATAAAATTAAATAAATTCAGGTATTTTACCTCTTCTGCGGATTCACACCAAATTAATGGAAAATACGTTTTATTGGTAAATGGTTAAACTATTGACAACATGTTTCATGGGGCTTTGCCAGCTTCCTTAGGTCGATAACATAGAATAAACCTGGTTAGCATGCTGTGTGGAGCATGAGCACCTGTAAGGTACCTCTATTTATTTTATATAGCCATCTAGAGTATAGATCAAAAAAACAACCCTCGATGGGCGCCTACCGCAACTACCCCTTGTTGTCTAGTTTCTAAACACCTCCTTTCCAAACTTGTAAACTGCAACTAGGTAAAAACAAGAGGAGAGCGACGGACCAGGTTTTTGGAGGGTCTGGTATACCGAACAGGGATGTTATTTCACTGAAGGCAAAATACTATAGTTGCAAGTCTTGCAACCCACCTTTGTGAGCATCCACTACCCACAAATTCTATTGTGTCCATCACCTAACAATACTGCACCATTTGGCACCTGGTTTTCCCCTTCACATCACAGGTACCAAGATCTTTGTTTCAGGAATCTGGGTAGCCTAAACAATAGCTACTGATCCTGTACTATCCCTCTGTTCCAGTGCTGGATCCCTCCTAACATATTTAACAAAACTGTTGAATATGCGTCTTGTGGCCGCGCTCCCATCTGTGTATGAGCTGCTCTATACTGGGCATAGGCAAGTCAGCTCCATACATGCCCAGTAGAACGAAGCCGCTCATGCACTACTTTCCCCCCATGCATGAGTGCTTCATTCTACTGGAAATGCATGGAGCTTACTCGGTCAAAACCACTACGGGGAAACTTGTACTCAGATGGGGTGTGGTCACAAAAAGAAAATGGTCCTGGGTAGCAACACAGGACTAGAAGAGGATCAGGGAAGCCTCTGGATCATTCCACAGGCTTCCAACTACTGAGGTAAGTATACAGTTTTAACCCCTTCCTCTTTACAGGTTTTTAGAAAGACAAGGGTGAAAGAAACCAAGAGCCAAATATGGTGTAGTAATTTTGCAAAAATGGGAATATGGTAAAAACAAAAGTTATACTCACAAGTCAGGGTTACCACATAGGCAACCACTGATACAGCAGGTGGGGAGAATTGTTACCTGACCCCACTCAGGTTTAAAAAGTCGCTCTCTATAGATAGAAAAAATGGGGATATACCCCTCCACCAAGGGTGGACTAAGATATATGATAACAAGGATAATAGAGGCGCCAAACAAGTAAAAAATAGGTTAAAATCCGTCTAAAAGGAGGGAAATGGGTGGATTCACCTCCTCCAGATACACAAATGACCAGGCTGATATAGCCGTAAGATCTATAAATATGTTTATTAAAACAATTCTCCAATAGTGATGCAACGCGTTTCACGGGCAAACATCCCGCTTCATCAGGCAATATAACAAGGAGAACACATATCCAGGTCAGTATATAGCCAGAGGCGCTGAACTTTGAGGTCCTGTGTGTAACCCTTTGAATGCTGTTCTAGTAAAAAAAATGCTGGTTGTATATAATATGCTGTAAATAAGTTTTTAGAGCAAATAAGAAATGCTGGGTTTTATTCCGCTTTAAAATAATGTTGTACTGAATGCATATTAGAAATAGAACTCCAAGTATACTAGTCATATAAATATATGTTTGTTTGTTATTTCACATGGATATTTAACCCACCCAAAAATACAAAAGTACAATATTTTTCAAATTATCATCCAAATAATTTGATATTTTCAACAATTTAAAGAGGATTGACCTTCATTCCAATCATTAGCCGATACCCCCTTTATCGTGAGAAATCTTTACCTTTTCTCAAATAGATCATCAGGGGGATCTGTGTGGAGAGGGAGATGAAAGATCTTAAGCCCCCTCTACACCATTCAATTTCAGGCGCGATCAATCGAATTTGATTGGGTCGAATTCGATTAGATTGATTAAATCTGACATGTCCGATCGGGATTCAGTCGATCCTGTGATCGATTTGCATAGAAAACCAGCTAAAATCAATCACACGATCGATCGAATCCCGATCGGACATGTCGGATTTAATTGATTTAATCAAATTTGACCCAATCAAATTCGATCGATCGCGCCTGAAATTGAATGGTGTAGAGGGGGCTTTAAAATGGGCAAACACCGACTAAATCTATAATGGAATATTGTGAAAAATAAGCAATTTTATTCATGATGTTATTTTCACAACAGTTCCTCTTTCCAAAGACCAATTTTAAACCCCAAACATTATCCTTATAACACAGCTGGTAAACTGTATTATTATAACTAAACCGCAACACAGAAGTGTAAAGTGTGTATAGAAATAAACCACCCAATATGGCAACATATCCCAAAACATTGGCTCACTGCCTGCCCAGGAATGCCTGCTATACAGTGGAACTTTGGGATTTTTTTTCATTTTCTTTTGTAAACATACTGTATGTCGGTTGTGCAGAGTCTGTAGGAACAGCAGTGGTAAGGAAGACGTTAATTTGCTGTCAGTGAAAGGGAAAATGTTGACATTCTGCTACCCCTATAGTCATTCAGCTAATGGCAGCAGAACAAAATCTTAACTGTGCTTTTGTGACAGCTCCTAATGGAGAGATGGATCTCCTGTACTCGTCTACCATCTGACAAGGTGGTGGGCTCATAAAGTAGTATTATGCTGTAAAGCATGGAATTATACACATTATTTCATGCAAGAAAAAGTTTATGCACTCAATTGTTTTATTTGGGGCACATGGCTATTTAATTCCTGAATCAGAGGGTTGCCTGGGGGCACATGGCAGCAATCTTGATAAATTCTAGACAGGTCTCTAAACTGGTAAATATCGTTTACAAATGGATCAGGCCAATTCAGCATCATGATCAGCAGGCACATCATAGACGCCTGTGTTAGCCTTCGGTAATCAGGTGCCCAGCTGGTCATTTGGGCGCCTGATGCAAGTAGTAGTCAATCAGCTGCTGCATAGTGTTTAATGGTTTTTGCCAAATTGTCGACGATCGGCTACAACTATTGGTCGTTTCAGCACCCAATGTTAAGGTCAGGTACTAGGTGGGGACTTATGGGGAAACATTTGGGGGGGGGGGGGAGTAGGGTTAGGCACTAGGTAGGGGGTTAAGCACATAGAGCAGAGGGTTAAGGTTAGGATAGGTGCCGGTATTGCATAGTAAAATATTGGTAATTTTAATTACCTATTTTAATGTTAGCAGCACCACCCACCGCCCAACTGATGCCACAATACGTACTTCTTTACAGATGTGTGATATTATTTTCTGTAATTATTGAGCTCCAGTATATTTTTATTTGATGAATGTGTGTGTATGTAAGCCAGCACCTATTCAGTAGGAGACCTTGGGCAAGTCTCCTTAACACTACCACTGTGTGAGGAAACGCGGAAAAGCCGCCGCTAGGGCTCAGAGTGAGGCGGCTGTTTCCGCGTCTAACATGGCGGCACAACGCGAAGAAACCGCCGCATGGGCAGAGCGGTGGAGTCCGCGTTGGATGCGGCGGATTGCACGCATGGCAAAGCAGCTGACATTGCGGCTGGACGAGGGGAAACCGCCGCTCGCTTAGAGAGCGGGGCGGCAGTTCCCGCGCCTGAATCAGTGGTCACATTACAAGACATGTCTGGTGTGGCTGGGACTGCTAGTCCACACAGGTTCAGAAGGACGCACGCGCGCGCTGAGAGGCAGAGCTTATATGACAGCCAGAAAAGGGTCAGCTGACCAGGCGGGTCAGCTGACATTTTCACCACCTGCCATTGGTCCAGCACTTAGGGGAGGCGCTGGAATGCGCTTTGCTATATATACTGGGTGCTGGTCATTCTCTGGTTGTCTGCCGTTGCGATCACTACGTGGTAGCACTCAGACCTTGTCTGTATCTGTGTTCTAGCATAGTTTCCAAAGGTGCTGACGATCAAGAAACTCACACCTTAGCATTAGGAATATTGAACTGTATTATTTGTTATGAGCTTCTGCCTGTCTGACCATCCCTCTGAACTCTGATTCTGTACCTTGCTATTTCTGTTACCCTGTTGCCAATCTCTGCTCGTTCCTGGACTCTGTATTTGCCTCCTGATTCTGTACTGCGCTATTCTGATACTCCGTTGCCAAACCCTGTCTGTTTATTGGATTCCGTATCTGCCTCCTGAATCTGTACCTTATCTGTCTGTGTGTTAACGACCTGGCCTTACTGTTAGAGGCAGTTCCCAGACCTGTTAGTGACACCCTCCCTCTCGGGTGTCACTCACGCTCTGTCCTTCCTCCCCTCAGCCTAGCTCCTCCCTCCTGGAGAGTCTAGGCCAGAGGAAGGAACATACTTCTGGAGAAGTACTCAAAATATACTGTTACATCAACACTCACTTGTTCTATCTGGTGTCCAGAGGTTAGTAGATATATCTGATTATCGGTGATACTGCAGATCACCAATAATCGGGTATATTCTGTATTCCTGGTGAGACTGCAGTTCACCGGTAATCAGATCCTCTCTGTGTTACACCGATCGTTACAGAACGGCAGACCAAAAATGCAAATGGACGCACACACTGACCGTCTGGGCGCACTTGCCACTTCGGTGGAAAACATCAACCAAGTGCTGGGTAGTCACAAGACTATGATTGAAGCCTTGTCTGGTTCTTTACAAACCCTCCAGACAGCAGTGGATGAGGTCCGATCCCCTCCTAGCTCTGACATACGTTTGCCTGTACCCGAGAAATTTTCTGGTGACAGATCTGACTTCCGAAATTTTAAAAGTAGAGTGTTATCTTACTTTGAGTTGATACCCCGATCTTCTGGAAATATGACCCAAAGGGTCACATTTATTAAAACTTTGTTATCAGGCGATTCTCAGACGTGGGCGTACAGTTTGCCCACCGGAGATTTGGCCCTCTCTTCAGTGGATGAATTTTTTAAAGCCATGGCAGTAATTTACGACCACCCAGACCTTGCCACGACCTCTGAGCGGAAGCTCAAGCTCTTGCGTCAAGGCAGGGGTCCGGTCGAAGATTACGCAGCCGAATTTAGGAGGTGGTCAGTTTCAGCCAGGTGGGACACCTATGCCCTATTAGATTGTTTCTTATCAGGGTTGTCGGATGAGGTTTCAGATCTCATGTTAAGTCTGCCTGAACCTAAGACAGTCGATGAGGCCATTTCATCGGCCATTCGAGTCGATCGCAGACTGCGCTATCAGAAACAGACCCGTGGTAGTAGTCATGTAAGAATGGTGTCCTACGCTGCACCTCCTGTGACTCCACCTCCTCCCATCTTGCCTCCCCCTGAGCCAATGCAGATAGGGGGTAGCACCCTAGGCACGCGGCTTTTACCCCTAGAAGATAAACGGTTACTCCTTCCCTGTACAGTCACATGGGAAGATAAAACTGAGGTTACTGAGGCTTTTATTGATTCAGGCTCCGCAGCTAATTTTATGGATTTTGAATTTGCAAAGAAATTGGGTATTCCGTTCACCCCAGTAAAACCACCCATTCAGGTTACGGCAGTAGATGATTCCCCCTTGCAAAGTAATCATCCGCTGTCTCAGACACCAGAGGTGGAAGTCAATATAGGGGTGTTACATAAAGAGAGACTACAGTTTTTTGTGTTACACATGACCACCTCCACAGTCATCCTTGGCATGCCATGGCTGCACTTACACTCTCCACAGATTAATTTGGCGACCGGTCAGCTAACTAGCTGGTCAACTCACTGTTTTCAGCAGTGTTTAGGGAGAGTGACACTGGGCCAGACCAGGATCCAGTTGGAGGGGGTACCTGTACAATATTCCGAGTATTCTGATGTGTTCTGTCCCAAGGCTGCAGATAAGTTACCTTCACATCGCCCCTTTGATTGCCCCATCGATCTCCGATCGGGTTGTATGCCCCCTAGGGGCCATCTTTACAATTTGTCTGGTCCAGAGAAAGTGGCCATGCAGGAATACATTAGTGAAAATTTAGCCAAGGGGTTCATTCCCCCTTCCCGGTCGCCTGCTGGCGCAGGTTTCTTTTTTGTTAAGAAAAAAGACGGAGGCCTGCGGCCTTGCATTGATTACCGGGGCCTGAATAAAATCACAGTGAAGAATCGCTACCCTTTGCCCTTGATAGATGACTTGTTTACACAGATAACCGACGCTAAGATCTTTTCAAAATTGGATTTAGCGGGGTGCATACAACCTGGTGCGGATCAGAAAGGGCGATGAATGGAAGACGGCCTTTAACACGCCCGACGGGCATTACGAGTACCTGGTGATGCCCTTCGTGCTGTGTAACGCCCCGGCCGTCTTTCAGGAACTGATTAATGAGGTATTCAGGGAGGTATTGGGCAGGTTCGTGTTGGTATACCTAGATGATATACTTATCTTTTCTAACAACCTCTCTGAGCACAGAACACATGTCAAGTTTGTACTGGATAAACTAAGACAAAACATGCTTTACGCTAAATTGGAGAAATGCATCTTCGAGGTAACATCTGTCACCTTTTTAGGGTACATTATTTCCACCTCGGGCCTGTCTATGGATCCTGCCAAGGTTTCTGCTGTGTTGGAATGGCCTCAACCAGTGGGGTTAAATCTCTTCAGAGATTTCTAGGCTTTGCCAATTACTATAGAAGGTTCATAAAGGGGTACTCCACGGTTATTGCACCCCTCACCTGTCTCACTAAGAAAGGGGCAGATACTACCCACTGGTCTCCAGAGGCTCTGCATGCATTCTCCACTTTGAAAGATTTGTTTTGCTCTGCACCCATCCTGAGACACGTTGACACTTCCTATCCCTTTATTGTTGAAGTGGACGCCTCAGAGGTCGGGGTAGGGGCTGTGCTGTCCCAGCGGTCAGGGTTGCAGGGTAGATTGCACCCATGTGCCTATTTTTCTCGTAGGTTCTCTCCGGCAGAGAGAAATTACGATATAGGCAACAGGGAGCTCCTGGCCATCAAATTGGCCTTTGAAGAATGGCGTCATTGGTTGGAAGGAGCAGAACATACGATTACAGTTTACACTGACCACAAACATTTAGAATACATCGAGGGAGCCAAGAGATTAAGCCCCCGTCTGGCTCGATGGTCATTGTTTTTCTCGAGATTCAGATTTGTAATTACGTACAACCCAGGGAGCAAAAGCATTAAGGCAGATGCCCTGTCTAGATGCTTTGAGCTAGAGACAGCACAGCCCTCCCTCCCAGAGACCATTGTCCCACAGAGACTGGTATTAGCTACAACTGAGACTTGGGAAGATTGGACAGAGACTTTAGGTCCTTTTCAGCAGGACATCCCGGAGGGGAAGCCCAAAGGGGTTATGTTTATTCCACTGCCATTTCGCCTTCAGATTTTGCAGATGTTCCATTCACACAGGAATGCGGGACACCCTGGGGCCTCCAGAACACAGGACCTTGTAGCCAGATGCGCTTGGTGGCCGTCTCTGGCAGCCGATTGCAAAGAATTTGTTAGAGAGTGTGCGGTGTGTGCGAGGAGTAAGCCCTCCCGACTGGCACCTGTGGGAAGATTGCAGCCCTTGCCCACCCCGAGTGAGCCATGTACCCACTTATCCATGGATTTTGTGAGTGAGCTCCCCAGGTCTGAGGGCATGTCAGTCATTTGGGTGGTAGTCGACCGCTTTAGTAAAATGGCCCATTTTGTGCCCTTGAAAGGACTCCCCTCGGCCCAGGAATTAGCCGATTTGTTCATCATCCACGTTTTCCGATTGCATGGCATTCCAGAAAACATCGTGTCAGATAGGGGAGTCCAATTTGTTTCCAGATTTTGGAGGGCATTCTGTCACCAAATGGGCATGGAACTGTCATTTTCATCGGGCTACCACCCACAGACCAATGGTCAGACGGAAAGAGTCAACCAATCATTGGAAGTTTTTGAGGTGTTACGTTGCAGAAGCGCAAAATGATTGGGTCAAGTTTTTGCCCTTCGCAGAATTTGCGCACAATAATTTGAAAAGTTCCTCTTCAGGATTTTGTCCATTCCAGGCAGTGACCGGGAAGTTTCCTAAATTTTCCCCATTGCCAGTTGCCTCCACTCCGTTTCCAGCTCTGGAGGCCTGGCAAAGGTCATTTAAAGATATATGGTGGATTGTGAAAAATAATTTGGAGAAGGCGTTTCAAAGTCAAAAAGGTCAAGCTGACAAGAGATGTTCCTTAGAGTGGAGGTTTTTGCCAGGAGATTTAGTCTTGGTGTCCACACGTCACTTGACCTTGAAACAGCCCTCAGCTAAGTTGGGGCCCGGGTATGTGGGTCCATTCCCAGTAACCAGAAAGATCAACGATGTCACTTATGCCATTGACCTCCCTGCCAGTATGCGCGGCGTAAGATCCTTTCACGTATCCCTGCTTAAGCCAGCAGTTCATGTGGGTCCCACTCCTCCTCCTCCTGTGATGATAGATGACCAATCTGAGTACGAAGTAGAGAATATTTTAGACTCTCGCATAGTTCAGAACTCAGTACAATATCTGGTTCATTGGAAAGGGTATGGTGTTGAGGAGAGATCATGGGTACCTGAATGTCGCATGCATGCTGACAAATTAAGAAGGGAGTTCCACGCGTTGCATCCTGAGAAGCCTGGTAGGAGCTGTCCGGAGTCCACTCCTTAAGGGGGGTACTGTGAGGAGACGCGGAAAAGCCGCCGCAAGGGCTCAGAGTGAGGCGGCTGTTTCCGAGTCTACCATGGCGGCACAACGCGAAGAAACCGCCGCATGCCGCATGGGCAGAGCGGTGGAGTCCACGTTGGATGCGGCGGATTGCACGCATGGCAAAGCAGCTGACATTGCGGCTGGACGCAGGGAAACCGGCGCTCGCTTAGAGAGCGGGGCGGCGGTTCCCGCGCCTGAATCAGTGGTCACATTACAAGACATGTCTGGTGTGGCTGGGACTGCTAGTCCACACAGGTTCAGAAGGACGCGCGCGCGCGCTGAGAGGCAGAGCTTATATGACAGCCAGAAATGGGTCAGCTGACCAGGCGGGTCAGCTGACATTTTCACCACCTGCCATTGGTCCAGCACTTAGGGGAGGCGCTGGAGAGCGCTTTGCTATATATACTGGGTGCTGGTCATTCTCTGGTTGTCTGCCGTTGCGATCACTACGTGGTAGCACTCAGACCTTGTCTGTATCTGTGTTCTAGCATAGTTTCCAAAGGTGCTGACGATCAAGAAACTCACACCTTAGCATTAGGAATAATGAACTGTATTATTTGTTATGAGCTTCTGCCTGTCTGACCATCCCTCTGAACTCTGATTCTGTACCTTGCTATTTCTGTTACCCTGTTGCCAATCTCTGCTCGTTCCTGGACTCTGTATTTGCCTCCTGATTCTGTACTGTGCTATTCTGATACTCCGTTGCCAAACCCTGTCTGTTTATTGGATTCCGTATCTGCCTCCTGAATCTGTACCTTATCTGTCTGTGTGTTAACGACCTGGCTTGCCGACCTCGAGAACTGGCCTCACTGTTAGAGGCAGTTCCCAGACCTGTTAGTGACACCCTCCCTCTCGGGTGTCACTCACACTCTGTCCTTCCTCCCCTCAGCCTAGCTCCTCCCTCCTGGAGAGTCTAGGCCAGAGGAAGGAACATACTTGTGGAGAAGTACTCAAAGTATACTGTTACATCAACACTCACTTGTTCTATCTGGTGTCCAGAGGTTAGTAGATATATCTGATTATCGGTGATACTGCAGATCACCAATAATCGGGTATATTCTGTATTCCTGGTGAGACTGCAGTTCACTGGTAATCAGATCCTCTCTGTGTTACACCGATCGTTACACACTGCCTATAGAGCGCGCTCTAGTGGCTGCAGCTCTGGTGCTTTGAGTCCGCCTGGAGAAAAGCACAATATAAATGTTCTGTGTTTGTTTGTTTGTAAGAGGGGGCTTGAGCTATGTGGCAAAGAGATGGGGAGCGGGGGTGGGGGGGGGGATAAAAGATCCGAATTATGCATCGAGGCCCAGAGGTCTAGTGCTACACCACTTTGTAAAGGTATATTAAAACACTTCCATCTGTTCATTGTAATGTAAAACTCTTACATGTTTTCTTGCATACAGGTTCACTTTAAAGTGGACCTGAACTCTTGCACAGGACAGAAGGAAAACATAGACAAATGCATCCTGTATGTATTTAGAGAGGTTAGCCTGTCTAATCCTTCCTTATCCGCGTCCAATCACAAGCTGTAATTTGATCTCCCCGTGTCAGCTGGCTGCCACGGCAGATAAGCTAATTTGAAAGCACAGAATGTTAACCCTTTGTCTGCTTCCATGAAAGCAGGAAGTAGAAACACTGCAGATTTATTGTAGGATCTGCATCAGTTGCAACAAAGAAATGTTTTTCTTTAAAGGTTTTATGCTTTTGCGTATCTTTTAGCGCAAAGAGGAAGTTCGGAGTTCTAGTCCGCTTTAAAAGAAAAGCGCATTGTTATGAGTACTTCCAAGATTCCCTGAGAAATAATGACCTTCCTTTCAAAACAGATATATGGACATGCAAAAACTAACAACAATCATCTTAACCCTAAAGAATTCAGGCTGATCTCTTTGCCAAACATGGACTACAAGCATCTCACCTTCATCTAATCCAAACGACTTAACTATTTCCTAAGCCGTTTGATGCACAAAGATCAAGTGGGGTTTATCCCATTCCACCAGGAATCCAAAAACATCAGGGAAAATCCTTAATCTTATCCATTATGTAAATAAACAGAAAACACCCATGACTATTCTTGCCCTCAACATAGAAAAGGCTTTTGACAGCCTCACTTGGCCTGTTTGTGGATTCATGCATCTGATACATTATAAAGGAAAACTCAGACCATTTCCAACTTTTTCATAAATCCATCCATGACCTTAAAACTTACATCCATCAAAAAATTCAAATGAGAAATGAAGTAAAAAAAAGAAAACAAAAACAAACATACTTCCAACAATCCCTCTACAATTAAAATGAGTTGAGGCACTATGCTAGGTTGCTCTATGTCACTGGGGATCTCTACATTAAGGCGCGTACACACGCCATACTTCAGCAAACAACGGGTCCGCCAGGCCCTCCCGCTGGGTAGACGTTCTGGCAACAGTAACACGTGTGTACGCACTGTCAGCAGACTGGTAAGGCTGTTTCTGAACGATCCGCTCAGCGGGAGGGTCTGTTGGACCCGTCGTTTGCGGAAGTATGGCGTGTGTACGCGCCTTTAGTAGCTGAGCCATTAGCCCAGATGATTAGTTCTAACCCCATTATCTCAGATCTTATTATAAATAACAAAGTATAACTATATATATAATAGTATCTCTAATGAACTCAAATGACATCTCAAATTTCCTAAAAGTTCTGAGACTGTGTGGCTAACGCATACTGGGGCTACCTGTATTGCAGTGTAGGGGGTCAAAAATCATCCCCTTAAATGCTTACTTAAAGAGAACTCTAGGTGGGTTTCTGACATATTAGGACACAGAGGCTGGTTCTGCATACTATCACCAGCCTCTGTGTCCGTATAGTGCGCCCCCAGACCCCCCCCCCCCTACGCTCTGCTGTCCCCCAATATAAAAACCTCCATGCTAGCGACATGCAGCTTGTCGCTAGATGGCTGTTTATCTTTGTGCTGCCATTCACCCGCCGCTCCCCCGCCTCCTGCATATCGCTGCTCCCCGCCTGCGTCCCTTCCCTCCCCCCTCTCTGTAATCCGATTGGAGAAAGCTTACGGAGGCGGGTCGAGGCGATATGCAGGAGGCGGGGGAGCGGCGGTGAATGACAGCACAAAGGTAAACAGCCATATAGCGACAAGCTGCATGTCGCTAGCGTGGCGGTTTTTATATTGGGGTACAGCAGAGTGCAGGGGGGGGCCTTGGGGCACACTATACGGACACAGATGCTGGTGATAGTATGCAGAACCAGCCTCTGTGTCCTAATATTCATGTCAGAAACCTACCTCGGGTTCTCTTTAAAGGACTTCCGATGTGAAATGAAAAATCTATTTTTTATTCACCCAAGGCTGCTTCCAGTCCCTCGCCACAGCTCTGGTTGTCCTTGGTGTCCGGCAGGGTCGGGTCTTCTGCGCCTGCGCGTGTCCATGTCATGTAGCACGTACTGCGCCTGTGCACAACTACTGTGCAGGCGCAGTACACACCAGATGGTGTGGACACGCGCAGGCGCAGAAGACCCGACCCCGCCGGCTGGTCGCCATCATTGTGGGTGGCCAGTGGGGACAGAGAGGACTACCGGGGCTGTGGCGAGGGACTGAGACTGCTGCCCGAGGCTGGAAGAAGCCCCAGGTGAGTAAAAAATAGATTTTTCATTTTACATCGGATGTCCTTTAAGTCAAATCAAAAAAACTGTTTAACTTACCTGGGGCTTCTTGCACACCCTGGAGTCATCCTGTGCCCACGACGTCCATCCAAGTGTCTCCAGCAAGCAGCAGCATCCCCCGCAAAGCTAACCAGATGCCGCCAGCCAGCGTAAAATGTAAACAGCTATTTCCCACAATGCAATAAGGTTCACAGACAGGAAACTGCCAGGACCATGGTCCTCACAGTTTCCTGTGGGAGCGGTTTCACCACAAAATCAGCCATACAAAGCCCCCTGATGATCCGTTTGAGAAAAGGAATCGATTTCTCATGGTAAAGGGGGTATCAGCTACTGATTGGGATGAAGTTCAATTCTTGGTTACGGTTTTTCTTTAATTATGACATATACAATTAAAAAAACAAACAAAAAACAAACAAACTGGCTAATGTCTCACTGGATTTCCTATTGAAACACTCTTTCTTCCGTTGTTCCTAGTGTATGAGCGCATATAAACTATAAATTATCTGTTCTCCTAGGAGAAATTCGCCCGCAAGAATTAATGGAAAAGCACATTATGTATCAATTTATCTGCACTTCCCAGATTGGCTGGCCGTGATCATGGGACTTCTGTATCTGCTGTAGGCTGATCATGATTAGCCAATCACCTGATAACTTGGTAATGTGTTTCTCCATGAATCCACCATACAGGAGAAATTCCATTAGAATCGGTAACACAAGCAGCTGACAGGGCTGCATCCCCCACCTCTTAAAGAGAAACTACAACCAATAATTGAACTTTATCCCAATCAGTAGCATATACCCCCTTTTACATGAGAAATATATTGCTTTTCACAAACAGACCATCAGGGGGCGTTGTATGACTGATTTTAAACTAAAACCCCTCCCACAAGAAGCTCTGGGACCGCGGTACTTTTGGCAGTTTGTTACAATGTAACAAGGTTCATAGACAGGAATTTGCTGTTTACAGCTGTCTCTAACAGCCAAAACAGCTAGCAGCAGCTACCGTACTTTTCGCCGTATAAGACGCACTTTTTCTCCCCAAAAAATGGGGTGAAAAAGTCCCTGCGTCTTATACGGCAAAGGCAGGGAATCCCCGACTTCCGAACGCCCGCCGCTATGAACCGCCGCTATGTCGGGGATTCCCTGCCTGTTTCCCCCTGTGCCTGGCTCCCCGCTGTGTTTATCCTACCCCCAGCTTATGTCACCAGGTCCCCCGCCTATGTCGCCGGGTCCCCCGTGTATGCAGTGGCAGAAGCTTACCTCCTCCATCTTGCCCGCGCCGATTGAAGACATCCGGCTCCTGTGTGCGGCTTCCTCTAGTTAGTGACGGCTTCTAATGACGCGTCATCAATTACGCGTCATTAGAAGCCGGCACTAGACGAAGCCGCACACAGGAGCCGGATGTCTTCAATCGGCGCGGGCAAGATGGAGGAGGTAAGCTGCTGCCCGCTGCCGCTGCATACACAGGGGGGACCCGGCGACATAGGCGGGGGACCTGGTGACATAAGCGGGGGGGGGGGGGTAGGATAAACACAGCGGGGAGCCAGGCACAGGGGAGAAACATGGGGGGGCGACAAGGCACAGAGGACACCAGAGGGGGCAGACCAGAGGGCACGGGGGGACCAGAGGACACAGAGGGGGTAGACCAGAGGACACAGAGGGGGTAGACCAGAGGGCACAGAGGGGGTAGACCAGAGGGCACAGGGGGGCAGACCAGAGGGCACAGGGGGGCAGACCAGAGGGCACAGGGGGGCATACCAGAGGGCACAGGGGGGCAGACCAGAGGACACAGAGGGGACCAGAGGACACAGAGGGGCAGACCAGAGGGCACAGGGGGGCAGACCAGAGTACACAGGGGGAACATCACAGGACAAAGGGGGGAGACCAGAGGGGGCAGACCAGAGGACCCGGGGGCAGACCACAAGGCACAAAGGGGACCGGAGGGCACAGGGGAAAACTAGAGGACACAGGGGGAACATCACAGGACAAAGGGGGGAGACCAGAAGATACAGAGGGGGCAGACCAGAGGACACGGAGGCAGACCACAAGGCACAAAGGGGACCAGAGGGCACAGGGGAAGACTAGAGGACACAGGGGGAACATCACAGGACAAAGGGGGGAGACCAGAGGATACAGAGGGGGCAGACCAGAGGACACGGGGGCAGACCACAAGGCACAAAGGGGACCAGAGGGCACAGGGGAAGACTAGAGGACACAGGGGGAACATCACAGGACAAAGGGGGGAGACCAGAGGACACAGGGGGGCACACCAGAGGGCACAGGGGGGAGTCCACAGGACACTGGGTAGGAGACCAGAGGACACAGGGTAGACAGGGGGAGATAAGGACACATGAGGTACACAGGAGGACACCATTTGGGGGAGGACATGTACAAGATGCTCCTGAAATATGGATGCACCAGGTTTAGTTTATTATTTTTTTCTCTGTTTCTTGCCCTCTAAACCTGGGTGCGTCTTATATTCCGGAGCGTCTTATACGGCGCGAAATACGGTACATAACATGCCCACAGTAAAAATGTCACCATGTAATAAATGTCAGAATGTAAATCGGGGAGAGGAAAGATTTTACAATGAGCAAACACTGACTAAATCATTTATACATAATTATTGTAAAAATGAAGCACTTTTTTTATTACATTATTTTAACTGGAGTTCCTCTTTAACTGCTACCAGGGCCATGGATCTGCTGAGGAGCTTGCAGGCCCAGGCAGTGGGGTGGCACCTATACCCTGCATGTTCATCTAAGACGGCTGCAGTAGCCTGCTGGATATTATATGCGACATTTTCCTGCTACGCAGTAACCGAGCCGTGTGTAAACTGCTGGCATACTAATGCTCGTTCCTCAGTAGATCGTTGCCTGAACCGCACAGTAAAGGCCCATTCCCACCTCATGATTTTGTCTGCGATTCTTCTGAAGATGGTGATTTTTTAAGCGATAATTTCTGCGATCTCACGTCATCGGTACAGGTGTGCAATTAGGCAAAACATGCTTTGTGATGCACGGCGATAACAACTGCCACTACGAACCAGATCTTCAAGGTCCCCAACAACTCCTGCGCAAAATGCTGCAATCGCTCAAACTCTCATTCATGCCTATATTGTGCCGTCGCGTGTTCCCGTGGGGAGGCAGATGGATCAGGGAACCTTGTTTTTAGAAGGCGTCACTGAAAGGTTCCTCGATCCATAGTTAGGTGAGTGTTCTGCTTAACCTCCCTGGCGGTAATCCCAAGCGTAGCTCAGGCTAAGGATTACAGGTTGGGAGCGGTAATCCCAAGCTAAGGTCGGGCTAGCTAAAAACTAGCGCTGCCAGCTTATCTGGGTCCGCACGTGCTGCGTGGGACTCCAGGACACTTCTGCTGGCCACCGGGATGCCCATCTTCTCTCTGCTTCCTCCTGGATCCCGGCAGGCCGGCAGCCAATCAGGGGCAGTGCGGTGTGACGTCATTGGCGGGGGGCGGCGCTAAATTTAAAGTAGACCTGAAATCTTGCAGAGGATAGAAGGAAATCAGAGAAATGCACTTGATGTGCATATAGAGAGTTTAGCCTGTCTAATTCCCCCATATGAACCTCAACTCTGGCACAGGACAGAAGGAACACATAGAAAAATGCAGCCAGTATGTATTTAGAGAGTTCAGCCTGTCTAATTCCTCCTCATTTGTGTCTAATCACAACTTGTAATTTGATCTCTCCCTGTGTCAGCTGACTGCCATGGCAGAGATAGCAGATAAGCTCATATGAAAGCACAGGAGTTTAACATTATAGCTATTTGGTTCCCAAATGCTTCTGAGCTAAGTGCTTCTGCTGATCTTCCTCACTCTCCGTACTCACCACCGATGGGTCCTGTGACGTCCCCTTGACGACGGTCATCAGCGAGTCCTGACGGCGGGTATGCACGACATTACACATCGGGAGCACACGAGACTTCAAGCAATCACTGTACTTTGCGTGGGAGTCATCAAGGATGTTAGGGATCTGATCCGCCGTGAAGGTCGTTATTGCGGCGTGACGTTTGTGTGGTCATGTGCCTGTACCCACATCACAATATTGCGAAAACAACAGTTCGCGCACCAAAAATTGTCCGTCGTCTGTAAAATTGCACCATGGGTACATAGCGTTACGTTTACCAATTTTTGCCTGACTGCTTGCCGCCTGTACCGACCTCTGCCTGGATTTTAACCACTTCAGCCTACAGCTTCGAAAATCTTATGCATCCAAGCAATGTTCACCTCCCATTCATTCGCTAATAACTTTATCGCTACTTATCAAAATTAATTGATCTATATCTCGTTTTTTCCGCCACTAATTAGGCTTTCTTTAGGTAGTACATTTTGCTAAGAGCCACTTTACTGTAAATACATTTTAACAGGAAGATTAAGATAGAAATGGAAAAAAAACATTATTTCTCAGTTTTTGGCCATTATAGTTTAAAATTAATACATGCTACAGTAATTAAAACCCATGCATTTTATGTGCCCATTTGTCCCGCTTATTACACCATTTAAATTACGTCCCTATCACAATTTATGGCGCCGATATTTTATTTAGAAATAAAGGTGCATTTTTTCAATTTGCGTCGATCACTATTTACAAGCTTATAATTTTTAAAAATGTAATAAGATACTCTCTTGACATGTATATTTAAAAAGTTCAGACCCTTAGGTAACTATTTATGTAGTTTTTTTTTTTTTAATTGTAATTTTTTTTATTATTTTTTTTAATACAAAAATGTATTTGGGTAATTTTAGTTTGGGAGGTAAATAGCCAATTTTAGATGGAAAATAATGTGTTTTTTATTCAATACAGGTATGTGGGTGCAGTTTACTATTTGGCCACAAGATGGCCACATTCAAAAAGTTTCTAGATGCGAACGATGTCGCATCTAGGAACTAAAAAGAAGAGAAGTTGTTTCCTGGGGGCAGAAATACCACGCTCTCTGATGAGAAAGCGTCGGTATTTCTGCCGGGGACTTGGATCGGTGAATGGGAATTATATTCCCATTCACTGATCGGGGGGGCAGCGGGAGGCAGCGGGGGCGCGCGCGGGCGCGCGCCCGATCGCGCGCACCACACGGCTGCAGCACCACTGCCTATCTGGACGGATATATGCGTCCAGATATGGCGAAGTGGTTAAGTACTCTCTGCCTGCTCTCTGCACCGACCTCTGCCTGGATTTTAAAGGAGAACTGTAGAGAGGTGTATGGAGGCTGCCATATTTATTTCCATTTAAGCAATACCAGTTGCCTGGCTATCCTGCTGATCCTCTGCCTATAATACGTTCAGCCATAGTGAGCAATGTTGCTATTTTTGCAGATGATACAAAATTGTGCAGAATCATCAACTCTCAGGAAGATAGTGTCATATTGCAACAGGATCTGGATAGGATGGCTATATGGGCACATACATGGCAGATGAAATTCAATGTTGAAAAATGTAAAGTCATGCATTTTGTTCGTACCAATGGTCTAGCACCATACAAAATAAATGGGATACAGTTGGAGACATCAAACTTGGAGAAGGACTTAGGAGTACTCATCGACAACAAGTTAAATAATCGTACTCAATGCCAAGCCGCTGCAGCTAAAGCTAACACAATTTTGGGATGCATTAAAAGGGAAATAAAAACTCGAGATGCTAGCATAATATTGCCCCTGTTTAACTCTCTAGTAAGGCCACATCTGGAATATAGAATTCAGTTCTGGGCACCACATTACAAAAAAAGATATTGCAGTTTTAGAGCAGGTGCAGAGACGAGCAACAAAATTGATACGTGGGATGGAAGGTCTCACTTACCAAGAAAGGTTAGATAAACTGGGTTTATTTAGTCTAGAGAAAAGACGCCTTAGAGGGGATCTAATTAACATGTATAAATACATCAGAGGGCAATATAATAGCTTGGCGGATGAGCTTTTTGTCCCTAGGCCTTCTCAAAGGACTAGAGGACATGAGATGCGCATGGAGGAAAAACGTTTTAGCCATTTATTTAGGAAAGGGTTCTTTACAGTAAGAGTGATTAAGATGTGGAATGCATTGCCACAGGAAGTCGTTATGGCAAACTCTATACCTGCATTTAAAGGGGGCTTAGATGCTTTCCTTGCGTTGAAAGACATCCATGGCTACAATTACTAGGTAATGCCCAATGATGTTGATCCAGGGATTTTATCTGATTGCCATCTGGAGTCGGGAAGGAATTTTTTCCCTTTTGGGGCTAATTGGACCATGCCTTGTAAGGGTTTTTTCGCCTTCCTCTGGATCAACAGGGATATGTGAGGGAGCAGGCTGGTGTTGTACTTTATACTGGTTGAACTCGATGGACGTATGTCTTTTTTCAACCAAAATAACTATGTAACTATAGACCCTGAACAAGCATGCAGAAGATCAGGTTTTTCTGACAATTTTGACAGATATGACAAGATTAGCTGCATGCTTGTTCCTGGTGTGGTTCAGACACTTCTTCAGCCAGATAGATCAGCAGGGCTGCCAGGCAACTGGTATTGCTTAAAAGGAAATAAATATGGGAGCCTCCATATACCTCTCACTACAGTTCTCCTTTAAGTACTCTCTGCCTGCCGTCTAAGAATGATAGCAAAGGGAAAAAGTCTAAAAGGAATCACACTTCTACTGCTCCAATTGTGATGTCACCCTCTGTGCCATTCCCTGTTTCAAAACATACCACACGCGAGAGTTGTATTAGGTATATATGTACATACTGTATAGTCTGGTGCCTTATTTGTACAGTTTCACTACATTTTTAAGCTTATTCATAAATGTAATTACCTCTACAATTTTGTGTTCTAGTCTTTTATTATAAGTGGGGTGTCTACAAGACCTTTATTCTGACATATTTTGATCTGTTATGACTAAAGAATTGGAGGCCTAAAATTCTTTAAAAAATGTACCACTTTTAGACCCATAAATCCAGACAGAAATGAACCGCCAGGGGGGGGTTAAAGGGAACCAGAGGTAAGAAGGATATGCAGGCTGCCATATTTATGTCCTTCTTAACAATGCCAGTTGCCTGGCAGCCCTTTAGATCTTCTAGCATAAGTAGTGTCTGAGTCAAACCCTGGGACAAGCATATGGCTAATCCAGTAAAACCTGAGTCAGAGTACCTGATCTGCTGCATGCTTGACCAGGGTCTATGGCTAAAAGTATTAGAGACACAGGATCAGGAGGACTGCCAGGCAACTGGTATTGTTTAAAAGGAAGTAAATATGGCAGCATCTATATCCTTCTCACCTGGGGTTCCCTTTAAGTGTGCAGTTTAACCATCCCTGAGAAACAGGCGTAATACAGAGCGTATGAGAGGAATTGGCTCAGGAGACTTGGGCGCAGGATACAGCCTGTATGGCATATCCTGCTCCTGCACAAATTCCCAGTGATTTTAAATACTATTTCCCTTCCATGCCGCCATGGATGGTGGGGAATGAAATGATTCAGCTTCCAGCAATTGCTGGAGGGCGAAATATAGTGTTTTATAAGTAACTTCAGCTCCGTCTTCTGACTGCGCTGAAGTTACTCACTGCTGCGCCCAAGTCTCCTGCACTGGAATGGCAGTGTTTGTAATACAGATCAGGGCCGGATTACCGACCAGGCAACAAAAGCAGTCGCTTGGGGCCCCATTCAGAGTCAAAGGGGCCCCATCAGCACATAAACCAGCCCTCGCCATCCTGTCAGCGATGGCTGGATGGTATAATGGTTAAAGGGACTCTGAGCAGTGCAGTAACTATGGAAAGATGCATATCATTTTAAAGCTCTCTTTCCCCTCTTCCAAATGATATATAAACCGCCACCCTATTCCTTTTAGTTTTCGCTATTTTTGCGATCGAAATCGCGGCCACGGCAATTTCGCGAAAATAGCGAAAATTAAAAGGCGTAGGGTGCAGCCACTCGCTCTGAACTTCCTGATTCTCAGATCAGACAGGAAGTAGAAAGTAATAATAGTAGTAGTAACAGAGCGGCAGCACGCTAGAGGAGACAGATGGGCTCCGGATGACGGGACCTCTATTGCATGGATCGCAATAGGTGAATGTGAGTTATCTGGTGTTGTCATTCTCCCCCGCTGCGGCTGCCTTCTCTGCTGGACCTATCGTATTCACTGGGATGGAGGCTGCATGGTGGCTGTCTAGATTGGGAGGAAATCGGTTGTTCGGTGGTGGGGGTGGTTATGTAATTCTGTCTGGGGAACGGCTTCTGGTTTGGCGGTGTCCAGAGCTTTCTGCTATTGACGGCTGGAGATGCAGGGGGAAAGTGCTGCTGCTGTGATATCTGGCGCCCTCTTCACAGGGCTGCCCCAGCCCCTGAGTGCAAATGTCCCAGCCATTCATTTCTCACTCTGCATTTTGCTGCTGCTATTCCCTGCATTGTGCACCCACAGAGGAAAGTGGGCTGTTGCCCATAGCAACCAGTAGCTCGGCTATCCCGGTGTGTGCGGCATATTGCTGTGCAGCTGCATCTTCTGATTCTATTACGACATGATGGGGGGCCCCAAATCAGTAACTTTGCTTAAGGCCCCATTTAGCCTTAATCCAGATGTCTGGAGTTAGATCCATTGCTTCTGAAGTAGAGCCCTTCATTGCTTGCCATTCGTGTCTTTTATTAATTACCTTTACATTGCTATAACCTGAACAAATTTCTCCTGCATTTTCAACCTCTCTAATGTATAATCTTACATATGTTATTCATTTACTCACCTTGCTAGTTTTTTTATGTCAAAATTAAATAAAGCTACAGATTTCACAAGCAAAGATGGAAAGTCATATTGTATCAAGTCAACTGAGATTCTTTCTAGCTCTAGGCCTGCTCAGTTACAATATGATGTAAAATTTGCAGGGGAGGCTTGGGGGGAAAAACTGCATTATACACAAATATCACCTTTCATTATAAAGTCATGCTTGCCTTCCCCATTTAACTTCGAAGGTTTATTATTTGCTCAGCACTGTGATGGGCCCTAATAAAAAGCGCATCATTGACGTGTGTGCTTTGGTGGCAGCGGTACCATTCCTGGGGCATTAAAGGGACTCCAAGCACCTCTCACGGGCATGTCTTTAAGCCAGACAACTTCCAACAATGTCATGCTATGACCCCTCTGGAGGAGCCTCTTGCAATGGCCATGCTTGTCACTTCCTCTTCCTGCTTCATTCAGTGATGCACTTCTTTAACAGAGAAGACATGGGTGACCCAGAAGTTATAACATAGCCAAGATGGCAGCCGCGATTTTAAATTGAATTTGAACAAAAACTATTTGGTGTAGACTATCAGGCATTAAATGAAAGAGGAGAGCACAAGCTACAGAAAGATATGCATCTTTAAGTACTTTGCTGTACTAGTCAGAGTCTTAAAGGCATACCCATGAGAGCTGCTCGGAATCCCTTTAAATGGTCAGAATTGGCCATATCATACCTTCCATCTTTTTAAGATGAGAAAGTTAGGCACTTTAAGACATGCCTCTAATCACGCCCACACCACACCCCTAGCCTACCACTAAGAATTCATAAGCAAAAGATGTAGCAATAGAATTCAAACCACACTGGTCCTTTCTATTATCACTAGTTTTTCTTCATGTTAACATTTAAAATTAAGAAATATATCAATTTATAGGATGGGAATAAAGTTTGGAGCCGATTAAATATATTTGCAGTAGAAAAATATACGTACATTTACATAAATCTGTATCTCAGAGAGCGACAAATGAGGGACAAAGAGGGACAGAAGGATTAGATTTCCAAACAGGGACTGGCTCTCCGAAAAAGGGACAGGTGAGAGCTATGGCATATTAAATTAGAGAGAGAGAGAGAGAGAGAGAGAGAGAGAGAGAGAGAGAGAGAGATAAAGCTGGTGATATGATTTATTTTCTATTTATTTTTGCAACAATACTCTTGGTCTCTTCCTACCCAGAAAAGTACGATACAGTGTATATATATATATATATATATATATATATATATATATATATATATATTTATATTATTATTTATTTATAAAGCGCCAACATATTCCGTGGCGCTGTACAATGTAAAAAAACAAACAAGGGATACATAATGATACAGACAATGATATACATCAAATATGAACACTGATACAAAATACAGCACTGCTGATTACAATTTGATTTAACATGATGACTAAAATGTATAAATGTCTAACAGAGTGCAAGCAATTAAATTAATAACATTCCATGACACAAAAGGGTGAGAGCCCTGCCCTTGCGAGCTTACAATCTAAAGGAATGAGGTGGAAACAAGAGGTGGGGAAGTATACAGTATATGTACAGGCAGTGCGTAATTAGGTTATTTAGTGGGTTCATGGCCTAAGCTAGAGAATATGCTTGTCGGAAAAGGTGGGTTTTGAGGGAGCATTTAAAGATTTCAAAGGTGGGAGAGTGGCGGATGTGTTGTGGAAGGGCATTCCAGAGGAGGGGTGAGGCACGTGAGAACTCCTGTACATGTGAATGTGAGGAGGTAATTGTAGAAGAGGATAAAAGAAGCTTGTGTGCAGATATGAGATTGCGGTTTGGTTGGTATCTGGAGACTAGTGAGGAGATGTACAGGGGAGAGAGATTGTGGAGAGCTTTGTAGGTTAGGGTTAAGAGTTTGAACTGAATCCTCTCGTTAATTGGTAGCCAGTGAAGAGCTTGACAGAGAGGAGCAGCAGAGAAAGAGCGAGAGGAGAGATTAATAAGTCGAGCAGCAGAGTTCAGCACAGAATTGAGCGGTGCTAGTCTGTTAGTTGGAAGTCCACCAAGCAATATATTGCAATAGTCCAATCGAGATATAATAAGAGCATGTACTAACATTTTGGTTGTGTCATGGGAGAGAAAAGGTCGGATGCGTGCTATGTTTTTGAGTTGGAGATGGCAGGAGCTGGTTAGGGAGTTATTGTGAGAAGTAAATGAGAGAGTAGAATCAAATATTACCCCTAAGCACCGTGCTTTGGGAACTGAAGTTATAGATGTGTTGTTAACATTTATTGTAATATCAGGCAAAGAGGTGGACAGGGATGGTGGAAAGACTATTAGTTCCGTTTTATTCATATTAAGTTTTAAGAAGCGAGAGGACATGAAAGAGGAAATAGTGGACAGGCAGTCGGGAACCCGTGTGAGGAGGGAGTTAAGGTCTGGGGCCGAGAGGTACAGTTGAGTATCATCTGCATATAGGTGGTGTTGAAAACCAAATGAGTTTATTAAGTTACCAAGACCGTGCATGTAGATGGAGAAGAGGAGGGGACCGAGGACAGAGCCTTGAGGTACCCCTACAGACAGAGGATGTGAAGAGGAGGCCTGATCTGAATAAAAAACAGTGAAAGACCTTTCAGAGAGGTAGGAAGATATCCAGGAGAGAGCGAGGTCCTTTATACCTATAGATGAAAGGATCTGTAGGAGTAGAGTGTGGTCGACAGTGTTGAATGCTAATGACAGATCTAGAAGGATGAGTATGGAATAATAGCCTTTGGATTTAGCTGTGAGGAGATCATTAGCTACTTTGGTGAGGGCTGTTTCTGTGGAGTGGTTTGGCCAGAAGCCAGACTGGAACTGATCAAGCAAGGAATTTGCAGATAAATACTGACTTAGTTCAGCATGAATGTGGCGTTCCAGTAATTTAGATGCAAATGGGAGAAGTGACACTGGGCGGTAGTTAGCAAGTTCGGTGGGGTCTAGAGATGGTTTTTTAAGTAGTGGTGTTACAACAGCCCTCTTGAGTGAGGATGGAAAAATTCCAGTGGAGAGGGATAGGTTAAACAGCGATGTTAGGGCAGGGATGAGGGATATGGATAGCTGTGGAATGAGATGTGATGGGATAGGATCCAAAGAACAGGTTGTTAGATGGGATTTGGAGATAAGGGAAGAGAGCGAATGTTCGTAGAGTGGAAAGAAACCGGAAAGAGAGCAGTCAACAAGAGGAGTGGAGATGGAGTTTGATGTCTGCATGGAAAACACACTACGGATTTTTGCAATGTTATCTGTAAAGTATGTTGCAAATTCTTCAGCTGATAAGCATGAAGAAGGAGGAGGAGGGGGTGGACGGAGAAGGGAGTTGAAAGTACTGAACAGGCACTTTGGATTGTGCAAGTGGGAGGATATGAGGGAGGAGAAGTATGATTGTTTTGCAGAAGAGAAAGCGGTTTTAAACTTGTTCAACTCTTTTTTGTAAGTAGTGAAATCCTCATTAGTATTAGTTTTTCTCCAACGGCGTTCAGCTACCCTAGAGCACCCCTTTAGCTGTTTAGTAGCTTTGGTCAGCCAGGGTTGGCGACTGACACGGTGTGGGTGGACACTGGTGAGGGGTGCGATTGCATCCATGACTTGTGTGATTGAGCAGTGATAGTGTGCAGCTGCTGAGTCAGGGTCAGTGAATGGTTGTGTGAGGAGAGGTGCCAAGGCATCAGAGACAGATTGCATGTCTATGTTGCGGTAGTTCCTGCGTATATATGAGCGTGCTTGAGGCAGCGTGGTAGGAAGAGAGGAGGAGAGAGAGAAGTTTAGTAAGTTATGATCAGAGAGCGGGGGAGGAGTATTAGTGAAATCAGTGATAGAACAGAGACGAGTGAATATGAGGTCAAGTGTATGACCATTAGAGTGAGTTGGAGCAGTGGACCACTGAGACAGGCCGTAGGAGGAAGTAAGTGACAGAAGTTTAGTGGCGGCAGAATTGTTGGTGTCAACATGAATGTTAAAGTCGCCCATAATGATGGTAGGGATATCGGAGGACAGGAACTGGAGGAGCCATGCAGAGAAGTGATCTAGGAAGAAGGAAGCAGGGCCAGGAGGGCGGTAGATTATTGCGATCTGGAGGTTAGAGGGAGAGTATAGACGGACTGCATGGACTTCAAAGGAAGGTAGAGAAAGAGAAGGAATGGGGGTGAATGGCTTGAAGAGGCATCTATCAGAGAAAAGAATGCCCACACCACCGCCATGTTTATTCCCACTTCTAGGCGTGTGACTAAAGTGGAATCCCCCATAAGAGAGGGTGGCAGGTGAGACCTTGTCAGAAGGCGTCAGCCATGTTTCTGTGACCCCAAAGAAGGTAAAGGTGTTGGAATTGAAAAGGTCATGGATAAAAGGAAGTTTGTTGCAGACTGAGCGGGCATTCCAGAGAGCAGCAGAGATAGGTGGGGGAGGAGGGGGGAGAAGAGGAATATTAATAAGGTTGTGGCAGTTTTGGTGTGCATGTGGTTGGCTGTTTGCAGTGCGATTAGTGTGCAAGAGTGAGGAGCGAGCCGGCAGAGAGGGTCCGGGGTTTGGTGAAATGTCACCGGCAGCAAGGAGTAGTAGGAGGCAGAGAGAGGGTGGTATTTAGATTTATGGGTAGTTGGAGCATGAAATGTATAGCGAGGTTGTATGAATAAGAAAGTTTCGTGAGAAGCAACCAGTGGAGATGATAAAAGAGAGGGAGAAATGTAGAGCGTGTTGCTGACAGCAAGAGGATGCAGCGAGTGTACAGATTTGAGAATAGCAGGGGAAAGCAGGCTAATCATGAAGAGCAGAGACAACATTATTGCACTAACCGTGAATCAGATTGTTAAAGTCTTGTGTCTGTGCCTTCTTGTCTCTTCTGGCTTAATTCTGGTCTAATTCGGTCATTCTCTTTCTACTTAGAAACCGGTGTACTTTGAAATACCGGTGCAAAAACGACCAAGGTCTAAATCGACTTATAGCTGCATTTATATAGTAAGCCTGATAGCCTATGCTTAGCAGGCCTGATTGTAGATTGACTGATGCAAGTGAGGAACTGAGCACTCAGCCTGTAGCAGATCACAGTACAACTCAGGTAATGAAGCAGGAAGAAGATCAATTGTCTATAGGTGTTAGCCAAATTAGCATGGAGCCAGAGATATGAGCCAGTGGAGAGCAGACTAATTCATGGAATATACAAAGCCAGTCACTTAGATATACTAAGATGCAAAGTATTGCAGCACTTAACCACTTTACCCCCCGCGGTACGGACTTCTCCGTCCCTTTTTCCACCCTGTCACCACCAAGGGACGGAGAAATCCGTACCTGACGCCGATCCCGCCGCTGTCCGTGCTCCCGCTCGCTCGTCCGCGCGCCCCGCGCTCGTGCACGCCGCCGCTTACTCGCCGGGAGATCAATGAATGGGAAAAACCTTTCCCGTTCGTTGATCTCTGCCCCCCGCAATGATCATCTACTTCTACGAGAAGCAGCGCAATCATTGTGAATGAAAAGTTGCCCAGCCTCCCTGAACTTCCTGCAAGCGTACTTCCTGTACGCTTGCAGGGTCGCATAAAAAAACTCACTGTGGCCATCTTGTGGCCATATAGTAAAACTACACCCTAAAGCATTTTTCATATACAAATACCTTAGTTAAACATTAAAAATTAACCCATTACCTCCCACACTCCCCAATTTTTTTTTTTTGTAATAAAAAACAAAACAAAAAAAACATGCAATTAAAAAAATACACAAATAGTTACCTTAGGGACTGAACTTTTTAAATATTTATGTCAAGAGGGTATAACGCTGTTACTTTATAAACTATGGGCTTGCAATTAGGGATGGACGCAAAACTGAAAAAAATGCACCTTTATTTCCAAATAAAATATTGGTGCCAAACATTGTGATAGAGACATAATTTAAACGGTTTTATAACCGGGACGAATGGGCAAATAAATTTCATGGGTTTTAATTACAGTAGCATGCATTATTTAAAATCTATAAAGGCCGAAAACTGAAAAATAATACATTTTTTCCTATTTTCCCATTAAAACACATTTAGAATAAAATAATTATTGGCATAATGTCCCACCTAAAGAAAGCCTAATTGGTGGCGAAAAAAAAAGATATAGTTCATTTCATTGTGATAAGTAATGATAAAGTTATAGAAGAATGAATGGAAGGAGCGCTGAAAGGTGAAAATTGCTCTGGTGCTCAAGGGGTAAAACCCCTCAGTGGTGAAGTGGTTAAGAATATTCAAAGATTGCAGTAAAAACGAGAGTTCACAGAAGTGCAGATCATACCATAAGAGTTATAAATTTAGCATTAGGGCATTGTACTGTGTTAGCCATCAGTAAAAGCAAGACGTTTTAAATCAGGATGATACCATTTATTGGCTAACTAAAAAGAATAAGAATAAGCAAGCTTTCGGCCTCGCAGCCTTCGTCGGGCTTAAATCCCGGGATTTAAGCCCGATGAAGGCTGCAAGGCCGAAAGCGTGCTTATTCTTATTCTTTTTAGTTAGCCAATAAATGGTATAAATGGTATCATCCTGATTTAAAACTTCTTGCTATATATATATATATATATATATATATATATATATATATATATATATATATACAGTGGTGTGAAAAACTATTTGCCCCCTTCCTGATTTCTTATTCTTTTGCATGTTTGTCACACTTAAATGTTTCTGCTCATCAAAAACCGTTAACTATTAGTCAAAGATAACATAATTGAACACAAAATGCAGTTTTAAATGATGGTTTTTATTATTTAGTGAGAAAAAAACCCTCCAAATCTACATGGCCCTGTGTGAAAAAGTGATTGCCCCCCTTGTTAAAACATAACTTAACTGTGTTTTATCACACCTGAGTTCAATTTCTGTAGTCACCCCCAGGCCTGATTACTGCCACACCTGTTTCAATCAAGAAATCACTTAACTAGGAGCTATCTGACACAGAGAAGTAGACCAAAAGCACCTCAAAAGCTAGACATCATGCCAAGATCCAAAGAAATTCAGGAACAAATGAGAACAAAGTACTGTAATTGAGATCTATCAGACTGGTAAAGGTTATAAAGCCATTTCTAAAGCTTTGGGACTCCAGCGAACCACAGTGAGAGCCATTATCCACAAATGGCAAAAACATGGAACAGTGATGAACCTTCCCAGGAGTGGCTGGCCGACCAAAATTACCCCAAGAGCGCAGAGAAAACTCATCCGAGAGGCCACAAAAGACCCCAGGACAACACCTATAGAACTGCAGGCCTCACTTGCCTCAATTAAGGTCATTGTTCACGACTCCACCATAAGAAAGAGACTGGGCAAAAATGGTCTGCATGGCAGATATCCAAGGCACAAACCACTTTTAAGCAAAAAGAACATTAAGGCTCGTCTCAATTTTGCTAAAAACACATCTCAATGATTGGCAAGACGTTTGGGAAAATACCTTATGGACCGACGAGACAAAAGTTTAACTTTTTGGAAGCTGCGTGTCCCGTTACATCTGGCGTAGAAGTAACACAGCATTTCAGCAAAAGAACATCATACCAACAGTAAAATATGGTGGTGGTAGTGTGATGGTCTGGGGTTGTTTTGCTGCTTCAGGACCTGGAAGGCTTGCTGTGATAGATGGAACCATGAATTCTACTGTCTACCAAAAAATCCTGAAGGAGAATGTCCGGCCATCTGTTCGTCAACTCAAGCTGAATCGATCTTGGGTGCTGCAGCAGGACAATGACCCAAAACACACCAGCAAATCCACCTCTGAATGGCTGAAGAAAAACAAAATGAAGACTTTGGAGTGGCCTAGTCAAAGTCCTGACCTGAATCCTATTGAGATGTTGTGGCATGACCTTAAAAAGGCGGTTCATGCTAGAAAACCCTCAAATAAAGCTGAATTACAACAATTCTGCAAAGATGAGTGGGCCAAAATTCCTCCAGAGCGCTGTAAAAGACTCGTTGCAAGTTATCGCAAACGCTTGATTGCAGTTATTGCTGCTAAGGGTGGCCCAACCAGTTATTAGGTTCAGGGGGCAATTTCTTTTTCACACAGGGCCATGTAGGTTTTGAGTTATTTTTCTCACTAAATAATAAAAACCATCATTTAAAACTGCATTTTGTGTTCAATTATGTTATCTTTGAATAATAGTTAACGGTTTTTGATGACCAGAAACATTTAAGTGTGACAAACATGCAAAAGAATAAGAAATCAGGAAGGGGGTAAATAGTTTTTTACACCACTGTATATATATATATATATATATATATATATATATATATATATATACACACAGTGGGATGCGAAAGTTTGGGCAACCTTTTTAATTGTCATGATTTTCCTGTATAAATCGTTGGTTGTTACGATAAAAAAATGTCCGTTAAATATATATATATAGGAGACTCACACAGTGATATTTACAGAAAGTGCGCAATAACTGTTTAAATAAAATTAGGCAGGTGCATAAATCTGGGCACTGTTGTCCTTTTATTGATTCCAAAACATTTAGAACTAATTATTGGAACTCAAATTGGCTTGGTAAGCTCAGTGACCCCTGACCTAAATACACAATAATCCAATTATGAGAAAGAGTATTTAATTGGGTCAATTGTAAGTTTCACTCCTCTTTTAACTTTCTCGGAAGAGTATCAACATGGGGGTCTCAAAACAACTCTCAAATGACCTGAAGACAAAGATTGTTCACCATCATGGTTTAGGATAAGAATACAGAAAGCTGTCTCAGAGATTTCAGCTGTCTGTTTCCACAGTTTGAGAAAATGGAAGATCGCAGGCTCAGTTCAAGTTAAGGCTCGAAGTGGCAGACCAAGAAAAATCTCGGATAAACAGAAGCGACAAATGGTGAGAACAGTCACAGTCAACCCACAGACCAGCACCAAAGACCTAAAGCATCATCTTGCTGCAGATAGAGTCACTGTGCATCGTCCAACCATTCGGTGCACTTTACACAAGGAGATGCTGTATGCGAGAGTGATGTAGAGAAAGCCTTTTCTTCGCCCACAGCACAAACAGCCGCTTGAAGTATGTTAAAGCACATTTGGACAAGCCAGCTTCATTTTGGAATGAGGTGCTGTGGACTGATTAAACTAAAATAGAGTTCAGATTATTATTATTATTTGCGCATAACAAGGGGAGTTATGCATGGAGGAAAAACAACACACCATTCCAAGAAAAACACCTGCTACCTACAGTAAAATATGGTAGTGGTTCCATCATGCTGTAGGGCTGTGTGGCCACTGCAGGTACTAGGAATCTTGTCAAAGTTGAGGGGCACATGGATTCCACTCAATATCAGCAGATTCTGGAGACCAATGTCCAGGGATCAGTGACAAAGCTGAAGCTGTGCCGGGGCTGGATCTTTCAACAAGACAACGACCCTAAACACTGCTCAAAATCCACTAAGCCATTCATGCAGAGTAACAAGTACAACATTCTGGAATGGCCATCTCAGTCCCCAGACCTGAATATAATTGAAAATCTGTGGTGTGAGTTAAAGAGAGCTGTCCATGCTCGGAAGCCATCAAACCTGAATGAACTAGAGATGTTTTGTAAAGAGAACTGGTCCAAAATACCTTCAACCAGAATCCAGGAACCTACAGGAAGTGTTTAGAGGCTGTAATTTTTGCAAATGGAGGATGCACTAGATATTGATTTCATTTCTCAAATTTATGCACCTGCCTAATTTTGTTTAAACAATTATTGCACTCTTTCTGTAAATGCAATAAATTTAATTTCACTTCTCAAATAATCACTGTGTGTGTCACCTATATGATATATTTAACTGACATTTTGTATCGTAACCACCAACGATTTATACAGGAAAATCATGACAATTAACAAGGTTGCCCAAACTTTCTCACCCCACTGTATATATATATATATATATATATATATATATATATATATATATATATATATATATATATATATTCTCATTATAGCAAACTCTGATATAGTAAGCATTTGGGTATGGTACACTAAGTGTTAGTAAACTAACCTGTTTTTTTGTTCCCTGCGGCATTCTGTATCCGGCTACAGTGGACAGTGGACAGGCACATGCTTCATACGTCAGTCAGAGACTTGTGAGCTGTGGTTGGTGGGCAGCTTGTAAGCTTCCCGCTCTCTGCACACTACTCTGGGCCTGCGTGGATTACCTCAAAAGCACCAGCCAGTGAGACCAATTCTTCCTGTGTAAGCTGCTGCCTTTACAGAGATACTTCGACCAAGAATTGAACTTTATCCGAATCAGTAGCTGATACCCCCTTTTACATGAGAAATCTATTCCTTTTCACAAACAGGCCATCAGGTGGTGCAGTATGACTCATATTGTGGTGAAACCCCTCCCACAAGAAACTCTTGAGTACATACTCCTGGCAGTTTCCTGTCTGTGAACCTTGTTGCATTGTGGGAAATAGCTGGTTACAGCTGTTTCCAACTGCCAAAAAAGCATGCAGCAGCTACATCACCTGCCACTGCCAGCAGTAAAAATTTCACCATGTGATAAATGTCCGAATGAAAATCAGGGATTTAGAAGCTTTTACAATGGGCAAACACTGACTAAATCATTTATACATAATTATTGTAAAAATGAAGCACTTTTTTACTACATTATTTTTTTTTCATAGGCGAAATTCCAACATATATGAACTCTATGTACAGCTGCTGCTAGCTGTCACACGTGTGGCAGCAGTTTACCTCTCCGCTACCTATGAGAGCCATCATGCCTGGTCACAGTGCGCGGTCACAGTGAAGCACCTGCCGAGTGCGCCACACGCAGCGGGTGACGTCATCACGCTTAGTCGCTTCTCTGCCTATGTGACCCTCAGCGGCCGCCGTACAGCGGCTTCCCGAGGAACATGGCGTCCTCAATGTCACCGGTGCTGAGACAGATGTTGTGTGTGAGGACAGCGGCTGCCTCCCTGCTCAGACCGACCAGGTACCGGCGTGGACGGCTCCGTGGGGGGAATGCGTGCTAAGTGCTTCGTGTTTATAATATATATATATATATATGTGACCTGCTCCCAGCAAGAGTCACTCCTCACCTATCAGTGACAGCAGAGCAGGAAAGTCAGGAGGAGAGCAGCCAGTTACTGCATAGGCTCCAGTGTCATCAGAACCAGTACTGAGGAGGGGAACTGGTACAAGTGTCCAGCACATGTGAAGGAGTGATTCTGATTGCTTGCTCTGGGCATTGCTTCCAGTTTTCGTTTATCTGTTTATCCAATTATCATCTGTGCAGATTTCTTATAGGAAGTGCTTTGCTGATGTCTCCCCCATCACATAAGTGGACAGCCGGAGTTGGAGACTACAAGTTTTTCAGTCAAAAGATTTGTTCCCACTATAAGTATAGCAACAAGAAAGGTTAAACGGCGCCAGTCTAGAGACCCACAGCTGCTTACTGTTTGTGGGAATTTGGTTGTCACCACCCGTTTGCAAGAAATGTAGGGACACAGCAGTATCCACACCATCGACCACATTATGTTTGGTAAAGTTGTGGAGGTGGGTGGGTTTAGAAAAAGTTGCGCGAGAGGAGGGCGGGTGGGTTTAGAAAAAGTTGCGCGAGAGGAGGGCGGGTGGGTTTAGAAAAAGTTGACAGAGAGGAGGGCGGGTGGGTTTAGAAAAAGTTGCGCGAGAGGAGGGTGGGTGGTTTTAGAAAAAGTTGCGCGAGAGGAGGGCGGGTGGGTGGTTTTAGAAAAAGTTGCGCGAGAGGAGGGCGGGTGGGTGGGTTTAGAAAAAGTTGCGCGAGAGGAGGGCGGGTTTAGAAAAAGTTGCGCGAGAGGAGGGCGGGTTTAGAAAAAGTTGCGCGAGAGGAGGGCGGGTGGGTTTAGAAAAAGTTGCGCGAGAGGAGGGCAGGTGGGTGGTTTTAGAAAAAGTTGCGCAAGAGGGCGTGTTTAGAAAAAGTTGTGCGAGAGGAAGGTGGGTGGGTGGGTATTAGAAAAAGTTGCGCAAGAGGAGGGCGGGTTTAGAAGAAGTTGCGTGAGAGGAGGGCGGGTGGGTGGGTTTAGAAAAAGTTGCGTGAGAGGAGGGCGGGTGGGTGGGTTTAGAAAAAGTTGCGTGAGAGAAGGGCGGGTGGGTTTAGAAAAAGATGCGTGAGAGGAGGGCGGGTGAATGGGTTTAGAAAAAGTTGCGTGAGAGGAGGGCGGGTGGGTGGGTTTAGAAAAAGTTGCGTGAGAGGAGGGCGGGTGGGTGGGTTTAGAAAAAGTTGCGTGAGAGGAGGGCGGGTGGGTGGGTTTAGAAAAAGTTGCGTGAGAGGAGGGCGGGTGGGTGGGTTTAGAAAAAGTTGCGTGAGAGGAGGGCGGGTGGGTTTAGAAAAAGTTGCGTGAGAGGCGGGTGGGTGGGTTTAGAAAAAGTTGCGTGAGAGGCGGGTGGGTGGGTTTAGAAAAAGTTGCGTGAGAGGGGGGCGGGTGGGTGGGTTTAGAAAAGTTGCGTGAGAGGGGGGCGGGTGGGTGGGTTTAGAAAAAGTTGCGTGAGAGGAGGCCGGGCGGGTGGGTTTAGAAAAAGTTGCGTGAGAGGAGGCCAGGCGGGTGGGTTTAGAAAAAGTTGCGTGAGAGGAGGGCGGGCGGGTGGGTTTAGAAAAAGTTGCGTGAGAGGAGGGCGGGTGGGTTTAGAAAAAGTTGTGTGAGAGGACGGCGGGCGGGCGGGTTTAGAAAAAGTTGCGTGAGAGGAGGGCGGGCGGGTGGGTTTAGAAAAAGTTGCGTGAGAGGAGGGCGGGTGGGTTTAGAAAAGTTGTGCAAGAGGAGGCGGGGGGGAGGGAGGTTTAGTAAAGTTGCGGAGGCGGGTGGGTTTAGAAAAAGTTGCACGAGCGGAAGGCGGATAGGTTTAGTAAATTTGCGCGAGCGGAAGGCGGATAGGTTTAGTAAACTTGAGGTGGCAATTTGTGTTTCTCCTGGGTCTTCTATTTCTTACATAATGGTGGACGTGGCTGTTGGTCTATAAGTTTCCCAATGGGTCCCCTCAACTAGACTAGTGCCTGTTAAAGTGTATACAAACATTCCAAAATGGTTGGAAAATACCATTGTTGCTCCTTGTGATTTCCCCAAATGAGACGGGCTGACCTTGGCAGTTTGCAGAGAGTCTGTCATCTCATCCAATCAGCAGCTCAGTCGCTTCTCTCAAAAGCATCTCTACTGCATTTCAAAAGAGAATCTACAGTGATCTTCTGGCACAGTTTTCTGCTGAATTACACTTCCAATCATGCACTCCATTCTATATTCTAGGAATGTGTTTGGAGGGGGCGGGGAAGAATAAACTCCCCCTGTAACTAACTTCTGCACTTCTACTGCACCAAATTCCTGCTGAGCTCCTCTCCACTGGCCTTTTGTTACAAAGACAGATGATTCCACCATCTAGCCTGTAAGTCATGCAGCTCAAAGCATTTCAGAACACTTTGGCTGTGTTACATCTGTCCCGACTTTTCCCTCTCTTACCGCTTATAAGCCTCTATGCTGCATTCCGGGAATACCCCGTATCACATTCAGAACGCCCTATTGAAGGGGATATTAGTGGCTTTGATATCCGTGCCTCCTCTCCAAACAAAAAATGGCAACTTGAAGCGCAAGCATGACATTACTGCCACTTTCAATGGTGCCATTGATTATAAAAGGGTAGTTTGAAAAACACCTAGTTTTTAGGGGTGGTAGAAGGGAACAAACGCTTACAAAATATAAATAGGTTTTAAGCCTGGATCACCACTGTAGAGTAATGAATTTGACCTCACAACTATCTCTGAAATAACTTGACTGACAAAAGTAAACATTGTTTGTCTTGTTTTATCAAGAATGAAGACTTTGATTTAGAGTTTTCAATCAACAGAATATTTTTAATAGTAATACAAATAAAGATGTAATGGACAAAAATGATGTGATTCTTCATTTAATTATTTGTTGTACAGCTTTAGAGAAAGAAATGTATGCAGCTCTGCCTGCTTTTAAGAGAACAAAATTCTATTTAGCACAGCTTTTGAGTGCATATTATTTTCTTTTAGCCCCTCCTAGTGGCTGGGGGTCTCCTTGAACTATTCTGGACACTTGGTAGCTCTCTGAGATTTCTGCACCTGTCAACAGGTAGTTTGACTCTCATCTTCCTAAACGTCCGCACACATGCTAGGTTAAAGTTGCTGCAACCAATCAAGCCACCTTGCGCAAATTACATTTCCCCTTTACCCCAAGTCTTTCAGGCCGGTTGTCCACAGACACACACACACCCCGATATTCCAAAAGAATATGTTTGAATACTTCTCATACAAGCAGAAGTGACATTCCACATGACATGCATGCTGTGGACCAATGCCGGTTGAATGACATTGTACACACTTGGCCGAATACACAATATCTGCCCAATAGTCGTCAATAGTCTGCTGGTTGGATCAGGCAAAATGCTTGATATTGGTCGCTGTCTTTGTTCCGCTACTTTGTTTGCAACAGTTGCTGTCCTGTTTGACAAAAAATGTCATTTGCTGTGCTTTCAAACGACTTTTGTATAGGGTGTGTAAATAGCTCACCCGTGTTGCACAGTAGTATTGTGTTCTTTTCTTTGAAAGCTGAATTTTTCAGTATTTGTGAAGTTAAACTAAAATTTTTAAGCTAAAAGTGGAATGGGTAAAAGCACTCTAGAAAGTGTTTCTGCTGCCTGTTGTCTTCCCTCCCGTTCTTCGTTCTCATCCTTTTTTAATGTTCCACTATCTTATCAGTCAAATACTCTCCACAGTTGGCACACAGTGCATTAGAGCATGTGCTAGTTCTGTACCGTGCATGCCCAGTAAATGGAATGCATGAACAAAAGAAGGTACAAGCACTTTTAATGGATATGTGTGGTTTAGAGCCCAGTTTGGAATTGCTTGTTTTCAGCCCGATGAACTTCCAGTAGGCTGTGGGGACTTGGGAGAAAACTCTATTGAATGGGAGAGCCCCCAAAAGCAACGAGTGGCAAGAACAGTTTCTTGAGTAAGTGCTTTGGCCCATCTGGTTTTTTATTTTAAGCACACTTCAGTAGTGCTTTCATTCTGTCAACGTGCTTACTGTGTATGACTCGCCAAAAAGCTCCTGTTTAGTCTCATCTGTGAACATTGTCTTATAGGCATTGCAGATTTTCCGTATGCATTTTAACAAATTGTAGTTTTAGCTTTTTTTGTTTCTTTCAACTGAAATCAGACTCTTATGAACATTAAACTTGGAGTTCAGCTCGTATGTTTTTGAAAGTTGTCTGTAACTTTTTGTCATCCTTCCCATTCTGGGGTTGATTTTGCACTTTTGACCAGGTTCAGGTAGTTTGCTCCCAAACAGAGAAACAATGACCTTTTGATTTTTTTTTTAATAACTGTCGTAAGTCATACAGAAGTTTTATGATAACATTCATTTTCAGCCGAGTTTCCGCTGCAGGCTGCCTTTTAAGACTTCTCTCAGCAATGGTTGCAATGGAAAAAAAGGGGAACACTGGCAGGTTCTGAGTTGGATCCGTGCGATTTGTACACACGTCTATCTTATCATTGCACAATTTATTTCTGATCTGTCAGCATTCAGCTGTGGTATGTGTTAGTTCATACTCTGGATTCCCTGGATCTTAATGCCGGTTATACTGCTGGGGTATCAGCAAGTCGGATTTACTTATCCACTTCTTCACTGTCATGATTTATAGTGCCTCATTATTTGAATACAGGTAGTCCCCAAATTAAGAACGATCCGGTGATGGCTTCTGTTGTCCCATGGGAACAAGTCAAAAAACATTTTTCAAATTGGACTTGTAGTTTATGAGAAAATCAATTTAAAAAAAATTCAAAGAAAAAATGGCTTTTAAACTTGCAGAAGCAGGTGCAAAGGGCAGAGGTGACACAAAGGGGGGAGACTGGAGGCACAGGCGGGCACAGAGGAGGTACAGGGGACAGAGATGGCACAATGTTCCGACTTAAGAACAGATTCAGGTTGAAAACGAACCTACAGTCCCTGTCTCGTTCATTAACCGGGGAATGCCTGTATATCCTTTGGTTTATCTTGCTGGCTGTCTGCTGTGTATGGATGGATTCATGAGATACCTGTTTGATGATTTTGATGATTGCTCCATTTAGTTTTCACCGACTTACAAGTCGATAACCGATGTGCCCGTGTGGCCCTGGCCGTGCGGATCCTCATTTGCGCTCCCATTGCCGGGAGCAACCTGCACAGGTGCAGTAGAGATTTTCTTGTGATGGGAGCGCGTACCAGGATACACGTGGCCAGGGTCGTGCAAGTGCAGTGGACTAAGCTGCGGCGGGGGGCCGGAGGATCGTTTGGTACCGGTGTGGGCACAGGGTCGGCTGCAGGGGCTGGCAGAAGCCCCACATAAGTGAAACTTTTTTTTTTTTACATCAGGTTCCTCTTTAAAGGGGAACTGAAGAGAGGTATATGGAGGCTGCCATGTTTATTTCCTTTTAATCAATACCAGTTGCCTGGCAGCCCTGCTGGTCTATTTCTCTGCAGTAGTATCTGAATAACACCAGAAACAAGCATGCAGCTAGTCTTGTCAGATCTGACTTTAAAGTCTGAAACACCTGATCTGCTGCATGCTTGTTCAGGGGCTATGGCTAATAGTATTAGAGGCAGAGGATCAGCAGGGCTGCCAGGCAACTGGTATTGCTTAAAAGGAAATAAACATGGCAGCCTCCATATACCTCTCTCTTCAGTTCCCCTTTAAAGGGAACCCGAGGTGAGAGTGATGTGGAGGCTGCCATAGTTATTTCCTTTTAAACAATACAGTTTCCTGGCATATGAGTGGGCTGTGTTATATATTACAAAATCATAGATTAATATACATATTTGATCTTGTCAGACATTCCTCCTCCCTCATTGTTGGTCCATATATTAGTGTTTATTGTTTGTTTATTCATGGTTCCCATTCCTTGCTGCCACCCATTTGGTATTCCTTTCGCTGTCATATTTGCATTCCTCTTCTACCGCTGGCACTGCCTGTTGTGTTTACTGCACAGGAGTTGTGCCGGATTAGACCCATAGAAGGTGGCAGGTGAGTCAAATTTGCAGATCATAAGTGGAGATTAGCTCGGTGAGAACGGACACCGTCCATTCTCATAGGCTACCAATGATTCTGTCAGTATCCGCCTCCTCTGGCCGATCTGTAAAAATCGTGGACTGCATATCCTTGCGTTCTGCTCTTTATAAGCGAACAAACGCAGCCATTACGAATGGACTAATGTTAACAGATGCTATAGCTTTGCATACACAGCCCTCTGTCTGAAAGAAGCCTAACACCAAAGGGTAGGATCTGCAAAAAGCGTAATCTTACTGGCCACAGAAAGGAAAGGGTTAATAGAACCTCAAGTTTTGTCCTTTGGGCCATTGGACCGAATGACTTATGAAATCTCTGTGAAATTGTCTAGCTTTACTAGCATGGATTTTTGTTTCCTTTAACACATAGTAGATCAGGAGCTATTTGTTATGTCAGAACCAAAAAAAGTCCCTAAATAAAGCTTGTTGAAAGATTTACCCCGCTTCCTGTTTATACAAACTAATAGTGGCCTGAGGTTGGCTGCCTCAGTATCAGAGAATCCGTTACGGCACCTCAGCGGTTTCCAGTGATTTGTTTAGAGCAAGAAGCTGAATGCTGACCGCACTGTGTCCTGTCCGGGGATTACAACAAGCTGCCGGTCCCCTTGCTTCATGACAGCCACAGTTTTTAAGAATGAGCTAGCTGAAAAGCCAGGCCCTCCAAGGAAAATTCTTAGAAGTGCTTTTATAATTGTAAACATTTCTGTTAAAAACACTTCACGTCTTGAAAGGAGAATAATAGGGGATGTAATCTGAGCGGTGCAGTTGTGGTCACACGGGGATATTCTCTGGTTGGGACTTAGTAGGGGGTCTTCCAGCATTGCTTAGGTCATTGTTTGACACGGTACCAGTGTACAGGGGTTCAGCTATGTTTTTATTTAGCCACTCACCAGTTGTTGTTGTCCGTGTATGTACATACAAAAGTGATGTTCGTCTGCTTTCCATGACTGAGGTGCATCCAGGCCATCCCTAACTTTTCACGTACTGCTTTTTGAGTTTTGGCACACATGCAGTTAAAGGATTGTTTTTTTTTATGGGGACCCAAAGTGAACCTAAAGAAAAGAATTAGATGCCTTCTGGATCCTCCAGAAGCTTCTCATGTCCTCCTGCCCTCCACTGTTGTCGCTTGTGGACCCCCGGAACATATCCAACAAGAGCTTGTCAGGTATGTTATGTGACTGCGCTCCACTTAATACATGTGTGGCTGTACTACAGGTGAGCAAAATGGCTGCACCTGCACAGTAGCACCATAGCGACTCTGTTGTACTGTGCAGGCGTGGCCATGTCATGCTCGTGCATGAAGAGGAGAGTGGCTGCGTTCTCAAAGAAAATTTCTAAGAAGAAATCTAAGGAATACTTACCTTGGAAGGGGGAAGCCCTGGATCCTAATGAGACTTCCACTGTCCTACTTTGTCCTGGGATCCAGCGCTGGAAGCCCCCGAACGTCAGAGAGGTAAATATTTACCTATCGCGTTCCAGCGCAGACGCGGCTCTCCGATCAGGCTCCAGTGGAAATAGCGGAGTCTGGTTGGGTCCGCTCTACTGCGCAGGCTTCCCCCAAATGCACTCTATTTACCAAAACTTTTTCCAGCAATGATGTCACCTTGGGGCTTCTGTCTGGGTCCCTGTCAACTACCAGAGGCGGGCCAGCCTCATATTATTGTTTGACTTGAGAAAGCGGAGGATGAACCTCTGGGAAACGCGTTGTCTGCCCTTTTAAATAAAACTTTTTTTTTATTTTTCAGTCCCTCTAGCCCAGTGCCTTTTTTAGCTGCAAAACCCACAGCGGTTGTTTCTTTTTTTTCACACACTGCCGTGACGTCCAGACCACGCCCGCTTGCATTTTCCAGCAGCGGTTGGCGTTCTGGTATGCATGGCGGGTAGCTTACAGTGACGACACTTCCTGTGTGACGTTGTCCATCACGTAATCCACAGTGGTAGTTCGGATAGCTCGGTCTCCGGCTATCCAAGACGGACGCAGGCGCTTCTTGGCGGATCTTGCCTGCTACCCCCTCAGCCAAAAAAAAAACAAAAAACGCAAACGGATCGAAAAAATATGCTGCAAAAAGGCAGCATTGATCCATTTGCATTTCCTTGGCTAGGATCACGGACCGCAGGCTCCGTCCTGCAACCGTGCCTACTGTGGACTGCGGGCTGCATGGACACCATGTTGGTGCAGTGTGCTGAGTAGGGTGAATGTTGTGGTGCAGACAATGCCTTGGCATCCTATGGTGAGTGAGAAGGCTCATGTTTAGCAGTCCTGAGAAGGGGTGTACCTGGAACATCCACTTGTCAGGAATCTGTGTCATTTAAGAACATGGGTTGTTCTGGGTGATGAGAAGCTCATCAAATCAGTGAAAGTTAATTCTGCCAAAAATGCTGATGACTTCCAAATGGACCATGAATAACTAATAGCTGTATTGTGCATTTTCTAAACACCATATTTCACAATTACGCAGAGGGACAAATGTTTGTTTTTCAGCATTGTTGTTGTCTTGTGACCTTTCTGAAATGTGGAATGTTCACATTTTTTTGTTTTTTGTTTTAAAAGGCAAAATCAGTATTTATTCCCCCCCACATAGCTGGTGCGTATTGCGCGGTCCGTTGTGTACTGATGGGTGAACTCAGTCCAGGGGTTATGGAGGATTGCCGATATGGCTGTGTAATAAACCTGTCAATCATGATGCCTCCCACCCAGTTCACTTTCATTGGATCTGTAGGAGGAAATCCTTTGTTTGTTACGATTGTTACTGAAGAAAGCAAGATAACGATTTGCAAATCTTATCTGGTCCTCTTCTGTTATTATAGCCTATGTGATACTTGTCACAGCTTCTTCTAAGGGTGAGCCATGCAAGTAACATTTTTATGAAGATGGCAGCCTCCTAGGAGCGCACTAAGATTATAATAAACATTTACTGTATACAATTGAACGTTAACTCATCTAAAAATAAACTGAGCCCCCCCCATTTTTACTTGAGATAACGGGTTAAATGACAACTGAAGTGAGAGGGACATGGAGGCAGTTGCCTGGCATCCCTACTGGTCTATTTGGCTGCAGTAGTGTCTGACTCATCATACCAGAAACCAGCATGCAGCTGATCTTTTAAGATCTGACGATAATGTCAGAAACGCCTGATCTGCTGCATGCTTGTTCAGGGTCTATAGCTAAAAGTATTAGTCAATGAATCAGCAGGATAGCCAGGCAACTAGTATTGCTTAAAAGGAAATACATATGGCAGCCTCCATATCCTTCACACTACAGTTGTCCGTTAAAAATGGCTTACTAACTCGTGGGTGACCTTTAGGCCAGGGTCACACTTAGCAGAATCGCATTAATTTAACCTATAGCACATAGTGGAAAACTCCACTATGCGATTTTATAACCCTGGCCTTACTCTCCTACCATCAATCCCACCTACACTGGTTCCCTATTGTGTCCATTGTGTTATCTCCCTCCCTCATATTACTGTTCCTGCAGAAAAAATGTTACCAAGAAAGGTTAGATAAACTGGGTTTATTTAGTCTGGAGAAAAGACGCCTTAGAGGGGATCTAATTAACATGTATAAATACATCAGAGGGCAATATAAAAGCTTGGCGGATGAGCTTTTTGTCCCTAGGCCTTCTCAAAGGACTAGAGGACATGATCTGCGCATGGAGGAAAAACGTTTTAGCCATTTATTTAGGAAAGGGTTCTTTACAGTAAGAGTGATTAAGATTAAGATGTGGAATGCATTGCCACAGGAATACCTGCATTTAAAGGGGGCTTAGATGCTTTCCTTGCATTGAAAGACATCCATGGCTACAATTACTAGGTAATGCCCAGTGATGTTGATCCAGGGATTTTATCTGATTGCCACCTGGAGGCGGGAAGGAATTTTTTCCCTTTTGGGACTAATTGGACCATGCCTTGTAAGGGTTTTTTCGCCTTCCTCTGGATCAACGGGGATATGTGAGGGAGCAGGCTGGTGGTGTACTTTGTTCCCTGGTTGAACTCGATGGACGTAAGTCTTTTTTTCAACCCAAATAACTATGTAACTGTCACCATGTGGTAAATATCAGAATGTAAATTGGGAAGAGGAAATATTTTACAATGGGAAAACACTGACCTACATCATTTATACATAATTATTGTAAAAATGAAGCACTTTTTTTATTACATTATTTTCACAGGAGTTCGAGCAGGCAAAAAAAAAAAAAAGTTGCTTTTAGCTACCTCTCCAGCTACATTCCCGTGGCTGGGCTTCTCTGTCAGGCTGCCACCTCCATTCTTTTCTCTGCCACCGTGTCTTCTGTCCCTCTTTCTTCCTCATTGGTCCCTCTTTCAGGACTGATGTACACATCTGTATAAATATGTACATTTCTCTCTGACTAAAACATATTTCTATTACCCTAAACTTAATTTCTGTTCTGTAATTAATATATATCTTGCTTTCAAATGCTGATATGAAGTAAAAGTAGTGATTATACAAAGGACCAGTGTAGTTTTGAATTATGACAACCTCTCTTGCCCATGTATTCTTTGCAACATGTGTGATTGGGGATGTCACAGGGGCGTGGCTGGGGGTGGCAGATGCATGTGTTGATAGTGTCCTTTCTCATCACAAACAGTTGGAAGGTTCAGCAGCCTTGAATAACCTCAGTAAATGTGTCCTCTCTGCCAGCCTTCTGATGTGTATCTGAGCACAGTAATGTTATGAGAGAACACAGCGTGATATCCATGTGTCATCTATCACTCTAAGCTGTCATTTCTGTTACTGTGTGCGCACACAGGCTACACGTTAGTCATACATGCTATGTTTGTGTTTTGAAGGCTGATAATGAAACCTCTGTAGTTTTTGTATTAGTGTTATTATTTTGCAGCGGACAAAACATTCCAGAACTGTTGTGTTGGGAAACATGAAGGGCAGTTACACAGTGTTCTGAACCTTATCTCTTTATCAGGACGTTCACTGTTTCCGTCACTTCTTAATATCCTTTTCAATTTTTTTTTCAGTTTGATAGTGTGGTGTGATAAACCTCTGTTGGCAGTCTGTGGTTGTTTACAAAGTTATGTGTGTGGTCAAGAAACCTTTACAGAAAAGTTTCATCTATTAGCTTACAATATGGTATAATCTCGTTATAGTAAACATTTGGGTATAGTAAAGTAAATGTCCTGGTTCCGGCCAAGTACCATTTTAAGTATATGGGAGTGACGCCTGATATAGTAAACCCTGATATATCTGTTGTAGTAAATCTGTTTGTTGTCCCCTGTGGTATTCTGCATCTGGCTGTAGTGGAACGTGGGTGTGGCGCATGCGTCATACGTCAGTCATTTGTAGCCTCTGCATGCTACTCTGGGCATGCATGGATTACCTCAGATGCACCAGCTGGTGAGACCTATGCTTCCTGTGTAAGCTGCTGCCTGATTACAGAGGGAATTGCCTGTCATCTGTGGCTTGCCTGTGCATGACTGCAATGCTACAGCATCATCCGGGCTGCACAGACGTGGACAGAGGAGAACACTAAAGTACTGTACATGCCTTAAAGAGAATCTGTATTGTTAAAATCACACAAAAGTAAACATACCAGTGCGTTAGGGGACATCTCCTATTACCCTCTGTCACAATTTCGCCGCTCCCCGCCGCATTAAAAGTGGTTAAAAACAGTTTTAAAAAGTTTGTTTATAAACAAACAAAATGGCCACCAAAACAGGAAGTAGGATAATGTACAGTATGTCAACACATAGAAAATACATCCTTACACAATCAGGCTGTATACAGCCTTCCTTTTGAATCTCAAGAGATCATTTGTGTGTTTCTTTCCCCCTGCATCTCTCATGCACTGAAGTTTTAGGCTGCTCTTTTCTTCCTGCAAACAGCTTTGCCCTTGTCTGTAATTCCTCACTATGTGAAAGCCCAGCCAGCTCAGAGGACGATTTATCCAGCTTGTAAAAGATAAGAGAGAAGAGAGAAGCTGCTCTAATCCTAAATAACACACAGGCAGTGTGCATAGAGGGGCCTGGAAGGGGGAGTTCATAGCAGAACCACAACACTGAAGAACTTGGCAGCCTTCCAGACACAGGCTGACAAGTCTGACAAGAGAGAGATAAGTTGATTTATTACAGAGACTGTGATAGTACAAAGTGCTGCAGTAAGCCAGAACACATTAGAATAGCTTTTGGAACTTGTAGGATGATAAAAAACAGGATGCAATTTTTGTTACGGAGTCTCTTTAACTGGTGAGACCTCTGCTTGCTGTACAAGCTGTTCTGTGAATATTACATGTAAATCCCTGCATATTCAGCACTATGCATTTTGATCTAGTTTAGGCACTGTCTGTGCTCACTTGCTGACACATTGAAAACAAAAAATGACTCCCAATTATTGACTGAATTTTATGCGCTTCAGTATGACAATTTCTGATCTAGTAAACTACTTTGCCTGGTCCCTTGCAGTTTTACTATAAAGGGATTGTACTGTGATTTGGGACAGTCCAACTCGGCACATGTTTTACTGTATTGCTGTAATAGAGGAAGAATCCCCTCATTCTCCTGCAGAGCACCTGCACATCACTGTTATGGTGTATCCATTGTTAGATTGACAAGGTGGATGTTCTTTGTTCCTGTCTGTACCCTCTACTCTGCACCTGAAACTACGGATACTGGAAGCCTGTGCTATTCTTACCAAGGTCTAGTTTTGATTTCTATTTAACAGCTACTCCACAGCCGTATCCTATGTTTAGTTAAAATGCATCTCTGGTGTACATTAAAAAACAGAGGTACGCTAATGCTTAGAAAATAAACAATTGTATCTATCTTCCTTCTCCTAAAAATTACTTTTTAAGATATTCCACAGTTTTATTTTATGTTTAAATCTACTTTTTAAGTTTTTTAACTGTTATTGTTTTTGCTCAATGACACATTCATTGAAGTATGCCAGAGCTAAAATCTAGGAACTATTGACTCTTATCTTTCTTGCTCTCAGAAGCTATTTTCTGCTAGGAAAGTGTTTTATAGTTGGAATTTCATATCAGTGAGGCTCACACTGTAGTCACTTCCTGTCTGAGTCAGGACTGAGTCAGTCACTTACATACCTGGTATTTAACTCTTTCAGGCAGAGGAAGGAAAAAAAGGAGAACGCACAGTATAGTTATTTGTGTGCTAGGCACTGTACATACATGTCTATCTCATCATGTCACATGTCACCTCGGGTATCCTTTAATGGAAAGCTTGGTACATTTTTATAATATTTCCCCTTGGACGTATTATGTTTTTTTTGGGGAAGGAAAATAACTTTGTGTTGGCTTAGTACAAACAAATGAAGCAGCCGGATGGTGTGAATGATCCTGGAAGGGCTCCTTGCAGAGAAATCTCTGCCATGTTCTGCTTTCAGCCATTTCCCATCCAGCACAACACCATTGTTCTAAAATCCCTCAGTCAGTCTTTTTCTACCACGAGGTCCTGTGCCGAGAGGAAGACTTTCCACACACCTGGCATTCTCTCTGCACTGATTGGTTAATTGTTCCCCTGCACGGCCGGACAAAATAATCATTTGTCCCGCAGTTTGATTGTCTTGGCACGGGGCACCCCGTCCGTCTAATATTGATTGCCATCATTTCCAGTCTCGACTAATGCAAGTCATGTTTTTAATTTCTGGTTAACAGCAGACAGTAGTATTAATGTCAACATTGGCTTTTGCTAGAGGTCCCATAAATCGGCCTGGCAGATGTTTATTCTAATAAAATCGACCATAATCATATTTTGCAGCGCTGTGACTCCTGCTCCTTAACCGCAGGAGCGTCTGAAGCCATCTGAACTTGCGTTCGCCATGCGAGTTAGCCCATGATACAGGCATTAAAAATGATGGATGGAGTAACTTTATGCTCTTGGCATGGCTGAGGCCACCTGTGGCTACTCTGCTTTTGTTTAGCACAGTCTGTGTCGGCCAAAAGAATTTCAGCATTGAAACGCCACGGCCGCATGCTGCCAGGCTCAGCTCTTAAATGTCTGCTTACGTAAGAGCCGTGTCTTGTCATGATGAGTCGCAGGAGTGGATTACCATGTGCGCACTCTGCACTCTGTTCAACTGCTTCCTCTTACTGCCATTTGTATTAACAGGCATATAGCTCATTTTGCATGGCTTTTAGCCGCCTTTTAGATATTGTTTACAAAACAACAAGACACCGACTCAAAGCGCCAGAGCTGCAGCCACTAGGATGCGCTCTATAGGCAGCAGTAGCGTTAGGGAGTCTTGCCCAAGGTCTCCTCACTGAATAGGTACTGGCTTACTGAACAGGAAGAGCCCGAGATTCGAACCTAGGTCTCCCGTGTCAGAGGCAGAAAGAAATGTGGAAGTTGCAATTATGGACTTCTTTTTAGAGTACACAGGGGTTCTGCATTTACTCCAGTGATGATTTTGTGTAAATCTTATTTTGCTTAAATCAGAGCACATGTCCAGTCTTGCCTATTGCATTACAACCTTCCTTTACCTCCCTCTAAATATAAGACTTTTTTGAACCAGAACTTGAGTCGAACAAGAGGAGAAAGTGGCTTACCTTCACGGTCATATTGAGGCTCGGGCGGGGCAAAAGCTCTGCTGTGGGTCTTCACTGGCTGGCATTCTCATGCATGCGGAGCCGGGTAACGTCCGGAAGTCGGAGGGTGCATGGGTGGACAGAGGATGTCATGCTTCCGCACCACTACTGATACCGTGTACCAGTGCCAGAGCTTTTTCGGTTGGCCCCTTAACTCCATATAGTGGATAGTCCACTTTTAGGCGCTATCAGCCCTGGAAAAATAATTCTAGCTACTTGGAGGGTGGGGTGTATCTAATTAAGAATGTTTGTTTAGACTGTTTCTTGCAGGGAGGAGCCTGTGTGCTCTCAATCTTGGGTGAGCTGCCCTGGAGGAATCATAGAAATACATATTACTGGTAGGTCTAACAGGTTTTTTTTTTTTTTGTTTTTTTTTTTAACACTGGCTATCCATATAAATTACTGTTGTTGCCTTCCATATGCATGCGCTGATAACTTTAACATCATATACAGGTTAAAGAAAGGAACACTCTTTGTGCCCAATTATCACTGTAGATGATGGTATCATTTTAGAAAAGGGGTATAAGCACAGATTGGACCTATGGAGAACACCAGATATTGGTGAATCTTGAATACTTGAAAACAAAAAGTGAATTTATGAAGCACAATCTTTATTCCTTCAGTGTTTTGGCTTCTCTACATTCTGGGATCCACGGCACATGCAAGTACATGTGTTATTTAGTCTCTGTGTACTGGGCACAGCCGTGTCTCAGGGATTGACCCGGATCTGTCCCTCCAGAGTGACCAAATTTACGAATCTGCAGAGACAGAGATATCCCTATTAGTGTATGGAGCAGCTGTATCAATGTTCCCTAAGAACAATGGAAAAGAAAGTTCCGCTACACCAAAGGCTGGGTGAAAAAATGTTTCCATTAAGGAGCCATGAGCTCCGATACGCGTGAGCTCTTTTAACATTTTTTGTATCCACTGAAGTTATCAATAAATGGAGAAACATTTTTTCACCCAGCCTTTGGTGTAGCGGAACTTTCTTTTCCATTGTTTGCTGAGCCCGTTGGTTCCTGGCTCCCTCAGGCTATTTGTATGTGGATGTTGCGGGTCCTTTCTTGTTTTGCCTTCCCTAAGAACATCAGTTCTGCCAAGCCATCATTTCTATGACATGATTGCTGACTCCCTGTAAATAAGAGCTAATAAACCTTCCCAAATGTGGCCCTGAGCAATAATATAAGTACTGTTTTGGCTTTCTTGATTTTCACCTTTTTCCTAGAATGAATAGGGTACTAATAGACCTGTAGAAGGTGAGCAGTTGGAGCCCGTCTTTACTAATATTGCTTCAGGAAAACAAAATCCCGGAAAGCATCAGTCTCTCCATTTGCTTCTCGGCAAATACAACTAACAGATGTATTTAGTTTTATCTCCCAAATCCGCAAAACATACTAGTAAGTTAATTGGCCTGACCACCACCCTCCTCAAGGACCCAAATTTGGCTTGGGCCAATGACAGGGAAACTCTACTATGACTGTTATTGATTTGATTGTTAAGGCCCGCTTCATACTGGCATAAAAAATGGTCTGTTTAGCGACCTGTAAGGGAACGGATCCTAACGGGTTAACAGATCCTATGTTATTCAATAGGATCCGTTCACATTGATCTGTTGGAATGGGCATCCTTTTCCATCTAATGGACGGCAAGTTTGGGGAGGGACCAATTTTTCTAGATCAATGTTGCATTCACAGAAATGGAATAAAGGGTCTCAGATCAAAAACTGATGCCCAATAGAAACTGATCTGTTTCATTGATCAGTTTTTGATCAGTTGCAGTGTGAACCGAGCCACATTTAGCAACACAACTATTGCTCTGTAAAGGCAGCCCTATATAAATACAAAATAATAATAGTATTGTGATTCCAGTTTGTGCAATTCTTCAGGTCCTCTTTTACACTGTAGTGTCTGGTACGAAGATGAAAGCTTCATACATAAGCTTATTAAAGGAAAAACCAACAACTTACCTAGATTGGTGGTCACTGCTAGAGGCACAGCAATAACCATAGCAGCCATAAAGGCTGTTCTGGGCCCGGTCTATACTTAATTTGCCTCCTTTAAATTAATCGAGTGTGTACATACAAACGCAGCGGAAATGCAGTTGGGGTTTTCTTCTGCATTTGGTGATTCCCCTGCTCTGCCGGAGCGAAGTCCCGCTTTCCAGGGTATCTGACCAAATCTGTCGATAAGAGGGGCTGTGTGGCTCTCCCGATTGACTGTCTGCTACATCCGTGAATGTTACCGCATGGAGAGAGTACGGTATCGGCTGGTCAGAGCTAGATAAATACCGGACACTTTTGCTTGAATTACCAAATGCGTTTTGGAAATAGCAATTTCTTGACATTTCTTGAGTTATATACATCACAAGTCAGTTATTTACCTCACTAGTTGGTAATTTTACTCTTCAGTGCAGCAATAGATTTAATGATTTCGTGTTTGGCAAGGTGATCGGTAAAATCAGCTGTTTTCTTCATTACCGAATGTGTTAATGCTTAGTGAATTGAGGCCAAGGTGATTTGTCTCCAAAGGCAAATGTATCTTTTGTGTTAAGTCAATGAGAACACAAAGCAGCTGGACTATACACTTCATTTTTCCCTTTCCAAATGAATCAAAATTGCAAAAGTCGAGCACAAGCAGGGAAAAAAACAAAGCAAACAAACAAACATACAAAAGATTATTGCAGGTTTAAAGGAGTACTGTAATGGGGGAAAAAAAAGTTTAACTTACCCGGGGCTTCTACCCCACAACCCCCCCCCCCCCCACCCAATCCCCTTTCCCCCAACCCCCTCCCTCTGCAGACGTCCTGTGCTCGCCCCATGACAAAGCGATCCTCCAGTCCTCCGCCGTGGCTTAGTTCTGTTTTTTGCAACTTTAGTGTCGCATGCCACTGTGCCTGCCTGGCCCTGGCCACGCATCCTTGTTCCCCATCGCCGGGAGTGTACAGCGCCTGCCCTGGATTCTCCAGGCGATGGCAGCGAGCATGCGCAGGGCCAGGGCCGCACAGGTGCAGTGGCTTGCAACATTAGTCGCAAAAAAAAAATGGAAGCGAGCCACAGGGAACCGGAGGATTATTTTGGCCCAGTGCGAGGGGCTGGTAGAAGCCCCAGGTATATATTCAACTTTTTGGTGGGATGGCGGTCAGCGTCATTTGATGCAATAGCACCAAAAAAACAAAGCGCAAATGCACAGGAAAAATGACTGCGTTCTTCCCGTGTGGTTTGCATCTTGTAGTTTGAAAGAGTGCAGAAAAAATAAATCACATATTTGCGATTTTCAGTCAAAAAAAGGCCCTTACTGACCAACACAGTTTACTGTAGGGTCTGAATTTGTATATAACTGTGAGGGTGTAATTCTCATCCCTGCCTCCATACACTGTGTATTGCAAAGAAGCATACATTGACTTATCCACTCATATCCATGGGGAAGGATGCTGTTGATTAAGATTTCCTGGCATCGGGGGGCCCCCATCAACATTTTGCAATGAGGGCCTTTGATGTATAGTGGAGGCCTCTGGTCACCAAAGGTATTCTGCTTTTTCTTGGTAGCAGGTGGAACTAAATGCAAACAGCTGCAGCCTGTCTTGCTGTGAGCGTGGCGGAGATCCCCTTTATGTTGTGTATTCCATACAAGTTGTACACTAAGCAGCTTATCACATTTGCCTGTCTCATCAAGTGTAGTAATGTATGGGTTCTGCAGGGGGTGGTCAGGCTGACCAGTGCTCACCTGCACTCTGCATTCCAAATAAATCAGCCTTTTTTTTTACTGATGTATCCATTACACAGGTTCTATTTAATTAAGCTTCTCCGCTCATTCCCGAGAATTCCCGACACGACTGTTATAAGTGATCAATACAACAAAATGTCTGCTATTAAGGTTTGACTGTTAAAGGATCACTATGGTGAAAACTTGTAATATTTAATGTACATGTGTATGAGAAGTACGGTACGTGTCTTCCAGAGTAAAATACACTATTAATTACATTTTTACCTATGTTGCTGTTTGGTTAAAATCTGATAGATATTGATTTAATCCATCTCCTCGTGGTGGATTCTCAGTATTTCCTTTACGTTTCTTCCTGGAAAGGGTCTATACACAGATGCTAGGAAGCCATCCTACTCGTCCAGCGAATCATGGGGGGTTCTCTGTATTTCCTTTACGTTTCTTCCTGGAAAGGGTCTGTACACAGATGCCAGCCAGCCTCCCTACTCGTCCATCTAATGATGGTGGATTATCAGTATTTCCTCTATTCCTCTTCCTGGAAATATACATTACTGTGCAAACATTTTAGGCATGTGTGAAAAAATGACAAGACAAATATTTGTCACGCTTTTCTTCAGGTGGACAAAAGCGCCAGAGCTGCAGCCACTAAGACACGCTCTATAGGCAGTAGCAGTGTTAGGGAGTTTTGCCGAAGGTCTCCTCACTGAATAGGTGCTGGTTTACTGAACAGGAAGAGCTGACATTCAAACACAGGTCTCCTGTGTCAGAGGCAGAGCCCTTAAAAGATACCAGACGCGAAAGCAGTATGAGAAACGGTATGTTTGGCGTCGTTGTCCTGCTGCAAAAAAAATTTGGAGCCAATCCTACGCCTCCCTGATGGTATTGCATGGTGGATAAGTATCTTCTTGTATTTCTCTGAATTGAGAACACTTTGAATCCTGACCCAATTTCCAACTCCATTTGCAGAAATTCAGCCCCAAATGTTCAAGGAACCTCCACCCTGCTTCACTGTTGCCTGCCTGACATAAAGGGAGGGACATGGTCAGCAATAATACTTTGGTAGGCTGTGCAACATTGTTCAATTGGTACTAAGGGGCCCCAAAATGTGCCAAGTAAAACACAAGTCCTGCACACTAGGTCTGAACTATTTATCGATTTCAGATCGAAATTGCGATCATGGAAACGACGATTCCGTGATCGTCAAAGCGGCGGTTTTTAAGATATACTGGCGCTCTCCCGCTATGCAGCCAGTACAGCCCAGCAGTCCCTTCTACCGCTGTGCAGAGCTTGCTGCTCCGTGCACATGTAGTGGCGGTTCTCAAGGCGGAGGTGGGTAGGGGAAAGTGACGTTCCTGTCATCTTCACCCTGATCTCTCTGAGGGGGTGCATTTTATGAGGGTGGGGGGATACTGGCCATACATGCTATGAGGGATGGGGGGGATACTAGGCATACATGCTGTGGGGGATAGGGGGATACTGGCAATACATGCTATGAGGGGTGGGGGCATGCTGGCCATACATTCTATGAGAGGTGGGGGATACTGGCCATACATGCTATGAGGGATGGGGGGGGGGGATACTGGCCATACATGCTATGAGGGGTGGGGGCATGCTGGCCATACATTCTATGAGGGGTGGGGGATACTGGCCATACATGCTATGGGGGGGGGGGATACTGGCCATACATGCTATGAGGGATGGGGGGGATACTAGCCATACATGCTGTGGGGGATGGGGGGGATACTGGCCATACATGCTATGAGGGGTGGGGGCATGCTGGCCATACATTCTATGAGGGGTGGGGGATACTGGCCATACATTCTATGAGGGATGGGGGGGGGGATACTGGCCATACATGCTATGGGGATGGGGGAGGCATACTGGCCATACATGCTATGAGGGGTGGAGGCATACTGGCCATACATGCTATGAGGGGTGGGGGCATACTGGCTGTACATTCTATGAGGGGTGGGGGGATACTGGCCATACATGCTATGAGGGGTGGGGGGATACTGGTCATACATGCTATGAGGGGTGGGGGGATACTGGCCATACATGCTATGAGGGGTGGGGGGGATACTGGTCATACATGCTATGAGGGGTGGGGGGATACTGGCCATACACACTATGAGGGGTGGGGGGATACTGGCCATACATGCTATGAGGGGTGGGGGGATACTGGTCATACATGCTATGAGGGGTGGGGGGATACTGGCCATACACACTGAGGGGTGGGGGGATACTGGCCATACATGCTATGAGGGGTGGGGGGATACTGGTCATACATGCTATGAGGGGTGGGGGGATACTGGCCATACACACTGAGGGGTGGGGGGATACTGGCCATACATGCTATGAGGGGTGGGGGGATACTGGCCATACATGCTATGAGGGGTGGGGGGATACTGGTCATACATGCTATGAGGGGTGGGGGGATACTGGCCATACACACTGAGGGGTGGGGGGATACTGGCCATACATGCTATGAGGGGTGGGGGGATATTGGCCGTACTTGCTATGAGGGATGGGGGAGGCATACTGGCCGTACATGCTATGAGGGGTGGGGGCATACTGGCTGTACATTCTATGAGGGGTGGGGGGATACTGGCCATACATGCTATGAGGGGTGGGGGGATAGTGGCCAAACATGCTATGGGGGGGGATACTGGCCATACACACTATGAGGGGTGGGGGGGATACTGGTCATACACACTATGAGAGGTGGGGGATACTGGCCATACATACTATTAGAGGTGGGGTGGGTATAGTGGCCATACATACCATGAGGGATGGGGGGGGGGGGGGATACTGGCCATACACACTATGAGAGGTGGGGGATACTGGCCATACATACTATTAGCGGTGGGGTGGGTATAGTGGCCATGCATACCATGAGGGATGGGGGGGGGATACGGGCCATACACACTATGAGGGGTTGTAGGGGATACTGGTCATACACACTGTTAGAGGTGGGGGGATACTGGTCATACACACTATGAGGGGTGGGGGGATACTGGCCATACACACTATGAGGGGTGGGGGGATACTGGTCATACACACTATTAGAGGTGGGGGGATACTGGTCATACACACTATGCGGGGTGGGGGATACTGATAATGTGAAGGGGGGGAGGGTCTTGGAGTATGAGGCCCACTTCCTGCTACACTGCAGCAAATACACATTTGTGAGGACTGTCCACTTCCAGAGACTCTCTGACCAGATCCAAGATTTTACCTCCACAGATGAGGAGAGGAAACTCTACATCCTACTGGGGGAGGAGGAAACAACCGTGCAAATAGCTGCCCGATATGTCACAGCCTGCCACCAACTGAGAGGAACATGATACCACATGGACTGTACACCCCCAATACCACCTATGGATTGTATATCCCAGTCCCCCACACTGTCCCTTACATCCTCCACACTCCTATGGACTATATACCCCAACCCCCTATATCCTTCCCACAATTCCCCCCCCCCCCCCCCCATGTTAATGTTTTGTTTTGCTTTGACAATGCTAAATGTATTTGGTCCTGTCAATAAAGCTTTTTTGGATTGGATTCTGGTCATACACACTATGAGGGGTGGGGGGATACTGGTCATACACATTATGAGGAGTGGGGGATACTGGTCGTACATGCTATGAGGGGTGGGGGGATACTGGTCATACACTCTATGAGGGGTGGGGGGATACTGGTCATACATACTAAGAGGGGTGGGGGGATACTGGTCATACATACTAAGAGGGGTGGGGGGATACTGGTCATACATACTAAGAGGGGTGGGGGGATACTGGTCATACATACTATGAGGGGTGAGGGGATACTGGTCATACATACTATGAGGGGTGGGGGGATACTGGTCATACATACTATGAGGGGTGGGGGGATACTGGCCATACACACTGAGGGGTGGGGGGATCCTGGTCATACACACTATGAGGGGTGGGGGATACTGGCCATACATACTATTAGAGGTAGGGGGGTATACTGGCATACATCCTATGAGTGGAAGGGGGGGGGGATATTGCCTACGTCCATTGTCTTGAATACACAGTTTTTGTGTCTGCTTGCGGGGGGTAAGTCCACCGCTGCCTCCTAAGCAATTTTAAAAGTTTTAAGAATTGATCTTATCCTGTTGGCGCCTCTGTTCTTCATTACGTTACAGTAACTAAATAGGATTGATGTTGGTGTTAGAGTAAAATAATCAAAAATCTATCCAGGCCCCTCCCAAAATTAGGTATTTCCTGCTGTTTATCTAAAACGCATGGAAACAGATACATACATCTGTGGACACAGCAGATCCATAAAATATATATTTGCATTGAGTCCACTATCACTGCTGTTTTGTTTTTTTGCTATCAGTGTTTGCACAAGCTGGATTATGACAGTGGACAGCTGCAAAATTGTAATTTTGGTTTGGTTGGAGGATACGTGTTGAAAACTAAAAGTACTTCAAATATGACCTACTTCACAAACACATTAGAACGTGAAACAAGAACATAGTGGCATTCAGTTTCTCTGTAAACTGATTAATGTTGTGGTGCATGCTGGAAATGCATTGCCTAAATCGCGATCTACCACTAAATTGCAGAGGACTTTTGGTTAGATCCCACACCTCCCGTCTGAGTTATGTTCATTTGCAGCTTGCATCTGTATGTAGATTGTATCTGGTAGGTCAGTTTCAATTCGTCATTTTTGAAGCCGCTCGCAGCTGAAAAAGCGTGAGCTCCTCTGCCTAATGGTGCCCATATATGGTACAATTTTTTTTCATTTTTTTCGATTAGACAATTTAGTTTGATTATTCCATTAGATCGAATAAAAAGATTTTTCCAACATGTCTGATTGGATTTTTTTTGAAAAAAAAAAAACGGGAGAATCATTTTTCTTTGAAAAAAAAAAAAAGATTCTTTGGGACTTTCATTAGATTAGATCATTTTGGTCGAATAAATAGGAAAATCAAACGGTTGTATTGTACCGTGTATGGGCACCATAAAGGTGGCCACTAAAGATCCAATCTTTTTCATCCAATCTTACCATTTCTATGTAATATAAGGTAATTGCCTTATATTAAGGACAGGAAACACCCTCCGGGCCGCCCGATTGTGTCGGGTATTGAGGGCCCGTTGGAAAGATTGGGAAAATATCTTGACGGAAAATTGAAGCCACTTGTTGAAGTTTTACCCTCATTCATTAGAGACACAGGAGATATGTTGGGAGTCTTGGAGGGGTTTCCTGTCTGTGGTGGGGATCTCATTGTGAGTGTGGATGTGGAGGGCCTGTATACGTCCATACCCCACGAGGTGGGGATGGCATCTACAGCCTTTTTCTTGAAGGAGCACTACCCAGATTCCCGCTACATAACAAGTTTTTGATTGAAGCTTTGGAATGTGTTTTGAAATACAATTGTTTTGTGTTTGATGGTCGGTTCTACCACCAGACCAGGGGTACGTCGATGGGTGCGTCCTGCGCCCCAGCCTACGCATGTCTCCATCTCAGGCTGTGGGAACGACAGGACGTCTACCCTATGGACCTCTTCCAGCGACATGTGCGCTTGTGGTTGAGATTTATAGATGGCGTGCTCCTGGTGTGGCGGGGAACAAGAGACCAGCTATGCCAATTCATGCTTGAGTTGGGAAACAACGAGAGAAACCTGAAATTCACATTTGATGTGGATGAAAGGGAATTAACCTTTTTGGGTTTAAGGATTAGTAGGGAGGGTGCGAGATTAGTTACGACATATAGGAAACCCATGGCAAGGCAACACATTGTTGCATTTTGGTAGCCATCACCTGATATCCCAAAAAAGAGCTGTACCAAGGGGCCAGGTTTATCGGCACAGGAGAAATTGTGTACGCTGGACAGTGATTTTGAAAGAGGGTCGTGAGTTGGGGGACCGATTGGTACAAAGGGGATACCCAGGGGAATTGGTTGAGCAAGAATTTCAGAGAATGTGAGAAAAAGGGAGAGATGAGGTCCACAGCGAAAGTTTACCTAAAAAAAAGAACAAGAAAGTTGTGGGGGAAAGGGATCCAATTAGATTCGTGACTATGTATGGATCGCACTGGTATAATTTACAAAATGTGTTACAAAAATATTGGAATGTGCTGATGTTGGATCAGATGATCACCAGAATAGTTGGTGACAGGCCCTATATGACAGCCAAAAGGGCACAGAATTTAAAGAATATATTGGTGAGGTCTGAATTTAATAGTTGTCAGAAGAAAACATGGTTGGGACGATTCCCACAAACATTTGGTATGTTTAGCTCCGGAAATTGTTGTGTTTGTAGCCTGGTTGAGAGAGCAAAAACTTTTACCAATGCGAAGGGGACGAGAACATATGAGATTAGAGATAACCATTCGCCCTACCTCTCAAGCCCGCTGTCTGGGTGTCACCCTGGACTATGCACTTTCCTTCACTCCCCACATCCAAAAACCTCACAAAGTCCTGCAACTTCCACCTTCGTAACATCTGTAAGATTCGCCCTTTCCTGACCTCTGCCACCACCAAACGCCTCATCCATGCCCTCATAATTTCCCGCCTCGACTACTGCAATGCCCTTCTGTCTCGTCTCCCTATGACCCGAATAGCCCCAATGCAGTCCATCATGAATGCGGCAGCCAGAATTATCCACTCCTCCCATCGCTCCACCAGGGCGGCTCCCCTCCGTGAATCCCTCCACTGGCTTCCTAGCCAGTCCAGAATCAGATTCAAGATATTGTTTGACCTACAAATCCGTCCACAAAACCTGTCCAACCTACATTTCTGATCTTACTCAGAGATACACACCAAGCCGCTCACTCCGCTCCTCCAATGAACTTCGCCTGACCGTCCCATGCACGCCTCCAAGACTTCTCAAGAGCCGCTCCAACACTATGGAACGCCCTACCTCCACTCATTAGGGCAGCCCCCTCCTTCAACACCTTCAAGAAGGCCCTCAAAACTCACCTTTTCACTCTGTCCTACCACCCCTCACAATTGCTCTAAACCCACAGCTGAACTCTGGTCCCCTACCTTTCGTGTCCCTACCTCTCCCTCTAAATTGTAAGCCTTTGGGGAGGGTCCTCCTCCTTTTGTGTCCTACCTGATCATGCACCTCCATTACTGTGCACCCATGTTATGATTTGAGTGAACCTAACTTGCCTAATCTCCATGCTCCCCTCCAGTGACTGACTAAGCATTACCTTGTACTCCTACTGTGCTGTGTGATCTGGTTTTCTTGTATTCCTGTATTGTCATATTGCTGTATGTCACCCCTAAATATTGTCTGTAACCTAAATTAATGTTCAGCGCTGCGTAATATGTTGGCGCTTTATAAATAAATAAATAATAATAATAATTGCCTAAATTATCATTTCAGTTCATTCACTCAATATACCTTTATACTACATAAATTTGGTAAAGATTGGATGAAAAAGATTGGCTCATTAGTGGCCACCTTTAGATTAGGCCCCTTTGTCCCCTGTTAAATCGTTTTTCACAGTTAAAGGAAACCTGAGAAGACTGAGGCGTTTGTGTCAGATTTTTCTCTCAGAAAATTCACATTGATTTGGTAACTAATGGTAGCGAATGGGGCTGTTTCCAATCAATGCAAATTTTCGTACGTGTGAAAAAATCTGATGTCTTGCATAATTTTTCGGACATCGCGCATGATTTGCGTACAATACTTTGTATAAGCAACGTGAATTTTTGCGTTCTTTGCGTGAAAATTCGCATTAGATCCATGGTTATAAGAAGTTGTCAGCAGTCATAACTAAGCTGTTACTAGGCAGATTGTTATATTTACCATTCTCCTGAGCCACTCCATTCTTCTGTAGACAGCTCCGGTAAGTCATGCATGGCCCAGGCCGTGCACTTCACTGGTTGCGCTCCTGTGGGCAGGAGCCTTCTGCACATGTGCACAATGCTCACATCATCAGTAGCACAGCCAGGACAGCGCATATGCCATGAAGGGCGACTGGGGAAGGACAGCATAGAAGCCCATGGCCTACAGGGGGCTGGAGGAAACCCCAGGTAAGTATAAATGCTTGTATTTCTATCATATCAGGTACACTTTAATCTTGCATGCTGCAGTTCCTGTTGCTTCATTGTGTTTTGAAAGGTTGCATTTCTGTTGTAGAGTGAGTTTAAAGTATTTATTTTTTTCCATTTTTTCTTACTAGAGCATTTCTAGACAAATAAGACAAGACAAATAACATTTATATTGCGCTTTTCTCCTGGTGACCTCAAAGCGCCAGAGCAGAGCAGCAGCCACTAAGGCGCGCTCTATTGGCGGTAGCAGTGTAAGGGAGACTTGCCAAAGGTCTCCTACTGAATTAGTGCTGGCTTACTGAACAGGCAGAGCCGAGATTCGAACCCTGGTCTCCTGTGTCAGAGGCAGAGCCCTTAACCATTACACCATCAGCCAACATTTCTGGTTTCTGGGCATTACCCCTTTCTGTTCTTGTCCTACCTTTTTAAGTAAAGGTCCACTGATGTCCTGTGTACTTAATTTGTGGTTTATTTCTGCATATAGAAGCCTTGAGGTACATTTCATTTTTGAGCAGCTTTATTGGGCTCAAGGATTAAAGGGTTTTTTAGCAGCTCCTGGTTTCAAATAGCTGAAAAGGCTGCCATGTTTGAGATGTTAACCCCCCCCCCCCCCCCTGCCGCTATCCAGGGTCAGTGTGACGTTCCTCTAGTGTCACTTATCTTTTCTGTTTGAAGCACAGTGTCCCCCGCCTCCCTAATGCTGAATGGGTTTGTGTGATCTTAGCTTCTGGGTAATTAAGTATACTTAGAAGAGCCCTTATCTGCCTGTAATTAACCCTTGATGTAAAAAGATGAGGTAAAATGAAAGGTTTTATTAGTAATGAGCCACAATGTTAGTATATATTTTTAATGTGCTTTTGAGATGCCCTGGGTACTAAAAATGGTGCTCGGTTCAAAGAAATATGGCCGCTTCCAAATCCCTCTCAGTTCAGGTGTCCTCTTGCTGATACCATGTCTGTCTGCATTTATATAATCATGGATGTTCTGGCATTTGCTTCCCTTTTTCTAGTCTTGGAGGGAGGAGGAGCACATTGGGTTGGGTGGGTAGATTTTGGGCAGGCCAAGAAATTGAGTCCGGATCCCTGTGGGCCTACAGTAATTGTGTGTGTGTGTGTGTCTGTGTGTGTGTGTCTGCATCTCTACTGACAACCCTTTTGGATACACTTCTACTTTGATTTAGATTTGGCATCTGGTACTTTCTCCAGTAGCACCGAAAAAGTTTGCTGGCGGGCGCCCACCAATATCACGTGAGTTTTGGCCTTGGTTTCCCACACATGATTGATTTGTGCCAAATCCACCTGCTTTGCAGTTATTGACAAAGCTGCGTATTGGTACATGTAATAGTGGAAGCTCTATGTGCTGTCTTACTGTGCGCAAGCTTTCTCTGGCGGTGGGTGATTTAGTATGCTGTGAGTGACTTCTGGTGCACTTTAAATGCGTGTTTTATGATCTTGTAATTCATCACTACCTGGTCTTATTGTGTGGCAGGTAAATAATCCAGCCGTCCTATGGATGAGCCCTATTGCACAGCTTAAGCTTCATCACAGATGTCTTTAGTACAACCCGAGGGACCAAGGCTTAGATGTGCATCATCTGGACATATTGTAACTTTTTTACTCTCATTATTTAACGTTCACTTGAAAAGCTCAGATGTTGAATCAAACCGGTGGGGTTGGTATGTGATAAATATTCCCATCTGGGTGGGTAGTATGACCTCAAACAATCTAGCACGTTATCCTGCTGAGGGAACCTTTTCTGTAACATAATTACCACCTCCTCTCCCCTTCAGGAACTTGTAATTGCTTCAAATGCTGGCTTGTGTATTGTGGACAGTTATGTATTGTAATTGGCCTCTAAGTGAAGTGCTGTTAAATTGCCTTCAAGTCTGCAGATCTTCCATGGACGCTGCTTGTGAGTTATGGGGATAAGACTGCACAGGCCATGAACTGGACAGTATCTCTTTGATAGAAGACAGACTGCTTTCTCTTCTTGAAATCTGTTCTCGTCTGTGCATTAGATGTGTGCAGTGAGATGGGGTTCTATAGTTTTCAGGTCACCAGCCTAAAGCGAGGTACACACAGTAGACCGGAATCATCGGGAATTGAGCCATTTCCAACATTTGGTGAAGAGCAAACACGATGGTCTCTCGATTGGATCATTACGAGAAGTGCGAGGTTCACAACACGTGAGTACTTTGAATGGATCCATCTTTTTCCATTGTGCAATATAAACAATCAACACCGATTTATCATCTGAACATTTCCTTCTACATAGACGATAATCACTGTCTTTAATTGACATTGGAAATTTATTTTTTTTAGGCAATTCCTGGCCGAATCGTCATTCCTCATTCATTCCCGACTGTGGCCTAGCATGTGTACAGAGCTCAAGGCCGGTTTCACACTGAATATCTGCGGGGCTGCACTGTACCGCCGAAAGCAGCCTTCGGGGATCACCATGTTAGTACACGGTAATCCCCGTCTAGCAGTTGGCCAAGCAGGAAGTGACGCTCACTTCCTGTGGCCAAATCTATGACGTGTACGGAAGTGAATTGCTAAAATATGCTTTCGCTCATGCACGACGCGTAAAGCTTGCAGCATTTTAAAAACACGTCGCCATAGACATGTCTTCCGATCCACCGCAGGTCGTGGCAGAGGTCGCATTGTAAAGTAGGTATGCGCTCGTTTTGGGGATTCGGCGAAAACGTCACTTTCGTTGCACCGCATTGGTATGAAAGGCCCCATAGACTTTCATTGGCATAGCTGTGACCTGCGTGGAAACAAGGCCATCACAATTCACTAGTGCCAAAGGGCCCTCAGGGAGGCCATAAGCCATACAATCTAGACTGTACAGATTTACCAAATCTATAAAGTAGGGCTCGTTTTCACTGTTGCGGTGCGGAATCGCCTGGATTCCACCGCGGACGAAATCGCATGCGGATTTCCCCGCGATTTCGCATGCGATTTCGCATGGCATGGCAAACTGCCTGTGTAAAGCTCCATAGCTTTACATGCGAAATCGCGGGGAAATCCGCATGACAAAGCCGCATGCGATTTCCGTATTAAAAGCATTGCGGGCGATTCGCCCGCATTCCTGCCGCACGCGAAATCTGACGGCTCGCACGCCAAAACGCACCCGCACGACGCACAAGTGGAAACAATCCCATCCACTTGTATTGACTATGCGAATCCGCATGCAGTGCCCGCATGCAGATTCGCTATAGTGGAAACGAGCCCTTAAGGCCCAATAGACTGAAAATACTTTGAAAAGATTGTCTTGATAAGCTATTATACTACATAAACAGGGTAAGACTGAACAACCAAGATTGTATGGCCAGCCTAACTTTCTCCGCCATGCAACCATAGGGGTTCAAGGTACTATCAAATTCCTCCTATTGAAATGTCATGCCCCACCCGGCCACTTTTTCATGCCACCCGGCAGGAAAAAAATTCTGGGGAGAACACTGCAGGAGGTTGAACTTCCCAACAAGCTCGCTGTGGAAAAAGCGCCTAAGAGAAGTGCTCATCTATGCTGCTTACTGGAGGAGGCTACATTCACAATCTTCCATTACAATGCTGTGACGAACACAGTGATGCAGTAATCCTACATGTTTTTTGGAGGGGCTGTAGGTTTTATAATTCAAGTTTCAGATCTCTGGCCAATACAGGAGGCAGTTGTGCTGTGCTTTTATCTTATGCAGTATGGGGAGAATGAGTTTTAGTTCTTATTAAAATGATAATTTAGGCAAAAGCATTAATACTCCCCACACATAAGGCCCTGTGGTTACAGGTGTATCTCTTTCACTGGAAGGGGTATATCAAACTAATTGAAGAGGCAGGCAAAATGTGACTCAGGTCTCCGACTCACTCCAAAGTCCATAGACATAGCTTCACTAAGGAGATCTGTAACCATCCCAAGGAAAAGTTACATACTCACCTAAGAAGCGGGAATGCTCTGTATCCTTAAGAGCCTTTCCAGTCCTCTTTGCGTCCCCTTGTTTCAGTATCATACTTTAACCACTTAATGACATGCTGACTTATAGAAACTTCCTGCTAGAGCCTCTTAATGGCTCCAGGACGGTTTTCTAAGTCACAGTGCTGCTGCCGCTGTGTGCGTGCACCCGCGGGTGCACGTGCGCGCTCCCGCACGTGCATTCCTGTGCATGTGAAAATAGTGAGAAAAAAAACCCCACCAAAGAAAAAATACACCTTTATTTCCAAATAATATGGTCACCATACTTTGTACTAGGAACATAATTAAAATCTTGTAATAACCAGGACAAATAGGCAGATAAAATGTGTGGGTTTTATGTACAGTAGCATTGTTTCATATTAACAATCACAAGAAAATGTATGCGTGCTCTACGCCAAGCTTAACCCTTTCAAGTCTAGCTGTGCAAATCTGGCTAAAATGGCTTATCATGAGACATGCTCATGCAGAAATGCATCTGCTTTCGCATGCCAAACTTTGCAGGGTCAAAAACCAATACCGCGAAGCGGTTGCCCTGCGGGAATTAGTTCATGCTATACAGCACTATCCAGGAGCGCCTCGGGGAGGCTTCCCATTGCCCCCATACAACCGGGGGGGCTGTGGGGCCCCAGGCTCTCTCACTGCCTAGGGACCACAGCAACACATTGTTTCATATTAACCCTCCTGGCGGTCTATTAAAAACCGCCAGGGGGCAGCGCAGTAGTGTTTTTTTTAAATTTTATTTTTTAAATCATGTAGCGAGCCCAGGGCTCGCTACATGATAGCCGCTGTGCAGCAGCATCCCCCCACCCGCTTCTATCACCTCCGGCAATCTGCGTTTAGGAAATCCCGTTTAAAGAACGGGATTTGCTGGAGGGCAGGATGACGTCAGGATGACGTCGCCATGGCGACGGGCAGGATGACGTCATCAACGTCATGACGTCAAAGGGAGTCCCGATACACCCCTCAGCGCGGGCGGAGCGGCGGCTAATCAGCGCGGAGCGGCGGCAATCGGAGTGCACACACAGCTAGCAAAGTGCTAGCTGCGTGTTGCAAAAAAAAAATTATGCAAATCAGCCCAGCAGGGCCTGAGAAATCCTCCTGCGCGGCTTACCCCGAACTACGTAACCGGGGTTACCGCCAGGAGGGTTAAAACCATAGGGGAGGAAATTGGAGAAATAGTGTGTTTTTTTTCCTTTTATTTCCCTTTAAAATGCGTAGAAAATAAAGTAATTACTGATAACAAATCTCAACTCCAAAAAACCCAATTGGTGGTGATAAAAACAAGATATAGATCATTTCATTGTGATTAGTAGTGATTAAGCTATTGGCAAATGAAAGGGATGAGCATGGAAAGGTGAAAATTGCTCTTGTCCGTTAGGGTAAAAACCGCCTTTGGGTGAAGCGGTTAATGTCGAAGCCTTCGGGTCAACTTGGAAGGCTACGGTAGTACTTCCATGAAGACGCAGCTGGCGGGAACTTTGAACGGTGGCATGGCGGTGGAATGAGAGCACACAAAGAGGACCAGGAAGGCCCTGAGGCAGGGCTGGGCAAACTTTAAGCGGCCCAGGCTGCATTCCTTAAATTCCAACCACCCTCCCTCCGTGCAAAGTTGCAAGCGGCTGGCTGGAGATTTGAAACTAACCTCGATCACCAATTCCCGCGTCGCATCTCCATAGCCACAGTGCGTGACGTCGAGTCATGCCAGCTTATTACACACTAGCCAACCGCTCACAACTCTGCAGGGAGAGAGGGGGATCTGGTTGCGTGTAACAGCACCCGCGGGTCATAGTTTGCCCAGCGCTGCCCTAAGGGGTCCAGAACCTTCCCTCCTCTTAGGTGAGTGTCTAACTTTTTTTCTGTCGGAGATTGGTTGCAGGTATCCTTAAAGTTAGAAAGTTAAAGGTGGAACAGAACAATTTCACTTGGTTTGGGGTGCAGTTATGGACAGAGCAAGAATTTGATATTCAAAGAAAGTTGAAACATATAAAAGCTAGGCCACTGTTACTTTTTTTTTTTTTTAATTAAAGAATAAGTGAAGTATTTTTCATTCTGCACAGAGTTCAGGTTTGAGCATTGGGCGTGCTGAGTTTTTCTTGAATGGGAACACTCTAGTAATGGCTGAGTATCCAGAACAGCGTGCTGATTCTGTACATTAGTCTTTGACCTCATGCTGTGAATTTGTATAGTCTTGTGGGTATTAAATAACTTTGCTAATAAAATAATAAGATATTGGTTGAGCAAATAGAGCTGGTGCTTAAAACTCTAGTGTAAGCACATTTAGTGTTTGTTTTATAATTAAAGCATATCATTGCAATGCAGGCATGGATAAGCATGTATTAATAATTATATTGCAAAAACACATTGTAGCCATGTTGTGAAGCATTTAATCTAGTAGCATGATAAGCCCAACTGACATTATCAAGCAGGGGTCCACAAACATTTTGGGTCGAGGGCCGGGTCAGCATACTTCAGTCTGCTGGGGGGCCGGAGTATACATAAAATGATGTAGAAGTCTTTGCGGGCCAGACAGTGAAGCATACCCAGGTGACAACCTGCAGTGGACAGCAGTGTCATCTGATGTGGAATTTGATTGGAAACCAGCGAATTACTACTTTCTGGCTTCAATGTGGATGGGTGGTGCCAGCACTGCTATTCTATATGCGGACCACCAATATTTAAAGATGTAGCTGCCCGCATCTATAAGTAATACAATTTGTGTGTGGAGGGCCGGTAAAAAAGCCCCAGGGGGCCACATTCGGCCCGCGGGCCTTAGTTTGAGGACCACTGTTATAAAGCCATGGTTACCATGGGTCACCCTCGAGCTGCTTGAGTATTCTGCTGTACTATCCCAAGCCCTATCGCATAGGCCATATCAATCCCTGCCATGCACTGAGGAGAACCAACAGTTCAGGCTGTGTGCATGTTGGGTTGATGTGGCTCTGTAAATGTATAAGCGGTAGGCTTGCTTTACACAAGTGGTTCTGGATGTAAGCCTGGTTTCTAGGGCATAAAGAGATGATTTGCATATTTAGTAGTGATGCATTGTTCACTTATAGGGGTTCTGTGGTATTGTAAAAATCAAACAAGCTGACACTTACTTGGGGCTTCTGTTGGCCCCCTGCAGCTGTCATGTCCCACGCCGTCCTCCTCCGATCACCCGTTCCCGCCGCCGGTCTAATATTCGTCTAAACAGACGAATAATGCAAGCTTCCGATGACGCGCGTGGGAGCGAGCACGGGCGCGCAGCTGCAGTGTAATCACTTGCGTGATTCACCCGGGACCACCGGCGGGGCATCGGAAGAGGATGGCGTGGTACATCACTGCTGCAGGGGGGCTGATAGAAGCCCCAGGTAAGAGTCAGCTCGTTTTGATTTTTACAATACCACAGAATACCTTTAAAGGGAATCTGAAGTGAAAATAAACTTATGATAAAAAGTATAATATAAACTTATGAGATAATGAATTGTATGTGTAGTACAACTAAGAAATAGAACATTAATAGCAAATATGTGTCTCATATTGATTCCAGTACAGGAAGAGTTAAAGGGAAAGTCCAAGATGATTAAAAAGCAAAAATCGAATTACCCGGGGCTCCCGGTCCCCTCCGGTGCAGATGCCAACCTCGCTAGGTCGGCATCTACTTGCGCTTCAGCGCGTAGCACTGATGTCATCCAGACTGTATTGCGCAGATGCAGAACTACTGCACCTGCGCAGTACAGTCCGGATGAAGTCAGCGTGACTCCGTGAGCCGCACACTGAACTGAAAATAAAAATGACTTTTCTTTGCTACTAATGTTCTATTCATTATCCGTACTACACATACAGTTCATTATATCTTAAAGAGAACCTGAACTGAAAATTAAAAGTCAAAATAAGCATACACAAGTCATACTTACCTTCCATGTAGTCTACTCCTCAATCTCTTTCTCCTGTCCCGCGTCCTGGTTGTTCACTGTGATCAAGGGAATTTTCCGTCCTCCATTTTGAAAATGGCCACTACCCATAACAGCTTTCTGGTCAGCACACAGTTAAACTGTAACATCGCCCACTTGAGCCATAGGGAAACGTGGACATTACCTGGTACATCAGTTTTCCTCTCAGCTATAACTGACAGCAACTGATATTTTACTGACAGCAACTGATATATTTCAGATCTGACAAAATGTTGTCAGAACTGGAAGGGATTATTGTCAGGAGAAAATGGTGAGCTTCTGAGAGGAACTGATGGCAAGGTAACTATGTAATGTTCATTCGAAGTTACCTCATGTGTTTATTTTAAATATTTTTACTCAGTACAGGTTCTCTTTAAGGTTTTTTTTTTCTGCTTTAGTGTCACTTTAAAGCTGAATTATCACAAATACCTTCTGTTTTAAGAAAAAATTGCACTAAGCATTGTAGTTTTAGCAGGAGAGCTTTAAAGGGACTCTGAGCACCTCTCATGGGCATGCCTTTAAGCCAGACGACTTCCAACAAAGTTGTGCTATGACCCCTCTGGAGGAGCCTCTTGCAATGGCCATGCGTGTCACTTCCTCTTCCTGCTTCATTCAGTGATGCACTTCTCTAACAGAGATGACAGGGGTGACCCGGAAGTTATAACATAGCCAAGAGGGCACCCGCGATTTTTAATTTGAAATCAAACGAAAACTGTTTGGTGTAGAACGGCGATTCGTCCATCAAATAAAAGAGGAGAACACAAGCTACAGAAATGTATGCATCTTTAAGTACTTTGCAGTACTGGTCGAAGTCTTAAAGGCATGCCCATGAGAGGTGCTCGGAGTCCCTTTAACGGTCCCTTATACTTTCCTGGCAGTTTTGGGTCACCCCGAGCTGCCTGGGTATTCTTTAAATACATTTGCAAATACATCCGTGGAAAATAATGCAAAAACTATATTTGGTTTATTTTCAAACTGCAGATTGGAAACTAATCTCCTCTACTTAATTTTTTTTCAAAGAACGCTATGTATTTTTTTCTTAGTTTAAATGCTGTGATTTTTAGCCAGTCTTATTTTAAGCAGTGTTTGTGGTTGAACGACCATTTCTAATAAATATACAGCGCCAAAAATAGCTTTTCCGATGCCCTAAAAGGTATTTTAAGGTGACATCTGCTTTGGGAACAGTTTTGTAATGGAAGCCATTGTGTTAAATAGCTTCCTCCGTCTTGGGCTTTCTCTGACCGTAGGGACAGCGAGGATAAAACCGCATCAGACTGCTGTAGGCGCACTTAGTGTTTGTGTGGGCAAACACTGATCATAGCTTATTCATAACAGATTGCTGGTAACTTGCTTGGCGCAATTAGCCTCTCTCAGTCTAAGACAGTTTGAATATTAGAGAATTATTCGGCCTCCGAGTTGCGAAATTCAGCTGGGATGTATACGTTTTCTGTTCTCCATCCAGAAATATTGTGGTAATTTCCGAGTAATTTCTGTGATGTGTTAGCAAATTGTTCACATGGCAAATGTGGCTGCTTTCCCCCTCTTTTGTGTTGTAAATCACTACCAAATGACTTTTATCATTGTAGGGGATGTACATTATGAAAATACTTCTCCTTTCCGCTGATAATATGAATAATGTGTGGGCAAATATATTCATTAGTCTGTCGGGGGAGGGCAGGGATCAGGCAGGGTTGAAGCAGGGCCCTCAGCCATGCATTTATCTGGAGAGAATTAGATAAGGATTAGCATTATTTTACTACTGTGACAAATATGAAAATGTGAAATATTACCGACAGGTGTGACTTTGAAGCATACACACACTGGACGGAATTCGGCTGAGAATCTAGTGTACCTACAACTGTCCCCAAGGTCAATAGGTAAAATACATGTGTACACGTATATACTTGCAGAGTGAGCAGCAGGGACCTCCTCCTAGAGCTGGGGTGCCAAGCTCAAATACAAAGTGGACTGTGGTTGTACACCGGGGACCTAGTCGTGGACCAATCTCGATGTCTACTGGGCATCATTCTCCCTTATAAAAGTTCGTAGGTGGCCCCCTCCCTCCCATATACAGTTCCCTGGTGTTTAGTGCTTTCCCCCTCCCTCCCCCATATGGGCTTACTGCTGATCTAAGGCTTCACCTCCAATATAGTTTCCTTGGTAGTCTATAGTGGGCCAAACGTAATGCAAAGTGGGGAAACCACTTGAGGGACAAATTTAATGGCTCTGAGGGCCAGATTTGGCCCGCCGGCTGGAGTTTGACATGTATATCCTAGAGTTTCTCATTCTTATGTAATTTTTAATATGAACATATACCAGACTTGCGATTAGGGAGGTGCTCATGCGTAATTACAAGTAGCTAGCTACTCAAATTCATGATTCTAATGAGGCTTAATTGTCTCAGGTATGCGGATGGGAGAGAGGGGGTTAATTACCCAGCTGCCTGCAGCTTCTATGCAGATCACTAGCTACTTGTAATTACTCGTGAGCACATCCCTGCTGGAGATGTCTCAAACGCACATCAACTTTGTATATACTTGTATAATTGCTTGGAATGTCTCGTGTATCTGAGGCCCAAGATGCTGGAGAGATATATTTTTACGGGGGCAGGTTATACTGGGGCAAATATACTGGCTGCCTATCTAACCTATACGGGGGCAGGTTGTACTGGGGCAAATATACTGGCTACCTATCTAACCTATACGGGGGCACCTACCTATCTAACCTATATTGGGGCAACTATACGGGCTACCTATACTGGGGGTTATTTAGCACCAATTAGCTAAATGGAAGCTTTGATGTATTCTGAACTATAAGGAGTAGGAGCAACTGCTTCGGTAGAGAATCAGATAGCACTGTGCATGTGCAAGATCAGCAGGTGCAATATACCTATTGCACACTGGGGGAAAATGTATGGTGCTCTGTTTCTAACATAAATCTTCTTTATGGTGTTAACTGCTGAGGGCATACATGTCAAGTGGTTGTGTACGTGAGACAACGGCTATGCTTTAGAGTAGGAGAGAGCTTCCTGCAGTCATCTTTATTGACATTATGTAAACTTACACACATCTATAGATCGGTATGCGTTTTAGAAAATTGATGAAATGTCTGAGTTTCTAATTTCGGTAAAGGTGACGACCTGAAGATGTTCCTCTTAAATCATTTTGACAACGAAGTTTGCCACTGAATTTGTCGTGTTGGTGAGAAAAGGCCGGATCCGTAGTACAGAAGAACTATTCCAAAGCTGTGTCGGGATAAGGGGTCATGAGAAGTTCTGTGAATTTGCTGCAAATATCACACTCTTCCCATCAAAGCTGCACAGCGGCCAGAAGCCTAGATAGTACATAGATGACTAGATTCTTGATGGTTACGGGAGATACTAATAGCATTCCTGTCACTGTGTAAACAGATCGATAAAAACCTCTGAAGACTACAGTAGCACGTAAGCACACCTGTGTTGGCCTGTTCACTACTAACCTGACACAGTAGAATCCCTCCAAGGGACCGAGAACAATAGATGACTATATCAGAAATAGTCATCCCTAAGCACATAAAGTATACTATGGTACTGTATCTTAATTCATTCAATCATTGGGAGTCATTTTATCTTTTTATTGCTTCACCAACTGAGCACAGTGCTCAATATGCAGGGATTTGCATGCAAAATCACACAACAGCTTGCTGCAGGAAGCATAGGTACAGTACTTAGTGTGCAACCTGGATGACGCTGTAGTGCTGCAGCCATGCACAAGCAAGTCACAGATGACAGGAAGTTCCCTCAGTAATCGTGCAGCAGCTTACACAGGAAGCATAGGTCTCACCAGCTGGTAAGATGATCCAGGCCCAGACTAGAAACTACAAGGGATGATCAAAGAGAGGCAAATCGTTCAAAGTTAGTGTAGGATTATGCAATTTTTTTATGCAACATTATGTAGCTTTAAATCAGACCAGTCAAATGCCACCTTGTCAACATTTGATTGCTCTTTTTTCAAGATGCATACAATTGTATAATCCTGCATGAACGTTTGATTATAGATGGCCTTTAATGTAAAGCTGAAGTGTGAGGAATATGGAAGGTACCAAGTGAACCTGAAGCAGGCTAGAAATAAATGTTACTCACCTACTTAAAGGAAGGCTCTGAATCCCATAGAACCTTCCCAGTACTCTCTTCAGCCTTTTGTTCCACCGCTTTCCCCCCATTTTACATAGTTACATAGTTATTTTGGTTGAAAAAAGACAATGGCCTCAATTCGCTAACTTATCTCCTGTCTTTAATAACTCTTCTAGAGTTGTTACCATGGTGATAAGGCATGTTGTATTCAGGAAACATTTTACCTCAGGCAAGCCTAAAGTTAACTCTTCTGTCTTTAAATTAACTCTCCAATCCTTAAAATAACCCCAGAGTTAAAGACAGGCTGTTAATTAGTTGCATGTGAAAATAACTACAGAGGAGGTAAATTAACTACAGGAGAGGTAACTTAAGGAATGAAGAGGTAAGATAACTCTCTCACGTGTGGAGGTAAGTTTTCTCTTGCCTTATTATCTCTAGCATGATCTTAGTGAATTAAGGGCCAATGTCCATCGAGTTCAACCAGTACAAAGTACAACACCAGCCTGCTCCCTCACATATCCCTGTTGATCCAGAGGAAGGCGAAAACCCTTTCAAGGCATGGTCCAATTAGCCCCAAAAGGGAAAAAATTCCTTCCTGACTCTAGATGGCAATCAGATAAAATCCCTGGATCAACATCATTAGGCATTACCTAGTAATTGTAGCCATGTCTTTCAACGCAAGAAAAGCATCTAAGCCCCCTTTAAATGCAGGTATAGAGTTTGCCATAACGACTTCCTGTGGCAATGCATTCCACATCTTAATCACTCTTACTGTAAAGGACCCTTTCCTAAATAAATGGCTAAAACGTTCTTCCTCCATGCGCAGATCATGTCCTCTAGTCCTTTGAGAAGGCCTAGGGACAAAAAGCTCATCTGCCAAGCTATTATATTGCCCTCTGATGTATGTATACATGTTAATTAGATCCCCTCTAAGGCGTCTTTTCTCTAGACTAAATAAACCCAGTTTATCTAACCTTTCTTGGTAAGCGAGACCTTCCATCCCACGTATCAATTTTGTAGCTCGTCTCTGCACCTGCTCTAAAACTGCAATATCTTTTTTGTAATGTGGTGCTCAGAACTGAATTCCATATTCCAGATGTTGTGCAAGCCAGCTAAGTCAATTCAGTGGGGGCGGCGGTAAAAAGGTGATGAAGAGAGGACCAGGATTAACATAGGGAATCCAGCGCAGGAGATTTGGGCGCCACCGTAGACCGTAATAGGAATTACAGCTATATCGGCGCACAGAGTGTAACTTTGGCGCCATGAGAAGACTGAGCTTAAAGGGAACCTAAACTGAGAGGGAATTGGATTTTTCCGTTTAAACAATACCAGTTGCTTGGCAGTCCTGCTGATCTCTATGGCTGCAGTAGTGGCTGAATCACACACCTGAAACAAGCATGCAGCTAATCCAATCTGACTTCAGTCAGAGCACCTGATTTGCATGCTTGTTCAGGGGCTGTGGCTAAGAGTATTAGAGACACAGGATCAGCAGGAGAGTCAGGCAACTGGTATTATTTTAAAAGGAAAAATCCATATCCCTCTGTTTAGGTTCCCTTTAAGTTACATTTAAAACACCTTAATTCAGCTTCCAACAATTGCTGGAAGCTGAATTACATCATTCCCCACTATCCACCTAGACCTAGAAGGGGAATAGTATTTTTCTTTTTTTTTCACTTTAAATTTTTATTACATTTTCAACAATTACAAACAGTATAATTAAAAATACTTATATAATAAGGTACAGTTATTAAACATGTACAATAATTTTGACATTACATATACAGAACTATGAAAGATAATTCTTGCTTGGTGAACGATAAAAGTACCTCATATCCTACATATTTACTAAATGTTACCTGATAAGGATAAAACATAATAGGATTAATACTCGTTAATGCGATCTCTTCAACATATAGTATTGATGGGTATATAATAGAACAAATAGGTTTGTTGTCGTAGAGATCATGTGAGAACTAAAATTCTCTAAACACTCTGGAAATTTTAGTTCTTAAGATAATACTTGCTGATTATTCCTAATCGTGTATAGAGTATGCCCATAAGCAGTAGGAAGTAGAAGTGAAGAGCAACAAAAATAGAGAAGATAAAGATAAATGAAAAGGAAGGAAAAAAGAATGCAAGTAAATAAACCGAATATCCATATCATTGGATGTATTTTCCACATGTTTAGTAACCTACTTTTAGCCTGCCATGTTAAGATTAGTGACTTGTAGGGTATAGGATGTTTGCATTAATTAGGAGTGTTATTTGGGGGGAATAGTATTTACCGCCACCGGGAGCTTGTGCAGCAGCAGGATAAGCCATACCGGCTGTATCCTGCGCCCAAGTCTCCCAGCGGCCACTTATCTCTTACACGACCAGGAAGGCTCTATTGCATCCAGAGCCTTCCCTCTCCATATTATTATTTAGTATTTATATAGCGCCGGCATCTTCCACATCGCTGTACAGAGTATATATTGTCTGGTCACTTAACTGTCCCTCAGAGGGGCTCACATTTCAGTCCCTACCATAGTCCTATGTCTGTGTGAATCGTGTGTAGTGTATGTATCCTAGTCTAGGGCCAAATTAGGGGTACGCCAATTAACTTACTGTACGTGCTTTGGGATGTGGGAGGAGACCGGAGTGCCAGGAGGAAACCCATTCAGACACGGGGAGAACATACAAACTCCGTGCAGATAGTGCCTTGGTTCGGATTTGAACCAGGGACCCATGCGTGTTCTCCTTACTTCAGGTTCACTGGACCTAAACAAAAAACTGATTATGCTTGCACAATAGTTATTGTTTTATGAAATACGTTTTGTTTTTTTCCATCCATATGAACATTCATGTGACTCATCTCAGGCTGATTCTCCCCCTCTCCTAGCAGTGTTGCATGCTGAGACAATTACTGCACAGGCTCCTAAGATATCAAATGGAAGCAAAAAAGGAGAAAAACTGCATACGTTTATGTTTTATGTGTTTTTAGTGCGATTTGCATTTTTAAGAAAGTGGTAGGCTAAACTTGATGCATCAAGCCACTTTAATGGACACACGAGGTGACATGAGCTAGACATGTGTATGTACAGTGCCTAGCACACAAATAGAATCAGAATCTTTATTTTCGCCAAGCACGACTGGGTCGTGCCCGGAATTTGTCTTGGCACGTACAGGGTACAGGTAGGATAGAGTACATAGAATACATCAGAAAGGATCAACACTATATCAGACATTTCATTCAGAGAAAGACATATAAGCAAAAAACACTCAATTTTTGTATAGTTTCACAAACACTCAAGTTATTCACTGGGCTTTGGCGCTGCTATGGATATGTGTGACGGCAAAACAGGATCACGTTGTGGTGGGGAGTGCGTGGAGAGAGTTTAGTGAGTTGACAGCTGAGGGGAAGAAGCTGTTTCTGTGTCTAGTGGTCCTGGTGTAGATGGACCGGTACCTCCGGCCTAAAGGAAGCTGGATGAAAAACCGGTTGCCTGGGTGTGAGGGGTCCTTTGCGATCCTCAAAGCTCTGGAGCTCAGCCTTGAGTGGTAGAGGAGGTCCAGAGCGGGTAGTGGATTTCCAAATAGCTAGGCTGTGTTCCTTTTTTCTTTGTCTGCCTGAAAAAGTTAAATATCAGGTATGGAAGTGACAGTTTCTGTCTGGGTCGGACTGGGTCAGACTATAACATAACCCTCACTGATAAGTAATTACAGCCATAAAACACTTTCCTGTCAGTAAATGGCTTCTAAGAGGAGGAAAGCGATTTAAAAAAAAATCAATAATTCATAGATTTGAGCTCTGGCATACTTCAAGGAAGCTGTCATTGAGCAGAGACGATGAAACACTAATAAATATAAAATAACACTGTGGGATATCGAAAAAAAAAACGTCATTTTTAGGAAACTGAGGATAGATAAAATGTTTTTTCTCATCAGTTTATTTTCACCTCGGATCTCCTTTAAACAATGGTAGAGGAGTAGCCAGGTAATGTGTTTTCTGTTTATAATGCTGTGGGTGCAATATGGTCAGCTTGTTTAAGCTACATACTCACCTCGCGATGCAGGAGGATGGATCCAGCAACATCTCCCTGATGACAAGCGCTCCACCGATCCATCTTCCGGCCGGCAGGTATGTGTGACATTACAAGACTGGCACGAATGAGACATTAAGCGATTGCGATACTTTATATAGGAGCCATCAGGGATCTTATAGATCTTCCGTTACCACCGTTATCACTGTGCGGCGCTAAGCAGCGTTCGCGTAATCGTGCGCCTGTACCCATGTTGCAAGATCGCGTAAGCGACCTCTTGTTGCTTAAAAAATCGCCGGTCGTCTGGAAAATCGACAGAAAATCATGAAGCAGGTACAGCCTTTAGCTTGGGTCTTAAATATGTTTTTTCTAGGGGTAAGTTCCTTAGGTTTTATTGTATGAACACAAAGCTGCCGTGACAGCAAAACGATTATGTGGTCCAGACAAAGGCGTTCTACAAGGCATCCTTCCATTGGACGGGTTTATACTTAATTGTTCCATTGAAGTTACGCCCACACAGTTAGTACCGCAACCTGGTCTGCCATATTCAGAAGCCAACTTGTATTTGCATACCCACCTGGCAGACAGCTGTAAAAATTGTGTGCTATTTGAAGATGAAAGCGGAGGTCCACCTGCTCATAGTAATGTTGAAATGTCCAAGCCTGTAGATCGTTCTACCGTCCATTTGTAGCTTCCTCTACCTAATTTGCATCCCATTGGAACTCTCCATTCTGTTGTAATCTCATCAGTCTCTCCTGTAGTCAGAACCCCCTTGCGCCTTCTGATAAGCTGCACAGTCTAGCTGCAGTCTCATTTTAGGATTTTTTTTCCCTTCAAGGTGTTGCAAGCATGACTAATGGTGTTGAAGCGGCTTTGAAGATGCTTCACCATTCCCCTTTGTCAGACACCTTGTCTCGTGTGCATCTTCCTGCTGCCAGTGCTGTTCATGTCACTGTACTCTGTTGATTTAGGATGAAATTCATCACTTCATAATACTCTATCAGTCACATAGGAATGACAAGTATTCATCTTCACTATGACTGTATATACGCTGCGCATTCAAAGGCAAGTTGCTCTTGCTTTGTCAGATTGCTGAAGTTCTTGTATATTTTTGGTAGTGAGTGTATGACCTGGTTAGCTTTACGATAAAATCCCTTTATAGTAAATTCCAAGGGACCAGGAAAAGTAGTTTACTATATCAGAATTGGTTATACATTGTATATTTATATAGTCGCATTTCCTGGGAGCTGAGGACTGAGTTTACTATATCCAGAGGTTTACTATAATAAGATTCTACCGTATCAGTTTTTCACATCGATACTTAAGATAAGTGTGATTTTTGCAGCACTGGGGTGCCAAAATGAAACATGGGCCATAGGTCATCTGCATGGAGTTTGTATGTTCTCCTTGGGTGTGGTTCCTCAGGGCACTCCAGTTTCCTCACAGAAAAATAAGAGTTAGTTTAATTGGTTCCCCCTAATACTGGCCTTCGTTTTTGAAGGGAAAGTAATGCTGGGTACACACTATGAGATTTTCTGTCCGACTTACTTACAAATTCGATTCAATTTGCAAAACAATGGCAAATTGAATCAAATCGAATCCCGATTGGACATGTCGGATTGAATCGAATCGGACAAAAAATTGTATGGTGTAGATGGGGTTTAAAGTTAACTCTTCAATCCTTAAAATAACTCCAGAATTTCTAAAGTCAGGCTGTTAATTTACTGCATGTGAAAATAACTACAGTGAAGGTATCTTAAGGACTGAAGAGATAAGGTAACTCTCTCACTGTGAAAACTTATCTCTACACCTTAATGAGGCAAGATCGATGTGTGGAGGTAAGTTTTATCTTGCCTTATTATCTCCAGCTTGACTTAGTGAATTGAGGCCATTGTGATACAGAAATAGAAGGGGTTAATTATTATTAAAGGTGGTCATACATTAGAACTATTATAGGCAGATTCGACCAAGAGACAAATGTATCTCTAATCGAATCTGATTAGAGATAAATTTGTCTCTAATCGAATCTGCCCATACACTACAGGCCGATTCCCATCTGATTTCAGCATGAAATAATCAGGGAATCGGCTGAGCCGCCGCATCCGCCCACCGCTGCCCCCAAAATGCATAAATGTATGTAGTGTAGTGCATTTATACATTACCTGTTCTGTAGCGGCTTCCGCATAGTCAGATACTATGTGCCGCTAGCGTGTATGCGGCTGTTACACGGCAAGATGGACGTGCCGTGTAACAGCCGCATACACACTAGCGGCACATAGTATCTGACGTCAGACGCTATGCGCCGCCGGCGTGTATGCGGAACCCTGCGAGGTGGAGGCTGACACTGGACAGGTAATGTATAAATGCACTACACTACATACATTTATACATTGCGGTGGCAGCGACGGGGGTTTCGTCATCTCGTCGCTCGTTCGCAATTCGGCCGCCGTACCACTGCGCACTTGTGCGGCCTATTTCTGTCCCGAAATTCACTCAGCAACCCAGCTGGGCATCCTTTATACACACGTTTACCTGCGTTGCTCTATGTTCCAGTAAACTAAGCTGAGTGATACTGCTCTGCATTGTGCTTTAAACGCATGTGCATAAGTGTGTCCATCAGGCATTGCTGTCTATATACTGACTGATGTCCCTGTGCAGTGTTCTCCCCAGGCTCTTTTAACCGGATACTCCACCTGTCTAATTTTGGTGACCACCCAGCTATCCTCAGCACACCACCTCACCCTCCTCCTATCCGGTAAGCAGATTTGCACAGAGAAGCGCCACCCCTGCATTCCACCATCGTGCCACTACTTTTTCATACCACTCGGCTGGAATAAAATTCTGGGGAGAGCACTGCTGAGTTGTGTTGCTGAATCAGCAATGTGGCTGTGTGCTCAGGCCTTAAAGGAATACTATCGATTCACATATTTTTTTCAATTGACACAGGAATTGTTTGGGAAGTGCTGCTAAGTACTGGTGTATACATTTTAGTAGCAACTTCATTGTTTACTGTTATCAAAATACTTTCAATCTTTACTGACGCCAAAACTGACGGCTGACTGAGCCATGAGGAGAGGGGAAATTCCCCTCACACTTGATCAGTGTAGCTCTGTGTGTGATAGAGAGAGAGAGAGAGAGCTCCTAACAGCTGCAGATCCTGTGTCCTGTGTTTCTGACTGACTGTCTGAAGAGAGCAGAGGAAATGTAACGAATTGTCACAGCTTTTCATACTGTTTTTGCTTTCAGAGTTTGATATGTTTGATATTTGCTTCCTGTAGTCTGATATGCAACTCTGGCTGTGCATTGAAGCAGACACCCCTTCTGCAATTGATTTGTCCCAATATAGCTAAATCCTACCCTCAATAAATTACAGCTTTTGCCTCTGATATTTAACATGAAAAGTAGGAAAATGTTTACACTGCTACTTAGACATTATTTGCACACTGTCATTTTAGAACACTTGGGTATCGATAGTATTCCTTTAAGAATAGGATTAAATGCCCATATTGCAACCCAGAACAAAATCCCATTGAAATGCTATGTGATTATCTTGCAAGAAAAAAAAATCCTTAGATTGTAATTACTTGCTTGTGGTTCCCGAACCATGCACAGACTTAAGGGGCAATGCAGTACTCCCTCTGGACAAAACCTAGTGGTCTTTAAGGGCCAATACACTCTGTGCTGTGCTCTCAGTGAATGGCCCCGTGAAGACCACTAGGTTTTGTCCAGAGGAGGGGGGGGGGGGTAAAAAAAAACCCAGAGGCTGATAGTTGTCATTCTCTCTGAGGTGTCAGGAGTTTTACTTCTTTGCAAGAAAATGGCGTGCCTTTATTTTTTACCTGGGATGTCCATACTGCTTCCCGTAGCTGCATGTGAGCTTGCTGGTTGTGTCATACTGTTAGGGTTGGGCCACACTAGACCCGGTTGCAGAACGCAATCAGTGGCCTGGGCTCCCATTTTCAGAAACCGGAACGCAAATGGATCCGTCCTGCCCTTTTGTAGCATACTTCTTATTATCCGTTTGCGTTTTTTTTCCCCCAAATAAACCTGCCAGAATGGCTGAGTGGGTAGCCTTACCTGGGTCCGCCCCCGTCACCGCTTCCCCTCTAGAGGGCGGCATTGCAGGAAGTCATGGCGAGCAGAGGAAGTAAGGTGCTTTCCCGCTTGTTTGCTTATTTTACTTTTGCCGCACATAGCTGGAGGGGGAGCGGGGAGGACCCAGGTGAGGGGGGGGGGCAATCCCCTCTCCCCGCCACTGTGCCTTCTACCCCGTCCTGGCTGCTACCCCCTCAGGTTACCTGGGGGGGGGGGACCTATAGGGTGAAGGAACAGACAGTTGGCAATGCGGATTTCTCTCTGTTTAGTGTGCAATGTTCTCTGTGTAGAGGGAGATCCGTTTTTGCATTGCCTGTCAGGGATCGTTCCGGTTACGTGAAGTCCGGACAAGTCAGGACCCTCCGTTCAGAGGTCATATCCGGACCACACGGATCCATTTTTGAAGTAGGTGAAGACAGCTGCTATTTTTAACATTGGTATCCGTGTCTCCGTTTTTGATCCAGGCCCGAAAACGGAGACACGGATACGTTTTTGCAACAAGTGTGAACTGGCCCTAAGTGTTATCCTGCACGGTATAAAAGCTCCATACAGAGACATCACATATGAGCACCAAAGGTTTTACAGTTGTGTGAGTTGTTTATTTTGTTTGTAAATCCCACATGCTGCAATCTGGATGTCAGACCTCACATGACGTCTCTGGGTGCTTTGAATTGGGTTAAGAGCTCGTCCCAAACAAAGTTTATTATTTGCCTCAGGAAATGAATATGTGCATGTCCAATGATTCATACTGCTCTCAACCCCAACATGAAAGCTTTTCTTTTAATGGGAAACAAAATTAAAATCTACACCTTCTCGTTTTCCACTTTTTCTTTAATTGAAGTAGACAAATTTTATGATGTCTGAGTTTTATGAGCCTCATCTGCACTCATTTCTTAATAAGATGTTTGTTTTAAAGGGGTTGCGACAGACTAAATGCACATTTTGGGAGCCTAAATTCTTTCAGGTTGACACTGCTGTCTGTATGCACACTTCACTTCCTGTCTAGAGACAACCAGGGGTGAGTTTGAGCTTAGGGGGGTTTAACTGAACAGGAAATGGTAAGACAGCAATAATAACTCTGTTTTTCACCTCTTCCTTAAGGCCAATAGTCACCTCACGATTCTTCCAGCGATTTTCCCGATGAACGGCGGTTTTTCTTTTGAGCAACGACCGTTCATTTACGTGATCTTGCGACGTGGTTACAAGTGCATGAGCACGCAAACCGTGACGATAATGACCGTCACTGCGGATCAGACCTTTAAGATCCCGATGACTCTCGTGCAAAGTACCGCAATCACTTGAAGTCTCTTCGCGTGGAGGAAGTCGGTTCGGTGAAGCGCTCGTCATGGGAGAGACGTCACTGGATCCATCTCTGCATCGCCAGGTGAGTATGAGTACTTGGCTTAATGGTGCCCGTACATGGTACATTTTTTTCATTTTTATTTCATTTTTTTTTCCCGATTAGATATGGTAATTTAATTGGATTATTCCATTAGATCAAATATAAAGATTTTTTCCTATATGCCCGATCGGATTTTTATTGAAAAAAACAGGATAATCTCTAGTTTTTCTTGATCAGAAAAAAAGATTCTATTTCATTTGATTTGATCATTCTGGTCGAATAAATGGGAAAATCAAACGTTTTTATTGTACAGTGTATGTGCACCATAAGTCTTCACATGCTGTTCTTGGCATGCCTGTCACCAGGACAGATAATGTAAAGTGCTTTGTCTATTTGAGCCTCTGAGGATGAGCTGGACATGAGATGGCTGTCGGGTACAGTGGGCAGTATTACCTGAGGGAGTAATAAGTAATACAAGTTTGCTGGCTTAAAGGCAACTGAGCACCTGTAAGTGAAAATATATAAAATAAATCTCCTCATGAGGGAAGTTCATCATAGAGTGGGCTGTTGGTGGGGGTGATTGTCATTACTTGCAGGAGGCTACTCTTCTGGCATCTCTCCTCCCACCCATTCATACGGGATCAGCCAGGAGAGACCACAGCTGCCTCAGTTTTAAGCTCCCAGCAAAGTTGCGTGCCTGTCACAATGCATGCAGGAAGATATACAGTGGCCAAAAATTAGAGACACCCTCTATTAACGAGTTTACTCACCTTTAGCTCTGATCACAGCTGATATTCTTTTTGGCGTGGACTTAACAAGATGGTGATACTGTTGCTGAGGAATGTTGGCCCATGCTGACATAATTTCAGCTCTAAGTTAGGTCAGATTGGATGGTGGCGTTTCCAAGCTTTGAGGTGATCATTCAACTTCATACCACAAATGCTCAATAGGATTGAGGTCAGGGGACTGAGCAGGCCACAGAAGCAGGTTAATCTCTGATTGATGTTCCTTAAACTAAATTGAGACCAATTGAGCATGGAGACAAGGACCCACAAAAGGCATCTTTTCCTATTTTTCTGTGATACTAAAGACACTCTTGATGGTTTCCTGCTACTAAAGCCCATCCTTTTCCAAGTACTTCTTGTGTGTTGGGATATTCTTTGTGATGCACCTGCATGGAATTCCACTGTTATTTGTCATGTTGCTGCCACGGACTATGCATACTACTTGCCTTTCACCTCTCTCATTCACCAGCCTCTTTTAACCAGAAAAGTCCTTATCGCATATAGTTTGGGTTTTTTCTTTCAACTGCCACTCTCTAAACACCTGAGATACTGTTGGGCGAGAACATCCCAAAAAAGTTGTTGTTTCAGAGATGCTAGCACCAGCTCTTCAAAGTCACTTAAATCTTTCAGCTTATCCATTTTGACAATCACTTCTGTGATAACTATGATTTCCGAAGCTGAGTGTTCCTTATAGAAGAAACTCTGCGTTATGCCGCTCTGCGTCAATGTCCAACTGGTTTATTTTCAAATAATTTTTGGGCTACTCAGTGTAGTTGGTGGATGTGGATACATAGATTGTATTATCAATGGGCACCATTTGATGGGGACAGCAGAGAGTTGCCCTGTGCAGGATTCAGTAACCTTTAGCAGAGGAGAGAATTTTTTTTCTCACTGCTCAATAGCTTATTGAAAGAATTTAACATAGCACTCAATGCCTTTGCGTTTTCCAACATTGCTGTACTCTAAACTTGGAAATGGGGTTGGGAGAACTTTTTATTATTTTATGAGAAAGGCAAGCAGGATAACTATATGGGTAATAAAGTAGGGAAATGGCTTTTTATTGTATGTTATGCATAGCCTAGTATTCAACTTTTTCTCCTCTCCGGCATGCTTATTTCCGTGTTCATCCTTCATGTAGGTCAGTGAATACACCTCAAGCCTCCTTCACATGGGTAGTTAAAAGCTGTGTATCTACTGCCTGACAACTGCTTCCACGGGTTGTCTGGCTGCTTGTAGGCAGCAGTGAGTGTTCGGCATGGGCAGCGGGTTGGCGCTTGTCCCATGCACGAACATATAAGCGGACGACAGCCACTTGCTAAAGGTGCTCGTTAACGGTACAGCATATTTGACATGATCCAGTTGTGCAGAAAACCATGCAGTATGTGGAGAAAATCAGTGTGAAACCTTGGAATAAAGAATTTGGTCGATCAGAATGTTGAATTTTATGATTGCATCTGCCCTAATTGACCCGTTTATACAGACCATCAATAATTACCTTCTGATATCTTACAATCCCGCAAATCTGATCGAATGATCGCATCTGAGGAAAATATTGTACCATTAATGGGAACCTTAAAGTGTACCTGAGATGGGAGGATACAAAAAATTATACATACCAGGGGTTTCCTCCAGCCCTCTTCAGGCTGATTACTCCGCTATACGGTCTGGTAATTCCTGCAGTCGGGGCCAGTTGGGGCATGTCCAGTCCTGCTGTGTGCTCACTCATCATGCCTACATCACCGGGAGCATCCAGCACAGTAGTTCTGTGCAGACGCAAAACGATCCCTGCGAGGCAGTACACCCCCAACTAGAGGAATTACTGGGCCGAACAGCAGAGGATCCATCGGCCCGGTAGGACAGAGATGGAGCAATCAGCCTGAAGGGGGCTGGAGGAAGCCCCAAGTATGTCTGATTTTTTTGTATTTATTTTTTGTATTTTCCCCCCCATCACTTCCCCATCAAGAGGTGAAATGCGTCAGTGTTCTGCTGCGCAGTAAGCAGCACGGTGCATGAAACAGGACGTTTGTATCACGAGGAATGCATTTTGACTATCTTTGTGAAAGGGACCTAATTTTATTTCAGCTAGACAAAGCTAAACAAAATGTAAGTAATCTGTATAAATGATTAACGGAATCTTTGCAATACTTGTTTGTCCACAAGGATGTTGTTTTCATTTTTTTGCCTAAAAGTGAGATAAACTTTAATATATCAGCCCACGTGCTTACATTAGGTCTTTGGTGTAAGAAATCTTTACAGACATTATAACCAAGCATTATGTCAATAGAATGCAGCAAATAGGACAAACACATTCATACTTTGTTTCCTAAAACTTTTAGTAAAAACTACTGAGCCAGAATGAAAACATTTGACTAAAGAGAACTTGTTGACTTTGGTTTAGCAGTTTGTCTCAAGCCATGCAGCTAATACAATTAAACAGGGGCTTTCTTGTCCCTGCCTCCCTTTCCTTCTTCTTCACCTCTGATGCCATCACTTTTGGGCCCATGCTTGTCGTAGCTTTGTGCTCCTCTGTCTGTTCGTGACAAATCGGCTACTGTACATCCTCATAGAGCAGTACAGTTTTTGCCAGTGGCGGTCTATCTGTGTGACGGAGGAGCCTGTAGCAGACATAAAGTGCAGCCTGTTGTGAACTGCCAGAGTGGGAGTCTGCCAAAAACTCAGCAGACAGAACTAATTGGGGAGAAAAAGGATTGTTGTGCCCTTCTCTCCTGTCTTCTGTGTTTTTTTTTTTTCTGGCTGAATATCGTTAAAGTCACTTGTTTATGTAAGATTTGTCTGCCTTTACTTTTTCAATGCATGAATCATTTTAACTTTGCATCTTGCTCTGCAGGTCATTGAGCACTTCCACATGGAGGCTGGCAGAGGCCCAAAGCCGAGACACGCAACTCATCACCGTGGATGAGAAATTGGTAAGTTCTCCTTCTCTCAGCTTCATGTCCCTTCAGGGGCTCTGACTGTGCAATAGGTAAACTGTGCTCTATTAGGAAATGCAGCATTCACAGGGCCAGACGTCACCATATGGCTGTACTGAGAGAGGAAGGCTCGCAATCTGCAAACGGTTAACATGAAGAGCGGATCATGTCAGAGTTATCTGTCAGCGAGCCTGCTAGTACTAAGCATTACCATAACACTATGCTGGCACACTAATTATGTGTACACCGTGATCATCCAACTGTAGCCGCTTATGTACCGAGGCTGACAAATGGGGATTTCGAGTTTGTTTGTGAATTTTCTCCTCTCTATCACAAGTAAACTAACTTTAACTCGTTCACGTTAAGTGGTAACTTCCATGAATGCATATCTGAGGACACCTGTGAATCCTATTCCTGTAGGTGAGACAGCAATGTTGTTCCATACTAAACACTCCATTGCAATATAAAGTAAACTGAGCAGTCTGAGGACATACCAAGCAAACCTATATCAAAAATGTGCTTAAAGGACAACTGTGTAAAATAAACGATACATTTTTTTCCCCTTTCATTTACAATGGGCAGTGAAAATCTGGTTTTGAAATAGTTCATCTCCTCATGGGGGGGATTCTCTGGCATTTCTTTATTTACAAAAGCACCTACCGAACGGCAGTTGTTCAGACCAACTGCCAAAATTATATGCAAATGAGGTAGGAAGACAACCAGCACCTTTGTATGGATCCTTTCCTGTTAGCGCATTTGTAAAGAATAAAGGAAATTCTGAGAATCCCCCATGAGGAGATGGGCTAGTCCAAAATCTATCAGATCTGTCAGCTTTTAAATACCTACTGTAAGTGTCAGTAACATACGGAAAAGGTAAATTATACTTAATTTTACTCTGAGGAAAAATGTACATTGTGGATCTATGCATTTTAAATTTTAACATTTATTTTGGTATAGTGGTACTATAACTAGTTCACGTCTGCCCATAGAGATGTTAAATGTTTATGAAACGTCCATTTTGCAAGAAGAGGTTAAAAAGGAACTGTAACCCAGGATTGAACTCCATCCCAATCACTAGCTGATACCCCCTTCACCATGAGAAATCTTCACCTTTTCTCTAATAGTTCATGTCAGTTCTTAGGTCCTGACAGTTTCCTATCTGGAAACCTAGTTGCATTGTGGGAAATAAGTGCTTTTTCCAACTGCCAATTAACCAGTATCTCCTTCTGTGCATATGTATATCTATAAAAAACAAACTACTTTTTAGCCTTTCCCATTGTTAGGGGGTGTGGTTATAGATAATTGCAGTTGGTGCTGTCTGTTTTTTTTTTTCATACCTGCCAGTAGTAGGGATGATTACGTGCAGGCCGATTGTGGATCAAAGAATATGAACAAATTACACGGCGAATATCAATAATTTATTGATCTCTCTTCTATTTTTTAACTTTTCACTGACATTTGTTGAACCCTTTATTCACCCCCCACGGTCACAAACGCAAGCTTTTTGAAAAGTAACCATGACCTGTCAGGTGGAAGAGTGCAGGATTCTAGGTGTGTACAGAGCTCTACACTGGCTAAGCTTCACTTTGTCCTCAAAACATCCTCAATTCTTGGAACATATTCATCAAGATGTTGTAAACAGTTCTTCGAGGTTCTGGACCATGTTACCATGATTGCATCACACATAAATTGTGCTGATTTATCAGCTGCACTTTCATGCTGTAAACCAACTTTGACATCAAACTACGATCACCCTGGATTGCTGACACAAAGCCAGTTGTGTCCATCGCTTCTTGCTTTTGTCCCCAAATTCTGACCCCATCATCCATGTGCATTAGAATACATCAAGATTCATCATCTTTAATTATGTTAACTGTCCAGTTTTGGAGAGCATGCGCCCACTGCAACCATTTTTTTTTTGGGCTACCAAGAGTGGACCCCAAGAAGAATTTACATACTGTGCATTCTGAGATCCCTTTTTGCTCACCACAGTCAGAGAGGTCTGTTTTTGGCTAAAAGCAGTGTGGCAGTTCTCTTCCAATTTCTCTCACATACCTCACATCCATTTACAAAACAGCTGCTCGTTGGATGATTTTTGTGCATTTTGCAGTAAACTCTAGAGACTGTTGTGTGTGAGAATCCCAGGAGATCCACCGTTACAGAGATACTTGAGCCAGGCCATATGAATCGAACAATCTACATGGTCAAAATCACATTTCATCTCCATTCTGTTATTTGAAGGGAACATTCATTGAATTTCTTCACATGCATTTGCATTATTTTATGCATTGCCTGTCTAAAAATTTGCATTAAAAGTTGTACAGGTGTTCCTCATGGTGTTCAGTGAGTGCATTTCCGATATGCGTAGAACTGGTATGTTATGTAAATACTTTACAAGTACATAGAGCCATTCTCATTAGTGCTATTCTAGAACCCCAAAGTAAGCCAACAATGCTAATGGATTAATCACCATGTTCCCATATCTTGAGTAAATACAACCTGTCAATCTGCGAAGGGCAGGATCCCATGTTGTCTAGAGGCTGTTGTTCGTCGTCTTCTTGGCTGAGAACCTAGCTTGGGCTCAACTTTTTTTTACACATTTTCCATTTCCAGTTTGCAAATATGGTTAGTGACTAAAGATAGTGCTGTAAGCCAGAGTTCCCCAACCCTGTCCTCAAGTACCACCAACAGTACATGTTTTGCAGAAAACCACAAACATGCACAGGTGAGGTAATGAGTGTCTCTGCAGAGCTGATTAACAATCTCTGTGGTTTTCCACAAAACATGCACTGTTGGTGGGCCTTGAGGACAGGGTTGGTGAACACTGCTTAGGCATTGTCTTTTAAAGAGACTCCGTAACAAAAATTGCATCCTGTTTTTTATCATCCTACACGTTCCAAAAGCTATTCTAATGTGTTCTGGCTTACTGCAGCACGTTCTACTATCACCATCTCTGTAATAAATCAACTTATCTCTCTCTTGTCAGACTTGTCAGGCTGTGTCTGGAAGGCTGCCAAGTTCTTCAGTGTTGTGGTTCTGTGATGCATCTCCCCCCTCCAGGCCCCTCTCTGCACACTGCCTGTGTATTATTTAGATTAGGGCAGCTTCTCTCTTCTCTCTTATCTTTTACAAGATGGATAAATCCTCCTCTGAGCTGGCTGGGCTTTCACATAGTGAGGAATTACATACAGGCAGAGCTGTCTGCACTGTCTGCAGGAGGAAACAGCCTGACACTTCAGTGGAAGATAGCTGCAGGGGGAAAGAAACACACAAATGATCTCTTGAGATTCAAAAGGAAGGGTGTATACAGCCTGCTTGTGTATGAATGTATTTTCTATGTGTGGACATACTGTACATCAACCTACTTCCTGTTTTGGTGGCCATTTTGTTTGTTTATAAACAAACTTTTTAAAACTGTTTTTAACCACTTTTAATGCGGCGAGGAGCGGCGAAATTGTGACAGAGGGTAATAGGAGATGTCCCCTAACGCACTGGTATGTTTACTTTTGTGCGATTTTAACAATACAGATTCTCTTTAACACAATTCAGCTGTTCTTTAAATCTAGGGTTGATCTCCTATATTTTAGTAGAGTTATCAGTGATGTCGGCATATTTACTGGTGGCCCAAAGTTCCCTGGGGGAGAAGGCTGTGTGACATTATTACCTAGGCAGAACATCACTGAGAGGGCGGGGTAACATTGTAATACACAGCAATATATCATTTTAAGAAGTGTTCATGATGCTGAAACCAGGAAAACTAACGAAAAAATGTGTATCGTCAATAATTTTTACATTCTGCTGTGAGCCATTACTGTTATGCTTAGGTACGCAGGCTACGCTGCCACTAGGATGCGTAGTGTGTCCAGCTGTGTCATTAAGTCGCACTGCTTTGTTAGCACTTGGAGTGGGATATAACTCGCGCTGTTGCAGTGCGTTATAGTCAATCAACCCTTTGTGTATTGCTAAAAGCTTGTAGCAATAGTGGTCACACGGTTGCAATCATGCGCAGTGCCTATTTTGAAAAGTTTTTGTAATGCATCCAAAACTACCAAGATTAATAACAAGAGTGCTGCCCTTAAGGTCCTGCATGCGGCTGCAATTGCACAACTGCTGTTTCATTAACCTTTAAAGTGGACCTGAACTCAGAACTCCTCTCTGCTCTAAAAGAGACACAACAGCATAAAAACCTTTAAACAAACAACATTTCTTTGTTACAGCTGATACAAATTCTAAAATAAATCTGCACAGTTTCTACTTCCTGATTCATGGAAGCAGACATATTGTTTACAGCCTGTGCTTTCAAATGGGCTTATCTGCCATAGGCAGTCATGTGATACAGGGGAGGGATCAAATAACTAGTGATTCAGACACAAATGAGAGAGAATTACACAGGCTAAACTATTTAAATACATACAGGGTGCATTTCTGTTATGTTTTCCTTGTGTCCTGTGCAAGAATTCAGGTCCACTTTAAAGTTCTATGACCCGCTTTGTTTACTGTACATACAGGGCTGTGGAGCAATTTTGGGTACCTGGAGTTTGAGTTGATGGTTCCATAAACTCGGGGAGTTGGATGAATTTTGTACCAACTCCATAGCCCTCTGTGCATATGAGAGCTGCAGGAGATGAAGTGAGATTGTTGAATTTTGAAACTAAGGATTTTTTATTTTTCCTTTCTAGAAACAAGATATCCATAGACTGATTTGATTTATTCAGTGATTAGACTTTTTAGACCCTTAAAGGGGTCAACTATAAGACGCTTGGTGATTGTCTGTCTTTTTTCCTGTTAAAAAATAAATTCTGTACCTCAGTTTTCCAACTCCTGTACTGATTTCTAGAAGAATATTTTATTTGTGGTAGCCAAAAAAACACATGTTGTTGTTTGACATGAGCACACTAAATCAAGCACAGTGTGTCTCGCTAGGGTACACTAAGGTGCACCTGGAAGTACACTGCGTATTGCCGTGTCCTTGGCGAGGGAGCGGAAGATAAATGGATGGGGAGGTACACACTATGAATTTATGGTGGTTTTATATGAAGGCAATATGTCTCAGGCACGAACATCTTGGAAGTATCTTATAAACTTTTCCTCGTTTTGTTTGTATATCCGTTGATCAGGGTGGCCTGTGTATTCGTTTTGTGAATCTCTACTTATTTTTTTTAGTTTATTTTTTCCATGTTAGCTGTTACTCAGAACTCTATTGCAATTACCCTCTCCTAAATGAAACTCTTGCCCACTCTACTTGGTTAAATATTGAAAAAGAAGCTTTAATGAAATCCCCTTCCCCAGAAATATAACTGCTTCCAAAATGCCACCCCATTGAGTCACTGGCTTGCTGACTGTTGTACACTTGACACAAGCTGGAGAGACAAAAGGCAGAGAGGAGGGGTGCCCACCGCTGGACTGTCGTGTGCTGGTGATGTCACAATAAGTTTGGGATGGGCAACGCCATCATCTGGTTTGACTTGACGAAGGCATGGACACTTCGAAACGTGTTGTGGCGTCACCAGCACAGGAGAGCCTAGTGGCGGGGCACCCAAGAACTATCTTCCATCTGGTTGACGAACTGCCCATGGCCACGGTGGTTTTGAGGCTGTACCCACCCAGATCACATTGAAGGGCATTTTGCCCATCTACATGCCTTCTTTTTATCTTCACATTCTAAGTGTATTTGTATTGCGCTTGTTTCCTAATAAAAATGTTGTCACACAGTTCTTCCTCCTCTGCCTTTTGTCTCTCTGAATTAGGTAACCACAATTCTTGTTCTCCTTTAAGCTGTCCTATATGTGCATTGTTTACAATGTATCCCTACCTGTAATAAGGTCTTTTAAAGTGTACATGGTGATAAAAATGGCTACATGTAGAACCAGTCCTGCTTAGAACTTGTCTTTGTTACTTTTTTTATATTTTAGTATGCAAAGCAGAAAACTATAACATAGTATAGGGAGCTCACTGACTTAGTCGATAATATTCCTTGATTAACATTGTCGAAACGTATAGCAACCAATTCCCCTATCTTCTCCCCAGTAAAGGTTCATAAGTGTTGTGACACCTTTTCACACTTCCATGTTTGTATTTGGTAAATGTTTCAGTCCCAGTTTAGGCTTTGACAATAAGGTGCTTGAAAGATGTAGTTTAAAGGATACCCGAAGTGGCGTGTGACATGAGATAGACATGGGTATGTACAGTACCAAGCACACTAATAACTATGCTTTTTCAAAGGAAGGTACCGTGGCGCCCCAGTTCAGTGTAAGTGGATTGCTGCCGTGTAGGGACGAATCCTCACATCCACAAGAAAAGTAAAGTGTTTTAGTATCACAGCACAAATTCACTCTTCTCACTGATGTATTTGTCCACTTCACCACCTGTATGCACTCAGTTGTGCAGATAAAATAAACAGGGATGCTTTCAGTGGAAAGTAATAGTTCTTTATTTTCTGGATAAAAATGTATTCCCCTGATGACGGCAAGAGCTGAAACTAGTCGGGACAAGTGCGGGCAGCACGGAGGCAGGAACGTGGGGTGAGGTCTTAGTACCACTCGGTGTGGGAAGCGCTATCAGCCAAAGAGGGTCCTGAGTGGATTGGGACCCTCTAAAAGTAAGTGCCCACCCCAATATTGCCTGTTCTGTTTTTATCCAGAAAATAAAGAACTATTACTTTCCACTGAAAGCATACCTGTTTATTTTATCTGCACAACTGAGTGCATACAGGTGGTGAAGTGGACCAGTGAGAAGAGTGAATTTGCGCTGTGATACTAAAACACACTAATAACTATGCTGTGTTCCTTTTTTTCTTTCTCTGCCTGAAAGAGTTAAATATCAGGTATGTAAGTGGCTGACTCAGTCCTGACTCAGACAGGAAGCGACTACAGTGTGACCCTCCCTGATAAGAAATTCCAAATATAAAACTCTTTCCTGGCAGAAAATGGCTTCTGAGAGTAGGAAAGAGATAAAAAGGGTCAGTAGTTCATAGATTTTAGCTCTGCCATGCTCATTGAGCAAAAACAATACAACATTTAAATCGTAAAAAGTAGATTTAAACATAAAATAAAACCGTGGAATATCTTAAAAAGTCATTTTTAGAAGAAGGAAGATAGATCCAATCATTTTATTTCACTATTTTATTTTCGCTTTGGGTGTCCTTAACCTTCCTGGCCGTAAGGGGTAAGCCGCGCAGGATGTTTTCTCAGGCCCTGCTGGGCCAATTTGCATAATTTTTTTTGCTGCACGCAGCTAGCACACCGATCGCCGCTATTCACCGCGCCGCCCCCCCCCCCCCCCCCCGGCCCCGTGCACTGCCTGGCCAATCAGTGCCAGGCAGCGCTGAGGGGTGGATCGGGACTCCCAATGACGTCACGACGTCGGTGACTTCATCCCGCCCCGTCGCCATGCCGATGGGGTAAGCCCTCCAGAGGCGGAGGCCTCGAAGCCGGAGGCGATCGAAGCGGGCGGGGGGATGCCGCTGCATAGCGGCTATCATGTAGCTCGCTACATGATTTAAATAAAAAAAAGAGACTGCTGCGCTGCCTCCTGGCGGATTTTAATAGACCGCCAGGAGGGTTAAACTACTCATACAAAATGCTGAAGAGGTCTCTTGTGAAAAGTAAGTCAGTTTATTCATAGTTCTAGTCAATAAAATTCCTCTTTAAAGTACACCGGATATGGAGGCTGCCGTATTTGTGGGTTTTGTTTTTTTTAAACAATACCAGTTGCCTGGCAGTCCTGCTGCTCTCTTTGGCGAGTGCCAGCCGTGGACAGAACTGTGGTCTGACAGCTCAGACCACATATTCAGTTGTATTTCAACCTAGATTCTTGCACTTTCCAAATGTCCTCATTCCTGCTGGTTGTTTTCATAGCACAAGATCATCACATTAGAACTTCTGGGTTACACATTTTTGTTTCGTTGCCAGCTTAGTTTGGATTCCAGTATTACTGTCATGTACATTGATGTGCAAGTCATATCTGTGAATGGTCAAGGATCTTTGTCTTGTCATGGATCTCAATAAATATGTATAGGTGTGTGTGTATATATGCTCGTCCAGTGCCAAGGGTTAGGGGGGAGGGTGGCAATAGTTCCAGCCTGAGTCTTACAAGCTGTCTCAATCCATGTATTTCTTTGCATTGCACCCTTTTGCGCTCCACCACTCGGCCCTAACCTGTTCAACCCTTGTGCTAGCAGAGATGTCACTTCGCAGAGTTCCCAAACTCTGTCCTCAAGGCCCACCAACAGTGCATGTTTTGCAGTAAAAACCACAAATTTTGGTGGGGCTATTAGTGTCTCAACAGAACTGATTAACTATCTCTGTGGATTTCCACAAAACATGCTCTGTTGGTGGGCCTTGAGAACAGGGTTGGAGAACACTGGCTTACAGGACCAGTGAAGATTGCTGGAAACTGGGTGTAAGATGCAATAGGGGATTTCTTGGTGGATCGCAAGCAGCTAGGCACCTGGAGATTCAAAGGATTGCGGGGACAGAGAGACAGCAGGAGTTTCAACTGATTGTGTTGGGAGAGTTCTGGAATCTCCGGACTAAAAATCTACTCAGCAGCACTGAAAAGGCTTGGTGTTTCTTTAACAGTTTCACAGCATCAGAACTTTGATTTTCTTTCCAAAGCATAATTTTTAGCTGAATTTTTAATTAAGCTCCGCCCATCAAAGAAAACTGCCTGGGCTTTTTTTCTCTGATGCTGTGCAAAGCATGATGGGATTTCCTATGTTGTTGTTCACGCTGCCTAGCAACTGGGAGGGGTGATCAGCACACAGGACAGTTGGAGCTGTGTCATGCTCCCTGTCGCCTCCTTTCAACCAAAAAGATGGCTGCCCTCATGAAATCAAACATTTCCCTGTTCTTTTAAAACAGGGTGGGTAAGAGATTATATTACCTATCTATTTTAATTAACATAACTAATGTAACTTAATGACAGTATGTTTGTTTAGGCTGGAGTTCCTCTTTAAGGAGGAAGAGGAGGTACGGATTGTGGAGCTTTAACTGGGGACATTTGAGGGAGACTAAAAGTGGCCGCACACGATGCAATAAAATGATCCAATCTTACAGCTATTCTATAAAAAGAATTGGTTGTACAGAAAAATCTAAATTTGTTTTCTGATATATTTTGATCGGGAGTGGTGGGTTTTCTGGTCAATTTTTATAACATTTTTATGTTAATGGTGTAGGGTAGATTGTCAATTTCTTTAAAGTCAATGGGAACCGTCTGGAAAAAAAAAAAAAGCAGGTACTTACTTAGAGGGAAGACTCTGTGTCCTAATGAGCCTTCCTTCTTCTCTCCTGGTGCCCGCGGTGCAGCGCTGGCTCCCATGTTTGAATCCCCCGCCGCGGGAGACTTCGGTAGCCAAGTCCTCCCGAAAACAGGTGGTTCCATACTGCGCACTTATGACTGCGCTCACGCATGCATGGTATGGAGCGTCCCGTCTTTGGGAGCACTCAGGCTCCTGAAGACTTTCAGAAGCCTCCTTCAGCAGCGGAGCGGGCAGTATTTGACCAAAACTACTCCCGGGGACAGCGCTGCACCGAAAGCATCGGGAGAGGATTGGGAAGGCTCTGCAGGACCCAGATCCTTCCAGTATCTGTCTTTTTTCAGATAGTTCCCATTGACTTTATTGTAGAAGTGCAGTTTTTTCAGAGTTTGCAATCATTTTTGTTTTTCATATTTGGAGAGAAACTGAACCCGTGTGTGGTACATTGGGCAGATTTTTCAAATGTTACAGGCAATCAGAAAAATTGATTGTAATTCTTGAATTATGGTGTGTGTGTGTGGCCACCTTATAGCAGACGTGAACTTCCTCTCTGCTCTAAAAGATAAGCAACAGCTTACAGAATTCCTGCAATAAATCTGCATTGTCTACTTCCTGCTTACATGGAAGCAGACAAAGAGTTAAAGAGGATCTGTAACATCAAAAGATCCCCTGGGGGGTACTCACCTCGGGTGGGGGAAGCCTCCGGATCCTAATGAGGCTTCCCACGCCGTCCTCCGTCCCTCAGGGGTCTCGCTGCAGCCCTCCGTACAAGATGACGTCAATATTTACCTTCCCGGCTCCTGCGCAGGCGCTCTGACGGTTGTCGGCTCCGAACTACACGGAAATACCCGATCGCCGTCGGGTCTGCTCTACTGCGCAGGCGCAAGTTTCCGGCGCCTGCGCAGTAGAGCGGACCCGACTGAGATCGGGTATTTCCGAGTAGTTCGGAGCGGAAAGCAGCCACAGCGCCCCCGCTGGAGCCAGCAAAGGTAAATATTGATTTTACAGTCGGGTCTGTCGCCGGCTGTTCGGAGGGCTGCAGCGAGACCCCCGTGGGACAGAGGACGGCGTGGGAAGCCTCATTAGGATCCAGAGGCTTCCCCCACCCGAGGTGAGTATCCCCCAGGGGATGTTTTTGAGGTTACAGAGTCTCTTTAACATCCTCTGTTTACGTATTAGCTGTGTCTGCCATTAACTGCCAAATTCCTGTGGTGACAGTTGAGAGATCAAATTACATTTGAAGGAGAGGGGGATTAGACAGGCTTGTCTCTCTAAAAACACACACGGTGCATATTTCTCTGCTTTCCTTCAGTCCTGTGCAAGAGGTCAGGTCCCTTTTTAGGGAAACATTTTTGCATTACAAAAAAATCTGCAAGTTGTAATTTCAGTAACAATAAAAACATGTTTGTTGCAACATTGGCCTCGATTCATAAAGCATTCCCGCATGCGGAAATGCTGAAAAAAGCTCACTTTACCGACCACATAGCAAAACTTGTATTCATAAAGGCTTTTTCCGCATGAAAAGCCGACATTCCTGAGAAGAACGATAAATTACCGCCTTGTGTGGTGATTATCTTAACAAAAGTAACCAAATGTCAATTCATAAAGATTATAGGAAGCGGTATGTGGACGGGGAATACCGCTCCCTCTGATATGGCGAGAAGCGTGCGGAATACAGTGCAGTGAATGGGACAGACCTCCCAAGCAGCAGCAGAGAGAACACCGCACGGAGGGACTTAGCCAGCTCCTGTGTTTCCGCAAGGCTCCCGACAGCCTACCGCCAGCCTACAGCGGGAAATCTCCGCTCTGCTATCACAACTGGCAACATTTTATGAATGCCCACCCAAAAGTCAGAAATGCCGAGCGCGGAGTTTCCCCGCACTGATTTACATCACCGAACACTTTTTTATGAATCGAGGCCATTGTATTTTGTTTCAAAACTAGAGGATCTTTGCTTCCTAAATGGACTGCAGCAGCAATTTGTACAAGACTAAACTTCCAGCTTGTGCGTTTTGAGTGCAGAGAGTTAATGGGCCAGACTTATCAATGAAAATCTTAAGAGGTTTCTAGAAAGCATGCAGAACTGTCTCCGATAATTTAAGAAGGTGCAATTTCCTTCTAAAACTGTTCTAAGACAGGAGGAGATAGGTAGGATTCTCAGAGCGAGGCAAGATGTACTGTGGCAGCTAAAAGGCGGGCTCGCAATAGGATTTTGATGGCAAAATAGCATCAGTCAGGGCACTACTTAGGGTAGGATGGACTGAGTGAACCCTATGGACTGAGTGATTTCTGTCAGTCTGCATACTCCTGCTTCAGAAAAAAAATCTGCCTCTCCTGTCTCACAGTATAAAGAAATGTGACTGAGAACTTTAAGTAGGGAATATAACACATACAGTAGTAATGTGGCAGCTTTGTATGAGTTTTAGAAGTGGTAGTAATTATTTTAGTTCTACAACAGTTTTGCACTGTTCTACCAGTGCGATATTCCTAGATATTCACGCGAAACTAGCGCAAAAGATTTCTTATTTTGTCAGTAGAGAATTTACTCTCAATGCACATGCAGATTACTATTGTGATTAAATTGGTAGGAAATAGGGAAAAAAAAACCTCTTGTCTTTGATAACTTCTGCCTCTGTTTATTATGCTGTCTACAACCTAAAAACCCTGCATTGCAAGCATACCAATATAATCATAAATGTGTCTGCTGTAATAAATCTTATTCAGCCTGGCTCTATTTGGTGCATTGCCAAGGAGAGGGAAGCTTTTCATCACCCCTCCCACATTCCTGTTTCTCACTGATTGACTTAAAGAGACTCTGTAACAAATTTTTCAGCCTTAGTTCTTCTATCCTATAAGTTCCTATGCCTGTTCTAATGTGCTCTTGCTTACTGCAGCCTTTCCTAATTGCACTATCTCTGTAATAAATCTTATCTCCTTTCCTCTGTCGTATCTGTCGGGCTAAGGCTTGAATGTGTGGAATGTGCAGGGCTGCTTGTGATTGGATAGAAGCGATACACACCCTCTGCAGGCCCCCTGCACACTCTGTATGACTCACACACTCTGTTTATGTGAGCCTATCACAAGCTGGTTAGTTTGTTTGTAAACACTGCCTAAACTGTTAATGACAAGCCAGGATTGCAGCAGAGAGTGGCAGAAACAGCACAGAGGGGCACAAGAGAAAATAAGGAATAGAATGGTATGCTTTTTAGTGTAAGAATATTAGAGTACAGATTCTCTTTAAGGCAGTTCAGTGTGACAGGAGGCTGCAAAGGGAAATGCAGCTCACCGCTCTGCAGAAGCTGCTGAAATACAATCTATGCTGCACTTACAAATGTTCACAAAGCAAGCTAGATATGACAATGCAGTTTCTAGGACATAAAAATAGTAAGAGAGGGTATTACATCAGGATTGACTTCGGTCAGAGACAGTAAAGATGGAACATGCCTGGAACAGTTTTCTCTTTACTATATAAAATTCACTGAAATAAAAACATAGACAGTACAATACATATGTTATGTAACTAGAACAAATATTTATATACTTGTTTTTTTTCCCTGGGATAGTATGACTGCCACTGCTGCTTTAAATTCTGAGGCCCAGCTGAATAAGCATGGCTGCCCTTGCTTGTACTGTATATTATTATTGATTTATAAAGCGCCAACACATTCCGTGGTGCTGTACAATATCCGTTACCTGCTCATTATCATGCATGCTGGGAATTTCCACAGTAATATCCCAGCCGATACTCCTGTATCCGATGCAGGAGGACCGTGTTATCAGGCCCATAGGAAGGCATGGTTCCCTTCTCCATGTCGCTGCCACCCATATCCAGGAGATCATCCAGCAGACCTAGTGTGACTTGGTCCTCACTCTTCCTCACTGTAACATTACCAAACACAATATTTTGGCAGCAATTCCCCAATAGGAAGACAATGATATCTTACCAATAGCCTCACACTTGTTTAGCATTGTTTCCTGTGAACGATAGAAATGGTTACTTTAACCTTTTCCAAAACAAATAGCATTTCCTGTTGCAGACAACTGTAACAGGTTTCTTTGGACCTTCAGCCTTGGTTTTAGGCGGCAATTAACTTGTTAGCACATAGCTGGATCAAAGCAGACTTACTTCATCCTCGCATATCTTCCAGCACCGCTCCTTCAGTTTAACCTCTCCGATTATGACAGTTGGAATACAATTAGAAAGAATAGATGGCATTCCGATTCTAATTAGTAGCAGATTATACTTTTGGCAAGTCTCTCTTAAAGTGCTCTGATATGTGTGGTCTGTTTTTTCATGTGCAACCTGATAGTTGTGCTTGTTTGACTCCCAGCACAAAGTTTGGTAGCTTTTTTTCTGCTAATGTGTTACAGAGAATGCAGATTTGTCATTGGGTTTTCAAACTGCAATCTGCATGCTTTTTAATTGTTTGTCCAACATCAGTTTCTGTCTATATAGCTTAAACGATAACTGAAGTGAGAAGAATATGGAGGCTGCCAAATTTATCCTAGGAAAATGGGGGGGGTGGCATATAATGTGACCTCTGCTGATGCCTGCCTCTCCCACCGTTCTCCTCTCTGCCCCCTGCAATTACCTTATCACACTCCTGGATCTTTTAAGTCGCCGGAGTCAGACTTCTGCACAGGCGCTGGCGGGGCTGTCCGTGGCCGGGAGCGCACTGGTGTATTGATGTCCTACACATGCCCAGTGCGCTCCCGGCCATGGGCAGCCCAGCGCCTGATAAGGTAATGGTTTTCCTAGAATTTTCAGCTCTGGTATCCTTTAAAGCGTAACTGTAGATTCAAATTAAACACATTGTTTCACTTACCTGTAGCTTCTTTAAGCCCCCAGCAGCTGTCCTGTCCCGCACCGAGTCTCCGTTCCCCCGCCGCCGCTCCGTTCTGCACCTTGACTTGTAAGTCGATGCCAGCGCAGCCCTGCCAAGCGTATCCTTTCTTCGCGTTCCCCTCTGCAATAGCGGGGAATGCGAAGAAAAGATACGCGTGGCCAGAGCCAAGCAGGTGCAGTGGCCCGGTGGTGAAACCGAAAGTAGCTGGCGGCGGGAGAACGGAGGCTCGTCGAGGAGCGGCGCGGGACAGGACGGCTGCTGGGAGCTTGGGGAAGCCCAAGGTAAGTGAAACAATGTGTTTAATTTGAATCTACAGTTCCGCTTTAAACAATACCAGTTACCTGGCAACCCTGCTGCTCTATTTGGCTGCAGAAGTGTGTAAATAATAGGGATCATCAATTAGATGCAAATTCTTCAGAAATTATGCAAATTTTGTATGCAAATGTATGCAGTTTGAAAATGGACCAATCAGTTTAAACCTAGGTTTAAATTGATTGGTCAATTTTCAAGCTGCATACATTTGCATAAAAATGTGCATACATTTGCATCAGCTCGGAACAATTTGCATATCTGTTATCATTCCTAGTAAATAACACCAGAAACAAGCATGCAGCTAATTTTGTTCGATCTGACAATAATACCTGATCTGCTGTATGCTTGTTCAGGGTCTCTGGCTAGAAGTATTAGAGGCAGAGGATCAGCAGGATAGCCAGGCAACTGGTATTATTATTATGATTATTATTAATTTATAAAGCGCCAACATATCCTGCGGTGCTGTACAAAGTAAGGAACAAAGGTGGTACAAAATAATACAGACAATGGTGTACACCAATACTCAAAGTACAGAGCTGGTGCAAAATACAGAATTGAGACAAAATGCAGAATTGGTAATTACAGTGACAAAGTTAATAAACAAATGTGTAACAAATTCCAAGGCACAAAAGGGTGAGAGAGCCCTGCCCTTGCAATTGCTCCATGTGGTATAGAAGGAAGCAGGATAAGTCTCTGGTTTCCTTAGCAGTAGTAACACACCATATATAACGCGTTTCCCCGAAAATTAGACAATGTATTATTATTATGTGCACTAAAAGATGTGCTAGGGCTTATTTTCAGGGGATGACTTAAATTTCTATGAACTCATAAGTTCCTGTGCTGTGTCCTCCTGCTTTCCCCACTGTGCTGCCTCTTCCTCTGCTGGATCCACCTCTTGTGTCCGCCTTGTGCCTTTAGGGTCCTCCCAGTGTCCCCTCTATTCCCTATCCTCCTTTGTCCCTATGTCCTCCACTGTACTACATGTCTTCCTGGTGTCCCCTGTGTCCTCAGATGCCCCCCTGCATTCTCCTCTTTCCCCCAGCTCCATGCAGCTGTGTCCCTGAGCTTCAGCCTATTGGGACTACTTGCTGAGTAGCAGCGAGTGCAGTGATTGGCCCAATGATGGAGCCATGGTCCTGCCCACGAATCCATGGGCTCCAGTAATAATACAAGTTGCCATACTTTTTCCCTTACAGCCACTAAGGCCCCGTTCAGGCTATGCGTTCCTAGCCGTTTTTACAGAACGCATTCAGGCAGACTTTGCGCATAGAAACGGCTACTAATGTTTTCTAATAGCCTCGTTCACATGTATGCGTATGAGACGCATACGTTTCTCATCCGCATTGCTGCACGCAGTTCTGTGTGTCACGCACAGAAACGGATGCAATGAAAGTCTATAGATGTGTATCAAAAACGCGTACTATTGCGTTTTTAGCATACGTTTCCCTCTGCGTTTCCCATAATTCTTTTCTGTTTCGTGTGACGTTTGTGTGCAAAACACAAAAGAAAACGCATACAAACGCATGCATTTTTACCTTGCGTTTATTTAAATTTATACGCATTCTGCAAACGCTGACAGTCTGAACTGGGCCTAAGGCTTACTTTTGGGGCAGCGCTTATATTTCAAGCATGCTCAACATTGCTAGGGCTTACTTTCAGGGGATGTCTTAATTTCATGGTAACAGCGTATATATTTTTTAATTGCCTTTCCTGGCCATGTGACATTTACATGTTTATGGGAAGGGAAGGAAGGTCGAAACCAGGGCCTTCCCACTGTGGAGGGAGACAGTAGCGATAATTGCGTGGGAAAAACAAAATGTGCAAAATCAGTAATGTGAGCAAAGTATTTCAGTGGTGCGCACCTGATGTTATAATAAACTTTTGGAGCAGGCAGCTGTCATGCAATGCTTTTCTTTGGCATTGATTGTGTTGTGCATTGATTGTGTTGCTCTCTACATTGTTTTGTCTCGCACAGCAATGGAGCGGCCAGAAATAGATGGCTTGATTTGGCATTTGCGCACTCAAGGTCTTCAGCAGAAACACTAGTAAATAGTTTTGTATTTAGACTTTATTATCATGCTGTTAATGTTATTTTCCAGTTACTAGAGTCATTGTACTCCCCGCTGCAATTTTGTCAGTTCCAATAACCCTCAGGAGATTTTCTTATTTATAGGCCTCGATCAGTACCTTGTTACCGGCTGGGATTATGTCCATTCTATTTTGGAATATCATTACTGATGATTGTTGTCCAGTCTGCCTCCGAAATGCTTTTGCTTTACTAAATATAAGCCGCTGTTTCTTTGATCATGTGTCCATTAATTCCAGCCGCGATCACGCTGGGGACAAGCAGTTTGGGAACCGAGCTTGTAACTCAGTTTGCAGAGAAGAGATGGCTTTTTACTGTTACTGTTAGGGGTGCAGTAACAGGCATGAGCCACCGCTTATTTTCAGCTTGAAAGATTTTGGAAGTTTTTTTTGTTTTGTTTTGGAATACATTTCCATTGACAGCACAGTTGTAATTAACCACTTTACCCCCGCGCGTATGTATTTCTCCGCCCCTTTTTCCATCCTTTAAAAACCAGGGATGGAGAAACACGTACTTTCCGCGTTCCCGACGCTGCCCGCGCTCCCGCTCGTAAACACGCCGCCCGCCGCTAGTAAAACCGCCGCCGCCCGCTCGCCCAGAGATCAATGAACGGGAAAATCCATTCCCGTTCGTTGATCTAAGCCCCGCAATGATCAGCTGCTCTCCTATGGGCAGCGCGATCATTGTGAGAAAAAACTCACGTGTCCATGCTCATTATACTTCCTCCAAGCTTCCGGAAGGAAGCTTGGAGGTCGCATTAAAACAAAAAGTTACTGTGGCCATCTTGTGGCCAAATAGTAAACTACACCCTAACATTTTTTAACATACAAATAAATGACTTTTAACACATAAAATTAACTCATTACCTCCCACACTCCCCATTTTTTTTTTTTTTGTAATTAAAAAAAAATTAAAAAATTTACAATTAAAAAAAATACATAAATAGTTACCTTAGGGACTGAACTTTTTAAATATTTATGTCAAGAGGGTATAACACTGTTACTTTATAAACTATGGGCTTGTAATTAGGGATGGACGCAAAACTGAAAAAAATGCACCTTTATTTCCAAATAAAATATTGGCGCCAAACATTGTGATAGGGACATAATTTAAATGGTTTTATAACCGGGACAAAAGGGCAAATACGTTTCATGGGTTTTAATTACAGTAGCATGCATTATTTAAAAACTATAATGGCCGAAAACTGAAAAATAATTATTTTTTCCCCCACATTTTTCCTATTTTCCCATTAAAACACATTTAGAAAAAAATAATTCTTGGCATAATGTCCCACCTAAAGAAAGCCTAATTGGTGGCGAAAAAAACAAGATATAGTTCATTTCATTGCGATAAGTAATAATAAAGTTATAGACGAATGAATGGAAGGAGCGCTGAAAGGTGAAAATTGCTCTGGTGGTCAGGGGGTAAAACCCCTCAGTGGTGAAGTGGTTAATTTACTGTCTTTTACTATTTTGCCACCTGTGTAACCAGCCTTTTTTAACCATTTTACCCCTAGAGCAGTGATGGCTAACCTTTCAGAGGCCGAGTGCCCAAACTGCGACCTAACATCGACTTATTTATCTCCGAGTGCCAATGGGGGGGGTCGCACTGGAAAATGGGCGTGGTCATGATATTGTATGGGCGGAGCTAACATAATGATGTAACAGCGAGGCATAAGAAAGCAGTGTTTTTCCGCCATGATGTGGTGAAACGAGGATTCGCATCATGGGTGTGCAGAAACTGTATGATGCTATTTATACCCGCCGTAACCCAAAAGCAGCAAATATAGCCAACTATGACCATTAAGGGCTCATTCACACTATGTGCTGCGCTGTCAGCTTTGACGCAACGCACATAATGTAAGATTCATATGGTAACATGAAAGTCAATAGACTTCCATGTTACCATTCACACTACAGGTGTGCGTTTCCATGCGTTACGTTGTAACGCATCTGGGAACATTTTAACGCACAACACATACGTTTCCCCGATGGGTACAGCTGCCGACGTCCACGTTTAGCGCACCACAACATGCATTTAGTGCGATCACTGTGCGTTGGCAGCGCATGCATGAAATCGCATTCGTGCATACGTTCTGTAGTGTGAATGAGCCCTTAATAATAAATGCAGCAACAGTTACCCCAGACACCAGAAAATAAACGCAATGTGTGCAACATTTCAGCAGAAAATAATGCAATGTTGGTAACATTTCAGCAGAAAATCATGCAATGTGAGCCACATTGCACCAGAAAATAAACGCAGTGGGCCACATTTCACCAGAAAACAAATGCAGCGGGCCACATTTCACCAGAAAACAAACGCAGTGGGCAACATTTCACCAGAAAACAAACGCAGTGGGCAACATTTCACCAGAAAATAAACGCAGTGGACCACATTTCACCAGAAAACAAACGCAGTGGGCCACATTTCACCAAAAAAACAAACGCAGTGGGCCACATTTCACCAGAAAACAAACGCAGTGGGCCACATTTCACCAAAAAAACAAACGCAGCGGGCCACATTTCACCAAAAAAACAAACGCAGTGGGCCACATTTCACCAGAAAATAAACGCAGTGGGCCACATTTCACCAGAAAACAAATGCAGCGGGCCACATTTCACCAGAAAACAAACGCAGTGGGCAACATTTCACCAGAAAACAAACGCAGTGGGCAACATTTCACCAGAAAATAAACGCAGTGGACCACATTTCACCAGAAAACAAACGCAGTGGGCCACATTTCACCAAAAAAACAAACGCAGTGGGCCACATTTCACCAGAAAACAAACGCAGTGGGCCACATTTCACCAAAAAAAACAAACGCAGCGGGCCACATTTCACCAGAAAACAAACACAGTGGGCCACATTTCATCAGAAAACAAACGCAGCGGGCCACATTTCACCAGAAAACAAACGCAGCGGGCCACATTTCACCAGATAACAAATGCAGCGGGCCACATTTCACCAGAAAACAAATGCAGTGGGCCACATTTCACCGGAAAACAAACACAGTGGGCAGCATGTCACAGGACATAAACACAATGTGACAAAACATTTTACCAAAAAATAACACAGTGGGCCGCATTTCACCTGCAAAAAAAGTAATGTACTCACCTGACAGAAGTCTTCTCTCTCAGCTGGGCTCTGGCGCGCATCTCCCCCGGACGTTCCTCCTGCAGTCTCCCGCGCTGCCGCTGACAGGCAGAGTGCAGGGCTACAGGAAGATGGCGCCCGAAGCCCTGTACTGGAGACACAAATAGTCTCCAGTACAGGGCTTCGGCAGCCATCTTGCCGTAGCCCTGGTCTGCCTCCCGAGAGACTGCGGGGCTGCGGGCTATGAACTGATGCGGCGGCGTCTAGCAGACGCTGCGGCCAGTTCATAAGCAGCGGTGGCGTGCCAGCAGATTAGGCTATGTGTGCCGGGCCTGGCACGCGTGCCATAGGTTCGCCACCGCTGCCCTAGAGGAACCCTGAAAATATCTTGGATCTAAAGGAACTTCTGCAAACACGTTTTTGAACGCTGTATGCGAGAGTGATGTAGAGGAAGCCCACAGCACAAACAGAGCCGCTTGAGGTATGCTAAAGCACAAGCCAGCTTCATTTTGGAATAAGGTGCTGTGCACCGATGAGTTATTTGGGCATAACAAGGGGCATTATGCAGGGAGGAAAAAGAACACAGCATTCCAAGAAAAACACCTGCTTCCTACAGTAAAATGTGGTGGTACCATCATGCTGTGGGCTGTGTGGCCAGTGCAAGGACTGGGAATCTTGTCAAAGTTGAGGGATGCATAGATTTCACCCAGTATCAGCAGATTCTGGAGACCAATGTCCAGGAATCGGTGACAAAGCTGAAGCTGCGCCAAGGCTGGATCTTTCAACAAGACAACGACCCTTAACACTGCTCAAAATCCACTAAGGCATTCATGCAGAGGAACAAGTACAACGTTCTGGAATGGCCATCTCAGTCCCCAGACCTGAATATAATTGAAAATCTGTGGTGTGAGTTAAAGAGAGCTGTCCATGCTCGGAAGCCATCAAACCTGAATGAACTAGAGATGTTTTGTAAAGAGGAATGGTCCAAAATACCTTCAACCAGAATCCAGCCTCTCATTGGAACCTACAGGAAGTGTTTAGAGGCTGTAATTTCTCCAAAAGGAGGATCTACTAAATATTGATTTCATTTCTTTTTTGTGGTGTCCACATTTATGCACCTGCCTAATTTTTTTAAACAATTATTGCACACTTTCTGTAAATCCAATAAACTTCATTTCACTTTTCAAATATCACTGTGTCTGTTTCCTATATGATATATTTAACTGACATTTTTTTATCGTAACAATCAACGATTTATACAGGAAAATCATGACGATTAAAAAGGTTGCCCAAACTTTCGCATCCCACTGTATTTTGCAGGAGGCATGGTCTTAAAAATAGATGAGGTATTTTATTTCACTACTCCCTATTACACTGCCACTTATTATACTGTCTCCTATTACTTTTTTTAATGTGCTCATTATTATTCTGACCCCCAATTTAGAGCTTCTATTTTACAGTACCCCCTATTACAATGTGCTCTGTTATACTCCAACCCGGCCCCGATGGGGGGGAAAATGCCAAGGAACCCCTCCAGAGTACTGAAGGTACCTTGGGGTTCCAGGGAACCCTTGTTGAGAAAGCCTGTGTTGGACACTGCTGGACGATCATAGCATTCAAACAGTATTTATCGAGTGCATGGTTTATCGCCCCTGAACCTGTGTCTGTGCTCTGTCTGTAGGAAAGAACCGCACACCTTACTCAGTGGATGCTGGTGCAGGATTACTGGGAAACGTATATCCAAAGTTTAAAGGAGGAATCCGCACACAGACTTCATGGAACTTTAAGTGAAATGTATTGTCCCATCACACACACATGCAATACATCGGACCAAGTGGCCGACAATCGTTTCGGCTCCAGTCTGGTCCCCGTTGTCGAGGCATGGTCCCCATTAACTATTGTACAAGACAGAAGGAAAACATAGAAAAATGCACCCTATATGTATTTACAGAGTTTAGCCTGTCTAATTACCCCTCGTCTGTGACTAATCACCAGTGTAATATGATCTCTCAGCTGACTGCCATGGCAGATAAGCCCATTTGAAAACACAGGCTGTTAACAATATGTCTGCTTCCATGAAAGCAAACTGCAGATTTATTGCAGGATTTTCATCAGCTGTAACCAAGAAAGGATTTTCTTTAAAGGTTATTATGCTGTTGCGTATCTTTTAGAGCAGAGAGGAAGTTCTGAGTTAAGGTCCGCTTTAAGGAGGCCATACATCACTTGATGTAGGACTAGATCAGCTGATGCATTGCTCCCTCTCTGAATTAATCTGATCAGAGAAAGATCTATTGCTTGCCCACACACTGCACAGATATTTTACAAGGATTTAAACAATGATGCTGGCCGGCTTCCCTGTTCGCTACACAGTTGGACAGAGCAACTGCCATTCACCAAGTGCTTTTGAAAATAAATAAATCCCTGAGAATCCCCCATGAAGAGATGGACTAGTCCAAAACGTGTCGCTTCTGTCACATTTCTACTACCTACTGTAAGTGACAGCAACATAGGAGAAAAGTAATTTATGGCTTATTTGTATATGTTTGCACATATTTAAAATTTTACAGTTTTTCGCCTTAGTGCCCCTTTAATTTCCATAAAGTTATGTAAGTGGCATGCAAATGTGAATGCATCTCTTGTACATGCGCACTGTTGATATCACCTGCAAGGATCATGTACGATCCTGAGGGCAACACTGTAGGCAAGAAGCGCTGTGCAGACGCATCGCTCTGGCATACTCCTCACTGAATGTACTTTATGGAGGAGGGATGACAGGGCAATGCACTGTGGCAAGGCTCCCGGGGTTTAGGGTAAGCATGAGTATAGTCCGCTCAATTGTCGTTGATGTATACCCAAGTGAAGTGTGCCTAGATAAGCATTTATGCCATTTTGAAGGCCAAAAAGTTGCCACTCCAAATATTGATTTGATTTTCATCTCGCTCTTTGATTCATTCTTTTTCTTAGTTTAAAGCATATTTTTTTTACACCTGCCAAAAACATTTGCTGAGTATTGTCTATCTCACTGTGGACCATCACATGGCAAACATATGTCAGACAGGTTTCTGGGACTAGCCCCAATGTCCGGTTGATGTCCTTCATTGCCGGTACGTGACCTTGGCAAGGTATGCTGAATGCCGAGCTGGAATTCTGAAAACTTCAGTAGAACTTCAAATTATGTTTTCACGTGAGCCTTCACCACTGGCTGTGGGAGGAATATTTCTCAATTTAGGGAGAGGAAATCTACAAATTAGAAACATGCCGACAGATAAGGAAATAGATTGGAGGAAGTCTGACCTTGATCAAGTTGACACGGATCGCATTTCATGCAAGGCACGTCCTGTATGGCTGTGGAGGAAAAGAATAGGTATTGATGAAGGTATTGCATATATTTTTACATCACGCTTTGATCAGGAGACTGCAAAATGCCTGACTTTGTCACATAAAACTGATGTCGTAGAAGGAATTTGGATGCACATCAACGTGATGTGATGGGTATTAGCACCAGGCTCGAAGGCTTTCTTTTTGGATTAGCACTAGGAAACATTCTTTGCAGTATACAAATTCACATGCGCTCCACATTATGAAAGCTATACCCTGGTTTAAAATTTCTAGGACTAAAAGACCTCATCTTTCCATGTGTAGTGTGCCCTTACTAATTACAGTGCTTTCATGTAAACCTGTTACAAGTCTTGGTCCAAAGGACAACCCTACCGACATAGTTTAGTTATACACGGTTGTTGACAAACTGGATCGTGTACTGAAATCTTCTGTCTGCTGAGTACTACGATGGTGAAAGATTCTCGTAGGAATTCCACATTTCAGTGATCAGTGTCAGTCAGGCCCAGTGCACACCGAGCGGTTTTAGGAGCGATCCGCCAACTGCATCGGCCAGTGAAAACGCATTGGTAATGTATTTCAATGGGATGGTGCACACCAGCGGTTTGAGGTTTTTAGCAAACCGCACACGTGCCTCCTGCTGCACGTTTGCGGTTTGCAGAAGCGTTTCTGCCTCAATGTAAAGTATAGGAAAAACGCAAACCGCTGTGGAAAACGCTACATCAGAGCGGTTTTCCAGGCGTTTTTGTCACAGAAGCTGTTCAGTAACAGCTTTTACTGTAACAGTATTTGTAATCTGCTACACAAAATCGCTCCCAAAAACGCTAGGCATGTTTAGAAAACCTCTCTAAACATGCCTAGAATCACTCTGAAATCCGCTCCAAAAGCTGCTAGCGTTTTGACGATCTACTAGCGATTTTGTTGTGCAGTGGGCCTCAATAAGGTAGCAGGGAAGAAGGTTAGTGTTAGGCGATAAATTGGGGATGGCAGTTAGTGTCAGCCAATAAAGTAGCAGGGAGGAGGAGGTTAGTGTCAGCCAATAAGGTAGCAGGGAGGGGGAGGTTAGTGTCAGCCAATAAGGTAGCAGGGAGGGGGAGGTTAGTGTCAGCCAATAAGGTAGCAGGGAGGGGGAGGTTAGTGTCAGCCAATAAGGTAGCAGGGAGGGAGGTTAATGCCATGCATGGACATATTACTAATATTCTATCTATTGGCAATGCCTCAAGTCCAATTTCACTGACTGCTATACTAAATGTACTACTTGAGAACTGTCTGGATCATCATCCTTAAAGGGGAACTTCAGCCGAAACAAACATACTATCATTAAGTTACATTAGTTATGTTAATTAAAATAGATAATATAGTCTCTTACCTCTTACCCACCCTGTTTTAAAAGAACAGACAAATGTTTGTGATTTAATGGGGGCAGCCATCTTTTTGGTTGAAAGGAGGGGACAGGGAGCATGAGACACAGTTCCAACTGTCCTGTATCCTGATCACCCTTTCCAGCTGCATGCGCTAGGCTTCAAATTTCAAATTCAACATTTAAAAAAAAAAACAAATTTGCCCCAAAACAGCAGAAAGAGAATGACAACTTCAGAAATCCCATCATGCTTTGCACAGTATTAGGGAAAATGCCCGGGCAGTTTTCTTCTGTGCAGCTAAAATGATGCTTTGGTAAGAAAAACAAAGTTCTAATGCTGTGAAACTGTTAAAGAAACACCAAGCATTTTCAGCGCTGCTGAGTAGATTTTTAGTCTGGAGGTTCACTTTAAAATGCACCTGAGTCGGAGCTCGGGTTCAATGCAAGCCCTTAGGCCTGAGGATCCTATTGAGTCTTCCCTCGCTGGTCTAAAGCCTACCGTTGCTGAGCACAGCCCCCCTTCACATCGGGCTAGGCAGCTCCTCTTCTTGATTCATGGATGTGTATCAGATGCGTGAGCCTGCCCGCGCAGTAGCACGGAGGCCTCGCCACCGACTTACTGTGTATGCAAGGGTGGTCTCACACATCAACTGTACCTCTATGAATCAGGAAGAGGAGCTGCGTGGCTCCGATATGATTAGCGACAATGCCTTGTCACTAATCTTCGGGGAAGGTGGGGGTGACAGGACATCAGACCAGCGAGGGAAGCCTCAATAGGATCCTAAGGCTTCCCTCTCTTCAGGTAAGTATGGCATTTTCTACCAGAGCTTCGGTTCGGGTACACTTTAAGGCCCATATCCACTAAATGATTTTCGTAAGTGATTTTGCACGGCCAACCATTTTTTTTTTTTTAACCACCTTAGCGGTATGGACGAGCTCAGATCGTCCATTACCGCCAGAGGGTGCCGCTCAGGCCCTGCTTGGCCGATTTGGATGAAATAAAGTGCAGCGCACGCAGCCGGCGCTTTGCCAGCCGCGTGTGCTGCCTGATCGCCGCCGCTCTGCGGCGATCCGCCGCGAGGAGCGGCGAAAGAGGGTCCCCCCAGCCGCCTGAGCCCTGCGCAGCCGGAACAAATAGTTCCGGCCAGCGCTAAGGGCTTGATCGGAGGCGGCTGACGTCAGGACGTCCATGACGTCACTCCGCTCGTCGCCATGGCGACGAAGTAAGCAAAACACGGAAGGCCGCTCATTGCGGCCTTCCGTGTTACTTTTGGCTGCCGGAGGCGATCAGAACGCCTCCGGAGCGCCCTCTAGTGGGCTTTCATGCAGCCAACTTTCAGTTGGCTGCATGAAATAGTTTTTTTTTATTTAAAAAAAACCCTCCCGCAGCCGCCCTGGTGATCTTAATAGAACGCCAGGGTGGTTAATATCGAGCAAATATTGTTTAACAAATATTTGTTAAATGTTTAATGATGCATGTCACCCGTGTCAGTCGTTCATTTTTGAACAACCAACATGTCCCATTAAGTAGTTGAGGATCATTCTGATCCTCGTTGACTTGCATTGTTTTTGCTGCGATGGTGTGAATGATCGTTTACGCGATCATTTGTTTCCGGTGCTGCAAACTACACTTACCAATTCGGCCAGATGGATCGGGGAACAATCATTCATCATCTGAGATCCCCGATCTATCTGGCCCTGATCTGCCATTGGGTATTTGGCATTAACTTGGACCTGCTGTAAAGTAATTAAGACTTTCAGGTAAGGTCTGAGTTTGCCATACCTTCCCCTCTCTGTGGACATTTTGTAATGATGTGCACATGGTGCAACCGTGAGCATAGACCACAGTACTGGGCATACCTATGCTCTGTATAGCCTGGCCATCTTTCAACAGTCGGTATAATTCATAACTTTCAGTAAATGTCCAAAAGCAAAAGCATCTATCCAACACTTGACGATACTGGGAGGAGCCACTTTCTATGATGGTTGATAGAACAGTACGTTTGTTTAATTTCCAATCTGGGGATGTGTTATTTGTGGCCTGTAAAGGCATATTATAGTTAAAACCCTTTTTTATTGCTCTCAGTAAAGGGGAAGTGTTTGTCTTCTCCTGGTATGTTTTGAGATCTCCTTGGCACTGCACCATAACCTCTGTCTCTCTCTCGTATATTATTACACGCTGAGGTTCATGATTTGTAGCTAGTGATGTCTATTAATGCTTTTCAATGGCCTTTCAGGCAATACAAATTATTTTAATAGGTCCCTTCTTCCAAATAGCAAGTCATGACACACTTCTTACAAGAAATGCCTCTGCGTAATCAGCTAATTGATTGGCTAATGCTACTTTGCTAAATGTAGTATTTGGAACTACTGTAGGAAAGCTGCAATGAGTGACATTTGTTTCTGTCCTATGACGCAAAGTATGTGATGGCTATGGCATGCATGTGTAAAGGGAACCTGAAGTGAGAGGGTTATGGAGGCTACCAGGGCTGTGGAGTTGGTACAAAAATCATCTGATATATGAGGGGGAATCAGACAGGCTAAACTCTCTAAATACATACAGGATGCATTTCTGTAGGGGTTTTTTTTGTCCTGTTTTTTAAAATTTCTTAAAAGAATTTGTACTGTGAAAATCTTATATAAATAAACGTACCAGCCTGTTTGTTGTTTTCTCCTAGCCCCCTCTGTGACATTTTCGCTGCTTTCTTGCTGATAAAATCACTGTTTTATTCATTGTTTTTGTAAACAATAAAGATGGCAGCCAAACAGGATATATGTCATCAGAGCAGTGGCTCCTCTCAAGCCTGACATGACTGCTGGAATGTTACTCCACTTGTTGTCTTAGCTGCTTGTCTGGGCTTTGGACTGATCTTTCTGCATTCATAGCTGTTTGAAATGTCAGCTCTGTGAAGCAGACACGCCCTCTGTGAGCAGAGACCTTGCCTGTGACTCATACACACAGCACACACACAGAGCCTGCAGAGGCCGTGCATAACTTCTCCCTATCACAGCAGAGAGAGTGCATTCCTCTCTGGGTCAACAAAGCTTGACAAAGAAAAGTAGATTGGATATATTACAGACACAGTGCAACTAGAAAAGGCTGCAGTAATCCAAACCACATTAGAACAGGTATAGGAACTTATAGGATAGAAGAAATAAGGCTGAAAATTTAGTTACAGAGTCTCTTTAAGGGAAAAATACACTCAACATTTATGCTGGCTCTGAAGCTGTGCTTGTGTTCTGCATCAGTGTCTTCCTAGTATCGCTGACACCTGTTACTCACATTGGAGTGATAATTCCAATTTGCATAGTGCCTCCCTGGCTAAGGATTGAGTTATCGCTGTAAAAACTTGCAAAACTGGAGATGAAAAAGAATGCATGATTATTTATTCCTGTTTTATGCAAAAGTCTGAAACAATGAGTAGAGAAGTCAGGGAAGTCTTACATACAGTCATGGGCAAAAATATTGGCACTCTACCATATATGTTAGAGCACCACATCTCGCAGGAAACTCTACTGGAAATTAAATTTTTTTTTGACTGCTACTCCTGGTCTCTCAGGTTTCAAGAATTTATTTTCCCAAGTGCTGTTGGTAGATCTCTCCACAGAACTTTATGGGCTTTGGATCTGGACTCATTGCTGGACACTTCTGAGCTCTTCAGCACTTTGTTGTAAACCATTTCTGGGTGCTTTTTGAAGGATGCTTTTTATCTCATACAGTCGCATAGGAACATCATTGTTTTTCATACTTCTGTGAATTTTGGTTGTGAAAATTCCAGGGCTGTGGAGTCGAGAAATTCTGAGCCATTTTTGCTTACCTGGATTTGGAGTTGACGGTTACATAAACTGAAGAGTCTAATGATTTTTGTACCCACTCCATAGCCCTGTAAGGGCTGCGGAGTCGAATTCGAGGTGTTGGAGTCGAGGAGTCAGAGCAATTTTGTGTGCCTGGAGCTGAGTTGGTGGTTTCATAAACTGAGGAGTCAGTCAGTCAGATGATTTTCCCCCTCTCCACAGCGAGCGCCGTAAAAAAAGCAGGAGATTTGGGCGCAGCCGGCGCCACCATAGGCCGTAATAGGAATTACGACTATTGCAGCGCTCAGTGAGTAATTTTGCCGCCGTCAAATGACTGAGCACAAATTACTGCAAAAAACACTGTAATTCAGCCACCAGCAATAGTGTCTTTCCCCCACTATCCATGGCGGCCTGAAGGGAGAATAGTTATTAACGCCGCCGGGACTTGTGCAGGAGCAGAGTAAGCTGTTTCCCGGCTTTACCCTGCGCTCAAATCTCCCGGTGGCAGATTCATAGGCACGCCTCCACGGCCGTGGATAAGTCGCAGGAATTGAATCATAGCCTAAATCATTACTAAATACAGTAACAGAATCAGATTTCCTATGATCCTAACTTGGTTTTTGCGTCCTCAGAAGTTTTCAAAGATTGGTGGATGATGTATCTAACCCCTAGAGGAATTATTGGTCTTGGCTGGAGCAGCTCCTTAAATGTTATTTAGCTTGTTACCTTTTTTTTTTTTCCTCTTAAAAAATGACTTGCTAAAAGTAAGATTACAATGTGTAGTGCAAGAGAAATATTTTCCTTCCGATTCCAGCTCTGGTTTGTCATGAGTTCCATGTTTCTGTAACGCAGACCACAGCTTTGGCAGCCATTCAACAACATGCAGCAATGTAGCAAAGCTGCCACGAGAGGGACATCAAAGTCTGAGGGTCCAAAGGCACAGGATTCCTTATGTGCTGCTGAATGACATGTCAGCCTTCCGGGCCACTGTACATCATGCCCCATTTCATGTATCCAATGCATAGAAAAATGACACATTCATTGCTTGTAATTGCTGACTGGCACATAATGCGGAGGGATTAGAGTGTCATGTCTTTTCAGTGAGCATTTGCCTGGGTCATGCTATGCATCCTGCTATTCACCTCTCCTCCTCAGCTCTTCCCCTCCTGTTAACACTTAGTCTTCTGACGTGTGTGCGCGGGAGTCTGGCCACTTACATAACACACAGGATCACGATTCCAAGAGCTAGCTCAATAAATGTTTACTCAGAGCCGCTTTTCAAGTTGGTATTTGTGTAACACCATTAATCCTTGTCTCGGAGCATTTCTAGGGCACCGCTGTGTGTGTGTGTTTGCCTTTCACCAGAGTTATTCTCATTCTAACATGTCTGTAATTGCCAAAGTGCTTCAGCCTACTACTTTTTTTTTAACATTGTTTTTTTTGTGTGTAGGGAAAGACTTTATTATAAGGGCTTCAGCGCAGTGGTTTTATGGAAACCGATACCTGGCAGTGAAAAAGTGTATCCTTCTACCCCACAGCAAACAGGGCTGTGGAGTTGGAGCAATTTAAGGACGTACATTTGAAAAGGGCCCCTGGAAAAAAGGGTGCCTGATATAGACGAAAAAAGCCAGATTCGGCTACAAAGGGCGCTTGGTGTAGGCAAAATGCCAAATTCGGCTACAAAGGGGGCGCTTGGTGTAGCCGAAAAGCTATTTTTAGTTTATAAAAGTGATGATGTTATAGGCAAAATGTGTTGAGCTATAAAAGGGCTCTGTATATAGCCTAAAAAGTGATATAACCGAGAAAATTGATTACTATGACCTAACTTCTCCCTACGCTCACACAAAACCCTCCCCTAGTGGTGCCTAACCTTAAGATCCCCCAGGTGGTGCCCAACCCTAAAGGTCCGTACACACGCCGGACTTTAGGCAACGACGGGTCCGTCGTTGCCTCCCGCTGGGTGGGCGTCCCAGCGACAGTCCGGCATGTGTACGCTCTGTCGTCAGACTGATACGGCTGTTTCTGAGCGATCCGCCCGGCGGATCGCTCAGGAACAGCCGTATCAGTCTGACGACAGAGCGTACACACGCCGGACTGTCGCTGGCACGCCCACCCAGCGGGAGGCAACGACGGACCCGTCGTTGCCTAAAGTCCGGCGTGTGTACGGACCTTAACCCTCCCTGGTGGTGCCTCACCCTAAGACCCCCCTGGTGGTGCCTAATGCTAAGACCCCACCTGGTGAATACTACGACCTAACTTCTCCCTACTCTAACACAGAATTGTCCCCTGGTGGTGCCTAACCCTAAGACACCCCTCCCCTCCCTGCTTGTGATGCCTAATCCTAACCCACCCTGCACCCCTGAATCAAAATTCTCGGCTACAAAGGGGCGCCCTTTTGTAGCCTAATTGAAAACCTTGTAGCCAAAACAAAAACTCAGGTGCCCTTTTCACCACCTTGTAGCCAAGATTTTCAGAAATAACATTGAAGTCTATAGAGGCGCCGTTTTAATACAGATGGTTCAGGCGCCCTTTTCAACTGATTCCCTCTTAAGTACCTGGAGTCAGAGTTGGTGGTTTCATAAACTGAGTCAGATGATTTTTGTACCAACTCCACAGCCCTAGTAAGTATTATGCTAGGGAGTCTGAGTCGAGGAGTCAGCAATTTTTGGGTACCTGGAGTCTGAATCAGTGGTTCCATAAACTGAGGAGTCAGAATCAGATGATTTTTGTACTGGCTCCATCACTGAGAGCAAGACAAATGAATATGAATATTATGAAAAGGTAGCCACATGACTACGACAAGCCACATCCTCATGTCTCAGACCTGCATATTATGGGTCACCACTGTAGATGTCTGGGACACACCCACTTTTTGGCTCTGTGGAGTAAATGATGCTCAGCGTCCTATACGTGTGTGTCCATCTGCCAGAGCTGAAGGGAGCCATCTACATACAACTTTGGATTGGGTATCAAGAGCATTTCTGAACAGTAATTATATATTTTTTTCTTTATTTTGTAACCCGTTGTACATAAGATGTGGCTTTCTACTGAAACACGTTTCAGAAGCCAACTCCTGTGATGATATGGAGGTACATCAGTACATGTGGTATGGGTAGCTTGCACACATACATGCAAAAATGGCGCTGGGAATTTGGACGCTGGGTGAAGCTAAAAATCTGCTCACCCTGCTCCTGCAAAAGTCGGCGTTAAAGTGAACTGAGCACCATTTTTAGCACCCAGGGCATCTCAATAGCACATGAAAAATGCATGCCAACAACTTGTCTCATTAAGATAAACTTCCATTTTACCTTTTATTTTACATTCAAAGTTTAACCTACTTCAGCAGGCCTGCCTGCCCGTCCATCCCCTGCCGCAGAGATTTCAGGAAGCTTATTGTTTTATTGTAGTCATTACCAAGAAGTAAACAATACCTTTTCATTAACAGAGGGGGTGGGTAATTAGGACACTTTCTGGGAAGAGATTATCTAGAGTGAATTTGTCAAGTTAGCATCTCTGCCTGCTGTAAATAAGTACTTTGAGAAGGGGAGGGGGGAACATGGCAGCTTCTATGACAGGAGAAATTCCAGTGAAAGAAAGGGTGCTTAGTTCCCTTTAATTACTATTCCCCCTCCAGGGCGCTTTTGCTGGTTGTTGAATTACGCTGTTTTTAAAATAATTTGGTCTCTGTCTTTTGACAGTGCCCAAATTACCGTCTGAGCGCCGCTTTAGCTGCAATTCACATCACGGCCTATGTGTTTTTGCCGTTTAGAGCTTGCACATGTTGGAATGCATCTGTATGTTATTAGTATATACCGGTTTTAAAGCAGCTCATGCTGCCTACCAGGTAAAGTGTTTGAGGAAGGCCTTATTTATTTCAAGCATGACAGTGCTGAACTGTGTGCTCTATTCATGATAACCACATTGCTCTGTAGTATAGAGTCCCGTTGCTATGCTGGCCTGCCTGCAGTCCACACATGACACCCACTAAAGACATTTGACTGATTAAACAGCAAATTCAGTGTAAATTTTACATTCTATCGATCCTAATCTAATATAAAGTAATAACTACCTGCCAGGCCTTTTTCTTCCAGGTCCCTCCTGAACCCATTCCTGCCAGCTTCCGGTGCATAGCCCTACCCTCTTGCATAGAAGGGCCTTGGCACTGAGGGATGATTTACACTACAGGAGCTTTTTAAGCGCTAGAGATTTTAAAATCTCTTGCTAATGCAATGCTATGGGGGATTTTTACAAAATCACATCGCTCAAGTGTGAACACACATAGGATAACATTAGCAAGAGCTTTTAAAATCACAAAGAGCTTAGAAAAGCTCTTGTAGTGCAAACATGCCCACACTGTGTCTTGAGTAGAGAAAGCACAAAGGCACTTTTCTGCAAGGGGCGGGGCTCAGGGAGGGATTTGGAAGAGAGAGACCAGGCAGGTAGTTTTAATTTTATGTTAGAAGAGGATCGGTGGAATCAAAAATTTACATTGAATTTGCTCTTTAAGAAATGAAAAGTATGACAAAGGAGAAACTGTTTTACAGCTGAAATCCTATGTCATGAAAGAACGGGACAACTGTGTATTTTACCTCCATGTCCAAACAGGGTTATTAGATGTAGATGCCGTTTAACTGCGGTAAACAAGACCATGTCCCAGCTTTTTTTATGTGTGAAATAAATATTTTTGAGAAAAGTAATATTTCTGTTTCAGTCATTGAAATGTTGGGTTTGTATTGTTTTCAACAAATTTTAGGGCTTATGTGGCTGGCAAATCCATTGCATTCAGTTTTCTTTTATGTTTCCCCCTCCCTTCGAACATTACACACCCAGCTCAGCATATCCATGCAGAAGACACATCACACACACAACACGCACACATCTCACACACACACAACACACATCACAACACAACACACCACACACACTACACACACCACATCTCTCACACACATCTCAAACACATCTCACACAACACATCTCTCACACAACACATCTCACACACAACACATCTCACACACAACACATCTCACACACAACACATCTCACACACAACACATCTCACACACAACACAGCTCACACACAACACAGCTCACACACAACACAGCTCACACACAACACAGCTCACACACAACACAGCTCACACACAACACATCTCACACACAACACATCTCACACACAACACATCTCACACACAACACATCTCACACACAACACATCTCACACACAACACATCTCACACACAACACATCTCACACACAACACATCTCACACACAACACATCTCACACACAACACATCTCACACACAACACATCTCACACACAACACATCTCACACACAACACATCTCACACACAACACATCTCACACACAACACATCTCACACACAACACATCTCACACACAACGCATCTCACACACAACGCATCTCACACACAACGCATCTCACACACAACGCATCTCACACACAACGCATCTCACACACAACGCATCTCACACACAACGCATCTCACACACAACGCATCTCACACACAACGCATCTCACACACAACGCATCTCACACACAACACATCTCAGCTCACACACACCACATCTCAGCTCACACACACCACATCTCAGCTCACACACACCACATCTCAGCTCACACACACCACATCTCAGCTCACACACACCACATCTCAGCTCACACACACCACATCTCAGCTCACACACACCACATCTCAGCTCACACACACCACATCTCAGCTCTCACACACCACATCTCAGCTCTCACACACCACATCTCACACGCACACACCACATCTCACACTCACACACCACATCGCACACTCACACACCACATCTCACACTCACATCTCACACGCACACACCACATCGCACACTCACACACCACATCTCACACTCACACACCACATCTCACACTCACACACCACATCTCACACTCACACACCACATCTCACACTCACACACCACATCTCACACACCACATCTCACACTCACACCACATCTCACACTCACACCACATCTCACACTCACACCACATCTCACACTCACACACCACATCTCACACTCACACACCACATCCCACACTCACACACCACATCTCACACTCACACACCACATCTCACACTCACACACCACATCTCACACTCACATACCACATCTCACACTCACACACCACATCTCACACTCACACCACACACCACATCTCACACCACACACCACATCTCACACTCGCACCACACACCACATCTCACACTCGCACCACACACCACATCTCACACTCGCACCACACACCACATCTCACACCACACACCACATCTCACACTCGCACCACACACCACATCTCACACTCACACACACCACATCTCACACTCACACACACCACATCTCACACTCACACACACCACATCTCACACGCACACACCACATCTCACACGCACACACCACATCTCACACACCACATCTCACACTCACACACCACATCTCACACTCACACTCAAACACCACATCTCACACTCACACACCACATCTCACACTCACACACCACATCTCACACTCACATCTCACACGCACACACCACATCGCACACTCACACACCACATCTCACACTCACACACCACATCTCACACTCACACACCACATCTCACACTCACACACCACATCTCACACTCACACACCACATCTCACACTCACACACCACATCTCACACACCACATCTCACACTCTCACACCACACACCACATCTCACACCACATCTCACACTCACACCACATCTCACACTCACACACCACATCTCACACTCACACACCACATCCCACACTCACACACCACATCTCACACTCACACACCACATCTCACACTCACACACCACATCTCACACTCACATACCACATCTCACACTCACACACCACATCTCACACTCACACACCACATCTCACACTCACACACCACATCTCACACTCACACACCACATCTCACACCACACACCACACCACACACCACATCTCACACTCACCACATCTCACACGCACACACCACATCTCACACTCACACACCACATCTCACACTCACACACCACATCTCACACTCACACACCACATCTCACACTCACACACCACATCTCACACTCACACCACACACCACATCTCACACCACACACCACATCTCACACTCACACACCACATCTCACACTCACACACCACATCTCACACTCACACACCACATCTCACACCACACACACCACATCTCACACTCGCACCACACACCACATCTCACACCACACACACCACATCTCACACTCGCACCACACACCACATCTCACACTCACACACCACATCTCACACTCACACACCACATCTCACACTCACACACCACATCTCACACTCTCACACTCACACCACATCTCACACTCTCACACCACACACCACATCTCACACTCTCACACCACATCTCACACTCACACACCACATCTCACACTCGCACCACACACCACATCTCACACTCACACACCACATCTCACACTCGCACCACACACCACATCTCACACCACACACCACATCTCACACTCGCACCACACACCACATCTCACACTCACACACCACATCTCACACTCACACACCACATCTCACACTCACACACCACATCTCACACTCACACACCACATCTCACACTCACACTCAAACACCACATCTCACACTCACACACCACATCTCACACTCACACACCACATCTCACACTCTCACACTCACACCACATCTCACACTCTCACACCACACACCACATCTCACACTCTCACACCACATCTCACACTCACACACCACATCTCACACTCTCACACCACACACCACATCTCACACTCACACACCACATCTCACACACCACATCTCACACTCACACACCACATCTCACACACCACATCTCACACTCTCACACCACACACCACATCTCACACTCACACCACATCTCACACTCACACCACATCTCACACTCACACACCACATCTCACACTCACACACCACATCCCACACTCACACACCACATCTCACACTCACACACCACATCTCACACTCACACACCACATCTCACACTCACACACCACATCTCACACTCACACCACACACCACATCTCACACCACACACCACATTTCACACTCGCACCACACACCACATCTCACACTCACACACCACATCTCACACTCACACACCACATCTCACACGCACACACCACATCTCACACTCACACACCACATCTCACACTCACACACCACATCTCACACTCACACCACATCTCACACCACATCTCACACCACACACCACATCTCACACTCGCACCACACACCACATCTCACACTCACACACCACATCTCACACTCACACACCACATCTCACACGCACACACCACATCTCACACTCTCACACTCACACCACATCTCACACTCTCACACCACACACCACATCTCACACTCTCACACCACATCTCACACTCACACACCACATCTCACACTCACACACCACATCTCACACTCACACCACACACCACATCTCACACTCACACACCACATCTCACACTCACACCACACACCACATCTCACACCACACACCACATCTCACACTCGCACCACACACCACATCTCACACTCACACACCACATCTCACACACCACATCTCACACGCACAAACCACATCTCACACTCACACACCACATCTCACACTCACACACCACATCTCACACTCACACACCACATCTCACACTCACACCACACACCACATCTCACACCACACACCACATCTCACACTCGCACCACACACCACATCTCACACTCACACACCACATCTCACACTCACACACCACATCTCACACGCACACACCACATCTCACACTCACACACCACATCTCACACTCGCACCACACACCACATCTCACACTCACACACCACATCTCACACTCGCACCACACACCACATCTCACACCACACACCACATCTCACACTCGCACCACACACCACATCTCACACTCACACACCACATCTCACACTCACACACCACATCTCACACTCACACACCACATCTCACATTCACACACCACATCTCACACTCACACTCAAACACCACATCTCACACTCACACACCACATCTCACACTCACACACCACATCTCACACTCTCACACTCACACCACATCTCACACTCTCACACCACACACCACATCTCACACTCTCACACCACATCTCACACTCACACACCACATCTCACACTCTCACACCACACACCACATCTCACACTCACACACCACATCTCACACACCACATCTCACACTCACACACCACATCTCACACACCACATCTCACACCACACACCACATCTCACACTCACACCACATCTCACACTCACACCACATCTCACACTCACACCACATCTCACACTCACACACCACATCTCACACTCACACACCACATCCCACACTCACACACCACATCCCACACTCACACACCACATCTCACACTCACACACCACATCTCACACTCACACACCACATCTCACACTCACACACCACATCTCACACTCACACACCACATCTCACACTCGCACCACACACCACATCTCACACTCACACACCACATCTCACACGCACACACCACATCTCACACTCACACACCACATCTCACACACCACATCTCACACTCACACACCACATCTCACACTCACACCACATCTCACACCACATCTCACACCACACACCACATCTCACACTCGCACCACACACCACATCTCACACTCACACACCACATCTCACACTCACACACCACATCTCACACGCACACACCACATCTCACACTCTCACACTCACACCACATCTCACACTCTCACACCACACACCACATCTCACACTCTCACACCACATCTCACACTCACACACCACATCTCACACTCACACACCACATCTCACACTCACACCACACACCACATCTCACACTCACACACCACATCTCACACTCACACCACACACCACATCTCACACCACACACCACATCTCACACTCGCACCACACACCACATCTCACACTCACACACCACATCTCACACTCACACACCACATCTCACACGCACAAACCACATCTCACACTCACACACCACATCTCACACTCACACACCACATCTCACACTCACACACCACATCTCACACTCACACCACACACCACATCTCACACCACACACCACATCTCACACTCGCACCACACACCACATCTCACACTCACACACCACATCTCACACTCACACACCACATCTCACACGCACACACCACATCTCACACTCACACACCACATCTCACACTCACACACCACATCTCACACTCACACTCAAACACCACATCTCACACTCACACACCACATCTCACACTCACACACCACATCTCACACTCTCACACTCACACCACATCTCACACTCTCACACCACACACCACATCTCACACTCTCACACCACATCTCACACTCACACACCACATCTCACACACACATCTCACACTCACACACCACATCTCACACTCACACCACACACCACATCTCACACCACACACCACATCTCACACTCGCACCACACACCACATCTCACACTCACACACCACATCTCACACTCACACACCACATCTCACACGCACACACCACATCTCACACTCACACACCACATCTCACACTCACACACCACATCTCACACGCACACACCACATCTCACACTCACACACCACATCTCACACTCACACACCACATCTCACACTCACACACCACATCTCACACGCACACACCACATCTCACACTCACACACCACATCTCACACTCACACACCACATCTCACACTCACACACCACACCACATCTAACACTCACACACCACATCTCACACCACACACCACATCTCACACTCGCACCACACACCACATCTAACACTCACACACCACATCTCACACTCACACACCACATCTCACACGCACACACCACATCTCACACTCACACACCACATCTCACACACCACATCTCACACTCACACTCAAACACCACATCTCACACTCACACACCACATCTCACACTCACACACCACATCTCACACTCTCACACTCACACCACATCTCACACTCTCACACCACATCTCACACTCACACACCACATCTCACACTCACACACCACATCTCACACTCACACACCACATCTCACACTCACACACCACATCTCACACTCACACACCACATCTCACACTCGCACCACACACCACATCTCACACCACACACCACATCTCACACTCGCACCACACACCACATCTCACACACCACATCTCACACTCGCACACCACATCTCACACTCGCACACCACATCTCACACTCGCACCACACACCACATCTCACACTCGCACACCACATCTCACACGCCACATCTCACACTCGCACACCACATCTCACACTCACACACCACACACATACAACACACACTTACACTTTCCCTTACTACAACACTTGCATAGACACATGCACGCCCAATCCCTTTTACCCCCCCCCCCCCCCCCCCCCTCACCAGCCTGTCCTTTGGATTGTTTGTCATTCTCCCCCACTACCCATACGTATGTGTTTGAAGCTGGTGTGGATGCAGAGCGCGTGGTGGACCATGTGTTGGTGATGTACATTTGGCTCTCCAGGTATTGACAGCAGTCCACACACATTCTTTGCTAGCTATTTATAAGCTTTACGGACCCAGAGCTTGTGAGGAATCTGATGTTGCAGAAAATATGTTCCTGCCTGCTTCTATAGGCTTTATATGCAGTGTGTCAGGGCAGTGAATAACTTCTAAAGCTATGCACACATACCAGAAAAAAATCGCTTCAACATTGGAAGAGCAACAGATCTCTCTCTATTGGATGACGATCGTTATAAAATATCAGCCAAACAACGTTAAATGACCACAAGGAACAACAGATATCAGGTATTCTGACAGATCAATTCAGACAACGAATGGGCCAATATCGGCCGGAAGTGTACAATGTCCTTGCTTCATAGCAGGCATGTTGTGTGAAGCGTCACTTCCGCTTGTGCGCACAGTATTCAAACGACATGAGGTTTGGAATATGGGGGGTGGGGGGGGGGGGGGGAGGGGGTTGAACAAAGTCATTTAGGCTATGTTTCCACTGTAGTGTTACATTTTCGCTTCCAAAAAATTGTACAAGATTTTTCTGATTGGTGAAAATTCGCATTTAAATTTGTATGCGTTTTCAAGCGAATTTTCATACGCGAAAATTTGCATTAGTCAAATATTGCATAATCTGCCTAGTAGCAGCTTAGTCATGACTGCTGACAACTTCCTGTAACCATGCAATGAACGCGAAATTTCTAGCAAATAATGCGAAAATTCGCATTGCTATGTGATGCCATTGCAAAACATTATGCGCGAATCGCGGCCAACTTGCGTACAATTTTGTTTTTTAAATCGAGCAGGACCTACGATTTTTTTTTAGTTTTTTGCATGCAAACTCTTACGAAAATTTGCATTACCGTATATTCCTGTGTATAAGATGACTGGGTGTATATGACGACCCCCCAACTTTTCCACTTAAAATATAGAGTTTGGGATATACTCGCCGTATAAGACTACCCCTCTTCCATTGCACCCCAAATAAAAAAAAAAAAAAAAAACATCATATACTGGGATCTATGTATGAACAGATACAGGTGCTGTACTGTATGTGGTACCCAGTATATAGCAGTATATAGGCGATTGACTGATTGGATTTGTCAACTCTCCCTCTCCCTTAGTAGATTGGTTAGCTCTCCCTGTCTCCCTGTTTATCAGAGCAGTATGGAAGAATAGATTGTGCTGTGCCCATAAAACACGCCTCTTTCACCCTTCTGGCCCACCCTTGTATCCTATTTACCTCCTCCTCTGCCTCTCAGATTTCGCACATGTGCACCCGCGCTGCTTCACTACAGTCCTCAGCAGTGGGATCTGAGAGTTGGTAACAGGATAGGGCGTATCACCCGGCATCAATGAAAGCCGGCGTATGAGACAACCCCTGACTTTTCAGAAGATTTTCAAGAGTTAAAAAGTAATCTTATACTCCAGAATATACAGTAAATGGAAACGGCCCCATTCCATTACCATTTGTTGCTAAACCAATACGAATTTTGTAAGCGAAAAATCTTTAACAAAACACACAAGTGGAAACCTAGCCTGGAGCTACCATACTTGTTACTCTTTGCCGGGTAATGTCGCTTCAGCCACGTGGCTCGTTTGCATGCGCCGACTTTAATCTAGCGTGTGTGTGGACTTTAACCACTTCACCCCAAAGCGGTTTTTACCCTAATGGACGAGCGATTTTCATCTTTCAGTGCTCATCCCTTTCTTTTTCCAATAGCTTAATCACTACTAATCACAATGAAATGATCTATATCTTGTTTCTTTCACCACCAAATGGGCTTTTTGGAGTTTATATGTGTTTTCAGTAATTACTTTATTTTTTATGCTTTTTAAAGGGAAAAACAAGGAAAAAATGAAGATACACTATTTTTCCAATTTCATCCCCTATAGTTTTAATATAAACACTACTACTGTACATAAAACCCACACATTGTATCTGCCTATTTGTCCTGGTTATCACAAGATTTTAATTGTATCCCTTGTACAAAGTATGGTGACAATATATTATTTGGAAATAAAGGTGTATTTTTTTCTATGGTGTTTATTTAATCTCACTTATCTCACTTGCACGGGAACACACGTACACGCACGGGAGCGCGCACGCGTGCCGCAGCAGCACTGTCTGACTTAGAAAACCATCCTGGAGCCGTTAAGAGGCTCTAGCAGGACGTTTTTATAAGTCTGGTTGTCATTAAGTGGTGTAAGTATGCAATAGTCTGTTGTATTTTTTTCCTGTATTCTGCATGAGTGCTACATCCTGGCAGCTGCAAAACATTTTCCAGCATCCGAATGCTGGACCAACAAACCGTTAGCTTGGACAATCACAACATGGTAGGCGGTTTTGGCAGTGGTTGGCATGAGAAATGCTCCTTATCACAGTGTTGTTTTTTTGTTTTTTTAAAAGGAACCCAAGGTATAGTGATATGAGGGCTGCCATATTTATCTCCTTTTAACAATACCAGTCTCTTGCCATGCTGCTCAGCTTTCTGGTCAGTAGTGTCTGAATCACCCGCCTGAAACAAGCATGCAGCTAATCCAGTCAGACTTCAGTCAGAAACATCCGATCTGCTGCATGCAGCCAGACAATGTGCATTGTTCAAAAGGAAATAAACATGTCAGCCTCCATGTATCTCTCCCCTCAGGTTCCCTTTAGTGCATGTAGTGAGCAGTTAGTAATGGTGAGGCCACAGTCAAGTTCTAGACCAGTATTTTTGGCCTGACATGCATATGTGCAGAAATATCCCAGGGGTCGGGTGAGTTTGCACCTGGGAGTGATCCACTTTTGTCTTGGTCAGGCAATCCTTTTGAAGTTGTAAGTAAGTTGAATATATTGTTGGACGTGTCCTAAAGAGCTTACACGAAGCCTGGCATTTTGCTGTGTAAATCACTCAGCTTGCTCTGAACATTACACTCTTGATGTGATGACTTGAAGTCAGCTGGCAGCTGCATCCTTTACTAGTGCTCTCTGCAGATCAGCCAGTGCCCTCCAGCTCCTGTGCACAGCACTGCGCCGTCTGCCTGACAGCATGACCTTAACTTGGGAAAGGTTTCAGCAACTCTTCCGCTCTGGCTGAACTGAGCGCCGCATACTATCTCTGCTCTCTGCTGAGAAAAGAACACTGCTGAGCAAGAAGCAAACAATGTGTATAAAAGAATTAAGGCATATATGTATAAAAGAGATGAGCATTGTGACAGGCAGCAGATCACAAATCCTGAGTCCTATTTGCTGCCCGATCCCACCCACAATGTAATGATTCATGAAAGGCCTTTTTCCACTCTTATGCAATATTAGATCTAAAGGATCTAATAACTTGGTCACCCCTAGATTCCACCTCAAATCTTTTGGAGACAGAGCCTTCTGTCATGCTGCCCCTACAATTTGAACTCCCTGCCTCACTCAGTCAGGACATCTCCATCCCTGGAAGCATTTAAGTCCATGCTTAACCACTTAAAGAGAAACTCTGACCAAGAATTGAACTTTATCCCAATCAGTAGCTGATACCCCCTTTTACATGAGAAATCTATTCCTTTTCACAGACCATCAGGGGGCTCTGTATGGCTGATATTGTGGTGAAACCCCTCCCACAAGAAATTCGGAGTACATACTCCTGGCGGTTTCCTGTCTGTGAACCTTGCTGCATTGTGGGAAATAGCTGTTTACAGCTGTTTCCAACTGCCAAAACAGCAAGCAGCAGCTACATCACCTGCCAGCAGTAAAAATGGCACCATGTAATAAATGTCAGAATGTAAATCAGGGATTTAAAAGATTTTACAATGAGCAAACACTAACTAAATCATTTATACATAATTATTGTAAAAATGAAGCACTTTTTTTATTACATTATTTTAACTGGAGTTCCTCTTTAAGGACCACGGGCTTAAACTCCCCTAGTAACCAGGCCATTTTTAACAAATTAGGCCACCGCAGCTTTAAAGCATCGCTGCAGGGTCATACAACTCCCCACACAAGTGATTGCCCCCCTTTTCTGCCCATCAACAGAGCTTTCTGTTGGTGGGCTGTGATTGCTCCCAGGATGTTTTTTTTTGTTTTGGTTTTTTTTATAAATATGCCTATTTCTTTATTTATTTTTTAAATCCACACCCTCCCTCCCCTCGCCAACCAATCAGTGCGATCGGCTGTCATAGGCTTTAGCCTTTGACAGGAGATCGCTTTCCAGCCTCCAGAGGGGACAGCCATGTCACACTGCTGTCCCCAGTACAGTGCTGCTGTAGATCGCAAAAATAGACGGCGATCATTCAAACGGTGATCCCCTAGCGGCGATCATTCAAGCAGGGATCGCGTGCTCGATCCTCAGCAAAACACGCCCCAGGACTGCACGCCACTTGGCGTTAGGCGGTCCTGGGTCTGCCGATCCACTCGCTCATTGGAGTGAGGCGGACATTATGGGGCTAAAAGCCACCCCTTTCTTTCTTTCTTGCTTGCTTGCTATATGAATTGTATGTCCACTGCAAAAAAAACCCTTTTTTTTCCTGCAGAAAATTGGCACAGCTACTCAAGTTAAATGCAATGCCACTGATTTGCATTTGATGTGGGGCTAATACAAATTCACAAAAAACACAAATCGCATGCAATTTCTGTTGTGTGGAAGGAGCGTGTCTAATAATTGTTGATTTGATGCTGTATCTCTCTTCTCTAATATGATAGCCTCGTTATATTAAGGTTATAATATGTCCTGTTGACATAGTGTATTGGTTTTACCTCGATAGAATGTCCTGAAAATGTAATCACTAATCTCAGGTATTTTTCTTGCTATACATCTTGTCTTGCACTTCTCCTTGGATTATTGAATTAGGCTACACTCTCTAAATACACACAGGGTGCTTTTCTCTCTGTTTTCCTTCTGTCCTGTGCAAGAGTTCAGGTTCACTTTAAAGGGGCACTATGGCGAAAAATTGTAAAATCTAAAATATGTGCAAACATATACAAATAGGAAATACGTTTTTTCCCAGAGTAAAATGAGCCCTAAATTACTTTTCTCCTATGTTGCTGTCAAATCTGATAGAAGCGACAGGTTTTGGGCGAGTGCATCTCTTCATAGGGGATTCTCAGCAAGGCTTTTATTCTTTATAAAGATATTCCCCTTAAAAGGATTTAAACAATGATTCTGGCCCGCCTCCCTGCTCCATACACAGTTTTTTGGCAGTTGGACGGAGCAACTGCCATTCACTGAGTGCTTTTGAAATAACTAAATCCCTGAGAATCCCCCCTTTAAGAGTTTGACTAGTCCAAAACCTGTCGCTTCTGTCAGATTTCTACTGCCTACTGTAAGTGACAGCAACATAGGAGAAAAGTCATTTAGGGCTCATTTTACTCTGGAAAAAAACGTACTTATTTGTTTGCACATATTTTAAATGTTACAATTTTTCACCATAGTGCCCCTTTAATAATCCTATATATCCCAGAAGTGATTTTTCTTTTTGTATGGGATATCAATTGTATGAATGTCAAAAGAGAGAGCTGTGATTTCTGTACAATTCCCTTATGCTTTCCAGCGCTCTGCACCCTTGTGTTTGGCAGGACTTGGTTTGTTGACAAGTGACTGTGCCTCTTTTGTGCAGGCATTGGATCCTCTTGAGCGTGGGGAAAGTATCATGGTGCCTCTCCAGTGTGTGCCCGGACTTGCTTTTGTAACTAATTACTGTTTGATGAAGCCTGCTGCAGGGTGACCAGCCTGGACCGTGAGGACAGTGATAGGGAGCTGTGCTGAATGTCCGCAGGCTTCTAGCTAATCCCGCCGCCTCACAAGTGGCAGCTCTTTGTAACTATGTTGACAGAGCGAGTGTAGAAACCACTGGATCTATTATCACTTGTAAACCTTTTATAGAGCTTGTAAAGTTCATGCTCTTCTGCAAGCATTCAGGGCTACCAGTCCCTGCTAATTTATAGCTGTGCCCCAGCATTAATGGCCAGGGGTCCTGTCTCAAGATTAGCAGCAGTGTGATGTTGTTCCACTGGTGGTGTTTTGTAGCCAGTCCTTGTAACACCCTCCACAACAGAAGGGATTCTATCCCTCACTACTGTGACTCAAATAAACACAAGCCTGTCCTTTGTAAACAAATTGCTTTATGGTCTCTAATGATGGGCCTGACATGGTCATGTTTTATGGCATAGTATTGGTGCTATCAGTGTTAAGTTTTTCAGAAGGAGGGGGGGTGAGAGGTTGGAGGCTTTGCCACTCCCCCAACATCTCAAGTGTCTGTTTTGTCTGGACGCCCCTCATGCAGCATTCTTTTGCTAACAGGGGGGGTAGAGAGTCTCAAGGCTGCCGTCTAGAGCACTGGGTCATAGAATACGTCTCTTTGAAGAGCAGACAGGAGGGGTTTTTATTCACTAAGGACTATTTCACTTCACATCAAAGAATAGGCATCTCTGAGAGCGGGGCGGCAGTGCCAGTGCCGTACAGTCTCATAATAAGCCATGGAATTATGGCATTTCCTTTTAGCTGGAGAATGAAGGAGAAAAAAAGAGAGGATTCTTTTCCCTGCAAGCACTTGTCTGGCTGGGAAGTTTAATCCGCTGAGTGCAGACAGACTTAACAACTCGCTGAAACTAAAACAAAGAGGAAAAGGGTTTAAAGTGGGACTCCAAGCAGCTGGCTGCATACACAGCTGAACATATACACCAGTGTTATACATGCTACAGGATCTCTCAGCATGATTAGATAATGTGTGTCTCACCCATCCCTGCCACACTGTGCAGCCACTTAGGCCTGGTGCACACCAGAGGAGTTTTTCTGAGCGTTTTGAGTTTTTAAATCTGCTGCTAATGTTATCCTATGTGTCTGTGCACACTGGAGCAATGAGGTTTTGTAAAAAAAAAACCTATAGCATTACATTGGGAAGAGGTTTTGAAACCTCTAAAAGCTCTTCCCAATGTAATGCTATGGGGTTTTTTTACAAAACCTCATTGCTCCAGTGTGCACAGACACATAGGATAACATTAGCAGCAGATTTAAAAACTCAAAACGCTCAGAAAAACTCCTCTGGTGTGCACCAGGCCTTAGGGGAGATTTGGGTAATTTATATGCCAGACTTCAACAATCGTTGTGCGATCAGTGGAACTGTGGGGGACATTTATCTCTAGTAGGGATGGTCACCGCTTTCCGCGGAATTGTATTTTTGAGCATAAATAGATTGAGCATAAATGGTACATGCTAGGCTGGCTTCAGCATGTAGTGTTGGTGAGAGAGAGAGAGAGAGAGAGAGATGAATCTACCTGGCTATCTGGGGTTCTCTTTGGACAACTGTTGAACACAAAAGACAAGGCCATGTCTGGCTACATATCCGTAAGCAGTGGCTGCATGGTGTAATGGTTAAGGGCTCTGCCCCTGACACAGGAGACCAGAGTTCAAATCTCAGCTCTGTCTGTTCAGTAAGCCAGCACCTATTCAGTAGGAGACCTTAGGCAAGTCTTCCTAACACTGCTACTGCCTATAGAGCATGCCCTAGTGGCTGCAGCTCTGGTGCTTAGATCCGCCAGGAGAAAAGTGTGATATAAATGTTATTTGTCTTGTCTACTTTTTCTCTTGTATTGAGCATACATGGTAAATTTTAGGCCAGCTTCAGTTATTACTGTTGTGGTACAGTGGTTAGGGTGCTTTCCCACCACAGAGTGAGACCAAATCCCAGCCAATGTGAGTTGGCTTTTATGCTACAAATCCTTAACGGGAACCTAAACGGAGAAGGATATGGATTTTTCCTTTTAAAATAATACCAGTTGCCTGAATCGCCTGCTGATCCTGTGTCTCTAATACTTTTAGCCACAGCCCCTGAACAAGCATGCAGATCAGGTGCTCTGACTGAAGTCAGACTGGATTAGCTGCATGCTTGTTTCAGGGTGTGATTCAGCCACTATTGCAGTCACAAAGATCAGCTGGACTGCCAGGCAACTGGTATTGTTTACAGGAAACATCCATATCACTCTCAGTTAAGGTTCCCTTTAAGCAATCTAATGTTTCTATTGCATTGAGCATAAATGGTAAATTTTAGGCCAGCTTCAGTTACTACTGTAGTGGTACAGTGGTTAGGGTGACTTGCCCACCACACAGTGAGATCTGGGTTCGATTCCCAGCCATGGTATGATGTAAACTGGTTTTTGAAATAGTATAATTCCCTGGCAGATGAGAGAATAGGTCGAAGGGTAGAAGGGTTGGAGGAGAGAAGTGGGAGGAGGGAGGTGGAAGGAGGGGACCCAACAAGAGGCTAATTAAAATCTCCCTAGCAGAGTGTGTAGCAGCTGTCCCATAACTAATTAGTGTAGGCAGACAACTGAGTCAAATGGTATAAGGACCTTGGAGGAGGGAGGGAGGGCGGGTCCTCCAGCAGTGATGTGTATTTCACTCAATCAGGTGTGCCTCCAGGTATTAGAGCTCTTGAGGGCCCGTTCACACTGCACGCGTTTCCATATGCGTTTTGGAAACGCGTGCGGGGGGGGCCGACACGCAGGACATCAGACATTGCATAGAGTGCAATGTCTGATGTTCACACTGCATGCGTTCCGGACCTGTGCGGTCCGGGAACGCATGCTGCACGCAGATTTTGCAAAAACGCGTGGCTGTCCCATTCACTTTTCAGTGATGGGATCAGCCACGCAACGCACACAAACGCGGATGGCCATGCGTTCGTACGCGTTGCGGTCCGCACGCGTTCCGCACGCATGGCCATCCGCATTTCTGATCTGAACGGGCCCTAAAACATGTTTTCTATCATTTTTCCAGCCGGTAGAATTTTTTAAAATTTTCAAAGTTCGCCTCCCCATTGAAGTCTATTGCGGTTCGCGAACTTTTTCGCGAACCGAACCTTTCGCGGAGGTTCGCGAACCTAAAATCGGTGGTTCGCGACATCTCTAGTTAGAACAGTTTTAAGAGGATAAAACTGTTGGTAATACTTTGATAAATCTGGCTCTCTGATCACATATTAAGTGTCTGCAGAGCAGTGAATCAGGTACAGGATTAATATCATGGAGATATTGGTTGTTTACCTGATCTGCTGTATATTGATTAGTGAGGATGAGGAAGATGAAGAACAGATACATAAAGGAAAGTCTAACACAGTGAGTGAAGAGGAGCTCAGACAGATGGAAGAAGTAGAGGAGGAGTCAGAAGCAGAAGAAGAAGTAAAGGGGAGAGGACAGCACGGTGGCATAGTGGTTAGCGCTCTCGCTTTGCAAGCGCTGGGTCCCCGGTTCGAATCCCAGCCAGGTCAACATCTGCAAGGAAATTGTATGTTCTCCCCGTGTCTGCATGTGTTTCCTCCGGGTACTCCGGTTTCCTCCCACACCCCAAAAACATACAGATAAGTTAATTGGCTTCCCCCCAAAAAATTGGTCCTAGACCATACATGCACTACATGATACATACATATGACTATGGTAGGGACTAGATTGTGAGCCCCTCTGAGGGACAGTTAGTGACAAGACCATATACTCCGTACAGCGCTGCGTAATATGTTGGCGCTATATAAATACTTAAACAAATTAATAGTGTATGGCCGACATTAAATGGGCTTGAGTCAAAAGTACCTTTAGGGCTGAGTTACACTGCTGAACACTTTGAGATCTGTCTGCGCTGCATTTTATAAAAAGCAACTGCTATTGCACATGCATTAAAATCACAGCAACGAAAAAAAAATTGCAGCAATTTTGCTACAATTTTAACCAATTCCAGACTGAGTTAATTGAAATCTACGCCCTCGCTGCCGATGGCGCTGCTCTCCTGCCACTGCAGGTCACTCTCTCTGCCATCGCTATGACAGCAGAGCTCCGTGAGCTGATTTCATTGTCTCCTGATGCTGTAATTACTGTGACCCAATTACATTGACTCATGGTGATCGTAGGGTAAGGGCCCATTCACACCTAAAATCTCTAAGCACAAGCGCTAAGTGATTTTCTGGCGTTATCCATCGTTTTTTATGAGTGCTTTCCAAGCGATTTTTTCACAGTATAGAAAACATTTTTTCAGTAATTAGCTAATGGCTAATACTTAACATTGAAACGCCAATCGCTCAGAAAAATGCTGCATGCTACGCGTTTGTGTTTCAGCAAAACACTAAACACTTAGATGAGAACAGAACCATAGACAATATATTGAGCGAGCGCTTTTTGAAACTCTAGCGCCTTTGAGCGATGCTGAAAGCGCTAGTAAAGCGCACAAGTGTGAAAGGGCCCTAAGGAACCAATGAAATTGGCTCCTGACCAGCTCACAAAGCTGTGCTGTAATAGCGATGGCAGAGCGAGTGAGCAGCATGTCTGTGCGGCGTGACGTCTGTGAGCCCCATTTTAGTACCAGCGCGCTCTGGTACTCAAGTGGTTAATGCAAGTCAATGGGGGTGCTTTACTGCTTTTTACAAAACACAAATGCCGGACAGATGGATTCTGCAGGAATCTAATCAAGTGCATGATTAGATAATTATGCTAAACCGGGTCCTAATGTCCCACAAGGTAACCTGTAGGTTAAAAACCATTTTAGACAAAGTGAGCTGTGCAGGTGGAATGAAACTGGCTGGAGAATAGCCACACTCTAAGTTAAAGCAAATCTGTTAAGGAGAGAGGTGTGAATGTAATACTTACCTCAGTAGTGGAAAGCCTTTTTATGGTCCCAGATCCTCTTTGACCCCACAGTTCATGCACAGGACCCTATTATACTCCTGACCATGGACAACAGCATCCGAATATGGGCTGCTCTCAGGGGAGTCGCTAGCCCTATTTTGGGTGGGCACGTGCCCCCAATCTGTCCTGGGGTGCCACAGATCTTTTCCCCAGGGGTGCCCGGCACTGCCCGCTGTCCCCTCCTGGCTGCCGCTGCCCCCCCTGGCTGACCCCGGGCCAGCGGCCAGAGCTTCAGACCTCGATCAGCAAGCGACCAGACACAGCGGGTGATAGGACCTAGCGTACACCGCTGATATGCGGAAGTGACATCACTTCCGCATATACAGCCTCTTGCGTCTGGCGCCCGCTCTATCTGGTCGGGTTGCCCGCGGCGCTGATCGAGGTCTGCTGGCTGCAAGGTAAGGGGGGCGGGGGGGGGGGGGCACACCTGTCACTCACTAGCTATCGGGGGTCCCTGTCACTAGCTAACGGGGGTCCCTGTCACTCACTATCGGGGGTCCCTGTCACTAGCTAACGGGGGTCCCTGTCACTAGCTAACGGGGGTCCCTGTCACTCACTATCAGGGGTCCCTGTCACTCACTAGCTAACTGGGGTCCCTGTCACTCACTATCTGGGGTCCCTGTCACTATCTATCTGGGGTCCCTGTCACTATCTATCTGGGGTCCCTGTCTCTATCTATCTGGGGTCCCTGTCACTATCTAACGGGGGTCCCTGTCACTCACTAGCTATCGGGGGTCCCTGTCACTCACTAGCTATCGGGGGTCCCTGTCACTCACTATCGGGGGTCCCTGTCACTCACTATCGGGAGTCCCTGTCACTCACTATCGGGAGTCCCTGTCACTCACTATCGGGAGTCCCTGTCACTCACTATCGGGAGTCCCTGTCACTCACTATCAGGGGTCCCTCTCACTCACTAGCTAACGGGGGTCCCTGTCACTCACTAACTGGGGTCCCTGTCACTCACTAACTGGGGTCCCTGTCACTCACTAACTGGGGTCCCTGTCACTCACTAGCTAACGGGGGGTCCCTGTCACTCACTATCTATCGGGGGTCCCTGTCACTCACTATCTATCGGGGGTCCCTGTCACTCATTAGCTAACTGGGGTCCCTGTCACTCACTAACTGGGGTCCCTGTCACTAACTGGGGTCCCTGTCACTAACGGGGGTCCCTGTCACTATCTATCGGGGGTCCCTGTGACTCACTAGCTAACTGGGGTCCCTGTCACTCACTAGCTAACTGGGGTCCCTGTCACTCACTAACTGGGGTCCCTGTCACTCACTAACTGGGGTCCCTGTCACTCACTAACTGGGGTCCCTGTCACTCACTATCGGGGGTCCCTGTCACTCACTAGCTAACGGGGGTCCCTGTCACTAACTGGGGTCCCTGTCACTCACTAACTGGGGTCCCTGTCACTATCGGGGGTCCCTGTCACTCACTAACTGGGGTCCCTGTCACTCACTAACTGGGGTCCCTGTCACTCACTAGCTAACCTGGGGGTCCCTGTCACTCACTACCTAACTTGGGGGGCTACCATATTAAGGGGGCATTCTGCCTATTTATGTGAAATGCTGTCTATTTATGTGCCTCATGACTGCTGAATTTGTCTTGTTGGGGGCCTTATGATTTGTTGGAGGCCTCATGATTGCTGAATTTGTCATGTCGGGGGCCTCACGATTGCTTAATTTGTCATGTCGGGGGCCTCAAGATTGCTGAATTTGTCTTGTTGGGGGCCTCATGATTTGTTGGAGGCCTCATGATTGCTGAATTTGTCATGTCGGGGGCGTCACGATTGCTGAATTTGTCATGTCGGGGGCCTCACGATTGCTGAATTTGTCATGTCGGGGGCCTCACGATTGCTGAATTTGTCTTGTTGGGGGTCACATGATTGCTAACTGCGAGACTATGGGAAAAGCTAAATCCTTATCATATGAGACAATAGCATTAAACCTACTTTTTTAGCTTTTTAAAACAGAAAATAAAACTGGGAGGTTCTAAAAAATTGAATACATTTTTCAGGAGTAGGATGGATGAAATTGTTTATCTTCACACTTTATTTTCAACTTGGATTTTCCATAATGTTCATGTATGAGTTAAAACGTTTATACAGTATTTAGTTTAAATTGCTGTTGCCACTTTGCGATAGATAAGTGACTTTTGGGTTGCAGTTTGGGCACTCTGCCTCCAAAAGGTTCGCCACCACTGTCCTAATCTAATGTCCCACCATTGCTAGGTTCATGTAAATTTGTCTCCACCCGTTACCACACCTATATTCTGGTCCATGGCCCATTTTTCGGTGCGGCGCGATAAGCGCGCCTCACAACGTGATCCTCATATTTTTGGCTAGCTGCAGTGTGCTGAATTCTGCTGCCTACAGTATGTACAGTATATGCTGTTCTCTAGTGCCTGCACTGTGTGCTGATCTACCTCCAGTGTGTACAGTGTAAGGTGTTACTCTGTGCCTTTACTGATTGTAAACCAGCTGTATTGTATGCTGATCCCTGCTACTTTCAGTATGTACAGTATTAGCTGTAAAGCCTGGTACACACATACAATTTTAATTAGACAATTTTAGCTCTGTTCATAAAATTCATTGTCTGTTTGCCCACTAACTGCACGGGGGTGGTAAAATTGGTGGTCAGTAATTGACCAATCAAAATTGTATGTGCGTATACATCTTTGATCTATGCCTATACTGATCTATGCCTGTAAATTATCTAAATAAAGGACAGGGGGCTCCATCCAATATTTCGATGGGCAGGCCCGTTATCTGTAGCTTCCACCGCTGCTAAGTTCATGTACATTTGGCCCCACCCATGGCCACGCCCACTCACCGCATGGCCATGCCCATTTTTTGCCGCTGCGCGCGCCGCATATACTTTCCCACCTGGTGCCCACAGGTTCCCCCCAATCTCCAAGGACCCTAGAAACGCCCCTGGCTGCTCTAGTAATTTCAGTGCATGCCTAGTAGAACTAAGCTATTCATACGCTGCTTTTTTTGCTCCATGCACAAGCGCTTCCTTCTAGTAGGCCTTACCTGTACATGTCCAATCTGGATAAACTCGACCAGTAGAATCCTATTCCACAAAGTTTTGTCAAATAGATTTAGAGGGACTCAGCAACAGAATGGTGGGCTGTAAGAAGATCCGGGGAGCCTCTAGACTAACCACAGGCTTCCTACTACTTGGGTAAGTATCTAATTTTATTTACTTTTGTTACTTCTTCAGGGACACTTTTAAGGTCTCTGAAGACTGTTTAGTGTAAGAATTTTTTTTTACAAAATGTGAAGACTGAGCACAGCAACAAAGCATAGTGTGGTCTTACTGCTTTAGTAATGTCTCTCACAATCAGAAATTTCAAGGAAGAGAGAAATGTTCAGATTTCTTGTCTAAGCTATTCAGCAGAAGTACAAGAGTGCAGTGCAATGATGAGGACTAAAAACGTGGCCAAGGAAACAGGTGAAAGAAACAAGCTGATTTCTGGAAGAAACAAGTGAAGTACTGGTACTGATAAAATCTAGTCAGAAGTGATCTTCGTGGAAAAACTGTGGCAAAAAAAACCCCATACCTCTGAAAAGGAAACCAGATCAGGCATTTCCCTTACTCAAAAAGCACAGATGCCCAGAAAATTGTCTGCAGGCAACAGTGAAGCATGGTGGAGTTTCTTGCATGTTTTAGGGCTGTGTTCCTATACATGGGAACTGTAGAATTGGCCAGAATGAATGGTCTCCTTAGTGCTGATAATTAGAGATGGCCAATGAGATGATAATTATTTCTAGTTGGTGAAAATGTTGTGTTGAATGTATATGCTTGGAGCTGGACGACTAATCAGGATCATTACTTACTGCATTTAATGGTTCAATGCCAGGCTGGATAAACCTGCTAAAAAAGACGACATGCAATCGGCATCAGCAGTGGGGGCATCTGATCAATCCATAATTCATTCTGCTGCAGGACAATTCACAACATTGCTACCTTTTACACTGATGCTGCTGGACAGGATGAATGGAGATGTGAGCTGAGCATATAAAGTGACACTATAACCTCCTAGTGTGAAGGTTGTGTAATAAGATGACTTAGAACAAGATTGCGATCAGTGGGCTAAACAAAACCTGCTTTAAGGTAGCCATACACTGGTCGATTTGCGATTAGATCGACCAGCTGACAGATCCCTATCTGATCAAATCTGATCAGAGAGGGATCGTATGGCTGCCTTTACTGCAAACAGATTGTGAATCGATTTCAGCCTGAAACCGATCACAATCTGTTGAGCTGCTCCTGCCGCCTGTGCCTGTCGTCCCCCCCCCCCCCCCCGTATACATTACCTCACGCTGGCTCCCGGGCGTCTTCTCCGCGCTGCACCGCACCGCTCTGTTCTTACTCCATCCCGGCGCTTCCTGTGTCACTCCGTGACCAGGAAGTTCAAATAGAGCGCCCTCTATTTGAACTTCCTGGTCACTGCAGTGACACAGGAAGCGCCGGGATGGAGCCGGAACAGAGCGGTGCAGCGTGGAGAAGACGCCCGGGAGCCAGCGTCAGGTAATGTATACCTGATCGGATCGGCCGCCGCTAGCGACGCGCACTACCCGCGGGCGATCGACGGACCGATCCGATTTCGGGAGGAAATCGGATCGGCGGGTGCGTTTAGCGCGAACGATTGGCAGCAGATTCGATCCCAGGATCGAATCTGCTGTCGAAACGGCCGCGAATCGGGCCAGTGTATGGCCACCTTTACTTTTGCGTTCTGCCTCATTATTAAACTATATACAGCAAGCTGTTTTGGCCAATGCTCAATGCAATTCAATAAAAAAGAAAATATATATTATTACTAAAATGTTGTCTTTTGACATCCAAAGAAATTCATAGTTTATTAACATCATAAGTTAACAAATCCGGCATACAACTAAATGGATACTACTTAAATAAAATAATTACAGACAGAGACTTAGCAGCAGAATTCCTAAGTAGTGAAATAACCAACTGGGTATAACCAAGAGAAGATAGTAGCAGCTGCAGAAGTGAATCATCTGATGTGTTTCGTGGTCAGAGACCTGCTTCATCAGAGGGCATTAGATATTCATCAGGATAAGCCAACCAGAGCTCACGTTAAGCTGGTTAACAACCTTGTGCATAGAAAGTGAATGTGGCTGAAACAAGTGACAATTATCCAGATGCTGCCCTAAAGTGCTGTGAATCAGTGGTAAAGAGGTTGGAAAACCACTAGAATGTATGGTGTATGTTGGCACGGAGTATAATGAGACATAATCACATGACTATGACAGTCTTTATCACATTCTGAAATCATTCACATTCTTCTCCATGTTCTCTATGCATTTTTGTTGGGTAGAATTTATGTGGGAGGAACTGATGAGTAAGATCTTTACTGACCCAGGGCAGGAAAGGAATTAAGTTTATGCATTTAAGATAATCCTTCCCTGAGTCACAGGAGGTTTTTTTTGTACTTATGTTTTGTTTATCACCAGTAATGAGCAGATCATTTGTCGAATGTGCGACTTCTGGTTTGACCACAGCAAAAATTTGCAGTAAAAGGAGAGGATAGAGCCATATTGATCCATGCCATGCACTGATGAGTACCAACCAGTCTGAAACAGTCTGAATGCATGTTGGATTATTTTGGATCTGTAATATTAACAAGCTGACACATCATTGCATTCCAGCAGCTCTGGAGGTGTGTTTATCTTTCAGGGACAATAAAGGGATGATTAGCATTCTCAGCAGTGATGCATTATTATGGGTCAACCTATAGGCCCATTCCAACCTGAATAATCGCAAATACCCTTTGTTTTAAGAAGGCAGATTTCTATTTTGGACAGTAAAAGGAAGCTGAGCTTTGCAATTGGCTAATCAGATAACAAGCAATGATTTCATTTGGCTAAATGACAAATAGTAGAACAGCGAGTGGGCTATCTGAGGCGATGTGTATTTGCGGGTTTTTGGCATTGGGAATTGCATTCTAGTGAAAATATTTTGTGCTTCAGAGAAAACACATCTTCATGTAGTACTGATGTGAAGGTTATGTGTGGAGCAGCTTTGCCATGTCTGCTAGTTGTGTGTGCATCCTGTTCATCATTGTAGTTTATTTCCAGGTCTGTAGCTTATCATCTGTAACGAGAGGGAAATGGAGGCTGCCTTATTTATTTCCTTTCAAGCAATACCAGCTGCCTGGCTGTCCTGCTCATCCTCTGCCTCTAATACTTCTAGCAAAAGACCCTGAACAAGCATGCAGCAGATCAGACGTTTCTGGCATTGTCGGAACTGATAAGATTAGCTGCATGCTTGTCTTTGGTGCTATTCAGACACTACTGCAGCCAAATAGATCAGCAGGGCTGCCAGGTAACTGCTATTAGAACTATGGCAGCCACTGTATTCTTCTTACTTTAGTTGTCCTTTAAAGCTCTGTACACACGATTGACCCGGCGTTATTATATAGCAAACAATACCCGGCGGTTAGCAACGGACCGCACCGGCGCACACACACACTTGAATTCAGCGATGGCACAGTGACATTCTGCCGATCAGATTATGCATGATTTATTCTTATAATTATTTTCAGTTAGGTCTTTTATAACGTCTAACATAATATATATATATATATATATATATATATATATATATATATATATATATATATATATATTTTTTTTTTTTTACATGTTTTAATACTTAAAGGACTTCTGTTGTGAAAATCTTAAAGTTTAAATACATGTAAACATATACAAATAAGTATGTTTTTTCCAGAGTTAAATGAGCCATACATTACTTTTCTCTTATGTTGCTGTCACTTACAGTAGGTAGTAGAGATCTGACAGAAGCGACAGGTTTTGGACTAGCCCATCTTCATAGGGGGTTGCTAGGGTTTTCTTTATTTTTAAAAGCACTTAGTGAATGGCAGTTGCTCCGTCTAACTGCCAAAAAGTGTACTGTGAGCAGGGAGGCTGCTCAGCATCATTGTATAAATCTTCTTCAGGGAATGTCTTTATAAAGAATAAAGGCCATGGTGAGAATCCCCCATGAAGAAATGGACTAACCCAAAACCTGTCGTTAATGTCAGATTTCTACTACCTACTGTAAGTGACAGCAACATAGGAGAAAAGTCATTTATGGCTCATTTTACTCTGGAAGAAACATACTTCTTATTTGTATGTGTTCTAAATGTTAAGATTTCGCAACGGTTCCTTTTTAAATATCTCTGATCAGCAGGGCAGTCCTGTAGCCCACACTGCTGCTCCTAGCCCCTCTCCCCTTTAAGGTTAAGGAGCATTAGATCCTGTGAGGGAGTATCATCACAGTCCTCCCACAGGCTTGTATGCACTCCCAGGTATCTCTTCCCTTGTTGGCGATGATGCTCCTGGTAGCGTGTGGAGCTCAGTACAGGCTACTTTCACTTGTAGTGCAGATCAGAGCGGGCCTACTTGACTGCTGCAAATTTATAAGGAGCCCTGGATACTGTACCAGCAATTTGTCCAGCCTGGCTATGCAACCTTAAGGTAAACTTAAAGGAAACCAGAGATGTAATATAATAAAGATTGTATACTCACTTGGGGCTTCCTCCCTCCCCATGAGCACAGATGCGTTCCGAGCATGTGCAGAAAATCCGACTGCTGCGACTAAGCAGGATTACCGGGACTGATTGCGGCTGAACGGAGGCACTCGGGAGGACGGCGAGGGACACATCCGTGCTCATGGGGCTGAAGGAAACCCCGGGTGAGTATAACATCTTTATTATATTACATCTCTGGTACACTTTAACCTTGTAGCCCACCAAATGTAGAAGTGCTTGTACTGTACCTCCAGTGGTCCTTTGCAGCAGAGAATGCACCAGGGCATACTGGCCAATTTCTAGGACAATTTCTGATATAGTAAACCACTTTTCCTGATCCCTTGGGGTTTAGTATAACAAGATTATACTGTATTACTTTATTGCATACGTTTTATATATATTTTTTCCACTTGACAAATTATTTTTAGATGAGATAAAAAATTATCTCCTGGGAGAAAACTCGGGAGAAAAAGTGGCCATTGCTTTTTACGGGTGACACCAGGATCCTAGATTCATTGGCTCTGACAGCTGGAACTAGCTTAGAATAAGTACAAGTTGAGCTTTTGATAAATAGATGAAGTACATGAAAGACAGTCTAGATTGATGTGTTCTGCCAGATGACTGCATCCATGTACTTTTTCCACCTGCATTTAGTTAGACTTGACATATGTAGCAACTGTTCCAGTCAGCTCACACTTGTCTTTGATATCATGCTGCCATCCTGAGGACTTTATGAACCTAGATTAGAGTACATTCACCACATTTCTTACATACTGCTATATCGTATGAAATGGACATAAGAATACATGGCATAGGTGCCCATTTTTACCTCCCTGGCGCTTAATTTCTGCTGGAATTCTGTGCAAAATACATTTCGAGTATAATAAGTTTCAAACACAAAATCATGTCCTATTTTTGGCCCTCATGTTTAAAGTTTTATACTAAAATGCTTAATTAGCCATCATGGGTGCATCTTTTAAAACATAAGCACATGGGCCAGAGAACATGTGCATGAAAATGAACGGTGGCGGTTAGCCCTTCGCCTTGCAGCGGTGGGTTCCCCGGTTCCTATACCATCCAGGGCACTATATGCACTGAGTTTGTATGTTCTCCCTGTATCTTTGTGGGTTTCCTCTGGACACTCTGTTTTCCTACCACATCCCAGAAACGCTCAGATAAGTTAGTTGGCTTCCCCTTAAAGAGAATCTGTACTGTCCGATTTGTACAATAAAAAACATACCAATAGAGTCACTGTGATCTCCTGGATCCCTCATTGCCGTTTCCACCGCTCCCCGCCGCGATCATGGCTTTTAATCGCCTTTAGGCAGTGTTCACAAACAAAAAAACATGGCTGCTAACCAGGAAGTGAAGTTTGTTTGTGTGTGTATATGTAATATATATATATATATATGTGTGTGTGTGTGTGTGTGTGTATATATATATATATATATGTATATATGTATGTGTGTGTGTCTATCATGTTACAGTATACTACAAGTTTTTATTACATAGTGAATTATCTGCACTCCAGTCTGGGATTCTCACCGTTTCTCAGTCAGCTCCTTCCCCCCTCAGCCTCTCAAACTGCATCAGTCTTGTCTGAAACTGAGAGCAGAGAGTGAGGAATAAAAAAAAGTGCACACAGCCTACAGGGGGTGTGCATAACTTGTATTCATTACAACAGAAGCAGCCCATTCCTCTCTGGGTCGAGAAAGCTTGACAAAGAAAAGATGATTAGATATATTACAGAGACAGTGTGACTAGAAAAGGCTGCAGTAAGCCAGACCACAGTTGAACAGGTATAGGAACTTATAGGATAGAAGAAAGAAGGCTGAACATTTTGTTAGTTAAAAAAAAAAAAGGCCCTAGACTGTGATTAGATTTTGATCTCCTCTAAGGGACAGTTAGTGACAATAAAATATTTTGAATAATGGATCATACTGTGAATAAAGCCTTAAAGGGGTTCTGTGGAGGGTTTTAAAAACAAAAAAACTGACACTTACCTGGGGCATCTACCTGCCCCCTGCAGCTGTCATTTCCCGTGCCATCCTCCTACGATCCTCCATTCTGCACCGCCAGTCCTGGTCTAATTACTACTGTAATACAACTGACTGCTTACTGCTCAGTACGAGGTTTTCTCGTACTGCTCCTGCGCAGTAAGCTCCCAGAGATGCGAGTGGAAATGAGCAGTATTCGTCTACTTAGATGAATAATTGGACCGGCGGCGGGAAACAGAGAATCGTAGGAGGACGGCGTGGGATATGGCAGCAGCAGGGGGCCGATAGAAGCCCCAGGTAAGTGTCAGTTTTTCTTCTTAAAACCCTCTACAGAACCCTTTAAAGAGGACCTTTACTGTACTTACCTCAATAAAAATGGTTAATTTATTTTACAATAAAATAAATGCAGGCAGACATAAACATTAAGAAAGTTTGTAAAAAGTATCTTTAATGTAACTATACCTCTTCCCAGATCTTTGGTCCAATCTGTGGCCACAGTATATTTTCTTTCACAATATTTATTTATAGATTATTCAGTCATTGTAAAGTCTTTCCTCACCCCAATTTACGTTCTGACATTTTTCAGTGATTTGATTTTTCGCAGCAACGCAGACCTTTTCTGGCCTCTGCAGGAGTGAATAGTATTGCTTGAATTGAACTTTGAGGTACCGCATGTACTCGCATATAAACTGAATATTTCAGCACAGAAAATGTGCTTCTAAAATCCCCCCTCCGCTTATTTACTAGTCTGCTGTGTCCCCATCCTAGCAGCATGGTCAGTGTGGTGAAAGACTGACCTGACCAGCACTCGCTGTCTTATAGGATGCCATCTAGTGGCGTGTTGAGACACAGCGAGTACTAGAGGCAAGACGGAATCCCTGATTATTGCATCGGTGCTGACACTGCTGCAGGCTCTGTCACTTCACTCATAAGGTGGCCACACACCATACAATTAGATCAGATTTTACACCAATTCGATAAATACAATTGGTTGTCCCAAAAAATCAAAAGCTTTTGATTTTGACAGATTGGACATGTTGGGAAATTCGGTCCAATTTTAACAAGGTGTATGGTGTGGGATGGATTGTGAAATTGTATTCAACCATTGACTATTCAGTACATACCAAACTTTATTTATTCGCTTTTTTCTCTTGATTTTTCAAACCAACCCATTTTTTAGGAGTTTACGATTTTTTTATTCTGAAAGGCATCAATCTCAAAAATACGTTTGTGGTACCTCGAAGATTCTGATCAAAACTTCTAATCAATCGGAAAATTGGATCGGAATGCTAAAATTGAATCAAAATTAAAAAACATTTTATAGTGTGTGGCCACCTTTAGTCCTTGACACGTCACTGCCAGCACTGGATGCCCCGCCCCTAATACTGGACTCCCTGCTCTGCACCTCATTCTCCTGCAGACACTCTGTCGTGTAGGATCCAGGATTCCTTCCAATCACACCAGACTCCCTTGTAGAGGACTGTGTAGCCCTTTGGTTGATAAGTTAGCAATAAGTATAACATCCTAACTACAGGAAGTGTCCAATAAATAAAATACTTAAAATGTTAAAAAGCCTGGGTTATTTATCTCCAAAGGGAATAAAATTACTCTTAAACACTGTAGGTAAAGAAATAAACCCATTTTTTTCTTTAAACTCAATTTATCTAACTGTGTTTTAACAAGTTACAAAAATAAAAGTTTCAGTACAATGAAAAAAGCTATGCAAAGTTAGTGGTTGCTTATGAAGCATATTACAAAATGATATAATTTAATTGATAGTAGAATTATCATGAATCTTAAAGTCAAGAGATCTACTCGTGGGTTTAGGGTGTCTAAAGGCTCCAGTCAGTAATTCCCAGACCTTACAGAATTTTACAGCATCAAAAGTTAACAAATACCTTCTGTTTTCTCAAGCAGTGAGGAAGAGAATGATTAATCGATTTAAGGGTTATCACCTTCCTAGAAAGAAAGGGTGATTTAAAGCGGACCCAAACCAAACATTTTTTTTAATTCAAAATATTTAGTTGCACCACTCTGACGCATACAAAGATAACTAAACGCTCCTTCAAGCCTTTGAGCATTTCAGTGCATGCTTTTCACCCTCCTCTTTGCATAACTAGGGTTATACAGGTGGCAGCCATTAGCATTTCCTCCATTGCCAGACACTACCTACTCCAGCATTTTGCCGGAAAAATCCCGGCAATATGAAAGGAAGGGAGGGGTTTCTCCAATAAATGTAAAATATTTTATATCTGTCATCATGCAGCTGAAAAAAGGCTGCTATTTATTATTGTAATTTAGAAAATACATTTTATTTCTGAAATCTTGGATTTTTAATTTGGGTCCACTTTAAGCATTAGGCCTGGGACCCACTAGCAGCGTTTTCTAAGCGCCGCTGATTTGTAAAGCTCTTGCTAATGTAATGCTATGGGGGATTTTTTTTTAAATCCTGTCCCTCGAATGGGATCACACCCATAGCATTACATTAGCAAGAGCTTTTCAAATCACAAAGCGCTCAGAAAAGCTCTGCTAGTGAGTTCCAGGTGGCCGAACACCATAGAAGTAAATGATCCAATTTTACACCAATACCGAATATCCCATTCTTATTTGATAGAAAAAGATTTTTCTGATCAATTTTTGTCAAGATTGTATGGTGTGTGGTAGATTGTCAGTTACTTGATGTACAGACCCAAGCAATTTCTGAGTTTTCAATCTTTTTTTTTCATAATTGGGGAAAAATTGAACACAAATATGTGGTACATTGGTCAGATTTGTGAAATGTTACAATCAGTTAGAAAAATTGATTGCATGCAATTCTTGAATTGAAAAGATATTTTAAAAAAATTGTATGGTGTGTGACCACCTGTAGATATGATTGGATAAGATGTGTGCAGCCAGGCTGCCCACACTGCTGTATGGATTGGTGAGCAGGCAATTCAACAACTCCCACATGACAAACTGCCATTTACTTTTTTTTTTTTTTAAACCCAATTTTGCAGAGGAAGACACAGATACTTGCTTGTTATACTTTCACTTATCCTAAAAAATGGTATGGGTTAATACATTTTATTCAGGTTTTCCTTGCTACTGATGTTCCTCATGTCTTTTCTTTAGGCAGGGTACACACTTGGTTGAATTGCGAGCATTTTGCCACAGTGGCTACCGGTGTAATGGGGCACTCGAGAAATTGGGGGGGGTATGCGATGATCCGAGTTGCAATTTTGGAGTTTTCAACACAGGTAAGGCCCCGTTCACACTTGCGTTCTGGGATGCAAACGGTGCGGATCGGATCTGGACCGGATCGGAACCTTACGGTTCCGATCCGGATCCGGTCCGTTTGCATCAGGCATGAATCAGGCTGCCATCCGGATCCGTGTGGTAAAAAGAGCGAAAAAAACGATTAAAATTGTTGGGGTGTGGGAGGTCAGCAGAAGGTGCACCTGTACAATCAGGTCCTCCGCTGTTTAGGGCCTCACCTCCACGTCCAACATACTGCCAACAGCTCCAGAACAAAGTCACTGCTGCTTCACTCCAGGAATGCTGGGCCCATGTGTCCCCATCTGAAATGGCCACTAGAATACGCATAGGAAATGGGGAAGAACGTCCGGTTTTGATAGCCAGTGTGTTCTGTGCTTTCCGTTTCCCATTGGTTTCTATTTCCGGATGGTGCAGTCAGGCTCCGGTCCGGGTGCGTGGGCCGGATGAACCGGACTCGAAAAATAGCGCATGTTGGAAAAGTGTCCGGAGTCCGGATCCGTTCCGGCTTTGTTTTGTACGGAACGTACACATGTGAACGTCCGCATAGACTTTGCATTGCTATGCGGAACGTACATTCCGTTTGTACAGTATACGGTTCGGATCCGGACAGCGAACGCTAATGTGAACCAGGCCTTAAAGATCAGCTTTCTTTCTTTTTTATTTATTTATTTTTTGCACTGCAGACATTTCCAATTCTTTTGTTTGTTTGTTTTTTTGTTGCAAAATTAAGAAAAACATGATAGCAGCATGACAAAATCCAGCTGCGATATTGCACAGACGAGTGTACGCTCTGCCTTAGTTGCACTACTCTTCCCCTGTTATAGTTACACGCTTGCCCAAAGTTTATTTCTGTGCAGTAGACCAGATTGGACTAATGCTTTGTGTTAAAGTGGACCTGAACTCAGGACTTCCTCTCTGCTCTGAAATATACACAACAGCATAATAACCTTTAAAGAAAAATCTTTCATTGTTACGGCTGATACAAATCCTGCAGTACATTTGTACTGTTTCTACGTGAGGTAAATGTGCTGTGTGAGGTAAATATTTGTAGGTAAAATACCTCATGAGGTATTTTCCTCTTTTTTTTTTTTCTTTAGCAATTCTGAAAGATTTTTCTCCATTTCCGAACCTGAGGTAAAATATGAGGTAAATGCATAAAGTGAAGTAAAACATGAGGCATTTCAGCGGTAAGCATGCAGTAAATAAATAATTGTAGTCTTTAATGGTCTTCCATAAGTTAGGATAGTCTTTGGAAGATTTTTTTTCTTTTTTTGAGGGGGGAGGGAAGGTGTATTTGATTATGAAGCAACCTATGAAAAGTATATTTATAGGCATCCCTTGAAAAAAATCTAGTAAACATTTGGAGTTTTATTTCTACTATTCTTTTATATTACACAGCCTGAATGGGAATGGCACTAAAACCGCAATAGGAACTCCACTAAAAACTGCAAAATGCATTCAAATTGACTTTACCTCCAGGTACAGGCAGGTCTTAAACTGATCGGTAAATTATGTGCTAACATGCTCCCTAGTTTCCATGAGAATAGCTATTTTTGGTAAATTACCTCATGTATTACCTCATATTTTACCTCATGAGGTGAAACATGACTAAAATTGCTAAATGTCATCAGGGCTGTGAAGTCGGTCCTAAAATCCACTGACTCCGACTCCTCAGTTTAGGATTCCACCGACTCAGACTCCTCGACTCCGACTCCTCTAATTTGCATATTACAATTTTGTTGATTAACAGTATGTAACGTGAAATTCGTCTCTTAACTGCCAACGCTTAGGAATTTTACAAGACAACTGAAGTGAGAAGGATATGTAGACTACTATATTTATTCCCTTTAGACTAAAACTAGTCCTTGGTAAGAGTACTTGTAAAAGGTGCAGACCGGAACAAAGAACATCTATCAGGCCCTAGGCAATATAACTGTGGGTACATGTAAGAATGATGTGCAGGTACTCTGCAGTGGAATGAGGGGATTCTTCCTCTATTACACATCTGAACATGGATCAGGTCCTAGGCAATGTGACTGTGGGTACATGTAAGAGTGATGTGCAGGTACTCTGCAGGGGAATGAGGAGATTCTTCCTCTATTACACATTCTTCATGCACAATCTGAACAAGGTTTATGGGTGATAGACAACACCTCTGTGTTCAATGTGCACAACATTCTCAGTGGATTACCTGCAGCTCTATGGGGAGAACATATGTAGAGTATAGTACTACTGTGTAACAAAGTAAACCTGAAACAGATGAACTTAAAGTTTTATACATACCTGGGGCTTCCTCCAGCCCCCTTCAGGCTAATCATTCCCTCGCTGTCCTCCTCCGCCACCTGAATCTTCTGCTATGAGTCCAGGTACTTGAGCCAGTCTGGTGTAGTGCGCATGCACACACTCCGCCGCCGGGAGCGTACTACACCTGCGCAGCACTATTGCGCAATTGCAGAATGCTCCTGGCTGTGGAAGCGGCATGTGGCCAGACTGCTCTGACTGACTGAATTACCTGGACTCATAGCAGAAGATCCAGGTGGTAGAGGAGGACAGCGAGAGACTGATTAGCCTGAAGGGATTTGGAAGAAGCCCCAGGTATGTATAACACTTTTCTTTTCATCCGTCTCAGGTACCCTTTAATTTGTAGTCACCAAACCAAATTTTAACATATCAAATTATATGATTTCATGAGCAAAGAGAGTGCATACATTTGCATAAACCAGCATCAATGCAGAATTATTTCCATCTCATTGACCATCTCTATTAGTGACACGGCTACACATCAGGCTTTATACTTACAGCATAGATGTTATTTCGTATATATGAGATTCCTGTGTACACATCACATATACAGTCACAATCAGATATGTATATCTGACTTTAAAAATACGGGGACTGCTTTATTGAAGCCGCACAAGTAACTAATTTTGATTGGTTTATTTCATTTTTGTGGACTGTGCACAGCTATTACTGTATATATACTGTATATATACATTATTTTTAATGACTATTATCTGAGAAATAGAACATTTTATCATATTTTCTATTTTAATTACAGTTTCATATTCATTAGGAGTCGGTGCATTTTTTCCCGACTCCTACTCCAGGCACCCAAAATTGCTCCGACTCCACAGCCCTGAATGTCATTACCTCATGAGGTAAATTACCTCACATGAAGTAATTTGTTTGATAACCCTACCAGCATTGAGGCCAATATTGTTAACATCCTGTGCTTTCAATTGAGCTTATCTGCAGTGGCAGTCAGGTGACACAGGGGAGAGAGCAAATTACATCTTGTGATTAGACACAGGTGAAGGGGAATTATACTGGCTAATCTCTCTAAATACATACAAGGTGCTTTTCTCTCTGTTTTCCTTATATTTGCAAGAGTTCAGGTCCCCTTACCGTTAAATGGAAAATGATATCTGCCTCTGTTAGCTGAGGCCATGAACCCACAACTATAAACATTCAGCTTAGCATATAGAATAAAAGCTTCATGTCACCGTAGTGCAATCTATACAAAGCGTTACTGTAATTAACAATCTGTGGATGCCGGAGGTCCTTTGTTTTGCTTCGCCGCCTCTTAGTGTTTGTGTGTGTTAATGCGTTATCCGTCAGCTTGTACAGTGAGAACTGTGACGGATCTTTTCTAATTGGATAAACACAGATTGAAACTTTGAGTTGCAAACTGAATGGCGTCCTTAATGCACACGATTCTGTAATGTGGACTTTATCCAATCACCTTTATTTTTTAAATGCGTGAAAACAAGCATTGACACTTTCCTAGCATGGCCGCCTGCTGTGAGCTGAGGTTTGTTTTCTGCAGTCTGTCTCTAATGTAAACCACTTGATAATCTGTATTCTTCAGGTCGCCCCTGGGTCAAGCTGGACTTATCCAGAAATGAAAACAACCAATATTGTTTTTACATTAGTTTGTAAATGGTACAAATGATAGAAGTTGCTTTCCTGTGCTGTCATGGTGGGGGCTTGATGCTCAGGCCTGACAGATGTGGGGGAGTTGGAGGCAGGAGGTCACATTGATCTTAGGACAAGGGCAGGGCCATTTAAAGAGGAACATTAACCAAAGATTGAACTTCATTCCAATCAGTAGCTGATACCCCCTTTCCCATGAGAAATCCTTACCTATTCTTGACTAGATCATTAGGAGGGTGGTCTGTATGGCTGATATTGTGGTAAAACCCCTCCCACAGTGTGATGTCATGACTGTGGCCCTGACATTTTGCTGTCTGTGAGCCTGTAAGAACTCCCCCAGTGGGCGTTTTGAGCAGGGAATCCCTCTCCTCCTTTGCCCTCGACATTATTGACCATTATTGTTGTTAATTTTGGGGGGTTATAGTGTGGTGGTGGGGGAGACACAGAGGCATGTCCTGAGGCAGGGCACATGTGTCCCCCTGCCGTGCAGCCTCGGATTCTCTTTAAAGATTCTGTGGAGTTTTGGGCTAATACCCAGCAGCTGAAAATGCATTTCTGGTTCTCATAGGCAATATGTAATTAATTGCGTGGCGGTAACTACCAACCTGAACTGATCCGTAATAAGCATTGCAAGGGCCACACTGCACTTTGGTGGCACTGCTTTCAGAATGTACCTTGTCAGGAGACAAAGGAGAGGGTAGTAGCTACCATTTACTAGGAGAGCCTGGTACATGCTGAGGCTAAGGGAACAGTGTAATAGCAATACTCACAGCCTGCCAGGCAAAGGTAGTTGCACAATCCTTAGAACAGACAAGCATTCACTTCTGCCCAAGCGTGGTCTCCACGCCGCTCTCCCCCACCGCATGAACTGAGGTGCAAGGCCAGTCCGCTTGAGCACCAGGTCAGACCTCCAGTATAAAGTCCACAAGGTCCAGCACACTCAGATTTCTTCCAAACTTCACAGAAATCTTTATTGAAAAATCTTCAGAATCACAAACACTAAAACCCGTGAGCCGTCCCAGGGACAATCCAGCAATACGATAACCGCCAAATATGGTCAATGTCCATCAGTAGCTTAGTCCCCAGATAGATGAGGTATTTATAGCAGTCAGGTAGACCCAAGTCACGATTGTATAAGAAGTACAATCATCACGGCGACATAGTTGCATAGTTATTTGGGTTGAAAAAAGACATACAGTACGTCCAAATTGATGTTCAGGTTCCAGTAAATGACGGCTTTTCCAGGCTGATGGTAAACTCTAATAGCACATCTTAGTGAGCACGGAATCTGTTCTCTCTTATGGTGGCCATACATGGTACCATTTTTTCACCCAATCTTACCATTTCTATGTAGTATAAGGGTAAATTAAGTGAGTATACTGAAATGATAATTTAGGCAGTTCCCTTATATTACATAGAAATGGTAACATTGGATGAAAACATTGTACCATGTATGGCCACCATTAGCTTTCCAGCGACTTCCAGCAGGATGCAACACTTTCATCTGACAGCTAGGAACATCATGGAATGGCTGTATTTGTACGCACCCAAACCAAGACAAACAAGCCAATATGATGTTTGCAGTGTACAGAGATGAAATGAGGCTCTCTCTTATTTGCCTAGCTACATATATTACATGGTAGTTGTTTATGCAAAGCACAATGTATTATTTTTGTTTATGGAGAGAGGGTAAGTGGGCAGCAGGAGGCCTCAATAGCAAACTCCATGGAACAGAATTGCTACTGACCTTCCTTAGAGCAGCGTTGGTTGAACAGGATGGGAGTGTGCCTTTACCGTACATCACACTGCTACCCAATCTGATGGCAAGTTATTGATTCAGTCTTTGGTACCGGTCTAAATAACTTGCAAGGAGAAGAGGTGACATGCCTTCTCTGTGTCTTCTTTTTCGTATCTGACTCTGTTGTCACTATGGTGAGGATCTTGCTGTGCCCTCTAGTAAGAGAACTGCTAGGCCTCCTCCTTTTGATTCTTGACTTAAAGGGGACCTTAAGGGAGAGGGATATGGAGGCTGACAAATTTATTTCCTTTTAAACCATGCTAGTTGCCTGGCAGTCCTGCTGATCCTCTGTCTCTTGCTTTTAGCCATAGACCCTGAACATGCATGCAGATCAGATGCTTTGGCTGAAGTCTGACAGCTGCATGCTCGTTTCAGGTGTGTGATTCAGACACTACTGTAGCCAAATAGATCAGCAGGACTGCCAGGTCCAATCAGGATTGGCTTTTTCTGGGGCTTTATGATCTCCCTGTTCCTCCTCCTCACCTGTTCAGAAGACAATACACATACTTTGGCCAATAGTGCATGTCTGTCAGAGGCTGCAGGGCAATCACCCATCAGAAATGATCCAGTGTGGTTACTGTGGCATAAGCGAATGTCTGCAAGATCCTTACATGCTTGAATCCGAACAGCAGTTCTACCTTCCCTTTTGTTTTTTTTTCTGTTATCTATCCTGACAAGTCTGGCAGATGTGTGGATTTAGATAATAGTTAAAATCTTTTCATGTCTAGGTACAATTTAACCACTTCCCAACTGAGGGGTTTTACCCCCTGACCACCAGAGCAATTTTCACCTTTCAGCGCTCCTTCCATTCATTCGTCTATAATTTTATCATTACTTATCGCAATGAAATGAACTATATCTTGTTTTTTTCGCCACCAATTAGGCTTTCTTTAGGTGGGACATTATGCCAAGAATAATTTTATTCTAAATGTGTTTTAATGGGAAAATAGGAAAAAATGTGGGAAAAAATTTATTATTTTTCAGTTTTCGGCCTTTATAGTTTTTAAATAATGCATGCTACTGTAATTAAAACCCATTAAATGTATATGCCTATTTATCCCGGTTATAAAACCGTTTAAATTATGTCCCTATCACAATGTTTGGCGCCAATATTTTAGTTGGAAATAAAGGTGCATTTTTTTCAGTTTTGCGTCCATCCCTAATTACAAGCCCATAGTTTATAAAGTAACAGTGTTATACCCTCTTGACATAAATATTTAAAAAGTTCAGTCCCTAAGGTAACTATTTATGTATTTTTTTTAAATTGTACATTTTTTTTTTTTTTAATTACAAAAAAAAAAAAATTGGGGAGTGTGGGAGGTAAGGAGTTAATTTTTTGTGTAAAACAAGTTTATTTGTGTGTAAAAAAAAAAATGGTTAGGGTGTAGTTTTACTATTTGGCCACAAGATGGCAACATTACAAATTAGTTTCAGGCGACCTGCAAGCGTCCTTCCGGACGCTTGCAGGAAGTAGAAAGAGGCTGGGACTTTGTTATTTTTCACAATGATCGCGCTGCTCAGACGAGCGGCAGCAGATCATTGCGGGGCTGAGATCAACGAACGGGAATGGATTTTCCCGTTCGTTGATCTCTGGGCGAGCGGGCGGCGGCGTGTTTACTAGCGGCGGGCGGCGTGTTTACAAGCGGGAGCGCGGACAGCGGCGGGAGTGCGCAGAGTACGGATTTCTCCGTCCCTGGGGGTGAAAGGATGGAAAAAGGGGCGGAGAAATCCGTACGCGCGGGGGTAAAGTGGTTAAACCCCGTCTACACGAAGCGATCCGGCGGCTAATCGAGCCTCTTCCGCATCCCTGCACGTACCTGCCCGCGCGTGCGTCGGATTCGATCCCCCGCTCGTCCCCGCCAGCGCCGCTTATCTTCCGCTCTATTCCCTGCCATTGTCCCCTCGTGGGGAACGAGCAGTGAATCGGCGGTGGCGAAATCCAACCTGACGGATCTAATCAATCGAGCCGATAAGTTACATCGCCTCGTGTAGATGAGGCTTTAGGGCTTTCTTTTGTTTATTCTCGGTGATTACTATTTTTAGCTCTGAAGCTAGTTACCTTTTAGCAGGGGGTAAAGTTGACTGGAAATAAAGTCAACACACTGATTTTAATTATTTTAAGTTAAAAATGTGAAGAGTCTGGTGTAATCCCACCCAAGAAACAAGTACATCCACTGTATGTCCTAGATCACAGGCGTCTTCCTCAAGGGCCATGTCCATGCCAGTGTTTAGGGTGGACTATCCAGCCACAGGAAAAAATAAAAGCTTGGTGTGAGCCAACAGAGAGGGCTGGTGCACACCGAGCAGGTTTTTCAGTGTTTTTGCAGCCGCTTGCGCCTGCGGATATGCTTGGTCAATGTATCTCAATGGGGTGGTTCACACCAGAGCGGGAGGCGTTTTGCTGAAACGCATACTCCCGGGGTGAGGCATTTTTTGGATTGCGGAGGCGTTTCTGCCTCCAATGTAAAGTATAGGAAAAACGCAAACCGCTCTGAAAAACGGCAGTTCAGAGCAGTTTTGCAGGCGTTTTTATTACAGAAGCTGTTCAATATATGAAATCTACTACACCAAAAACGCTACCAAAACCGCAAAATGCTAGCTGAAACGCTACAGAAAAATAAAAAGCGTTTCAAAATCTGCTAGCATTTTGCGGATCTGCTAGCAGGTTTTGGTGTGCACCAGGCCATAGCAATGATTCCTGTTAGTTATCCTGAAAGTCTATTTTACATTTTTACTTTATACATTTCAGTACTTTGTATTAAATGGGCACTATGGCGAAAATATGTAAAATTTAAATTATGTGCACACATATACAAATAAGAAGTACATTTTTCCAGAGTAAAATGAGCCATAAATGACTTTTCTCCTATGTTGCTGTCACTTACAGTAGGTAGTAGAAATCTGACAGAAGTGACAGGTTTTGACTAGTCCATCTCTTCATGGGGGATTCTCAGCAAGGCTTTTATTCTTTGTAGAGATATTCTCTAACAAATGCTGCTCGCAAAACCAAGGCTCCACTGTACTTCATTCTCTATTTTACACCAGTCGCATTGAAAACCAAAACAAAAAATGAGGGTCTAACAGCTCAAGACATCAATATATAGTAACAAATATCACTTTAATATAATAGTCATAAATAGTCAAATGTGACGCAGCACAGTAAAATTGTCCTTGAATCACGCTAAGTGACAAATGGCACAGCCTAACGCACGTTTCACAACTTTTTCATAGTCTCTTCTTCAGAGGCAAACATCTCAACATATTTCACAGATCGTGATAAGGAGGAATGAAAACACCTAGAACATCAAGAGATAAGAGTATATAATCAGCACAGAAATATTCCCCTGCCATTAATGGTACAGTAAATTGCATTACTCCAATAATTTGTAGCAACTTACAGATCATGGCGTTTCACAATGCAACCATTTTCAAGATGTTAGTAGCGTTCCTATCGTCCAATCGGGGAAACTTCTTCATAGGCAGTAAGAAGCTGGAGGAGGCCAAATGATATGTAATTAGAAACCTGTACATACATATATTCGTATATCCAACCACATGTAGGAACAGTTATTCTCTATTTTCATTACAAACCTGTTTTATCGCATGTATAAGTGACCCTGCTAATTTCTTATACTTCACTTTATTTGGAGTTTATGCGGTATGTTTTTGTGTCACATCCGCCTCTCATACTGCTGCTGTTACATTGATATCTCAATCTTGCCAATTCTGTCCTCTGTATGAAGGATTGCAGCCTAATTATCCTCAGATGACCCCTGAATACACTACTCCATATTATAATCATGAGGGAGACAGAAAAATGACTATCTTCAGCATAGGAAGATTCATGTAAGCGCTTGCCATCTTTTTTTTTATTATTTTCTTTCTGTGAGGAAAGCCTTGGGAAATGGCATGAGAAAGCTACATGGCAGAATCCTGTCCCTGCTTGTCTTTTGGTGCCAGTGGAGTGGAAAGGTTGCCACGTCTCACCCTTCTTCTGATATGTTATCTGGATCCAGCCAGAGGGCAATGAGTCACAGATTTGCATACTTGATGGTTAGTGGGAGTCGCTGATGGAGAAAGTGGTTGTCTCCCCAGACAGAAGCGCAGTGACAAATTATTAATGCACCATATCCTCTGAGCCGCTCGGGACTTTGTAGACCTTTGTATTTGGCAAGCATGCAGCTCAGATAATGACCAAAGAGGGTGGTCCCCACAGGTCAGGACAAAGGTCATAGCAAGGGCGGCGGGAAATCGCACACTGTGCTCTTTTCTCTGCTTGGTTTGAGCTTTGTGGTTAACTAATAACCACAGGGACACAAGTCTTTAATTTGGTAAACTGTGTAGAACTCTGGAAAAGAGGGAACGTATGCTTGATTCATGGTGGCCAGAATTTAGAAGTGGAAGTGCATTAGTCCTGGTGCAGAATTCTCTACATAACAGGTATATGTCAGGCAGCATAGCTAAAGCTAAGCCAGGAACCAGAAGGTACCTTGAACAATCCAGAGAGCACGTGCTTCTACCCTCAGCACTACATAGATGGCAACTGCCATTTTTTTACCTATGGTAAAGTGCACTTAATAACAATGATAACATTTGTATAGCACTTTTCTCTTGAAGTGCTTGATATCTGTAGCCACTAAGGGTTCACTCAGTAAGCCACCCTGCAGTGTTGTGTTCAGCATAGGAAGATTCATGTAAGCGCTTGCTATCGGTATGGCTGATATTGTGGTGAAAACCCCTCCCACAGTGTGATGTCATGGCCATGGTCCTGAGAGTTTGCTGTCTGTGAACCTCATTGCATTGTGGGAAACAACGGCTCTTTCCACCCTCTTTGCATAGAATCTCCGTAAACGAACATTCTATACAGATCACCTGGCAAAACTAGAGATGTCACCACCAGTGATACATTTCAGAATGTAAATTAAGAGAGGAATGTGTTTACAATGGGAAACTGCTGACTAAATTATATTATAATCTATAAATTAATATTGAAAAAAAAGAAAAAACGATTTTAAGTTCATATTCATTCAGTTCATATATTTGCTACAGTTCATTTTTAAGAACTGAACAACTTTACAACTTTGGTTTGGAAGCCATCAAGGCTTGGCGGCAGCATTGGCTGTTCCTTGTTAGTATCTTTGCATCCAATGTATGCTAGATGCAGAAGCTACCAGTAGTTAGAGGAGGGCAGAGGCCAAGTTCATGTAACCTCATAACCTAGGAAGAAGAATGCATGCAGAGAAAGGAAACAGCAGATTTACGACGAGCTATTTTCTCTCTAGCAGATCGCTTGTATTTGACTGATTTAGATTACCTGGAACTTCCATCGTGTCTGGAATTGATGAAGTACATGCACAGCACATGAGTTTAAAGTTTAGTATTTTTCCTGAAGAAAAACTACAGTGGGTAAACCTGTTGGCATTTTATTGTAAAGTGGAGCAGAAACTGGACAGCATAGTGAGCATTGTTTGGTTGAATGATGGCTATGAGTAAATAAGTTGCACGTGAAAATGTAACTGCAGCTACACAGAACGTTCCCAGAATACCACTGCTGCTCTTCTGTTATTAACTACTCTTTCCCAATCCCTCATCTCCCTTGTGTACTTTACTGAACAACCCCCCCCCCCCCCCCCCCCCCGCGCCAGTGCTGGATGGTTACCATCATGTGTAAAGCAAGGGGCTGCTAGTCTTCTTCGTGGTCGAAGCAGCTGACCACATAAACCACACTGATGACAGGACCAAGTATGTAAAGGCCCTTACCCACCATTTTTTGAGCAAAGAATGGTCGTTTCCCTGATCTCTTGAAATGGGTTACAGGCGCATGATCACTCGAATGTCGCTTAGCCTCGTACGGCGATAACGACCAATGGATCGGGAAACCCGCGGGTTTCCTCTGGGCACTCCGGTTTCCTCCCACATCCCAAAAACATACAGATAAGTTAATTGGCTTCCCTCTAAATTGGCCCTAGATTACAATACATACATAGACATACGACTATGGTAGGGATTAGATTGTGAGCTCCTCTGAGGGACAGTTAGTGACAAGACTATATTCTCTGTACAGCGCTGCGGAAGATGTCGGTGCTATATAAATACTAAATAATAATACTAATAATAAGATCCCAGACGACTCTTGGGTGTAAAGTACCATGATCGCTTGAAGTCTCGTCATGTAATGTCACATGATGTCACGCATTCTTGCTGGCCGGAAGATGGATTGCGAAGTGCTTGACATCAGGGGGAGGCCGCTAGAGTCATCTTCCTGCATTGTGAGGTAAATAAAAAAAAAATGTACCAAGAGGGACCGCATCTCCAAATAGTGCTTTACACATAAAGATAAGAGGCAGCCAGTGCAATTGCTGAGCAGGGCATAGAGCCTGATTGTCCACTTCCTGCTGTGCTGGGGATTACGGGACATTAAGTGCTCATTCATGCACATGTCTTGGCATTTGTTTTCTTGTCAGCAGCCATTGCTTTACTGACGGGAAAGCAAGTTCTGTACTACTCTTATGGGAACTTCCAGGACAGTTCACTTGAACATGTTAGTGCATTTATTTAGTACCCTTTCAACCCAGCAGCATCACCCTGCTACATCATCTCATCTATAAATGTAGGTGGGGTTGGCGAAATTACATGAGTTAAGCGTTGCAGCTTGAAGACTGATTTCTGCTGGTAGCATCTCTTCAATCAATACAGAGAAGATGCTGACTTCAATCTACCTGACAAGATTCTTCAAACAAGCTGGCATGAGACTTCTAGCAAAATTGCAATCCATATAAGAGGTGGTGGATTAAGGACCCTGCAGACACCTATCAGTTCACAGAAGAATTACATTTTAACACATTATGTGTGATTTATTCATAGTGATTTTTATCAATAAGTTAGATGGGCAAGAGGTCTTTCGAAAGACCCATCCTATCCTATTTACCTGAGAAGAGTTGGCTTTTATGTCATACCCTTGTTAAGAGTGCAACCCTGTATATTGCCTCCATCTCTTGGTTGTCACACGTGGAGGTAGCAAAGAGCCGCTTCTCAGGAACTGTGTGACAGGGTGGTTTGGAAAGGGTGATGGGAGAGCATTTACTGCCAGCTCCCCTCAATCTGAAGTGCCGTCCTATCGGCTCTTATGCCCGCAGTGTCCACTGCCATTTCAGAGTGGGTGCATGTCATTTAGATACCAAATGCAACGGAAGCCACTGTCCAGAGAAGTTGTACCAGTCTGAACTTTATTTTTGATTTTTATCTCTGCACTGCACCTCATGGAAGTTCCCATAGGATAGCATGGAGGCATTCTGCATGCCAGGTGGTCTGCTGTGGTGAGTTGCAGGGCAGAAGACACATCTCTGAATGTCAGTGGTGCAGGAAACGTGACTGGTGTTGGGTCCTGGCCAAGTACTTGAAAAGTGATTTATAGAGCAAGGAGCTTCTGCACAGACAAAACCAAACGCTGCCAGCCAGTGCTGACACAGGTCCAAGAAAATGGTTTGTCTGAAGTGGGGCTTTATCAAGGTAAACCCCAGATGATAGCAGGAGGGGAAGAAACCACTGGACTGCTGGAAGAGTTCTTTTATGGTATTTTGACTGAGTGTTGCCAGCTTATTTCAGGGGGTTGGTAACCAACAAAGGTTGACCGGCTAGCACTCTTTGCAGCATTAGAGTTCCATTCTCTAATCTTGACCACAACATTATCTTCCTAGCTTTGTGTTCTCCTTGTGTTTGCGTGGGATTCCTCCTGATGCTCTGCTTTCCTCCTACGTCCCAAAACATTCTAATAGGGTAATTGGCTTAACCCCAAGTTAGCGCTAGACTATAGAAGGGACATTTGGCTTTTCTAAGGATATTATGGTGTGAGCTCCTATGAGGGACAATTAGTGACATTAATTGCCCCATGTGCTTCATGAAATGCTAAAGAAAATGTCAGCACTATAGAAGTAATAAGAATATTGACTAACACTCATCTCATGTATCATTGTGTGAGTTTATAGCCAACCAGTAAGTTTTGGTGTGTATGTGAAGAGCCAGGTATGTAGTATATATTCACAGGACCGTGTGTCCCCCATCCTCCCCCCTCCCGGTAACACTTGCACTGCATGTATGATGTTGTGCTATTCTATTCTGTGTCTAAGCTGATCCAGATGTTCACACCACAGCTCATTTAAGCAGGACCTCAGTTTACACAAACCAAGTGAAATGTGTGCTTTGCGTAGAGTGTAGTGACCCAGTCAGCGTCTGGAATTAATCTGCTGCAGTCAGATGAGGACTATCAGTTCTGCAGAACATCAGCGGAACAGGCCAGAGGCGCTGACCCAATTGCTCAGTGGATAGTGCAGCCTTCGTCATTAGGAAGCCCCTTATCTGGGAACATCCCTGCTATTGCCACAAGTTCAGATCATCCGGATCACTGTGCGCCCTCATTAACTCCTTGTTTATTCAGTAAACAACCGTGTCATTGATCTGTCTAGTGTAGAATCGATTTAATAGTAAACCAGACCTTTGTTTCTTTCATCAGAAAGAGGAAGCTAGGATGTCTCTGTTAACCTGGAATGTAGATTCACTTCAGGGAGATTTTATGTTTTGAGATTAGCAGAGTGTAGACCTGTTCTTTTCTTACTGAGAATAGAAATACAATCTTCTCTGTGTCAGATGCAAAGTTTTTTTTACCAAACTTTACAGAGAAAAAGCTCTAGTGAAACTGTGAGTATTAAGGATTCACAGGGGTTTCTGCCAGCGGCTCGTTTACCCAATGCTTGATGCTTTTCTGCTACCAAGCACAAGAGCGATTTGGCATTGGGTTCCCATTGTTCTGTTGCCACGCCTCGTTTTATGCCCATTGGGGGCATGGACACAACCGTCGCGGGACACTACGTGCCACGTCCAAAAAATGTTGATAGACCGTGACAGGAAACGTCTGTCTAAACCAAGCCTTAAGTAAAGTGGTCTTTCTGCTATAATCACACGATCAATCTCAAGGTTGTAAAAGACAGGTAACATCCAGCACTAGTATCCTATATCATAATAGCCCCGTCGCTGCGGCCTCCTGTGTCCATGCGTTGTGCTTGGCACGCATGCTCAGCACACATACGGACTGCAGACAGCAAGGAGGAGGAGCGGTGGGCGTGTGCATTCGTGCACGCGGTTTGTGGCTAAGCGCGCACGCGGTAGGGCATGCATTGTGGAGGAGGGGGCGCGGCCAAGGCCTAGCGGGCCTTTTAACTAGTATATAAATAAAAAACATTCTTTAGTAAACCTAGTCCAATCAGTTTTCAATTATAGCATTGATCGTAAATTCTTTAGTATTATAGATTCTCATTCGATTTGATGGTTATATTGAATCTAACATCTAATCTGAAACCTGTAGTAGTGTGTGAGTCCTGTTACACAAGCTTACATTTTGACATTCTGCAGACTGAGAAAGTTGTTGTCCTAATTACACAAGCCAAGGATGTGAGGGTCACTACTTGTCCTCTTTTGCAGTTTTTTACCTTGTAAAGTCTTTTTTGTTCTCTTATAGATCACCAGATATGAGTGGCATGTTATTTCAGTAGACATATTGAGGTGATGTGAAGTACAATCCATCAATAATTTTGACAAACCGATGTTTAATAATCAAGGCCGATATAAGAAATGCATTGCATTTCAGAAACTGAGTTTGACTCTCTTGTCATCATTATGCAGTATCACCATGCCTAAGTCTAAAGCTCTGTAAAGCTTTCAGAAAGAAAGCCAAGAGCCTAGTTTCTTTTAACAACAATCTGGCACAGATTTATTAAGGTTGGAGAGTGAAGTTAATGGTTTGAGTGCCTGAATTATTGAGCTATTTTTCAGTTAAGCAGCCTTGTTGGTTGTGTTATCAGTTGGACTGCACAATCCACAGGAGGTAGACTGGGCACCTGCCACTGAAGGAAAAAAGGGAAGGTGGGAATTAGTTAGGATTAGGACGGATATTGCTGGAGCAGGTTACCTTTATTAAGTAATCAGTTTTAAAATTGCAATACTCTTTTGGGGAAACAAGTGGGGTGTGGCCTAGTGTTGGTCATAGAGAAGGTCCAGAAACCTAGTATTTTGCCAAAATATTCGCTAGGTAACACTTTTACTAACTTGAAATTAGATTAGTTCTCTTGTAAGCATTTAAAACGTTCACGTATGATACTGAACGAGATCCGAAGCCTTCCTGGTGCAGCTCTGATCCAATTTGGTATCATGCTTGGCTCTATGATGCCAGCCGCTAATCCAGAAGTAAGTTCCGCCGCGGCCGGGCGCTTCTGTGACAGCCAGATTATCTTGACCAGCCCTGCTGAATACTGCCCAGGAGTGGGGGGTCCATCACAAAAATCAACACTACTGCACCCTTTGAACTAGAACACCTTGGCCTGCACTGCCAGATATCAGCAATGAGGATCCTCAGCAGCGTCAGCCATCACTGTAGGTTTCTATGAAGAACTGGGTCATCACTGCTGAGCCTTACCGCTGATAGATGATTGCCAAGTGCGACTGGTGGCATCGTAGTATGGCAGCCTTGGCTCTTGGCTTTCGGACATTGGCCTCGATTCATCATTCTCTTTGAGATAACTTTTTCCAGTTTGTTAAATTACCGAATTCGAAGTTTAGCGATTTCTAGTTGTATTCATCAAGGTTTTTCCTCATTCGGTGTGAATTCGATAACAATTCGGTAACCATTCGGTAACGTGTCGATATTTCCATTTTACAGTGGTACTTTAACACAAGGCCATAAGATTCCCATGGAATTGTGGGTAAAAGGCAGTCCTTTGAGCACTATGTAGCAACATTCTGAATAGGGCTTTACACCTGGACCTGGATTCTGAAAGTGGTTGGGACAATCCCACAATTTGATAGGAGCCTTTTCTAAAAAATTATAGTGCAGCTAGCAAATGAGTTAACCCTGGCACTGCCTGTGTTCTCTTACAAGATGATTCAAGAGAAATGCAGATGTCCTGTTATAGCAAATAAATCTATTCTCTTACAAATTTATATGGTTGCAGACCTTATTCTTGCCCTTCTGCGCCTTTGAATCACTCTCAGCTGATACATAACCACTTCAAATGGCTCCATCTTCTCTGTCAGCAATGATCTGACAGGAATAACGACAGAGCAGTGAAGGAGATAACTAATCCGAAATGTAACGCTAAACCACGCCCACTTTCTTTTTCCTGAATTGCACTTTATTCCGTTTTAGCGAATCGTTACCGAATCGTTACCGAATGTTTGCTAACAGCTGTAGATAACTTTGATGAATCCTGAAATGAAGTTAACAAATTCGATACTTTACCAAACTGTTGTTAACAAATTTGCTAAGTGTTGATGAATCGAGGCCATTATCCCCACCACCCTTCCAGACCCTGTATGAGCCAAGGCCAATTCCGGGTACAACCCCCCTTTTGTACTTGGCAAAATAAATTATTCTGGTTCTGATGCTTGAACAATACACATAGCATTACTTAAAGCAACTGTTAAATATTTTTACTCCTGTCTCTCTCCTCGTTTTATAGTATTGTGCATTTATATTAGATTATGGTGAGGATTGATAAATAAAGTTAGTGAAATAGCAGGCATGCAAATAAAAAATCGAGTTGTCTTTGCAAGCATGAGTACGCTGCTGCAGAGTTGCTGTTCTGCTCACCTTTCAGCAGTCCTCTCTAGGGTTTGTCATGAGGATTGCAGACGGTCTCCATCCACTCACAAACCCTTTTTAATAAATTGCAGATTCTTGTAGAAAACAAAAAGGCACAGGGAGACCGGGAGCCCGATCTGGTGTATTATCAAAGGGATACCAGTTTATATGTGTGAAGAAGGAATTATACTCACAAAATTGGGTCGCTTTAGAAGCAACCACTCAGCTGGCATGTGAGGAAGTGCCGTCCTCACTCGGCCTTGCTTCGGGCAACGGGGAAGGTCTCAGCTCCAGAAAAAGGGGTACACATCTGGGGAACTTCCAAAAGTGCACTCCCCTAGGAAGGGGTGGAAATCACTGAGAAGGGGTAGGAGGCACACGTAGACATACACCTATGTTTCTTATGGTAGAAAGCAGTATTCGGTAATGGAATAAGAAACGAAAAGTTCCTACCGTAAAGGAGTCAAGCTCACATGTAAGGTAGCGATAAAAACTTTTCTAATTTTTTATTTTTCGGCACAATTGACAACGCGTTTCATGGCCACAGCCACTTCCTCAGGTCTATAAGTGTGCCTAAAAACGTGTACACACGCCATACTTTAGCAAACGACTGGTCCGTCAGACCCTCCCGCTGGGTGGACGTTCTGCCGGCAGTAGCACGTGTGTACACGCCGTCGGCAGACTGATAGACTGCACACACATCCTACTGTCGGCAGAACGTCCGCCCAGCAGGAGGGTCTGACAGACCCGTTGTTTGCTAAAGTATGGCGTGTGTACGCGCCTTAAGTGGTAGTGTCTATTTCTGAGCGCCGAAAACTTTTTTGTGCCTAAAATAAAAATATGAGAAGTTTTTATCGCTACCTTACGTGTGAGCTTGACTCCTTTACGGTAGGGACATTTAGTTTCTTATTCTATTACCAAATACTGCTTTATACAATAAGAAACATCGGTGTATGTCTACAGGCGCCTCCTACCCCTTCTCACTTTTTCATAAATCACACAGGGTCATTGTGGCTTGCCATGTTCTGCACACTGTAACACTAGTATTTTACACTGAATGAAATAAGTGCATTACTTTGTTAAAATTCAGTTTTCTTCTACATCATCCTATGGCCTATGCTGGAGTACATAGTGAGGCCACCACTGCATTTCCATTTTAAAGAGAAACTCCAACCAAGAATTGAACTTTATCCCAATTAGTAGCTGATACCACCTTTTACATGAGAAATATATTGATTTTCACAAACAGACCATCAGGGGGCGCTGTATGACTGATTTTGTGCTGAAACCCCTCCCACAAGAAGCTCTGAGTACCGCTGTACTTTTGGCAGTTTGTCACAATGTAACAAGGTTCACAGAAAGGAATTAGCTGTTTACAGCTGCCTCTAACAGCCAAAACAGCTAGCAGCAGCTACATAACCTGCCCACAGTAAAATGTCACCATGTAATAAATGTCAGAATGTAAATCGGGGAGAGGAAAGATTTTACAATATGCAAACACTGACTAAATAATTTATACATAATTATTGTAAACATGAAGCACTTTTTTATTACATTATTTTCACTGGAGTTCCTCTTTAAAGAATATTCTTCTTCTTGCTGCTCTTATGATTCTTGGCTAAATCACTGACCTGGATGCATGCAGTGAGGAAGGCACCTGATCTGCATAGTCATTCATGGTCAGGGGTTTGAAGTATTAAAGCTATTCCTAGTAGTTTGGGTCACCCTGAGCTGCTTGGTTACTCTGTTGTACTGGTCCAAGCCCTATCTCATACAGCCTTATCAATCCCTGCCATGTACTGATGAGGATCAAAAGTCAGAAACAGGCTGTCTACATGTGGGTTTGATATGGCTGTGTAACGTTTAAAGCTATAGGCTTGCTATACACCAGCGGTTCTGGATGCTTGCCTGGCTTACCAAGGGTGAAAAGTGATAATTTGCATATTCAGTAGCAGTGCGTTGTGGGTAACCACAAATTCACTTATAGCTGAATTATTGCAGATTTCCTTTTGTTTTAAGAAGGAAAACTACACCAAGCTTTGCTTTTTTTAGTAGGAGGGCTTTTTGGTCCCTTTTATCCCCCTATACATTCCTAGTAGTTTGGGTCACCCTGAGCTGCTTGGTTACTCAGCCATTGAATTAGCAACCGGCAGCAATCAGTTTGGGAAAGGATCTTCGTTTTTCTGGCTGGACAGGTTGCTGAAGCCAGAAGCCATGTAGTTCAGCTGGCAATAGGTTACTCGGCTCTTAGAATTTAGGTGGCAGCTGTCTTTTTCTGACTCATTGGTTATCTAGCTCCTGGGATGTCTCCAGCCTTGGGTTTCAGTAGCGTAGTCGGTGGGTGCAGCAGAGCTCCTACGTTACCGTGCTGTTCACAGTGCAGACGTAGACATGGAAAGTAGATTCTTGATAGCGTGAGACAAGGTTGGGAGCTGTGGACCCTGGCTGGCTCTAGGGAGCTGCCTGGGAGGTTGTGTTATTCTAATTATACCATTTGTTTCCCTTTGTTTTCTTGAATATCAGGCTTGTTTTCGCCTAATGCCTTTGCCTCTAATGTATGTATGTATGTACGGGCAGCACGGTGGCGTAGTGGTTAGCTCTCTCGCCTTGCAGCGCTGGGTCCCTGGTTCGAATCCCAGCCAGGGCACTATCTGCAAAGAGTTTGTATGTTCTCTCCGTGTCTGCGTGGGTTTCCTCCGGGCACTCCGGTTTCCTCCCACATTCCCCCAAAAAAAAACATACGGATAAGTTAATTGGCTCCCCCTAAAAAAAAAAAAAAAAAAAAAAAAAAAAAAAATTGGCCCTAGACTACAGTACTTACACTACATAATATAGACATATGACAATGGTAGGGATTAGATTGTGAGCTCCTTTGAGGGACAGTTAGTGACAAGATATATATACACTGTACAGCGCTACGTAATATGTCGGCGCTATATAAATACTAAATAATAATAATAATAATAATAATAATGTAACTTAGCCACCCATATTTTAAAGGGAACCTAGTGAGTTTTTCTCAGTACATATGTTTGAAATCACTTAAGGTTTATTCCTAAAAATGTTTTTGCTTTTAACAAGAAAAATGACTACTATAATATTGCTATTTAATTTTTTTGGTGCTCTACTTGTTGATAGGCTTGGCAGTGTTTATAAGAAAGGGTACTTGCTTTAAGGAGGAACTTTATAAAAAGATAGTAGGTGGAAAAAATAAATAATACATTGAAAAGTAAGAAGCTATAAACATAGAAGCGAAATCAAGATATGATTAGCATGTAACTTGTTCATGTTTGATCCACTCTGAGCCCTTTGGTCAGCATCTTTACTGCTGGCAGTCAAAAAATGAAAAAAGGACAGCGCCAACTGCCATTATCAATCAACACACACACACACACATGCACAGAGGGAGATGCTGCTTGCCTGGCAATTGGAAACCATTATTTCCAACAATGCAACATAAGCCATTATTTCCAACAATGCAAAGAGGTTCACAGATATGGACCAGTCAGGGACTCCCACACTGTGAAATGGGTTTCACCACAGTATCAGCTAATTCTGGGTTAAAGTTTCTCTTTAAAGAGACACTGAAGCGAAAAATATGATGATTTGTATGTGTAGTACAGCTAAGAAATAAAACGGGCAGATACATAAGTCTAATTGCTTCCAGTACAGGAAGAGTTAAGAAACTCCAGTTGTTATCTCTATGCAAAAAAGCCATTAAGCTCCACGACTTTCAAAGTCGTGGAGAGGGCTGTCTTCTGAAGTTTATTATCTCAACTGTCAGTGAAGAATTTTCTTTTTCTCTGCCAGAGGAGAGGTCATTAGTTCACGAGACTGCTCTGAAACAATCATTTAGAATGCTGAGTGTTGTGTAATCTGCACATATTAGAGAATGATGCAATGTTAGAAAAAACACTATATACCTGAAAATAAAAATATGAGAATATTTTCTTTGCTGCTAATCTTCTAGTAATTATTCGTAGTACACAACCAATTCATTATATCATATATATTTTTCTTCAGTGTCTCTTTAAGGCACTGTCCACACTGATACAGCTAGCCGGAGTGGACAGTGCATTTCCACCATAAACCTCTATGGCATACAAACTGTGGCCCGTTGGCCAAATCTGGCCCTCATTGCCATCTGATCTGGCCCTCAGATGGTTTCCCCACTTTGCATTATGTTTGGCCCACTCTAGACCACCAGAGAAACTATATTGGAGGGTAAGCCCTAGTTCACCAGGGAAGCCATAATAGCCCCCTCCATCCCCTATACAAGGAACTTTTTAGGGGATGGAGGGGGCTATTAAACACCAGGGAACTTTATAAGGGAGAGAGGTTTCCACTAGACATTGCGGTTGACCTGCGAATTGGTCCCAGAGCTCAATTTCGGCCCACTTTGCATTTGAGTTTGACACCCCTTCTCTATGGGAATAGGGCTTTGCGGTTTTTGCCTGTGTCATGTTTTCAGATCTGCTGCAAACAAACACGTGTAAACGGATCCTATTGAAAACCTAGCATGGGTTGACAAGTCCGTTTGCCAATCCTTAAAATGCACACAAAATGTCATTGGCCCTTATTCACTTTTTCTCCTTTGAGTTTTCTCCTAGGTCAGGCATGGGCAAACTTGGCCCTCCAGCTGTTAAGGAACTACAAGTCCCACAATGCATTACAGGAGTCTTACAGCCACAGTCATGACTCATAAAGGCAAATGCATTGTGGGACTTGTAGTTCCTTAACAGCTGGAGGGCCAAGTTTGCCCATGCTTGTCCTAGGTGATATATTCACACCTTGTCATAAAATCTCTTTTGCCAGCAAGCAAGAAAATACTCAAAATTATTTTGGTTTTCAATTTACAAAATGCTGAAAAGTTATTTTAAAAAGTTCAAAAATTATATCTTAGGAGAAAACTCAGGTGAAAAAGTTAATTGCATATGGGCCAGTTTTTTTTTGTTTTGTTTTTTTTTGCCTCCAGTGTGATCCAGGCCTTACTGAACAAGTCATCTGTGTAAACTCTGAATTGGAATTAAATGGCAATTAACGCCTTATTTTTCTTACATGCCTTGCATAACTTTCAAAGCGGAAGAAATGTAGTCGGAAAACTCCCCACATTGCAGCATCCAATCTCGATCAGAATGCAGCAGAAATCGCACCACTGCTCTGCCTGTTTTGTGATACGGCGGAAAAAAAGCTGACAATAGACTGACGTGCTCTGAAATTTCTAGGAAAAACTCTGCTTGTGTACTGTTTGTTTTCCTTGTGTTTCTCCTACTCCCTTTTCTAACCCAACTATGCAGCTCCAGCTTTCAAATATCCCTACCTACTCCTCTACGGTGTCATGTGACTACCCCTCCCGGACTGGACTACCCTAGATCTTCTTCACCACAATGCTGCAGTTGGGCTGTCCTGATTCTCTCCCCATATCTGGTCATAAGGAAACACTGGAAGGAAGGCTTCGCTTCCTGACAGACATGCCACCTCCTACAATCCCACAAGGCTGTACTCTTCCTGCTGCATCATTCTGCCTTAGCCACACACCCCATTAGTCCACAGAATGAACGGGAGGTCCATAGCTGGTAAAGTTATAGCCCTCTTCCAATCAGTAGCAAAGGGAGGATGAGATGTTCCATAGTAAATGCTACTTCTTAAATCACGTGTACCTAGGGCTTTGGAGTCAGAGCAATTTTGGGTACCTGGAGTCGGAGTCTGTGGTTTCATAAACTGAGGAGTCCAGAGTCGGATGATTTTTGATACAAACTCCATAACCCTGGTAAGTATTAGACTAAGGAGTCGGAGCAGTTTTGGGTACTCAAACTTGGTGGTTTCATAAACTGAGGAGTCAGATGATTTTTGCACCGACTCCACAGCCCTGCTTGTACCAGTGATGTTATCTCTTCTTCAACCAGGGCTGTGGAGTTGGAGCACTTTTGCACCGGGAGTCGGTGGTTTTAATAAACTGAGGAGTTGGATGATTTTTGTACAGCCCTGGTAAGAATTAGACCAAGGGGTCAGAGCAATTTTGGGTACCTGGAGTTGGAGGTTTCACAAACTGAGGAGTTGGAGTCGGAGGATTTTTGTACCAACTTCACAGCCCTGTCTTTAACACAAAGTGTCCAATTTTAAACAAAGAATTGGCTACACCATGGCCTGAATAAATGGGAAACTCTAAGGGTTCACCATCATTATCCTGGGTACCTTGAATGTTTAGAGTTCCTGCTGGATCCTCGGCTAGACTGGCTCCTGAGGTTGCTGTCCACATGTGCAATACCTTCCCTGTCAGCTACACATCCATCTTGTAACACTTTCACTAGGAGTCATGTGAAACCAGACACACCGCTGTTGTCCAGATATCTCCGCTAGCCTGACTGACCTTTTCTGCCAGCTGTGATATCACTGCTCTTGGGTCATGAGGGTGATATTCCATGCATTTGTGCCAGTCCTATATTTTATACCATGATGGCCCTAGTCTTCATAGTGGAAAGGTGTTCTATTTTGGTTTTCAAAGAACCTTGTACATAGTGTTTGCAAAAGGTGATGTGTGGACAGGCACAAAGGGTCAGGAGTAAACCTTTGACAAGCAGGGATGAGCAGAGAAAGGTTTGTGATTGAATTACACAAGAGATACTGGGTGGGCTAAATAGAGACAAACAGGAACCTTCTGAAAGTGATTGATGGTGAGTTGGCTAATCCCACTACAAAGTATTGCCCTTGTGACCCTGTGATGTATGGATCCCAGGTAGCTGTTTGGATCCCAGCTTTGAATGCTTGTTTCCCAGTTAAGCCTATTGATATGGGTGCTGTAGAGTTCAGCTACGGAATTTGCAGTGTAAATTCTCGGATTCCCTCTCAGCGATAACAATTGGCTTATCTCCGTAATGTATGGTATTATTTCCGTATGGCATGAATTGTGGGTTGATGGTGATAACCCTTTTGTGTCAATACGATCATTAATTCTCTTTCAATGTGCTTGGCATTCTGTACACTGATTGCCATACTATTACTCCACTCCAGTCCATGTTATTGTTGTAATGAAGCTTATGTGTTGGTCACATTGTGTGTTTTGCTTTTTCGTGTGTTCTCTTTTATACCAGGGGTGTGGAACTCAAATGCAAAGTGGGCTACAATTAAGCTCTGGGAACCAAGTCGCGGGCCGACCTTGATGTCTAGTGGCCACCTCCCTGCCTTATACAGTTCCCTAGTGTCTAATAGCCCCCTTCCATCATCCCCTATACAGTTCCCTAACGTTTAGTGTTTTTTTTTCTCCCTCATCTATACAATTCCTTGATGTTTAGTGGTCCCCCCCCCCCCTTCCCTATACAGTTTCCTGCTTTTTAGTGGCCTCCTCCTTCCCTTATGCAGTTCCCCTGGTGTCTAGTGCCCCTCTTCCCTGTCCTATACAGTTCCCTGGTATGTAGTGCTGTCACCCTCCCCATATGGCTTCCCTGGTGATCTAGGGCTTACCCTCCAGTATTGCTTCTCTGGTGGTCTAGAGAGGGCCAAACATAATGCAAAGTGGGGAATTCACCTAAGAGCCAAATCTAATAACTTTGAGGGACGGATTTGGCCCGTGGGGCGGAGTTTGACATGTATATTTTATACTGCATGTGAGGAAAACAATTCTATGCAATAAATGAAGACCACAGTGGAGGGGAATACTTTGTAAAGCTTCTGTCCCCTCCATGGCTGTCCGGGAAACTTGGTTTATGCTTTTTGGAGTTTCCATATTATTTTAGTGTTATCCCCAGAAATTTTTTCCAGCCGGGTGGCATGAAAAAATGGCCATGTTGGGTGTGACGGGGGAATGCAGGGGTGGTGCTTCTTTGTGCAACTCTTCTTACAGCATAGGAACAGGAGGAGGCGTGAGCCGATGACAGCCGGGTGCTTAACAAAATTAGCCGGGTGATGCAACCAGCTAAAAGAGCCCAGGGACTAGAACAAAGTTATTTTATAGAGAACATAAAAGCTTTATATAGATGGTGTCCCTGGGGTAATTAAGCACATAATCTCAGAGCTGTGAAGCAAGATTGCTGCACATTGTGAAGGAATGCAAGATACTAAGACAATGCGTTTCACCTTCTGCTTGGGGAATGCCTTGCTCAGGACAAGACAAATCAGGGCTTCAAAGACGGTAGTTTCATAAACTGAGGAGTTGGAGAATGATGATTTTTTTGTACCAAATCCACTGCCCTGGTAAGTATTAGACTAAGGAGTCGGAGTCAAAGTCATTTTGGGTACCTGGAGTCAGAGTTGGAGTCAGAGGTTTCATAAACTATTTTTGTTCCGACTCCTCAGCCCTGTTTATATTGCTTTTTTCTCCTAGTGGACTCAAAGGGCTTGAGCTGCATCTACTAGGTGTGCTCAGTAGCCAGTATCAGTGTTAGGGAGTATAACCCAAGGACTCCTCACTGAATAGGTGCTGGCTTACAGAACAGGAAGAGCCAAGTTTTGAACCCTGGTCTCCTGTGTCAGAGGCAGAGCCCTTAACCAGTACACTATCCAGTCACCACTGGCAGGCACAATGTCAATGCAGCATACTGTTTTTATACAATAAATTCATGCCTAGACAAGCTCTTGCATTGAAAAAAATTGGCAATAGTTTATTTGCCACTGTAATATCTGGTCCTTGTATTTTGGTGCCATTTTGTTCAGTTTAAAGGACTTCTGAAGCGAACACAACGATCTAGGTTTACTCACCTGGGGCTACTTCCAGCTATTTCAGTCCCTCGCCGCAGCCCCGGTCCTCCTCGGTGTCCCGCTAACCGTCCGTAATGGTCGGCTTCTCTTCGAGTCCATGTCATCTGGCACATACTGCGCCTGCACACTGCTACTGCGCAGACGCAATAAGCGCCAGATGACGTGAAGGTGCAGGCACTCGTCAGGCGCAGAAGAGATGACCCGCTGGCAGATAGCTGATCATTACGGACATCCTGCGGGACAACGAGGACGACTGGGGCTGCGGCGAGAGACTAAAACGGCTGCTAGGGCCTGGAAGAAGCCCCAGGTTAGTAAATCTAGATTGTTGTGTTTGCCTCGGAAGTCCTTTAATCATGGAACTACCTACAGAAAATAATGATCGTTCATCAATTCAGTAGAGTGATTGAAAAGAACCAAGGGGATTAGAATAATCGCACCACAATTGAACATAGCAAGTGTGGAAGTGGCCTATTGGCCTATATTAGACTAGGCTAGGCATATGACTATGGTAGGGGTTAGATTTTGAGTCTCGTTGAGGGACAGTCAACATAACTATAGTTCTGTCTCACCATCCTATCGAGTCTGCTTTCTTAACTCGATCTTAGTTATGTGTTATATGTATGCAATATGTTAGCTACTGCATTGCTTTTGTGTTAGCAGAATAAAACGCAATGACTAAGAAATGGTCCAAAAATAGAAAAATGACCAGCACCGTCCGTTTCTTAAAAATGCAGGTATTTTATTCACCAGAACATGTGAACAAAAATATAGCCAGAAACATCCGAAAGCCTCAAGGATGCAAGTACAGCTCAGTAGTATTCATAGCTGCAGAAATTGGCTGAAGATATCATCAAGACATGGGATATGCCTCCATTGCAGCCCGATCTGCACACACAACGGACAGTTGCCGTTTTGAACGGATAAACCGTTCTTTGTCAAGTGTTAGCTAAACACTTGACAAAGAGGCTTTCGGATGTGGCTGGCTATATTTTTGTTCACAAGTTCTGGTGAATAAAATACCTGCATTTTTAAGAAACGGCCTGTGCTGGTCATTTTTCTATTTTTGGAGTACATCAAATCTGTACTAGCCACACGGACTAGACCTGGCACGACCAACGAAGTAAACAAGCGGTGCTGTCCGAGAAGTACAAATATGACTAAGAAATTCGTAATGTAAAGCTTAGCATAATACCATACAGCAACACAGCCATTCTCTTCACTGCAAGTGTCTCGCCAACTCCGTGATCTGCAGCAAAGCCTTTGATTGGTAGATAAATTGAGGCAGACGACTGGCAGATACCTTCACTTCCGTAGTGCAGAGTCACCCGTATTTACTTTGTCTCCTATTACCTGTAGTTTCTATTTGAACTCATATGGGTGACAGTATAAGTAGACTTTACTGTCAAGCAGTAGCTGAGCTTTTATAAAAACAACAGCAAAAGCTTTCTAGCGTCCCAGACAGGAAGAGTTTGCTTTTTTACCCCAAGCATGCCTGTGTCCAAATCTCTGATTTAGGTTATAATTCTCATGAAGTGCACGCATTGTGCGGGTATGAAGGTTCCTATTCAATAGATTTCTTTGGTAAGATACATATCAGTCCAGCTGGCAGCACCTTTTCATAATGCTTCTGTACAGTCCATAAAACTGAATATGACATTTCAAAGTATAGAATTTTTACTACATGTATATTCTCTTTTTCTAAGGCCTCGTTCGTGTCATACGCGTTGTCGTGTGCATTTCGGGCTTCGCGTATGGTGTGAGAATGTCAGAGGTGCAAAGACAGCACTTCTACAGTTCAGATCATGTGCGCTGCGCAGCAGTGCGATGCGCAATCGCACAGCTGCGTACATTTTCAGCAAAGCGCAGCGCTGACTCATTCACTGTTGTAAATGGGATCAGCAGTGCAGAGCATAGTGGCGCAGAAGGCGTACGAAAGTGCGCGTTGCGTTCCGATCGCACGGCCATTCTGCATTAATGTGGATGAGGCCTAAGAGTGTAAGAGGCATCTCAGACTTCAGTCACAGTAAGGGCTCTTTTCCACTACAATGCGTTTTGCTATCTGATTGTGGTCGCTAATAGGCGGAGCAGGTGGTTTCGGCGCCGAGCCCATAACAGTAATATTATACGGCGTGTGGCACATCTCCCACCGTGTTGCAACGACTCGGAGAGGGAATAGTATTTTATGCCGCCGGGGATTTGAGCGGCAGCATGGAGAGCCGTAATTTGGCTCACCCTGCACCCAGGTCACCAGCGGCGTACATATACGTACGCCTAACGGGTCCCAAAATGGAGAGTTCAGTTAAACAGAACAGAAACTGTGATCCATTTGCACCACAATTTTTTTCTTGAGGGCACTCATCGCCCTGCCGCGTTTTCAATGCAATTGACCTCTATACTTTGTATAGTAGCCAAACACACTTGTGAAAAATGGGAAGAAACGTGATAGCATTTCCTAGCGGCCGGGCACTCGGGGCAACAGCAGAGGAGGCCAGGAATCTGGCAAGCTGACAGGTGAGAATTTACAGAGCACGGGCCTCGAGGTGAACATTTAACACGTGGGGACCGGGCAGGCAGGTGGAGGCGTCATCACTAGCGTGATTCCTGATGGGTTTCATTATGAAATCTATCGTAAACCGGTCTGCAGTTTATGGGCAGGCAATAGAGGTCTATCTGATCAGACTCTATCAGAGAGAGATCTGTCTCATGGTCGATCTGCCCACAAATCACCTGATTATGGGAACCTTAAAGGTGGCCATACGTCCCTCAACTTGGTAGCCAATCGACCAACCTATTCGAATCGGATGAAAATTGGTGCTGCCAAGAGCATACCTGATCGACGACGCAACCAATTTTAGGCGAAATTGGTTGCATGTATCAATCAAACATGCTCCAAGATGTCGGTCCATCATGGTGGACCGGGTGTGCGGTGGTAACTGCGAGCAATATCGGGACAAGTGATGAAACCCCCGGCGTTCTGCACCCCCCTTCCCCTCTGTGCATTTATACATTACCTTCTCTATGTCATTTGCTGCGCTGTGTCAATCTGTCTTCATAATCTTGCTCCTCCATTAGCGTATTATAGCACGTGACGTATGTGTGATGCAAATGGAGGAACAGGTGACACAGGACAGGTGATGTACAAATGCACATGCGGGTGCACATTTATACGCTGGGGGGCAGAGGTGGACTCGGACGATTCCCAAGAGATTTCATGCAGAAATCGATCAGCCTGCGGTATATGGGCAGCCGACAGATCTCTCTCTAATCAAATTCGATCACAGAAAGATTTGTCTCTTGGTCGGATCTGCCCATCATCGCCAGATGTATGGCTACCTTAAAGGCCATTCACACTAGAAGCGCTTTTCTGAGCGTTTTGCGATTGATTAGCGCTTTTTAAAATCGTGCCCATTTACTTTCATTAAAATCGCAGGAAAAATCAATTTTAATGAAAGTAAATGGGGGCGATTTTAAAAAATGCGAATCAATCGCAAAACACTCATAAAAGCGCTTCTAGTGTGAATGAACCCTAAGAGAGTCCATTCTCAAAAACACTTATTTGTTACTGTGTTCTTGTAGTAAGCAAAGTTAGCAGCTGCTGAGGACATTCTTTGCTGGCACACAGTGGCATATTTGCATCCAGTCTACTTGACATGCTATAAAAAGGAAAACCACAGTTTTTATCAAGCTTGTCTCATTATCTCAGCTGTGTGTGGACCAACTCCTTAGTCATAACATGTAGTTATACTGTCTGATCAGACAGCTACTCACCGTGAGGAAACCTCTTATCAGAAATAATCTGCCTTGCTCAGAACGGAAGAAATGTATTCTATGCTTCAACATATTTATATAATCCCATTATTATGACTGAACGCCTAAAGAAAGTTCGGCTTTCATCATTGTCATGCAGCACTATTGTAGCTGCCAAACAAGTTTTTTAAAGTGATTGTGAAGTTTTAGCTGAAGATGGCAAGTGCAGTTGATTGGCAAATACAATATATTACCACCCCTCCCATTATTTTTAGTTGTGTGCAACAGAAACCCTTTTTTTTCCTCAAAATTGATGCAGAAGCTCTAGTCACGCCAATTTGCATTGTTGCTATTGGTGGCCTGCTCAGCAGCCACTGACTAATTGGTGGCTGACCAAGCTGGGGACAGACCACGGCAATGCAGGCGTAAGTTTCCAAAGCGCTTCAGCAGCCTTTGGAAACTACACTGCCTTGGAGGGAGGCGGAGCATCACCTGCGACCCAAGGACATCGGATCAGGTAAGTGTTTAACCCTTCAACCTTTAAAGAGGAGCTGCTGTGGAAATAACATAATGAATACAATTGCTTATTGTTTACAATTTTCACTATAGATTTTTTTTTTAGTCCGTGTTTGCCCATTGTAAAATCTTTCCTCTCCCTGATTTACATTCCGAAATGTATCACTGGTGGTGACATCGTCAGTTCTGCCAGGTGATCTGTACAGAATGTTCATTTCCTGAGCGTTCTTTGCACAGTGGGAGATATTGCTTGCTTGGCAGTTGGAAAAAAAAAATATTTCCCACAATGCAACGAGGCTCACAGACAACAAACTGGTTCACTGATGTCAGGTTTTTTTCTGCATGGAGAAACGCATTCAAGTGTGCAAGAGACAATTGATCAACATTGGTTCTTAGTTTTCCTGTGCAGAAAACCCACAAGTGTACTCCCAACATTAAACGGCCATGTACTTAGGCACTGTTCCTAGTCTAGTTTTATTTGCTCGTTACATATCAGGTTCACTTTAATAATCAATGAAAATAAGTCCTGAGGACTGTTCTTTTTTTTGCGCTTCATAAAGCATATCTTTCACACAAACTGTGCAGCTTCAATATAAACTTGTCTGTAGTGCATACAAATACTTTAAGCCCTCATAGATAACACCTCCAGTTTTGGTACGGGATGTCTCTAAACCACATCCGGAAACGATGTAATCTCAAGCACACGTTTTCTGTGTATGCTGGTGAGTTTTCCAGCACATGACCTTGTAAGTGTGCATCCTATTTATAAAAGCGTGCTTACTGGCCTGTTGTGCCGACTTGAAATATTCCGGAGTTTTGTTCAAGCGCCGTGTCTGGTATGTCATTTAACTTCTGCGGGAATTGGACTTGGAGCAGGTCTGTTTTTTTACACAGTACCATTGTTGTGCAGTCTTTACATTTTAAGTGTCACTGGGGCACATGCTGGTGGGAATAGTTCTCTATAAAATAATGTGGTTCTGCTGTAAAGCTGCTGTAAAATATGATGATTCACTGCTAACTGTTTAAATGAACTTCATCCCAGATGAGACTTGATGTAGCCATTATGAAAATGTTCCCAAAGCAGAACCAAAGTGAAATAAAAAGGAGAGAAACTGTGATACACCGCAGTCCTTATAGTAACAGTGTTTAAAATAGAACTTGATCCCAAAGGAAAACTTTACAATGGGTAGACAGCATACACAGACTATGGCCTCAATTCACTAAGCATTACCGCATTCGGTAATGCAGAAAACAGCTGATTTTACTGATCACCTTGCCACTTGTGCGGTAAATACCTCAAGAAATGTCAAGAAATTGCAATTCACAAAGATTAAAGCATTCAGTAAATCAAGTAAAAGTATTAGTTATTTTTCTCCAGCTCTGACCAGCCAGTAACTCCTAACCTCTGTGTGGTAAAAGTTGATAGATGTAGCAGGCAGCCAATAGGGAGAGCCAGGCAGCCCTGCTTCTCACCCCATTTGATCTGATACTCTGGAGGGCCGGCCTTAAGAACAGCAAGAAGGGGAGACATTTAAAAAGGCTTTTCTGTATCCCTTCAGATGTGCATTTCTGTATACAGATACACAGAGCTCTCTGTAGTTAGCAGAGCTGCACATCTAAAGGGATGCCGAGGATACACTGGACAGAATTAGAATGGCTCATGCACAGACTTGTAAGAGAAGACTGATAGCTTCATCCTAACCTGCTCCACAGCTGGTGACACTTACCGAGCTGGGCTTACTGAATTGAAGCATGTTTTTTTCGGTATATTACCGAACTTCTACCACATGCGGGAAATTTTTGTGAATTTGGGGAGAAAAGTGTAAAATAACAAATGTGGTATTTCACCAACCTAAACTATTTTACACAACTAACCTTAGTGAATTGAGGCCATTAAGCTTAACGGTAGTCAAGGTCCTGTGCAGAAGTGAGAAGCAGATTCGCATTTACAATTTCCTGTCTATAAAAAATCCTTCCAGAATGGAATGTATTCCACCTTTACAAAGCAGCAGCTCTAATGCTTCATACACACTTGAGATAAAAGTCTTTGGAAAAGGCAAGATCACAGACCAATTTTACCCCCTTCCATGTAGTATGAGAGCCATACTCTACACAGTCTATTCTATGGAGCTGAACTCCACATCAAGTAAAATCTTTGCAAGATGCTGCACACAAAGATGCCTGCACACACTCCAAAGATCATTATCTGCAAAAGATCTGTTCCTGCAAAAGATCCATTCCTGCAAAATGCATTCATAGTCTATGATATCTGCAGATCCTCATACACACTTGGTTTAACAGACAATCATCTGCAGATCATCTGCAGATCAGATCCACCAGGATGGATTTTCAGATCTGCAGATGATTGCCAGATATGCAGATGAAGTCTGTTAAACAAGGTGTGTATGATGATCTGCAGATCCCATAGACTATGAATGCATTTTGCAGGAATGGATATTTTGGAGGAACAGATCTCTTGCAGATAATGATCTTTGGAGTGTGTACGGGCATCTTTGTGTGCAGCATCTTGCAAAGATTTTATCTGATGGGGAGTGCAGTTCTATAGAATAGACTGTGTAGGTATGGCTCTCATACTACATGGAATGGGGTAAAATTGTTCTGTGATCTTGCCTTTTCCAAAGACTTTTATCTCAAGTGTGTATGAAGCATAAGTCATGATTCAGATTTGAAGATACTGCTAGGAAGCCATTTTCAAGCAAAAGGAACATTTAAGCCTCCTATGGCCTGATGCTTGCAAGACTGATAGCTTTGATGTCTAGTATGTATGTATGTATGTTTAGTTTTAGTATGCCATTAACAGAATAATGGGCCATGCTCCTCTGGCATCCAGGTGGTAAAATCAGGCCCTAGAAGGCTTAAATGTTTCAACCCTGCCCGTCTCCATATACTGTATGGAGTTCAGGGATCATTTTGCACATGCGTAGTTTATTAAGACGTGTAACTGCACATGTGCAAAACAAATTTGCCAACAACAGCACAACCAAGGAGGCGCATGGACTCGACCGAGCATGCGCGGTAGCCCATGACTAGGCCCATCTGAGATATCTTAGAGGGGAACAGCGGCACAACGGGAGGGTACCTGGAGGATTCCAAGAGACGTCAAAGGAAGGGGGAAGCACCAGGTATGTAAATCTCAACTTTATTCCCGTCCCAGATTTCCTTTAGGCTGCTTTCACACACAGTTATGGTGCAGTTGTCATATGATCGCACCACAACGGTACCCACCAGTCGCACCGCATGTTATCGCTGCAGTGCGACCAAGTAGGGAGGCCTCACTTATGAGTTTGCTGCACATGAAGCACTGTTACTCTTGTGGCATTGCAACAGTACCCCCCATAGGACTATCACTGCTTCTGCGATGGTATGCGCCATTTTTGTGCAACATGATGCACTAAGTGGAAAAAGGCTTTTAAAGGGAACCTAAACTGAGAAGCATATGGATTTTTCCTTTTAAAATAATACCAGTTGCCTGACTCTCCAGCTGATCCTGTGTCTCTAACACTTGTAGCCACAGCCCCTGAACAAGCATGCAGATCAGGTGCTCTGACTGAGGTCAGACTGGATTAGCTGCATGATTGTTTCAGGTGTGTGATTCAGCCACTACTGCAGACAGAGATCTGCATGGCTGCTAGGCAACTGGTATTGTTTAAAAGGAAAAATCCATATACCTCTCAGTTTAGGTTCCCTTTAAATACTATTTTTTTACATTCAGTCAAACTTTAAACCTGCAACTTACAGGGCCCCTTATTTTGTGTTCCTATACTTTGAACATAAGCACAATTGCTTCAAAAAAGCTGCATGCGCCACCATTGCAAAAATAGTAGTAGACTTCAATAGAGGCGCTCAGAACTGGTGTTCATGTCGCTCAGAACTGGTGTTCATGTGTCAGTGTTCTCGCACAAAGCAACACAAGATAATACCAAGCTTATTCAGTTACATGCAAGGTGGCAAGTATGGTACCCACAGCAACAAATCAGAATCCAGCTTGTACAGATCCAGCTTGATGAAGTTGTTTCTGAATGGCTTCTTTGGATTTCAGCTCCTTGCACTAAAACCATTTCTCTGCCTCTTGTTAATAGTTCTTGAGAAACATGTCATACCTAAAGCCTATAGGCTCCCTGGAGGAGGCACAGCTGGAATATTCAGCTGCTCTGATTCTTGCATTAAGCTTTTTTTAGTCTATGCCGTATTATGGGCCAGAGGTTAAGTGTCTGCAGTCACAAAACTTCTGTCTTGTATTGTCTTTGGCATCTACTTTCTGCTATACCTGAACACTACAGAAGTTGCCCACCTGTGAAATGAATTTACATGGATGTGCAAACCATTCCAGGGAGCAGTAGGAGTGATGACTTTCCCGGCTACAACTCAGAGCACAAATATTCATGGCATTCATACCAGCTTTTATCATATGTTTTTTTTGTACAGTTGCAGAGAAATGTCATTGCTGGATTAAGCTCACTTGTGTCTGTTCCAAACCAAAAAAAGTTGTGCATACCGTTGGTTTTCAAGAACTCCGTGCCGTTTCATAGGAATAAGCACAACTTAAGGTAAACCTATAGGCTTGCCCAGTAGTGAGATAATTAGAGGGAACTTGAAAAAATAATAAATTTCAATATAAAATATTCATATAAGCGATTTTCAGACTTTGTTAGCATTGCCTGTTTAGCAATGTTTATATTAATTTGCATACCTATTGGCCAACTTCTTTTTATGCAGAGTCATTCCTACCCAGAACTTTGTCCCCCAGAGTGCTCCCTCTTCCAATAATGTGCCCTCTCTGAACTATCTGACACCCCCGCTCTTGGTAGAGACTCCTCCTGCTCCGTGTGCCCTCCGTAGCACTGCTGACCCCCTATGGTAGAGCGGAAATGCTGACGTTACAGGCTCTGCCCTTACGTGCTATATGCAGTTACCTCATTTCTGAAGATAATGCCCTGGGAATGAATGGGTACAATAGAGCTTCCTTACAAGTAGGCAAAACTTGTGCATGGATTTGAGGCCAAAAAGGCAGTGTAACAGTGTACATTTGCAGTCCCATCAAAATAAGTCAACACCCAGCCATTAATGTCCATAAGTGCCCCCCCACATCACCACCACAATTTAGTTTGGCAGATCCCTCTCCCTACAAATAGACTCGCCGATCCTCACTTGCACATTGACCCCTGTCTAATGTAATGTCTCTCTTGTACAGCTCTGCAAATCATTGGTCAACATGTTGTGTGCCTTTCATTATTCTGTGGTATCCCCCCCCCCCCCCCCCCCCCACCACCACCAAAGATGTTGTTGCCTGCACTGGCACGCTAAGGATGGAGCATGCTCTTTGTTTGCGATATTGTCTCGTGACCTGAATTTCTGAACTCAGAGTAAAGTAAACCAAGATGATGATACATTTTGAAGGACAAAATGGTTTCAAAAGGTATTAAAATGTTACTCCTATCCATTGACCATGCTCAATCCAATAAAATACTGAAACATTCTATTTTAGTTAAAAAGGTGGAATAAGTGTTTTGGCTACAGTGTGTGTATATGTGTGTATATATATATATATATATATATATATATATATACACACACACACACAGCGCTTTACAAAGCACAATAAGACGGCAAGAGGAACATAGATACAACCAAAAAATGTACAGCAGACAAATATTGCGACAAAAACAGTAAACATTAGGAGGAGGACCCTGCCCTTGCGAGCTTACAATCTAAAAGGTAGTGGGGGACACACTAGGTAAGCGGGTTTAATACTAGATACAGAGTTTGTACAAAATACAGAATTGGTAATTACAGTGACAAAATTAATATGAATAAATGTGTAACAAAATCTAAGACACAAAAGGGTGAGAGAGCCCTGCCCTTGCGAGCTTACAATCTAATTGACCACTGAACTATGTTAGCTATCAGTTGAAGCAAAGTATTCGGAGAAACAATAATTGTCCTAATAGACTGAAAAACAAGTTTTCACAGTATTACAAACCTTTCTTCTGCAGGCAGATTACCATGGGAAGTGCCAGTAAATCATCAGTGAGTAAAGGCCCATACACACATCTGATTTTTCGGAACGACGGGTCGTTTGAACGTCCCGTCGTTCAGACGTCCGCCTGCTAAATCGGGCGTGTGTACAGACTGTCGTTCGCGTGATAAGACTGAGTTCGAGCGATCCGTCCGGGACGTTCAAACAACCCGTTGTTCCGAAAAATCAGACGTGTGTATGGGCCTTAAGCCTGACAGCAGCAGCAGGGGGCCACTGCTGGTCTGTATCAGCCACTGGAGGGGGTCCTGTGTTTACATGAACAAACTGAGGATAGTTTTCAATGAAGAAGAAGAAGTAACATATATCATAATTCTAAAATTAAAACCATAATCTTCTGAATCATTTTATTCTACAATGAACAAAGTATCCTTGCATGGCAATGTTTTAAAAACTGTGAAACTTGTTAAAGCAAGAGGGACAGCCATACTATCCAAGAAAAAAAAACACATATATAGGTAGATAAATACTTGTTCTACTTAAATAACATATGTATTGTACTGTCCATGTTTTGATTTCAGTGAATTTAATATAATAAAGATAAACCTCTTCCAGGCATTTTCCATCTTAAAGGAATACTTAAAGAAAACCTGAACTGAAAATTAAAAGTAAAAATAAGCATACACAAGTCATACTTACCTTCCATGTAGTCTACTCCTCAATGTTTTTCTCCTGTCCCGCGTCCTGTTTGTTTACTGTGATCAAGGGAATTTTCTGTCCTCCATTTTGAAAATGGCCATTACCCATAACCGCTTTCTGGTCAGCACACAGTTAAACTGTAACATCGCTCACTTGAGCCATAGGGAAACATGGACATTACCTGGTACATCAGTTTTCCTCTCAGCTATAACTGACAGCAACTGATATTTTACTGACAGCAACTGATATATTTCACATCTGACAAAATGTTGTCAGAACTGGAAGGGATTATTGTCAGAAGAAAATGGTGAGCTTCTGAGAGGAACTGATGGCAAGGTAACTATGTAATGTTCATCTGAAGTTACCTCATGTGTTTATTTTAAATATTTTTACTCAGTACAGGTTCTCTTTAAGGCAAAAAAAAAAAAAATATTTACTCACTCGGGGCATCCCTCAGCCCCCTGAAGCTGTATGGTGCCCTTGCAGCCCCGCTCCGATCGTCCTGTCCCCGCCGGCAGCTACTTCCGGGTTCGGCGACAGCCGCCGACAGGCTGGGAATGCGGCTGATTCTCCGCGTTCCCAGCTGCTATATCACCCACTATGCTGCTATAGTGTATATATAAGTATTCCTTTAACTGCCTCTGACTGAAGCCAAACCTGATGTCATTTCCTTTCTCACTCTTTTTTTTCTCCTAGAAACTGCACTGTCTAGGGGGGCTTATTTGGTCTATAGTAATAGCCAGTAAACCATTGTTTGCAAACCTTCCAGACCATTTGATTGGCTCATTTTCAAGCTGGATGCAATTCACAAGCCTGAAATTACTTGCTACTCCTTGACCACTTGACCATCTTGTGTGACGTTACCTGGATGGTTGCTGGGATTGGACATGTGTGGGAAAACACTGCACAAGAGCGAGAACATGTACAGTGATATTCTAGAATAAAATGTGTGTAAATAAAATAAAGCCATATAACGCATTACAGCTTCACTTTCATAAATGTGTCCCTTTATTCTCGTAACGCCACCAGTCTTTACCCTGTATAAAACCTTTAAAGGGGCAGATAGTTTCCATTCTATCCATTCTCTACCTCCCTGTGTCAGAGCTGCCATTGTCCGCAGACACACCTGTGTTAGCTGGCGGGATTGTGCCTGTTTCCCCTTCTGAAAGCATGCACTGCGGCTCCCCACAGCTTGATCCAGTTCTGGGGGATATATATATATAGACTATAAAGCGTCTTTTATTTCTCCAAGCGGTAAACGTTCTTGTATCCGACTTTAATTATGCAGTTTAATGTACACAGACACACATTAGACAGCTATAAACATGGCTGGCTACAGAACCATTGCAGCATTCATTCTCACTAGCCCAGGGTGCACCTGTTCTTGAAAATCACGCCAATTTATTGCTGTCCACTTTATTCAACAAGCTGTTCTTAGTTAACTAGCGTCATTTTTTTTTTTTCGCTTTGTCAGCCTGCGGGGTGTTTTGTGGACAATTTTTCCATACAAAAGCACAAATGTCATCTGAATACGCCAGTCTAGACGTTATTGCAAGAGACTGTGGGTCATAGCAGGCCGTGGAATCCCTTTTTTCATGTACACGCTGGAATCGCTTTTAGCCCCACATTAATATTGGAGCATCTCAGTAGTATGTGCTGATGTAAACCATTCCAGGTAATACATTCGAATTGAAAGGGAATATGGAATGCATTATTTTTAGTCTTTTTTTTTTATCCAGTATATGTTTTTTGTGAATTTTTCATATTAATCGTGATGCAAACGGGGGGCTGCAAACAGTTTAAATCGTTGCGAGTGGGATGGCTGTACGCCTTGAAAATAGAACACAGAGACAACCAAATAGCGCAACGTGTCATCCAATTGGTATAAATACCGGTGAAACTCAAAAAATTTGAATATTGTGCAGAAGTCCATTTATTTCAGTAATTTATCTTAAAGCGGTATAAAACCCTCTACATAATATTTAATAAAAACCGGTTTTCTTACTTTTTATATGCCATATGGTTATCATATTTGCATTTGTGCATAAGTATTATTATTCATTTAGAAATTACAAGTTCTCAAAAGTGCAGATTTTTGCTTGGAGAGCTGCCTTTGCATTTTATTCATAACTATTGAAGGCAGAAATGCTTTCAGTGTCTCTCTGTGTCCAGGAGCTTCTGTACAGGCAGAGAATATGTCACTTTCCTCACTTGATACAATTAAGTAAACACAAGATAACATTATCTCCACTTTGGAGGCGTCCAGCTTTCTCTGCACTGAACTTTCAAGCCCTGTGTTTAACTAATTGAATGCTGGTAGTATATAATATGCTGTAAATAATTTTTTAGAGCAAAGATGAAATGCTTGGTTTCATTCTGTTTTAAGGGCTCTTTCACAGTGCAACGTTAAAGTCGGACGCTATGAAATACTTTAGCGCAGAATAACGCACAGCAATGCAAAGTCTGTGCGACATTCACAGTGCACACGTTGCGTTAGTGTGTAACGTCTAGCATTATTAAAAAGTGCTGCATGCTGTGCGTTTAACAATGAATCTGCTGTGTTACTTGTGTTGCACATGCTTAGTAATGTTTTTTTCCTTTTTTAAAATGTTCCACATGCGCCTTTTTCATTACATAGTAAATACATTGTGTAACGTGCGACTTCAATGTCGCACTGTGAAACTGTATATGCGTTGCGTTAGGGCTGCGTTGTGAGACCTTAACGTTGCATCAATCGCAATGTCCTACTGTGTAAGTAGCCTTAAGGTCAAACGAATATATGAAATGGGAAGTATAACAAATAAAGGCTTGAAAGATCTCGCTTTGCATGTAATAAGACTATTTCATATATTAGTCTCACCTTTTAAGTTGAATTACTACTGGTCTTGTGTACGATATTCACAGTTTTAGAGTTTTCCCTGTATAGAAAAGGAGAATTTGTACTCACCAAAGACGGTTGCGGTGGGGGGGGAGGGGGAGGGTGGGGAGATGTACAAACCCAACTCCATTTGGGTGTCCAGAGGAAACTTCATATAACAAATGACAATTCATTATGCACTGGCAACGCGTTTTATTGGATGCCACTTTATTTGGCCTGAAGAAGTGAACTTAAAGTAAACCAGAGTCCACGTAATACAAAGAATCGATACTTACCCGGGGCTTCCTCCAGCCCCATAAGCACGTACAAGTCCCTTGCCGTCCTCCCGCAGTCTGCCGTTCAGCCGCGATCAGCACCAGTAACTGGCTAAGTCGCCTCCGTTGGGGTCTTCTGCCCCGGGTAAGTATCAAATCTTTGTATTACATGGTCTCTGGTTTACTTTAAGCTCACTTCTTCAGGCTAAATAATGTGCAAACCAGTAGATTCAGCCAAACAAAAGGCACCTCTATTGTTTGGCTCAATCTATGGGCTGGCACTTTTATCTAGCATAACAGCTGGGCCAGAATCGCATCTTGCAACATGCATGCCGCCACTGTGTGGAAGCAGGCCCAAGACCTCCCCCTCCCCCTTTTTTTTGGAACACGTCAGAATACGGCCCTCATACACATGCTAGAGGGAAGTCGGCCAAGGCTGAGGTCCCTAAATGAAGGTATCCGGTATGTTGGATCTCTAAATAGCACTGATTAACATCATTCTCGCGCTTATCTAGCCCACAGGAACCTGCACTGTCTTGCAATTCCCCATCCTCCCTTTCCTCCCCCCAGAAAGCCGTGCTGTCCTGCAATTCCCTATCGTCCAACCTTCCCCCCCCCTCCTTTAGTTGCAATGTCATGCAATCGCCCATCACACGCTAAAATTGAATTCTGTGGGAACAAATTAAATTTATTTTTTTTTAAAGACCTTGTAGTTTTTGAGAGCATTAATTAGAAAAAATTGAGTTTTCAACTGGTGAAATTACATTTTGCTGCAGTACACTAAGGCACAGGGGGGCAGAGGTGACACAGTGAGGAGCAGAAGAGCAACAGATGGGAGACACTGGAAGTACAGGGGACAGCAATGGCACAGGGTTTCAACTTTTGGACAGATTCAGGGTAGGAAAGAACCAACAGAGTCCCTATATCATTCATTAACCAGGTACTACCTGTATATTGTACATTGCAAGAATTTTAGCTAGCTTTACTGCACAATTCTTATACTTGTAAATATAGATGTCTTTTGTATGAGGTCGTTGAGCACCTGAGATTCATTCAGAAGTGTGCTGTCTGGAAGCATTCAAATAAGAATTTTGCATTGTGCCATACAATCTGTACAGTGTTGCTGCTGATTACGAGGGATATGCTAATCATAACTGGCTGCAGACTAGTTGGGAATAATATTGTTTCATCACTCTAGTTTTCAAAATGTTTTGAGCTGCAGTGATAGAGATTTTTTTCTTCATGAATGTTTATTTTTCCATTAAGCCTGCCGAAATAATACGGACTACACCGAGCTTTGCTTTCCAGGTCTCGGAATCAGTTTCTGGTATTTTAGCTAAGGAAGAATAAAAGTCTTTGCGCACCTGGAGCAGATGTCTTTTGTTTTATACCAGCGCAGATTGATCAGCTAGAGCTATTGTAAAACAGGTTACAATGATTACAGTAATGGCTGGCTGGAATGAATGATTTCATGCCTATTAAAAGAAATTATAATGCCCTGCTGGGTCCTTAATTAACAACGTATTGCCAATAAATCTGAGCATGAATTTTTTAATGAAAATAGGAAATACCCTTAAAGAACACACATGATTTGGACAAATTACCTGCGTTAAAGTTAAAGACCAGAAAAAAAAAATTGCTGTAGGCAAAATGCTGGATTAGAATATTAAACATTCTGATGATTTGGGTATACAATTAGCTGTGGGACGAGGTCTGTTTTTCGATGCCGCATTCTTACAGAGTCGGTTGTGTTATAATTAAGTGCATTTTAGGGGGGCCTGGCACTTTTACAGCTTTTAGTAATAAAAATATTTGTTCATAAAAGTTTGATATTTAGAAAATGAAAAACAAAACCTAACCTGGGCTGACGTTGGGATATTTGGTCTGAAACCACAGAAAGCGGTGCTTGCAATGCGTTGGAGAGCAATGAATTTGTTGGCCTCTTATTAGCGCTGTATTATAATAATGAGAGACCAGACTTTTATAACATAAGATGTGTGGATTAAGTGCATGCTAATCGGTGACCATTTTAGGGGGTTACATGAGGTTCATTTGGGTCAATTTTCTTTTTTTTGATCTGTTAAAGGTTGTTTTATATTCTGTGAATTTTAACCACTCACAGGTTGCATGACACCACCAACTTTTTTTTTTTTTTTACTTAGATGTTACATCATAAGGCCTGATGCTCGAATGCATTAGCCATTTTGGAGTTCTGAGACTTGGGCACTTTTAAAAACGCTTTGCTAATAAAAGTGTATGATGGGGGTGCGCAATCGCTGGACCTGCAGTGTTGTGTGAGCCATTTGCGTCAATGCAAAGTATAGGAGCGCGGGTAAAGCACGCATACATTGTAAATGTAAGCGATTTAAATGTAGTTGTAAAGCACTGGGGCTACCCTGAAGCACTGTGCAGTTGAATCAACCAGTCAAATTGAGAATCGTTGATCGCAAACACTGTGAAATCGCTGGCAAATCCAGGGCTGTGGAGTCGGTACAAAAATCATCCAACTCCTCAGTTTATGAAACCTCTGACTCCAGGTACCCAAATTCCTCCGACTCCTCAGTCTAATACTTACCAGGGCTGTGGATTTAGTGCAAAAATCATCCGACTCAGACTCCCGACTCCTCAGTTTATGAAATCTCCAACTCCAGGTACTTAAATTTGCTCCAACTCTTTGACTCCGACTCCACATCCCTGGGCAAACATACATGATGAGATAGACATGGGTATGTACAGTGCCTAGTACACAAATAACTATGCTGTGTTCCTTTTTTTCTGCCTGAAAGAGTTAACCATCAGGTATGTAAGTAGCAGTTCCTGACTGGGTCAGACTACAGTGTAACCCTCACTGATAAGAAATTCCAACTATAAAGCACTTTCCTAGCAGAAAATGGTTTCTGAGAGCAGGAGAGAGATAAAAAGGTTCAATAGTTCATAGATTTTAGCTCTGGCATGCTTAAATAAATGTGTCATTGAGCAAAAACAATAAAACAGTAAAAACTTAAAGTAGATTTTAAATATATAATAAAACTGTGGAATATTTAAAAAATAGTCATTTTAGGAGAAGGAAGATGGATACAATTGTTTATTTCATTAGTTTATTTTCACCTCAGGTATCCTTTAATTGCCGGAAATTGCAGTTGCAATGGCCTGCAAAGCGCTTACACGAAATGCTAGCGATTGAGACAGCCTTTTGTCATTTTAGTGTGTCCCAGCCCTCACTTTATCATCAGAAAATTCTATTTGTAAAGAATAGCAAATTTGTTTAATAACTTCTGTACTTTGGATTGAAATAATTGTGCAGTGAAATTTTAAAGGGGACCTGAACTGAGAGGGATATGGAGGCTGCCATATTTATTTCCTTACAAGCCATTTCAGTTGGCCTAGCGGTCTGCTGATCTCTTTGGCTGCAGTAGAATCTGGATCACAAACCTGAAGCAAGCATGCAGCTTGCAAGTTAACTAGATTAGATTAAAGGCCCGTTTTTTACCAGTGCTGAATCTGCATCGGTTCCCCGCAGGCGAGTTGGATGGACTATTTGTGCAATGTCTTGCCATCTGAATTGCACTGCCATGCAATTCTGGACAGCATGCTGCAGTTTTCCGCAGCATGCACATGAAGCTTTTTGAATGCATTCTTGCAACACTCACTGCAAGGTGCACTCTGGCTCAGTAAGTTAAAAGAAACAGTGACCTTCTAAAGCTGCTTCAACAAAGAACTGTTTGCATTATAAGAACAGAAAATATTGCTTATGTCATTTTGCTCTGCATTTGTAGAAGGTATTCTTCATGGATCCGTGTTTCCCGTAGGAAAATCTAGCAACCTGGCTTGGGTAATGCACTTTTTCTTTTAGTTAATTAAAGATCAACCTAGACAAAGTGTTTAGTGATGTCAATTATTTTCACTTTTTCTGACACTGCTTTTGAAGTTAGCTATTGGTCTGGAAATATGTCAGTTTTAAAAATGAAACTTCACGACACCGGGGTTAATATTAACTCTTAAACTGTTGTCTTTCTGACATGAATGGGTTCAAAGTCATGAATTGGTGGTTTTGCAGTAAATGTGTTTTGAAGTAATGTGCTTTCTGTAATTAGTACTCTCTCCTTTACCAGGGTTTCTGTCACTTAAAATTGCTTTTTTTACTTTTGAGGAAGTGTTCAGGACTTGATGAAGTACAAACATACTTTTAGCTTCCCTATACAATCATTATGACTTTTGCAGTTTCTCCTGTGTAATGTCCATACTCTGTGTGTGTGTGTGTGTGTGTGTGTACAGTGTGTACAGTGTGTACAGTGTGTGTACAGTGTGTGTGTGTGTACAGTGTGTGTGTGTACAGTGTTTGTGTGTGTGTATACTTAATTTTATAATTTATAGATATTTTTTCAACCAGCAACACATTAAAAATTATGACTTTAAATAACCATACAGATAAAATGTCTATAAATTAAAAATTTCAAATAATGTAAAAGTGAGATGAAAATAAGCTCTGCGAATTTTTTTCTTAAATTTTGTAACGCACCCCACCGCACAGCAATGAAAAATCAATGGGCTGTTCGCAGTGCCCACGTTGCGTTACATAGTAACGCTGCGCCACCAGACAACGTACTGCATGCAGTACTTTGTAAGCGGCAGAGCCGCGTTAGACTGTTTGCACATGCTCAGTAACGTTGAGGAGGAGCGGAGAGCGGCCAGGCACATGGCTAATTAATATTCACTGCACTCAGTGACGTGCAGTGTTTACTTCCTGGAGCGGCCGCTCTGTGCAGCGATTGGCCGGCGGGACCACGTGATGCCGCATGCAACCAAGAGTGCGCATCACGGCATCACGGACGCCAGAGAGAGCTGCACAACGCGGCTCACTCTGACGTCCAAAGCAGGGAGCACCAGGCGCTGCGTTAGGGGCACGTTATGCGACCATAATGTCCCCTAAAACGCAACGTCCTGGTGTGAAACCAGCCTAAACATTATTTACAGCATATTATATGCAACCAGCATTTTTTTTTTTACTAGACCAGCATTGGAAGGGTTACACACAGAGCTTTAAAGTTCCGTGGAGAGAAATGCTGCCGCAGCCGAAGTTTAGATAGATACATTTAAGCAAACAATGTAACAAGTGAGGAATCTGACTCTTTTTGTGTCTGGGAGCTCCTGCACAGTCAGTGTGTGTCACATTCCACACTTGTTACATTGTGTTTCCTTAAATGTATCTATCTAAACTTCCGCTGCGGCAGCATTTCTCTTCACGGAACTTTAAAGCTCTGTGTGTAACCCTTCCAATGCTGGTCTAGTAAAAAAAATGCTGGTTGCATATAATATGCTGTAAATAATGTTTTAGAGCAAAGTTGAAATGCTGGGTTATATTCCGCTTTATGGGGGCCCATACACTTACCGATTTTCACGCAGATATACAGCCAATTCGATCACTGCGATCGAATCGGCTGTGAAATCGTTGCGCAAACGACTGACGCGAGTCCCCGATGTCAACACTGCTTCTTCTCCGCGCTGGGCTCCGAGTCTGGCAGGCTTCACTTCTTCCTGTTCCGGCAGGAAGTTTAAACAGTATAGCGCCCTCTACTGTTTAAACTTCCCCAGACAGGAAGTATAGTCGGACAGGAAGTATAGTGAAGCTGGAGCCCAGAGCGGAGAAGTAGACAGCGGAGACCGGGGGACTCGAGCCGGCCAGATCATGTAATGTATCCACTGGGGCAGCGGCAGCTTCACAGATGGTGATCGGTTTCATGCTGAAAATCAATTCACAATCTGTTTGCAGTAAAGGCAGCCATACGATCCCTCTCTGATCAGATTCGATCAGAATGGGATCTATCTGTTGGTCGATCTGATGGCAAATCAACCAGTGTATGGCCACCTTTAGGAGAATAAGTCTGTCTTATCTGATTTTGGCATTTACAGAGTAAAAATGATTTAGTGTAGTGTTACAATTGATGGTACCTTTTAAATAGAAGAGAACCACAAGCTTTCACTGCTGCCTCCGTCTCGGGGGCCGGGGCCTGCGCTGGTGGCAAGGGAGTTGGGTATACACTTGTGTGCTCTAGCATACTGCCACATGAATAATTGCGGTGTTTTGCTAATGTAAGTATACCATCTGTTCAATCTGCTATATGTGCCAATCGAGCTGTGATATGTCCACATTTTCAGGACTGTGCTGGAGGAGTCAGAGCAATTTTTGGGTACCTGGAGCCTGTAGTTTCATAAACTGTAAAGTTGGACTCTGATAACTTTTGTACACACTCCATAGCCCTGCAAGGGCTGAGGAGTTGGAGCTATTTTTGGGTACTTGGAGACGTGGTTTCATAAACTGTGGAGTTGGATGATTTTTGTACCGACTCCACAGCCCTGCATGTTTTTAATCTATATTCCAGTCTGTTTGTTTAGTGAACACTTAATATTTATACTGTGGGTCAGTTTTGTTGTTTTCTTAAAACCCCTTTTATGTTTTGCTTGGGCTTCTCTTCTAGAATATTCATTACGAAGAGGAGTTTGATCTATATTTTTTTTTTTGTTTTGGTACTTTTTAAATAGTATTAATCGGTGGCAAACTTTTATCCCCATTTCATTAGGATATCACTGTACTGACTGGAGTTCCAGAGGAGCAGATCAAAACGAGAAAAGTTCACATCCACGTTCCAGCTCGCAATGCCATGCAGTCTGGAGTCCAGAACACAAAGAGGTGGAGGCTAGATTTTGATACCCGAGAACGCTGGGAGAACCCTTTAATGGGCTGGGCATCAACGTAAGTATTTTACAAAATATTTATAGCACTAACCACTTCACCACCAAGGGGGTTTACCCCTTATGGAATAGAGCAATTTTCACATTCCAGCGCTCCTCCCATTCATTCACCAATAACTTTATCAATGCTTATCACACCTACATGATCTATACATTGTTTTTTTGCCGCCAATTAGGCTGTCTTTGGGTGGTACTTTTTGCTGAGATTTATTTTATATGCCTTTTAACAGGAATAATAAGAAAACTGCATTATTTCTCAGTTTTCAGCCATTATAGTTTTAAAGTAAAATGTGCGATTCTACATAAAACCCACTCAGTTTTTGCCCATTTGTCCTAGTTATTACAACGTTTAGATTATGTCCCTAGTATAATGTTTATCAACAATATTTTAGTAGGAAATAAAGTTATATTTTTTTATTGTACCCTATCAGTAATTACAGCCTTTATTTGCAAAAATAACACTTATGCACCCTCATGGCATACATATATAAAAAGCTCCCTAACATAACAATTTTTGTTTTTCCCTAACTTTGGGTCTTTTTTTATTTTGAGACAAAGGGGTTAATGGTATTTTTCTTTATACAGTAGAACTTTGGTTTGCAAGCATAATTAGTTCTGGAAGCATGCTTGTAATACAAAGCACTCTCATGTGAAAGCGAATTCCCCCATTAGGATTCATGGAAAGTCAGATGATTGGTTCCACAACCCAACAACATTTATAGAAAAATAAAGATTTTCACAGAAATGTGACATTGTTCAGCCTCTATACAGAATAAATTCAATCCTACAGCTTCAAAGGGAGAAGACCCATTGGCTCAGTTGTGATAACGTGACGTGCGTATACGTTCACTGCTTGTATATCAAGTTAAAATATAATTTTAAAAAATTGCTTATCTTGCAAAGGGCTCTTAAACTTAGTTACTTGCAATCCAAAGTTTTACTGTATTTGTAGGGATTTTTTTTAGTGAACAAATATAAATATCGTAGTGCACTATTTTATTTGTCCACCTTCCTGCCTAGAAAGCTGAATCCTGGCTTTCTAGGCAAAAACAAAAGTGAAAGTTAGGGTTCTGTTTTGTTTTTGTTTCTTTACAGTTTTTCAATTAATAATATCTGTTCTATACAGGCACATTAATCAGGTACTTAAATTGGCTTTGGGCACATATGTTCCCGTTCACCAAGCTGTACTCTAACTGCTGTCAGCAGGTACAAGCGCGCATCGCTCGTACAGAATCAGAATCACCTTTATTCGCCAAGTGCGGCGGGAACCGCACCCGGAATTTTTTGTGGACACACGGTAATTGGCCTACAACATCGTCATGGCACAGATAATGCTACATAGACACAACAGCAATTTTGACAGACAGTACAGCAGTTAGTGTAGATCGGTAATGCAAAATAGCAACCTCAACTTCAATCCGGTCCATGGAGTGATTAGGGGATGACAGTTGGGAGAGTGCATGAATTAAGTAGGACAACCGCTTGGGGAAAGAAGGAGTTTTTATGTCTGGTGGTTTTGGTGAGAATGGTCCTATAACGGCGGCCTAATGGAAGGGGATCGAAGAAGCAACTGCCTGGGTGAGAGGGGTCTTGAGTGATCCTGTTTGCCTTGGACCTCATTCTAGATGAATGAAGGATGTCCAGGGGTGGCAGGGGTGATCCTATAATCTTCTCAGCAGCGCTGATTACCCTCTGTAGTTTGTGCTTGTCCCTTGCGTTAGCCCCGGAGTAGCAGACAATGATGGAGGAGCAAAGGACAGACTCAATGGTGGCTGAGTAGAAGCTGATCATTAGCTCCTGCGACAAAACGGAAGACAAGTATCTACACCCCTGGGACAGTAAGTGAAGTCTCTAGGGGCGTAGATATACTGCCATCATGGCAAGTGGTTTAAACAACTTAATGTGGGATTACACTGCAAAAACTAAAATTTCAGTAAATACTCTTAGGTACATAAAAGAACATTTGAAAGCATTCCCTGTGTGTAAAAACATTTACTTTCACAGCAGAGCGCAGTGCAGGTTTGCTTATCTCTGGCTAATCAGCAAATATAATCAATGCCTGGAAGAATCTCTCCCTGTATCTTCACTCTGCCCCCTCCTCTTTTTCTGATGAAGTGACTCAGTTGTTGCCAGGGCGATGTGTCTGTTCAGCAGAGAAAGGGAGCAGAGCGGTGAGAGGCAAGAGAGTGTCTCCAGGACAGCAGTGATTACATTTGTAGTTTAACCAGATATAAACCAGCCTGTACTGCCCTCTACAGTGAAAATAATTTTTTTACACAAATGCAATGCTTGGGAATGCTTTCAGATGTTACACAAATGCAATGCTTGGGAATGCTTTCAGATGTTCTGTTATTGTCTGGGAGTATACTCTTACTTTAAATGATGCCTGAAGTGAGAAAAATATGGAGGCGCTTTATTTATTTTCTTTTAAACAATACCAGTTGCCTGGCAGCGTTGCTGATCTATTTGGCTGCAGTAGTGTTTGCATAACATTAGGCACAAGCATGCAGAAATACAATAATGCTTATATATGCTTGTTCAGGGGCTATGGCTATATGCATTAGAGGCAGAGGATCAACAGGATAGCCAGAGAACTGGTATTGCTTAAAAGGAAATAAATATGGAGGCATCCATAATCCTCTCACTTAAGTTGCCCTTTAAAGGGTGCCTAGCTTGACATGATGAGATAAGGTATACAGTTGTGTTCAAAATGATTTAACCCCCAATGCTGTAAAGGGTTTCAGGGAATTTAGTGTACATTTGCAATTGTGTTCAGAATGAAATCTTACAAAGACTTTTTATAGAACCAAATGCAACTAAAATGACATCAATTGTTTTTGTAATACAGTATTACATGTTTTTTTTGTGATTTCTTAATTGACACAATAATTCAACCCCTTAAAGACTACCACTCTTAAGAACAGAGGTTCATTCAAGTGTTTTCGATCAGGTATTGAAACCTCCTGTAGATGTTAACGAGCAGCAATCAAGCATAATAAGCACCAATTAGGCAGATTTAAAATGACTGTGATACTCAGCTCCTTCTAGACATTTACTGGTGTGTTTACAAACGTGGTGAACTCAAGAGAATGGTCCAGGAAGACAAGAGAAGAGGTGATTTCTCTTCACAGGAAGGGCAATGGCTATAAGAAGATTGCAAAGATGTTAAACATACCAAGAGATACCATAGGAAGCATCATTCACAAATTCAAGGCAAAGGGCACTGTTGAAACGCTACCTGGTTGTGGCAGAAAGAAGGTGGTGACTTCGACTGCTGTGCGCTACCTCAAACGCAAAGTGGAGAAAAGTCCCTGTGGGACTGCTGAGTAACTGAAAAAAGATTTGTCACATGCGGGTGCTTCTGCAGGTACAGGGAAGCTTCAGTGTGTCAAAGTACCATGAATTCTCTTCAGTACCAGGAGACATTGGATGAAAATGTGATGCAGTCCATCATAAACCTGAGGCTTGGGAGACGTTGGACCTTTCAACAGGACAATGATCCCAAGCATACCTCCAAGTCCACTAGAGCATGGTTGCAGATTAAAGGCTGGAACATTTTGGAGAGGCCATCGCAATCACCAGACTTAAATCCGATTGAGAACCTCTGGTGGGACTTAAAGAAAGCAGTTGCAGCGCGCAAGCCTAAGAATGTGACTGAACTGGAGGCTTTTGCCAATGAAGAATGGGCTAAGTTACCCGTAGATCGCTGCAAGACACTTGTGTCAAGCTATTCTTCACGTTTAAAATCTGTTATTACTGGAAAGGATATTGTACGAAGTACTAAGAATGAATGTCACTTGGGGGTTGAATAAAACTGATAAGGATGTGAGCACAGAAAAGACATTTGTGGTTAATTCATTATAAATGTTATTATTATTATTATTATTATTATTATTTATTGTATTTATAAAGCGCCAACATATTACACATTAATTTAGGTTACAGACAATATATAGGGGTGACATACAGCAATATGACAATACAGGAATTCAAGAAAGACCAGATCATGCAGCACAGTATGAGTATGTTATGTTATATTTGTCTGACTTACAAGTGCCTCTTTGATTTAAATCTAAACAAGATGACTGAAATTATCAAAATCAATGTCAAACTGGCCAAAACACTAAATTTTATTGGGGGTTGAATAATTTTGAACACAACTGTATGTACAGTCCCAAGCCTACATTAACCACTTCAGCCTACAGTGTTGTTTTACCTTATGCATCCGAGCAACTTTCACCTCCCATTCATTCGACAATAACTTTATCACTACTTATCACACTTAAATGATCAATATCTTGTTTTTTCCACCACCATTTAGGCTTTCTTAGGGTGGTACATTTTGCTAAGAATTATTTTATTCTAAATCCATTTTAACAGGAAGATTAATAAAGAAATGGAAAAAAATATATAATTTCTCAGTTTTTGGCAATTATAGTTTGAAATTAATACATCCTACCGTAATTAAAACCCATGTATCTTATTTGCCCATTTGTCCCGGTTATTACACCGTTTAACCTCCCTGGCGGTTTGTTAAAATCCGCCAGGGGGCAGCAAATACCTTTTTTTCAATTTTTTTTTTTTTCATGTAGCAAGACAATGTCTCGCTACATGATAGCCGCTGCTGAGCGGCATCCCCCCAGCCCCTCCGATCGCCTCCGGCGAACGGAGATCAAGAGATCCCGTTCAAAGAACGGGATCTCTTGGAGGGCTTCCCCGTCGCCATGGCAACGTCGTGACGTCAAAGGGGAATCCGATCCACCCCACAGCGCTGCCTGGCACTGATTGGCCAGGCAGCGCACAGGGTCTGGGGGGGGGGGCGGCTAAGGCGACGGGTATAGCGGCGGATCGGCGGGTAGCGGCGGCGATCGGAGGTTACACGCAGCTAGCAAAGTGCTAGCTGCGTGTAACAAAAAAAAATTATGCAAATCGGCCCAGCGGGGCCTGAGCGGTGCCTCTCGGCGGCATAGCCCGAGCTCAGCTCGGGCTTACCGCCAGGGAGGTTAAATTATGTCCCTATCACAACGTATTGACGCCAATATTTTATTTAGAAATAAAGGTGCATTTTTTTTCAATTTGCGTCCATCACTATTTACAAGCTTATAATTAAAAAAAATATTTTTTTTTATTAAAAAATTTTATTTGGGTAATTTTTGGGTGTGGGAGGTAAACAGTTAATTTTAAATGTAATGTTTTTATTTACCAAAAAATGTATGCAAATGTAGTTTTACTATTTGGCCACAGTGAAAAACATAATTTTTGTCCTGGAAGCAAACGCTCTCGCTTCCAGGAACCATAAAGGGGATGGAAACTCTTTTTTTTTGCCCAGAAAGACCGTGGCCTCTGAGAGGCCGTCGGTTTTTCTGCCGGGACTTAGATCAATGAATGGGAACAATGTTCCCATTCATTGATTTCGGGGCTAATGAAAGGCGGCGGGAGTGCACTGTCGCGCACCCGGCGCAGGTGCAGCAGGGCAGGCTATCTGGATGGATATATCCGTCCAGAGAGACCTAAGTGGGCATGGGCAGCCTTTTCTAAGTGATAGTGATCTGTAAAGCTCTTGATAATGTAATGCTATGGGTGATTTAAAAAAAAAAAAAAAAAACATCCGTCAAGTGGGATCACAAACATAGCATTGCATAAGCAAAAGCATTTCAAATAACAAGCACTTAGATAAACGCTGCTAGTGGGTTATAGGCCTAAGGGCTGGTTCACACTATGAGCGGTTAGAGGGTTTTTTTTTTTAATCGTTATGTAAAAGCACTTGTGTGAAGGAATCCTACATGAGTGACTCATTTTTTTTTTTTATTCTATTTTTTTACAATCGCAAACAGGAGTCCTGCATCATTTTCTGGGCGATTGAGCTTTGATGCAAAGTATAGGAAAAATTGCAAATAATTTTAAAAGCACTCTGAACAGCAATTTTGTGAGCATTTTTCACGTAAATTTGCTATAAAAGACGTTTATTCTCGGGTCAGAGTGCCCTTCCTGTTTGTTTGCACACACAAAATCACAAATTGCAAAAAATGCAAATCACTCTAAAAATGACAGGAATTGCTCACAAAATTGTTCACAAAAGTGCTTGCAATTTTGCTTGCGATTTGTAGTGTGAATCACACCAGAAAAAGGCTTGCAGCTAATCTTGTCAGATCTGACAATGTCAAATGCCTGATCTGCTGCATGCTTGTTCAGGGACTATGGCTAAAAGCATTAGAGGCAGAAAATCAGCAGGACAGCCAGGTAACTGGTATTGCTTAAAGAATCAGATTTTCATTTTTCACCAAGTGCAGCAGTTGCCACACCCGGAATTGTTTGTGGTACACATCGGCATAGAGCATAGCGGCATTTGAAACATAGTAGTGCAAAGCATGCAGTGACAAGCAGACAAAGACATTAAACAAGATAGTGCAAAAAACATGTGCAGTCAAAGGAATTTAAGGTATTTTAGTGCAAAAACTACCTGTGGTAAACCACAGAATAAGTACATATTTATTTAGGCCTGGGTCACAGATGTGCTATTTCGTTTTTCTGTGTGTGAGACTTTAGTTCAGAAGGCGCACTGCTTGGGGGAAAAAGGAGTTCCTGTGCCTGGAGGTTTTGTTGGAAATAGCCCTGCAACGGTGGTCAGAGCGCAGGCGGTTGAAGAAGCGGCTGCAGGGATGGTGCCGGTCATTCGTGGTCCTGTAAGCCCTTGTTCTCAGTCTGGATGCATGGAGGAGGTCCAGAGGTGGCAGGGGGGAAACCAATGACTCTTTCCGCTGTATTGATTACTCTTTGCAGTCTGTACCGCTCCCGGTGGCTTCACCATACCACACAATGATAGATGAGCACAGGATTGACTCGATGGTGGCAGTGTAGAAGCTTGATAACAGTTCCTGCGGCATACCAAACTTCCTGAGTTGTCTTAGGAAGAACAGTCGTTGCTGCGCCTTCTTTTGGCATTTAGTGGTATTTTCACTCCATCTCAAGTCGTTGGTGATGGTAGTGCCCATAAACCGAACGCTTGATACTTTGGTGACTTCAGTGCCTTTGATGAATACTGGGCTGGGGGGGGTGGGGGTCATTTCCTGAAGTCGATAACCAACTCGACAGTCTTTGCAGCGTTTAGGACAAACATGTTGTCCTTACACCAGTTGCAGATTCGCTCGATCTCGCTGCGGTAGGTGCGTTCGTCCCTCCTCACTGATGAGACCAAGGATGGTGGTGTCGTCTGCAAATGCAATTACCTTAACGCAGTCAGCAGTCGAGGTACATCTGTTTGTGTACAGGGAAAACAGGATCGGAGACAGTACACAGCCTTGGGGGGGGGGGGCAGTATTTGTGGTCCTCATTTGGAAGAGGCAGCTGCCAAGTTTGACCTGGTGTGTCCTGTTTGTGAGGAAGTCCTTGATCCAGGTGCAGAGATTTTCGTCAAGCCCTAGTTGCGCTAAGTTATTATACAGGATGATCGGGCAGATCATCATATTGAAAGCAGAGCTAAAGTCCAGGAAAAGGATCCTGGCGTAGGTTTTGGGTCTGTCCAGATGTTCCATAATGTATGCCAGACTGATGTTGATGGTATCCTCTATGGACCTGTTTGCCCTGTATGCAAATTGAAGTGGATCTAGGAGAGCGTTGGTGGAGTTTTTCAAATGGGTGAGGACTCGTTTTTCAAAGATCTTCATGACAGTTGAGGTAAGGGCCACGGGTCTGCAGTTGTTGAGATCCGTGACACCTGTTTTTTTGGGTACTGGTATGATGGTGGACCTTTTAAAGCAGGAGGGTACTTTGCGAGCCGACAGGGAATTCTGAAAAATGGAGGTCAGTACCGGGGCTAGCGCAGGATCTCAGGCACATGGATGACACGCCGTCTGTGCCAGAGGCTTTCCCAGGATTTAGTTTCCGGAGGTGCCTGAGTACGTCTGTCACCTGGACTACTACTGAGGAAATAAAGGAAAAAAATATAGCAGCCTATATTCCTCTCACATCAATTGTCCTTTAACCTCCTGAGCGATAATCCCGAGCTGAGCTCGGGGTATGTCGCGCAGGAGGATTTCTCAGGCCCCGCTGGGCCGATTTGCATAATTTTTTTTTTGTTACACGCAGCTAGCACTTTGCTAGCTGCGTGTAACTTCCGATCGCCGCCGCTCGCCGCCGATCCGCCGCTACCCGCCGTTCCGCGCAGCCCCCCCCCTCCCCAACCCCTTGCGCAGCCTGGCCAATCAGTGCCAGGCAGCGCTGAGGGGTGGATCGGAACTCCCTATGACGTCACGACGTCCATGACGTCGGTGACGTCATCCCGCCCCGTCGCCATGGCGACCAGGGAAGCCCAGCAGGAAATCCCGTTCTGAACGGGATTTCCTGCTTACTCTGATCGCCGAAGGCGATCGGAGTGGGTGGGGGGATGCCGCTGCGCTGCGGCTATCATGTAGCGAGCCCTGGGCTCGCTACATGATTTAAAAAATAAAAAAAATTAAAAAATAGTGCTGCGCCACCTCTTGGGCGATATAATTGTATCGCCCAGAGGGTTAAGGATATCGAATACACCTGTGAAACTTTTCCACTAAAACACTTCTGAGTGCAGGGAATAGATTAAAAAAGTCAACCGTTTAAAATGGGAGCTGTATATCACTAATTCCCCTGATACAATAACAATTTATGGCTTAAGTGTTGGCTTTTAAGAACAAAATAAGGGCCGGTTCAGATTGACGCTTGACAGCGTTTACCGCCAAGCGTTCGGGACTCATCGGTTAAACGTTCCTATTCAAGTGAATGGGAGTGTTTAACATCGTGCAATTACCGTCGATTGCGCAAACGCGGCGTTCCGATTTCCCAGCCGTTTCATGCGACCCTGGACGCTACATGCAGCTTCTAGGGTTGATTCTCGGCCCCATCTTCATGTCACCTGCGGAGACAAAACCCGCAGACGCGACGGACGCTGCAGAAAAGCCCCCGAACGAGACGTCGCCAGACGAGAGGAGAAGCTGGAAGCCGCCCGTCTGAACCGGCCCTAAGACTGTGGGATTCCAGGAAAGTCCTATTTAGGGGTAGAACTGTAGATAACATTGTTTATCTCATCAGTTTCTTTTCAGTTCAAGTTTGCATTAAGTAAAGTAAAATGTAAACAAGCCTTTCTTTTATGAGATTACTAGGATTCATTTACATTCGTAAGTCTTCTAGAAGTGCTTTATTCATTTCTTTTTTTTATTTATTATGCAACTTCCAAAATTCCCAAATCCGTAAAATTAACATCAGCATGACAGAATGCTGAAGATTACATTGGCGAGGTTAAGAAACGTTTCTGCCATCAACTAATCAAACTACAATAATAAACAAATGAGAGCCTAAAAGATACTTTATGAGAAAATGGTGCCAATTTTTACTATCCCTACGACAGTGAAGAGGAGATGGACTGATCAGTATGTTGTGCCTGTAGCAAGCTGCTTTTGCCCTGCTTCAACTCTGTTATGTGGATTTCAAAGTAAACAGAGGTTTTAGCAGGTAAAAATTAAAGTGCATCCGTTGTAAAAAAAAAAATTAACTGATGGGATAAACAATATCTATCCTGCTACTCCTAAAAAAAAAAAAGCGTTTGTATTTTTTTAGAATGCCAGAGTTTTATTTTCTTTGTAAAATCTAAAAAAATAGGTTTAATGTTTTATTGTCTCATGACAGTTAGTCTTTCAGTGTCCCAGAAGCTAAAATATATGAACTATTGGCCTTTTTTTTATCTATCCTCTGCTCAGAAGCGGTTCTCTTCCAGGCAAGAGTTTTATGGCTGTAATTCCTTAACAGCCAAGGGGTACCGCTGTAGTCTGTCCGGGTCCTGACTGTTGAGAAAATGTCACTTGCATGACTGAAAGTTTAACACCTTTCAGACCGAAAAAGAAGAGAGGAACTCAGCCTAGTTATTTGTATGTTTGGCACTGTAGAGATATGTCTCTTATCTTGTCACCTTGAGTACTTTTTAACCACTTCCTGCAAAATCGACATTTTAAAAATGTTCTATATTTGCACTAATTAGTGCAAATAGGACATTTAATAAACATCCATTTTGCTAAAATGCTCAAGCAGTCACGTGCTACACCCATTTTAAAGCGGTATAAAACCCTGACATAATATTCAATAAAAACACTTTTTCCTACTTTTTATATGCCATATGGTTATCATATTTGCCTTTGTGCATAAGTATTATTATTCATTTAGAAATTACAAGTTCCCAAAGTACATTTTTTTGCTCTGAGAGCTGACTTTGCATTTTATGCATAACTGGTTTTATTCATCTTGTATTGAAGGCAGAAATGGTTTCTGGTTGTCTGTCTGTGTTCAGGAGAGTCTGCACAGTCAGAGAATGTCACATTCCTCACTTGATACAATTAAGTAAACACAAGATAACATTATCTCCAGTTCGGATGTGTCCAGGTTTCTCTACACTGAGCTTGTAAGTCCTGTGTTTAACTAGTTAAATGCTGTTCTAGTAAAAAAAAATGGTGGTAGTATATATATGCTTTAAATCTTTTTGAGCAAAGAAAAATTGCTGGGTTTCATTTGAGGAGTGGGAAATGGTTAAAGGGACCTTGGCTCAGACTTGCATGAAACCAGCAGATACAAACAATACCTCAAAAAATTGAGATAGTTTCTTTCACATATCCACAAATATTTTGTTTTATTTTTTGCATATTTTGCGTATGTCACAGTAGGTAATATTTTGATTGTGTAGCAGAGCTTGATCACTGGTGTTATTCACTGCATACCACAGTCCAACACTACCCCCCTGTTTCCAAGAATAGTTTAGATGGAAGCAGAGTCTACAGATCAGGGCATTTGACAATGATTATAAACATCAGAATGACTATGGATTTAGGATGTTGGAACATTTGGAGTACATGTCTTTCTACTACATGCGAACTACTCATGTCAGGACACAGAACATAGTTTCTGTGATGTGGTTTAAAAAAAAGTCTGTTTTCATACACACACACACACACACATATATATATTGTACACTTATGTAGTCTCTTTAAGTTTAGCTTCATAGTCTATTTGTTCATCTTCTTCATGCAGTCTGGGACAATTTCCTATCCTTAGAGGAAGAGGAAATTCAGCCTAAACAAACATACTGTCATTAAGTTACATTAGTTATGTTAATTAAAATATATACCGTATTTTTCGCCGTATAAGACGCACTTTTTCTCTCCAAAAAATGAGGAGAAAAAGTCCCTGCGTCTTATACGGCAAAGGCAGGGAATCCCCGACTTCCTAACACCCGCCGATAGAAACCGCCGACCAGCCGCTACCTCGGGGATTCCCTGCCTGTGTGCCTGCTCTGTCCCCCGCTACTAGCATCTGTCTCTGTGTGATGGTAAAGTGATGTGTAAAGTGTAGTTGATGCATCCCCGCTATGTCCGCCATGTCCCCGCTATGTCAGTTGTGTCCCTGGCATGCAAGCCGTGTCCCCGCTATGTCCGCCATGTCCCCGCCATGCAAGCCGAGTCCCTGCTATGTCCGCCGTGTCCCCGCTATGTCCGCCATGCAAGCAGTCTCCCCGCTATGTCTGCTGTTTCCCCCGCTACTAGAATTTGTCCCTGTATAATGGCAAAGGTGTAAAGTGTAGTGCTGCTGCAGGCTCTTACCTCTCCAGCAGTGCCCGCGGGGATTGCCGACCTCTTCTCCACCTGACTTCTCGCGCTAGTGACCGCGGCTTGTACTGACGTCAGTACAAGCCGCGGTCACTAGCACGAGAAGTCAGGCAGAGAAGAGGTCGGCAATCCCCGCGGGCGCTGCTGGAGAGGTAAGAGCCTGCAGCAGCACTACACTTTACACCTTTGCCATTATACAGGGACAAATTCTAGTAGCGGGGGACATGGCAGACATAGCGGGGAGACTGCTTGCATGGCGGACATAGCGGGGACACGGCGGACATAGCAGGGACACGGCTTGCATGGCGGGGACATGGCGGACATAGCGGGGACACGGCTTGCATGCCAGGGACACGGCTAACATAGCAGAGACACGGCGGACATAACGGGGACACGGCGGACATAGCAGGGACACGGCGGACATAGCAGGGACACGGCTTGCATGGCGGGGACACGGCTGACATAGCGGGGGACGCGGCTGACAACGGGAGGGGGGGGGACAGGGAGGATGCAGCAACGCTACACATAAACTTACCATCATGCAGGGACAAATGCTAGTAGTGGGGGACATAGCAGGGACATGGTGGAGATACAGCAGCACTACACTGTATTTATTCAAACATCGAGCAGGGACACGTGCAAGTAGCGGGGACATGGGGAGAAAAGCAGGGACATGGTTGAGACCGTAGGGACACGGGGAAGAAACAGACACATGGGACATAGCAGGAACACCTGGGGACATCTGGGAGGACAGAAGGGGACGTAGGAGGATACCAACTGGGGGAGAACATCTTCAAGACGCTCCTGGAACATAGACGCACCAGGTTTAGTATATTTTTTTTCCCCCTGGTTTTTGCCCTCTAAACCTAGGTGCGTCTTATATTCCGGAGCGTCTTATACGGCGAAAAATACGGTACCTAATATAATCTCTTACCGACCCTGTTTTAAAAGAACAGGCAAATGCTTGTGATTTCAAGAGGGCAGCGATCTTTTTGGTTGAAAGGAGGTGACAGGTAGCATGAGACACAGTTCCAACTGACCGGTGTCCTGATCACCCCTCCCAGCTGCTAGGCAATGAGAACAACAACATTAGAAATCCCATCATGCTTTGCACAGCGTCAGGGAAAAAATGCCCGGGCAATTTTCTTTGATGGGGCGGAGCCTAGCTTCTGTGCAGCTAACAACTAGGCTTGGGTAAGAAAAATAAAGTTCTGATGCTGTGGAACTGTTAAAGAAACACCAAGCCTTTTCAGTGCTGCTGAGTAGATTTTTAGTCTGGAGGTTCACTTTAAACCAAACTGTGCAGTATTTTCTAATTTGCTAAATTTCTCTAGTAACAGCACAAATGGCACTTGACACGAATCTGAAGAAGTGAGCTGTGCCTTAAAGGACAACTGAAGCAAGAGGGATATGGAGGCTGCCATATTTATTTCCTTTTAAACAATACACACAAGCATGCAGCCAGCGATGGGCTCACGAGTAGTTAGCTATTTGAATTTGAGATTCAAATGAGGCTTAATTGCCTCAGCTGTGTGCATGGGAGACGGGGGGGGGGGGGGGGGGGCAGGGGTGTTACTTACCCAGAACTTCGTCGCTTCTATGAGTCACTACAGTGAGTCTTGCAACGCATCCCATAGGCTGTGTGCAAGAAGCTTGGAACGCATAGAAGCGGATGGAATTCTGGGTAAGTAACCCCCCTCCCCATCTCCCATGCACACAGCTGAGGCAATTAAGCCTTATTTCAGTCGCAAATTTGAGTAGGTAACTACTCGTGAGCCCATCGCTACATGCAATACAATAATGTCACAAACCTCTGATCTGCTTCATGCTTGTACAGGGTCTATGGCTGAAAGTATTAAAGGCAGAGGATACGCAGGACAGCCAGGCAACTAGTATTAAAGGTGAACTGAAGTAAGAGGTATACGGAGGCTGACATATTTATTTCCTTTCAAGCAATACCAGTTGCCTGGCAGCCCTGCTGGTCTATTTCTCTGCAGTAGTATCTGAATAACACCAAAAACAAGCATGCAGCTAGTCTTGTCAGATCTAACTTTAAAGTCAGAAACACCTGATCTGCTGCATGCTTGTTCAGGGTCTATAGCTAATGGTATTAGAGGCAGAGGATCAGCAGGGCTGCCAGGCAACTGGTATTGCTTAAAAGGACGTAAACATGGCAGCCTCCATATCCCTCTCGCTTCAGTTTTCCTTTAATTGTTCTCAACAATTTCTTGTCCTTATTTTGGTTACTGGCTTCTCAGAGGCAGGCCAAGCTTACCTCTTTTTAAACTAGTAGCAGCAGGGGTAGTATTGTACCATGTCAAGGGGCCCATACACTTATACTATTTCCCGCCGATATACAGCAGATTCGATCACTGTGATCAAATCTGCTGTGAAATCGTTGCATGAACGCTGACGGAACGATTGATTTCCATCCGAAATCGATCGTTCCCGTCGATCTCTCCGCACGGACCATTTTGCTCGATTTCCGGCAGGTCGGGAGTGCGTCAATAGCGGCGTACGAATGTCCGACGACCGATGCTAGCGGCAATACATTACCTGATCCGGCTGGCGCGACTCCTCGCTGTACCTCCGCCGCGCTGGGCTCCGGCAGGCTTTGCTTCTTCCTGTCCCGACTACTGTTTAAACTTCCCCGGACAGGAAGTTAAGTGAAGCTGGAGCCCAGAGCGGAGAAGAAGACAGAGGAGACCGGGGGACTCGCGTCGGCCGGATCAGGTAATGTATGCTGGGGGGGCAGCGGCAGCTCCACAGATTGTGAATCGGTTTCATAGTGAAATCGATTCAAAATCTGTTTGCAGTGTAGGCAGCCAATAGATCCCTCTTTGATCAGATTCGATCACAGAGGGATCTATCTGCTGGTCGATCTGGTGTCAATCAACCAGTGTATGGCAGCCTTTAGCCATCAGTAAAAGGGGAAAAAAAAGTTTTGAATCTGGTTGATAGCATTTATTGGCTAACTTAGAAGAAAAGGAGTAAGCTTTCGGCTGCAAAGCCTCCCTTAGACTTCCTGTACATCCTGTACAGGAATAAAGTCTGAGGAAAGCTTCATAGCAGAAAGCTTACTCCTTTTCTTTTTAGTTGGCCAGTAAATGGTATCATTCCGATTCAAAACTTCTCTTTTTAAAATGTAAACCTTTTATTATTTTGGGGCCTCCTTTTCCTTCAGGGTTTAGATATTTCTGTTGGGAAGTTATTTTATGTTTTCATACTATATCCTTTTTTCGCAGTGTGACCATTCCCTGAAGCCACCTAAAATATCTGTGGACAGTTATTCCTCACAAGCTCTTCCAATTGTTAGCCTGATAAGCTGGGTTCAGGAGTGCTCCTATCTAATTATTTCTCACTCTGTCCCATCGTCTAATTGCTACACTGTTCAGCTCTCCGTGTTTTCCTGGAAGGCACCACACTGTCCAGAGATGTCTCACATGTTGCAAACAAATGTAGGCCGTCCCTTTGTTGGTTTGTTTTATTAGAACTTACTGACTTTGGGGTTTTATGGTTGCTATGCATTATATGCCACAACACAACCTGCACTGCCATACTACAATGGGTAGGGCTGCACATACTTCAAAATTTATGTACGTTTTATGCAAATATATACAGTTTGAAAATGGACCAAACCCTGGTCTTAACACCCCCCCTTCCCCCCCATACTAACCTCAGATAGGCCTTTAGGGTCACCATCCATACAACTGAACCTGCTCTGACCCACTTTGACACTGATTGGTGCATGACCGACCCGACATGTTACTTGTCAACAAGAACGTTATAATTTGCAACAGTTTGATTAGTACAATAATTATTTCTTTATAAAGCAGCAACATATTATGCAGTGCTATCTCCCGTATTGATCTCTGAGGCTTCTCTGAAGGTTTCTTTAACAATTATCATTTTACGAGAGCAGGTTGTTAGCCTATTGCCCAACCCCCGGACTTGGAGGACCAGGCTGTCCTATTTGGTCAGGAACATCACCTTTGACCTGTGCGGTTAGGTAGACACTACCAGTATCTAGGCTACCGCCAGCACAGCTCTTGGGATGACTTGTTCAGGCAAGCCCCACCACTGAGACAAAGTAAGGATACCTTCAGTGGGGATATATTTTATATATTACATATTATTTGTACCTTTGTGAAAATATGCTGATTGTAGAAACATCAGCTATATACAGGTCAAGCTATAAGGACCACCTTATCAAATGGGATAAAAGGTTGCTGACTTTGTCCTGCTCTGCCAGTGATTGGCTCTGCTTTTCTGTAGAAAAAAATGAAATTCTCCATAAGTAATTTCTCTTTCAACCACAAATTATTTTCTAATTAGTTTGTATACTCAGAAACCATATGGTACATATGGAAGTTGCTTTAGTGTGGGAACAGAGTTACAGAAGACGAACAGTGTTATTAAGCTGTTATAATAAACATAAGTGAGTCAACAATCAGGATCTGACAAGGACAGAGGCGCCAAAAGAATAAAACCAATACTTAAAAGGTTTAAAAATTGCTGTGGAGGCAGTGGTGGACTTACCTCCAGCAAGTAGACACAACAAACTGTGTGTTTAGAACAAGTTAAATTTATTGGTACGCTCCGGGGGGCAGTCGCAACGCGTTTCGCAGGCAAGGCCCGCTTCCTCAGGCAATAATGAACGGAGTACACAACAGCATTAGGTCCGGGTAACACCTGGCGCCTCGTCGGGATCTGTCCCCTCTATTCCTCGTTGTCATATTTTCCATAGACCATTATGTTGGACTGAGTGTACCTCTACGTACCTGTGTTTTGTGTCTTCCGCCATGCTTAGCTGCTATTGTTTATGCTGCCAAGGTTTTCGGTGTAAAAAAGGCTGATTTCCCCCTTTTTTTACGTGTTTTTCTCCCTTTTTTTGCGCATTTTTTTTACACTTTTTTTTCTGATCTACAATCAAATGTAGTATAGTACTAAATGCAACATGAGTAGAGAGAGGAGTTGGTGAAATGGTAATAATTTTGTTTGTGTAAATTTTGTTGACTTTATACAAATTTATGCTGCTTGGAATTGGACCAATTAAGTGCAATACATGGTGGTTTTAGCTGATTCGATTCCAACCTACCATACATAACCTTGCATGAAATTTGCATCTACCTAATCTACAAGCTTCTCGTTGACCACCTCTGAATACAAGTACACCTCTGAATCCGAGAGACATCCGGGTAGTTCTATCTGGGGGGGGGTCAATCTTACCTGTCTGACGTCTTCTTTGGTCCGTCCCTCTGCGCCTCCCACGATGCGACGATCCAAGCGGCGGTCACGTGATTACTAACACTTCCTCCTTCTGGGTTGAAGGAGGAAGTGATTGTAATCACGTGATGCGCGTGGAAAGCATCGTGGGAGGCGCCGAGGGACGGACGAAGAAGACGTCAGACAGGTAAGATTGACCCCCTCGCCCACCCCGCACAGGTTTACTGGGAGATATCCAGATAGCAACTATCCAGGTATCTCCCAGATCCGGATTTGAGCAGCCCTACAAGTAAACACAATCCAATGTTTTGAGTGTTCGACATTATTCACAAATAGCCACATCAGAATGATTTTTATTTCACCAAAGAAGTTTGCAATGTGACACAAGAATAGACACCATAGATAATTACAGATCAAGGACAGTTTAGGAATTAAAGCATTCATTTTCCAATTGTTTGCAATAAAGTCCTAGCAGTTTTAAAGTTAGTGTGGTTCTGCATTCATCAGGGCTACCACAGGAGAGGAAAAAGCTGTTTCTATGCCTGGAAGATTTTGTTACACCTGACCGGTATTTGAATCCTGAAGTTGGAAGATAGAGTGGGCAGAGTGAGAGGGGTTAGAGGCATTCTTGGTCTTGGCCCAAATTAATGTACCTTTCTAATTTTGTTTACACAATTATTGCACACTTTCTGTAAATCCAATAAACTTCATTTCACTTCTCAAATATCACTGTGCTTGTCTCCTATATGGTATATTTAACTGACATTTTTTATCGTAACAACCAACGATTTATACATGAAAATCATGACAATTAAGAAGGTTGCCCAAACTTTCACATCCGTGTGTGTGTGTGTGTGTGTGTGTGTGTATATTGCAATCTATATATCTATAGGGGAGTGGCGTGCTGCAGCACTCCCGTTACAGATATTGCCGCTGGCTGAGTACCCAGTAGCTGTGTAGACTGCGAAGGTTAAAGGGACTCAGCTGAGAAGATTCTGTACATACCTGAGGCTTCCTCCAGCCCCATCTGCTCGGATTGCTCCCACGCCGCCATCCTCTGTTGCCCGCAGATTCGGGAACTGGGTTCTCTCACTGACGTCCATTGCGGCCAGCTATGCAGGATTAGTGCGCCCTCTACATGTCTCTCCAGCGGCTCCTGTAGAGATACGCAAACAGCGCACTTCTCTTTCATCAGACTGGCTCCAACTAACGTCAGTGACAGGTACCGGTTCCCGCAGCTGCGGGCAGCGGAGGATGGCGGCGTGGGAGCGATCCGAGCTAGAGGATCGGGCTAGAGGAAACCCCAGGTATGTATAGAGTCTTTTTAATTTTTCAGCTCTGATACACTTTAAGATGGCAGCGTCCATATATACATGTGAAAAGGGCACCGGGAAATTTGGGCGCAGGGTGCTATTGTAGATTTATTATTATTATTTATTTATAAAGCGCCAACATATTCCGTGGCGCTGTACAATGTAAGAAAACAAACAAGGGATACATAATGATACAGACAATGGTATACATCAAATATGAACACTGATACAAGATACAGCACTGCTGATTACAATTTGATTTAACATGATGACTAAAATGTATAAATGTCTAACAGAGTGCAAGCAATTAAATTAATAACATTCCATGACACTAAAGGGTTAGAGCCCTGCCCTTGCGAGCTTACAATCTAAAGGAATGGGGTGGGAAACAAGAGGTGGGGAAGTATACAGTATATGTACAGGCAGTGCGTAATTAGGTTATTTAGTGGGTGCATGGCCTAAGCTAGAGAATATGCTTGTCGGAAAAGGTGGGTTTTGAGGGAGCGTTTAAAGATTTCAAAGGTGGGAGAGTGGCGGATGTGTTGTGGAAGGGCATTCCAGAGGAGGGGTGAGGCACGTGAGAAGTCTTGTACACGTGAATGTGAGGAGGTAATTGTAGAAGAGGATAGAAGAAGCTGGTGTGCAGATCTGAGATTGCGGTTGGGTTGGTATCTGGAGACTAGTGAGGAGATGTACAGGGGAGAGAGATTGTGGAGAGCTTTGTAGGTTAGGGTTAAGAGTTTGAACTGAATCCTCTCATTAATTGGTAGCCAGTGAAGAGCTTGACAGAGAGGGTCAGCAGAGGAAGAGCGAGAGGAGAGATGAATAAGTCGAGCAGCAGAGTTCAGTACAGAATTGAGCGGTGCTAGTCGGTTAGTTGGAAGTCCACCAAGCAATATATTGCAATAGTACAATCGAGATATAATAAGAGCATGTACTAACATTTTGGTTGTGTCATGGGACAGAAAAGGTCGGATGCGTGCTATGTTTTTCAGTTGGAAATGGCAGGAGCTGGTTAGGGAGTTAATGTGAGGAGTAAATGAGAGAAAAGAATCAAATATTACCCCCAAGCATCGTGCTTTGGGAACTGATGTTATAGACGTGTTGTTAACATTTATTGTAATATCAGGCAAAGAGGTGGACAGGGATGGTGGAAAGACTATTAGTTCAGTTTTATTCATATTAAGTTTTAAGAAGCGAGAGGACATTGAAAGAGGAAATAGCGGACAGGCAGTCGGGAACCCGTGTGAGGAGGGAGTTAAGGTCTGGGGCCGAGAGGTACAGTTGTGTATCATCTGCATATAGGTGGTATTGGAAACCAAATGAGCTGATTAAGTTACCAAGGCCGTGCATGTAGATGGAGAAGAGGAGGGGACCGAGGACAGAGCCTTGAGGTACCCCTACAGACAGAGAATGTGAAGAGGAGGCCTGATCTGAATAAGAAACAGTGAAAGACCTTCCAGAGAGGTAGGAAGATATCCAGGAGAGAGCGAGGTCCTTTATTCCTATAGATGAAAGGATCTGTAGGAGTAGAGTGTGATCGACAGTGTCGAATGCTGATGACAGATCTAGAAGGATGAGTATGGAATAATAGCCTTTGGATTTAGCTGTGAGGAGATCATTAGCTACTTTGGTGAGGGCTGTTTCTGTGGAGTGGTTTGGCCGGAAGCCAGATTGGAACTGATCAAGCAAGGAATTTGCAGATAAATACTGACTTACTTCAGCATGAATGTGGCGTTCAAGTAATTTAGATGCAGATTTCCCAGCGGGGTAGGTTACTATGGACTCGGGGGTAAGATGCAATTTGGCTATTGCTAGCGGCTGAATTGCTGTATTTTTCTTAATTTGGGCTCAGTCTTTTGCCGACGCCCAAATTGCCCTCTGAGCGCCGCTAATTCGCATTACAACATATGCCAGTGCCAAAATGTCCGGCGCCCATTTTACCTGTCTCGAGCCTCCATAGCTCTGTTGGTTTTTTTTTAATCAATATCCTTAAAACTGTTGCCCAGAAAAATTGCTAATCTTGTGACTCATTCAAGTAGGTGAGTTGGCCAGCTGGCCTGAGAGAGTGTTTACAACTTCAGCAGCCAAAAACTTTTCATTTACAAAAATATCCCAATAAAAAGGCATAAATTGCAAATGTAATTCCTATGCAATTTCATCTCCAATGATGCTTCATGAAGTTCTCCTTTAAAAGCAGCGTTTGATTATGAATGAGTTGTTATTGAGAAGTTTACATCTGCGTTTGATTTGCATTGAGTGTTTGCCAGACACAGGCAGCCTCTTCTGAAATAGTTACCTATTCAGACACAAATGAAACACAAACAGCCCCATAGCCGTACCCTGAAGAAGCTGCACAGCGTTGGTGCCGAGGCAATGCATTGCTGACCATCTATTTCTCTGTTTATAGTGCTGACCCTTTATCCAATATGGTTCTCGCCTTTTCCACTAAAGAAGAAGCAGTCGCCTTTGCAGAGAAGAATGGTAAGCTAACACTACTACTCTTTAGTTATCCTTTTAAAACATAACTCCAGACTAATATGTATTTTTATATTTGATCTTCTCGTGATTTGTAATGAATGGGAGAATCCTACTTCTCACCCCCCCCCCCCCACCCCCCACTACCAGGGCCAATTTTAGTTCCAATGTGGCCCTAACCTGAAACACCTGACCAAAAAGCGGCTTTAGGTCCCCTTTTTTGCAGTAAAATCCGCCCCGACCCCCCCACCCCCGGGCCCCCCTCCCCTGGGCCCCTGAGCCACCTACTGATACCCCAACCCGATTGCAGCATCCACTGGGCAACCAGGTATTATGGGCCTATGTAGCAATTCAGGACCATTCTGAGAAACCAGGGCCTCTCTCTGTTGTCACCAAACATCCTGGTCTGATCGTAGTGTCCAGTCCATGCTGTATGTAGCAAGCAAGAACCTTTCTGATGCTTCCTCCATCAGAGAATTCTATCACTCCAAACCTCTGTCTTCAAAGGCCGGGCTGTGGAGTCGGTACAAAAATTATCTGACATGGACTCCAGGTACCTACAAATACTTTCACTCCACAGTCCTGCTCAGAGGGGAAAACATACACAAGTGTGAGCCCTTCCACTTGCCAATATACAAGGGTATCTTTCCCCTCTCTGCACAATCTGTCACAACTTATATGGGACCGCTGTAACTTGAGCCTATCTCAGGAATGCTCCTTGATTGTCACTTTGAAATGATCATATATGAAAAGATAGAAGTCACAAGAGAACATTTTATAATGGCTTAGGCCTAAAACACACTGCAAAGCGCTTTTTGATCCGTCAGCGCAGCGTTTTTTGTTTTTTTAAATGCTTCCATTGACTTGCATGAAAATCGCGGGAAAATTGACGCGATAGGGATTTTTTTTTTAAAATTGTGCATCAATTTCAATGGATCAAAAAGCGCTCTGCAGTGTGTCTCAAGCCTTAGAGTGGAAGATAGTTTTTGCTGCAATAATTTGTGTTGGTCACTATTAGGGTATATATACCTCACTTTTTTTTTTTTTTTATTTGAATACTCCTCACATGCTCTACAGTTCTTGTTCTGGATCGGTGGTGAAAATTATTAGTGGAAGAGAATAAGCATGGCAGCCTAGCAAACATTTTTAACCACTTGAGGACCACAGTCTTTTCGCCCCTTAAGGACCAGAGCCTTTTTTTCCATTCAGACCACTGCAGCTTTCACGGTTTATTGCTCGGTCATACAACCTACCACCTAAATGAATTTTACCTCCTTTTCTTGTCACTAATACAGCTTTCTTTTGGTGCTATTTGATTGCTGCTGCGAGTTTTAGTTTTTATTATATTCATCAAAAAAGACATGAATTTTGTCAAAAAAATGACTTTTTTAACTTTCTGTGCTGACATTTTTCAAATAAAGTAAAATTTCCTATACATTTGAGCGCAAAAGTTATTCTGCTACATGTCTTTGATAAAAAAAATTAAAAAAAAAAACATTCAGTGTATATTTATTGGATTGGGTAAAAGTTATAGCGTTTACAAACTATGGTGCCAAAAGTGAATTTTCCCATTTTAAAGCATCTCTTACTTTTCTGAGCACCTGTCATGTTTCATGAGGTGCTAAAATTCCAGGATAGTATAAATACTCCCCAAATGACCCCATTTTGAAAAGAAGACATCCCAAAGTATTCACAAAGAGGCATGGTGAGTTCATAGAAGATTTTATTTTTTGTCACAAGTTAACGGAAAATGACATTTTGTGACAAAAAAAAAAATTCCATTTCTGCTAACTTGTGACAAAAAAAGAAATGAAATCTGCCACGGGCTCACCATAGCCCTCTCTGAATACCTTGAAGTGTCTACTCTCCAAAATGGGGTCATTTGTGGGGTGTATTTACTGTCCTGGCATTTTGGGGGGTGCAAAATTGTAAGCACCCCTGTGAAGCCTAAAGGTGCTCATTGGACGTTGGGCCCCTTAGCGCACCTAGGCTGCAAAAAGGGGTCACACATGTGGTATTGCCGTACTCAGGAGAAGTAGTATAATGTGTTTTAGGGTGTATTTTTACACATACCCACGCTGGGTGGGAGAAATATCTCTGTAAATGACAATCTTTTGATTTTTTTTTTACACACAATTGTCCATTTACAGAGCGATTTCTCCCACCCAGCATGGGTATGTGTAAAAATACACCACAAAACACATTATACTACTTCTACTGAGTACGGCAATACCACGTGTGGCACTTTTTTGCACCCTAACTGTGCTAAGGGGCCCAAAGTCCAATGAGAACCTTCAGGCTTTACAGGGGTGCTCACAATTTAGCACCCCCCCACACACACACTTGCCAGGACAGTTAACAAACCCCACAAATGACCCCATTTTGGAAAGAATACACGCTAAGGTATTCCATGAGGGCCATGGTGAGTTCATAGAAAATTTTATTTTTTGTCACAAGTTAGCGGAAAATGACATTTTGTGAAAAAACCACAATTTCTGTTAACTTGTGACAAAAAATAAAATATTCTATGAACTCACCATGCACCTAACGGAATACTTTGGGGTGTCCTCTTTCCAAAATGGCATCATTTGTGGGGTCTGTCCTGGCATTTTAGGGTCTCTGCAATCATTACATGTATGGCCAGTATTAGGAGTATCTGCTATACTCCTTATATTGGGCATAAGGGTAATGCACTCTGGCCTGAAAGGAACAATGAACGCCAAACAATCAATCAATCAATGTAGATGAAAAAATATCTGCCAAAAAAATTTGGAAAAAAAAAGAGGGGAAGGCGTCTGCCAGGACATAGGAGCTGCCGCCCCAAAAATCCAAACCCACCAGCTCGTATGCCCTGGCAAACCCGATTTATCCATTCACACACCGATCGATGTGGATGAACAAATCATTGCAATAGTTCTTTTTTGATACAAAGTGCTTGCCAAAGCATATGAAACCCCAACACCGCTCCTCGGCCCATATGCCTCGGCAAACGTATCTTTTTGACTGCGGAGGAGAACTCTCGTCCTGCAGCGCTGCATGCACCGATTTTGTGTAACCTGACAGACGTGCAATGTTCTGGCAGGATGCACTATCAGTGCTGCAGCTGGTTAGTCGTTCGCTCGGTCCACCTGGAAGGTTAATGGATGGAAAAAGAGAAAAAAAAAATACCAAAAAACAAGCAAGCAGCAAAGCAATTACTTCATTAACATTAATAAACTTTGAACTTTTTTAATCAAAACCTTAACATTGCGAACCAAACATTAACTTTTTTGCTTACCTGTTTTTTTGGTTTTTTTTTAACTTACCTCCCAAGGACAAGCCTCTCCTCCCCCATGGGACAATGTGCGAAGTGCAAATCGCACAGAGTTGTGGTGAAGTACATTACGCAATTTGTCCCAAGTGAAAGGAGAGGTTTCTGGCAGCCATGTGTATTAGGGTCTCTGGAAACCCGATGTTTGGTTTCACACTGCATATTGACATATCCGGTGGGTCGAGCCCGCCGCACCGTATCGTCCAAAACAGACCTTCAGGCAATACCACAAGAGTAGCATTCGGCCTAGTAATGAACTGCATCGCCATAGACTAACATGACTTCCGGGCCAATCGATATTGCCACAGAAGCCACGCAGTAACGTACAGGGCTGTGGAGTCGGAGTCGTGGAGTTGGGCAATTTTGGGTGCCTGGAGTCGGGAAAAAATGCACCGACTCCTAATGAATTTGTAACTTTAATTAAAATAGAAAATATGATAAAATGTTCTATTTCTCAGATAAGTCATTAAAAATAATGTATATATACAGTATATATTCAGTAATAGCTGTGCTTAGTCTCAAAAATGAAATAAACCAATCAAAATTAGTTACTTGTGCTGCTTCAATAAAGCAGTCCCCGTATTTTTAAGGTCAGATATACATATCTGATTGTGACTGTATATATGATGTGTACACAGGAATCTCTTATATATACTAAATAACATCTATGCTGTAAGAATAAAGCCTGATGTGTAGCTGTGGCACTAATAGAGATGGTCAACGAGATGGAAATAATTCTGCATTGATGCTGATTTATGCAAATGTATGCACTCCCTTTGCTGATGAAATCAAATAATTTGATATGTTGTTCAAATTTGGTTTGGTGACTACAAATTAAAGGGTAACTGAGACAGATGAAAAGTAAAGTTTTATACATACCCGGGGCTTCCTCCAGCCCCCTTCAGGCTAATCAGTCCCTCGCTGTCCTCCACCACCCGGATCTTCTGCTATGAGTCCTGGTAATTCAGCCAGTCAGCGCTGTCCGGCCGCATGCCACTCCCACAGCCAGGAACATTCTGCACCTGCGCAATAGTGCTGCACAGGTGTAGTATGCTCCTGGCGGCGGAGTGTGTGCATGCGCACTACGCCCGACTGACTCAAGTACCTGGACTCATAGCAGAAGATCCAGGTGGTGGAGGAGGACAACGAGGGACTGATTATCCTGAAGGCGGTTGGAGGAAGCCCCAGGTATGTATAAAACTTTAATTTGATCTGTCTCAGGTTTACTTTGTTACACAGTAGTACTATACTCTACATATGCACTCCCCACAGAGCTGCAGGGATTCCACTGAGAATGCTGTGCACATTGAACACAGAGGTGTTGTCTGTTTACAATCTCCTCATTCCCCTGCAGAGTACCTGCACATCATTCTTACATGTACCCACACTTACATTGCCTAGGGCCTGATAGATCTTCTTTGTTCCGGTTTGTACCTTTTACAAGTACTCTTACCAAGGACTAGTTTTAGTCTAAAGGGAATAAATATAGTAGTCTACATATCCTTCTCACTTCAGTTGTCTTGTAAAATTCCTAAGCGTTGGCAGTTAAGAGACGAATTTCATGTTACATACTTTTAATCAACAAAATTGTAATATGCAAATTAGAGGAGTCTGAGTCGAGGAGTGAGTCGGAGGAATCCTAAACTGAGGAGTCGGAGTCGGTGGTTTTTTGGACCGACTCCACAGCCCTGGTAACGTAGGCATGCACTAGCGTTAAGTCAAGCACTTCCGGCGTAGGGGGGGACCGCAAAGTGTGACTTTCGCTAGCATTTTGCCCTAACACATCGCAGCAGTGTGAAATAGCACTGAGAGACCCTTGTGTGCCTACCGCTGTGTCTGGAGTTCCCTACTAATAGTGTACCTGCTCGTGGTACCTCTCAAAACACTCCCCTAGGCATGGGCCAGGCTGGTCAGGGCAGGTGGGACAATAAACAGTGGTGTCACGCCTTATTCCATCCCTGCTGCAGACACGACAACGTTTTCTTCGGATTCGGTGACCTGGGGTACTCGGAATTGGATAGGCGTAATGCCTTCCATGCAGCCGGCTAGTTGCATCTTGGGGTTGGGCCACGGCACCTCCTGGATACAGGAGTTCCATCACGATCTGTTTATGAAATTGAATAAACGATCCAGTTCTCCCAGCCTTACTGTAGAGAACAAAGCTGTTGTAAATTGCCAATTGAATGAGGTAAAAAGACACTTTTTTTATACCAGCGTCTTGTTTTTCGGGCAACTAAATAGAGCGCTAACCTCTGGTCATTGAAGTCCACCCCTCCCATGTTAGTATACTCGTGGACGACAAGGGGTTTTTCAATGACCTCAGTTCGCCGTTGATTTTCAACTGTCGTGTCTGCGTGAATGGTGGACAGGAAGTAAACCTCCCTCTTGTCCTTCCATTTCACCGCGAGCAGGTCGTCAGCACACAAGGCGGCCCTCTGCCCCCGTTCAAGTCTGGTGGTAATGAGCTGTTGGGGGAAGTCCCGGCGACTAGGCCGCACGGTGCCACAGCATCGGATTTTTTTCTATTTTTAAGTGCTGAAAGAGGGCCACACTTGTGTAATAATTGTCCACAAAAAGATGGTACCCCTTCTGGAACAAGGGTGACACCAAGTCCCACACCTTTCCACTGCTCCCCAGGTAGTCAGGGCATCCGACCGGCTCCAATTTTGAGTCTTTTCCCTCATAGACCCTAAAATAAGATGTATAGCCTGTGGCCCTTTCACAGAGCTTATACAGTTTCACCCCATATCAGGCGCGCTTGCTTGGGATGTACTGTTTGATGCGATGTCCTGGTCAGGGGTATAAGTATCTGCAAATCTGGATGACAGGTGGTCTATAAGGGGTCGAATTTTGTGGAGCCGGTCAAAAGCAGGGTGGTCACTTCAATGACAGGTTTCGTTGTTGCTGAAGTGCAGGAAGCGCAGGATGTTCTCAAATCATGTCCTGGACATGGCAGCAGAGTACAGGGGAACATGATATGCTGGGTCCGTAGACCAATAAGACCGCAACACATTCTGCTTCACTAGTCCTGTGTGAAGGAGAAGGCCCAAAAAAAATGTGATTTTGGAAACTTGGACTGGTTTCCACCGAAAAGGCTGGGCAAGGAACTTTTCCGGATTGGCGGTTATATATTGTGTGGCCTTACGGTTGGTCTCTGCCACAATTAAGTCTAAGAGATCCTGGGTGAAGAACAGATCCTAGATTATCTGTCTCCACCTGGACTCCAGACTGGGCGGTGAAAGGGGGAAGTACGGGTGCGGCGGAATCAGGGGATTGCCAATTTGGGTTTGCCAGCACCTCTGGTAAACTAGGGGTAGTACGGGCCCCTCTTCTTGGTGGCTGCGACTGGGATCTTACTGCACGTGCCACCGAACCAGTTTCAACTTCCATGCTGGTGCTCACCACTTCACCAGGGTCTACGGAAGTACTGGTTTTAGGTCCAGGAGATGTTGTGCTGCTGGTGCCTGCCCCACCATGAAATCTCAGACCAGCACGAACACCACTCTGCTGCCCTTGAGGCCGATCCTGTGCCACCTGCGGTCCAACAATATGGGGTGTGGTACGCCTGGCTCTAGCCGGGACCTCAACCTCGTCATCACTATCGGTCAGTGAGCCACTGCTCACTTCAGGTTCAAACTCTGACCCGGAAGATTCGTCGAATGAGGCGTCCCAATCGTCCTCATCCGACTGGGCCATGTACCTGAGAACCTCATCATCGGAATACCCCTTTCTTGCCATGGTGGACTGCTAAATTTAGGGGGTATTCCTCTAAGACTATCCAGAAAAAAAGAGCACCTACCTAGCAAAACGGAGTATTTGAGAGGTAGAAAGCTGTGGTCACTGAGTTTTGATAAAAAAAAAAAAAGCAAAACTGATGTTTACAGTGCCACAGCTATTGTACAGTGTTTTTTGCAGTGATAAAAAAAAAATTCTGTCACTGCGGTGGGGCGGGCTGAACGCAAGTGCAGGCGAACGATCAGGCCTGATCGGGCAAACACTGCGGTTTTTTTTTGTGAATCCTAGTGACCCTAATAGATCTGACTGCGATCAGTAATGATCACTTACAGATACTATATAGTACCAATGTTAATTAGCAACAGTGATGACGCTAATTAGTGACTGTGGTGCAGTGGGCTGAGCACTAACTGACACTTACAAAGGGGCCTAGCTAACTGGCCTAACTGCTAACACTAGTGATACTAAAAAAAGTGACCGTTTTCACTGATCACTGTTTTTAGATCACTAGGATAGTGACAGGGGAGTGGTGGCGAGTGGGCAATCACAGGGCAATCGCAGGCCAATCACAGGGCACTCAAATCACGGGACAATCAAAGCCAATCACTGGCCAATCAAAGCCAATCACAGGCCAATCTCAGGCCAATCAAAGCCAATCACAGGCCAATCACAGGGCAATCAAACCAATCACGGCACAATCAAAGCCGATCACGGGACAATCAAAGCCAATCACAGGGCAATCACAGCACAATCAAAGCCGATCACGGCACAATCAAAGCCGATCACGGGACAATCAAAGCCAATCACAGGGCAATCAAAGCCAATCACAGGGCAATCAAAGCCAATCACGGGACAATCAAAGCCAATCACGGGACAATCAAATACAATTACAGCACAATCAAATAGAATGTCAGCACAATCAAATTGAATGTCAGCACAATCAAATACAATGTACTGGGAAGGTGATTGGGGGGGGGGGGGGTCTGAGGGCAATCTGAGGGTGTGGGGGGTTGATTAGGTGCCCGCACGGGGCAGACTGGGTCCTGATCTGGTGGGTGGCAGACACAGGGGGTGACGATAGGAGATCAGTGAGGGATTACAGGGGAGAATAGATGTAAACAATGCACTGGGGAGGTTATCAGGAGGGGGGTCTGAGAGTCTGGGTGGATGATCAGGTGCCCCCAAGGAACAGTTTAGGGTCTGCTCTGATGGGTGGTGGTGACAAGAGGTGATAGGCAGGTGATAGACAGATGATAGACAGGTGATCAGTGGGTAAGGCAGCTGTATACAAATGTAGACAGTATACAGGGGGTGGTCTGGGGGGATCTGAGGGTAGGGGGGTAATCAGGGGACCCTAGGGGGCACTTAGGGACATAACCTAGGGGATAGCGTCGCTAGATAGTGACAGGGAGTGATTGATGGGTTTTTATGGGGGTGATTGGGTGCTAACAGTGGTGTGCTGGGGTGGTCAGGGGGGGTTCTGAGGGCTGGGGTGGGCGATCGGGGGTCTGTGTGGGTAAAAACAAGTGTTTTGATACTTATCAGCAGGGCTGCCTGTCCTCTCTGATGGTCCGGCGACGATGGGACCATCAGCGGAGGAGGCAGCCAGTATAATACACTTTGTTACAATAACAAAGTGTATTATACTCTCTGATTGGCCGGATCGCGCAGTTTGAAACCCGCCGGCGCTGCTGATTGGCCGGCGGGTTTCCGAGCAGGGGGGGCGGAACCTATTACCAGCGGCAGATCGCGTCATTAATGACGCGATCGCCGCACAGCCACCTCTGATGCTGCCCCCGCCAATGGGCGTATTGCGGTTGTTTAGGCCCGGTCTTTGCCGCCGCCCATCGGCTGGGGGCGGTCCTTAAGTGGTTAAAGGAATTTAAAAACAATCAGCTTTATCTATACATTTAGTTAATTTTTTTTGTAGGCACACTTTTTTAGTCTATATACACATGTTTTAGCCTTTACATAGTTCTTTGGGTTAAAAAAAAGACATACGTCCATCGAGTTCAACCAAAGAACAAAGTACAACACCAGCCTGCTCCTTTACATATCCCTGTTGATCCAGAGGAAGGCGAAAAAACCCTTACAAGGCATGGTTCAATTAGCCCCAAAAGGGAAAAAAAATCCTTCCAGACTCCAGATGGCAATCAGATAAAATCCCTGGATCAACATCACTAGGCATTACCTAGTAATTGTAGCCATGGATGTCTTACAACGCAAGGAAAGCATCTAAGCCCCCTTTAAATGCAGGTATAGAATTTGCCATAACTACTTCCTGTGGCAATGCATTCCACATCTTAATCACTCTTACTGTGAAGAACCTTTTCCTAAATGAATGGCTAAAACGTTTTTCCTCCATGCGCAGATCATGTCCTCTAGTCCTTTGAGAAGGCCTAGGGACAAAAAGCTCATCTGCCAAGCTATTATATTGCCCTCTAATGTATTTATACATGTTAATTAGATCCCCTCTAAGGCGTCTTTTCTCTAGACTAAATAAACCCAGTTTAACCTCTCTTGGTAAGTGAGACCTTCCATCCCTCGTATCAATTTTTTTTGCTAGTCTCTGCACCTGCTCTAAAACTGCAACATCTTTCCTGTAATGTGGTGCCCAGAGCTGAATTTCATATTCCAGATGTGGCCTTACTAAAGAGTTAAACAGGGGCAATATTATGCTAGCATCTCAAGTTTTTATTTCCCTTTTAATGCATCCCAAAATTTTATTAGCTTTAGCTGCAGCGCATCGCATTGATACGATTATTTAACTTGTTGTCGATGAGTTCTCCTAAGTCCTTCTCCAAATTTGATGTCCCCAACTGTATTCCATTTATTTTGTATGGTGCTAGAGTTGGTACGACCAAAATGCATGATTTTACATTTTTCAACATTTAATTTCATCTGCCATTTATGTGCCCATATAGCCATCCTATCCAGATCCTGTTGCAATATGTCCCCATCTTCCTGAGAGTTGATGATTCTGAACAATTTTGTATCATCTGCAAAAATAGCAACATTGATTTCTACTGCATCTACTAGGTGATTAATAAATAAATTGAAGAGCACTGGACCCAGTACAGACCCCTGTGGGACCCCACTGCTAACGGTCTCCCATTTTGAGTATGATCCATTGACTACAACTCTTTGTTCTCTGTCCATTTCCCTATCCATGCATACAGACTCTACAAATACTTTGACTCCGCAGTCCTGCTCAGAGGGGAAAACATACACACAAGTTTGAGCCCTTCCACTTGCCAATATACAAGGGTAGCTTTCCCCTCTCTGCACAATCTGTCACAACTTTTTTGGGACCACTGTAACTTGAGCCTATCTCAGGAATGCTCCTTGACTGTCACTTTGAAATTATCATATATGAAGAGATAGAAGTCACAAGATAACATTTTATAATGGCTTAGGCCTAAAACACACTGCAAAGCTCTTTTTTGGTCCGTCAGCACTACGTTTGTTTAAAAAAAAAAAAAAAAAAAAAAAACCCCGCTTCCATTGACTTGCATGAAAATCATGAGAAAATTGACACAATTGGGATTTTTCGAAAAATAGTGCATCGATTTCAGTTGTAGTGTTGATGAATCAAAAAACGCTTTTAAAGAGACACTGTAGCAATAGAAACGTCCCCTGGGGGGTACTCACCTCGGGAGGGGGGAAGCCTCCGGATCCTAATGAGGCTTCCCCCGTCGTCCTCTGTCCCACAGGGGTCTCGCTGTAGCCCTCCGAACAGTGGCCTGACAGACCCGACAGCCTGTTCAATATTTACCTTTCCAGGCTCCATCGGGGGCGCTGTTGCGACTCTTCTGACGGAGATAGGCGGAAATAGCCGATCTCCGTCGGACGGAGCAGATACTGCACCTGCCAAAAGGTAAATATTTACGTCGACGCCGCTCCGGGAGGATTTTCGCCGCCACCGTGGGACCGAGGACGACGGGGGAAGCCTCGATAGGATCCGGAGGCTTCCCCCACCCGAGGTGAGTACCCCCCAGGGGAGGTTTTTTTGTTACAGATTTTCTTTACGCCTTCGAGTGGAAGATTTTGGTGCAATAATTTATTATGTATTGGTCATTATTATGGTATACATGCCTCATTTTTATTTTATTTATTTATTTGAATACTCTTTTTTTTAAGTCAAAACATATGCTCTACAGTTCTTGTTCTGGATCGGTGGTGAAAATTATTAGTGGAAGAGAGAAAGCATGGCAGCCTAGCAAACAAGGAATTAAAAGATGTTCGCTTTATCTACACATTTAATTAATTTTATTGTAGGCACACTTTTTTAAAGTCTTTATACACATCTTTTTTAACCTTTTTCCATGAGCTAATACTACATAGGACCCCTAAATCTCCCTTAATAATGATGTAAGCCTTGGAAGTGATAACATCACACTGGATCTTACTGGAGTTGTTACATTTTAGAGTTGGGCTGACACACCATTGCACCAGTCTGGACTTTCACTGTCACTTTTGTGATGCTTGCACTTGTGACAGTCACCCTTCTGCTGCAGATGGCTACTAACCTCCCCTTCCCATTATATCAGTAACTAAAAAATAGTTTGGACCTTAGGCTACAGCAGAATGATGGTGGGGTGCATTTTATTGGGGGTTCAGTGCGTAGGTGAGAGGTAATGGTGTCAAGATAACATAATCTGAATCCAGATACAGGTAGTGTCTGACTTATGAGTGTTCTGGGTTCTGGGGGAACAAGTTATGGAAAAATTCAAGAGGCCTTGCAGTTTTTGAGAAAATCCATTTTAAAAAAATTCAAAGAAAAAATGTTTTTTAACCTCCTGAGTGGTATGCCCAACACTGTGTCGAGCTTACCGCTCGCTGGCCTTAGGAGTCCCCCAGGAATAATCTAGTAGATGTACTGTACTACCGTGTTTCCCCGAAAATAAGACACTGTCTTATATTATTTGTTCCCTCAAAATATGTGCTAGGGCTTATTTTTGGGGAGGTCTTATATTTTGTGACGGTAGCAAAAAAAAACCCTTGTGTATAGCCAGATCCCCCTAGTCTATGGCCAGATTCCCCCTTAACTAGAGCCAGACCAGACCCACCTAATGTACAGCCAGATTTCCCCCCCCCCCCCCTTGTTTATTGCCAGATCCCCATCCCCTTAGTGTATAACTAGATTCCCCAATGTATAGGTAAACCCCCCCTCCGTTTATGGCCAGACACCCCCTTAATAGCCAGATAACCTCCCCTCCCCGCATAGCCAGATCCCATAAGTCCCCCTCCCACCATCGCTTCCCCCATGGCCGCTTTACCTCATGCCAGCCCCCTTCTTCAGTAAGTCGGATCCGCATGCTCATAGACAGACCCCCGGCAGCATAATTCAAACCGCAGATCAGCGGGGCAGTCAGAGCTTCAGTGTAACAGTACTTCCGTATGCAGGAAGTAAACAGAGATGCCACTTCCTGTATACGGAGGCGCTGTTACGCTGAATCTGCAGCTGCCTTCACCGCAGATCCCAGCTGATCTGCGGTTTGAATTGCCGTCTGACTGAGCACAGGGATGCGACTTTCTGAAAGCGGGGCCGGCAGGAGGTAATACGGCGCCGCAAGGGGGGCTCAGGGGGGGGAGCGAGACTGCCGCTGTCACTAGGGCTTATTTTCAGGGAGGGCTTATATTTCAGGCATGCTGCCCAATATCTGCTAGGGCTTACTTTAAGGGTAGGTTTTACTTTCGGGGGAACACGGTATACAGCGGGTTCCAAATTCTGCATACAAATTTTAAAGCAAATCTGTGATCCAGTACTGCGACCCATTGGAAGTTTGCATGGATTACATGAAATCAATTTAATTTAAAAATTGTAATTACCTGAAATTTTACATGAAATTTCATATAAGCGAAATTAGCACATCACGATCATCACCAGGATAGAAGGCGGCACAGAGGGACACACTGGAGGCAGTTGTGGCACAGAAGGGGGTGCTGAGGGGACAGAGGTGGCACAGAGGAAGACACTGAAGGCACAGGGGAGGTATAGAGAACAGAGATGGCACAGTGTTCCCGACATAAGAATGGATTCAGGCTCAGAACAAACCTACAGTTCCTAATAGCAGCATATCCTATTCTAGGGAGTAGGGAGGTTGATCCAGCAGTGTACCTCTCTGACAATTACGAAGTAATTTCCTGTCACAAGAATGACAGTGGGTGACAAAAGCAGTACACAGCTATGAGCGACGTATTACTAACGGATGAAATACGAATGAGTTTCATCCTCCTAATAAGTGCACCTGAGCAGCTTGTTTTTTTTGTTTTGTTTAAGAAGCGGTTTTCTTTAATCCGTCCCACGGCGCCTCCAACGCTGCGTTCCAAGCTGCGTCACGCGACTACTACGCTTCCTCCTTCAACCCGGAAGGAGGTAGTGTTTGTAGTCACATGACCGCGGATTGGAACGCAGCGTGGGAGGCACCGTGGGGTGGATTAAAGAAGACGGCTTCTGGGTAAGTTTACCACCCCCCAAAACAAGCCGCTCAGGTGCACTAATTAGGAGGATGAAACCCATTTGGATTTCTTCCGTTAGTAATCCGTCGCTCATCACTAGCAGTACATCCCTGCAGTATCGCTAGAGGGAAGGCCGGTGGTTTCAACCAGGATTGTCACAATCTACCATAAAATAGAGAGAGCACAGGGATGGATTTACCATAAGGCACTGTAGACATGTGCCTACAGGCGCCTGATGATGGAAAGGCAGAGCTCACTCCCCTCCCCAAGTGCCTCCCTCCCTATGCAGAGTCCTGATGAGTGTTAATGAGAAGTTACTCACCCTGCTCTCTGCATTCCACTGACGAGATCTGCTTTCAGTCAGGGGCACCACTAGCATCTCAATACTGAGGGGTACCTCTGGCTACTTAATGCTAAGGAACAGCTTTAGCTATGCGGGGCAAGGGAAGTAAGGGAGAAGTGACAGCTGGGTCAGCCAGCACACTTGTGGTGCGGTTCGGCGGGGAGCTGTAGGTTCATGGAGGATAACCTCTTGAGTGCCAAGACATCTGTGCCTATAGGCTCTTGGGATGTAAATCCGGGCCTGAGAGTACATGTATCTTTATTCTCCTCTGCATCGGATATGTAGACAGGCCAAGCTTCACTGGAACTGGAAAACGTATTTAAAGTGTTTTGCGTTCCACTTGTATTCCATCTCATCATTCCACTTGTATATTTACTCATGTTATTCGTGTATATATATTGTCCCTTTGATGGTGGGTATAGCCTGCCATCTACGTACAATAACAGATCATTTTCCAATCTGTCACTTACTGGTAATTTGCTATGTTTAGCTTACGCTCTCCTCTGTTTACATATAATCAAACTACAGTATATATGTTTTTCTTTTATAGGATGGAGTTATGAGGTTGACGAGAGGAGAATTCCAAAACCAAAGTACAAATCTTACGGAGCAAACTTTTCTTGGAACAAGCGTACGCGGGTATCCACCAAGTGAATTGTTATTGGCCCGTCCTTAAATCTGACCGTGAGCAAAGTCAGCTGTGCTGTATTTATAGAGCCAGTATAATACAACTCTTAATCTCCTAATAAATATGACCTTTAAACTACAAACACATCTTGTGGTGTCTATTTAAAATGTTTTTGAAGTTTCAAATAGAGCCTTTGATAAAATTAATCTATATATAGAGGAGGTTTAGGGAGCTCAGGTCCCGCGGAAACGTCTGAGCAACAAGTCCGGCAAAAGCCGCGTCCGAATCAGCTGCGGCCTTCAGTAATGTACTTTCAGAAGAGTAGCGTAATCCTTGGGAGGAAATTCCTGCTTTGTTCTGGCTCAGGAGCTCGGTATCCTTTTATATCTCTTTTATTATTGCGATGGTGATTTATTGTTGTCATACCGCTTGATAAACTTTGCCCTCTGAAAATAATTATGCTGAGAGTAAACAAGCTCTTTATAACATAACTGTTACAGAGAGTTCTCCTATTACGCCAGGGTCGTGGCCCAAGAGGGTTTGTGTAAATGGAGTTTCTAATAAATTAAAATGTTAGTGTACTTAGATTTGTGTGTAGTTAAACGGATAGATTAGAAAGCTTTAGTGAGCAATGTCATGTACTTGCTTTACCAAGCTTAAAGGGTACCTGAAATGACACAGGATAAGCCTGTCAAACCATAGTACCGAGTCTACATAGACCTTGCCAGTGTTCACTTTTTATTGATTTTGTTGCTATAAACCAGTGCTTTATCTGTACAGCCAGACTGCAACTCGAGCGCTCCTGAAAACTAATTACAGGTTTTAACCTTCTCCAATCCTATGTGAGACTATGTCCAACATTGGCCTTTTCTTCTATAAGCCCAAAGTCGGACATAGTCCGACAGGGAAAAGTGGCTGCTACGTGGCGCTGTTGCAGATTAAACACAACACAGTGCCATCCTGTTCAAATCCGAGTGTTATACCATTTCCGATACTCTGATTGCTACCTGCCATCTCTGCCACCGCTGCATCCACCATATTCCACACTAGTACTACTGCGCCACATCCTTGGGGTGCCCGCTACCAGATCGGGACCAGCATGTCCTCTCCCCCCTCCCCCCCAATCCCTGTGTGACTCAAATATCGGACAAAGTCTGACACTTTCAACACCGCAAAATAACAATATTACCTTGCCCCTAGTGCAAGGGGACATAGCTGCAGTCCAAGCTGGTGCTGACCCCACCACTGAGGTCTAAGCTCGCCACTGATCGGAGGTATGAAGCCTCAGGATCCCTGGTCCCATTTTTTTTTTCTGAATCACCCATGCACCCGCTTTCCCCCAGCACTCTGGAAAAATTAGGTGCTGGGGTTATGGAGGTAATCTGAAAAAAGGATTGGAAAGGGTTAAAACTTGTGTGACTACAAAACACTCATGACCAGATAGTGATGAAAAGTTGAATAGGTCAACATTTCTCTGCATGGGAGCTAAATGAAAAGTCATTGGCCTCAATTCACTAAGATCATGCTGGAGATAATAAGGCAAGAGAAAACTTACCTCCACACAGTGAGAGAGTTATCTTATCTCTTCATTCTTTGTTACCTCATCTGTAGTTAAGTTACCTCCTCTGTAGTTAATTTACCTCCTCTGTAGTTATTTTCACACGCAGTTAATTAACAGCCTGTCTTTAACTCTGGAGTTATTTTAAGGATTGGAGAGTTAACTTAAAGACAGAAGAGTTAACTTTAGGTTTGCCTGAGATAAAATGGCCTCAATTCACTAAGATCATGCTGGAGATAATAAGGCAAGAGAAAACTTACCTCCACACAGTAAGAGAGTTATCTTATCTCTTCATTCCTTACGTTACCTCCTCTGTAGTTAATTTACCTCCTCTGTAGTTAAATGACCTCCTCTGTAGTTAAGTTACCTCCTCTGTAGTTATTTTCACACGCAGTTAATGAACAGCCTGTCTTTAACTCTGGAGTTATTTTAAGGGTTAAAAGGTGCCCATACACTCGTCAGATTGGCAGCAGATAGATAAGAAATGCATCTAATGATCTATCTGATGCGTTTTTAGAACATTTTTTACCAGGATAGAATTCCAATAGATTTCAGTTTGAAATCTATTGAAATTCGATCTGATGGCAGTTTTTTGCCATCAGATTTCCATTAAGGCCAATGCAAACTGATAAGCAATCTCATCAGATCGACCTAAATTTTCCACCCTGCCAGTTCGATGGAAATCCATCGAAATCCATCGAAATCGGCCATCGATCGGTCGATTGGCCAACCGATTTGCAAACGATCAATCGATCGATCGGGATCGATCGGTCGGCCAGAAAATCGGCTGAGTGTATGGGCCCCTAAAGAGTTAACTTAAAGACAGAAGAGTTAACTTTAGGTTTGCCTGAGGTAAAATGTTTCCTGAATACTACATGCCTTATCACCATGGTAACAACTGTAGAAGAGTTATTAAAGACAGGAAATAAGCTTAGTGAATTGAGGCCAATGTTTCCTGAATACTACATGCCTTATCACCATGGTAACAACTCTAGAAACTTTATTAAAGACAGGAGATAAGCTTAGTGAATTGAAGCCATTATGTAAGTGTGAGGTTAGACATAAGTGATATTTTCAGCCCTTAAACCCAAATTAGAATACAAGACTTGATGAGAGTTCTATTTAGGATTACTGCTATTAATACAAATACTTCATTACTTTTTTTCCGCTTTGGATTTGCTTTGTGTTAGAGCAAGTAAACGATTGTCTTTCAGTTTTTGACTGTTTACCTGGTCTACCATTTTACATGTATAGCTATCTACCACTAATCTGTTGTTGGTAGAGATCTACCACCAATCATTGCAAAAACAATGAACAATCTTTGATTAATTTGAGGAAACCTTTTAGTAATCTTCAGTTGATTTGATGATATTGTGATACAGCCAGCAGAAAATGTAAGCAGCACAGCAGCATGGATGTTGTATACAATGGCCAGAACAAAGCTACTGTTTTGGTAGAATTGATGTTTCCAGGTCAGATTTTTATAGAGGAAGCTAAAGTACCTGTTGCTTTTTCTGCTAATACTTCTCAATACAGCATTCAATGAATTGACTCCTCTATGGCCCTCTTAAATTGCACATGAACATTAAGTGTATTTTCCAAGGTCATCTGAGGACAGCCCCCATGAGAGATTACTTCTCCACTCCAAATGGATAGGAAATGGGAATATTAAATTTAGCCACTGGGTTATGTGATTCCACCCCCCTCACTGTCAATTCATTTCCATTCCACTGATGCATAGGTTAGCTGGAGAGTGCTTTTTATATTAGGCCCCAGAAGCAGTGGCTGGGGGATGTATGTAACAGATGAGTGGGAACAGACTGGTATGTTCAGAATTTGTGCCAACAGCCGAGTCTTGTGGTAGTCACAGGAGACTGGCCGGCACACCTTGTGACCCACTGCAAGAACCAGGATCTGCATTTAGGTGCAAATGTGTGACTGCAGGACGTGGTCAGTGAGCTCAGACAGTGGCAGAACAGCAGGCTACAGGGTCACGTCAACAAAGTGGTGCAACTCATTTCCTATTTCTGATGTGGTGGAGCATCACTGTATGTTTTACAAGAGGATTCTGTTCAGTTCTGTTATGGATTTGGATTATTAAGATATTTAAACCTTTGTAGAGGTTTGCTCACTGTGGACATCCTTTTGACCATGAAAGCCTCAGGCCTTACCCCCAAAGTACTGTGGAGTCACTTCTTTCACTCTCTCTCTCTCTCTCTCTCTCTCTCTCTCTCTCTCTCTCTCTCTCTCTCTCTCTCTCTCTCTCTCTCTCTCTCTCTCTCTCTCTCTCTCTCTCTCTCTCTCTCTCTCTCTCTCTCTCTCTCTCTCTCTCTCTCTCTTTCTCTCTCTCTCTCTCTCTCTCTCTCTCTCTCTCTATTTCTGTCTCACTCTCTTCTACATTTAGCATAGACTCTGTTTGTGTGTGCGTGTCTCTCCCTAGATTGTACTTATTGTGTACCTGAAGTGACTTAGAGATATACTTGTATCTACAGTGCCAAGAATACAAATAAGCAGTGTTCTTTTTTTTTTTCTTTTTGCCTGAAAGAGTTAACAGTGTACACAAGTGACTGTTTCTCTCTAGCCAGACTATAGCGTAACCCTCGTTGATAAGGAATTACAGCCATAAAACACTTTCCTGGAAGAGAACAGCTTCTGAGTGCAGGAAATAGACAAGTCAGTAGTTAACAGCATTTAGCTTTGGGTCATTAAAAAAAACTGTGTCATTGAGCAGAGGACAATACATTTTTTTCCATAGATCTTATCAGCCTTGTTAGGGCCTGCACTCCACTATGGAGAGCTTCAATGCGGATCAAGGTTTATTTATTCCAGTCCATGAGAACTTAAAATAGATTATAGCCGAAGAGTTGAAAACCCTAAGAAGAGAGTGTTGAAGCTGCCCCAAATCCTTGTGTAAAAAATATGATTAATAAGATCAAAAATTATGATTCCCCCTTTAAAGTTTCAAGCAAATCGTATTTCCAGAATGTATTTGAGAATGTTATAAGATGCCTTAGATATCAAAATAAAATAACCTTTATAATATGGCTGGAACAGCTTGAGATGCATATATCCGCAAGCAGTGACGAAGAAGAATCTACGGGCCCCAGTACCAGGTTATATGCTTCAGGTACTCTCTGTGATGTCGGCCGCTAAGTGTGCCTCATGACTTTTGTATTACAAATACAGCCATTATATCCCACTTAACCAAGTGCAACCACAGTGCCCCTCCGTATATGTAATGAACTCAGGGTCACATGACGACTGGAGGTAACACCCCTATGGAGGTAGCATGGTAAGTATACTACTTTCCCCAGTCAGTGCCTCCTCTCAACCTAGGACCTGGACACATCTATGACCTCCCTGATTTGGGGGGCCCTAAGGAGCTTCAAGGCCCTGGACAGCTGCCTAGCTGTGCCCCCTATGGAAGTGCTGGCCCTGTGTTCATTGTTTATAAGCTATGTATTGTTTTATCCCCAACTGATAGGAGTTAACGGGCTTAGATTTCTGCCTTTGACTTTATTGATTAATTTGCATGCACATTTATTTAATACTAATGCCAGTAATACATGTTTTGCCTCATTCTAAACCATCAAATAACTTGCTCAGCCATTAATGTGCTTTGAGTGCCAACTTCAGTCCTTGTGCAGATGCAGTGTGCTTTGCTCAGATACCTTCCATGGAAGTATTTTGTATACGCGTTCTTGGTGAAGGAACAAATGGCGGCTCTCTCACAAGTTGCTGCTAATCACAAGGTTTTTTACTTGCTGAAAGTTAATCAAGGTGCAAATAGATTTCCCTTGTTAAAGCCAGTGACAGGTGCACTCGCAATATAAAACAGATATAACTATTTGAGGCCTGCAGCACGTGTCTCTTCTGCTTAACGAAAAGTCCAGTGCCAGCAGGTGTTTTCCAATTGAAAGTCACCATGTGGATTCCAACTAGTAAAAAGAATGTGCTCTATGATATAGACTGTTATTTCATCACTATATTTAAAGAACGTTAAAGGAAATGGTTTCTGTTATTACGAGGGGTGACTGAAAAGTTCTCAGCCTACCTATGATAGTACATGTCCTTGCAAGGCCCCATACCAAATAAAATAGAAGATAAATAAAATGAGCAAACGTGCAGTTATCTGATACCTGCTGTAAAAGGCCATGAGTGGACAGGACATGGACAAGGACATGATGGAGGGTCCCCCATCCTATTCCACTGTAAAAAAGTGGGTGGTGGAATTTAAGGGTGGAGGCACATCTGTCCAAGATGCTCCTCGCGATGGAACGACAACAACTGCCAGTACAGAGGGAAACTGCAGCAATTCAGGGTCTCGTAATGGTAGATCAGCCCATGACAGAACATCACATTGCAGAGAAAGTGGGCATGTCCCGTAAATGTGTTTGACACGTCTGCCTCAAACTCGACACTCTAGGAGGCAGATCCTCTGACATTTCTCAAACGTTTTGTGTTCATGAACGAAGCATGTATCCACCACTTTTAGCCAGAGTCCATGGTGAAATCAAAACATTGGAAATGTCCCTCCTCTCCCACACCCAAACAGTTTAAGTCAGTTCCATCAGGTGAAGGTCCATTTTTGGATCCGAAAAGGGAAAAAAACAGTGCATATTATGCTGCTCAACTGAAATGTTTGCGTGAGGCCATAAATGCAAAACATCTTGTAATGTTGAAAAAAACATCCTTTTCTACCAAGTCAACTCACCTGTACACAAGTCCACAATTGTAATCTCTGCCATCGAGTCCTGTGACTTCAACTGCTTTCACATTTTACCTATTCACCAGATTTGGCTCCTTCAGACTTTTCACTGTTTCTCAAATGAGAATTGAAGTGAGAAGACTATAGAGGCTTTCTTATTGATTTCCTTTTAAACAATACCAGTTGCCTGGCTGCCCTGCTGATCTGTTTGGCTGCAGTAGCGTCTAAATAACACCAGAAACAAGCATGCAGCTAATCTGGTCAGATCTGACAATAATGTCAAAAACACCTGATCTACATGCTTGTCAGGGGCGTAGCAATAGAGGGTGCAGAGGTAGCCACCGCATCGGGGCCTTGGGCTAGAGGGGCCCTCCCTCAACTACAGTATTAGCTCTCTATTGGTACTGTGCTCATAATAATCACTTCTATAGATACTTTGAATAGTGGTAATCATTAACAAACTGTTCCCCATTCCCTTCTTCCACCTCTGACACTGTAGTTGCCATTGGCAGGTTTTGGTGCGCCGTATCAATTGTTATGTATAGAGTGCATGGGGGGCCCCATGTAAAACTTGCATTGGGGCCCACAGCTCCTTAGCTACGCCACTGATGCTTGTTCAGGGTCTATGGCTAAAAGTAATAAAGGCAGAGGATCAGCAGAACAGCCAGGCAACTGTTATTGCTTAAAAGGAAATAAACATGGCAACCTCCTTATCTCTCTCAATTCAGGTGTGCTGTTATCTCAAATACCTAGCTGGAACCCAATTTCCATCAGATGATGACATCATGGCTGAGGTGGAAGTATATACTTTCACCTCAGCCACCCTTATGCCCACCACCCACCTCCACTGGGATGACCCACCATCTTGAGGATATGTAAGAGCAAGTTTTGCACATTTATATGCTGTTTTGCAACCTTGGAATATGAAGAGTTAGCCATGTGGTTACATTGTCACGATTTTTTAAATAAATCTGAGGACGGAAGGTGCACGCTCCTGTGATTCTTTGCATGCCATCTGATTGAACTTTCTTCCTGTTTATCTATGCGGAGCATACATCATTGACATCTGTTTAGGAAGGGCAAACAGTGGGTCTTTCAGTTTAATCCTGTGTAGCTATCATTGAGGGTAGTTCGCATGCTTGTGGGATGTGCCGCACCATGACCTCTCATCTTGATTGAACAAACGGAAGTATATACTTGACATGCAGTAATGTTCTACAAAGAAGGTATCGTGGGCCTGCAGCACTTGTGGCAAAAGAGTGTGGTACTGAGAGGGGAATACTGTATATACTTGTATATAAGACGACCCGCAGTTAAGCCGAGGTACCCACTTTTCCCTCAGCAACCAGGAAAAAGTGATCGACTCATGTATAAGCCCCCTTCCCCATAGCCAGATGTGCCCCAAGGATGATACAGCTGTGCCACACCTGATCATTGCACCACTGGCACGTTGCTTGCAAGCTCCGCTCCAAAAGCCAGGGGGACACAGGTAGTCTTGAGCAGTGCACTCTGCACACCATGTTTCAGGGGTTGGAGGGCACAGACACAGCAGGGAAGCCAGCTGGCAAGAGCAGACTCACTAGTGCACGATCCTTACACTCCTCTGCCAATAACAAAACCTGCTCCACAATCTGTTCTGTTCCACTGACGCACATATAAGCCGAGGGTTAACTTTACAGCATATTTTTTTGTGCTGAAGAATTAGGCTTATACACGAGTACAGGTAGTCCTCTGGTAACGAAACGAGATAGGGACTGTAGGTTCATTCTTAACCTGAATCTGTTCTTAAGTCGGAACGCTGTACTAGCTCTGTCCGCTTTGCCTCCTATGTGCCCCCCTTTGCCTCCAGTGCCTCCTGCTGTGCCTGTTTGTCCCCTTCAGTGCCTTTGTACTCTCTCTGTGCATGTTTGTCCCCCCCTCTGTGCATCTCTATGTCCCCCATTTGCCTCTGTACCCCTGTGCCTCTGTGTGTACTCTCTGTGCCTTCATTTTTTACCCTCTGTGCTTCCGTTTGTACCCCCCTGCGGATTTTTGTTCCCCCTGCACTTTTGTCACCCCCCCCCGCCTCAGTTTTTACCCCTTGTGCCTCTGTCTCTATTTGGCCCTTGTGCCTAAATTTGTACCTTTCTTTGCCATTCTCTCCCCCCCCCCCCCCCCCCTGTATGTCACATGACATACAGGAATCAAGTGGATGCTGCATTTAACAGTGGCTGTACAGGGCTATATGGAGCAGGAGAGTGGAGGACAGACAGCGTTGGACTCGGTTCGGAGGTGAGTCCAACACTGCTGAGGGGACATGTTCCAACACACGGGGAAGTTTGAAGCCGCTTCTTCAAACTTACCCGACACAGAAATGACATCATCGCGACGGGATCGGGCCGTTCGTATCAGCGTGGCGTTCGTATATCGGGTGTTCGTACACCAGGGACTACCTGTATATAAGATATGTTGAAAAATAGCCAGCCATGCAGGATTCTCTCTCAGAAACTCACTTATATCTCAGCATAGATTCCCAGTGACAAGACTATATACTCTGTAAAGGGCTGTGGAAGATGGCAGAATAATAGTGTTCTGCATTTTATTTACTTTTCAGACCTTCTTGGGTGTCTTGACTTCCAACAAGCTATCAGAACTCTCACTTACATTTCAGTAAATATGAAGATTATTTCTGTATATAGAAAACAAGTTTCATTTTACATTTACTTAGGTTTAAAAGCCTAGTTCAGATGTAATATTTATAAGTGCATTTCAAAGATATGATATACAGAACAATTAAAATGGAACTAAACGCAGAACTTGCGCACTCTTCTAAAAGATTAGCCACAGCATGATAACCTTATCGAAAAAAACATTTGTTACAGTTTAAAGAAATCCTAAAAAACATGAAGTTTTAATTTTGTTTCACTTTGCCGTCAGTACTGAAAGGGTTAAGCCTCAGTGCTTACTGTATGGGAAAAGCTGCATAAGCAGAGCTCTCCTGCAGTCTATTTATAGTTGCTGATATGAACTAATTAGACACTTTGATCTGGCTAAACAAACACAGAATTTCACCAGCAACCATATGTGGAACACAAACTTTTCGGGTCTGCTTTAACATTTAATGACAAAAACTGCAGTAGATCACTTGTGACCACTTACCACCCAACATCCTGTACCACCTCAGCACACCTACATCTCCCATCTCTGGCTGTGCCGCCCCCCCCCCCCCCCCCTCAAAAATCAAGGGAATTCCGTCTCTGTTTTTTAATGCATATTTTTTTCACAATTGCATCCCTATGAACCAACCTGAATTAAACCTTTAAGACCATCTGATGATTCTCAGTACATAATTCACAAGTTATCGACATGCTCTAACAATTATGGGAAATATTTTGAGAACAACCCAATTATACAGCAAAAAAAAAAAAAGCTTAAGAGTTAAAATTAGTGCACAGTTTATTTCTACAACCTCAAGAATTTACTATTTCAAACCTGAGACCCTAATCATGAAAATTATACAATGAAGACATTTAATTGCTAAAATGATAGATAACATAATAAAATGCAACCCCTTTGCATCTAAATCTGGCATGTATGTTATATAAACATATACAAAAATAACTGCCTGGGGCAATTAAGCTGATTTATTTTTTCATCCATTTATGCTAAGAATAAGATTGAAAATTGCTAGACGCAAACTGATTTTTTGTAATCAGCATTATTTTGTGCCTTACTTTAAGTATTCTGACCTTCAGGTAAGATTTAAGGTTATTTCTTAACAAAATAAATAATAGTAATTAATGTATGCTTTTTGAGACGTTAAGAGAAGTTGATCGTTCTCGTCTTCGCTGTTGATGTTGGGCTTGTCTGTTTAGCATAATTTGCCTGCCTACGGTTTCCAAAATAAGTTTTTTTTTTCGACCTTGTTTGAGACTCTCTTAGTATCAAAAAGTTTATCTTAAATACAGTGGGTTGCAAAAGTATTCGGCCCCCTTGAAGTTTTCCACATTTTGTCATATTACTGCCACAAACATGATTTAATTTTATTGGAATTCCACATGAAAGACCAACACAAAGTGGTGTACACATGAGAAGTGGAACGAAAATCATACATGATTCCAAACATTTTGTACAAATAAATAACTGCAAAGTGGTGTGTGCGTAATTATTCGGATGGAACATAATGGAACATTTTGGCCAAAATGCAAAACGCTATGTGTGGCAGAAAACTAACACTGCACTTCACTCCGAACACACCATCCCCACTGTCAAATATGGTGGTGGCAGCATCATGCTCGGGGGGGGGGGGGGGGGGTGCATCTCTTCAGCAGGGACAGGGAAGCTGGTCAGAGCTGATGGGAAGAAGGATGGAGCCAAATACAGGGCAAACTTGAAAGAAAACCTCTTGGAGACTGCAAAAGACTTGAGACTGGGGGGAGGTTCACCTTCCAGCAGGACAATGACCCTAAACATAAAGCCAGGGCAACAATGGAATGGTTTAAAACAAAACATATCCATGTGTTAGAATGGCCCAGTCAAAGTCCAGATCTAAATCCAATCGAGAACCTGTGGCAAGATCTGAAAACTGCTGTTCACAAACGCTGTCCATCTAATCTGAGCTGGAGCTGTTTTGCAAAGAAGAATGGGCAAGGATTTCAGTCTCTAGATGTGCAAAGCTGGTAGAGACATACCCTAAAAGACTGGCAGCTGTAATTCCAGCAAAAGGTGGTTCTACAAAGTTTTGACTAAGGGGGCCGAATAATTACGCACACCCCACTTTGCAGTTATTTATTTGTAAAAAAAATTTGGAGTGATGTAGGATTTTCGATCCATTTCTCACATGTACACCACTTTGTATTGGTCTTTCACGTGGAATTCCAATAAAATTGATGCATGTTTGTGGCAGTAATGTGGCAAAATGTGGAAAACTTCAAGGGGGACGAATACTTTTACAACCCACTGTACTTTTAAGAAAAGTTACATTATGAAATGTCCATGCAGCAAATTTCTTGTTGACATTTTAAATAGTTCTACACCCTTCAGATCTGAAAGGCTTACTGTATATTTAAGGACTAAGCCTGCCTATTCTGGACATTTTATATATTTTCTTTTGGTTTCAGCTATCACTAGCATTAAAGGGACTCAGAGCACCTCTGATGAGCATGCCTTTAAGCCAGATGACTTCCAACAAAGTCGTGCTATGACCCTTCTGGAGGAGCTTCTTGCAGTGGCCATGCGTGTCACTTCCTCTTCCTGCTTCTTTCAGTGATGCACTTCTCTAACAGAGAAGACGGGGTGACCTGGAAGTTATAACATAGCCTAAATGGCAGCTGCGATTTTTAAATTGAAATCGAGCGAAAACTAGTTGGTGTAGAACGGCGATTCAGGCATCAAATGGAGGAGAGCACAAGCTACAGAAAGGTATGCATCGTTGAGTACTTTGCAGTACTGGTCAGAGTCTGAAAGGCATGCCCATGAGAAGTGCTCCGAGTCCCTTTAAGTGATAGTAGTTTAGTGAATAGAATTGTATAATCACATTTGAAAGAAAGTCTAAGGCCCGGTTCACACTTGCGGTGGCCCTCCGGAATCGCCGTGCCGGAGCCGCACCGCTTGCAGAACGGACGCACGGCATAGCAATGAAAGCCTATGCGTCCGTTCACATGCGTCCGTTCTGCCGGGCCGGATCCGGACTCCGGCCTCCGTTCCAACATGCGCTATTTTTTCATCCGGCTCCTCCGGCAGCCGTATCCGGGGCGGAGCCGGACTGCACCATCCGGCCAATACAAACCAATGGGAACCGGAGAGCGCACAACACACTGGCTGAGAAATCCGGATGTTCTACCCCACTTCCTATGGGGATTGTTGCGGCGATATTGGATGGGGACACATGGGCAAGCATTTTGGAGTGGAGCAGCACAGCTGGATCCGGATCCGGAGATGTTGGCAGCATGTCGGAGGTGGAGGTGAGTGCTAAACAGCAGAGGGCCTGATTCCACAGGTCCCCCTTCTGCTGACCTCCCAGACCCCAACATTTTTTTTGTTTTTAACGTTATTTTGCCAAACGGATCCGGATCGCATCCTGATGGACACCTGATGCAACCTGACCGGATCCGGATCGGATCCGGATCAGAACCGTACGGTTCCGATCCGGATCCGGTCCGGATCCGGTCAGGTCATCCGGTCCGTTTGGCAAACAACCGCTAATGTGAACCGGGCCTAAAAGTGGCATAGATAAGTCATGTGACCTGCTTCTGAGAGAGAGATGCCTTTTCATATTGGACTAATTTTTTTCACTCTCTTGATTCAATTGTATTATTATTTTCCTAGAATGGGTCTTAATAGCAGAAGATTGAGAGTTCACTTGGCATAAATACAGAATGTTAGGACTACTGTAAATATCGTCCAGTTTGGATTCTCTGGGCTGATGAAAACAGTTGTAGCAGGTCTGTATTTTATGAACGACTGTTGTAGAACATCTGCTCATCCAATATTTCTATTTTATGCAGATGTGAATATTTCAAAGGGTTTTTCTTTTGTTTTTTCCATATACTGTATGCGTCTGGCCACTTGCTTGTGTTATATGGCATTGCTTATATTCAGATCTTCCCTGATTCAAAATGCACAACACAAAAAACTGGATTTGGGAATAGTGTTGTGAATAGCATCTCCCAAAAGAAAATTAGCTCTCCAAACTTCACGTCACTGTACAAATATGGAGAAGATCTGTTTAATCTATTTGATTGCTCCTTGAGGAAAAGTCATGGTGGAAGAGCATGTGATTGGGAGGTTAAAAAAAATAGCGGCATTAAAGGAAGGGTTGAATTTTGGCATATGAACTTGTTTGCCAGGTAATGCCTTGTCTTGTGTAACGAAAAAGAAAAAAAGCCACAGAGACACCGGGAGCCCCTATAGTGTATTATCCTTGCAATCTGGTCTAGATATGCAAATGATGCTACTCACAAGTATAGGTTGCTTGGAGAGGCAACCACTCGAATGCGCATGTGGAGAAGACCCGTCTCCACTCGGTCTTTGGGGTAGGTGGTCGCAGCTCCTTCGAAAAAAGGTATCTTACCACAAATTTGTGGTAAGAAATAACAATCCCACAATTGTGGGATGTTAGACTCGAGGTAAAGTAGTAGTAGGAGGCGCCCTTGTAGTATGATTTGCACTTAGGCTTATTAAAATAAACAGTAACATATATAGTAGATCGCCTACCTTAAGAATGGACTTTCCACTCGGTAGGATGAATATAAAAATTTAATAATGATAAGCACTCAGGACAACGCGTTTCGCGGTATAAGCCGCTTCATCAGGTCAAAATAGTGCTGTGATCAATAGTGGAAGTTACTGGGCGCCTCCTACTACTACTTTACCTCAATGCCTTGTCTTCTCTTAAAGGAGAAAAGAAAAAAATATTTTTTGCTCATATATTATTATTGTGTTGCATTGCCTACTGACGATGGTGTGAAGAACCCTCTGCTACTACCACAGAAAGTATTGCATATAAAAAAATGGACATGAATGTGACCCAAGTAAACATGAGATAGATCTTTGGGTAGTTTCAGTCACATATTGCTTGTTCCCTGTGTAGGCTAACACAGAAAGTGATTGCAACCAACCAGTTAGAAACCTTCCCACAAGCAGCTGAAGGCTCACCCACTTACACATCTGACATATGATCACTTGGATCACATTCTTCTACTTCTTCTATTTCTGTGGTAGGAACAGCAGGTTCCTCACACCATTGCCAGTAGGAAATGCAACATAGTAATATATGAGCAAAATTATTATTTTTTCGTTTCTCTTTTAAGGGAAGACTAGACATTTCCTGGCCAACCGGTCCAGATCCCAGAATGGAAATTGCAAGTGTTAATAATGCCCATAGAAAAATGCACAATGCAGCATTGCATCAGAATGCAGCAAGCCATGTATTTACATGCAGGGACAAATAGCAATGCACTAGTCAGAACAGAATACAGTGTTTTCTATTGTACTGAAGATGTCCCTGAGAGCAACAAAATGCCTGCATTATGAAAAACATTAGAAAAGGGGTCCTTAAACCACGAGGCAAAAAGCAATCAACACCTTTTTTTCTATTCATTTTCTTCTATTTTCTCTCACAATTTGGCAAAAGAATGTCTGAAAACCTTTAGCAATCCCAGTGGCTTCCTTCAGCTAGTAAATCCTAAGCACCAGCTATTTGTTCTCTGCTTGGAAAACGTAAATATTGTACATATCTGTGAAAGGAATGTGAGGATTCTAGAGAGGCGCTCAGCTTGTCTAGGTGTGTCTGCTCTCCACATCTTCAGCATGTCACATTTGTTTCCAGGTGAGAATGGTCTCCTGACAGTGCGTGGAAGCGTTTTGTTTCCTGTACAACAGCACTTTGGTTAATAGGCCAGGAGCTACTAGTTCTGAGCACATTCCAGCTGTCGAAGAGGTAGCTTGATTGAGTCTCGGCAAAGGTTTGAAAAGGAAGTCTCAACATTCTAAACCATTAATATCAGTATAACGTGCACTTAATGAAGCAGGCCGTGATTACAGCCGAATAGAAAAGAAATATACACCCAAATGAGCGGCCCGTGTTTGTATTAAAAGGCAAGAATGTAAAAAGAAGCTAACTTTCAAAATTCCCAACTTTCTTTTACAAAAACATTCTTTGTTGTTATTAAAGTCTCGAGCTTTAAAGCTAAATTCTGCGTATGCAGCCTTCTCCTCTTATAGCCAAGATAATTTGTCAACTTCCCCTGATGTGTAGGATTGGAATTAGCTTCACGAAGATAATATTGTCAGCACATTTTGACTGCTTCTAAGAAAAATGTAAATCTTCCATTTTATTGGGTCTCACTATCAAAGCATGGTGAATTCAGCACTTAGAGCAATCCTAAGGGGCGAAGCAATACCTCCTGTGACCAGTGCCATCGCGGGAGGGGGGGGGTGGCTTGTGGAGCCCATCCTGCTCCTGTAGGCAGTGCAGAGCTAGAGTGGGACATTATACATTACCTGCTGCCAGCAGCACAATGGGTCCTGTCCAGTGCAGTTCAACCCTGCGCCATGCAGCCAATCACTTGGCAACAGCCTCCTTATGTCATGTGACAGGAGCCACATGATGACTGACTGTCTGCACAGTGCAACTATGAGCTGCACTGAAGAAGACCTGTCATGCTGCTGCTCTGCATTACGTACAAGAGTGTGCCCCCCACCTATATAATTGAGGGGGCACAGGTGAAAGATTTCGGAGGAGGGGCAGCTTAATGAAGTTATACCCCTGAACCGCCTAGTGTATAGTTAAAATAGATTACAGCTATTACATTTCTTTTCAAAAACATGTTTTCCATGTATTTAAAAAGAAAAATTAGTTGTGTGTGGTCCAGTATTAGTCATGGAGAGAATCCGAAGACATAACAACAAAAGTTGTTTAGGTGATACCTTTAATGACTAAGTGCCCATACATGGTACAATTTTTCATTTTTTATTAGATAATTTAGTTTGATTATTCTGTTAGACTGAATATTAAGTAAGTGCCTGTTTTTAATTTTGGGAGGTGGGTGCGGATGGCCCTCCCTGGCGCTGGCCACGCTTGGGGGGGTCGTCTGCGCCACTCAGCCTCCCCCTCTGGGGTGTCGCTGTGGTCTCTAGGCAGTGAGAGAGCCTGGGGCCCCGCAGCCCCCCCGGTTGTATGGGGGCATTTGGAAGCCTCCCCGTGGCGCTCCTGGATAGTGCTATTTAGCATGAACTAATTCCCGCAGGGCAACCGCTCCGCTAGTTTTTTGACCCTGCAAAATTTGGCATGCAAAAGCAAATTTATTTTTGCATGAGCAATGCCTCATGATAAGCCAATTTAGCCAGATTTGCACAGCCAGACTTGTAAGGGTTAAGCTTGGTGTTGAGCACGCTTACATTTTCTTGTGGTTAGCAGATTGAATATTAAGATTAACATGTCTGATCAAATTTTTATAGAAAAAAACTGGATAATTGTTAGTTTTTCTTGATCTAAAAATTCTTTTCAACTTTCATTCTATTCAATTGTTTTGGTTGAAAAAAAAAAAAACAAGAAAATGTTTTTATTGTACCGTGTATTGGTACCATAACTGTACAAGATTTCTTTGCAAGCTTTCAAAACTTTTTCTTCTTCAGGCATGTTTCAGAACTGGATCAAGGTATGGATCTGATCCAGTTTTGAAACATGCCTGAAGAGGAAACGTAAAGTTTCGAAACCTTTCAACGAAATCTTGTACAGTTAGTCATTAAAGGTACAGTGGGATGCAAAAGTTTGGGCAACGTTGTTAATCGTCATTATTTTCCTGTATAAATTGCTGGTTGTTACAATAAAAAAGTCAGTTAAAGAGGAACTCCAGTGAAAATAATGTAGTAAAAAAAGTGCTTCATTTTTTACCATAATTATGTATAAATGATTTAGTCAGTGTTTGCTCATTGTAAAATCTTTCCTCTCCCAGATTCACATTCTGACATTTATTACATGGTGACATTGTTACTGTGGGCAGGTTATTTAGCTGTTTCTAGCTGCTCTGTCTGTTACAGATAGCTAATAACAGCTATTTCCTGTCTCTGAACATTGTTACATTGTGGCAGTTTGCCAGCAGTACCGCGGTATTCAGAGCCTCTTGTGGGAGGGGTTTCAGCACAAAATCAGTCACACAGCGCCCCCTGATGGTCTGTTTGTGAAAATCATTGTCTTTCTCATGTAAAATGGGGTATCAGCTACTGATTGGGAAAAAGTTCAATTCTTGGTTGGAGTTTCTCTTTAAATATATCACATAGGAGACACACACAGTGATATTTAAAGTGAAATGAAGTTTATTGGATTTACAGAAAATGTGCAATAATTGTTTAAACAAAATTAGGCAGGTGCATAAATTTGGGCACCACAAAAAAGAAATGGAATCAATATTTAGTAGATCCTCCTTTTGCAGAAATTACAGCCTCTAAATGCTTCCAGTAGGTTTCAATGAGAGTCTGGATTTGGGTTGAAGATATTTTGGACCATTCCTCTCCACAAAACATCTCTAATTCATTCAGGTTTGATGGCTTCCGAGCATGGACAGCTATCTTTAACTCACACCACATATTTTCAATTACATTCAGGTCTGGGTGCTGAGATGGCCATTCCAGAATGTTGTACTTGTTCCTCTGCATGAATTCCTTAGTGGATTTTGAGCAGTGTTTAGGGTTGTTGTCTTGTTGAAAGATTCAGCCCCGGCGCAGCTTCAGCTTTGTCACTGATTCCTGGACATTGGTTTTCAGAATCTGCTGATACTGAGTGGAATCCATGCGTCCCTCAACTTTGACAAGATTCCCAGTCCCTGCACTGGCCACTCTGCCCCATAGCAAGATGGAACCACCACCATATTTTACTGTAGGTAGCAGGTGTTTTTCTTGGAATGCTGCATTCTTTTTCCTCCATACATAATGCCCTTGTTATGCCAAAATAACTAAATTTTAGTTTCATTAGTCCACCGCACCTTATTCCAAAATGAAGCTGGCTTGTCCAAATGAGCTCTAGCATACCTCAAGCAGCTCTGTTTGTGCTGTGGGCGGAGAAAAGGATTCCTCTGCATCACTCTCACATACAGCATCTCCTTGTGTAAAGTGCGCCGAATGGTTGAACGATGCACAGTGACTCCATCTGCAGCAGAATGATGTTGTAGGTCTTTGGTGCTAATCTGTGGGTTGACTCTGACAGTTTTCACCATTCGTCACTTCTGTTTATCCGAGATTTTTCTTGGTCTGCCACTTCGAGTTTTAACTTGAACTGAGGCTGTGGTCTTCCATTTCCTCAATATGTTCCTAACTGTGGAAACAGACAGCTGAAATATCTGAGACAGCTTTCTGTATCCTTCCCCTAAACCACGATGGTGAACAATCTTTGTCTTCAGGTCATTTGAGAGTTGTTTTGAGACCCACATGTTGCTACTCTTCAGAGAAAATTAAAAGAGGAGGGAAACTTACAATTGACCCCCTTAAATACTCTTTCTCATAATTGGATTCACCTGTGTATGTAGGTCAGAGGTCACTGAGCTTACCAAGCCAATTTTTAGTTCCAATAATTAGTTCTAAAGGTTTTTGAATCAATAAAATGACAACAGTGCCCAAATTTATGCACCTGCCTAATTTTATTCAAACAATTATTGCACACTTTCTGTAAATCCAATAAACTTAATTTCACTTCTCAAACATCACTGTGTGTGTCTCCTATATGATATATTTAACAAACTTTTTCATCCCACTGTATTTCTTAGCTGTACACATACAATTTATTATCTCATCAGTTTATTTTCTCTTCAGGTCTGCTTTAAAGAGTTAATGTCTGGAAGTTTTTCTTCGTTTCCAGTCGATAAATGCAATTAGAGTGGTTTGTGCCGTCTAAAAGGAGGCTTTTAGCAACAGCGCCGACACTGCGCAAAACAGCGAGAGGTTTTCAGAGGCTGAAGTTACTCAGACAAACTACAGCGGAGTCCTCTTCAGAGCACAAACAATGTCTACACCTTGCAGGGAGAGACGCTGGTAGCGTACCGTCGGCCTTGCACAATGCGCTGTGTACAGACAGTTCACAGCACTTCCTAAGCTAACAAATCGTTAGTCTGTGTCTGGCAAACACAAAACAAATATTGATTCATTTCACTCCAAATTTGTTCCCAAATAAAAAAAAAATTGTTGACTTAAAACTTTCTTTCGGTCTAAAGGAAACTACCTTCTTTTGCGAATGTTTTACCAAAGATTAGGCTGTCACAGGTAATGCACTATAACTGATTGAAGTGTAAACACACTTTTTTTCCTCTCTCCCTTTCAACTTTTTAAGGACACAGATAGACAAACACTTAGATGTTTTGTGCCACTGAAAAAGAAAAAAGAAAAATTCTCCTTTGTAACAAATTATTAATGATAAAATAATGGTTGTGTATAATCCAGCTATTCAGACTTGTAGAGGTAAGACCTGTCTGTGTCTTGCGTGTGGCCAAGCATGGCATAGTTCTTGCCACATTGCTTTCAAGGTTACTAAACTTAGCTATACATTGGGTCTGGTTTACTAAAGCTCAATGTGGGGAAAATCCACGCTCACGCAGTGTACACAAAATGTTTGACTGCAGCAACATGGAATCCCTTTCAGTTTAAAGGATACCTGTTCCAAGGGAACGCTATCGAAGGAAAGCAGTACACATATAGTCATGTTGGATCCAAACCCCCCACCAACTCCGTAAAGGGCCAAAGACTGCAGGTACTCAAGTAATTTAGGTGGCAAGAATTCAGGGCCAGCACTACCATATGGGCAAAGGGGAAACTGCCCCAGGACCCCAGAGTCCATAGGAGCCCCAAAGTGTCCCCCATCACCCTGCTAAAGATGGTCACAGCTGGCTACCAGGGCCCTGTCGGGGGAGACCTGGGGGGATGGACAGCAGCATTCAGGGGCAATGGGGAGTGTATTTGCTGAGAGGGGGCCCCAAGCGGAGCGCTGGAGTTTTAGGTGCCACCATAGGCGGTAATAGGAATTATGGCTATAGCGTGCCCAGTGAGCAATTTCAACGACGCACAAATCTCCCAGTGGCTTAATCACATTTATGCCTCCAGGCTACTTTTGCCCAGGGCTTCATTGTAGCTAGAACCGGCCCTGTGCACAGGTCTAATTGCACTAACACTGCATGCGATTCTGATTTTTAATTGTTACAGCATGCTGCATTTTTTTTCTGCGTTTTTCTGTTGGTAGCATTCAGGGAAAATCCGAATTGCAAATCGGAAACGGAATCGCAAATCGGATTTGCATTGTGCAGGGAGCCTCATACATCTAAAATACACATTGGAAGGCTATAAAGTAAATGAAACCAATTCTTATATACAAACCAAAGCCAAAGAGTGAAGCCACAGGCAAAGAGCTCGTAGCATTTGCATTGAAATAAAGAGTACCTAAATTATAAATGACAGTTTGCTTTAAACCTAATAAGTTGTCAGGCTATATAAAATCAACCATAATAAAGTGTGATTTTCTCACCCCTAGGTTGCATATTCCACATATGGTCTTGAAATCCCCACCCCTAGTGTGAAATTGGGCCCGGGTGATTTTTTTTTCTTTTCCAAATCATAGGTGCAAAGGATGCTGGGGGATTGATGTCATAATTTCACCCCCCATGTCCCAGTGATTTCATCCAGGCAGGCAGACAGACAGACATCTGAAATAAGAATTATAGCAAACAGACATGATAAGACAGGCTGCAGCAGTTTTCCTGTCTCTCCTCTCTGTTACACACTGTGAAAAAAGAAGTAATTTGGTCCAGGCAGGCAGAGAGCAGGGGAGGGAACCAGGCTGGAGGGGAGGACACATGCTGAGGGTGTACTTTAGAAATAAGGAAGTGCTACTATAGATATAGATTTGAGTCGGTGCTATCCACTACGATGTACCATATGTAAACTTTATATGTTCAACTAACTGTGCACAATGCATAGACTACATATATGTATTGCTATTCAGACTTTTTTTTTGGCTGGTGGTGCTCTTTAAGTGTTTTTACACACAGGGAATGCTTTCAGATGTTCTTTTATGTATGAGTAGATGCTGAAATGTTAGTTTAATCTCACTTTAAACCACTTCATAACATGAGCTGAAGGGTTCAAATGCATGTCCGCATGCACTCCCGCCGCCCACTTGAGCTTTGCCGTAATAACAGTACTTTTGTAAATATTCTATTTGCAGTAAAGTAAAGGTGCACAAATAAGACGTTTATAAACCATTATTTTGTAGGACGTTGTTAAATCAATAAAAATAGAGAAGATAGGCCTGGTGCATGCCAAAAACCGCTAGCAGATCCGCAAAATGCTAGCAGATTTTGAAACGCTTTTTCTTATTTTTCTGCAGCGTTTCAGCTAGCGTTTTGCGTTTTTGTGTAGCGGTTTTGGTGTAGTAGATTTCATGTATTGTTACAGTAAAGCTGTTACTGAACAGCTACTGTAACAAAAACCGCCTGGCAAACCGCTCTGAAGTGCCGTTTTTCAGAGCGGTTTGCGGTTTTTCTATACTTAACATTGAGGCAGAAACGCCTCCGCAATCCAAAATCTGCAGCAGCCCGGGAGTATGCGTTTCTGCAAAATGCCTCCCGCTCTGGTGTGCACCAGCCCATTGAAATACATTACCCAAGCGGATCAGCACCCGCAAGTGGATCGCAAACCGCAGCCGAACCGCTCTGGTGTGCACTAGGCCTAACAGTCCTCAGACATCAAATATCACAACAGAGCACCCACACCCCTATCCTCTTCTGTTTTAGGCTAAGCAGAGCACAATTAAAGTGGAATAAGCATCATAACATTAGGGAAAAAAAGTAAAACAAATCTCCTGTTAAAGGTACCTGAAGTCACTTTAAAAAACATTAGATACTAGGGGGGAAGTCTCTGGATGGTCCATAGGCTACTGGTTATCATTCTGTTATATGCCTTGATAAAGGGAACCCCCCCCCCCCCCCCTCCAGTGGTGCCAAAACGGAATGGATACTTGGTGTACTATGTGAATAAATCGTGTTGAACTTCATTGAGGGTGCGGACCTTTGGATTATTGCCATAGGCTTCTGTGGTCTTCCATAGCCCGTCCGTTCCTGCGCTTGGACCCCTTTCGCAACATTGGACATTAATGTTGAATATTGTTTATGGCCATGCTCCCCTCCATGTACAAGCCTGTGCAAGGCTAGGCCCTGTCTGTTGGATCTCTTAGGTCCCCCCAGGGGGGCGGCTGCAGAATCTCTGAGCAGTGAGTGTGCTAGGAGTGCCCTGTTGGCCCCCCTGACCCTGGGGGGGGCCTCCACGTGGCGATCCTGGATAAGTGCTAATTGCTGCGCGAAGTAATCCCCTGCAGGGCAAAAATTTTGCGTAGTTAGTTAGCTAAACCCTGCATATCCTGGCATGCGAAAGTGAATGCAGATTTGCTTGAGCAGTGTCTCATGAATAAGCTAATTAGGCCTTTTCTGCAAAGCCAGGTATATAAGGGTTCACACAATGTTTGACATTGCTAGGACATTGCACGTGAGCAAGCGCCGGTTTTGGCATGAAACGGCTGTAGTGCCGTCCTGTTCATCCCCTGGTCACCCTTCCCAGCTCACCTGACACCCTCCATCACCCTGGTTTGATGCATCTTTACTTATTTGTCAAACTGTTGCATTCGTGGCTGTATGCTGTTTACTGAATAAAAGGTCTTAAAGAGACAGGTGCACAGTCATCTCTTTATATGCTTTATGCAATACAAAATAAGGTAGGTCCTATCCTTTGGGAGGTGGGTGCGGGCGGCCCTCCCTGGCGGTGGCAGCACTTGGGGGGGCCGCCCCGCACTTAACCTCCCCCCCCCCGGGGGACGGCTGCAGAGTCTCTGAGCAGTGAGTGTGCTTGGAGTGCCCTGTTGGACCCCCTTTTCCTGGGATCCTGGGGGGGGGCTCCACGTGGCGATCCTGGATAAGTGCTAATTTCTGCGCGAACTAATCCCCTGCAGGGCAAAAATTTTGCGGTGAGTTAGTTGGCAAAACCCTGCATATCCTGGCATGCGAAAGTGAATGCAGATTTGCTTGAGCAGTGTCTCATGAATAAGCTAATTAGGCCTTATCTGCAAAGCCAGGTATATAAGGGTTCACTTGGTGTTTGATGCGCACACCCTTTTTGCAACACGGATTTCTTAGGTCCCCATTGTCTTCTACAGTTGTCCAGGCCCACTTGTAGATTTTTTTTTCCTATTTTAATATAATGGAGATCCCTGCCCCACCACAAATATTCAGGAAAGCCTCACATCAAAACTTCTCTGGTATCTTTAAAAACATGTATATCCACAGTGGAGAGCTAATTGGAGTGGAGTGCATACAAACTGCTTTTGCTTAATTCAGTACCTTGGACAGAGGAAAGAACAATATAGTTCACTTTAACCCCTTCATGACAGTGATTCATTTTTCCCTTGATCACCAAGTTACTCCTGAGAACATTTATGCATTTTTATCTCTTCTTTTTTCCAGTAAACTGCCAGATGATCACTGAACTACATACCATTTCTATACACCAGTCCATGATTTACCTTTATCATAGAATAGTTATGCTACAAATATTAGGAATCAAGCAAAACCCTTGCCTTGCTACTGTATACGCACATACTTTGTGGGGTTTCTTATGAAACTTGGCGAGTTTTATGCAGGCCTGGATTTACCTCACATGAGCCTATAGGCCCAGATGTCTTGTCACCCCAGACTTTGCACCCCATAAACCTACAAACCCCATCAAACTGCACCGTAAGTGTGTTGGCTGTCTCAGCTGTTGCTTCTCCCTTGCCCGGCATAGGTAGCTACAGCTGCCCCTTAGTAATAGGTAGTCAGACGTACCCTCCATGTTAAGTAGCTAGAGGTGCCCCCAAGTATTAGGTAGCTAGAAGAACCTCAGTATTAAGTAGCTAGAGGTGCCCCTGACTGAAGAGAGATCTCGTCAGTGGTATGCTGAGAGCAGAGTGAGTAACCTCTCATTTCCACTATCAGGACTCTGCATAGGGGAGGGGAATAAGTCGCCTTTCCATTATGAGGCGCCTGTAGGCATGTGCCTATAGTGCCTTATGGTAAATCCGGCCCTGGTTTTATGTGAGTAATGTAGGAAAAGAAGAATGGCTATACTAGAATTTCATGTACTGTTTTATGATTTTTAAGTGCACCTGAACTCTGTAGCAAACAAAAACAATGATTATGCTTCCTTCACAAATCCCTTTTGCTTGTGCAGATGCAGCTCTGCTCTGTAGGAATTATTCTGTTCACTGCTGAGTTTCTGTGAAGTTGACAGCACTGCCTGACTGTTTCGAGTATGTCTTGCTCCTCTGGAAAAACAATGTTGGCAACACAATTAGAGATGACCCGTTAGTGTAAAGCAATTCGCACTTTACCGATTGCTGGTGGGATTAATCCCGCTTCATTGATTGCGGAGCATTTGCTATTTCCACTTATCGCAATCGTGCTGCGTGCAGCATTTTTTCTATTACATTGCAAATCTCATTCACTAGAATGAGAATTGCAAAACGCAATTGCAGAAAAAGCATTGCAAAATCACTAGGCGATTGTGTTTGCGTTTTGTGATTGCGAGTGTGTACTGAGAGGCAGCAGTCCTGGTCAGCAAGATAAGATCCTACACCAATAGAGTACATGACCTGCGGGCCTCAGTAACACACACTTCTGTTGGGAGTCAAAGATTGGAAAGAGGGTCCATCAAACCTCCAATGTAAAGTCCAATTTGTGCTACCAGTCCAGACTCAACCAATTCAAGCCAGGAGATACTCCAAAATATTTTTATTTATTTGCAGCGGTTATACAGCATAAACAGACTAGCACGACGTTTCGGGCAGAGAGCCCTTTCTCAAGTGCTTTGAGAAAGGGCTCTCTGCCCGAAACGTCGTGCTAGTCTGTTTATGCTGTATAACCGCTGCAAATAAATGAAAATATTTTAGAGTATCTCCTGGCTTGAATTGGTTGAGTCTGGACTGGTAGCACAAATCAGCAAGATAAGAGGACACTTGTAGATGAAAATAATGATAGGTCACACTTATCCACGTACATTGTGCCTGTGATTTACCGGATTTTTGCACATGCACAATTTTTCAGCTTTGGTCCTTTGATTTTTACTCTGTGATTTTGCAATTTGTGTGCCTATTTTTATGCAAATTTTTGGTTTGTGATTTTTCCATACATACCAATGAAGTTAATTTACATGAAAATGTTGCTAATTTACTTCCAAATTGCATTAGATTTCTCACACAAAGGCCTAGTGCACACCAGAACGGTTCGGTTGCGTTTTTAGGAACGCTTGCGGCTGAGGAAAAGCTTGGGTAATGTATTTCAATGGGCTGGTGCACACCAGAGCGGGTCGGTTTTAGCTGAAACGCAAACTCCCGAGCTGCAGCATTTTTTGGATTTCTGAAGCGATTCTGCCTCTAATGTTAAGTATAGGAAAACCGCTTGATAACACTAGATCAGAGCAGTTTCACAGGCATTTTTGTTACAGAAGCTGTTCAGTAACAGCTTTACTGTAACAATAGCTGTAATCTGCTCCACAAAAACACTACACAAAAACTTCACTTTAAGTAAAAAACGCTACACAAAACAGCAAAACGCTTCATAATAATAAGAGAAAACGCTTCAAAAACTGCTACCGTTTTGCGAATCTGCTAGCGGTTTTTGGTGTGCACTAGACCAAACTGTGATTTTTCTACTATTCATTTGCATTCCCATTCACTTGCATTAAACACAAATCACACATGAAAAAAAAAGACCTACAGCACCATTTAAAAATGCAGAAAAATCCCAAAATGCATGAAAAATCTGCATGTCCAGAATCACAGCAACGCATCCTGTGCCAAAAGAACTGACATGATTGAATAAACATGGTTCCATAGAGCACTAAGCTTACTTTGAAACTGCTCATGTCCATCTTATATTTTTCAACTTTTAAAGTGTTCAGAGAGCTTATCAATACACAAATACAGCAGTTGAACAGCAAGTGCAATGTAACCATGGCTCTTCTAAAGATTAGACAGAAGCAAAATAATTTTATCTGTGTGAGCAAACACTGCTGATAACAAAAGAAAGCTAAAACGTTTAGATTTCTTTTTGTTTGCAGCTGAAAGAATCAGATTATTGGTCACATAAAAATGGCTAATGTAGAAACATCAGAGATCAAATGTAGCCCCTGAAAACAGGAATAGGAGACTGAGGCTGCAGTCACAGCAGGATGTTGCGTTGTAATGCGACGTTAAAGTCACAATGCAGCATTACAACGCAACTAAAAAAAAAGGTGGTAACGCACATAAACCATGCGTTACCGTCGCATACAGGAGGTACTGTAAAGCATACAGGCAATGAAAAGTATGCTTTTCTGTACCTGGTAACGTGCGTTTAGAGGTAACGCACTGCAAGCAGTGCGTTACCATAACGCTACACTGTGCAATGCGACGCTAACGTTGCACTATGAATGTCCCATATGATTAGCATTGCAGTGCGGTAAACTGCGTAAGACTTTATAACGCAGCTTCGCAAAATCTCACTGTGAATGCAGCTTGAAGGAAGGTTCTGCATTTTATCACTGCTATATACACAATTATCTCATAAGGTAATTTCCAGTTCAGGTCTGCTTTAAATATGCATGGCAGACTAATCAAAGAGGGATTGTCAGCCACAAAATCAAATAACGTTTACTCACTGCACTGTGTTCATTATGCAGCCTGTAATCTCATCCTGCATTGTAAGCACTCCAATCTAATCACACATGTTACTGCTGTAATTAAACTTATCTCAGTCAGACTGGCTCTGTTTGGTACATCGCTAATGAGAACGAAGTTTGTCATCCCCCTCCTACATTCCTGCTCCTCACTGATTGGTTGAGGGCAGCTCAGTCTGAAGCTGCTGACATCTGACCTTTTTGCTGCTCTCACATGTTTACAAAGCAAGCTCGCTATGACAGTGCAGATTCTAGAAGGAAAAAAGTAAGGGAGGAAATGACATCAGAATTGGCTTCAGTCAGAGGGAATCAAGATGGAAAATGCCAGGAACAGAATTATCTTTATTTACTATATAAAATTAACTGAAATCAAATGTAGTTATCTACTTATATATGTGTTTTTTCCAGGAATAGTATGGCTGACCCTGTTGCTTTAAAGTGGTCGGAAAGTCAGCACTGCTACTTTGTTCTAAAAGACTCCTCACAGCTTGAAAGCTACTATTCCACAATTTTTTTTTATTTTCTTTTAGCAGAACATCACTGAAATGGTTAACCACTTCAGGACCACAGTGCTAAACTCCTCTAAAGACCATGCTGTTTTTTTAATTGAAATTTTGGGGTTGGGGTGACTAGTGCGCTCCTCAGATAGTGAATTTTAGTTAATTGTAACCTTCGGTCCTGATTGCCTGGTGCGCTATGATCAACAGGGGTGTAGACCCTGAAACGATTTAATGTATACAAATGATAGTAGCGCTCAACAGGTCTTAGATATGTATCACCAATATGGGTCACTGAACCCCAGTTTCCCACTATGCACTTAAATTATATTACACATTTACCCAAGAACAGCACCAAAAATAGAATAAAATTGCTTACATGTACTCTAATATCTTAAAAGGGAAACAGCCTCAACAAAAACCTCAAAAAGAGGTTCCACACTACCTATAGGGGGAAAGACACATTAATCCACTCTCCTATAAGTCTTTTCCTTAGGTTTTCAACATTCACAGTGATGCCTTTTCACACAGAACACCTATATCACATGAATTTTAGCAAAAGTCCTAGTTTACAAGTCCCAAATATAAAGGTTGCTTATAGTCGAGCGAAATTTCTACACCAACATGCTTTATCCTCATAGAGATAGTGGACGTGCTCACCAGATATAAATGCCAATCACAACAGTTGGCAGTAAGCGTGTTTGGCCCAGCCTGTTAGATAAATCCAGTCTTCCTGTGTCTTCAGCTGTGTTTCAATGGTATATGCAAGGGAAAAAGAACACACGCACTATGGCATACTATGTTTGAGAATTGTCACCCAAACGTGCACCACACACAGAACAGCTAGCGTGACCCAGCACCTTAATATCTTCCTCATATGAGGGCTATTCTGATGTTCTGGCCTCTTACCATGTGTTATGGCTGACCCAATTTGACCAGCATGCTCGCTTGTATGTCACCCTTTGCCTTCACTCCATCCAAGTTACAGCAGTACCTTAGACTCAAAAAGAGGCTTGCATAGCGTAATATTGTTTTTATTCCAGATAAAAAAGGTTAAAATTGCATTCACAATTCTGCAGATAAAATGCGCATATCAAATAAAATCCTCGAGGTCTGGCGTCTCCTTCCGCGTTTAGGCTCCGCCCAACTAGTTTCGTCAATGATGACTCATCAGGGGCATGACCTTACAGCGGAGGAGACGCTATATATACACAATCATTCACTATGCGTGTTAAGGTGCCGCCCACCCATTCATAGCAACGGGCGTAACAAGTCCTCATGCCCTCCTGTAATGATTACCTCTTATATTGTCCCAGTATCTATACACTCCTCCCACCTTCTATATCGTCATAAATCGTATCCTCTCAAGTAAGTCACTGAGCCAGCACCAGTTTTCTCTGCAATGACGTGGATACGGAAGTACTCCCATATCCCTCTATAACTCAGCCCACCAACCAGCAGCGACGGATCACATCCAGCTTCACTGGGGACCGCCCCCTAACAGTTACCATAGCAACTAGCTGCAACGCATCATGCGTATCAAACAGCTTTCCTAGAACGGTCGGACTTATCCGTGTTTGCAAATCACATGGGGCAGCTCATGACAGCCTTCGTCTCCAGGTCTATGCATACTCATTTACTTCCTCTTACCATATGAGCTGGCTCAAATCGCCTGTTCCTGCATGTTCCCATTGCATTCATGCCAGGGCTCTTTCAGTGCAGATCAGGACAGCTTCATCATAGCCAACACACATGTCCCAACTTGGAATGATGGTAACTTATAAACAAACCTAGCCATTAGACCTTCCTTGTGACTCTTACTGTTCTCATTATTCCTTACCCCTTATGTACCCCATCATATCTCCCCATCCATACTTTATTGTCAAATTATTATCAGTGTGCCCACCTTAACACAGTATAGTGATAACAATATATTAACACAGTAGCATTAAGTCTCACCCTATTTAGTGATTACAATACGTTAACACACTGACATAAAGTACCACCCGCTTACCAAGTGATCTAATTATCAGAGATGTAACAATTAATGTCCAATTCTACATTCAACCCCCCTGGTTTCATAGTTTTCAGCTCATAAATCCACCGTGTCTCCATCTTGGAGATCTCTCTGATTTTGTGGCACCCCCTCCATTTTGTGGTTAGCTTTTGTACCCCTTGGAAAGTTAAAAGACTCGGGTCCCTAGCATGTACCTCATCAAAATGTTTTGACACATTGTGCCCCTGAAACCCCTTCAATATATTATTAATGTGTTCACCAACCTGCGATTTCAAAGCTCTTTTGGTTCTTCCTACATACTGCAGTCCACACGGGCACCCTAAAAGGTATACCACATGTGAACTGCAGCAGTGGATAAACTCTCGGATCTTGTGACTCCTACCAGTCACTTTACTAATTGTCACTTTATCTCTAATTGCATGTGCTCTTTCACACGTAGTACAACGTCCACATGGGAAGAAACCAACCTGACCCCATGCATCAGTCCTATTGTTAACTCTTGGACCCTCAATGTTGTTCGAACCAATTGTCTCTGTAGGTTGTCTGCCTTTCTATAGCTAAATTTTGGTTTAGCCGGTAGTGCAGCCCCCAGAACCGGGTCATTTCTCAATAACCCCCAATGTCTCCTAAACACTTTTTCAACCTCCCTATACTGGGAGTTATAGTCTAAGAGGATAGCATGTTCATAGCTATTATCCACGGGGTTATCTCTCCTTCTCTCTGTCAAAAATTGTTCTCTCTCACACTGTAAAATAGCTTCTGCTTCTTCCTCCAACTGACTCCTACTGTATCCCTTCTCCACAAATTTATTAATCAACATTCCTGTTTGCATGAGATAATCGGTGTCTTTTGAGCAGTTCCTACAAATTCTGCAGAACTGTCCCTTAGGGATGTTCTGCAGCCATTTGGGATGATGACAACTAGTGACCGGTATATATGAGTTTCTATCTGTCTTTTTGAAAAAGGTTTTTGTACCTATTACTCCATCCCTCCTCATAATCACAATGTCGAGGAAATCCAACTCATCCTTTCCACTTTTAACTGTGAGTTGAATCCCCAGCTCATTCGTATTGAGCCAGCCAACATATTCATGCAGCTCATCCTCTGTACCCTCCCATATCCAAAATAAGTCATCAATAAAACGATGCCACTTACTGACCCTACTGCTTTCGGGGCATGCCAGAATCCTCCTCTCCCATTGATCCATAAAGATATTTGCCACGCTCGGTGCATATTTTGCCCCCATAGCACAGCCAAGTATCTGTAGGAAAAAATCTCCATTATACCAAAAATAGCTGTGGGTAAGGGAGAAATCAAGCAGTGATATAATGAACTCAATCTGTTCCCTCCTGATCGTTCCTTGATCCAGAATGGCTTGTTCCACCGATCTCAATGCTTCCCTGTGAGGAATAATTGTGTATAATGAAGTCACGTCTGCCGTAACTAGCAAACTGTTTTCATCAATTCGGAGCCCATTGGTGGTCTGGAGAAAATGCTTCGTGTCTTTCAACAAGTGGAGTAATGTCTGCACTACCGGCTGTAGGAACATATCTATATATTCTCCTATCCTTTGATTCAGAGATCCTATGCCGCTAATGATGGGCCTGCCAGGAGGGGACTGAAGATTCTTATGGATCTTTGGATTAATGTACATAACTGGGATCCTGGGGGCATCAATCATCAAATACCTAAACTCCGCATCTTTCAATATTCCCTGTACAAGGCCCCCCCCTCAGAATTTTTCTCAAGGTTTCTTTATACTCTCTGGTCGGATCTCCCCTTAATTTCCTATATGTAGTGCTGTCATCGATAATTCTTTGAATTTCCTGCTTGTATTGTTCTACATGTAAGACAACCACCCCTCCCCCCTTATCCGCCGGTCTAACAAGAATTTCCTTTTTCTTACTCAACTGCCTAACCTGCTCCAATTCCGTATTCTTTTTCTTACTTTGAATACCTTCAAGATCCTTGAGCACCATATTCTTAAAGTTTTGGATGGTTCCATCCCTAGTCTGATCAGGGGGATTGAATGTAGATTTATTCCTCAAAGACGTGTGTGTAAACTCATTAGGGATCCCACCCCTATTCATCCTGGTGGTGGGTCCTTCTTTGGATAGAAAATATCTTTTAATATTTAATTTTCTAGCAAATTTATGTACATTGATATATGCATCAAATTTATTCAAGCCTTGTGCAGGAGCGTATTTCAAGCCCTTGTCAAGGATCTTCATCTCTGCATTAGTCAGCCCAACCCCACTTATATTGAAAATACCTTTTCCCATCATTCTCTTCTTCTTTTCTGATCTACCTCCTCTTCTTCCTCGTCTATTTCCCTTTTTCGGGTGTTCCTTATATGATATTCCACGTCCTCCCAGTGATTTCTCCCCCCACCCCTCCCCCCTAAAAAATGATGTTGTACAGTCTCCTCTGCTTCCCTATTTAGAGGTTCATAACGATTATATGTGGGTGGGTAATATCCCCATCTCTCCCTCTCTTCCCAACTTCCCCTAGCTGGCTCCCTTTTAGGGGGACTGCGTCCTCTACTTGGCTGAAATTTCGGTTCATATGCAGTATGTTTGGGGTTAGTTCCTCTACCTCCCCTCACGACTCCCCTTCCCCTGGTGGGTCTCAGGCTTTCCCATCTTTCATCATTAGGGGCTCTGTGTTCCCTCCTTTTTGGTGAAAAAAACATGTTCCTCTCGTGATTGGGATTTCTATCAAGGATCTGCCATGAGTGGTGGTCCATCCCCCTACCACCATAATCTACAAAAGGATTTATGCGTTGCTCAACTCGATGTGTAGCCCCATTATTACTACCTCCTAAGTTCTTTCTCTTTTCCTCCTCTTCCTGTTCCTTCACCTGCCGTTTAGTCTGTTCCACCTGCCATTTGTAAGCTACCTTGTTTTTGTAATCCTGCCAGTCGTTCTGAAACCGGTTGACCCTTAGCTCACTAACCTCTTTCTCGTTTTTCTGTATGATTTTTCCCAGAGTACTGGCATTATCGATGAAACTCTCCTCAGTTTTGAAACCTTCCATCCTATCCTTAATTGCATCTATTTCTTTCCCTAATCTCTCCAATCTATTCTGTTTCCTTTTAGTCAGCAATTTTAGCAGATTAATACCACATGTGTTAAGAAATTCCCCCAGCTCTCTATCATTCTCATCATTTTCTTCACCATCATTTGGTAGAATATCCCATCGAAATCTTTTAGGGATAATACCTTCTGCTATGCCTTTTTTCAGGCTCGCTAAATCCCACCATGCATTGGTCTCTTTCAAAATGAGTCCTTGCAGTTGTTTAAACATACCATCCATGGTTACATGATTAGGATCTGGTTCCTTCACAAAAACCTTATCGAGGTCAATAATACCCCTATTTCTCATTTCAAACATTTCCATGACAAATCGAGTTTGCAGCACCACCCTAATACACTCAGACTAGTTAAAATTTTGGGGTTGGGGTGACTAGTGCGCTCCTCAGATAGTGAATTTTAGTTAATTGTAACCTTCGGTCCTGATTGCCTGGTGCGCTATGATCAACAGGGGTGTAGACCCTGAAACGATTTAATGTATACAAATGATAGTAGCGCTCAACAGGTCTTAGATATGTATCACCAATATGGGTCACTGAACCCCAGTTTCCCACTATGCAATTAAATTATATTACACATTTACCCAAGAACAGCACCAAAAATAGAATAAAATTGCATACATGTACTCTAATATCTTAAAAGGAAAACAGCCTCAACAAAAACCTCAAAAAGAGGTTCCACACTACCTATAGGGGGAAAGACACATTAATCCACTCTCCTATAAGTCTTTTCCTTAGGTTTTCAACATTCACAGTGATGCCTTTTCACACAGAACACCTATATCACATGAATTTTAGCAAAAGTCCTAGTTTACAAGTCCCAAATATAAAGGTTGCTTATAGTCGAGCGAAATTTCTACACCAACATGCTTTATCCTCATAGAGATAGTGGACGTGCTCACCAGATATAAATGCCAATCACAACAGTTTGCGACACCACAGCTCCAAACAGCTCAGAGCGGTTTTCTCAACTGCCACTCTGTACAGAGTGGCAGTTGAGAAAACTGGTCTGAGCTGGTTGGAGCTATGGTGTCGCAGTTTTTTGGCTGGCTATGAAGAAACTGATCTGTGAAAGAACATGGCGCTGGTAAGATGATGTGCCAAGCTGGCTGCAGTGATTAAGAGAGCAGTAGAGAGGTACAGTGAACCTGAAGACTGTGCAGAGAGAGAGGCAGGAAGAGTAATCAGCTGATTAAGAAGTATTCAGAGTAGAAAGCAGGAAGATAAGAGAGAAGATAGTAAAGCTGGAAAGATGATTTCCTGTATACAGTGAGACAGAATCTATAAAGAGAGAGCATGCAAGAGAGGAAAAGATAAACTTGTCACAGAAGCTACATTGTGGAAAAATGAATGTAAAGAAGGCTAATTGATCTAGGTATTAATGTAGGAACTGCTCCTAGCTCAAACCAAGTGTTCAGGTATTCTCTGGAGTTTATAAGCTGTGTAAAAGTATCCTAAAGACTTTTTATCTGTGAAGTGAATCAAACTGCAGCCAAGAGGCCTCAGGAGTCTATAAGAGAATTTAAAGAAAGTGTTCACAGTCTCTCTACTATATACACTGTCTATGTTATGAGAACCTTCCTGCAGTCATTTCTCTGAATTATATTTGTTCATATAAAGAAAAGTATACTTATCTGTAGAAGTGATGTTCTGAGTTCCTGAAAGAAAAATAAGTTTATTAGAGATTTTATTTGAAGCAGTTCAATGAATTTAAGTAGGAGTCTACCTGTATGGTAATCTGCAGTAACTTGGATGGGATCCTGTGGAGAAAAATAAGAAAATTGAAAGTTTTAATCAAATACTCATTCAATACCAGGTACTAAGGATTGCAGGTTTGAATCACACTTACTTACCTAAAAAAAAAACTCTTACACAGGATGTGTGGATTGTTATATTTCCTTGTGGTTTACAATTCTTGATCGGCCAACAGGAAAACAGAGCCTTTGTTCCTGGAAGCATTGAACATGGAAGATGTCTTCTCAGTTAGCGTGAATAAAAATGAATATATCTGCTTAGTTCTTACTATTTAAAGATGCATGCAGAAATAGAGAACTTAGTTAAACTAAAGCATGGACTGAGACTGAGCAGTGTGGAAAAGTGCTTAGTAAGGTGTTATTTATCTTTGCTGAAAAAGGAAATTTGTTAATGTGCTTTGTCACTGAACTTTTATTCTTTATAATTCAATACAAATATTCTTACAAAATGTAGATTTGTGTCCAGAAGACTTCTTTACAGTTCAAGCATTACAGAGGGGTTACAGGCCGTCTAACACCGCTCGGAGCCTGAAGTGGAAGCGGAGCTGCACCCCCGAGCAAGAGATGCACGCACATCCTGCGCGCGATCTCCTGCAAACTGCAGACCCAGGACTTGACGCCAATCGGCGTAAGGCGGTCCTGGGGCTGCCGCCGCGGCCTCGCCCATGGGCGTGGAGTGGCCTTGAGGTAGTTAAACAAAGCACTTTGTTCTGCTAGTCAGCTTCAAATCCGCATCCAAACTAGTGATCACAGTATCTTTTTTTACATTCCAATGTTGTTACAGTGTGTGTAAACAAAGTGTAACAAGTTAAAAGGAACTCTCTGTGCTTCAGATACACACACAGTTCAGAATAGCTCATTAAAAGATGTTAATATATAATAAAAAGCAGTTTAAATAAAATGCAATGACAGCTATTAGGGTACGATAAACTACACTTTGAAAACTTGTAATTTGGAAACAGACAATATTACTTATGCACAAAGCAAATATGATAACTGTATGAGTAATAAAAAGTAGAAAAACACATTTTTATTGAATGTTATGTCGGAGTTTCAGACCACTTTAAGTAATATTAGCCTGGGATCATGGCATTGGTTCAGGTTGCATGAGGGAGGTGAAGAAGAAGAAGAAGAAAAAAGGCACAGCTTTGTGGAACAGCCACACGGACAAGCCGGCTTTGCTTCACGAGAAGAGCAACAAATGAAAGCGTTCTCTTGTCTGATTAGTGTAAGCGGCATTTGGGGAAAAGCACTTGAAGCTGTCATCTCACAACTCTCACATGTAAAGTCATGTGGAAAATATCCGGCGTGCTGACATGGGGATGTAAAGGAAACAATGAAATTACATCTTACCTGCAAATTCCTTTTCCCTTACTCAACCGTGTTACAACATGGGGATTAAAAAAATATTTTCTTTCAGATTGTGTTGAAGTGTAAAAGGCTGGAAGCACTGAGAAGACATCAGGGGAACACATCCTAGACAGACAAGACAGGTTCCTATTCCAGAATTCTCAGAATATCTTCCGCCAGGCAGGGCTCACACTTGCACTCTTCGCGTGCGGTTTGCTGCTATGTGGGCAGTATGTAAGTTGCGTTGCACGATAATGTAATGTGTTACTGCATGCAAACACTCTGCCTGTTCAGCTGTAGGGGCGTATTCCCATTTCTGCCTTTTAAGTGAGTGTTATTAACCTATTGGGGGCGCGTTTGGGGGGTCAGGCAGCCGGATCCCCACTTTTGGTAGCTGGGCTGTGTGTCCCCCCCCCACCCCTGTAGCCAGATGTCCCACCTGTAGCCAGTAGCATTTACTCACCTCCCAGGCAATGAGCCGCAGTGGACCCCTCCGCTGCGGCCGACATCGCCGCTCGTACTGCCACTCAGTTCCGGGTTGCGGCTTGATGATGTCATCAAGTCGGGACCCGGCACTGATGTCAGAGCGATCGGGGATGCCGGCCAGAGCGGAGGGGAGCGCCGATTGCCATGGGAAAGGCAGGAAGGTGAGTGGATCCTCTCCTCCCCCCCCCCCCCCCCCCCCACCGCTGCATCAGTAACAGGGATCACTACGATATGCCGGCGATCGTAGTGATCACGTGACCAGGTGCCATACGCAATGGCTTCTGATCACTGAGGGGAGATGTCAGCTGTCAAATGACAGCTTACTCTCCCCTCTCGGGTGTGCACGATCGCGTTGGGAGTGGAAACGGCAGGCGGCGTAAATCCTACACCGCATCAGAGTTAGGTGGCCCAAGGGCGGCGTAGGATTTACACCAGCGGTCCCCAAAAGGTTAAACTTTATTTATAAAACATGTTATTCAGCACTGTTCAGTGGATAGGGGACTCAATACAACATTGATGTAACAATGTAGGGATAAATATAGCAGATGAGTCACTGAGTCCATATGGTGGCACAGAAGAGCACATGGGAATTAGGGCCCTGTCAAACAAGCTTACAATCTAAGGGGTGAAGGGACACTTAAGAGGGTTGGGTTGTATGTCTAATAGAGGGGGTGGAGCTATGGAACATGGCAGATAAGCAGTGGTGGACAGATGGGGCTTTAAAGGGAACCAGAGAGGAATGGGGGGTGAAAAAAGGAAAAGATTTCATACATACCAGGGGCTTCTTCCAGCCCCATAAGCCTGAATCGCTCCCACGCCGCCGTCCTCCGCTTCCTGGATCCACCGGTACCGGGCCCTTCACTTCCGGCGGACGCGGCCAATTGTCCGCATCACAGGGGCTCCCTCCATACCCGTACGCATGCGGCTGCGCAGTAGGCAGCCGCACGCGTACCTGTATGGAGGGAGCCAGTGCAGTTTCTAGGCTAAAATGCACCCAGGGCGAGTGTGTAAAAATTGTGCCCCCCTCCCCCAAGCAAGGTATGGGTGCCCGCAGTATAGGTTAGCCAGGTCTAGTTGCACTTAGTATAGGTCCCCCCAGTATAGGTAGCCAAGAATAGGTACCCCAGTATAGGTAGCCAAGCATAGGTGAGCCAGTATAGTTGCCCCCGCTATAGGTTAGCCAGGTAGGTGCCTCCAGTATAGGTAGCCAGTATAGTTGCCCCCAGTATAGGTTAGATAAGCAGGCGCCCCCCAGTATAGGTTAGATGGGTAGCTGCCCCCCAGTATAGGTTAGATTAGGTAGGTGCCCCCCAGTATAGGTTAGATTAGGTAGCTGCCCCCCAGTATAGGTTAGATTAGGTAGCTGCCCCCCAGTATAGGTTAGATTAGGTAGCTGCCCCCCAGCGTAGGTTAGATTAAGTAGGTGCCCCCCAGTGTAGATTAGATTAAGTAGGTGCCCCCCAGAGTAGGTTAGATTAGGTAGGTGCCCCCCAGTATAGGTTAGATAGGTAGGTGCCCCCCAGCGTAGGTTAGATTAGGTAGCTGCCCCCCAGTATAGGTTAGATTAGGTAGCTGCCCCCCAGCATAGGTTAGATTAGGTAGCTGCCCCCCAGTATAGGTTAGATTAGGTAGCTGCTCCCCAGCGTAGGTTAGATTAGGTAGGTGCCCCCCAGGATAGGTTAGATTAGGTAGCTGCCCCCCAGCGTAGGTTAGATTAGGTAGCTGCCCCCCAGCATAGGTTAGATTAGGTAGCTGCCCCCCAGCATAGGTTAGATTAGGTAGCTGCCCCCCAGTATAGGTTAGATTAGGTAGCTGCTCCCCAGCGTAGGTTAGATTAGGTAGGTGCCCCCCAGGATAGGTTAGATAGGTAGCTGCCCCCCAGCGTAGGTTAGATTAGGTAGGTGCCCCCCAGCGTAGGTTAGATTAGGTAGGTGCCCCCCAGGGTAGGTTAGATAGGTAGCTGTCCACCATAATGGAGGGGGGAGCCGGAGCCGCGGGGAGGGCAGCCTGACCTCTCCCTCCCTCTCCTGGGCCGCCCTCCGTGCTCCCCCCTCAGATGCAGAGCGCAGCAGCAGCCAGGGAGGGAGCGCTGTATACAACATACCTTCCTGCGTTCCAAGCGCTGCTCTCTCGCCGCCGGTCTCTTCCTCTCTGCCTATACGATGATACACACGCTAGTTCCGGCTAAACAGGAAGCAGCGTGTGTATCATCGTATAGGCAGAGAGGAAGAGACCGGCGGCGAGAGAGCAGCGCTTGGAACGCAGGAAGGTATGTTGTATACAGCGCTCCCTCCCTGGCTGCTGCTGCGCTCTGCATCTGAGGGGGGAGCACGGAGGGCAGCCCAGGAGAGGGAGGGAGAGGTCGGGCTGCCCTCCCCGCGGCTCCGGCTCCCCTATCCATTTCAGCGCCCACCTCCCAACAGCGCCCCGGGCGGCGGCACGGGCCGCACGGCCCTAGAAACGGGCCTGGAGGGAGCCCACTGTGATGCGGAGAATTGGACGCGTCCGCCGGCCGACTGGCCGACTCGCGGTAATGGCGGGACCCGGTATCGGCAGGTCCAGGCAGCGGAGGACGGCGGCGTGGGAGCGATCCGTGCGTATGGGGCTGGAGGAAGCCCCAGGTATGTATATTTGATCCTCTCTGGTTTGCTTTAACCACTTGAGGACCCACCCTTTACCCCCCCTTAAGGACCAGCGCTGGTTTGATTGATCTGTGCTGGGTGGGCTCTGCAGCCCCCAGCACAGATCAGGGTGCAGGCAGGGAGATCAGATTGCCCCCCTTTTTTCCCCCCTATGGGGATGATGTGCTGGGGGGGTCTGATCTCTCCTGCCTGCTGTGGGTGGCGGGGGGGGCACCTCAAAGCCCCCCTCCGCGGCGAAATTCCCCCCTCCCTCTCCTACCTGCTCCCCCCCCCTGAGATCCGGGCTGCACAGGACGCTATCCGTCCTGTGCAGCCAGTGACAGGACGTCCCCTGTCACATGGCGGCGATCCCCGGCCGCTGATTGGCCGGGGATCGCCGATCTGCCTTACGGCGCTGCTGCGCAGCAGCGCCGTACAAATGTAAACAAAGCGGATTATTTCCGCTTGTGTTTACATCTAGCCTGCGAGCCGCCATCGGCGGCCCGCAGGCTATTCACGGAGCCCCCCGCCGTGATTTGACAGGAAGCAGCCGCTCGTACGAGCGGCTGCTTCCTGATTAATTAGGCTGCAGCTGGCGACGCAGTACTGCGTCGCTGGTCCTGCAGCTGCCACTTTGCCGACGCACGTTATGAGTGTGCGGTCGGCAAGTGGTTAAAGGACAAATGAAGTGAGAGGGATATGAAGGCTCCCATATTTATGTCCTTTTCCTGGCTGTCCTGCTGATCCTCCTGTCTCTAATACATTTAGCCTTATGCTACATACACATTTGAAAGATAAATGAAAGATATCAGACCAATTTTACCACCTTCCATGTAGTATGAGAGCCATACTCTACACAGTCTATTCTATGGAGCTGAACTCCCCAACAGATAGAAATCTTTGCAAGATGCTGCACTCAAAGATGCTGTACACATGCAACAGATCAGTATCTGCAAAAGATCTGTTCCTGCAAAAGATCCATCCTTGCAAAATACATTCATAGTGTATGATATCTTCAGATCCCCATACACACCTTGTTTAACAGACAATCATCTGCAGATCAGATCCACCAGGATGGATTTTCAGATATGCAGATGAAGTCTGTTAAACAAAGTGTGTATGGGGATCTGCAGATATCATAGACTATGAATGCATTTTACAAGGACGGATCTTTTGCAGGAACAGATCTTTTGCAGATACTGATCTTTTGAATGTGTACAGCATCTTTGTGTGCAGCATCTTGCAAAGATTTTTACCTGATGGGGAGTTCAGCTCCATAGAATAGACTGTGTAGAGTATGGCTCTCATACTACATGGAAGGTGGTAAAATTGGTCTGTGATCTTTCATTTATCTTTCAAGTGTGTACACACCATTATGCTTCGTACACACTTGCGAAAACTATCGTTTGCAAAGAACGATAGTTACCAGACGAACGATATTGGAAAGATTGGTATGCAACGATGGGATGCAGCGATCATCATACAAATTTTAACGATCGTTCTCGCAGAAAAGAACGATCAGAAGGAAATGTTGCGTACATATTTATATAAAATAATAAAAAAAAACACTGACATGGAGTTACAATAGATACAAATATATGATTGTTAACTTGAAAACAAAGTTTAATTGAAATGAGCAATGTAACAATCTTTACGGCCGCGCTACAAAAGAAGTACTGAAGCTGGTCAGAATTCAACGCAGATGCATTGGCCCTTGTAACGATCGTTCTCGGCCGATGTCTGTACACACTATAGTTTTGTAACGATTGTCGGTAGATATGATTCGTCAGGTTGGATATTTCCATCTTCCCGATGTCGTTCTTTTGTCGTTCGTGTTAATGATCGTTGGGTAAAGTTCTTTCCCCGATTCTCGGCGGAATGATCGTTAATGAGCTGTTTCAAACGACCATAGTCGCCAGTGTGTACGCAGCATTAGACTCTGAACAAGCATGCAGATCAAATGGTTGACTGGATTAGCCACGTGCTTGTTTCAGGTGTGTGGTTCATATATTAGGGCTGGAACCCACTAAAGCTATTTTTTGAGCGTTTAGGGAGCAATTAAAACACTAGCGACTTCCCTAAATGCTCAGCTAATGTTAATGGATGGGCCAAATTCCACTGGAGCGATTGCGATTACCAAAATCGCAAATGCAGGACATGCAGCATTTTTGAGCGTTATCAATTTGCATTACCGTTTCTGCAATGTAAAGTATATAAATGCTGGCATAATCGCTCATGAATCGCTATACAGAGCGATTTTGCTAGCGTTTTAAAGCTACTGCACACTGTAAAATAATTCAAATTAATTGAAAGGACCAATCAGAATTAAAAACTTTAATCGCAAATCGCTGCACAATCGCTGGCTAAAAGCTTACACTTTTTAAAATCGCTACCAAAATCGCTAGAAAACGCTCATTAAAAACGCTAGCAATTCCAATTAGCAATAGCACTTTGTTAGGTTTCCATGCCTTAGGCCTGGAACTTACTACAAAACGCTATCCCTAATCGCAATCGCTAGCATTTTGTGTGAGCGTTTTGTAAGCGATTTCATGAGCATTTTTTGCAGCGATTTTAAAAAGTGCAAGGTTTTTGCCAGCGATTGTTTAGCGATTAGCGGTTTTAATTCTGATTGGTTCTTTCAATTAATTTTAATTATTTTACAGTGTGCAGTAACTTCAAAACGCTAGCAAAATCACTCTGTGTAGGTTTTGATGAGCGATTATGCCAGCGTTTATATACTTTACATTGCAGAAACACTAAACGCTAAAAATGCTGCATGTCTTGCGTTTTGGTAATCGCAATCGCTCCATTGGAATTTGGCCATCCGTTAACATTAGCGGAGGATTTAGGGGAATCGCTAGCAGGGTTGCTCGTAAACTACGCCAGCGCGAATCTACGCATCGTAGTACGCAACTACGCATCGTAGTTCGTAGGCGGAGTTTAAGAACTACATGTACGCATTTCCGCGTAGTCGTAGTCCCGCTATGCGTAGCTTCGCCCGCTACGCGTAGTTGACGTATGTATTGCGAAGTCAACTACGTGTGCGGTAACTGCATTTATATGGGTCATTGCGCATGCACAGAAATTTTATTGCCCTTTATACGCATACAATTCCGCATTGGATGTTGGAATGTATGCTTATATTAGTTTGTGTATGCGCATAGTTAGCAGATTATTGCGGAAATTTTTCCGCATAAGGGCATAAGCGGTCGCATCAACTACGCTACGCAATACGTGAAGCTTGCGTATTTTAATGCGTAGTCTACGGTATGCTAACGTAGCGAAGTGGCTGATTTCGGAGCCGTAGATTGCGAAGCGTATTTGCGTAAAAATACGCGTAGTTCCAGCGTAGCGAAGTTGGCTGACTCCGACCATCCCTGATCGCTAGCGGTTTGGATCGCTCACAAAATCGCTCTAGTGGGTTCCAGGCCTTACTGCAATCAAAAAGCGATCAGAAGGACTGACAGGCAATTGTTATTCCTTAAAAGGAAATAAATATGGCAGCCTCCTTATCCCTCTGTCCTTTAAGGCCTGCTTGAATGGAGTTTATTCCTTTTTTTTTAAAATACTTAAATCAGGATGTGCATTCACTGTAGTCATAAGTATAAGACTTATATATAAATATTTAAATATTTATTTGTTATAAACAGCTCACATATGTGATTCATACAGATAATCCATTTATTTACACATACTGTATTCTCCTCCAAAATAATTCACGGGGAAGCATGTGACTGATTTCATCAGGTGATTACTTGAAAGTCTCTGATCACACTCACTAACTAAAATGGAGGCATTTTATTATATAATAACGTTCAACATAACACTCTCTAAAACACACAGTTCTTCTTAAAAATGCAGGTGATTTACTTACAGTGGCTTGCAAAAGTATTCGGCCCCCTTGAAGTTTTCCACATTTTGTCACATTACTGCCACAAACATGAATCAATTGTATTGGAATTCCACGTGAAAGACCAACACAAAGTGGTGTACATGTGAGAAGTGGAACAAAAATCATACATTATTCCAAACATTTTTTACAAATCAATAACTGCAAAGTGGGGTGTGCGTAATTATTCGGCCCCCTGAGTCAATATAGAACCACCGTTTGCTGCAATTACAGCTGCCAGTCTTTTAGGGTATGTCTCTACCAGCTTTGCACATCTAGAGACTGAAATCCTTGCCCATTCTTCTTTGCAAAATAGCTCCAGCCCAGTCAGAATAGATGGCCAGCGTTTGTGAACAGCAGTTTTCAGATCTTGCCACAGATTCTCGATTGGATTCGGATCTGGACTTTGACTGGGCCATTCTAAAGCATGGATATGTTTTGTTTTAAACCATTCCATTGTTGCCCTGGCTTGATGTTTAGGGTCATTGTCCTGCTGGAAGGTGAACCTCCGCCCCAGTCTCAAGTCTTTTGCAGACTCCAAGAAGTTTCCTTCCAAGATTGCCCTGTATTTGGCTCCATCCAGCTTCCCATCAACTCTGACTAGCTTCCCTGTCTCTGCTGAAGAGATGCACCCCCCCCCCCCCGAGCATGATGCTGCCACCACCATATTTGACAGTGGGGATGGTGTGTTCAGAGTGATGTGTAGTGTTAGTTTTCCGCCACACACAGCATTTTGCATTTTGGCCAAAAAGTTCAATTTTGTTCTCATCTGACCAGAGCACCTTCTTCCACATGTTTGCTGTGTCCCCCACATGGCTTGTGGCAAACTGCAAACGGGACTTATGCTTTTCTGTTAACAATGGCTTTCTTCTTGTCACTCTTCCATAAGAGCCAACTTTGTGCAGTGCATGACTAATAGTTGTCCTATGGACAGATTCCCCCACCTGAGCATCTCTGCAGCTCGTCCAGAGTCACCATGGGCCTCTTGACTGCATTTCTGATTAGCACTCATCTTGTTCGGCCTGTGAGTTTAGGTGGACGGCCTTGTCTTGGTAGGTTTACAGTTGTGCCATACTCCTTCCATTTCTGAATGATCCCTTTAACAGTGCTCCGTCAGATGTTCAAGGCTTTGGAAATCTTTTTGTAGCCTAAGCCTGCTTTAAATTTCTCAATAACCTTATGCCTGACCTGTCTGGTGTGTTCTTTGGACTTCATAGTGTTGTTGCTCCCAAGATTCTCTTAGACAACCTCTGAGGCCGTCACAGAGCAGCTGTATTTGTACTGACATTAGATTACACACAGGTGCACTCTATTTAGTCGTTAGCACTCATCAGGCAATGTCTATGGGCAACTGACTGCACTCAGACCAAAGGGGGCTGAATAATTACTCACACCCCACTTTGCAGTTAATGATTTGTAAAAATGTTTGGAATTGTATGATTTTTGTTCCACTTCTCACGTGTACACCACTTTGTACTATTCTTTCACGTGAAATTCCAATAAAATTGATTCATGTTTGTGGCAGTAATTAGAGATCCCGAACCGTTCGCCGGCGAACATCTCTGAATCTATGGGCCTTGTACTACTTCCGGGTCGCTATGACCCGGTGTAGTATGCCTGCGCTGGCCCGGCAGTGCACGTCCTAGATCGTGCTCCTGTTGCCGGGGACTTTCTGCACATGTGCGTGACGTCATGAGTGACGTCACGCTCATGTGCAGAGAGTGCCAAGCAACAGGAGCGTGATATAGGACACGCACCGCCGGGCCAGCGCAGGCGTACTACTCCGGGTCATAGCGACCCAGAAGTAGTACAAGGCCCAGAGAGATTCGCCCAGCGGACGGTTCGGGCCATTTCTAGCCATAGCAGTAATGTGACAAAATGTGGAAAACTTCAAGGGGGCCAAATACTTTTGCAAGCCACTGTAACTCAATTAGCCTGTCCCTTCTGCAACTACTATAGATAGGGGCTCTTCTATAGAAATTCCCCTCAAGCAGAGTTCATTGACAAGCATGTTAATTAGGTGACTGATTTTCATAATCCTAAGAACACCCCACCGATGCCCAACCCTACTATCCCCTACAGCCGATGCCTAACCCTCTCCGCCAATAATATGGGTGTCGCTTGCTATATGTAGCTGCAGTTTGCATAGTAGGTGGCCCAGGCACTGGCTTTTTTATTGGGTGTCTACTGCGCCCACCAAATAACTTGTAGTAGCCACTAATCGTGGTGTACCTTAGATGGAAAAAATATATACATACCTGGGGCTTGCTCCAGACCCCTTTAGGATGATCACTCCCTCGCCGTCCTCCGCCGCTTGAATCATTCTCAGTTCGGCCCTGAAAGTCGTTCAGTCGGGGCCAATCAGTGCAGGAGCAGTCTGGCCGTGCGCTCCCCCGTCCCGCTCGCAATGAGTACTTTGAGGGCCAAACTGCGGACGATCCAGGTGGAGGATGACGGCGAGGGAGCAATCAGCCTGGAGGAGGCTGGAGAAAGCCCAAAATATGTATATATTTTTTTTAAATCCCCCCATCTCAGGTTCCCTTTAACCACTTAATTCTATCTGGCTGGATATATCCACCCAGATAGCCTGCCCTGCTGCCGCTGAGCTGGTAATGTGATCACGTGCGATTCCACCACCTTCCGTTAGTCTGGAGATCAATGAATGGGAGCACAGTTCCCATTCATTGATCTAAGTCCCCGTATGAAAGACCGACGCTGTCAACGAGATGGCCCTATCTTTCATAAATCCCCTTCTGCCCCATCCACGCTTTGCTTCCGCCTGCGAACTTTTCTAATATGTTTGTAGTAAAGTATATTACTGTTATTTTTTAAATAATGGGCTTGTAATAATTGATGGATGAAAAACTGAAAAAAATGCACCTTTATTTCCAAATAAAATATTGGCACCATACATTGTGATAGGGACATAATTTAAACGGTGTAATAACCGGGACAAATGGGCAAATAAAATACATGAGTTTTAATTACGGTAGCATGTATTAATTTCAAACTATAAGGGCCAAAATCTGAGAAATAATGATTTTTTTTTCCATTTCTTTCTCAATCTTCCTGTTAAAATGGATTTAGAATAAAATAATTCTTAGCAAAATGTACTCACCCAAAGAAAGCCTAAATAGCGGAAAAAAACAAGATATAGATCATTTCAGTGTGCTAAGTAGTGATAAAGTTATTGGCGAATGATTGGGAGGTGAAAGTTGCTCGGATGCATAAGGTGAAACAACACTGAACACTGTAGGCTGAAGTGGTTAACATACTGTAGGTACCTGTGGCGATGCCTATTTTACCCAGGCACCCAATTAACTGCTTCGAAGCAGCTTACGCAGATTTAGTTTTAAAGCCTGGATGTTATCCCTTGCTTAATGGAAAGTGCTAAAGCAAGAATATAAATTAAAGCAACCCATAAGCTATGTGAATAGCTATTTACATCTATCTCCATTACATTTTCCAAATCCCTGTCAGAAGTTCGATTGACCCTCGTTGTTCAGATCCCTTCAATACGTTTATATGGCATGGCTGTCTTTCTCCTCTAACCTGTCTGTGTGCTGGAGACAAACAAGCAAGAACACAGACAGAATGCTCAATAAGTATTTCCTGCATAATCCACATGCCTCCTGGAGCTGTGTTTATTTAGGTGGAGTCTGTGTTGACTGTTTTGCTTAATATCTTATTAAAAAGAACATATTTCCAGACAGTTTCTGGTTTCTCCTTCTCTGCCCCTTAAACAAAGCCTGAGAGGTGTCTCCATCTTTACTGGCCAGGTGCAGGAGTGAACATGTGCGGCGCTGGGATGGTCCTGTGCCTGGGCCGCAACACCTGCTTCACCCTTTCATATGGCATGGGCAGTCATGCTTATATACATTAAACACTGAGCACTACTGTGCATTGCTTTACATGTGCAAAGGATAAGTGTACTGACAACATAAATATGCCAGATTTACTGCAAACTGCCCCTTGATCAGTAATGGAGCAGCACAGTGGCGTAGTGGTTAGCGCTCTCGCCTTGCAGCACTGTGTCCCAGGTTCGAATCCCAGCCAGGGCACTATCTGCGCGTCCTGCAGCTGCTGTGAAGAGGTAGAAGCACGACAACGGTTCCCCTGGTAACAGCGATATACATTGACGCTACAGAAAGCCACTGTACTGCTTCTGCCTCTTCACAGCAGCCGCAGAACGCGATGTTATGACGAGGCTCACATGGAGTAGAGGGTGCCGGCGGGAAGTCTAATATATGAAGCGGCAGCCAGCGAGTGGCAGCCACGGGGAGGGGGGGGCGAGAGGCAGGGCAGCTATATTATCTATACCGGGGCAACTATACTAGCTATACTGCTGCAACTATAATAGCTATACTGGGGCAACCATACTAGCTATACTGGGGCAACTATAATATCTATACTGGAGCAACTATATTAGCTAACTATACTGAGGCATCTATAATATCTATACTGGGGCAACTATATTAGCTAATTGTACTGGGGACAACTATACTACCTATACTGTGGCAACTATGCTACCTATATTGTGGCAACTATGCTACCTATATTGTGGAAACTATTCTATCTATACTTTGGGGGCTACTATATTACCTATACTGGGGGCAACTATACTAGCCAGTGGCGTAGCAATTGGGGATGCAGAGGTAGCCACCGCATCGGGGCCCTTGAGCCAGAGGGGTTGATTTTTTATTTTAAGGCTTAGAACATCTCCTCACTTGTACCATCCTCAGTTCTATTTAATGCTTACCACACCAAAATGCATACAACCACCCCTGAGAATAGTGATGCTACAAAGCAAATTATGACATATTAGGAGAGTGGACGTTTCACAAAAGTAATATATAAAGCAGGATAACACCATGTATTGGTTAACTTAAAAGAAAAAGAATATTGTATATACTTGCATATAAGCCAAATATCCCCCCCCCCCCACACACTCCATACACTCCTCAAAAAGCCAAATGCAGAGAGCCTCCTGTGTGTGATGCAGAGTGCCTCCTGTGCATGTGTGTGATGCAGAGTGTATGTGACACAGAGTGCCGTGCTTGAGTACTGTGCATATACTGTAGTTACATCTCCTCATTCCAGATGGCCACCTTCCCAACTCCTGTGCAGCTCTTGTCGCTAGAGGTCCAGAATTCACTCTTTTGTGGTCTCCGGGAGCTATCTTCCCATTTCTCTTGCAGTTTTGTACTTGCAGTTCTGCATCCTACATGGCGCGTCCACAAGCGCACTGCCAAAGCATATGAAGTCGTGAAGTCATGCGCATTACACTCCTGGCCACAAGCCTACGATGTGGGACACGGGCAGCTGGGCCTGCGCACTGATGCCTGACTCTGGCAATCCGAAAGAGGCTGCCGGGGGCATTTAGGTAGGATCAGTGGGGCAGAGAAGAGAATCGGGGAGCAGTGGGGCATCAGGATAGCTTCCACTACATGCCTACTCCCCCCATTTTTTCTATTTAGTATCAGAATCGCCAAGTACAACGGGGGTTGTGCCCGGAATTGTTTTTGGCTCATACAGGGTCGGTGATGGTACAAACACATATGTGCGATGGTTCAGACACATACAATCAGGTACAGTATAGTATATAAGTAAGCATATACAAATATATATATGGCACATGACTATAGTGAAGGACGCATGGGGAGGTCTGGAGTGCTATGCGAGGGGAGCAGCCACATCTACCTGCAGCGCTCGCTCTGCTCTGCAGCAGTTCAAGATGCCCCGCAGTGTCCTGGAAATAGCTAAACGATAGAATGAGGAAAGAAAGAAAAGAAAGAGAGAGACAGAGCAAGAGGAGAGAGACAGAGGCAGAGTCCCTCTAGGGCTGCAGATTGAAGCTTAACTTGGTATCCTTTAAAGAGAAGATGAAAAATTTATCTCTTAGGAAAAACTCGGAGATAAACTTAATTGCATATTGGCCACTGTATCATTTTGAGTTAGCCATGTTTGAGTAAGCCCCAAGAAGGTAAAGATATTGGTGATGAACAGATCATGGGTGTGGGACAATAGGTTTACTACGGAGAGAGCATTCCACACATTTGGCATGTGTAAATTCCACACCTATTGTAGGGTTAGGTTGTAGTAAAATACCGGTAAAGCTTACCCATATTTTACTATCAGAACTACTGGTAACTAGTAGAGTATCAGAGATTTTACAGATATTCTAATAGTGGCTCTAACTAGTAGACTATTGTTAACTTTCCTGATACTGTAATAGCGGCTGTATCTGGGCGCCCTTTTTGCCAGGCGCCTTTTTTACATGTACACATTATAATAGCATGGCAAATCTGTTGGCAAAAACAAGGAAGTTCTGATGGTAATTCTTCTTCAAGTGATCTTCTGGATCTCTACAACAATTGACAGGAAGAGCAGAATGCTGCTGGTCCTGTACAACGTGCAATATCAGTAATGTTATTATAAAATTAACATTCTTGCCACCTTGAAGGTGAGAAAACTATTCTTGCAAATTCACGCTCTGAAACCTAATAAATCAGGGATGTCTAAAGTTCAGCCCAAGGGTCAAAGCCCACCAAGCCTTTTCTGGTGACTCTCAAAGCTTTCTACAGTTGTTAATTCCATGTGGGTGAAGGCCTAAACTGCAGTGCCGCATGCAGGGGACCCCTTGTGTTGCCACTCTGCCTCCCCGTTGGCTCTTCTGTAGATTATTAACCACTGTAGTAACAGCCACTGATTAGCAGCCACCACTGTGCCAGCAGCAGTAACAGCCACTGATTATCAGCTGCCACTGTGCCAGCAGCAGTAACAGCCACTGATTAGCAGCTGTATACAATGAACAGAGGCGCCAAAAGTATAAGATTAGATTAAATGAGCTTAAAAACCAACTTAAATGGCAAAATTGAAGGAGGAAGTGGTGGTCTTACCTCCCTCAAGCAGACACGACAACGACTGCGATTCAGACAGTCAAACACATTTATTAGGAACTCCAAAAAGAAATGCAACGCGTTTCGCAGGTTCAACCCCGCTTCATCAGGCAATATAGGGAGGAGTATCAAACAATCTGCACAAGGATTCAAATTAACACAGAGGCGCTTAATATGAATCCTTGTGCAGATTGTTTGATACTCCTCCCTATATTGCCTGATGAAGCGGGGTTGAACCTGCGAAACGCGTTGCATTTCTTTTTGGAGTTCCTAATAAATGTGTTTGACTGTCTGAATCGCAGTCGTTGTCGTGTCTGCTTGAGGGAGGCAAGACCACCACTTCCTCCTTCAATTTTGCCATTTAAGTTGGTTTTTAAGCTCATTTAATCTAATCTTATACTTTTGGCGCCTCTGTTCATTGTATACAATTTTGAGTCCACCCTTGGTGGAGGGTTGCTACCCTTTCTTCCTGTATACAGAGAGCGACTTCTTAATCCTGAGTGGGGTCAGGACAATCTCCCCACCTGCCTTTACAGTGGTTGCCTGCTGGTGACCCTGACTTGTGAGTATCTAGCAATACAAACTTATTGCCACCTTGTCCAGTACGAATTACACTATTGGGGCTCTTGGTGTTCCCTGTTTTTTCTTCACTGATTAGCAGCTGCCACTGTGCCAGCAGCAATAACAGCCACTGATTAGCAGCTGCCACTGCGCCAGCAGCAGCAACTGCCATTGATAAGCAGCCACCACTGTGCCAGCAGCAGTAACAGCCACTGATTAGCAGCCGCCACTGTGCCAGCAGCAGTAACAGCCACTGATTAGCAGCCGCCACTGTGTCAGCAGCACTAACAGCCACTGATAAGCAGCTGCCACTATGCCAGCAGCAGCAACAGCCATTGATAAGCAGCCACCACTGTGCCAGCAGCAGTAACAGCCACTGATTAGCAGCCGCCACTGTGCCAGCAGCAGTAACAGCCACTGATTAGCAGCCACCACTAGAGTTGGGCCGAACCTCCGATTTTAGGTTCGCGAACCGGGTTCGCGAACTTCCGCGGAAGGTTCGGTTCGCGTTAAAGTTCGCGAACCGCAATAGACTTCAATGGGGATGCGAACTTTGAAAAAAAAATTTATGCTGGCCACAAAAGTGATGGAAAAGATGTTTCAAGGGGTCTAACACCTGGAGGGGGGCATGGCGGAGTGGGATACACGCCAAAAGTCCCCGGGAAAAATCTGGATTTGACGCAAAGCAACGTTTTAAGGGAAGAAATCATATTGAATGCTAAATGACAGGCCTAAAGTGCTTTAAAACATCTTGCATGTGTATACATCAATCAGGTAGTGTAATTAAGGTACTGCTTCACACTGACACACCAAACTGTTCACTGAACAGAACAGGTATGCAGTGGCGGGTTCACTGAACAGAACAGGTATGCAGTGGCGGGTTCACTGAACAGAACAGGTATACAGTGGCGGGTTCACTGAACAGAACAGGTATGCAGTGGCGGGTTCACTGAACAGAACAGGTATACAGTGGCGGGTTCACTGAACAGAACAGGTATGCAGTGGCGGGTTCACTGAACAGAACAAGTATACAGTGGTGGGTTCACAGAACAGGTATGCAGTGGTGGGTTCACAGTACAGGTATGCAGTGGTGGGTTCACAGAACAGGTATGCAGTGGTGGGTTCACAGAACAGGTATGCAGTGGTGGGTTCACAGAACAGGTATGCAGTGGTGGGTTCACAGAACAGGTATGCAGTGGTGGGTTCACTGAACAGGTATGCAGTGGTGGGTTCACAGTACAGGTATGCAGTGGTGGGTTCACAGAACAGGTATGCAGCCAGGGACAAGCTAAGCCTAACTAATCTTTCCCTATGAGAGAGTGTGCAGCAGCTCGCCCTACTCTCACTAATGCAGGCACACGAGTGACCGTAATGGTCGCCGCTGCCTGCCTTTTAGTAGGCAGGGAGTGGCTCCAGGGGCTAGTGTAGCCTAATTGGCTACACTGGGCCTGCTGACTGTGATGTAGAGGGTCAAAGTTGACCCTCATGGTGCATTATGGGGCGAACCGAACTTCCGCAATACTTCGCCTGCGGGAGGCGAACGCGAACCACGGAAGTTCGCATGGAACCGTTCGCAGGCGAACCGTTCGGCCCAACTCTAGCCACCACTATGCCAGCAGCAGTAACAGCCACAGATTTGCAGCGGCCACTGTGCACTGCATCCGCTATATGGGTTTTTATCGTATTGAAATATTTTATTTGACAAAATGTCACAGGCATAGTGTACCTAACGGCAATCAGCATAAATTGTGTTTAATTTCGGTAGTTCGGCCCCCTAGCAGCGATATGGCCCTTGGGATAAAAAGTTTGTACACCTCTGTTATAAATGGTTCAATGAGGAAAAATAAATAGATCTTGTATGTGGAGGGAACTGAATCCAGCTCCTCATTGCTCCAGGCCCCACTGCTCCCTGTAATGCTGCATGTTCCACAAAGGAAGTTACAATTTATGTTCACTGGCACAATCTCCATTTTAGAAACCTGTTTCTAGCATTCTCACAAGTACAGAACACGGCAATTATCTTAGTTTATTGGTTGCTGCTTGTTTCTGTGTCACTTTTATTTCATTGCAACAGAAGTGTCTCTACCAAATTGTGACATTAACGATAGGTTTGCTGCTTGCTCGCTCCAGCTGTCTGAGACCACCAGGATTAGGCGGAATTTGGAGCAGACTCCAGCGCTAGCTAACCTTCTTATGTTTTTTTTTATGATTTATTACAAAATCTTGCACCTTCACACCATACGCTAAGACAGCCGTATCCAAATCACGTACTGGAGCAGAAAGTCAGACCAACCAGGCCCATGTCAGTGCTAATCGACTGCACATTTGGCATGTGTAAATTCCACACCTGTTGTCTGGACAAATCTAGAGACATTTTATTATACAACCAATAAAAAGGGGCCTAGCCTGATGCATTTAGCAGTGCATAGTGTATAAAGCTCTATATAAGAAAAAAAATAAATAGAAAAAAAAAGTAGACTCTCAGGGCAGGTCTGACAAGTGCATGGACTGGGGGAGGGAAGGGGTATTTTCAGGTGCAGTGACATGGCTGAGGTATTTGTGCAGGGATATAAAGGGTGGAGGAAAAGGAAAATTAATTAAAAGCAGTTTACATTTCCTCCTTCAGTATTTCTTTTACTGGACTGAATCTTTTTACAGGCAAACACTGTGTGAAACTAACAGAAGTAGGTAGTGTTAGTGAAGTAACTGATTGCAGGCCTAGGACTGGGTGGAACCCAAGTTACAGTTGCTGTTGCCTGCTCCGAGGGAGGTCTGCAGGCCTCTCTGCGCATCATTGCTTTCTACTACATTCACATAGGTGCTGGATGCAGTAAGGCTTCTATGTCTTGTATTACTTAGAGGGTATTTTGTCTAGGCACTGCACAATAACCCAAAAACACTCAGGAGGAAGCTGTATGAATAAATGGGACGGCATGGTATGCCAGTGTCCAACACTTATACTTAAAGCAGGAGGATTAGCCATACTATGCCATGGCAAAAAAACACACATATATGTATATAAGTAGGGATGCTCACCGACCTCAATCACGAGCAATCACAGGTGATTACTCTTGATTCAAATGAGGTTTAATTGGTGCAGGTGTGCGGCGGGGATAGAAGGTGTTATTTACCCATAATTCCGCTGTCCGCACTGCGTTCCAGCTTTCACGCGTCCTATTGATCTTGTTGCAAGCCTCACACCGCCGCACTTCCTCCTTCTGGATTAAAGAGAACCCGAGGTGGGGTTCTGACAATGAAATCCGCATACAGAGGCTGGGTCTGCCTATACTGCCCAGCCTCTGTTGCTATTTAAATCCCCCCTAAGCCCCCCCTACGTTCTGCTATCCCCCATAAATCACAGCCGCGCTGTGCAGGCTGTGTTTACCTCTGTATTGTCAGTCTCGGCTCTGCCTCCTGCATAGCTCCGGTCCCCGCCCGCGTCCCTCCCCTCCGATCAGCGGGGAGGGAAGGGACGCGGGCGGGGACCGGAGCTATGCAGGAGGCAGGGGGAGCGCCGAGACTGACAGTACAGAGGTAAACACAGCCCGCTGTGACACGCTGCGTGTCGGCAGCGTGGCTGTGATTTATGGGTGATCGCAGAGCGCAGGGGGGGCTTAGGGGGGATCTGGATATCAACAGAGGCTTGGCTGTATAGGCAGACTCAGCCTTTGTATGCAGATTTCATTGTCAGAACCCCACCTCGGGTTCTCTTTAAAGTGCGTGCAGTGAGGCTTGCAACACGACCAATAGGACGCGTGAAAGCTGGAAAGCAGGACGCACGGTGGAATTATGGGTAAATAACCCCTTCTATCCCCGCTGCACACCTGCATCAATTAAACCTCATTTGAATCATGAGTAATCACTCGTGATTACGCGTGATTGAGGTCGGTGAGCATCCCTATATATAAGTAGATAAATACTTGATCTACTTACTCTACATGTATTGTACTGTCCATGTTTTGATTTCAGTGAATTTTATATAGTAAATGAAAAGAATTCTGTTCCTGGTGGGAACCGTGTGTTTTGCCCACACTTTGAGGCTAAATACTAATGTCATTTCTTCCCTTAACTTTTTTTTTCTTTTCTCCTCCAATCCCTGAGTCACCTCAGCCTTGCTTGTAAACACATGGCATGTTTCAGCTAGGCAGCTTGGCAGGTAAATAAATAGAAGAGGAGGAATATATTATATATAAAAATAACCCCCAGCATGAGACTGAATGGCAATGGCAATTAAATGGCCAGTGCTCCTAAGGTATGTAGTAACACCAAACCATAACAGCAGAAAAAGTTTTGAAAGTTTTGAATGCAGGGTTAACATCCTTATCACTTAATACGCTCAGACCAGTTGCTGTTAAAATGTGATTTTTATGATGACAATCCTGTTTTAAAGGGAACCTGAGGTGAGAAGGATAAGGAGGCTGCCAAGTTAACTTCTTTTTAAACAATACCAGTTGCCGGGCTGTCCTCCTGACCCTGTGTCTCTAATTCTTTTAGCCATAGACCCTGAATGAGCATGCAGCAGATCAGGTACTCTGACTCAGGTTTTACTGGATTAGCCATATGCTTGTTCCAGGGTTTTGACTCTACTTATGCCAGAAGATCAACAGGGCTGCCAGGCAACTGGCATTGTTTACAAGGAAATACATATGCCAGCCTCCATATCCCTCTCACCTCGGGTTCCTTGTAAAGGACCACTCCAGTGAAAAAGTAAGCAGTTAAAATCTAACAGAACCAACAGGTTTTGGACTAGTCAAGTTCCTCATGGGGGATTCTCAGGGTTTTCTTTGAATTCAAAAGCATTTCTTGAACGGCAGTTTAATGCCAAAATAATAAGATACCAGCCAGCCTCCCTACTTACTTGAAATAAAGCAGGAAGCTGGTACACCCATTATATGTATCTTGATTTGTTTTGTGTATAAAAAGGTCTCATTATTAAACACTGTTGAGTATTAAAGGATCACTACTATCATGAAAATTGTAAAATGTAAAATACATGTAAACAGATGCAAATAAGAAGTATGTTTCTTCTAGAGTAAATTGAGCCATAAATTACTTTTCTCCTATGTTGCTGTCAGTAGGTAGTAGAAATCTGACAGAACTGACAGGCTTTGGACTAGCCCGTCTCTTCATGGGGGATTCTTAGGGGTTTGTTTATTTTCAAATGCACTAAGTGATTGACAGTTTCTCTGTCCAACTGTCAAAAAAAGTGAGCAGGGAGGCTGGCCAGCATCATTGTATAAATCCTTTTCATAATAAAAGCCTTGCTGAGAATCCCCCATAAAGAGATGCACTAGTCCAAAAACTGTCGGTTCTGTCAGATTTCTACTAGTTACTGTAAGTGACAGCCAAATAGGAGAAAAGTAATTTATGGCTCATTTTACTCTGGAAGAAACAAACTTCTTATTTGTATATGTTTACATGTATCTTAAATTTTTAATTTTTTCCCGATATTGTTCGTTTAATGTTTTCATACTTTGCTAAGTTGCATATTTTCTACTACTATTGAGTATCAATGTGTTCACACTTGGCTAAATTGCATATTTTCCATTGAATACTTCATGTTTTGGCGATGAGATGCTGACGCTTGCGGACTGACACACACTTGTAGATTTAATGCACAACAGAATGCCATATTGGCATAAATCCCATGGTATTAACCGTGCAAGTATGGTTAGGTGTCCCATGTATTTTTGGTTATGATTCTCTAATGAATGACCCGATTTAATTCAAACTTAATTATTTTTGTGTGTTTCATATGTGTGTTTCTGTCGAGTTGAGCGGCATCTCTCACGGTATCTCATGTCCAATTTCATTGCCAGGTGTTTTTATGCAGAAAAGGAAAAGAGACACATATTGGATGTACAAAGACTGAGAGAATATAATAACAGCAGAGAGATTCCTGAATAGATTGGAGAGCTTGTACTGCAGGGTGAGATTTCTGGCAGCATTTTAAACACACTGCAATGTTTAAATAGATTTTTGTTTTGTGGCTGGCAATCCTGCTTTAAGGTTTTATACAGTAGTGAGTGCGAAGCAACACTAACTTTTTGATCCCTACTCACTTGCATGCTATTTTGGCAGTTTTAGTGAGCAACTGCTGTTCAGAATCATTGTTTAGGGTTAGGAAGCTAAGATTTGGTGAAAGAATGTTGGACTTCGGTTAAGGAGGGCGTTAGTGGTTAGGTGTCATAAACAGGGGTTTTTTTTGAAAGAGGAAAATTAAGATAAGGTGCTAGTAACTGAGTTTCTGTTAATTAGAGAGGTTACGAGTAGGTGAAAAACCAGCATACTTTTAAAAGCGACACAAGGAAAAATGGATAAAATAACAGTAATAGAATATTTGTAATTTTACTAACATTCTATCCAATGTTCCCCAACTTTTACTCAAACCATCTGCTATCTACACCTAATCCTAACCACCCCCAACTACTCCTGACCCTATGATATGTATGCCTAACCACCCCCCACCTAATCCTAATACTAACCAGCCCCTATTTGTGCCTAACACTAACCCTCCCCTATCTATGCCTAACCACCACCCACTCCTAACCTTAACCCTACCATATCTAAAACACTACTGTGTGCTGCCATAGGCACACATTTAAAACGCAGCCAGGGTACCTGCTATTTATAACTCCAGTTTTTAAAATAGCGGGCACCTTATACCACTGAGTGGAGGGGGTTATTGGGCGGCGCCTAATACCGCTGATTGGGGGGTGTATGGGGGGCACTTAATACCATTATATTGGGGGTGGTCAGTAGGGCCTCAGAACAATAGTTTCCCAGGGCCCTTTTTTTTTCTAGAACTGACCATGGTAAAGACTCCAGACAAAAGTGCTTCATCTATGTGGGGACTAAAGGGTCAGAATACTCCGGTCAATGTGATAGTTTAACTTTTTTTTTTATTTTAAATTGCAAAAAATGTATGAAATTCTGTTCATACTTTGCCCTGTTAGGGTATTGAGCTTGTATATATACACAATTATGTGTTATTGTCTGTATGTGAATACTTCAGAAATAAATAAAAAAAAAGTCCTGTTATGTTCCAGACAGAGCCCGAGGGTTTGACTAGAATGTGTTGTTACTAAATCAGTGTAAGTGGATGGAATGCACCGACGGCTCCTGATTGATGGCTGATCAGAAGTTACAAAACTGTACGTCATTTTAAGAAGACATCTTAAGCTGGATCCTTCATTGGTCTTTTGAACACGCTCCAAACTAGCTTGTAGTGTAATTACTCGTATGATGGGTGCCTGTCATCCCAGCTGGGCTCTGCTACCAACAATGAATAGCGGTATTTAAGGCATTCTTTAGTCTGTTTGTATGTTTAGGCTACATGATCCTACTGTATGTAATAGCCAGTAACAACTTTTCTTGTTTAAAGAGTTTATCCATACTAGCATTGTGCTTTTTAAGCCCATCACTCAGCGACAAAGCAGCTGCTATGGACAGTCATGTTCCATTGATATTGATAGAGTTAAATGGGACACTTTGTCAATGGAATCTTCTCTAGCAACCCGACCATCTTACAGTCGCTTGATCTTAAGTAGGACTGTACAGGGTGGGAGGAGGCACCCCAGTGTGAGCGTAAGCTACCAACTCTGGAGCTAACAAGGAACAGTCCTACCTCGATACGGACGCCAAAGAATAACCTACCATACGCCAAAAACAAACAACGCTTTTCTGAAGTATCTAAAACCATCCTGCCAAAAACAAACAAGCTGAGGAATGCTTGAGATCACCTCTTAAGAACAATCTTAGATTGGAGTCAACTTTTAAAGGACATCCGAGGTGAAAATAAACTGGTGAGAAAAACAAGCGTATCTATCCTCCTCCTCCTAAAAAAGTTTTTTTTATAGATATCCCACAGTTTTATTTTATATTTAAATCTAGTTTTTAAGTTTTTACTGCTTCATTGTCTTTGCTCAATGACACCCTCATTGAAGTATGCCAGAGCTAAAATCTATGAATTATTGACCCTTTTTATCTCTTTCCTGTTCTCAGAAGCCATTTACTGACAGAAAAATATTTTATGGCTTTATTTACTTATCGGTGAGGGTTATGCTATGGTCTGACCCGGTCTGACCCAGACAGAAACTGTCACTTGCATACCTGATGTTTAACTCTTTCAGGCAGAAAAAGAAATAAAGGAACACAGCATAGTTATTTGTGTGCTTGGCGCTGCACATACACATGTCTATCTCATCATGCCACATGTCACCTCAGTTGTTGAGGTTGCTGAACTTCAAATGTAATGTCCAATTGAGACCTTCAACTCTCCACAGGCAGATTGGTTGGTTAACTAAGTCTCAACTTGTCCCAGTACTGTTTTTCCGTTCACTTAGATAATCTGTTTGTTTTATACGGGTATCTACATACCACATGGTTATATCCTCTTGATTGTTTCTTTATTCCTGTTATGTATTACGATCTTGCTCATGTTCTAACTGCTGGATATCTATTAACAAGGATAGGCCTCATGCACTGAGATTCAAGGTCTTACAGCAAAACGAATTCATCCATTCAAAGACTTCTTGCCTCCTTATCTAGAATTACCTTTCAGGTATGAGGTGGACAAATGTTTGCGTGCCCATTTCAATTTTAATGAAGGAAACAAAAACTTCTTCATATAGGCAGACGGCTTGTAGACTTTAAGGAGGAGTAATACTCTAAATATCCTAGGACGATTGACACCATCTAAATCTTGAGCTCCAAGGCTAATAGCAAACAAATGTCTGGATCAAACGCATAATTCATTCTTAGTAAAATTATGTTAAAGACAAACTCCGACCAAGAATTGAACTTTATCCCAATCTTAGCTGATACCCCCTTTTACATGATAAATCTATTCCTTTTCACAAACAGACCATCAGGGGGCGCTGTATGGCTGATATTGTGGTGAAACCCCTCCCACAAAGAAATTCTGAGTACGTACTCTTGTCAGTTTCCTGTCCGTGAACCTTGCTGCATTGTGGGAAATAGCTGTTTACAGCTGTTTCCAACTGCCAAAAAAACATGCAGCAGCTACATCACTTGCCAGCAGTAAAAATGTCACCATGTAATAAATATCAAAATATAAATCAGGGATTTAAAATATTTTACAATGGGTAAACACTGACTAAATCATTTATACATAATTAATGTAAAAATGAAGCACTTTTTTATTACATTATTTTCACTGAAGTTCCTCTTTAAATTCTCTCCTTGCTGATCATAGTGATAATGGTTACTGCCCACTGAATGTTGTCTAGTTCTTACATTTCTTTGCATCATCATTTTGTCTAATGTTTGAAACAAAATGTAAAATCTACTGCACTACTAAAATAAACTCTGTAATTGCAATTTGTCAAATGTTTGAAACGTTTCAATAAAACGATTTTTACAAAAAAACAAAACACAACAAGCTTATGAAAATATGCATGTGCATGGCATACTAATAACATCAGCTCCAGGAAAAGAAAAGCCAAGCAGAAGTGTTTGAATCCTTATGTGCAACCGATAAATAAAATAAAATAAATAAAAATTGTCCCTTATTCAATTCACATTTCTCCTTCAATTTTCTCCTAGGAGATATTTTTTTCATCTTCTGTTTAAAATAACTACTTTTCAGCATTCTGCAGTAGAAAAAGTATCAAAAAGTAGGTTAAAAAGTTCTGTCAAATTGTTTCTAAATATTTTCTTGATTGCTGGTGGCTTAAAGTGGACCCAAAAATACAAGAATTCAGAAATAAAATCTATTTTCTAAAGTATAATAATAGCAGCCTTTTTTCAGCTACATGATGACAAATATAAAATATTTTACATTTATTGGAGGAACCCCTCCCTTCCTTTCATATTGCCGGGACAGAATCCGGCAGACTGGTGGAGGAGATAAAAAACAAAAACAAAACACAGGCTGCTACTGATGATGTCACAGGGGAGGTGATCTCAGCTTGTGTGAGATTTCACATAGACGACCCTGTGAGGGAGGGTAGCTGATGACAAACACCCCCATGATCTAAAACCTCCTACTAAGCTCAGAACAGAAATAATGGCTGCTACCTGTGTAACCATAGTTATGAAAAGGGAAGGGTGAAAAGCATGCACTGAAATGCTCATAGGCTTGAAGAAGTGTTTATTTATCTTTGTATGTGTCAGAGTGGTGCAACTAAATATTTTGAATTAAAAAAAATGTTTGGTTTGGGTCCACTTTAAATGACATTTTATTGATACCATATGCAATTCACTTTTCTCCCTGAGTTTTCTATTAGGTGATGTTTTCATCACCTTGTCATAAAACGCTTTTTAAGCTAACAGCAAGCAAGAAAACAGGAGTGTTAACTAGGGGGGGGGGGAGGGGCAGAGCTGTGGAGAACCCAACTACTAACCTTCTCTTCCTCCAATACAGAGGACTATACTTCAGATCAGATGTTTTTGTGGCTACACTTGTTATGGGTGTGAAGATCATGATGGGCCCCAAGGCCATGAAGGGCACCAAGCAGGGGAAAGGGAATGGGTGTGCACATTGAGGGGATCCCATCAAAGTTTCGTTGGGGGACCCTACGAGTTGTAGTTACGCCACTGCAAGAAAATTCTCAAAATAATTTTGATAGTACTTTTTTTTAACCAACTTTCGGGTACTTTTGAAATTGTAAAATGCTTAAAAAGTTATTTTAACCACTTAAGCCTATCTGGATGAATATGTTTATCCAGTTAGGCTGTGCCACTGTCAGTGTGCTCCCGCCGCCCGCCATTAGCGCCTCCCCCCCCCCCCCCCCCCCCCCGATTAATGAAAGGGAATATGCTTCCCATTCATCGACCCCTGTCCCCCGCAGAAAAAACGACGATCTCTTATCAGAGACCGCGGTATTTCTGCGAAAAAAAGTTCCCCGTCCTCTGTCTACCTTTTTGACTGTGGCCATCTTGTGGCCAAATAGTAAACTTCACTCACATGTATTTTTTAATAAATAAATACATTGTATTACATTTAAAAATTAGCTGTTTACTTCCCACACCAAAAATTACCCCCCAAAATGTTTTAATTAATTAAAAAAAATTGCAATTAAAAAAAAAACAACCTAAATAGTTACCTAAGGGTCTGAACTTTTTAAATATGCATGACCAGAGAGTATGTTAATATAATTTTTTAAATTATAGGCTTGTAAATAGTGATGGACGCAAATTGAAAAAATGCACCTTTATTTCCAAATAAAATATGGGCGCCATAAATTGTGACAGGGACATAATTTAAATGGTGCAATAACCGGGACAAATAGGCAAATAAAATACATGGGTTTTTATTACGGTAGCATGTATTAATGTAAAACTATAATGGCTAAAATCTGAGAAATAATGATTTTTTCCCATTTCTTTCTTAAACTTCCTGTTAAAATGGATTTAGAATAAAATAATTATTAGCAAAATGTACCCTCCAATTAAAGCCTAAATGGTGGTGGGAAAAACAAGATATAGATCATTTCATTGCGATAAGTAGTGATAAAGTTATTGGCGAATGAATGGGAGGTGAAAGTTGCTCAGATGCAAAAAATGAACAACCCTGTGGGCTTAAGTGGTTAAAGAGAGTATGAAAATTATCTCCTAGGAGAAGACTCAGGAGAAAAAGTTGATCGCATGTGGGTTGGTGTGAAAATATCACCTAAGAGTAACTTGAATTGAATAGGGGACATTGTGTTGCAGGTATAGAAGTAGCTGGATGTTGACCATCGCACCAACATCTGCCCAAAAATAAAACCATGCGGTAGGCTGACCTTTTCCATTTCCATGTAATAATGGTTGCAGCCTCACTTTAAAGGGAACCAGAGATGAACGTTTCACACAAAATAAACATATCAGTTGATAGCTTGTAAAGAATAAATGCTCTACCTGATAATTTTGCCGCTCTGGTGTGCCTTTTTTAGTGTTTTTTATCCATTATTGCTCCAGGAAAAATCAAATATGGCCGCCGGCTCATATCCCTTCTCCTTCTGGGTTATCAGTTGTTCTGGATGTGCTGTCTAGGCTATATGAGACTATGCTGCTATCTAGGCTAAATGCAGCCTTTCATCTATGTGCTTTCATTTTGGTATGATGTACAGCTGCCTGTAGGACGTCTCTCTCATAGAAATGAAACTGCCGTTATTATCAGTATCTAGTGTACACAGAGCACACAGGGATCATATTACAGCCACAGAGCTTCTCTCTCAGGAGCAGCAGCCTCTCCCATATCATCACAGCTCTCAGTATGCAAAGCAGGAAATCTAAGCCAGGAGAGGGGAAGGCTTGGGCTTGAAAAGACTACACAGAAGAGTGACTCAGCTATAATGATTCCAGGTCAAACCTCGACTGAATAGTCGGTGGATTCTTATCACAGTTGCTAATAGACTAATTAAGCAGATAACAATGAAACTAAAAGCAGGGTAGGTGTTTACTGTCATGTTCTCACTGATAAATGTAATAAAATACATGAGGGTGCTTCATCTCTGGTTCTCTTTAAATAATGTAACATGTTCATTACCTTAGGGCTCACATGTTCCCTACCTCCGTCATGCAGTTTATATTAGCTTCCCGAAAATAATTCTTCATTCCAGTCAGTCCAGAGAATAAATAGCAGCGCAGTAAACAGACAGACGCGCACCATACACAGAAGTATTGGTAACAGAAGAAATCTTCAAAGGATCAATCCTGTCTTTTTTACGCAGTGACGTCAATGAGCATTTGTTGTTTTCCCGACACGCCGGCCTTTTTATGGACTGAACCAGCATTATTTATGAATTACCTGCCACATCTATGGAATAAAATATTATCTCCAGTTTCGAACCACTTATTAATCTCATGTGTAGGACTTATAGTCCTATCTGCGATGATGTAACTTATTCCTGAAAATATTTTTGCTACTTAAAAGTCTAAGGAGGTCAAGTGTGAGTGTACGTTTGACGTACGTTTGATGAGTTTTGAATGTACCAAAAGGGTACCAGATGTAGAAAAAAAAAGTTCCTAAGTAATGACACACTGCAAACCAGCAACTCTGGATGTGTGTTTGGTTTTTTTTAGGGATGTAAAGGAATAATTTACATATTCACTCAGTGATGCATAATGGGAATACCTTCTAGCCCACAAAGAGCTTAATAATTGCAAATACCTTCTGTTTTAAGAAGGCAAATTTATATTTAGCATACCTTTTTTTAAACAAGGAGGCTTTTTGGTTCCAATTAGTCCCTTACAATCTTAAAGAGACACTGAAGCGAGAATAAATCTCGCTTCAGTGCTTATATTCAGCAGGGGCAAGTGTGCCCCTGCTAAAACGCCGCTATCCCGCGGCTAAACGAGGGTCCCTTACCTCCCAAATCCCCTCCGTTCTTTGCGGGAATCTCTTCCGCATTCAGGCAGGGCTAATGGCCGCAGCCCTGCCTCACGAGCGTCTGTCAGCGCGTATCTCCGCCTCTCCCCCGCCCCTCTCAGTCTTCCTTCGCTGAGAGGGGCGGGGGAGAGGCGACGATGTGCCGCTGATAGACGGCGCTGAGAGGCAGGGCTGCAGCCGTTAGCCCTGCCTCAAGAGCAGCAAAATCTACGACCAAGTTGGTCGTTGATTTTGCAGGGGGGATTTGGGGGTGAAGGGACCCCGTTCAGCCGCGGGATAGCAGCGTTTTAGCAGGGGCACACATGCCCCTGCTGAATATAAGCACTGAAGCGAGATTTATTCTCGCTTCAGTGTCTCTTTAAAGTGGTATGAAAGTAATGAAACTCATCATCTTTTCTCTAGTGTACAAGATGAATTACAACATAACGCCTACTAGGGAAAAAAATGGAGCAGAATGACATTCAAACAGTTAAACACAGCACTTTCTTCTTCTGGAGGAAGCAAAGTAACCTATGCCAAGGAAGTTATAACATTGTCTTTTGTTTATGTTGCCTTATCAGCCACAATTAGCAAACATTTCTGGCCGTGCTTTATCTCAGATGCATGCTTCACAAAAGCTGAAAATGGAGAGAAATGGTTTTAGATACTTTTTAACATATTAATACAGCAGTTATGCAAAAAAAATGCAATGGCAGCTTTCAGAGCAGATAAACTGTACGTTGGGAACTTGTAATTTGCGAACAAGAAATTACTTGTGCAAAAAAAAAAAGCAAATATGATAACGGTACAGGTATTAAAAAGTAGGAAAACACATTTTTATTAAATGTTTTGTCAGAGTTTCATCCCAGTTTAAGAAGCATACACATGCGCAATGGTTGTTGCTGGAAGGTATCGGAACTCAATCCCTCAGGTGACCATTTTGTGCTCTACTGAACCTGTTTTGGAGATTCAAAGGGGAAATTTCAAGTATTAGTATAGTGTTTCTAATAAAATGCTCAGAGAGTGTATATTACAGTCAGTGCATTGCAGTTATATTAAAGGGACTTGTTGCTTTTTAGACTTTACCATCACTTTGCAGTTCTTACACACCAACAATACTGGCTTGGATGGTTAATCTATATGGCACAATGGTTTATATCAGTTGTCACTTAATGTTATAAATTTGAGCAAGGTTACCTGGAAATCTTTGCCGCAGGAGGGACCTTTTACTGTCACATGACCTTGGTGCAGTTGAGTAAGGAGTAGCTGCAACACTATGCAAGAAAAGCATGTGCTTAGCAACTGTTGCCTTGGTTGTGGTATCATAGGGATGCGTTGCGATGTTGTCTGTTCGTTGACACAAGGTTTATAATTAGCTGACACCAGAAACAAGCATTGTAGCCTCCCCAACTTTGGGGGAGAGGGGGAGAGGGGTTAAGTAAAAATAATTGTATTGTTTATTACATTTATCAAACGTTATTTGCAAGTTTTTTGCTTTTGTTCTGTTTGAAATGTGTCCTGGTCATTTGTAGCTATTTTCAACACAAGCGCATATATCAACAATTGAGGCCATTTATAAATTGTGTGCTACAATGTGCATGGCACCCCACTGGTCAAAGCAGGTAAAAAGGGCACAAAGCACAACCAGTATTTTGGGCACCATAATAGACTGCTATGTAATTAGCATTGTTGTCCCGAATGGTTCGCACACGAACGGTTTCGCACACGAACTTATTCGCGATCGACCGCGAACTTTATGCGAGTTAAACCTGCCCCCTATACTACATCATTGGGCTAAACTTTGACCCTCTGCATCAAGGTCAGCAGACATATGGCAGCCAATAAGGCTGCACTCCCTCCTGGAGCCCCCCCCCCCCCCTTATATAAGGCAGCAGCGTCAGCCATGATCTCACTCTGTCTGCTGCTGTAGTGAGAGAAGGGAGAGGAACCTGCTGCAGAGATAGGGAAAGCTTAGTTAGGCTCTTGTAGCTTGCTCCTAGCTGATATTTGTTGTTGAAAAGCACCACAAAAAGAGCTCTTTGCAGAGCTAATGTTCTTGTGAAGTGTTTTGTTTTTGTGTGCCACTGACACTGCATTATACAGACCTGTGTTTTGCAGCTGGCCCTTGCTAATTGCTATACTGTGCCAGGCCAAGATCATTCAGTGTATACCTTTCACTGGCACTGGACCTGTGTTTGTGACAGCTGCACATTGTATTGTGTAATACCAGTGTAATACCTACCTGTAGTAACTACACCTGTGACCGCACATTGTATTATATACCAACAGTCAGTGCATTCATTTTCACTGGACCTGTGTGTGTGAGACAGCTGCACATTGTATTGTGTAATACCAGTCCGTGCATACCTGTAACTGCACCTGTGACTGCACATTGTATTATATACCAGCAATCAGTGCATTCATTTTCACTGGACCTGTGTGTGTGACAGCTGCACATTGTATTGTGTAATACCAGTCTGTGTATACCTGTAACTACACCTGTGACTGCACATTGTATTATATACCAGCAGTCATTGCATACCTTTTACTGCACCTGTGTGACTGCACATTGTTCTACCAGCAGTCACTGCATACCTTTTACTGCACCTGTGTGACTGCACATTGTTCTACCAGCAGTCACTGCATACCTTTTACTGCACCTGTCTGTGTGACTGCACATTGTTCTACCAGCAGTCACTGCATATCTTTTCACTGCACCTGTGTGAGTGTGACTGCACATTGTATTAGTCAAGTCAGTAAATACCTTTCACTTCATCCCCCAATATGGACAAAACAACAGACAGAGGCAGAGCCAGAGGCAGGCCATCTGGCAGGTCTGTTCGAGGTCGTGCTGTTGTGATTTCGTGCGGCCCTCAACCAAAGTACAGTGTTCAGAAGAAGGCACGTGCCATCTACCCCCAATATTGTCAGGACGTAGTTGACTATTTAACACAGAACACTGTTCATCTTCCTCTGCTTCCGCATGGAAGCGTGACATTTCTTCCTCCTCCTGCTCTGATTCTGGCACCCCACTTAACACTCCGTCAGCAGCCATCACCAAAGTGCCATCATCCCAGGGCTCAGCGGTGTGGAAATTTTTGTGTGTGTCTGCCTCAGATGAGAGCAATGCCATCTGTACTCTCTGCCACCGAAAATTGAGCCATGGCAAGACCAAGATCCGCGTAGGGACAACTACCTTACGAAAGGCACATGATGAAAAAGCACAAATTGCAATGGGATGACCACCTGAGGAAAGTCACACACCACAGTGGAAGATACCAAGCCTCAATTATTTCTCAAAAAAGGCGATACCCAAACTGTACCGTGATGTTGAAAGGCAAGTGGTGTCATCTCTGGCACACAGCGTTGGGTCAAGGGTCCATCTGACCACGGATGCCTGGTCTGCAAAGCACGGTCAGGCCTGCCCGAAGACTAAGTCAGTACCCACACACAGCATCTCTGCCTGCACGCCGTGTGACTGCTTTCCCCAAGACTGAGTCGCTCCCCACACCGCATCTCTGCCTGCAGGCTGCTTGACTGCCTTCTCCGCCACCACCAACAGGGTCCAGGACTCCAGGTGTATTCCTGAATTTTTAACGCTGCTTAAAAAAACCAATAATAATTTTTTCTGGTGTGTATACATGCCTGCCTAATTTTTCTGGTTGTACTGCAGCTGCAACAACAAAACAAAAGGCATGTACATGTATCAATTCCCCTTCGTGATCGTTACCTTGCTGCGGTGAAGGGGCTTGCGTATCACAATGAAGCAATGACCTATATGAGTGTGTTGGGGGGCACATCTGACCCAAGATAATAAGGTTGTTGCTTCATTGTGGACAGACCAAATTCGATCAGCTGGACACTCAGTCACTGTTGTTCTGTCATTGAGCTACCTCAGCCTGACCATATGGGTTTGAAAACCTACATCACCTGTACTCTGGCCATGGTGCACACCAGTCCAGCACGGCCATCACTACACAAACAGCTGTTTGCGATGCATTACACAATGAGTTTTGTCTGTCAGTGTGAAGCAATACACTACTTACACTACCTGATCCATGTCTACACATGCAAGATGTTTTCAAGCACTTTAGGCCTCCAATTTAGTAATGCAATGTGATTCCTTCCGTTAAATCCTGCTGTGCCTCAAATCCGGATTTTTTAATAGGCGTCTATCCCACTCCGCCATGCCCCCCTACAGGTGTTAGACCCCTTGAAACATCTTTTCCATCACTTTTGTGGCCACAATTAGTGTTTGTAGTTTTGAAAGTTCGCCTGCCTATTGAAGTCTATGGTGGTTGGTGAAGTTCGCCGATTCTTAAACTTTTGCGGAAGTTCGCGTTCGAGGTTCATGAACCTGAAATCGGAGGTTCGAGACAACTCTATTCACCTATAGTATCAGCAAACTCCAGCTATCTACGGAGCGACAGGGGTTATTCAGAGCAAGGTTTTCATGTGCAGTGGGATGTAAAAGTTTGGGCAACCTTGTTAATCGTCAAGATTTTCCTGTATAAATTGTTGGTTGTTACGATAAATGTCAGTTAAATATATCATATAGGAGACACACACAGTGATATTTTAGAAGTGAAATTAAGTTTATTGGATTTACAGAAAGTGTGCAATAATTGTTTAAATAAAATTAGGCAGGTGCATACATTTGGGCACTGTTGTCATTTTATTGATTCCAAAACCTTTAGAACTAATTATTGGAACTCAAATTGGCTTGGTAAGCTCAGTGACTCCTGACCTACATACACAGGTGAATCCATTTATGAGAAAGAGTATTTAAGGGGGTCAATTGTAAGTTTCCCTCATCTTTTAATTTTCTCTGAAGAGTAGCAACATGGGGGTCTCAAAACAACTCTCAAATGACCTGAAGACAAAAATTGTTCACCGTCATGGTTTAGGGGAAGGATACAGAAAGCAGTCTCAGAGATTTCAGCTGTCTGTTTCCACAGTTAGGAACATATTCAGGAAATGGAAGACCACAGGCTCAGTTCAAGTTAACCGGTTCAGCACCGCAGTCCGAAAATCTCATGCATCCGAGCAACGTTCACCTCCCATTCATTCGCCTATAACTTTATTGCTACTTATCACAATGAATTGATCTATATCTTGTTTTTTCCGCCACAAATTAGGCTTTCTTTGGGTGCTACATTTTGCTAAGAATAATTTTTTTCTAAATCTATTTTAACAGGAAGATTAAGAAAGAAATGAAAAAAAATTCATTATTTCTCAGTTTTTGGCCATTATAGTTTAAAATTAATATACGCTAGCGTAATTAAAACTCATGTATTTTATTTGCCCATCTGTCCCGCTTATTACACCATTTAAACGATGTCCCTATCACAATTTATGGTGCCCATATTTCATTTAGAAATAAAGGTGCATTTTTTTTAATTTGCGTCCATCACTATTTATAAGCTTATAATTTTAAATAATATAATAACATATTCTCTTGACATGCATATTTAAAAAGTTCAGACCCTTGGGTAACTATTTATGTTTTTTTTTTTTTTTATTGTATTTATTATTTTTATTTTTAATTAAAAAAAAGTGTATGTGGGTAATTTTTGGTGTGGGAGGGAAACTGTTAATTTTAAATGTAAAATATATTTTTTTTTTTATTAAAAATGAATTGTGGTGCAGTTTACTATTCGGCCAGAAGATGGCCACAGTGAAAAAAGTCCTAGATGCGAACGATTTCGCATCTAGGAACTTAAAAGCAGGGGAAATGTTTCCTGGGGGCAGAAATACCGCGCTCTCTGGAGAGAAAGCGTCGGTATTTCTGCGGGGAAGATAGATCGGTGAATGGGAATTATATTCCCATTCACTGATCGGGGGGCTAGCGGCGGGCGGCGGGCAGCGGGAGCGCGCGGGGGGGCGCGCCCGATCGCGCGCACAAGGCGGCGGCAGCAGCAGTGCCTATTTGGACGAGGAAGCTCGTCCAGATAGGCCGAACTGGTTAAGGCTCGAAGTGGCAAACCAAGAAAAATCTCGGATAGACAGAATCAACAAATGGTGAGAACAGTCAGAGTCAACTCACAGACCAGCACCAAGGACCTAAAACATCATCTTGCTGCAGATGGAGTCACTGTGCATCGCTCAACCATTCAGCACACTTTGCACATAGAGATGCTGTATGTGAGAGTGATACAGAGGAAGCCTTTTCTCCACCCACAGCACAAACAGAGCCGCTTGAGGTATGCTAAAGCACATTTGGACAAGCCAGCTTCATTTTGGAATAAGCTGCTGTGGACTGATGAAACTAAAATTGAGTCATTTGGGCATAACAAGGGGCGTTATGCATGGAGGAAAAACAACACAGCATTCTAAGAAAAATAACTGCTACCTACAGCAAAATATGGTGGTTCCATCATGCTGTAGGGCTGTGTGGCCAGTGCAAGGACTGGAAATCTTGTCAAAGTTGAGGGACGCATGGATTCCACTCAGTATCAGCAGAATCTGGAGACCAATGTCCCAGTGGCGTCCCTACCATAGAGCGCAGGGGGGTGGGGCGCACCGGGTGACAGACACCCAGGGGGTGTCGCCACGACCCCCCACAGCAGCACAGCAGGAGGGGGAAGCAGGGCTAGAAGGAGAGGCTGTGGACGCAGCGGTGGGAAGGGGGGACATATCCCCCCCCCCTCCCTCACCTGGGACCTCTCCTTCTGCCTTGGAGGCGGAGACCTGTAACGTCATGACGCTGCCAGCGCTTGGAACGCGGAAATCAGGTGAGTAATTCTCTGTACGCCTCCGGCCGCCCCGCACTTGTCGCCCCTATGCTGGAGAGGGGAGAGAGAGGCAGAAGGAGAGGTCCCAGGTGAGGGACTGGGGGCAACTATACTAGCTTACTGGGGGCAACTTATACTAGCTTACTGGGGGCAGCTATACTAGCTTACTGGGGGCAACTATACTAGCTATACTGGGGGCAACTATACTAGCCATATTGGGGGCAACTATACTAGCCATACTGGGGGCAACTATACTAGCCATACTGGGGGCAACTATACTAGCCATACTGGGGGCAACTATACTAACCATACTGGGGACAACTATACTAGCTTACTGGGGGCAACTATACTAGCCATACTGGGGGCAACTATACTAGCCATACTGGGGGCAACTATACTAACCATACTGGGGACAACTATACTAGCTTACTGGGGGCAACTATACTAGCCATACTGGGGGCAACTATACTAGCTTACTGGGGGCAACTATACTAGCTTACTGGGGGCAACTATACTAGCCATACTGGGGGCAACTATACTAGTCATACTAGGGGGAAACTACACTAGCTTACTGGGGGCAACTATACTAGCTATACTGGGGACAACTAAACTTACTGGGGGCAACTATACTAGCTATACTGGGGGCAACTAAACTATACTAGCTATACTGGGGGCAACTAAACTATACTAGCTATACTGGGGGCAACTATACTGGCTGGGGCAACTAAACTAGCTATACTGGGGGCAGCTATCTTGGCTGGGGGCAACTATACTAGCTATACTGTCTGGGGCAACTATACTAGCTATACTGGGGGCAGCTATCCTGGCTGGGGGCAACTATACTAGCTATACTGGCTGGGGGCAACTATACTAACTGTACTGGCTGGGGGCAACTATACTTGCTATACTGTCTGGGGGCAACTATACTAGCTATATTGGCTGGGGGCGACCATACTAGCTATACTGGGGCAACTATACTAACTATACTGGGGCAACTATACTAACTATACTGGGGCAACTATACTAACTATACTGGGGCAACTATACTAGCTATACTGTGGGCAACTGTACTAGCTATACTGTGGGCAACTGTACTAGCTATACTGTGGGCAACTGTACTAGCTATACTGTGGGCAACTGTACTAGCTATACTGGGGGCAACTATACTAGCTATACTGGGGCAACTATATTACCTACACTAAGGGCAACTATACTAGCTATATTGGGGGCAACTATACTAGCTATACTGGGGCAATGGCAGCGACATTATCCAAGCACCCCTAAAGCACCCCCCAGCGTGAACAGACTTTCGGCGTCTAATAGACGCTGTGTCAGTTCACTGACAGCAGCAGCCCACAGCTGCGGCAGAGCAGTGCTACAGTAAAATGGCGTCTGAAGCCCTGCTCTGGAGACTTTGAGTCTGCAGTGCAGGGCTTCGGGCGCCATTTTCCCATAGCCCTGCTCTAAGCCCGGGAGTTTCAGTTGCTGGCTGGCTGCAGAGGATTGTGGGAGCTGCGCCGGACGGAGGCCGGGACAGGAGGCCTGCTGCTGCTTCAGGTGAGTAAATGTTTTTTTTTATTTATATTAGCAGGTGTATCGACTGTTCTGGCCAGGTCTGCTACATGATTGAAGTGTTTTCTGGCCAGGTCGGCCACATGATTGCATGTATTTTCTGGTCAAATCTTCCACATGATTGCATGTATTTTCTGGTCAGGTTTGCCACATGATTGCACGTATTTTCTGGTCAAATCTTCCACATGCTTGCATTTGTTTTCTGGTCAAATCTTCCACATAATTGCATGTATTTTCTAGTCAAATCTTTCACATGCTTGCATGTATTTTCTGGCCAGGCCTGCTACATGATTGAAGTGTTTTCTGGCCACGTCTGCCACATAATTGCATGTATTTTCTGGTCAAATCTTCCACATGATTGCATGTATTTTCTGGTCAAATCTGCCGACATGATTGCATGTATTTTCTGGCCAGGTCTGCTACATGATTGAAGTGTTTTCTGGCCAGGTTTGCTATGTTATTGTATGCATTTTCTGGTCAGGTCTGCTACATGATTGAAGCAGTTTCTGGCCAGGTCTGCCACGATTACATGTATTTTCTGGTCAAATCTTCCAGATGATTGCATGTATTTTCTGGGCAAATCTGCCGCCATGATTACATGTATTTTCTAGGCAAATCTACCGCCATGATTGCATTTATTTTCTGGGCAAATCTACTCACTTTACGTGTATTTTCTTGAGAAAACCTGAATTAAGGCTCACCAAAACTTGGGCCCACTGTCTTTGCGTTGCACTTTTAAAGGGAACCCGAGGTGAGAATAATATTGAGGCTGCCATATTTATCTCCTTTTACGCAATGCCAGTTGCCTGGCTGCTGTGCTGGTCCTCTGCCTCTAATTCTTTCAACCATAGATCCTGAACAAGCATACAGCAGGTCAGGGGTTTCTGACAGTATTGTCAGAACTGACGAGATTAGTTGCATGCTTGTTTCTGGTGTAATTCAGTTCACTACTGCAACCAAATAGATCAGCAGGGCTCCCTATTGTTTAAAAGGAAATAAATATGGCAGCCTCCATATCACTCTTATCCCGGGTTCACTTTAAATTAGTTAGCTCCGCCCTCATCTGGTCATGGCCATGCCCATTTTTTCACTGCAGTGCGCTTCGCGTGCCGTAGGTTATAGCCACACCCATTATTTTTTTTTTGGGGGGGGTGTCTTTTAATACCCAGCACCGGGTGTCAAATGCCCTAGGTACGCCACTGCAATGTCCAGGATTCAGTGACAAACCTAAAGCTGGGCCGGGGCTGGATCTTTCAACAAGACAACGACCCTAAACACTGCTCAAAATCCACTAAGGCATTCATGCAGAGGAACAAGTACAATGTTCTGGAATGGCCATCTCAGTCCCCAGACCTGAATATAATTGAAAATCTGTGGTGTGAGTTAAAGAGGGCTGTCCATGCTCGGAAGCCATCAAACCTGAATGTACTAGAGATGTTTTGTAAAGAGGAATGGTCAAAAATACCTTCAACCAGAATCCAGACTCTCATTGGAACCTACAGGAAGCGTTTAGAGGCTGTAATTTATGCAATAGGAGAATATACTAAATACTGATTTCATTTATTTTTTGTGGTGCCCAAATTTATGCACCTGCCTAATTTTGTTTAAACAATTATTGCACACTTTCTGCAAATCCAATAAACGTCATTTCACTTCTCAAATATCACTGTGTGTGTCTCCTATATGATATATCTAACTGACATTTTTTTATTGTTACAAACAACAATTTATACAGGAAAATCATGACGATTAACAAAGTTGCCCAAACTTTCGCATCCCACTGTATGTGCCAGGTTATCATATTAATGTTAGGCATATTCAGGGGGAGGTTAGAGTAAGAGCAGGTAAGGAAGGTTAGTGTTAGGCGTATGTAGGGGGGAGGTTAGTGTGAGTACAGAAAGAATATAAAATGGCCCCATACCTTGAAAATCTCCGAAACTCTCAAGAGAGGAAAATCCTAAGTGTCTACAGACGTAGTGCTCACAACCTCGAAATCGGGTCTGGGAGACACAGACAGACTTACACACCCAGAGATAATAGACTATGCCAACACTGTGAGCCGAAGACCCTAGAGGACGAGAATCACTTCCTGCTGCACTGCCCCAAATATACTGCAACCAGGGAGACCTTCTTTACAAAGTCAATGGAATTATTTCCACACTTTCACACATTACAGGATGAGTGAAAACTCTACGTGGGAGAAAAGGAATCCACAGTGACAATCGCTGTACGCTAGCGAACGTTTGATAATATACCTCATGAGTAAAATCTAATTTTGAATTCACTAAGGTGTTTATAGATTTATTGAACATTTTATTGATAAAACATTCGATAAATCTGTAACACCTTAGTGAATTCAAAATAAGATTTTACTCATGAGATAAATTATCAAACGTTTGATAAAGTGGTTGATAAAGCTTAGTGAATTGAGGCCATAGTATGTCAGTTTGCCACAGACTAAACCTAAAAATGTCCATGAACTGCTAACCCACTGTACCCCTACCTCACCCTGTTCCATGACCCCCATTCCCTCCCTGCTTTGGCAATGCCTCTATGAATATTGGTTATGCCAATAAAGCTATCTTTGATTTGATTTGTGAAAAGTAGGTGGGGGGAGGTTAGTGTTAGGTGTATATCTCATGCCCTTTTTACTTACCTTAATTGTATGCACACTGGTGCTGTCCATCTGCATCACCCCTTTGCTGCGCAAACCTGAGATATTTAAACATAAAAGGTTGGCTTTCAAAAGTAATCAAACCTCCAATCAGTTAGTTTGATGATGACAAATGCACTAGTTATACAGAAAGACCTGACCAATCAGGGTCCTTGAGATCTTGAAAATGACGGCCTTTCATCCACCTCCCCAGAAATGGGGAAAGCAAATACAGTAGAGTCCCGGTTATCCAGAATTTACCAGCAGTTTTGAACCAACTGGCAAATTTCACTGGTAGTACTCACAGTGGTGAAAGCCAACTTCTTAAACTGTTTTCTTAAAGTGGATCCGAGGTGAACTTTTACTCATTGCATAATTGTGTTCCTTTCCTATTGTTTATAGGGCATTCTTCAAGCCAAATACTTTTTTGTTTTTGTTTTAATATTCTTATTCCCTATCAACTAAATAAACCACGCCCACAGGTTTTCAGAGTGCCTAGGCAGTAGCAAGGGCTCATGGGAGCTCAGTTTCAGAGGCAGAGGGGAAGAGGGGGGATTAGTGATCAAGATACAGATAAGCCTTTGTGTAATGTTTACAAACAACATTGCTGCTGTCATTGTATCACAGGAAGAAATAATCATTTTCTATTATATCTGTTTTCACCTATATTTGCTAAACTTTAGATAACTTTAAGATAAAATATATAGACAAGTTACTTGTTATAGTTAGTTTTTCATCTCGGATCCGCTTTAAAGAGGAACTATTGCGAAAATCTTAAAATTTAAAACACATACAAATAAGAAGTAAATTTCTCCCAGAGTAAAATGAGTTATATATTATTTTTCTCCTATGTTGCTGTCACTTGCGGTACGTAGTAGAAATCTGACAATACCGACAGATTTTGGACTAGCCCATTTTCTCATAGGGGGTTCTCAGGGTTTTCTTTTTTTTTTAAAAGCACTTAGTGAATGGTAGTTGCTCTGTCCAACTGCCAAAATAGTGTGCAGCGAGCAGGGAGGCTGGCCAGCATCCTTATGTAAATATTTTTCAGGGAATGTCTTTATAAAGAATAAAGGCCATGCTGAGAATCCCCTATAGAGAGATGGACCAGCCCAAAACCTGTCGGTAATGTCAGTTTTCTACTACCTACTGCAAGTGACAGCAACATAGGTGAAAAGTCATTTATGGCTCATTTTACTCTGAGAGAAATGTACTTCTTATTAGTATGTGTTTTAAGATTTTCGCAACACTTCCTCTTTAAGCACTGGGTTCCATGGCTTCCCAAGTTTAGTATACTTCCAATTACTGTATTTTTACATTCAGTTCATGTATGCATAGAGTGTAGTATAATATTGTATTAGCTAGGCCTATTTTTACCATGGAGTCTCAAGCAACCAGAAAGCACAACTATCCAGCATCAGCCATTCCTCATCTGTGCCGGATAACCAAGACTTTACTGTATGTACAGTCATCATCGGTCTATAGGTAAATATATCATTGCTAGTCTTCCTGGGCCCCAGTCTAATCAAAGTCTCCCAAATGAGTTATAAGTCACAGATCCCAATCTATAATAATTGTTCTGTTCCATCTTATAAAAGAAAGACAAAAGAAAGACACCCCGTGTTATCATTACAGCCTGGTCTGTATTAGGAAAGTGCAGTTTGCTATCATCGGAGATGAGGTTTGGTTATGTAACAACAGGATGTAGTCTTTCAATGATCACTCATCATGCATTCCCTGGTAATTGCATATAAGATTGCTGTCACTATATTTTCAGGCATCACATCTCTGATGTTCAAGTAAACTGAGTTTTATGTGAATGAAGGGAAATGTTAGTTTTATTCTACAGTAATCTCTTCCAGGCATGCATATATTTAGCAAACTTCTTTACATATGTTGACCAGGTTCTCTTTTTGTCTATGGATATCTACGTTGCCCTTGTGAAGTGAGCAGGCCCCCCCCTATCCCCCACTGGGCGTGCCCAGTTCACTTCACACATGCTCAGTTTACTTCACACTTATTAACCTCTTAAGGACCACAAGCTTTAGCCCCCTCCCCCCTCCGTGACCAGGCTATTTTTTGCAAATTAGGGCTCTGCAGCTTTAATGGCTTGCTTCAGAGCCACAGATCCATGCGTTCAAATGACCCCCCCCCCCTTTTCTGCCCACCAACAGAGATTTCTGTTGGTGGGCTCTGATCGCTGCTGCGGGCAGTGTTTTTTTTTTAATTTAAATTAATTTAATTATCTTTTTTTTAATAAAATGTACTATTTTTTATTTATTTTCGTACCCAGCTTTCCCTCCCTACCCCCCCTCCACCCGCCAGCCAATGACAGCGATAGGCTGCCATAGGCATCAGCCTATGAGAGCCGATCGCTCCTGAGCCTCCAGAGGGGACAGCCGAGTGACACGGCTGTCCCCGGTACAGCATTGCCGTAGATCGCAGTGCTGTACAGTGTAAATATTGCCGCTCAGAGACTGATGACCGAGCGGAGCGGAAGCGGGGATGCGCGTGCATCGCCTCGTGCGATACCCAGCAAAATGCCCCAGGACTTGATGCCAACCGGCGTTACGCAGTCATAAAGAGGTTAAAAAGGAACTGTAGTGGAAAATACATCATGAATAAAATTGCGTATTTTTTACAATATTCATTTATACATAATTTAGTCAGTGTATCCCCATTGTAACATCTTTCCTCTCCCTGATTTACATTCTGATTTTTATTGCAGGTGGCAACATCTTCAGTCATGTCAGGTGCATCTCTGTGGAATGTTTGTTTACTGAGAGCTCTAAAGCCAGTAGAAGATATACCTGGCCTTCCAGAATGTTTTTGTTTTGGGAGGGGGGTTAATTATGCATATCTCATCAGCCTAGGCTAAGCATCACTGGGAGGGCAGTGCTACATACCAATGTACAGAAACATACAGATAAAGTGTTTCTAATGCTGAAACCAGGAAAATTACTGTGAGTATCCTGAATATTTAACTGCATTGTTCTATACGTCCCAACAGTTCCTCTGTAATCCTGATTTTTTTTCCCTTTAACCTAAAAAGATAACTCTAATAAAATCACTTTACCTATTCACTTCTAACTGTGTCCCTATGGCTAATGTCCACTTTGTTATTTTTACAACAGAGGGGATAGAATGACAGTAACAAACTCCTTTTGTCATCTCAACACTCGAAGGACAACCATATTGAATTTTGAATAGCGCTCTCGCCTTGCCGCACTGGGTCCCTGGTTTGAGTCCCAGCCAAGGCACTATCTGCACGGAGTTAGTATGTCCTCCAATTGTCTGTGTGGCAGGGACGTTGCTAGGATCCTAAGAGATCCAGGGCACTTTTTGTGCACTCCAGCCAAAAAATGGGTGTGGGTAAGCACCAGAATGTGGGTGTGGTCATGGGTAGAGCCAAATTTACATGACCTTAAAGGGACACTGTAGGGGGTCGGGGAAAAATTAGTTGAACTTACCCGAGGCTTCTAATGGTCCCCCGCAGACATCCTGTGCCCAAGCAGCCACTCACCGATGCTCCGGCCCCGCCTCCGATTTACTTCTGGAATTTCAGACTTTAAAGTCTGAAAACCACTGCGCCTGCGTTGCCGTGTCCTCGATCCTGCTGATGTCACCAGGAGCATACTGCGCAGGCCCAGTATGGTCTGTGTCTGTGTATGGCAACGCAGGCGCAGTGGCTATCAGACTTTAAAGTCTGAAATTCCAGAAGTGAACCGGAGGCGGTGCCGGAGCATCGGTGAGTTGCTGCGCGGGCACAGGATGCCTACGGGGGACCATTAGAAGCCCTGGGTAAGTTCAACTCATTTTCCCTTGACCCCCCCTACAGTATCCCTTTAACTCCATAGGGAATATGCAATGTTGTGTGTGTCCTCATTGTTCCTACCCCCAGTAGAGTAGTACAATGGGAGGAGCTACTCCTCTCCTCCATTCACTCTGCAAGTCTGGAGACATACTCTGTAGCTGGCAATTCTCCCCCTAGCATCCAAGAATCAGACTCTAGGAGCTCTAGAGTCAGATTCCTTCTCAGACACTAGGGGGAGAAGCCTGGAAGAGAAGATGTCTGCAGAATCTTGAGACCAAGCAGACGGAATTGAGTACTGCCTGACTCTGGGGGACATCCGAGGCACCCCATAATAGATCCGGGGCACGTGCCACTGATCTTTGGGGCTAGCAACGCCCCTGCTGTGTGGGTTTCCTCCACTAGCACCTTGTCTCTAAGCACTTTGTCCCCTGACAAAGCCCCCCTTTGAGGGGGTGAAACATGTAAGGTTTGTGGAGGGGTTAATTTATATGTAGTCATTCAACCAGTTTATATCTGAATCAGAATCAGAATCAGAAACTTTATTTCGCCAAGCACGACTGGGTCGTGCCCGGAATTGGGCTTGGCACGTACAGGGTACTGATACACGATATACAGTGTTTACAGATACAGGACAGGGCATGCAGTAGGAACAGAACATTATACAGAATACAGAACATTTTATAACTTTTATGCAGAGGGAGACAATGTGGCATAATTACAATACAAAAAAACATCCGAAAGGTACGCTTGAGCTGAAGCGGCGTCTATGTGCAGGGTGCTTCAGTGCGTCATGGTATTGTGGGGTGGGGATGGGCATTTCCACGGAGAGAGTTCAGGAGGTTGACAGCCGAGGGAAAGAAACTGTTCTTATGTCTAGAGGTCCTGGTGTAGATGGATCGGAACCGGAGCTTCCGGCACGAGGGGAGCCGATTAAAGAAGCGGTAGCCTGGGTGCGAGGGGTCGTTGGCGATCTTTAATGCTCTGGTGTTCAGCCTGGAGTGGTAGAGGAGGTCCAGAGTTGGAAGGGATCTCCCGATGATCCTCTCTGCAGATTTGATGACCCTCTGCAGTTTGAGCTTGTCGCTGGCGGAGGAGCTGGCGTACCAGACCAGGATGGACGAGCATAGGACGGATTCGATCGTGGCGGAGTAAAAATTTGTCAGGAGTTTTTGGGCCATACCGAACTTTTTCAGTTGGCGGAGAAAGAAAAGTCTCTGCTGGGCTTTCCTCTGTGTTGAGGCAGTGTTGGTGTTCCACCTCAGGTCATTGGAGATAGTTGTGCCCAGGAGGCGGACACTGGGGACTCTTTCCACCTCCATGCCATCAATGTGGATTGGAGGCGGGGAAGAGGCGCGCCTCCTGAAATCAACGATCATCTCCACCGTTTTTGCTGTGTTTAGGACCAAACCGTTCTCTCTGCACCAGCGGCATATGCTTTCGACCTGGTGGCGGTACGCCTTCTCATCGTTTTTGGTGATGAGACCTACAATGGTCGTGTCATCGGCAAATTTGATTACTTTTACCGAGTCTGACGTGGATTTGCAGTTGTTCGTATACAGAGAGAACAGAAACGGCGACAGGACGCAGCCTTGTGGGGCCCCTGTGTTGGTGATCCTAGGTTGTGAGGAGATGGTGCCTAACCTGACAACCTGGGACCTGTTGGTGAGGAAGTCCGTGATCCACAGGCGAAGGATGGGGTGGACTCCTAGCGCAGCGAGATTGTCTTGAAGTATTTTAGAGCTGATGGTATTGAATGCTGAGCTGAAGTCCAGTAGGAGGATCCTGGCGTAGGAGTCCGGCCCATCCAGGTGATCATAGACGTGCTCCAAGCAGATGTTGATGGCGTCATCTGTGGACCTGTTCGCTCTGTACGCGAATTGGTGCGGGTCCAGCAGTCCCTCAGTAGAGTGCTTAAGGAGGGGTAGCACCATGCTTTCAAAAGCTTTCATGATCACGGATGTAAGTGCCACGGGCCTGAAGTTGTTGAGGTCGAGGATGCCCTGCTTTTTGGGGACAGGGATAATGGCAGACCTCTTGAAGCACGCGGGAACTTTGCCTTCCTGGAGGGACCTTGTGAAGATGGAAGAGAGGGTGGTAGCGAGCTGGCGAGCACAGGTTTTCAGGCAGGCTGGTGACACTCCGTCCGGGCCTGAGGCTTTCCTAGCATTTAACCTTAGCAAGTGTTTCAGTACATCCGCCTCCCTCACTGACGGTGGGGGTGAGTGAGGGCTCAGGGCTACAGTGGCAGATTGTGCAGGGGGCTGTGGGAGTCCTGCAAGTGCTGGCTGGTTCTCGAATCTGCAGTAGAAGTCGCTGAGACTCTCGGCAAGCTCAGTGCTCGGTGTGGCATGCTGAGGGGGGGGCTTGTAGTTGGTGGCAGCCTTCAGTCCTTTCCACACGGCTCGTGGGTCGTTTGAGGAGAGGTTCTGTTCCAGCTTTTCTGCGTAGCACTTCTTTGCGGACCTCAGCTCTCTGTTCAGGTCGTTTCTTGCCTTCTTGTATTCCTCCTGGTTGCCGGACTTATGTGCGGCTTCTTTGCTGCGCCGTAGTTGTCGTAGTCTTTTTGAGAACCACGGTTTATCATTTGGATACAGTTTGAAGGTTTTAGTTGGGATACAGGAGTCCTCGCAGAAGCTAATGTACGAGGATACGTTGTCTGCCCACTCGTCCAGGTTAGGCGATTCCAGGGCCTTCCAGTCTGTGCAGTCAAAGCAGGCCTGAAGTTGAAGTTTGGCCTCACTTGACCACACTTTGGAGGACTTAGTGACAGGTTTTGAGGTTTCCAGGCGCCTTTTATAAGTAGGTACCAGGTGGATGATGCAGTGGTCAGATGAGCCTAGGGCTGCCCACGGTGTCGCTTTATATGCTTCTTTCAGGGCCGTGTAGCAGTGGTCGAGGGTGTTGGCACTCCTGGTGGGGCAGGTGATGTGCTGATGGAAGCGGGGCAGCTCTTTGCGGAGGTTGGCCTTGTTAAAATCCCCTAAGATAATGAACAGCGAGTCCGGGAGTGCTGTCTCCCACTGCATGATGGTATCACTGAGATCACGCAGGGCAGCATTTACCTCTGCATCAGGAGGGATATACACACCCGCGAGGACGTAGGAGGAGAACTCCCTGGGCGAGTAGGTTGGCCTGCAATTGATGAGGAGGAGTTCAAGTTCTGGTGTGCATTTCTTGGCCAGTACAGAGGTGTTTGAGCACCAGGCGGAGCTGATGTAGAAGCAGATGCCGCCCCCTTTCTTTTTCCCAGAGAGGGTGCTGTGCCGGTCTGCACGGATGAGGCTGAAGCCTGGGAGCTGGAGGGCACTCTCAGGGATGTCGTCATGGAGCCACGTTTCAGTAAAGCAAAAGACTGGGGTGTTGTGACCGAGTTCCCTCTTTTCGCTGAGGAGTCTCAGCTCATCTAGCTTGTTAGGGAGGGAGCGGACATTTGCGAGGAGGACTGCGGGGATGGCTGACCGCAGGCCCCTCCTCTCCAGCCTCGCCCGGACACCTGATCGACAGCCCCTGCGGCGCTGGCTACCAGGAGGCCAGGGCGCAGAAGCAGTGATTACTTGGACCTGGCTCCAAACAGAGTTGTACAGGAGCCCATCCTCCGGGTGTGCGGCTGTGATATGTTCCCATTTGAGGAGCTGTGCTCTGGAGTAGGTGGTACGAGGGGGGAGGGGTAGCATTTGGGGCATGGATGGTAAGCCAGCACAGTGCGACTGGAATGTACAACAATACTCGTAATAGTACTAGTAATAGTACAATAACAGTCTATCAGCAGTGTGACACAGATGTAAGAGGCGAGTACAATAACAGTCCATCCGCAGCAGTGTGACACGGATGTGAGGGGCATGTGCAATAACAGTCCATCCGCAGCAGTCTGACACGAATGTAAGGGGCATGTGCAAAACAGTCCATCAGTAGCAGTGTGACCCAGATGTAAGGGGCATGTGCAATAACAGTCCATCCGCAGCAGTGTGACACAGATGTAAGAGGCGAGTGCAATAACAATAACAGTCCATCAGCAGCAGTGTGCCAGATGTAAGGGGCATGTACAATGACAGTCCATCAGCAGCAGTGTGGCACAGATGTAAGAGGCGAGTGCAATAACAGTCCATCCGCAGCAGTGTGACACAGATGTAAGAGGCGAGTGCAATAACAATAACAGTCCATCAGCAGCAGTGTGACCCAGATGTAAGGGGCATGTGCAATAACAGTCCATCAGCAGCAGTGTGGCACAGATGTAAGAGGCGAGTGCAATAACAATAACAGTCCATCAGCAGCAGTGTGACCCAGATGTAAGGGGCATGTGCAATAACAGTCCATCAGCAGTGTGGCACAGATGCAGGAGGCGGGTGCAATAACAGACCCTCAGCGGTGTGACACAGGTGTAAGGGGCATGTGCAATAACAGTCCATCAGCGGTGTAACACAGATGTAGGGGCATGTGCAATAACAGTCCATCAGCAGTGCGACACAGATGTAAGGGGCATGTGCAATAACAGTCCATCGGCGGTGTGACACAGATGTAAGGGGCATGTGCAAGAACAGTCCAACAGCAGTGTGACACAGATGTAAGAGGCGAGTGCAATAACAAGTCCATCAACAAAACCATCCGCCGTGCGACGCAGATGTAGTGGCGAGTGCAATAACAGACCATCAGCAGCAGTGTGACCCAGATGTAGGGGGCAAGTGCAACGACAGCCCATCCGCAGAGTGCCCCAAGTGCAAGGCATGTACCCTACGGACCGTCAGCAGTGCGACACATGTGCAAAACAGAGAACATGTGCAACACAGTCACTCATCAGTGGGACGCGCGTGCCCACCTGGCAGCGACAAAAAAACATTTGATGCACAGACAGACACCAGCTGGTTTCACTCAGCTGAACCCCGTGCCCAATACCGGTCCCAGACCCCAGCAGTACCCCCAGAGGCTCACGGACCGGGGCCCAGAGAACAGAAGTCTCACCTGGTGGCACCTGTGGAAAACTGGATCCGCCGTGAGGTAGCCTCCTGGATCCGCCGTGAGGTAGCCTCCTAGGATGTTCAGCTACCTCTGAGCCGTGCCGTTGGAGGTGCAGGAGGCGGAGGGCCGCAAGTACAGCCGGATGACGGCTGAGGAGCGGTCCTGGACTGGAGCACTGCGTCCGCGGCTGGAGGCTTCCGTCAGGCTGCAAACCGGGAGGCTGCCTGGCAGCGGGGGCTGTGCTCTGCGCTGTGGATCTGGCAGAGGCAGTCCCGGAGCTGTGGGTCTGGCAGAGGCTGTGGATCTGCTAGTGGCGTCCGGCCACTGGAGGTGAGCTGGGCTGGTGCGGGTGAGCCTGGGCTTATGCACGGCCGTGGATGGAGAGATGTGAACATTCACTTGAGCCTCCTCGTGCGGGACCTGGGGGGCACCGGGTGCGGGGAAGCAGATCCGCGGTGCCGGCAGGGGAAAACACACGTGCTCGGGTCGCTCCACGTGGGTGGCCTTTCCGTTCCGAGCCGCTGGAGGTGAGCTTGGGCTGGTGCGGGTGAGCCTGGGCTGGTGTACGGCCGTGGTTGGGGGGATGCGGACATCCACTTGAGCCTCCTCGTGCGGGACCTGGGGGGCACGGGTGCGAGGGAGCAGATCCGCGAAGCCGGCAAGGGAGAAACACACGTGCTCGGGTCGCTCCACGTGGGTGGCCTTTCCGTTCCGAGCCAGCCTCGAGAGCTGGGGCACTGCACGCTGGGGGATAATATGATCCTCACCCCTAAAACTTAGCCAGTTTGACTAACTAAAGTAGAAAAAACAAAAAGGGAGAGGGAAAAAAACAGGAAAACAGGAAAAAAAAACAAATGTATCGGAGCCCTATGTGCCGTGGCAGCCTATCCAGCGCTATCTAGTAGCAGTTAAAGCAGTAGGATTAGCCATACTATGCCAGGGAAAAAACACATATATAAGTAGATACATACTTGATCTACTTACATAACACATGTATTGTACTTCCCACCTTTTGATTTTAGTGAATGTTATGTAGTAAATTAAGAGAATTCTGTTCCTGGTGGGGGCCATGTCTTTTGCCCACAGTTTAGGGCTAACTCGTGATGTCATTTCTGCCCTTTACTTTTTTCTTTTCTCCTCCAATCGCTGAGTCACCTCAGCCTTGCTTGTAAACACAAGTCAGCAGGGGATCAGGTTTCAGATAAGCAGCTGGCAGGGAAATAAAGGGAAGAGGAGGAATATATTATAGATAAAAAGAACCCCAGCATGCAACTGTTTGGCACTGACTACGAAAGGGCCAGTGCTCCTTAAGTATGTGATAACTCCAATCATAACAGCAGAAAAAGTTTTGAAAGTTTTGAATGCAGGACTAGCATCTTTATCACTTAATACACTCAAACCAGTTCCTGTCGAAATTTGATTTTTATGGTGACACTAAGGGGTATTGATCCATATGCCTGAAGCAATCAGTAGGCCTCTGAATCTATTGCTTACACGTACCCCACTTGCTTTAGTATTTTCAACAACAATCATCAGTCAAGGATTCTATTGATACATTATCAGCAAGGAGTTGGGGCATCTGTAATTGTTGTGCTTATACAGTTTGCTGTTAGACCCTTGTTCTATTCTTCATAATCCTTTTTCTTTATCTTCTTTACCCTTTTTTTTTCATTTAGAGAGATTTAGAGATCATGTTTCTTATTAATTTATCTTCCTGTTATTTCACATAATTCCCTGATTGCACATAATTGCCACAATATTAAAAATGATGTTATCCTTTAATAAATACTTATATTCGCTTACACGCCATTCAAAACATTTTACTGATTGCGCAAGCTGTCTGCAGTGGAGTCACTCTGCAGTTCTGCTACAAGATGAACTGAGACATTTAAGACTAAAAACCACTTTCGGTAAACAATCAAGAGTCATTTCAGCGTAAACAAAATGTAATCTATGTAATTATCGACCTTGTTTTTGCTGCTATGCATGGATCTCGATTCCTGAGATGCTGTTCCATGTCTCTTCTGTCTGTTCCGTGTCTCTTCTGTCTGTAAAAAATACTGTCTTTGGGAATATTTTTTGCCCATCTTTAAAGAGGGTTGTAACACCCCAAAAATAGTTTGCGCCCCCAAAAAATATGTAAATCCCATTTTTTTCTAAAATAGGTCCCTATATAATAATAATAAGAAGAAGAATCCTAAAATTTGTATAGCGTTTTCTCCTGTTGGACACAAAGCGCTCAAGAGCTGCAGCCACTAAGGGCGCGCTCAAGGGACCACCCTGCAATGTTCGGAAGTCTTGCCTTGGACTCCTTATAGGGATTTGGATGTGTGCCGTGGAAAACTGCAGCATGCCGTCCAGAATTGCAGCAGCATGGGATTCAGGTGGGGAGCTCATTGTCTGAATAGGCAGTGTTTACCCCATCCAGGTCGCATGTGGGGAAATGCTGCATATTCGGACTTAGTGTAAACAGGCCCTTATAACTTTTGTAGCTTAGTTGTTTTGGTTTCTGCATCACAATGGGGCTGATTTACAAAACCTATGCCATGAATTAACTATTTTGTCACCTAATCTGAGAAAGCAAAAATAAATCGCTCAAAATAATTGTGCCTGTTCGGTATGATTTTTTCTTGCTTTTTGTCTAGTAAAAAATGTACTTGTTTGATACGTTAAAGCTTTTCATAGATAAGGTGATTGCCAGGCATTTAAATTTCGGGCGCCATGGGAAATTGGGCGCAGGAACAGTGCCAATGGTAAAATATCGGTAAATTTACAGATACTTTTTGAAGTAAAGATAATTTTTGTTAGTAAAATATTGTTAAAAATATTATTACTGATATTTTAGTATCGCTAAACCTAACCCTACTCTCACACAGAACCCTCCACTACCTATGCCTAACCCCCCTGGTGGTGCCTAACCCTAACGACTGCTTGTGGTGCCTAACCCCCCCTAAGACCCCCTGATGGGATCTAACCCTAAAACTCCCTGGTGGTGCCTAACCCTAAGACCTCCCATTGGTGCCTAACCTTAAGACTCCCCTGGTGGTGCCTAACCCTAAGACCTCCCCCTGGCGGTGCCTAACCCTAAGACCCCCCCTGGCGGTGCCTAACCCTAAGACCCCCCCAATTTGGTGCCTAACCCCAAGACCTCCCTCTGGCGGTGCCTAACCCTAAGACCCCCCCTCATTGGTGCCTAACCCCAAGACCATCCATGGTGGTGCAAAAATAAAAAACTGTTATAAGAAAAAAAACTATGATTATCTGGTGCCACCTGGTGCCCAAATTTCCCCTTTCTTGCCGGATTAAAAAAAAAGAAAAACCCACAAAAAAAGAACAAAAACAATAATTATCAGGTGTCATCTGGTGCCTGAATTCCCCTTTTGGCGCAGGCTTGCCGATATTCTCAATTAAAATCTTTGGCGGCGCCCAATTTCTCCAGTTACCACATGCCCCCGAATTGCCCGATACTGAATACCAGAGAGGTGAGATGATTCATGAAAAGTTTTGTGACGTAATCCATTCCGAACACTTCATGCATTAGTGATTTTGTTCTTTTATTTTCAGATCCATGACAAGGTGCCCTGGTTGTGGCCAATGGGAGCATAAGTTTACCATAAGCTTTAACAGTAGTTGCTCCACATCCTCCACAACTTATACCAAATGAGTACCGGTAGTTCTCACGCTAAACATCTCATTCAGGTCATGTCATAAATACTACACCACCTCCCACAGATGAAAAAGATCCCTGTGCTCCTCTAAATGAGACCTGAATGATATGATAATGTTTTCTACAATGCCAGCTGGAAGGGAACACAAATCATTGATTGGCCTTGAATTTACTCTACAATCGCTGAAGAGGAAAGGTTACAGTTGAACGGCGATGCCCATAAACCATTTTAATTTTGCGCATAATCTATGGCAAAATGTATATATTACTATCTGTAAATGGGTGTAGGAGCCAGAAACTGCTGCTTTACCTACCAAAATCAATCAGTTCAGGCAGTTAAAATGGCTTTAGGGGCTGTGGGAAAACACTGAAGTCAATATTCATGTAAATTGTATAAAAAGTTCGAGAAAGTGGAAAACACCAACAAAGCAGCTGTACACTATATTGTGATAGTTTAAGTTACATCAGAGGCTAGATAAGAGCTAAGCACAATAAGACATTTATTTTATTACCATTATTGTTATTTTAATCTATATATTTATTTTACAGTGTTATCACTAAGGGTCTAATTGTCACTAGCATATTATATTTTACATACCTTTTTCTGTATGCAGATTTCCCTGTTTTTCATGTGAATTTTAATGCAACTTTTCATATGTGGCTATTAACAATGGCCTCAATTGACTAAGCTTATCTCCTGTCTTTAATAACGTTTCTGAGCTGTTTCTAGTATTATCACCATGGTGATAAGGTATGTAGTATTCACTAAACAATTTACGTCAGGCAAACCTAAAGTTAACTCATCTGTCTTTAAAGAGAAACTCCGACCAAGAATTTAACTTTATCCCAATCAATAAGTTTTAAATCAGGATGATACCATTTATTGGCTAACTAAAAATGAATAAGAATAAGCAAGCTTTCGGCCTTACATTCTGTAAGCCCGACGCAGGCTGCAAGGCCGAAAGCTTGCTTATTCTTATTAATTTTTAGTTAGCCAATAAATGGTATCATCCTGATTTAAAACTTCTTGCTTTTACTGATAATTAACACGGTACAATACCCTACTGCTACTACTTATCCCAAGCAGTAGCTGATACCCCCTTTTACATGAGAAATCTATTCCTATTCACAAACAGACCATCAGGGGGCGCTGTATGACTGATATTGTGGTGAAACCCCTCCCACAAAAAGCTCTGAGGACCGTGGTACTCCTGGCAGTTTCCTGTCTGGGAACCTTGTTACATTGTGGGAAATAGCTGTTTATAGCTGTTTCCAACTGCCAAAAAAGCATGCAGCAGCTACACCACCTGCCAACAGTAAAAATGTCACCATGTAATAAATGTCAGAATGTAAATTAGGGATTTAAAAGATTTTACAATGGACAAACACTGACTAAATCATTTATACATAATTATTGTAAAAATGAAGCACTTTTTTATGACATTATTTTCACTGGAGTTCCTCTTTAAGTTAAGGAGAGATCTCTAAAGTTAATGTTTCAATCCTTAAAATAACTACAGAATTCTAACGTTAAAGACAGGCTGTTAACTGCATGTGAAAATAACTACAGAGGAGGTAACTTAAAGAGAGCCTGAGGTGGGCTCAAAAAAAAGTAGGCTACCTGTTCCGCGGGGCTGAGTAGATCAGGTAGCCACAAAAAACGCCATTCCTCGCTGCTCATGTGGCCTGCAATGGCCCACTTTCACTTGCGTGACCTATAGTTCGTGACGCTGCACTGAGAGACTGTGAGTCTCTCATAGCGTGCAGGGAGGCGGGGAGCAGCAGGGGGCGTGGTCAAGGAGAGAGAGCTGCCTGATGGCAGCTCTGTAAACCTTGTAGGAACGCCCATGGCAGGCAATTAAACAGCAAATTTCTCTGCTTAATGTTTACCTCTGAGATAGCGACAAATATTGTTGCTAGTCTCGGGGGGTTATAGCTCGGCACTGGTGGCGGGGGGAGGGGCAGTGAGCAGCAGTGTGGGGGACTCAAAGGCATTTCAGGAGGTAAAGCACATGCCTCTGTGACCCATCTGCCCCTCGAAGATCCACCTCGGGTTCTCTTTAAAGGACACATCCAAGCAAATTAAAAATAAAAAAATCCACTTACCGGGTCCTTACTCCAGCCCCTGCAAGCCGTTCTTTGCCTTTGCTCTGCTCACTGCTGGTGGTCCTGGGTCCCCTCCGGTGCAGAATTCCTACTGTGCCTGCGTGAGAGGTTCTCAGAGTTGTGCTGACATCATCTGGACTGTACAGCACAGGCGCAGAACTACTGCACCTGCGCTGTACAGTCCAGATGGCATCAGCGCAACCAGTGAACCGCACGCTGGAGCGCAGAGGAAGCCACCGCGGAAGCTGAACTGGCGAGGTCTTCACCAGAGGAGACCATGAGCCACTGGAGCTGTGATGAGGGCACAGGACGGATGCCAGGGGCTGGAAGAAGCCCCAGGTAAGTGGATTTTTTATTTTTAAATTCCTCGGACCTTCCCTTTAAAGAGAACCTGTACTGAGTAAAAATATTTAAAATAAACACATGAGGTAACTTCAAATGAACATTACATAGTTACCTTGCCATCAGTTCCTCTCAGAAGCTCACCATTTTCTTCTGACAATAATCCCTTCCAGTTCTGACAATATTTTGTCAGATCTGAAATATATCAGTTGCTGTCAGTAAAATATCAGTTGCTATTAGTTATAGCTGAGAGGAAAACTGATGTACCAAGTAATGTCCATGTTTCCCTATGGCTCAAGTGGGCAATGTTACAGTTTAACTGTGTGCTGACCAGAAAGCTGTTATGGGGTAATGGCCATTTTCAAAATGGAGGACGGAGAATTCCCTTGATCACAGTGAACAAACAGGACGCGGGACAGGAGAAAGAAACTGAGGAGTAGACTACACGGGAGGTAAGTATGACTTGTGTATGCTTATATTTTAATTTTAATTTTCAGTTCAGGTTTTCTTTAAGGACTTAAATGATAAGATATCTCTCTTACTGTAAAAACATATCTCTCCACCTTAATAAAGCAAGATCAACGTGTGGTGGTAAGTTTTCTCTTGCCTTATTATCAACAGCATGATTTTAGTGAATTGAGGCCATTATCAATAAATGACGGCGAAAGGAATTCAAATCAATGGTGATGCATTTTTTTTTAGATGTTGGCGGCGGTGGTGCCCATGCGCTGACGCCAATTTACTTGTGACGTGCATTTTGTCTGATAGCTATAAACAGGCCTTTTGCGGTTAAAATCATGGCTGCAGAATGGAGTGCAATAATAAAGCAGAAATATAGCTTCAAATGTGTGTAAATAAGGCATCAGCTGTTCCTGTGTCTCACTCTTTGCCTCACACAGTTTAAAGTACACAGAGTTTACAGCCAGGAAGAGCTCATTCTGAATGGGGGGAGGGGGGCATACAGGTCCCTCTCTTCAGATCCTTCTCAGTAGCTAAAGAATCTCTTAGCTGTTCTCATATGCTCTGTGAGGTAGCAGTGTGTGTGTGTAAGCAGGGCAGAAACACAATGTATATGAAAATCATTCTAAGAAATGTCTTTCAAGCTCATGTAAAACCGATATCTCAGTATGAGTATCTGCTCCAAGAACAGTGTAGCCATGTTAAAAGGAAGTCTATTGCTTGGAGTTATGTACTTTATACTTTAGAGATTGATTAGATCTGTAAATTCATCTGTAGTTCCTAATTTTGGTAAAGTTCTTTTTTTTCCTTCCTACTAGAATAATCTGATAACATAGCTGCAGAGAACACAGCTGTACTGACAGTGAAGATAAATAGGAAGTATTCGGTTTCATTAGATTTCATGTTGTGCTACACCAGATCTACAATGATCTCAGTTGCTGAAATGTGTGATGTAACTCCCTTCCAAATGTGTCCTTGATTAGGTACAGTAAACTATGATGCTTATGGGGTGAGAAGTAGTGTTGGGCGAACATCTAGATGTTCGGGTTCGGGCCGAACAGGCCGAACATGGCCGCGATGTTCGGGTGTTCGACCCGAACTCCGAACATAATGGAAGTCAATGGGGACCCGAACTTTTGTGCTTTGTAAAGCCTCCTTATATGCTACATACCCCAAATTTACAGGGTATGTGCACCTTGGGAGTGGGTACAAGAGGAAAAAAAAATTTAGCAAAAAGAGCTTATAGTTTTTGAGAAAATCGATTTTAAAGTTTCAAAGGGAAAACTGTCTTTTAAATGCGGGAAATGTCTGTTTTCTTTGCACAGGTAACATGCTTTTTGTCGGCATGCAGTCATAAATGTAATACATATAAGAGGTTCCAGGAAAAGGGACCGGTAATGCTAACCCAGCAGCAGCACACGTGATGGAACAGGAGGAGGGTGGCGCAGGAGGAGAAGGCCACGCTTTGAGACACAACAACCCAGGCCTTGCATGAGGACAAGAAGCGTGCGGATAGCATGCTTTGTACCACCATGCAGTCATAAATGTAATAAAGATAAGTGGTTCAATAAACAGTGACCACGCGGCAACGCTAACCCAGCAGCAGCACACGTGATGGAACAGGAGGAGGCGCAGGAGGAGAAGGCCACGCTTTGTGAGACACAACAACCCAGGCCTTGCATGAGGACAAAAAGCGTGCGGATAGCATGCTTTGTACCGCCATGTAGTCATAAATGTAATAAAGATAAGAGGTTCAATAAACAGGGACCACGCGGCAACGCTAACCCAGCAGCAGCAGCAGCAGCAGCACACGTGATGGAACAGGAGGAGGCGCAGGAGGAGAAGGCCACGCTTTGTGAGACACAACAACCCAGGCCTTGCATGAGGACAAAAAGCGTGCGGATATAGCAGCAATGCTTTTTGCCGCCATGCAGTCATAAATGTAATACAGATGAGAGGTTCAATAAACAGGGACCGGAAACGCTAAACCATCCCAGATGTTCATCGGTCATGTTACTTGGTTGGGGTCCAGGAGTGTTGCGTAGTCGTTTCCAATCCAGGATTGATTCATTTTAATTTGAGTCAGACGGTCTGCATTTTCTGTGGAGAGGCGGATACGCCGATCTGTGATGATGCCTCCGGCAGCACTGAAACAGCGTTCCGACATAACGCTGGCTGCCGGGCAAGCCAGCACCTCTATTGCGTACATTGCCAGTTCGTGCCAGGTGTCTAGCTTCATGCCCGGTTTCAGGTCCAGCGGTGCCAGCCACAAATCCGTCTGTTCCTTTATTCCCCTCCAAATTTCCTCCCCTGTGTGCTGCTTATCCCCAAGGCAGATCAGCTTCAGCAACGCTTGCTGACGCATGCCAACAGCTGTGCTGCACTGCTTCCACGATCCTACTGCTGCTGGTGCTGGGTTAGCATTTCCGGATGAGGTACAGCTTTGAGATGCGTTGGAGGAGAAGGAGTCAGAGAGGTAGGTGCTGCTGTTGTTATCCAGCTGTTTGCGGCGTGGGCAACACCCGCGCCGTAGCAGGTGAGGAATCGCTGCCAGGCTCCACAAGGTTCACCCAGTGCGCGGTAAGGGAGATGTATCGACCCTGGCCGAACGCACTCGTCCAGGTGTCAGTGGTGAGGTGAACCTTGCAGGCAACGGCATTCTTCAAGCTTCGGGTTATTTAGCTGACCACGTGCTCATGCAACTCAGGCACTGCAGAGCGCGCAAAGTGGTAGCGGCTGGGAACCACGTAACGTGGGATGGCCACTGACATCATGCCCTTGAAGCTGTTTGTCTCCACCACTCGATATGGCAGCATTTCGCAGGCCAGAAGCTTGGCTATGCTGGCTGGCTGTTACTGCCACGGCCCGGGGGTCATTTGCTGGCAATTTCCTCTTGTGCTCAAACATCTCAGAAACAGACAACTCAACCGTAGCGCTGCACACCGAAGGGCTGTTGGTTGTTGTGTTTGATGAACACTGGGAGACCTCAAGAGCACTAGTCCGGAAAGTGACAGTGTCAGCATCGTCTGATGTTTGTGAATGTTGTGAACCACGCAATGGCTGGGCTACTGCTGCTGCTGAGGCGGGTCTGGTGGTGAGTCTGGTGAACCCAAGGGAGGCAGTGTTGCTGGTGGTACCCTGTCCTGCCGCGTTTGCCCACAGAGTGGGATGTTTGGATAGAATGTGGCGGCTCATGCTGGTGGTGGAGAGGTTGTTAATACTTTTCCCCCTGCTCAGGCGGGTCTTGCACACCTTGCAAATCGCCATGGTAACATCCTCAGTGCAGTCTTCAAAGAAAGCCCAGACTTTAACTGGCTGAGGACTCGGACCTCGTGCGTGATGTGCTGGTGCTGCTTAACCCACTGCTGGACGCTTGAGAGGTCATCCAAGTAATTATCTGGTCCTGTTCTTTTGGATCTGTGAGGGTTGTTGTCCTGGACAACATGGGCAGTATTGAGTGGGTTTTCTTGGGTGCTCCCCTGTGGCCTGTACGTGAACCGTCAGGGGAAACACCTCTTCCCTTGCCCCTCCCTCTTTCACCGGATTTCTTCCTCATTTCACTTATCCTTAAAGTACACGCTGACTGGCAGCAGTACAGTGGCAGTACAGAAATGCTATACAGTGGTGGGTGAGCGGTGTACCACTATTGTCAGCAGTGACACAGAGCACAATGCTATACAGTGGCGGGTGAGCGGTGTACTACTGTTCCCAGCAGACACAGAGTGGAAGTAAACACAATGCTATATAGTGTGGCTGAGCCGTGTACACAGAGTGGCATTAAACACAATGCTATATAGTCTGCTATATAGTCACCCCGAACAGGGTGATGTTCTGCAGAACCCGAACAGTGGCAAACACTGTTCGCCCAACACTACTGGGAGGGAACGCAGATTTTAGTACCTAAACACACGATACAACATGTTTTCCGGGGTCGGACTCTGAGGCACATACAGATGGTCCCGATCATCATCCTCATCATACAACTCTTCTCCTGAGTCTGACCCACCCACCACCTCTGCCACCCCAACATCCCCAGACACAGACCCCTCATCGTCCTCAACATTAACTTGGGATGCTGGCCTGAGCCAGACCTCCTCCTCCACATCAGGCCCCATCATCTCCTCAATGGCAGCCCTCATTAATCGCTCTGGCGACGGACTGATGGACACAACGTTCTCCTCCGGGGAGGGCTGCTGCTGACCACTGGCTGCTGGGGTGGATGTTATAGCTTGCGTGGGGCGTTGGCTGTTGCTGTTGTTGGGAGTGCTGCTCACAGCGGAGGTCTCTGGGGAACTCATGTTGAGCTCATATAGTGGTTGACGGTGAGTGGAGTATTACTGATCCCAGCAATATACACACTGACTGGCAGAGTACGCAATGCTATATAGTGTGGCTGAGCGAGCGGTGTACCACTATTCCCAGCAGACACAGAACAGTGAACAGAATGCTATATAGTGTGGATGAGCGAGCGGTGTACCACTATTCCCAGCAGACACAGAACAGTAAACAGAATGCTATATAGTGTGGCTGAGCGAGCGGTGTACCACTATTCCCAGCAGACACAGAACAGTGAACAGAATGCTATATAGTGTGGCTGAGCGAGCGGTGTACCACTATTCCCAGCAGACACAGAACAGTGAACAGAATGCTATATAGTGTGGCTGAGCGAGCGGTGTACTACTGTTCCCAGCAGACACAGAACAGTACACAGAATGCTATATAGTGTGGCTGAACGAGCGGTGTACTACTGTTCCCAGCAGACACAGAACAGTACACAGAATGCTATATAGTGTGGCTGAACGAGCGGTGTACCACTATTCCAAGCAGACACAGAACAGTGAACAGAATGCTATATAGTGTGGCTGAGCGAGCGGTGTACCACTATTCCCAGCAGACACAGAGTGGCAGTAAACAGAATGCTATATAGTGTGGCTGAGCGAGGTACACAGAGTGGCAGTAAACAGAATGCTATATAGTGTGGCTGTGCAAGCGGTGTACTACTATTCCCAGCAGACACAGAGTGGCAGTAAACAGAATGCTATATAGTGTGGCTGAGCGAGGTACACAGAGTGGCAGTAAACAGAATGCTGAGCGAGCGGTGTACTACTATTCCCAGCAGCGACACACAATGACTGGGGGGGACCCTGGCTAGCGTGGCTGGAGCGCGAACTACCCTGCCTGCCTACCCAAAGCTAAACCCACAGACAAATGGCGGAGATATGACGTGGTTCGGGTATTTATTTACCCGAACCACGTGACAGTTCGGCCAATCAGAGCGCGTTCGGGTCCGAACCACGTGACCCGTTCGGCCAATCACAGCGCTAGCCGAACGTTCGGGGAACGTTCGGCCATGCGCTCTTAGTTCGGCCATATGGCCGAACGGTTTGGCCGAGCACCGTCAGGTGTTCGGCCGAACTCGAACATCACCCGAACAGGGTGATGTTCTGCAGAACCCGAACAGTGGCGAACACTGTTCGCCCAACACTAGTGAGAAGAACATTGCAGGGCTTATTGTGTGGGTGTTTAATGGTGATGTTCTGTGCTTGCGGTTATTGCTTTGTTTAATAAAATCCTACCCAGCGTTCAATTTTCACAGGATTTCTGTGCAAACAGTGATAAAATTTATTTTTTAAACTTTTTTTTTTCCTGTAACTTGCCAAAATGTGTCAAGCAAGGGTCTAGTATACAGTGCATGAGAGTATTGATGTGTATGCATGTTTATACTGTTCACAGCATGTTTTTTTGAACGGACATTTCTGTCCATACCGCTAGGGAGGTTAAAGGGAAATTCCAATTTTACTGAGAAAAACTCAGTTGTTTCATTTGGGTTCGATATTTCAAGGCTCGTACCCACTACCTGATTTTATTGGCAATTTTTTTAGACCAGCGATTTTTTGAGTGACGATCGATCGTTTCCATGATCGTGTGACGTGCGTACAGGCACACAACTAGGTGAATAACACTTTGTGTTGTGTGGCAATAACAACCGTCATGGCGGATCGGATCTTTAACCACGTCAGGACCACAGGCTTTACCCCCCCCCCTAAAGACCAGGCTATTTTTCACAAAAATGGCCACTGCAGCTTTAAGGGCTCGCTGCAGGACCGCACAACTCAGCACACAAGTAACCCCCCCTCCCTCCTTTTCTCCCCACCAACATAGTTCTCTATTGGTGGGGTCTGATCGCACCCCAGGTGTTTGTTTGTTTTTTAGTAAATATTTATTAGTTTATTTTGTTAATATTTTTTACAATTTTTTTTTAATTTTACCCCTCCCTCCCCCCCCCCCCCCCCCGCCCGCCAATCAGCGTGATCGGCTGTCATAGGCTTCAGCGGATCACTTCCGCAGCAACAGAGTGACACGGCTGTCCCCAATACAGCGCTGCCTTAGATCACAGCGCTGTACATGGTAATTAGACAATGGTTTTGCCGCCTAACAGACTCCAAGCAGCGATCGCCGCTGTGAGACTGAAGGCGGAGCTCCGCCCAGAGGCATGTCATGTGCATAATCACATGCCTCTGTTTCTCTCTATTGCCACCGCTAGTCCTCCCGGGGTCTGCTGAGCCCTTCTGAAACTATTGCCAGGCTAGCAACAATCTGCTTGTCTCTAGCCGTCTGTTTACCTGAAGCTTGTCAATCAGCCTCCTCCACATTGCCACCTACATGACAGGCTCCCCCCACCGCTCCCTGCCTCTGCTAGCTTCCTCCAATCGGAAGCTAAGCCACGACCCATAAGTACGTCCCGTGTGGAGGGAGCCTGCCAATGCGGAAGAGGCTGATTGACAAGCCTCAGGTAAACAGATGGCTAGTGACAAGCAGATTGTCGATAGCCTGGCAATAGTTTCAGGGGGGCTCAGCAGACCCCGGGGGGACGAGCGGTGGCAATAGAGAGAAACAGAGGCAAGTCATTATGCACATGACATGCCTCTGGGCGGAGGTCCGCCTTCAGTCTCAGATCACCGCTTGGAGTCTGTTAGACGTCATCTAATTACCATGTACAGCGCTGTAATCTAAGGCAGCGCTGTACTGGGGACAGCCGTGTGACACGGTTGTCCCCTCTGTTGCTGCGGAAGTTATCCGCTGTCATAGGCTGAAGCCTATGACAGCCAATCACGCTGATTGGCTGGCGGGGTGAGGGAGGGAGGGGGGAGTGTAAAATTAAACAAAAAATAGTAAAAAATATTAGGACAGCAGACCCCGGGGGACTAGCGGCAGCAATATACACAGAGGCATGTCATTGTGCACATGACATGCCTCTGGGTCCTATTAAGATTTAAATATTCCACCTCAGGTTCTCTTTAAGATCCCCAACAACTCCTATCAAAATACTGAGATAATTTAAATACTCGTTCGCGCCCATCGCATGCCGTTGTTTGTTCCCGCAGGCAGGAAATAGATCAGGGAACCTCGTGATGAGGAGACGTCACTGTGAGGTTCCCTGATCCATCGTCAGGGGAGTATTTAGCTTTATGAGGATTAATGGGACACACAGACCTTTTTTCTTTTAGGGGATAGTTTTATACCTTACCAGTAAAATGCCTTTCAAAGAGGTATAAAACCCTGACATAATATTCAATAAAAACACGTTTTTCTACTTTTTATTTGCCATATGGTTATCATATTTGCTTTTGTGCATAAGTATTATTATTCATTTAAAAATTATACATTCCCAAAGTACACTTTTTTTGCTCTGGAAGCTGACTTTGCATTTTATTTAGAACTGCTTTATTCATGTTCTAACAAACCGAAATGCTTTCTAAATTGTCTGACTTTGTTCAGGGGACCCGGCAGTTTAGGAGAAGTGTTTATTTACATTCCTCACTTGATACAATTAACCAACAGCCTACAGTGCCGAAAATCGTATGCATCCGAGCAAAGTTCACCTCCCATTCGCCAATAACTTTATTGTTACTTATCACAATTAATTGATCTATATCTTGTTTTTTCCGCCACTAATTAGGCTTTCTTTGGGTAGTACAGTTTGCTAAGAATAATTTTTTTCTAAATCCATTTTAACAGGAAGATTAAGAAATAAATGGAAAAAATGCATTATTTCTCAGTTTTTGGGCATTATAGTTTAAAATTAATACATGCTACCATAATTAAAACTCATGTATTTTATTTGCCCATTTGTCCCGGTTATTACACCATTTAAATTATGTCCCTATCACAATTTATGGCGCCAATATTTTATTTAGAATTAAAGGTGCACTTTTTCCATTTGCGTCCATCACTATTTACAAGATTATAATTTAAAAAAATATAATAAGATACTCTCTTGACATTTATATTTAAAAAGTTCAGATCCTTAGGTAACTATTTATGTTTTTTTTTTTAATTGTAAATTTTTTTATTTATCTTTGTTGTTAAAAAATGAGTTTGGGTTATTTTTGTTGTGGGAGGGAAACAAATAATTTTAAATGTAAAATAATGTAATGTAATGTAAAAAATGTATGTGGGTGTAGTTTACTAGTCAAAAAAGTCCTGGAGCGTACGATCACGCTACCAGGAACTACAAGGAGGCTGTGATATTTATTTTTTGCACAAATACCGCGGTCTCTGATTAGAGAGGGTCGGTTTTTCTGCGTGGGACTTCGATCGGTGAATGGGAATTATATTCCCATTCACTGATCGGGGTTGTAATGGCAGGCAGTGGGAGCACACATGATCGCGTGCCTCAGGCAGCGGCAGCTGCACAGTCTATCTGGACGGATATATCCGTCCAGATAGACTCAAGTGGTTAACACAAGATAACATTATCTACAACTTCGGATGCGTCCAGATTTCTCTGCACTGAACTTTGAAGTCCTGTGTGTAACCCTTTGAATGCTGTTCTAGTAAAAAAAATGCTGGTTGTATATAGTATGCTATTATCTATTAGAGCAAAGAAGACATGCAGGGTTTCATTCCGCTTTAAGCCACGGGCAAGCAAGAAAATACTTTTTATAATTTTGACAGTAGTTTTTCGCCTACTTTTTGGTACTTTTTCTATTGCAGAGTTCTGAAAAGTTATTTTAACCCGTTCCCTGACAACTGATTTGTCCTAAACACAAACCTCTACTGCCAAGCAGTTTTTAGACTTTTTTTTTTTTTTGCACTCATTAGGTTTCCCTAAAATTTTTGACAAGAAAACCTTCATGAAATTAAACATATTATATATTTTTTTCCATAATGAATTGGGCTTGAATACTAAAACAACATTTTGTACTTTTTCTGGAGATATACCAACATTGTTGAGTGAAAAAAGTAAAATAAAAAATAAAATATTTTCCTGTTGTGTTTTTTTTTTTCAAAGACGGATTACATTTACTGACATAATGTTAATGTTTGTAAAAGCCCTAATTCTGTTGAATCCAACAATACCAGATATGTACTGGTATCCCACTTTTCCTGTACTGGAATAGGTGCCGTCAGTACAGGTAGCCAGATATAGGTGCAGCCAGTATAGGTAGCATGGAAAAGGTGTGCCAGTACAGGTAGCCAGATATAGGTGCAGCACGTATAGGTAGCCAGGAATAGATGCCCCAGGACAGCAAGACTGGAATAGGTGCAGCCAGTATAGCTAACAAGGTATAGGGGCAGCCAGTATAGCTAACCAGGTATAGGTGCTGCCAATACAGGTAACCACGTATAGTTGCAGCCAGTATAGGTAGCCAGGAATAGGTGTCCCAGTATAGGTAGAAGGCATAGACACCCCAGTATAGCTAGCAGGTATAGGTGCCCCAATATAGGTAGTAGGTATAGGTTACCCCAGTATAGGTAGCAGGTATAGGGGCCACTGCGGGGGGCACATCATCCTCCCTCCACATGGGCCCCCCTCCTTGGGCCCCCTGCATAGGTGGAGCACAGCAGTCGGTGTGTAATTACTCACCCAGTCGCTGGCTTCACGCTGTGCCCCCTCTGGCAGCAGGCTCCTCTCTCCTCTCCTGATCCTGTATGACACATATATAATCACGCATCATACAGGAAGTAGAGAGTGGAGATGGCTGCCGGCGTGGGACATGGGCATAAAGCCAGCGATCTGTTGAGCAATTATACTCTGACCGCTACTACAGCCATGCAGGGAGGTAGAGGAGGGGGGCCATGTGGAGGGAGAGAGGAATGATGTCGGCCCTCCTCTTCACTGCTTCCGGGGGGACAATTTTCCAGTTAATGTACCTAGTACGTTGTTGGCAGTTAAAGCCCTTTCCTGAAAAAACCTACCCAATCTTGGCAGGAGAATAAGTGAATTGAATAAGGGCCACTGAGAGTTTCAACCCACTATTTTCTCACTGTGGCCCTTATTAAATTCATATTGGTCTCAATCCAATTCACATTTTCTCCTACATTTTTTCATTAGCGATATTTCATATTTTATTAATTGAATGCCTTTTAGCCAACGGCAAGCAAGAAAATACTCAGAATAATTAGACAGTACTTTTTGAACTACTTTTTTGTACTTCTTCAGTTGCAGAGTGCTAACATTATTTTAAACAAAAAACATTTCTCCTAGGAGAAAATTTAGGAGAACAAGTGAATTGGATTGAGCCCTTCTTCTCAGTTTTCATCCTCTGTCTAAAGGTAGCCACTAACGGTCCAATTTCTAAAGAAAAATCATTAGAGCGATCAGAAATTCTGATCGGATTGATTGTAAATAATCTCCATTGATGGGCACAATCGATTACAAACGATTATAAAAATAGTCGTCTGATTGGATTTTGGTCAAACCAAAATTTGGATTTTCTTGTTGGTTGTGATAGATAGGAAGCAAAGATTGGTTCGTTGATGGTGTAGTGAACGATTTTTCTTCTGATCAGAATTATCTGATCGCTCGAACGATTTTTCGCTAGAAATTGGATCGTTAGTGGCCACCTTAACGCTGTATAACTCGAATGCAAAAGTACCAAAAAGTAGGGGGGAAACTATTGTCAAAAATGTTCTGAATATGTTTTTTCTTTCTGAAGTCAGACTACAGTCAGAACTGCGTAACTCTATGTGGCTGAGAAACACACTTAAAGCGGATCCGAGATGAAAAACTAACTATAACAAGTAACTTGTCTATATATCTTATCTAAAGTTTAGATAGTTTACAAAGCAAATCTTGCTGCATACAGCTTCAATAGTTTATGATGATTTATTCCTGTGATACAATAAGAGCGGCCATGTTCTGTTTGTCATCATTACACAGTTAATCTGCAACTGCATCTCCACCCCTCATCCTGTAAAAAATTCACTCCCCCTCCCTTTTGCCTCTGAAATCTCTGGCCAATATCCTCCTCCTCCTCCTGCCCAGACTGAGCTCCCATAAGCCCTTGCTACATGGGTCTGAGTGCCTTGGCGTTTTGGAGAAGCTGTGGGCGAGGCTTTAGTTTATAGGGAATTAGAGTATTATAACAACAACAAAAAAGTATTTGGCTTGAAGAATGCCCCTATAAACTGTATGTAAGGAACACAATTATGCAATGAATAAAAGTTCATCTCGGATCCCCTTCAAGAGAGCAGGAAACCGAAAAAGAATCCCACTAGTCCAAGATCTGTCTGTATGGGAACAAGATAAACAGGCCCATATGCAATTCACATTATCACCTCAGTTTTCACCTAGGTGATATTTTCACAAGTTGTAATAAAATGCATTTTAAATAACCAGCAAGCAAAAAATACTCAAAATTACTTTGATAGTCGTTTTTCAACTGTTTTTTTGTACTTTTCCAATTGCAAAATGCTGAAAAGTCATTTTAAATAGAAGATGAAAAATTCTCTCCTAGGAGAAAACTCAGGAGAAAAGGTGAATTGCATATAAGCTACATTATCTTTCATCTAAAGAAGACGCTTGGATTTTTAACCTTTGAAACCAAAATAAATCAACGGGATTCCAGGATGGAATAAGATTATAGATCTAATTATTTATCTTCTCAGTTTATTTTCATTTTGTTTGCTTGTATTGCAAACTTTTTTGTAGCTTGCATATTCTGTTTTTATGTGCATATAAAACATAAGAATTTCATGATGCTTTTCACAGAAGCTGGTACATAGAAATGTCTAACTTTTGCTGGTCACTGGAATGGTCCAGGTGTAGAAAATAGGCAACAAAGTGCCATATTCACGAAACAGCAGTCAAATTTGACCAGTATTTACACAAATGAGCCAGCGGGCATTGTGCAAGTAGCGCAACTTGTGTTACCTAGGTAACACACTCATCACTGCAAATTAAGCTACTTGTGTGTTATTTTCGGAAATTCTTAGCTGGCTGCAAAATTATAATAAAAAATGCAGAATCTCAAAGCTACCTTTTAAATCAAGTGGAGCCAAGATGTCCACACGGCCAGGTGAAATTGGTATAGGGGTACCGATGTACTACTTACCTATTCCCACAAAGGGCTAAGCAAACAAAAGAAAAACAGTTAAAAAATAAGAATGTATTATTCTAAATTATCTTTAATTAGATACCTTTAATTAATGACCCCCCCCCCCCCCCCACACACACACACACACACACACATACACACGTGTCCAGACACTTTGCACTGCTGTCAGTAGCTGCCGAAATCCACCACTTAGGGCTGGTTCAGACGGGCGTCTGCTAAGCGTTTACCGCCAGCGTTCGGGACTTGGCGTTAATTCAAGTGAATGGGAGCATTTGTACCAGGCTTTTACCAGCGTTTACGCGAACACAGCGTTTGGGTCCCGATTTTCCCTGGCATTCAAGGCGACCCTGGATGCTACATGTAGCGTTCTGGAGCAGTTAACCATCACGCGAAATGTTCCCCTAGGGGAAGAAAAACGCCGACCGCATCCAAAAGCTACGTGAAGGCTGCTGAAAGCCCAAACGTGTCGCCGCCGTAACGCCACCAAACGCGATGCCACAGAAAGCCGGGAAGACGCCGTGTGAACCAGCCCTTACACAGAGGATTTTGGCCGGCTAAGCCCATATATGGGCATTGACGTTATCAAGATGGGATAGCATTTAAAAAACTAGCATTAATTAGCATGAATGGCAGGGGGGGGAGGGGGGGGGCTACATCTTTGTTTATAACTATTATTATTATTATTGTAAAGAATACATATGTTTGCTTGGGATCCATATACAGCAGTATTGTGGCTGTACAGTGAATACTGCCCAAAGCATTGCAGAAAACCCCAGGGCATTGCAATTTGCCCTGGGGTTTTCTGTTGGCCATTATTGTCAGTGTATTGACCAACAGGAAACCCTGGCAGGCAGCAAATTCACTACTTTTGCCTGGGATATATGTACAGCTTCAATACCGATGGGTAGATACCGTAACTGTCCATAATAACCACATTCCAAAAAACATTTTTCCTATCATAACTTTAGAAATCAATTTTCATGAAAAACTACAAGGTCTTTTCTACAAATTTTATTTTAGTAAATTATAATTTTTTATTATTATTATTATTTAGTATTTATATAGCACCGGCATCTTGCGCTGCGCTGTACAGAGTATATATTGTCTTGTCACTAACTGTTCCTCAGAGAGGCTCACAATCTAGTCCCCACCATAGTCATGTGTCTATGTATGTATCGTGTAGTATATGTAATGTAGTATAGGGCCAATTTAGGGGGTAGCCAATTAACTTATCTATGTTTTTAGGATGTGGCGGGAAACCAGAGTGCCTGTAGGAAACCCACACAGACACGGGGAGAACATACCAACTCCTTGCAGATGATGACTTGGCTGGGATTCGAACCGGGGAGGGCAAGGCGAGAGCGCTAACCACTACATCTCTGTGCTGCAAATGGTAATTATAGCAAGTCCAACATGAAGAATCCACAGCCTCACGTCAGTGATGTATAGCTCTTTTATTGTTAAAATGACAAAGAGATTTCCATAACAGTGTCAGACGCTGTTTCGGACAAAATTCTTCCTCAAGCTGTGTCAGGCTCTCTCTGAAATGTAACACAAATGCTACCCCTATATATACTACCCATGTGTACAAAGTAACCAATCAGGATGCAGAGAGGACACGGAGGACCTGAGGGGGAACTGCAGAAAAGCCACATAAGTTCCGCCCCCTATGACACAAATCAAACTGACGAATCACACAATGACATAAAGATTTAAAATCCTCCTCACCTGCAGTTCCCCATCAGGTCCTCTTGTGTTAGACAGTTGGAGTTATGAGGTAAGGAGGATGGTTACTTTGTACTCATGGTTAGTATATATAGGGGTAGCATTTGTGTTACATTTTAGAGAAAGCCTGACACAGCTTGAGGAAGGACTTTGTCCGAAACAGCGTCTGTCGCTGTTATGGCTATCTCTGTCATTTTAACAATAAAAGAGCTATACATCACTGACGTGGTTTTGTGGATTCTTCGTGTTGGACTTCGTTTGACTCACTGAGGGCTATTGGGTCTATCCACTCAAGCACATGTCCCCATTTGGGTGCTTGTCTATCTGGTTTCTAGTGGTAATTATAGCACACATGGGGGCTTTCTAATTAATAACCACTAAAGTCTGACTTCAATGCAATTTCGCAAAACTAGTCCGCCGCAAATTTGCGGAAACAAGGAAATGTTTGCAAACACATCTGACATTCTCGATCATCCCTATTAGGAAGTATTTAATTTGGAGATCTTTATTACATTTTAGAGTCTTTTATATCCTATATTAGATACAGTAGTCCAAAAAATAAAAATGGCAAAAATAGATAACTGCTACCATGCAAAACAGGCCTCCCTTCCAAAACACGGTGCAGGTTCAGGACACCACCAGATACCCCCCAGCTCAGATTACATCACACAATCAGACTGCAGCATACCATGTCCTAAAACAGTATGTTTTATTACATCCTTGGACATAACATCAGTAGAACAGGTGCTGGTAGTTGTGCAACTAACATTATGTCCAAGAATATAATAAAACTGACTCTGTGTAGAATATAGCATGCTGTGATCTATTATTCTAACATATTCTTTGATAGATAAGACCGATTTTTCCAATATATTAGCACAGTGTGAAGTCACATGTGCATGCTAATATGCTTATCTGTCATAGGAAAGATTGATGGTAGCTGGCTTGTGCTTTGCATGTCTGAATACTGTGTTAGTATTGTATGTACCTATATATGAGGACAGGCTTATATTAGAGAACGTACTCATGCAGACATCCTGAAAACTCCTGTTGGTCCACACACATTGTCTCACAGCTGGGGTTTCCTACATTCGTCTCAGTGTCTGAGACGGCGGAGATCACTGCGTAGCCAGAAATGCTAACAAAAGTTGTTACATTATCCCTGATTAACCTAGATCTTTAATTTTCAGCTATAATTCCAAAGGTTTGCATACAGCATAGTTATTATAGTATAGGGCCTTCAAACTAACCATACCCAATGTATACTCAAAAGTCCAATGTGCTCTTCTGGTTGTCTTGCAGCTGGGCCAGATTGATGGCACCTCACTTTTCAGGTGGATCTGAGATGTTGTGTCTCACCAAGGCCCATCAGTGATTCACACCAAGTTGTCTTTCCCAATAAAACTTTTTTGAACCCTCATTAGAAACACAAGTATAAAACATCATCGCATAGCATGCGTAGAAATGTGGATATAACCAAATGGTTCAGCGCCAATTTAAAACTTACAAACTCCAGGAATCAAATGTATCAAAAGGCGATGTCCCCCTAGGGCCCTGGAGTGCTGCTAGATGTTGACCGGGTAGCATCCCGCTCCCTATGTCCCCTCCTCACGCTCTCCGGGTCACCATTGCACTCCACCATATAAATCTTTCATTGTCCATAACCTGCTTGCGTCAGCCGTACTGCTCCGTCCAGTTTAGAACTGACACAGCACCCTTGTTACATTGAAAATGAGTTTACATGCAAGAAAGACTTTAAGGCTGGGTGCACACATGGCAGAACCGCTTGTGGAGCGGGAACCACTGCGTTTTATGCAGCAATGTTAGTCTATGGGACGCAGAAGTACCAACATTGCATTTTGTGATTTACAGTAAGTGTTCTGCAGACACTTGTAGTGTTGCATAATATGCAGGCTAGCTGCCAAAATGCACATAATGAAAGTCTATGGCAACGCATTGCGTTTTCCATGTGTTTTTTTATGCGTTTTTCATTAAAAAGTAAAGATCTCTGATGTGTTTCCGCTTCCTGTTGTCTTCCTAATGATTTGCATACATTTAAAAAAAATGCATATGCGCATGCATAAAAAAACGCGAATGCACCGAAAACGCAGAAAAATGCATTACCCTAATGCAAATGCACCAATGTTTCTCCTCGCTCTTTACACACAGCCTGCAGTGAGTGAATGTGCAGGGCAGCAGGATGAGTAGAGAGAATGATTGCTGTGCTGCAGCTGGGACATTAGCAGGGAGAGGTGGCAGGATGTGTTTAGTGCTACAGAAGTTGCCTTTCGTTAGTAGCCATGAGCACTGACTTCTGTAATACCAGAGTGCCCTAGACAATTCATTATTTACCCTGATCAGAGTAATAAATTAATAATGCAGGGCAGTCTGCTGTTGCAGAAGCCAGCGATACAGGTGCTGACAACCTACTTCTGTAGTGAGCAGAGAAGCAGGTTCCAGGCAATTTAGATTAGCTTGACTGCAGGTAATCTTATCTCTTTTCCCAGCTCCCCCTCCCACCCTGTTGTCGTCCCTATAGCCCTTTCCTCTTTTCAGATTTTAGTGGCTTCTTTTATCAGCATGTCCCTACCAAACAGCACTGGTGATGTCTGCAGTCCTGGTGAGAGGTCTTCCTGCCATTTCCCCTCTCCCACCAGGCTTTCTATCTTATGCTTCTACCTCTTTATCCCCCCCCCCCTCCTCCTATGCATCCCCCTATTCTGACTGTCCTCAGAGCAGCTCACAGTTTAATCGTACCATAGTCATAGTCTAATGTCTTACCATATTATTATTGTGTATGTATATAGCTCTGACATCTTCTGAAGCACTGTATAGAGTACAGAGTTTGAGGCTAATACAGAGGCTAGCTCCGTCCACATCCTGGTGACTCCTTTCCCCCAAATCCTCCCAAATTTTCAGCGACACGCTCAACGCCCCAACCTTTTTTTTTTGGGGGGGGGGGAGGGGTGTCTGTAAATAATCAGCACCAAGTGTTAAATTCCCTAGGTACGCCACTGCAAATACGTGAGAGGTTTACTCACTTTAGTGAGAGGTCATATATATTATAGCATTTTTCACTAAATGTAGAACATCACTTCAAGTCAGCTCATTACGGAGATGCACAGAAAGATCCAGGGACTATGATTTTTAAAAGGCATGTTGAATAATACTTTTATGGGCATTGGACAAGATCTAAATAACAATTTAATTTTAAAAGCCAAGGCTTTAGCCATTGCTGCTATATTTGCCTTTGTATTTCACCCCTACATCTGCTTTAATACAGACTGACTTAAATGCGCCTTTCAAAACAATGCTGTTCATCCAAACGCTAAGAGCGTACATTGTAAAGCTGTGAAGGCATCTCAAAATAAAGCATAAAACGAAGCACAACAAAGACCAATATAGAAATTGCTGCTAAAATACGTTTTTAAAAGCCCTGTTCTAAATATGTCATTCTTTATGCTGTTGATTTTATTTGTGAACTCTGATACCAACTATTATTCTTACTAATGCTTCCTAATACAAGCTAGTTACTTTCATCCCCAACACAAAGTAGCCAGACAGATATTCAGACCCCTGGCTGTGTGTCACATTCTAGAAGTCACACAAACACTGAACTATATACAATGTGTAGCATGCCAACACAACCGCACTAATCCCTGCAGCAGACAAACACATGCTCGGAATGGTTATCAATGGCAGGATTCATCCTCAGAGAGAGAAGAATTTATGTTGAAATCTGCTTCGGCATTTATTTGTAGATCTTCTTCATAATATAAATGACCGTGCCTTTATGCCTTAAAGGGGAACTTCAGCCTAAACAAACATACAGTTATTAAGTTACATTAGTTATGTTAATTAGAATAGATAGGTAATATAATTTCTTACCCACCCTGTTTTAAAAGAACAGGCAAATGTTTGTGATTCATGGGGGCTGCCATCTTTGTCATGGGGGCAGCCATCTTTTTGGTTGAAAGGAGGTGACAAGGAGCAGGAGACAAAGTTCCAACTGTCCTGTGTCCTGATCACCACTCCCAGCTGCACACACTAGGCTTCAAATGTCAGATTCAAAATGTAAGAAAAAAAAATTGCACCAAAACAGCAGAACGAGAACAACAACAGCAGAAATCCCATCATGCTTTGCACAGCATAAGGGGAAAACTGCCCGGGCAGTTTTCTTCTGTGCAGCTAAAAATGAGGCTTGTATAAGAGAAACAAAGTTCTGATGCTGTGAAACTGTTAAAGAAACACCAAGCCTTTTCAGTGCTGCTGAGTCGATTTTTAGTCTGGAGGTTCACTTTAATACATAGTCAACTTTGAGAAGAGTATGAGAACTGAACACGGCATCTATAATCATAAAGGATAAACTCAGTCATCAGATTGTCAAAGGAGAACACTGTGATATGTTGAACCAACCTTCACTTCTGTACTTAAGAGGGAATATACTGAATATAACTTAAGGAATAAAATTTAATTTTTTACAGTATTACTTGATAAATTATTTAGTTAATGTTTTACCATTGCAAAATCTTTCCTCACTCTGATTTATAATCTCACATTTTTTACAGAGGCTGGTATCTTTACTGCTAGCAGGGTGCTTCACTGTGGAATGCTTATTTGTTGTTTGTTCAGAAGTGAGCAGAAACAACACTTGGGGACTTATGCAATCAATGTAGATTAGATATCACCCCAATAACCTCAACTCCAAAGCTCACTGCCTGGGGGTAATTTTGGACTCTGAGCTCTCATTTTGTTCCACCACATATCAACACATTAACTACCTCCTGCTACTTCCATCTCAAAAACATTTCCAGAATTTGTCCCTTCCTCTCACAATAGGCAAACAAAATCCTTGCACAGGCTCTAATCATCTCCCATATTGACTACTGTAACACCCTACTCTGTGGTCAACCAAAAAGCAGACTGGCACCTCTCCAGTCCCTACTAAACTCTGCTGCCCTTCTCATCCACCTCTCTTCCAGATCCTCTGAGGCAGCCCCTCTCTGCCAATTTCTCCATTGGTTACCAGTTGCCCAAAGGATCTAGTTTAAACTTCTTAAGTTTGCACACAAAGCACTACACAAGTTATCACCTCCATACATTTCCTCTATAATGCCCAGATACCTCCCTGCCCGGATCCTCTGTTCCTCACAGGAGACCCTTTTGTCCTCTACCCTGGTCACCTCCTCTCACTCTCACATTCAGGACTTCTTACAGGCTGTCCCCCTCCTTTGGAACTCTCTCCCTCAGCCGGTTCATCATGCTCCGAGCCTAGAAACCTTCAAACGTACTCTGAAAACACACCTGTTCGACAAGCCTATAATTTGCTATAGGCAGCACTAAATGTTCACTGCCTCACCCCTGTGTTTCCTCCCCACTACCCTCTAGATTGTAAGCTTGCAAGGGCAGGGACCTCCTCCTAGTGTTTCTCATACTGCTGTAAACTACCATATGAACATGTACCAACTTTAGAGACATCTCAAACTACACATTAACTATGTGTGTATTTATATTTCTACTATTGAATGTCAATCACTGTACAGTGTCTTGAATTTCTTATGTATATTTGTTCCCCATTATTTATTTTGTACTATGTACAGCGCTACGGAAGATTTTGGCACTATATAAATAATAATTTAAAAAAATAATAATAATAAGCAATTCAAATTTTCTCCTGAGTTTTCTCCTAGGAGATAATATTTTATCTTCAATTTTAAATAACTTTTTGGCACTATGCAATTGAAAAAGTACTAAAAAGTAGTAGAAAAAGTCATATAAAATATTTTGACTATTTTCCAGCTTGCTGGGGGTTTAGAAGGGATTTTTATAGATGAAGTATGAAAATATCACCCTGGACCCATATTCAATTCACTTTTTCTCTTAGCAGATATTTTTTAATCTTCTCGTTCCAATAACTTTTCAGCATTCTGCTATTGAAAAAGTTCCAAAAAGTAGGTGAAAATTACTATAAAAATTATTCTGAGTATGTTTTTGTTTGCTGAAGGCTGAGAGGCATTTTATTGATAAAGTATGGGCATAACATGCAATTAGTAAAATTAATGGTTATAATTAAAAAGAAAATTAAGGATTTCATATTAAAATGTAATGTTAATTATTGTGAAAGACATGATTTCTGATTTGAGTTTGCTTTAACAGCTTGAAGAGCACAGTGTTGGCCATATATATTTATGTAGTAGTGTGTGTGTGTGTGTGTGTGTGTGTGTGTGTGTGTGTGTGTGTGTGTGTGTGTGTGTGTGTGTGTGTGTGTGTGTGTGTGTGACTGTGTGCGTGTGTGTGTGTGTGTGTGTGTGTGTGTGTGTGACTGTGTGTGTGTGTGTGTGTGTGTGTGTGTGTGACTGTGTGTGTGTGTGTGTGTGTGTGACTGTGTGTGTGTGTGTGTGTGTGTGTGTGTGTGTGTGTGTGTGACTGTGTGTGTGTGTGTGTGACTGTGTGTGTGTGTGTGTGTGTGTGTGTGTGACTGTGTGTGTGTGTGTGTGTGTGTGTGACTGTGTGTGTGTGACTGTGTGTGTGTGTGTGTGTGTGTGTGTGTGTGTGTGTGTGTGTGTGTGTGACTGTGTGTGTGTGACTGTGTGTGTGTGTGTGTGTGTGTGTGTGTGTGTGTGTGTGTGTGTGTGTGTGTGTGTGTGTGTGTGTGTGTGTGTGTGTGTGTGTGTGTGTGTGTGTGTGTGTGTGTGTATGGAGTAAAACGCATGTGAGCACACAACTTAATTCACAACCTGTTAATTGCAAAAAAAAATCAGCAACCCTTCTGATTGTCTAATTTTTTTGTACATTTTTTAATTTCTATCACCTTACCACACAATTGTAACTAACTCTTTTTCCAGGCCAGTTTTATGCAATCTTTCATAAGTGACACTAGTTACCAACTTAGCAATGCTTTAGTAAATCAGGCAATAGGACATGCAAAAGTTTAATATAATTATGAAATAATATATTTCTTTTGACTCTTACACTAAAGTTGAAGGTGATGTAAAGTAGGTTGGGGATCAGCAGGAATTGCAAGTACATGCCTCTACGCAGTATTTATAAAAAAAAAAAAAAATTGAGCCACAAACACTACAAGACAGGAGCCTTTTTTAAAGGCTACAATGTTTGAAATACGTCACCATTAAAACGAAATAAATAAATGTTAAAATGATTTATTTCATGAGATTAAAATATTTCATTTGAGCCATGTTGGTCCTGATGCTGTAACGAAAGATGTTTTCATTGTGTCATTTTTGATCCCACTAAACAAATGGAAAGTTTAAGGAACATGGGGCCATATTCTATTGTTGAACTCGCCAGCGCTAAGCACTGGCGAGTTCTTAACTTAGGCGATGGGGGCATCGCCTAATCTAATTAAACTTTAGACCCCCCGGGCGGGAAAGAACTCGCTTGGGCGATATAATCGCCCAGCGATTTCTTAACACGAAATCCAAATCCCCTTATCATGTCTCCAGGAAGTGATGCTTCCCGGCAGACATGAGCGTTAGCTTAGACCTGCAAAAAGCAGGTCTAAACTAGCTAACGCATGTCGTCGCCGCAGCATCTGGGGGTCTCCTTCAATAAGGAGACCCCCAGAGCTCCCCGTCGGGTCGCCGCACAGTTTAGAAGCCCCCTCTGCAAAGGCTCCCCTGTCATACGTACCGCCGCCGATCACCCGCTGCCTCTCGCCGCAAAATCCGTCACGTAATTACAGTGTATCTAACACTGTAATTACTGTCCGCATAGAAGGAGCCCGGGCAAAGCATCTTTGAATCTGCAGCCGGGCTCCCCATTGGTCTGCTGTCTGAACCAATAAAATGGCTCAGACAGCGGACCAATGGGGAGCCCAGGCTGCAGATTCAAAGACTGTAACACTGTAATTACGTGATGGATTTTGCGGCGAGAGGCGTCGGGTGATCGGCGGTGGTACGTATGGCAGGGGAGCCTTTGCAGAGCTGCGCGGGGGCTTCTAAACTGTGCGGCGACCCGACAGGGAGCTCTGGGGGTCTCCTTATTAAAGGAGACCCCCAGATGCTGCGGCGGAAGATGTCGGCGATGTTCGGCGGGCGAGTGCGCATGTGTGGGGAGTGAGGCCGTGGTGCTGATGGACAGCACCACAGCGTAAACCTCACTCACCATCGCTCGGTAAAAGGGAGCATCGCTCAGGCTTTGCCCGAGTAATGCTCCCTAACGATCGGCCATCGCGCGAAGGATATGGGCAATAGGATTTGCTGGTAATCCTCGCGCGATGGCAAGGTGATAAGTAGCTCGCATCTGCAAGCTACTTATCACCTTGAATAGGATATGGCCCATAATGTGATGTGAGAAGGAAACTAGCATTAAGCCTGATATTTATTATTAACTAGCTGATGATGACCCGGCATTGCCCAGGTATGTATTTGGCCGCTATTGGCTCTGACCACTTTTTCTAACCCTAACACACAAACACTCAATGACTAAGTTTGTGAGCTTTGGGGTCCTTGACATCAGTAAATTGTATTTTCCCATTGAAATGAAACAAATTTGATTGGCTGTTTGGGGCGCTACCCCCTTTTCTGAATTTAAACCCCAGTCACCCAATGACCAACTGTATCAGGTTGGAGGCTTGTGCCATTAAGAGTGCAAGAATGACAGCAATTTAAATATTCCCCTTAAAAATCAATAGGTGAATTTTGATTGGCTTTTGTAGGCTCCACCCACTTTTCTGACTATTTACCCCAGTCATCCAGTGACCAACTGTGCAAAGCTTGGCTTGAGAACCCTGCCATTAAGTGTAAGAATGACTGCAGTTTACATTTTCCTAGTGAAATTTTTTATTTGGCTCCGGCCACTTATTGTAATTTGTTCACATCTAATTGTGAAAATATTGTTATTTGTTCACATCTAAAATCAAACTTGCAGACGGCTGCGTTTTGTGATTTTGTGAGTGATCTTTTTCCCCCTCCTGGCACTTACCTGCACATTTACGATTTTGTGTACATCGCTTTTCAAAGTGCTTTTGCAGCGCGATTCTATGTTTTCACTTCCTGACCCAAGTCAGGAAGTGAACTCTTTGACCCAGAAAAGAATAATTACAATGTATTTATTCTTAAAAGCGCGAATGCAATCGCCGCACAAAGCTATTTTCTGTGAGCGGTCTGCGCTTTTCCTATATCTTCCATTGTAGCGAAATCGACCTAAAAATGGTGCAGGCAGCACTTTGCGGAGCGGAAAACTAATGAAACGCTCAGCTATGAACTATCTCATAAGTATTCATTGCACAAGCACTTTTAGGACGATTTTGAAAATCGCTGGTGCTTAAAAAAACCACAAAATGCCCTAGGTGCGAACAAGCCCTCAGTGAATTTGAACCCCAGTCATTTAACCGGTTCAGCGCCGCAGTCCGAAAATCTCATGCATCCGAGCAACGTTCACCTCCCATTCATTCGCCTATAACTTTATTACTACTTATCACAATGAATTTATCTAGATCTTGTTTTTTCCGCCACTAATTAGGCTTTCTTTGGGTGCTACATTTTGCTAAGAATTATTTTTTTCTAAATCCATTTTAACAGGAAGATTAAGAAAGAAATGAAAAAAAATTCATTATTTCTCAGTTTTAGGCCATTATAGTTTGAAATTAATATAGGCTACCGTAATTAAAACTCATGTATTTCATATGCCCATCTGTCCCGGTTATTACACTATTTAAACGATGTCCCTATCACAATTTATGGTGCCGATATTTCATTTAGAAATAAAGGTTCATTTTTTCAATTTGCGTCCATCACTATTTATAAGCTTATAATTTTAAATAATATAATAACATACTCTCTTGACGTGCATATTTAAAAAGTTCAGACCCTTGGGTAACTATTTATGTTGTTTTTGGTTTTTTTTTATTGTATTTTTTTTATTTATTTTTTTATAAAAAATGTATGTGGGTAATTTTTGGTGTGGGAGGGAAACTGTTTGTTTTACATGTAAAATAATAGTTTTCTTTAATTAAAAATGTATGTGGGTGCAGTTTACTATTTGGCCACAAGATGGCCACAGTGAAAAAAATCCTAGATGCGAACGATTTTGCATCCAGGAACTAAAGATCAGAGGAGTTGTTTCCTGGGGGCAGAAATACCACGCTCTCTGGAGAGAAAGCATCTGTATTTCTGCGGGGAGGTTAGATCGGTGAATGGGAATTATATTCCCATTCACTGATCGGGGGGCTAGCGGGGGGCGGCGGGTACGCGCGCGGGCGCGCGCCCGATCGCGCGCACCACGCAGGGGAAGATGCAGTGCCTATCTGGACGAGAAAGCTCGTCCAGATAGGCCGAACTGGTTAATGACCGACTGTAGCATATTTGAGGCTTCTGCCATTAACAGTGTAAGAATGGCAGCAGTTTAAACTTTACCTTTGAGAATCAATAGGGGAATTTTGATTGGCTTTTGTAGGCTTCACCCACTTTTCTGAATATTAATCCCAGTCGCCCAGTGGCCCACTGTGTCAAGTTTGAGAACCCTGCCATTAACAGTGTAAGAATGGCTGCAGTTTACATTTTCCCATGCAAAAAGTTAGTTGTTTTTGGCTCTGCCCACGGTTTCTAACCTTGACATACAGTCACTCAGTGACCAAGTTTATGAGCTTTGGGGTCCTTGGCATCAATAATTTGCATTTTACCATTGAAATTAAACAAATCTGGCTGTTTCTGGCCCCACCCCCTTTTCAGAATTTGAACCCCAGTCACCCAGATTTGAGGCTTCTGCTATTAAGAATGGCAGCAATCTAAATATGACCCTTGAAAACCAATTTTGATTGGCTATTGTAAGCTCCACCCACTTTCCTGAATATTAATCCCAGTCACCCAGTGACCAACTGTGTAAAGTTTTAGAACCCTGCCATTAACAGTGTAAGAATGGCTGCAGTTTATATTTTCCCATGTAAAAAATTTAGTTGTTGGCTCTGTCCACTTTTCCTGACCTTGACATGCAAGCTTTGGGGTCCTTGGTATCAATAATTTGTATATTCCCATAGAAATTAATAAAATATGATTGGCTGTTTGTGGCTCCGCCCCTTTCCAGAATTTGAACCCCAGTCACCCAATGACCAACTGTACCAGGTTTGAGGCCTCCGCCATTAAGAGTATAAGAATAGCAGTAGCTTAAAAATTCCCCTTGAAAATCAATAAGGGAATTTTGATTGGCTGTTGTAGGCTCTACCCGCTTTCCTGAATATTAATCCAATTCACCCAGTGACCAACTGTGCAAAGTTTGAGAACCCTGTCATTAACAGTATAAGAATGGCTGCAGTTTATATTTTCCCATTTAAAATTAATTGCTGAAATGTGATTGGCTGTTTTATGCTCCGCCCACTTTTCATGAATTTGTAATCTCAGTCACCAAGTGGCCAATTGTGTTAAGTTTGGGGGGCGCTGGCTTGATTACTGTGAGAATGGCAGCCTTCTACATTTTTTCCATTGACATGAATGGGTGAAATCTAATTGGCTGTTTGTAGCATCGCCCAAGTGTGCAGGTGGGACACAAGACCCCCAGAACATATCATTCGAGGTAGTAAAGGATCTGAATACCAAGTTTCATTGAAATCAGTCAAGGTGTTTTTGAGTGATCGCGACACATACATACACACACACATACAACCGATTTTATGTATACAGTATAGATGTTGTATATAACTTCCGGCTAAGAAGGGTATGAATATAGTATTTGAAAGCAATTACATGATGAAACTTTTCTCTTCACTTTTTACTTTAAATATTTCTGGTACTATCATATTAAAATGTTATGGTAATATACTGTATTTATTTATTTATTTATTTATTTATTTATTTTGCTGGAATTCTTTTTTTTTTTTATAAGGGTTCTGGTTTTCTTTCATTCTATTTCTAAAGTCTTTATATGAATTTAAGCATGAGAAAAAAATGTATGTTTCTAAAAACATAATTTGTAACAAACTCTAAAAACTGAATAATAATTTCCCAGTGTACAATCCTTTTTAACAGTTCCTCAGAAACATCTGGGAGCAGCACACATAAACATTAGGGGTAAAAACAGGGTAAAAACATTTTTATTAACATTTACACTTAATGACACACTTTACTGAATATTAATTGATTTATAAAATTGCCAATTTTTTTGTGCTAGTAATTTATTAGTTATTTAGTCAATGTTTGCTCACAGTAAAATCCTACCTCACCCTGAGTCACATTCTCAGATATATTTGTGATGCCAGCATCTTTACTGTTGGCAAAGTGGATCACTTTAGGATTTTTTCTTTAATTGTTTTTTTTTTTTGTAGAATCTTTGGACATCCTATAGATCAAGTGTGTATATAGTTAAGAACAGCTCCACAGCTTACTTTGCCGTTCGTCATTTACTGCTCTTTTTTTTCTAAATATATGAGAAAAACATTGTAGTGATGTCAACCTAGTCTGGTGATCATGCATGAGCACTGCAGAAATCTGGTGTAAGCAGTCAGTGGTCACTCCTTACATTGTAAAACTGTACTCATGAATGTAATATCAAAAGAAGCTGTCAAGTCTTTTTGGGCTCGATCTAATTCACTTTTTCAAAATGCCTTTTAAGCGACCTGCAAGCAAGACAATACTCAGAATAATTTTGACAGCATTTTTTTCGTCTACATTTTGGTACATTTTCAATAACAGAGTGCTGAAAAGTTATTTTAAACAGAAGATGAAAAACTATCTCCTAGGAAATAATGTGAATTGGATTGGGCCCATTTTCTATTATTAACAGTTATGTAGTGCAAAGCTGTTTGGTACTAAAAAGAGACCATTGACAAGCAGTATAGAAAAAGTCCCAAAAAGAATTAATGATTTAGCATCATACAGTAATATCAATGTACAATTTTTAAACATGATAGTATTGAAAAAAAAAAGATACATATCATTTTGTTGTGATAAGTAGTGATAAAGTTATTGGAGAATGAAAGGGAGGGGCACTGAAATGTGAAAATTGCTCTGGTCCATAGGGGGAAAAACCCTTTGGTGGTGAATTGGTTAAGATAAAACTAGAACTAGAGGTTTTTTTTAAATATCTTATGGGGGTTGGGAATTGGGATACCTAATCTATAGCTTAGTAAAGATGTTACTCATGATTGGATGTGCTGTTTATATGACTGGCACATGGATTGGCTACATTTGTATGAGTAGAAGAAGAAAGAATAATTTCTTACAGGGGTTTGCCAATATATTTTTTTTTTAATGTTTGACCTTCTTTATTTCACAGTGGATTGCCATAGCTCAGTGTGGCAGTATATATAGGTTATCTTTATTGAGACACCAGGGACCTGACTAGACCTGTATTGACCCATCTGCAGTGATGTGAGACAAGAAGTATTTAGGAGAGTACTTCAAGTTCGCTCGGTTGCATAGATTGCAGATGAGTAAACATTTACATTGATGTTCACTCATCTCCACCCCCTTGCCATCCAGATACACTGTAATGACTATCCTAGCACCTAGGTTCTCAACGTGTGGTACGCGTACCCCAGGGGGTACTTCTGATGGTCTCAGGAGGTACTCGGGCTTGATATACTTAACCAATAAACAACAAATGTAGGGTTTTAGAAAATGATAACTCTTAGTTAAACAACACCAACTTAGTGTTTTAGCTAATTAAAATCAATAGTGAGTGCTTGTACATTGTTTAGAACCAATTATCATGTACTATGATTAAATATACTTTTGTCAAGGGGTGCTTGTGATAATGTTTACTATTCTGGGGGTACTTGGTAAGTACAGGGTCTTAAAAGGGGTGCATACCAATAAAATGTTGAGAAACACTGTCCTAGCACACTGTTCTGCATCCTAAAAGTGACAGAAAGGTGGAAGAAATGTAGAGAGGTGTGCAATTATTGGGGGAAGAGATGATAACTGTGGTAGGTGGTTGGATGCATACGTATACATATGCCCCCGGGGAGCTGGCCGCAGGGTAAGCCGAATGATAGCTCACCTTGCTGCTGCTCAAATTCCCTGCGGCGCTAAATACTATTCCCCTTCTGAGCCATAGCAACTCAGAGGGAGAAGTAATTTGGGGCCGCGTAGTACAGAACAAGTGCTATAGCGGCACCAAGTTTTGGAGCTTTGCGCTACAAAAACCAACCTGCATTCTGATTGGATGGCTGCCAATCCACCTAAACTCACATACCTTTAAAGTCAATGGGAACGGTGATGAAAAAAAAAGCCATATACTTACCTTGGGAGAGGGAAGGCTCTGGGTCCTAATGAGCCTTCCCTCTCCTCTCCCAGTTTCCGTTCCAGCACAGGATCCCCTGTAGCAGCATTTGACCAACTCGGTCAAATGCTCCTGTCTCCGCCGACCAAGGGAGGCTTAGGAAGTCTTCGGGAGCCCGAGTGCTCCCAAAGACAGGCCGCTCCATACTGCACAGGTGCAAGCGCCCGCACTCGCGCACTCACGCGTGTATAGTATGGAGCCACCTGTCTTCGGGAGATTCGGCTCCCGAACACTTCCAAAGTCCCCTGCGGCGGGGGTTTCAAACGGAGAATCTATCGCATCACGACTCTCAATTGCATTAATTATTGGGGATAAAATACAGAAAATGTTTTAATCAACCCTGTGGTATTCCCACCTACGCTTGCCTAAATCACTGGCTGTACCTGTCTTTGACAGCATTGGCTGTCAATGATGGGTACAGTCATGCTGCATACTACACAAATTAAAAAACAAAATAGTGCCCACAAATACTAAAGGCAAAAGCCTTTATCCAATTTACTTTTTCTCACAATTTTTCTACCAGGGAATTATTTTTCATCTTAAAACTTTTCAGCACTTAGCAATTGAAAAAGTACTAAAAAGTAAATATAAAATAAATATCAAACTTATTTTGTTAACAATAATAATAAAATGTAGAAGAGAAAGAAAGGGAAAAATTAAGAAACACATTTCATTTAGGAAGAAAAAAAAGAACCCAACAACCTATACAAAACTCTTGAAGGAGATGCACCCTGGCAGCAGTGAAACTCTTGTAGACTAATGTTGAAAAGCCACTATGTGACAGCCTTTGCCTGATTCCAGAATTCCTGGGTGGGCCCGGTCCCTTTAATGTCAGTTGCTACTTAATCTTATGTATCTGAAACAGACTGATGTGTTTGTGGTGCCCCTCATTCTCTGTATAGACATCAAATGGACAGACACATAAAAAGGAACTGTCCTGAATTACCTCTTTACGCCTCTTATAGAAAACTTTCAAGCTACAAAATAATTACTGGTCCCATTAAGCACAAGCATGAGCATTATGACGGTTTTCAAGAGGCAGCGCTGATGAGTATTGCATGCATGCAGCTCCGAGCCTCCTCTGTCTCAGCTCAAGTGGGGCACTTCGAACTTGCACATGTCTGGCCATTGTGACAAAGCGTTTGACCATATTTTTGCTTCCTCTAGAACATTTGCAGGTCTTGTATTCTGCCTCTGTAAATTGAAGCTCACACTCTCAGGATGTGAGGATGAATATGTATAGTTAGTACACATAGGGCCATTTTTTCTCCTAGGAGATAATTTTTCATCTTCGATTTAAAATAACTTTCCAGCACTTTAACTAAAAAAACTACCAAAAAGTAAGTGAAATAGGACTATAAAAATCATTTTGAGTTTTTTTTCTTGCTTTTTGTTGGCTTTAAAGGCATTGTATTGACAAGTTTAAAAATATCACCTAGGAGAAAAATCAGGAGAAAATGGGCCATAGAGTTTGTTACATTTTTTCACTAAATAAGAATAAGAACGATAACATAGCTATAACAAATACATTTTTTTAAAATGGGGTTTTATGGACTAAATCGCAGACTGTATCAGTAGTATACACCTTACCATTTAATATTCCCAGTAATGTGTGCAGTGCATCAATCCATATTGTATACTACCCCATCTCTTGTTTCCAGGGGCGTAGGAATAGGCCCTGCAGCCCCTGCGCCCGCGGGGGGGCCCGGCCCCCCCCTGGGGCCCGCTTGGGGCCGTTTTGTGGGTGCTGGAGGGGTGGCAGCATGAGGGGAAAGCCTTGCCCACAGTCGGCGGGGAGAGGGGTAGTTCCCCCCTCTCCCTCACCTCGGGGCTCTCCCCTCTGTGCTCCCCTCCAGCTCGTAAGTGTCTGTGGGGCTGTGGTGGTGGGCAGCGAGCGGCGGGCAGATACATACCTGCTTCCGTGCGTTCCATCGGAGACTTCTCCCTCTAGCGGCTGACGTCACTTCCGGAAGTGACGTCAGCCGCTAGAGGGAGAAGTCTCCAATGGAACGCACGGAAGCAGGTATGTATCTGCCCGCCGCTCGCTGCCCACCACAGCCCCACATTACTGCTGCCCTCATTACGATTTTCAGGTGTCTGCTGCCCTCATTACGATTTTCAGGTGTCTGCTGCCCACATTACGATTTTCAGGTGTCTGCTGCCCTCATTACGATTTTCAGGTGTCTGCTGCCCACATTACGATTTTCAGGTGTCTGCTGCCCACATTACGATTTTCAGGTGTCTGCTGCCCTCATTACGATTTTCTGGTGTCTGCTGCCCACATTACGATTTTCAGGTGTCTGCTGCCCACATTACGATTTTCAGGTGTCTGCTGCCCTCATTACGATTTTCAGGTGTCTGCTGCCCACATTGTGATTTTCAGGTGTCTGCTGCCCACATTACGATTTTCAGGTGTCTGCTGCCCACATTACGATTTTCAGGTGTCTGCTGCCCTCATTACGATTTTCAGGTGTCTGCTGCCCACATTGTGATTTTCAGGTGTCTGCTGCCCACATTACGATTTTCTGGTGTCTGCTGCCCTCATTACGATTTTCTGGTGTCTGCTGCCCTCATTATGATTTTCTGGTGTCTGCTGCCCACATTACGATTTTCAGGTGTCTGCTGCCCACATTACGATTTTCAGGTGTCTGCTGCCCTCATTACGATTTTCAGGTGTCTGCTGCCCTCATTACGATTTTCAGGTGTCTGCTGCCCACATTACGATTTTCAGGTGTCTGCTGCCCACATTGCGATTTTCAGGTGTCTGCTGCCCACATTGCGATTTTCTGGTGTCTGCTGCCCACATTACGATTTTCTGGTGTATGCTTCCCACATTAGGATTTTCTGGTGACTGCTGCCCACATTGCGATTTTCTGGTGACTGCTGCCCACATTGCGATTTTCTGGTGACTGCTGCCCACATTGCGATTTTCTGGTGACTGCTGCCCACATTAGGATTTTCTGGTGTCTGCTGCCCACATTACGACATTCTGGTGACTGACTGCTGCCCACATTAGGATTTTCTGGTGACTGCTGCCCACATTACGATATTCTGGTGACTGCTGCCCACATTAGGATTTTCTGGTGACTGATGCCCACATTGCAATTTTCTGGTGACTGCTGCCCAGATGGCGATTTTCTGGTGACTGCTGCCCACATTGCGATTTTCTGGCCCACATTACGATTTTCTGGTGAACACTGCCCACGTTACGATTGTCTGGTGAATGCTGTCCACGTTACGATTTTCTGGTGAACGCTGCCCACATTACGATTTTCTGGCCCACATTATGATTTTCTGGTGAACACTGCCCAAGTTACGATTGTCTGGTGAATGCTGTCCATGTTACAATTTTCTGGTGAACTCTGCCCACATTACGATTTTCTGTCCCACATTACGATATTCTGGTGAACGCTGCCCACATTACGATTGTCTGGTAAATGCTGCCCACGTTACAATTTTCTGGTGACTGCTGCTCACGTTACTATTTTCTGGTGACTGGTGCCCACATTACGATTTTCTGGTGAACTCTGCCCACATTATGATTTTCTAAAGGCCCACATTACGATTTTCTGGTGAACTCTGCCCACATTACGATTTTCTGGCCCACATTACGATTGTCTGGTAAAATGCTGCCCACTTTACAATTAATTTACAGTGAAACGCTGCCCCATTACGATTATTTGGCACCTATGGGGGGGGCCCCATCCAAATATTCGCAGGGGGGCCCAGTGATTTCTAGTTACGCCCCTGCTTGTTTCCCTCCTATTCCTTTAGATTGTAAGCTCTCAAGGGCAGGGCTCTCGCACTCTTTCATGTCTTGAATTTTTCTGAACATCCTTGTTATAACTGTACCATAATTACTATGTCTACCCATTCTGTATTACGTACCGGTGTTAATATTTTGTGTATACCATTGTCTGTATTATTATGTACCCCTTACTCTGTACAGCACCATGGAGTGCAGTATATTGGTGCTTTGTAAATCAATAATGATTATCCATTGAGATGATAATAAAATGAACTGCAGCAGACTCTTTAAAATATCACTGGATAAATATCAAAACGTGATAAATAATTGTGATATGATACACTTTTTCGTTTTGTTTTGTTTTTTCTTAGTCAAAATACTTATGCAAATTAGAAAAGTATTAAAGATGGTTTCCAGGAATTCAGTTAAAGGCAATAATGTGTTTGCAGCGCCTCTAGTAAGGTCACTGCACCCCCTCCCCCCTTCCTCCAGGAATTTCCCATTTTACTCTGTATGAGCGGCTATATCTCACACTATCATGATGTTGGATTTGCATTGTCAGCCTCGGATAAAGTGATGAATAATGTGATCACATGACCACTTTTTGTGGCAAAATATATTTATTGTTTTATTTTGTAAAATGTACATCTACTGTATAGTCTAGTGATGTGGGAAGCTGCAGATGAGATTTTAAGATATTACTTTAGTACCTATTGTTAGGTGTTGCAATTTTATTAGAAGCAGATATTGACTAAAAAAAACATGTCCTGACCTATTCTCAGCCTGCTCCCAACCTTAACTCACTTCTGACACTCCAACACTTTCGAAATGCAACACGACTGAATAATTGTACCCCAATCATTTTGCCTAATCTTAACATTAACCAGCCTCAACTTCATAAACATAAATATATGTTCTTCTCTCTTTTCAATTTAAACCAACTTTAAATGATAAATATTTCCAAAATATGTGAAGGCTCTCAGTGGCTGAACTTGCTTTTTTACTCCTTGATTAGCTGAAGTCATGATCCCAGACACTGGACACTTCCTGCACCACAGAATGTCAGTGCTATAGGCTGTAGTCATCTCAGGCAGATTCCGTCTGTAAATTCCTTCTTGTAGAATATGAAAAAAAACAAACAAAAACAAAGCAGCAATAGGCTCAGCCATGGAGCCTTTGGCTAACTTCACAGTAGGGAGCTGCTTTGCGACTTCCCTGTAAAAGGTAACAGGATAGTCACGCTGCACATTATCTGTGTTTTGCATTGCATACAGTGAAGCTTACAGTCAATGACAAGTATGCTTCACTGTCACTGTTAACACACACATTTTGAGGTGATGCACTGCACTAAATATACAGTGAATGTCACGTTAGTGTAGCATGGCAGTGCAACGTTCCTCATTACAATCTGGCCGTTATGTTTCACCGCACACACGTAGCCTTAAACATTCTCTCATTCAAGGAAAGATTTTTAGAAGCAGAAGCCTTTTTTAGGAACAGAAGTTTACATTTTCTAACTAAAAGTAAACATCTAAATGCTCTAATTATTTGGTGATATTTTTTGATCTGTTTCTGGAGATGGTAGTGATGAGAGAAAATGAAGATATTCTTTTTGTATTCATTTAATAAAAAATAATGTTAAATTTGACTTTAGAACGAAAATGCCATAGAAAATCATTTTGAAATCAGTTTGTGATTTTTTTTTTTTTTTGCATTTTTCATGTTTTTTTTGCTTTTTGCGAATTTTCATGGTAAAAAAAAAAAGGATTTTTGCTTTTCCACAGATATTTGCCATATTGAAAAAATACAATATATTTTAGCAAACATTTTTTTTAAATTTAAAAATAGCATTTTCGATGCAAAAAAATTTGCAAGCAACAATGGAGATGGGTTTACAAAAGTCTGTTTTTTTAAAACTAAATTTAAAAAAGAAAAGTTTACAGTAGAAAATAGTAAACAAATATCAATGGTTCGCACTACTATTATGATAACAATATCATCATACAGGGTCAATGTGACATGTAAAAATGTGCCCCCTTTAAATATATCAAGTTGATGGGTAATAACCCAATATAAGATCATTACAATTTAAAAACAAAAATATTTTTACCTTCTGTCGGAGAAAAGGGTTATTTCTTGCCTTTGTCATCATAACTATTAACCCATGAGACGTGTTATTTTAAATCTCCATCAGCGATGTTTAGACCCCACAAGAATTGTGCGTAAGCCCTGTTATGTATGATGTATGGCAAAGGATAGACACTTCCAAGCAGGAAATGCCATTATGTGAAACAGCAATAGCCCATAATATGTCACACAGACACCTGCCACTTACATCAGTGTGCAGACATCAAACATTTAATGCCTGTGTCACTCCGCACCCCTAGAAGATACGGCCAAATGATGAATCACCTCAGGGTGTTGTGTCACTGTCCAACTTTTGCTTTCCTTTCTTTTTTTTTTTTTCTTCAAATAGAGGAATTCCCAGACATATTACTATTTTTAAAAGAACAGCTGCTTGGATCTGGCCGACTGTGTCTGTTTTCAAAGCTCTTGTCAAGCTTTTCATATTATCATACAATAAAGACACACGGGGTTAGCACAGAACATAATAGTTGGTTATAAAGTACTAGACTGAAACTGACATTGTTTTCGACTTTAGAGCAAACTTAAAAAAAATGTAAGATTAAAAATTTTAACTCGTTGCGCTACGTCTAAATCACTTTGGAAAGGGATGAAAATGAAAGGATTTCTTCATACATTTTCCTGACTATCAGTTGATAATATTGGGTAGTGTTATTCTAATTTTATTATTTACTGATTTTTTAAATGTATGTTCATGTGTGGCAAAACACTGGAATATGTCATTCAAAGTGGAATTTCTGCTACAGACTCAGGCCGGGTGCACACATAGCAGAAACGCTAGCGTAGCGGGAAACGCTGCGTTTTATGCAGCAATGTTAATCTATGGGACGCAGAAGAAGCTGCTTTTCACTGCGTTTGTACAGTATTCATTCCGCAAATGCTGGTAGTGTTGCATAATATGCAGGCTGGCTGCCAAAACGCACATAATGAAAGTCTATGGTAACACATATGCATTGCATTTTGTTAGTCTGTTTTTAATTAAAAAGTAAAGATCTCTGATGTGTTTCCACTTCCTGTGGTCTTCCTAGTGATTTGCATGAATAAAAAAAACGCATACAAAACGTATATGCGTTTTCCATTAGCGAACCCGAAACGCATTAAAACGCACGCAAAATGCATGAAAAACACATCTGTGTAAAAAGCCCCAAACGCACCTAAAAATGCGGTACAAACGCAATAACAAATCGCAAACGCACCATCCGAAAACGCTACTTTTTCACGCTATGTCATATGTGGACCCAGCCTCAGGTGTGGCATGCTATCACTTACTCCTTGCTTCTTACTGATTTTTGTTTTATTTTGTTTTTAAAGGGGAACTTCAACCTAAACAAACATACTGTCATCAAGTTACATTAGTTATGTTAATTAGAATAGATTGGTAATATAATCTCTTACCCACCCTGATTTAAAAGAACAGGCAAATGTTTGTGATTCATGGGGGGTGCCATCTTTGTCATGGGGGCAGCCATCTTTTTGGTTGAAAGGAGGTGACAAGGAGCAGGAGACACATTTCCAACTGTCCTGTGTCCTGATTACCCCTCCCAGCTGCACACGCTAGGCTTCAAATGTCAAATTCAAAATGTAAAAAAAATTGCACCAAAACAGCAGAACGAGAACAACAACATCAGAAATCCCATCATGCTTTGCACAGCATCAGGGGAAAAAAGCCCGGGCAGTTTTCTTCTGTGCAGCTAAAAATAAGGCTTGTATAAGAGAAACAAAGTTCTGATGCTGTGATACTGTTAAAGAAACACCAAGCCTTTTCAGTGCTGCTGAGTCGATTTTTAGTCCGGAGGTTCACTTTAATTTCAACAATTTGAGTACCTTATTGTGAGATCAGAAATGGTGGTCATGTCACCTCCATCATCCTCTGCAGAATCCATGCACCAAATGTAGCAGTCCCTTTGAAGTCAGAGGAACTATCTTTGACCTCTGCAGTGGGGCTCCCTTGTATGGACTACCAAAACCTGGAGAAAAATGTGCTGGATTTCTAGATGAATCATTTGATTAGCGCTTTTTCTTCAAAAATAAGGTATCAGAATGTACGAGCAATATTTTATTTTAGAAACCAGTGAAGTGCAAACAGTGACGTTTACACTGTTTACACTTTTTCTGTGTGCTTATAATTCTACCAAACGTATTGCAATGAATTGTGGAGAAACAAAAAAGGACAAAGCGCAGAGAGCCCAATCTAGTGTAATAATTATTAAAGGCTGTAAAATAAAGGTAAAGGTCGATAAAATAAAGAAATACAAAAATAAAGAAATCTGCCCAACATGCAACCAGTATGAATGTTTGCAGAGAAGTACTGTCCTCAATCGGCCTTTAAAGTGCTAGTGCAGTTGCTTCGCCCCGCACCCCCAACCCCCACCCAAAGAAAAAAAATTCTTACATTTTAAAACAATAAAATCTAAAAATTTCAGACTGGGGAGGAAACACAAGTATATGGCAATTGGAGGTGCCCAAAAAATATATAAAATAATTAAAAATTGTCTAAAAACAGAGGGTAGACGTTGGCTTACCTTAAATGATGACAGCTGTTCGGTATACAGTATTTAACAGATTATTGAAAGGACATTGAAGGTAAACCAACTCCTACCTTCAACTTAAACAGTTTTTAATTATTTTATATATTTTTTGGGTACCTCCAGTTACCAGATACTTATTGCAATGGAGCAAGGAGACATTGCAACTGCACATCTGCAGCAGACTTTACATCACAATTGTTCAGTATTTATATGCATAATCGACACTGCAAAATTGCTCAGTATTTTGTAATTTAAGATTTTTGCTTTTGTGGCTTGTTCTATGTAGTCATCCTCCTATTGAGGGTTGTTTACTATGGTATCATATTGAGGTTGTATGAGGTTGTAACGATAGGTGTCAGCAACCAGAGAGAATCTGATTATTGGTGATCTGCAGTTTCACCAAAAATACAGATCTATACCTGATTATGGATGATCTGCAGAATCACCAATAATACAGATATAGTACTAACCTCTAGACACCTGAAGCGTGTAAGTGTTTGGTGTAACAGTAGGAATTGAACCACCGGGGTAGCAGGTGGCCCAATAAGTAGAGAAGACTCTACTGCAGTCAAGGGCTCCAGGAGGGAGAGTCCCAGACTGGTTTTGCAGCAGGGCCCCCCTCTGAGGAGCAGGGGACCCCTGCAGGAGGACTGAGCACCCAAAGGTTGGGTGACAGCCAGAAGGGTCGGGCAGGCTGGGTCGGCAACACACAGGCAGATAAAGTACAGAGACAGGAGACAGATTCGGTAACCAGGGACAGGCAGGGTCGGCAACAGTAGATCAGATGTGCAAAGGTACTGAATCAGAAAACAGAAGAGAAGTCAGGAGAGATACAATTCATAAACAGATATCCAATAATGCCTAGTCTTGACTGTGAGGTCCGTGGTCTCACACCCAGGGGCTGGTCTTAAGAATAACACAGATGATATACAATATTCCTAGTCTGGGGTGTGAGGTCCGTGGTCTCTACACCCTGGAACTGGTCTAAGGAATAACACAGATGATATACAATATTCCTAGTCTGGGGTGTGAGGTCCGTGGACTCTACACCCTGGAACTGGTCTAAGGAATAACACAGATGATGTACAATATTCCTAGTCTGGAGTGTGAGGTCCGTGGTCTCTACACCCTGGAACTGGTCTAAGGAATAACACAGATGAGATACAATATTCCTAGTCTGGGGTGTGAGGTCCGTGGTCTCTACACCCTGGAACTATGCTAGAGAATAACACAGATAATAATACAGTGAACTGGCTAAGGGCTCTTTTCCACTATGAAATGCTTTCGCGATTGCGATCGCGATTCCGATCGCAATCGCAATTGCGTTTCAATTTCCACCATGCGATTGCAATTGCGATTGAGCTACTATATTCATTATAGTCCAGCTCAATCGCATACAAAACGCGGCAGGACGACGATTGCGCTTTGACCAAAATCGCATCGCAATCGGATCGCACTAATGGAAATTGCTGCTGCAGTTTCCATTAGTTTAATGTACCTTGCGATTTGCGATCAGAGGCAAATCGCAAATCGCAGGCTAGTGGGAAAAGGCCCTAAGTGTGGATTCCCAGGTACTCCTGGTTCCACCACACTGAAGGATCTGACTAAGGTCTGAGTGCTAACACATAGGTATTCGCAACGCCAGACAACCAGCAACTGAACAGCAAGAGATATATATATAGTAAAGCGCTCCACAGCGCCGCCCAGCTCCCATCAACAAATCACCTGCTGAGCTGGGATCAGCTGACCGCCTCGATCAGCTGACCCTTCTCCTATTGGCATAAAGAGCCTGTCTTGCGGCACGCGCGCGTAGCTCTCCATCTGTGTGCACTATGTGAAGGATTGCGGAGAAGCCGCCGCTTGTGCTGACAGTGAGGCGGTGGTTTCCGCGCACAGAGCGGCGGTTTCCTCACAGCAACATACGTCTGGGTTATCTGGACCTAGTAGTACACACAGCTGGAGAGCTACGCGCGCGCGCCGCAAGACAGGCTCTTTATGCCAATAGGAGAAGGGTCAGCTGATCGGGACGGTCAGCTGATCCCAGCTCAGCAGATGATTGGTTGATGGGAGCTGGGCGGCGCTGAGGAGCGCTTCACTATATATGTCTCTTGCTGTTCAGTTGCTGGTTGTCTGGCGTTGCGAATACCTATGTGTTAGCACTCAGACCTTAGTCAGATCCTTCAGTGTGGTGGAACCAGGAGGACCTGGGAATCCACACTTAGCCAGTTTACTGTGTATCATCTGTGTTATTCATTAGACCAGTTCCAGGGTGTAGAGACCACGGACCTCACACCCCAGACTAGGAATACTGTGTATCATCTGTGTTGTTCATTAGACCAGTTCCAGGGTGTAGAGACCACGGACCTCACACCCCAGACTAGGAATACTGTGTATCATCTGTGTTATTCATTAGACCAGTTCCAGGGTGTAGAGACCACGGACCTCACACCCCAGACTAGGAATACTGTGTATCATGTGTGTTATTCATTAGACCAGTTCCAGGGTGTAGAGACCACAGACCTCACACCCCAGAATAGGAATACTGTTATCATTCTGTTATACATCAGACTAGTTCCAGGGTGTAGAGACCACGGACCTCACACCCAGACTAGGGAACTTGTGTTATCATTCTGTTATACATCAGACTAGTTCCAGGGTGTAGAGACCACGGACCTCACACCCAGACTAGGGAACTTGTGTTATCATTCTGTTATAAATCAGACTAGTTCCAGGGTGTAGAGACCACGGACCTCACACCCAGACTAGGCATTGTTTGATATCAATTATGACTTTGCTTTCCTGATTATTCCTCTGATCTCTGATTCGGTACCTTGCACTTCTGATATTCCGTTGCCAATCCTGCTTGCCTTGGATACCGAATCAGCCTTCTGTCTTTGTACTTTATCTGTCTGTGTGTTGTCGACCCGGCCTGCCTGACCTGTCTGACTGTCACCCACCCCTTGGGTGCTCAGTCCTCCTGCAGGGGTCCCCTGCTTCTCAGAGGGGGCACTGCTGCAAACCAGTCAAGATCTGCTCCCTCCTGGAGCCCTTGACTGCAGTAGAGTCTGTTTCTACTTATTGGATCACCTGCTACCCCGGTGGTCCGATCCATACTGTTACACCAAACACTTACACGTTTCAGGTGCCCAGAGGTTAGCGATATATCTGCATTATCGGTGATTCTGCAGATCATCAATAATCAGGTATATATCTGTATTCTTGGTGATACTGCAGATCGCCAATAATCAGATTCTCTCTGCGTGCTGACACCCATCGTTACACACTACTAGGTCCAGACAAACCAGAAGCATGTTGCTGCGGGGAAACCGCCGCTCTGTGCGCGGATTCCGCCGACTCACTGCTAGAACACGCGGCGGTTTCTCCGCAATCCGTCACAGAGGTATTTTAATTTTTTTATTAGTGGAATATTGAATTATTATGAACACCGCTGCTGTCACCTTTGGTGATTTTTAATGGTTTTACATATGTTTACTATTTACCAATAAAGTTTTGTAATCTTTGGAAATACCTTGAGTGGTCTAGTGCTGCATATTGGTCGCTTTCTCTTTGTTTTTTTCATGCTATTTTTGCCCAATTAGCACATTCCTCTTAGTAGTATTAACTCATAATATTTTAGATGGTGCTTGTCCATAAATGTTGTTTAAAGTAACTTTGGTACTCTCTGTCAAAATTATCAAATTTGCAGACGATTCCACAATTGTTGGCCTTATCAGTAAGTGCGACGAGTGGGCATACCACCAGGAGGTGGACAGAGTCTGCAATTGGTTCAGAGAGAACTAGTTAGTCCTAAACACAACCAAAACCATCAAGATGGTCATTGATTTCAGAAATAATGCCACTAACTCGCCCCCAATCTATATTGATACCACCTAAGTCGCAAGGGTACCCAGTGTCCGCCTCCTGGGAAACCATCTCGGTGACCTGACCTGGAGGGCCAACACCATCTCAAGAAGAAGGCACAGCAAAGACTCTTCTTTCTTTGCCAACTACAGAAGTTTGGTATGGCCCAGGAACTTCTGAAGTCCTTCTACTCCGCCACCAATGAGTCAGTTTTTTTGCTCATCCATCCTGATCTGGTACGCTGGCTCATCCGCAAGCGACAGATACAAAATTCAGAGGGTCATCAATTCAGCAGAGAGAACTATTGGAAGACCCCTTCCCCCTCTAGACCTCATCTACAATACCAGATTGCACTCTAGAGCAATGTAAATTGCTGGTGACCACTCCCACCCAGGCCATAGCTTCTTCAGACGGCTCAAAATGGGCCGGAGGTTCCGGGCCATCCCCACCAGGACCATAAGGTGTATGAACATTTTTTTCCCTGCAGCGGTCAGACTCTTGAACTCTGTTTTGTCCACTCTCCCCCCTGCGGTCAAGTCACCACACCCTAGGCCACAGCCATCTGCTGTCTGCCACCTGTTTACAAGTGCTGCTGCTCTGTTCACTGTTAAGGTGGCCATACACTTATAGATTTACAGCAGATTCGACCATCAGATAGATTTCTGTCAGATGCTTGTCAAGTCGAATCTGACAGGAATCTATCTGATGTGTGCCACACTCTAGGAACATATTTCCAATAGATTTCAGAATGAAATCTATTGGAAATCTATTGAAAATCGATATAAATGCATTATTGGACCATTAGATCCAATGCAACTTTATGGGCCATCAATCTGCTGCCAGCAGCACATCAACCTAGATCTTCCATCCTGTCAGATAGATCAAATCGATCGAAATCGGCCACAAATAGATTCTATCCGATCGAATGAGGAATTTGATAGAATAGAATCGATTTCTGATTGAAATCGATCGAACGATGGCTAAAATCGACCAGTGTATGGGCCCCTTTACTGTCTTGCTATTGGTTGTACTACTGTCACTGTCTCAGCTCTGCAATACTTTGTTGTTTCTGTATATTGGTGTTTTTTTTTATTTTGTTTCCAATGTTGTATTACTTTCACTTTGCCTAATCATTGTGCCAAACCCAATTCCGACCATGGCCAGCTGTGCTTGGCGAAATAAACCAATTCTGATTCTAATTATACACTGTTTCTCGTAGTCTTTGAATTGGCGCAACAAAATTATTCATGCTGCAGGAAAATTTAAGCCAATGATCAGTTTGGGGCCACTTATGACTCATTCTCAAGGGATGAAGTCTTGATGAAAGGGTTTTGCATGGCCCTCAAAAATCAACTGATGTACCAGTACGGTGACATGTAAATGTATAACTTGATGTCAGTCGTCTGCTACATTACTTAGAAGAGGCAGTCCCAGGCTTAGCTAACATAAATGTCATTATTGAGTGTAAGTGCAAGTGTCTGAAAAATGTTCCTGGTCCTTGCGGGAATGTTTTCCTTGTGAGTTAAAGCAAACCTGTAAAGGCGAAAAGGAGATAAAAGTTAAAGACCACAGTTATTGGAAGCCTCTGGTGGTCCAGAGTCTTCCAGAATCCTTATCAAGCTCACTGTTCAAGTACAATGTCCCTCCTTGTCTTCTGGCCACACTTCTGGCCGTGGACAAGTGCCTCAGATTGGGCATGTGCAAGTAAGGTTGGTCCAATGATGCCCAGCAGAACAAAGCCACTTCTTATGCTTCGGACTGGTGGGCTGTAGGGGAAGCCAGAAAGCCTCAGAAAGTGTCGAACTTTTTTCATATTAGTTAGGTTTTAAGTTGGAAAATGCATGGTAAATATGTTCAACAGACAATGTTAATGTTATTCTGCATTCAGACACATCATCACCCATTTACCTGCTCTTTAACTTTTTTTTTTGTTTAATGCCCCCAAATTTTGCACGTCAGCATTCACACTAATGACAGGGATGGCAAATCAACATGATCTCATGTATATTGCACCATTTACATGAATATGGGTCTCACACAAGAGCATAACGCTTGATGAAACAACAGTCAGAGGTTATATTTAGCGGCTCTCCTCAGGCGGCAAAAAAAATATATATATACATACAGTATATATATATATATATATATATATATATATATATATATATATATATATATATATATATATATATATATATATATATTGTGTGTATATACATATATATATATATATATATATATATATATATATATATATATATATATGCATGTTTCTTTTCCTTATGATGATAATTGAGTAGAGAACCTGTGTTTAATTTAAACTGTATGCAGAAGTTACCATGCTGAAGAATAAGGCCTTATCCAGATGCTTGGTGGGATTTGCCTTCTTAAAACAGAAGGTAATTGCGATAATTCAGCTTTAAGTATCATCAACGGTTACCCACAATGCACCGCTACTGAATATGCAAATTATCTTTTTATGCCCCTGGAGCCAGGCTTGCATGTATACATTCAGTAGCAGTGCTTTGTGGGTAACCACAGATGCTTTATATGTCCAATATTGCTGAGCTTGCAATCCTCATAGGCGTCCAATAGCACCAGGTGCTATTGGACGCCTATGAGGATTGCAAGCGCAGCAGTATTGGACATATAAAGTTTATACCACCTATCCAGAGGACATTGCTTGCAGCTCTGACCACAAACAAGTATTGTTTGTGTATTGTACTAATATTGAGCGCAGCGTTATCATATTGACTAAGCACAGATGTTCACTTATAGCTGAATTATTGCAAGTACCTTCTGTTTTAAGAATCCAAATCACACCGAGCAGTGCTTTTTAGTAGGAGGGCTTTGCAGTCTCTTTTAGACCCCTATACTTTCCCGGTGGTTTGGGTCATCCCAAGCTGCTTGGTTACTCTGTTGTCCAGACGTACATACGTTGTCCAGACGTATATGAGATAAATGTCCGGGTCAGAGCTGGTTTGTAATTTTATGGGGTTTTTTTCCAGTAATATGAATGACAACTTTCATAGAGTGATTTCCATGCTATTTACGGAGAGCCCATGTAAATGTTAGTTTAGCCTCACTTGGAGCAAATGTCACATGATACCAGAGGATGGAATAAGCATAAGTCTGGATTTAGTATAGAACCTGCTGCTTTGTATATACAAAGCTTTGTCCCTTCTAAGGATTTATCTGATCCTTGGGCCTGTTTAAATAAGGCACAGTGTGAATTTCATTTATAGAATGTTCATACATGTGACCATTTTTGTACAACTGCTAATTCAGTCAACTTTAGCAAATCTTGCTGTGGTCTTCTTGATATGATCCAGGTGAAGGTTCCAAACTATTACTGCTTAAAGGACAACTGAAGCAAAAGTGATAAGGAGGCTGCCATATTTGATTTCCTTTTAAGCAATACCAGTTGCCTGGCAACTGGTATTGTTTAATAGGAAATAAATATGGCATATAACCATATTCTTTTAAATTCACTTGTCCTGTAGAGCTACATACTCAGGAAGAAGGATCCAGCGATGTCCTCCAATGACGAGCGCTGCCTGATCCATCCTCCTGTGGATGACGTCACGTGACACTACACGAGATTACCCGATGGGCGTGAAGGAGAAGTCAAGTGATAGCATTACTTTGTGCATGTTGCAAGATTGTGAAAAAGATCGCTAAAAAAAAAATCGCCAGTCATCAGAAAAATAATTAGGGAAATCGCTTGGTGGTACCACCTTAATAGCACATCCATGTCAGAGGCAGTGCCCTCAAAGTAATATACACAGTATATATATATATATATATATATATATATATATATATATATATATATATATATATACAGGATCTTCTCAAAAAATTAGCATATTGTGATAAAGTTCATTACTTTTTGTAATGTACTGATAAACATTAGACTTTCATATATTTTAGATTCATTACACACAACTGAAGTAGTTCCAAGCCTTTTATTGTTTTAATATTGATGATTTTGGCATACAGCTCATGAAAACCCAAAATTCCTATCTCAAAAAATTAGCATATTTCATCCGACCAATAAAAGAAAAGTGTTTTTAAAACAAAAAAAGTCAACCTTCAAATAATGATGTTCAGTTATGCACTCAATACTTGGTCGGGAATCCTTTTGCAGAAATGACTGCTTCAATGCAGCGCGGCATGGAGGCAATCAGCCTGTGGCACTGCTCAGGTGTTATGGAGGCCCAGGATGCTTCGATAGCGGCCTTAAGCTCGTCCAGAGTGTTGGGTCTTGCGTCTCTTTACTTTCTGTTCACAATATCCCACAGATTCTCTATGGGGTTCAGGTCAGGAGAGTTGGCAGGCCAATTGAGCACAATAATACCATGGTCAGTAAACCATTTACCAGTGGTTTTGGCACTGTGAGCAGGTGCCAGGTCGTGCTGAAAAATGAAATCTTCATCTCCATAAAGCTTTTCAGCAGATGGAAGCATGAAGTGCTCCAAAATCTCCTGATAGCTAGCTGCATTGACCCTGCCCTTGATAAAACACAGTGGACCAACACCAGAAGCTGACATGGCACCCCAGACCATCACTGACTGTGGGTACTTGACACTGGACTTCAGGCATTTTGGCATTTCCCTCTCCCCAGTCTTCCTCCAGACTCTGGCACCTTGATTTCCAAATGACATGCAAAAGTTGCTTTCATCCGAAAAAAGTACTTTGGACCACTGAGCAACAGTCCAGTGCTGTTTCTCTGTAGCCCAGGTCAGGCGCTTCTGCCGCTGTTTCTGGTTCAAAAGTGGGTTTGTGCTTCCATCTGCTGAAAAGCTTTATGGAGATGAAGATTTCATTTTTCAGCACGACCTGGCACCTGCTCACAGTGCCAAAACCACTGGTAAATGGTTTACTGACCATGGTATTACTGTGCTCAATTGTCCTGCCAACTCTCCTGACCTGAACCCCATAGAGAATCTGTGGGATATTGTGAAGAGAAAGTTGAGACGGAAGACCCAACACTCTGGATGAGCTTAAGGCTGCTATCGAAGCATCCTGGGCCTCCATAACACCTGAGCAGTGCCACAGGCTGATTACCTCCATGCCACACCGCATTGAAGCAGTCATTTCTGCAAAAGGATTCCCGACCAAGTATTGAGTGCATTACTGAACATAATTATTTGAAGGTTGACTTTTTTTGTTTTAACCACTTGCCGACCGCACACTCATAACGTGCGTCGGCAAAGTGGCAGCTGCAGGACCAGCGACACAGTACTGCGTCGCCAGCTGCAGCCTAATTAATCAGGAAGCAGCCGCTCGTACGAGCGGCTGCTTCCTGTCAAATCACGGCGGGGGGCTCCGTGAATAGCCTGCGGGCCGCCGATGGCGGCTCGCAGGCTAGATGTAAACACAAGCGGAAATAATCCGCTTTGTTTACATTTGTACGGCGCTGCTGCGCAGCAGCGCCGTAAGGCAGATCGGCGATCCCCGGCCAATCAGCGGCCGGGGATCGCCGCCATGTGACAGACCACATCCTGTCACTGGCTGCACAGGACGGATAGCGTCCTGTGCAGCCCGGAACACCAGGGGGGGGCAGCAGGTAGGAGAGGGAGGGGGAATTTCGCCGCGGAGGGGGGCTTTGAGGTGCCCCCCCGCCACCCACAGCAGGCAGGAGAGATCAGACCCCCCCAGCACATCATCCCCATAGGGGGGAAAAAAGGGGGGCAATCTGATCTCCCTGCCTGCACCCTGATCTGTGCTGGGGGCTGCAGAGCCCACCCAGCACAGATCAATCAAACCAGCGCTGGTCCTTAAGGGGGGGTAAAGGGTGGGTCATCAAGTGGTTAAAAACACTTTTATTTTATTGGTCGGATGAAATATGCTAATTTTTTGAGATAGGAATTTTGGTTTTTCATGAGCTGTATGCCAAAATCTTCAATATTAAAACAATAAAAGGCTTCAACTACTTCAGTTGTGTGTATTTGAATCTAAAATATATGAAAGTCTAATGTTTATCAGTACATTACAGAAAATAATGAACTTTATCACAATATGCTAATTTTTTGAGAAGATCCTGTATATATATATATCAAGAATATATGATATTTTTTTCGCATTAATGTTTGAAAAAATAATGCACATTTTTTGCAAATGTTCGAGTTTAAAATGAAGCAGTTTTCACTAATATCATACATTTTCATGGTAAAATTACAGATTTTTGCAATTTTCGCTAATTTTTGCATTGGGATGAAACATCTGCTTCCTTTGTCCATATTGTGAAAATACAAAGTATTACTGTTTATCCGTTGAGGATCACATGAAATCTGTTGCGAGCCAATAGAAGTGCTTGTATTGAGATATATATATATATATATATATATATATATATATATATATATTCTAATGAGTCAGTAACAGTACAAACTGATGGATTTTTTTATAATTCCTATGTAATACTTCCCATGATGCAAAGTCATGTGATCTCACTCTGCTCCCTTAGTGCCCACCAAAGATGGCAAAAAAGTAATGTAACTCTCATCCCCACAGACAAACATAGTCACTCTGTACTTCAGTGTTTTCCCGTCTTAGTATATGACCTGACCTTTGACCTTCCTTCCGTTTGTTCTTAATTCCTCATCCCTTGGTACCACCAGATACTCTTCACAATTCTGACCAATCTACAGAACTTGAATCGCTGTGACATTTGGATTTCTCTGTGTAAACAAACCAGCAAGCAAGTCATCGTCACCCTGACCTGGACTTGTAAAACAAAACTCCTGCTGAAGGAAATGTCTACTTAAATACGAAGTAAGTGCAGAATGCCTCCTGATCAGAGATGGGAGAAAATCTTGCTACCACCTCTGCAAAATCGGACACGATTTATTAAAATCAGCAAACTAAAACATTTTTATTACAATTAAAATAATTTAGAAATTATTTTAAAGATCAGTGTTTTTAAATTCTGGTAGCAGTATTGTCCTCTTTTAGCCATCAGTAATGATGATACCTTTATCGGGATGATACCGTTTATTGGATAACTTAAAAGAACAAGAGCTGAATGCTTATTCTTTTTCTTTTAAATAAGCCAATAAATTATATAATCCTGATTGAAAACTTGCTTTTAACTTCCGGAGGCCCTATATCCACAGCGTGCTTCCAACACGATTGGCTGCTGTGCTTACAAGGATATCTCCCATCAGATGGCCATCATGTCATTATAGCTAGGAAGCCCCTGGTCTGTAATTTATGTGGCGCTAGTTAATTGGAGATTATACCGTGCATATAAAGGTGGCTATTAACGATACAATTCTTCCGACATAATATTGATTGAATCAATCTGGTTTTTGGGTCAATTCCATTAATTTGATTGAATTGGATTGCAGCTTTACTTCTGTTAGCGGGCCTGAATGATCAATATTATCAATCATCTGAAGAATCATATCATCAATGGCCACCTTTAGTGAGATGTATGAAAAATAATGAATTGGGGAGGACACTAATTCTGTCAGTAAGAGGGGTTTGTGGAAAGTCACACAGCTTCATACAGTTGTCAATGATAGTGACTTTGGACCTCTATACCAAGTGCACAAAAAGCTTGCTTCTGTGTGAAAAACGACCACACATATTGCATACAGCTATAAACTCCATTCAGTAAAATTGTTATTACTTGTTTTTGTTAGGTGTATGAGTAGGCAATTTTTTCCTATTTTTGGTGACATTTTTTGCAATATACATTACTTTTCATTTATGGCATGGTGAAATCTACAGTGTCAATATAAAAATGGATGTGTGTGTGTGTATGTATGTGTGTATGTATGTGTGTATGTATGTATGTCCGCCATCACTCATAAATGCCTTGACTGATATCAATAAATCTTGGTGTACAGATCCCTTACTACCTGGGATGAAATGTTCTGGGGGTCTCACGCACCCCCTGCACACCTGGGCGAAACCACAGACAGCTAATCAAATTTCACCCATTCACATCAATGGGCACATTTAAAAGGCTACCATTCTCACAGTAATAAAGCCAGAGTCCTTAAACCTGGCACAGTTGGTAACTTGGTGACCAAGGTTAAAAATTCATGGAAAGTGGGAGGAGCATAAAACAGCCAATCAAATTTGAGCCATTTATTTTAAATGGGAAAATGAAAACCACAGCCATTCTTAGACTGTTAAACTTGGGTTCTCAAACTTAGCACAGTTGGTCACCGTGTGACTGAGATTAATATTCAGGAAAGTGGGTGGAGCCTACAACAGCCCATCAAAATTCACCAAATGATTTTCAAAGGGGAATATTTCAATGGGTGCAAGAAAATAGAGCACCAGGAAAAAGGGGCCCAGCTGGATAACAAATTGGTGCCGGTGGATAAGCACCGGTGGTTTATCGCAATAACGATAAACATCGATAACAAAATTGGTTAACAATTAATACCATTTTAAGACAGATGGGAGATGAAAACGAAAAGATATTAACTTTAAAAATCATTACATAATTCAACATTACAGCTTAACCTAACCCTACTCTCTCACAGAACTCTCCCCTTGTGGTGCCTAACCCTAACCACACCCCTGGTGGTGCCTAACCCTAACAATGCCCCCCGGTGGTGCCTAACCCTAACCACCCCCCCCCAGTGGTGCCTAAACTTAACCACCCCCCACATATATACCACAGCAACACTGGCTATAACAATAATGCTAATAATCACCAATACTGTTGTTATTACTGCTTGTGTTATTATTTTTTGTTGCTATGACCTTTTATTTTCATCAATATATAATGTTTATCTCACACTCCAGGGCCCTTTCATGCCCCCATTTCTCCTTTTCCATCGCTTTGGCAATGACTGTATATATCATTGTTTTGTCAATAAAGCTGATTTTGATTTGATTTGAAATAGTATATGTATGTATGTCTGTGACCAGTAAGCATTACTTTTCTTATTTTATTTATTTATTTAGCAGAGACACCAGTTGAACTGGTGTCTATATCTTCTGGGGAGATAAGCAATTACCTTGTATTTTTTATTTATATTTTAAAACAATAAAATAGAACACACATTGGGCCCCTCCATCCTACCCATTATCATCACTTCACATGCAACTTAAGGTTCTCTTTAACCAGTTCAGGACCATAGGCTTACACCCCATAGTGACCCCCCCCCATTTTCTACCCACCAACAGAACTTTCTGTTGGTGGGCTGCGATCATTCCCAGGATGTCTGTTTATTTTTTTATAAATATATATTGGTTTTATTTTTTAATACATTTTTGCATTTTGTTTTATTTTTACTACTCTCCCTCCCTTTCCACGCCAGCCAATCAGCGCGATCAGCTGTCATTGGCTTCAGCCTATGACAGCCGATCGTCCTCTTGCCTCCCAGGGGGACAGCTGTGTCACACGGCTGTCCCCAGTACAGCTCTGCCATAGATCGCAGCACTGTACAAAGTAAATAGATGGTGGATTCACCGTCTAACAGTCTCCTAGCGGCAATCGCCACTGGGAGACTGATGACAGAGCGGAGCTCCATCAATCAAGCGGAGATGCGCGTGCATCGGCGTGAGCGATATCCTACAAAACCCTGCCCGAGGACTTGGCGCCCATCAGCGTGACGCGGTCGTCTAGAGGTTAAAATTGAAATGTCTAAATCGCAGAAGCTGTGTATAAGTATGTACAGTGGGGTGCGAAAGTTTGGGCAACCTTGTTAATTGTCATGATTTTCCTGTATAAATCATTGGGTGTTGCAATAAATTATGTGAGTTAAATATATCATATAGGAGACACACAGTGATATTTGAGAAGTGAAATAAAGTTTATTGGATTTACAGAAAGTGTGCAATAATTGTTTAAACAAAACTAGGCAGGTGCATACATTTGGGCACTACAAAAAAGAAATTAAATCATTATTTAATAGATCCTCCTTTTTGCAGAAATGACAGCCTTTAAACGCTTCCTGTAAGTTCCAATGAGAGTCTGGATTCTGGTTGAAGGTATTTTGGACCATTCCTCTTTACAAAAAATCTCTATTTCATTCAGGTTTGATGGCTTCCAAACATGGACAGCTCTCTCTAACGCACACCACAGATTTCCAATTATATTCAGGTCTGGGGACTGAGATGGCCATTCCGGAATGTTGTACTTGTTCCTCTGCATGAATGCCTTAGTGGATTTTGAGCAGTGTTTAAGCTCGTTGTCTTGTTGAAATATCCAGCCCTGACGCAGCTTTAGCTTTGTCACTGATTCCTGGACATTGGTCTCCAGAATCTACTGATAAAGAGTGGAATCCATGTGTCCCTCAACTTTGACAAGATTCCCAGTCCTTGCACTGGCCACACAGCTCCACAGCATGACGGTACCACCACCATATTTAAAGAGGAGCTGTAACGTCAAAACGTCCCCTGGGGGGTACTCACCTCGGGTGAGGGAAGCCTCCGGATCCTAATGAGGCTTCCCACGCTGTCCTCAGTCCCTCAGGGGTCTCGCTGCAGCCCTCCGTACAGCAGCGACGTAAATATTTACCTTCCCGCCTCCTGCGCAGGCGCACTGGTGGCTGTCGGCTCTGAAGTAGGCGGAAATACCCGATCGCCATCGGGTCTGCTCTACTGCGCAGGCGCAAGTCTCCGGCGCCTGCGCAGTAGAGCGGACCCGACAAAGATCGAGTATTTCTGTCTATTTCCAAGCCGAAAGAAGCCACAGCGCCGCCGCTGGAGCCTCCAAAGGTTAATATTGATTTGACAGTCGGGTCTGTCGCCGGCTGTTCGGAGGACTGCAGCGAGACCTCCATGGGACAGAGGACGGCATGGGAAGCCTCATTAGGATCCGGAGGCTTCCCCCACCCGAGGTGAGTACCCCCCAGGGGATGTTTCTGATGTTACAGAGTCTCTTTAAGTGTAGGTAGCAGGTGTTTTTCTTGGAATGCTTTGTTGTTTTTGCTACATGCATAACGCCTCTTGTTATGCTGAAATAACTCAATTTCAGTTTCATTAGTCCACAGCACCTTATTCCAAAATGAAGCTGGCTTGTCCAAATGTGCTTTAGCATACCTCAAGCGGCTCTGTTTGTGCTGTGGGTGGAGAAAAGGCTTCCTTAGCATCACTCTTGCATACAGCATCTCCCTGTGTAAAGTGCACCGAATAGTTGAACGATGCACAGTGACTCCATCTGCAGCAATGTGATGCTGTAGGTCTTTGGTGCTGGTCTGTGGGTTGACTCTACCTGTTCTCAACATTCGTTGCATCTAAATATCCAAGATTTTTCTTGGTCTGCCACTTCGAGCCTTAACTTGAACTGAGCCTGTAGTCTTCAAATTTCCTCAATATGTTCCTAACTGTGGAAACAAACAGCTGAAACCATGATGGTGAACCATGTTTGACTTCAGGTCTTTTTAGAGTTGTTTTGTGACCCCCATGTTGCTACTCTTCAGAGAAAATTAAACAATTATTGCACACTTTCTGTGAATCCAGTAAACTTCATTTCACTTCTCAAATATCACCGTGTGTGATATTTGTGATTTATACAAGAAAATTTGTGATTTATACAAGGAAATCATGACAATTAACAAAGTTGCCCAAACTTTGGGCAGAGAGAGTGAAGAAGCTTCTGAAAGCTCATTTAACCGATTCCTGACAAGCCGATGCATTAAAACATCCTGCTGGAGCCTGTTAATGGCTCCAGGACATTTTAATGCGTTTCTCGCTCACCGCCGCTATGCACACGCGCTCGTCTGCCTGCCGTTTCTACCCGCCGGGACATAGAGATCCACGATTGGGGCAGAGAAACAAATATTCCCCTAACCATTTACAATGCCTGTAATGAATTAACATGACCCCAATCGCGGGCCATGGCCATTCATAAAGAAGAAAGTAGTAAAACTATATAGGTACTGTAAAATAAAAAGACAAGAACACTTCCTGGAAATAAGGATAGTGTTTCCAGCACCATCTACTGTAGTAGAGAAAAAGTTAAAGAGACACTGAAGCGAAAAAAAATTATGATATTATGATTTGTATGTGTAGTACAGCTAAGAAATAAAACATTAAGATCAGATACATCAGTCTAATTGTTTCCAGTACAGGAAGAGTTAAGAAACTCCAGTTGTTATCTCTATGCAAACAAGCCATTAACTCTCCGACTAAGTCTTATGCTGGGAATACACGGTTCGTTTTTGCCTTCGTTTAAACCTTCGATTCGTTCGGTAAACGAATCGAGTGTTGAAAACGTATGTGAAAATAGTCATAATCTCATTATAGTTTCGATTAATAGACCCCAAAAACGAACGACTAGTGATCGAACATGTTTGATATTATCTCTCTTTATCCATCTAATCGAGCCATCGGTAGGCTTGATGGCTGTTCAGATCGATTATATATTCGTTTATGCTAGTCCGTCCCTGTAAAAAGGGATTTTCGTTTCGTTTCTTTGCAGCCTTCGATCATTGGAAAAACGAAACCATCAGAATCGGAAAAAAAACCGAAACCGTGGGTGGTGATATTAACCGTATGACCGATTATTTCGGGATCGAAAAGGACAAAAGGCACAATCGAAACGAAGGTTTAAACGAAGGCAAAAACGAACCGTGTATTCCCAGCATTAGTCATGGAGAGGGCTGTTATTTGACTTTTATTATCTCAACTGTAAGTGAACTGTTTACTTTTTCTCTGCTAGAGGAGAGGTCATTACTTCACAGACTGCTCTGAAAGACTCATTTTGAATGCTGAGTGTTGTGTAATCTGCACATATTATATAATGATGCAATGTCAGAAAAAACACTATATACCTGAAAATAAAAGTATGAGAATATTTTCTTTGCTGGTAATCTTCTAGTAATTATTCATAGTACACAACCAATTCACTATATCATATATTTTTTTCGCTTCAGTGTCTCTTTAAATTACACTCACACAATAAATATATAATTAAAAATTATTATAAATTATTATAAATGAATCCCTTACAAAGGCCCCCCTCCCCTCCAAACATTTGTAAAAAATAAATAAATAAAAATTATACATAAATAGTTGCCTCAGGGAATTATTTATTTATATTTATTTATTTATTGTATTTATAAAGCTCCAACATATTACACAGCGCTGGACCTTAGTTTAGGTTACAGACAATATTTAGGGGTGACATACAGAAATAAGACAAGCACAGTATGAGTCAGATTTATTAATATGTATTTTATGATAGTATATTACTGTCATTTTATTACATAATGGCTTACAATTATGGACTGGACTTAAAAAACAAAAACAAAAACAAAAAAACATCAACAAAAAAACAACAGAAAAATGACACCTATATTTTCGAATAATATATTGTCACCTTACAGTGTGATAGGGAAATAATTTAAATGGTTTAATAAAATGGGCAAATAAACGGACAAATGGGCAAATAAAATGTGTGGGTGTTATCCACAGAAGAACGTTTTATTGTAAAACTATAATGGCCGAAAACTGAGAAATAATGAATTTCCTTTTTTCTTATTTTTCCTGTTAAAATGCATTTGGAATAAAATATTTCTTAGCAAAATATACTACCCACAGAAGGCCTAATTGGTGACGAAAAAAACAATCTATCTCTCTGTTGTGACCAAGGACCTCACACCCAAGCTTAGGATTACTGTGTCATTGCTGTGTTATACTTTAGACCAGTTCCGGGGTGTTGTGACCAAGGACCTCACACCCAAGCTTAGGATTACTGTGTCATTGCTGTCTTATATGTTAGACTAGTTCCTGGGTGTCGAGACCACGGACCTCACACCCCAGACTAGGACTCTGCTCTATTTCTGTTATGACTATTTGCTCTGTTGACCCCTCTATTGCCTTCTGATTCGGTACCCCTGCATATCTGCCTTCCTGTTGCCAGACCCTGCCTGTACCTGGTTACCGAATCAGCCTTCTGTCTCTGTACCTTAACTGCTCGTGTGTTGCCGACCCGGCCAGCCCGACCTTCCAGGCTGTCACTCACTCCTTGAGTGCTCAGTTTATCTGTACTAGCAGTGACACAATTCCACCAAGTGTCAGTTGCACTAGGACTCCTGCTCTGCAGGGAGTCCAGCCTGTTAGCAGCCAGTGGCCTCTTCTCCTGGAGTCCCCTGGCTGCAGTACAGTCTATATCTAATCTCCAGATATCCCTGGTTGCCGGGTCCTCTCTATTCCCTCTCTCTAGGGGATAGTTCCTGCACTTCCCAGAGCCACCTGCCCCTCAGGTGGTTCTTGGCTAAGCTGCCTGTATCTCCTGCCTCACAGGAGATAGCCTACAGTTACACCAAACACTTACACATTATTAGGTGTCCAGAGGTTAGTCATACCTGTATTATTGGTGATTCTGCAGATCATCCATAATCAGGTATACATCTGTATTGTTGATGATTCTGCAGATCATCAATAATCAGATTCTCTCTGTGTGCTGACACCGATCGTTACACTAAATATTTTTTATTCCAATTACCGTTTAAACATAACACTTTTTGTGATAAATGGTTAGGCAGCTAAAAAACAGTGCTTTACCTAACTACTTTCGGGTGTGGCTGAGTCCCTTGTCCAGTTTTTGTACGTGTTTCAGCCAGAACCCGAAGTCTGGCCACTTCAGGTTCTGGACGGTCAAAACGTGAAGTGGCCGTGCACCTGTGGCCAATGTTAGAAATGAACAGGATTCCCGGCTCCCAGCTGTATTAAATTATTAAATCCCCCCCCCCCCCCGGCAGCAATGTAACAGATTAAGCCGACGCTTCGGCTCTGCCTCCTCTCCTCCCCCTGCCTCTCTCTCCCATGCAGCTGCGGCAGCCGGGGGCCACGCGCATCCCCAGGATCGTTCACAGCGGCAGGGGAGCAGAGCGGGAATGCTGCAGACATTACTTCTGCCAGCACCCACACTGCAGGAACAAACGGTAAGTTTCCCTATCACTGCAAACGACCCTGGTGTTCCCAGCTGCCGGCTAGGAGAGAGGCAGGGGGAGGAGAGGAGGCAGAGCCGAAGCGGCGGCTTAATCTGTTACATTGCCGCCCGGGGGTGGGGGGAATTCATTAATTTAACACTGCTGGGAGCCAGGAATTCTGTTCATTTCTAACATTGGCCGCAGGTGCATGGCCACTTCGAGTTTTGACCGCCCAGGACTCGAAGTGGACAGACTTCGGGTTCTGGCCGTAAAATATGCATTAAATACAAAATGCTTTTAATTTAATTACTGTATATATAATTACTGTATATACTCGAGTATAAGTCTAGAAACTTAGGTCTGATTCACTTCGTAAAAGTATAGGGGTCGACTTATAAATGAATCACTGGCAACACTGAACACACTGAGTAATGTGTGTACTAATAGTTCCCATTTGCAGCAATTTACCCAGTGTTAAGTGATACTTTGAGGAAAGGAAATGCCAAGAAAACACAGGTCTGAAAGTCCTGGCCACAGCAATTAACAAGGAAAGGGTCAGGGGGGAAATACTGGGCTGCATAAAAAGGAGTGAATAATTGCAGCACTTGGGGGCCTGGAGGAGATATTGGCTGCGCTTAAAGAACAGGAGGTGTTAATGGCTGCACTACTGTATGCAGTGCAGTCATTAACCCCTCCTGAGCCCCAAGTGCAGCCATTAACTTTGCTGGGTAGACTTATACTTGAAGCAATAAAAAATTCCAGCTTAAGAGGATTACATTTTGGAGGTCAACTTCTATTTGATTATATACGGTAGGTATAAAACATATTGCTAAAAATACATTCTTCAAAATAAAAAAATAAGATACAAGTTTTCATAGAACCTCATCTCTTCCTCAGTAGCCTTTTAGCCCAATAAATCTGAAGTCACACCTCCTTACCAACAGTCATGAAAGAATAGGTGCACAAGGAGGTGTGGCTTTAGTTGACAGAGCAATCACGCAACCCCCTGCATGCCCATGTGACTAAATGGGGAGTTTTCCAAGCTGACAGGGAGTGAGCAAGCAGCTGCAGCACATAGAGGAGCAGATGGCACTATATAAAATCGACCTGAAGGTATTCTCTATTTTTTTTTTTATACAAAAATACAAAAACAGGATCTTTAAAAACATATTTTCCATGCATAATCAATTAGGAATAATGTTATTTTAAGTGCATACGAAAACCTATTTTTCCCTAAAAAGCCTGCTTTTATCAGTTATCAAGTTCAGCTTTAAATGAAAATGATTAAAAATGTTATACTTTCCAATTCACTGTTAAAGAAAGCTTCTAGCCATAATATAAAGACATACTATATTAAGTTGTAATAGTGACATCAAATTTAATTACTAAAAGAACATGCTGAAGACTTTCCCAACTTCTACATTTCTTGTTACGCTGATACAATCATTAAACAGAAAATATCAGATGAAATCTAAATTAAAAACATAGAACGTTTCTTTGGAGGCAAAAAAAAAAATGTTTTTGGAAAGATTCAAATGTACAAAAGTAAACATGTAGAGCATTTGTTTTGTTTTGACAAATTTTTTTTCTTTTACTTTTTGTTGTTGTTTTGTTTTATTCTTTCTCCCGTGCTCTTAGCTGTTAATTACTGAAATCTCATCCCCTTGATTTGCACCTCTAATCCCTGCCAGGGCACACATGAGGGACATGTAATGGGGGAACTCAGGTGTCTTGTTCTCAGGAGTTGACTCGATGCTTGGAGGCAAAGTCCAAAAGGCTGAAATAACAGACCAAACAGTCTGATTGTTTTGCCCGAGCCTATTAATCGTCAGCAGATCAGTGCTGACAAGTTATGACTGGCAGGGTTGGCGAAAGTCAAATTACTCTTGGCGGCAAGTTTGTCACAGTTTTAAAGTTCTCCAGATGTAAGACTCCAAGAGGACAGCATGGTTTTGATTTAAAGCTGAGACACTCGACCTTGTAAAGGAAGTTTTCTTTCTTCTTATGTTTTGTCATTTCAGAAATTCTTCTGTTCAATAAAATATTGTGGGTTTTTAGCCTCTCTCCAAATGTTTTGACTGAAGGAATTTTGTAAGAAGAAATTTACATTTTTTTGCTGAGTTTTGAAATGGAGAATGGGGGGGGGGGGGGGGGGAGTTTTACATTTTAATGAACTGTAACTAAAGTTGCATTTTGCTTATCTTAATAATACAGCATTTATGCTGAAACCTGGAGAATTGGTTTCAAAATGTGTATCCTGAATACTCTTTTATGTTCTGCTATGACTCGTTGCAGATGCTCTTTAAATAAAAATCCAGGAAGCAATTCAGTCCTGTATACAGATAGTAGAAAGTACCTCCGTCAATAGTTTGAGCAGTAAAATATGCAATTCATTTAGCAGGAAAGCTGAATCTCCACTTCAGATTTTGATCACATTTTTCTTAGCTTCTCATTAGTGATGAGATAGTACTATTGCATTTCTCTGTTTGTGACATTCCACAGCCCACTGACACCCAGAGCTGTGCATAATGTGATTCCTGCCCTTTAGGGATTAAAACTCGACTTTGCATCAACTATTGGCATGGATCCCCCTCCGGCATGCCCCTGTCCAGGTGTTAGACCCCTTGAAACAACGCTTTCATCACTTCTGTAGCCAGAAACAGTCTTTGTAGGTTTTAAAATCGCCTGCCCATTGAAATCTATGGCGGTTCGCCAGATTCGCCTGTTCGCCAAGTTTTTGGAAGTTTGCGGTCGCAAACAGAAAATTCTATGTTCGTGACATCTCTACCTACTACATGTATGTATTGCAGTCCCGTCGCATGAGTTAGGCACCCGGTGGCGCCACTAGTAAAAAAATGTTGATAGATTACCAATATGTTACTATGTACTTACCTGGCCCTCCCCTCCTAGCACCTAAAAAGAAACCCCCACCCAATGCTTAACCCACCTCTAAATGCCTAAAATTAAACCTCCTACCTAATGCCCCCCCCCCCCCCCACCACACACACACACACACAAGCACCTATTCCTAATCCTAACCCTAATCCCCTCTCTAAATGCATACAATTAACATGCTGCCGAATGCCTAAGCCTACCCTCAAGTGCCTAAAGAAAACACCCACTTAATTCCTAACACCCCTCCCCCCAAGTTCCTAAAACAACCCCCCACACACTTATGCCTACCCCCCCCCTCCCCCCAGTACCTAAAATAAACTTTCTAACTCCTGCGCCCATAAAACTGTCGACTGGCTGCAGCCTTTAATTCCTACGTCCCAATTATCGATAATTAACACATGTCTGTTAGATGCCTGCCGATCCCCGCTCTAAAATGACCTGATCCATATACTTCTGTATACATTTATAAACTACTAATGTATTTTTGCATAATTCTTTCCAAAACAAAACGAGAAATATTGCAAAAACTGTAGATGTTAAAATGCGTGTATACTCATATTCACAAGAAGTACATCTCTCCCAGATTTAAATGCACTAGAAATTGCTTTTCTCCCATGGTGTTGATTCACTTAACAGTAGTAATATCACCATTACAGTTACTACGGTAATGCTTGTTAGCTACAAGCCTTATCATAGCGAAGCTCACACTACTCGAGTGCCGCGAGTCACGCTAATAGCAGAAATAGTGGTACTTCCTGGCATTAGTAAGGGTAAAATTGCTGTGTGCTGAAAGTGCATGGTAATATTACCGCTGTTAAGTGAATCAACCCCAAGTTTCTGTAGCTTACTGTAAGCAGTAAAAATCTGACAGGTTTTGGACTAGTCCATCTTCTCATGGTGTATTCTCAGGGTTTTTTTTATTTCAAAAGCACCCCACTGCACCCCACCCCAGTTGCTCAGTCTAACTGCCAAAATAGTGCAGAAATAAGTATGGAGGCTGGCCAACAAGTTTGTATAGATCCTTTCCAGCGATTACTTTTGTAAAGAATAAAGGAAATACTGAGAATCCCCTGATAGGAGAATGGACTCTTCCAAAACCTGTCAGATTTTTACTAGCTACTGTAAGCGACAGGAATATAGGAGAAAAGTAATTTACAGTGCATTTTTATCTGAGATAAATTTATATCTTATATGTGTCTTTAACTAGTTAAAATTTTTCGCAATAGTGCTCCTTTAAATTTAAACGACTGTGTAATTTGTTTATTAAAGTATACCTGAGATGGTATAAAACAAAAAATATATACATACCTGTGGTTTCCTCCAGCCCCCTCCAGGCTGTTCGCTCCAACACCATCCTTCTCTGACTCCCCGTTTGTCGGCAACTGGCCCTGGAAAATCCTCCAGTTGGTAACTATATATTCTTCCAGTTTCTCCAAACAACATAAAACAACATATTGATATTAATTCTTTTTTCCGGGTCTGGACTGGCTACTTTGATGTTACTGTGCGTGAAATGACCACTGATGCTCTCCATGTGCTGGAGTGGCAAGAGACAAGGGAGGGGACCTTCTACACATAAAAGAGCAATTCTGGTTAGAGGTAGAGGATCACAAAAATCAATAAAGGGCAAGAAGGGGATCTATACTGTGTAAATAGGAGGAATATACCAAATTAGAATAAGAATAAAGGAAACTGCAGGGTAAATGGGGATAAAACAACAAAATATACATACCTGGGACTTCCTTCAGCCCCCTCCCGGGTGATTTCTCCCATGCCATCCTCCTCCGACTTCCTGATCATCCTCACCCCGGAAAGTCCTCTGGTCCAGGGCCGCACAGGGGCAGTTGGCCCCAGACCGAAGGACTTTCCAAGGTCAATTGCGGATAAACAGGTAGTCAGAGGAGGATGGCATTGGAGCAATCAGCCTGGAGGAGGCTGGAGGAAGCCCCAGGTATGTACTGTATATTTTGTTGTTTTATCCCCATTTACCCTGCAGTTTCCTTCATTCTTATTCTAATTTGATGTATTCCTTCTATTTACACAGTAGAGATCCCCTTTCTTGCCCTTTATTGATTTTTGTGATCCTCTACTAGAGATGGCCCGGATGGTTCGCCGGCGAACAGTTCCCGGCGAACTTCCGGGGCTTTGCGTTCGCAGAGAACCGCTAACTTTACCCCCATAATGCACCATTAGGGGTAACTTTGACCCTCTACATCACAGTCAGCAGGTACATTGTAGCCAATCAGGCTACAATCCCTCCTGGAGCCACTCCCCCCCTTATAAAAGGCAGGCATCGCCAGCCATTTTACTCACTCGTGTGCCTGCAGTAAATAGAGAAGGGACAGCTGCTGCTGCTGCAGACTCTCATAGGGAAAGACTAGTTAGGTTCTTGTAGGCATCTTAGCTTGCTCCTGGCTGATTTTTATTGCTAAAATAGCACACCACAACAGCTCTTTTGAGAGCTAATCTTGTTCTTGTGATCTATTTTTTTTCTGTGTGTCCCACTGACACTTGTGTTGCATAGACAGCCTTGATAATTCATCCTGTGTGTGTGCCACTGCCAGGCCCAGCACAGTCAGTGACTACCTGTGTGTGTGACAGGTGCATCACTGCATATACCTACCTACCTACCTGTTGTTCACAGTGCACCCACCTACCTACGTGAGTTGAGCGCACGCAGTGTCACTGTACCTGTCCGCTACCTGTCTGTGTGTGACAGGTGCACATTGTAATACCCATCACTGCATATACCTACCTGTTGTGCTCAATGCACCCACCTCATCACTGCATATACCTACCTGTTGTGTTTAGTGCACCAACCTACCTACGTGAGTGCACACAGTGTGATATACCACTCTGTGCATACCTGTTAACTGCACCTGTGTGACTGCACATTGTATTAGTCAAGTCAAGCATACTTTTCACTTCATCCCCCCCGATATGGAAACAACGGACAAAACAGGTAGAGGCAGAGGTAGACCCAGAGGAAGGCCACCCGGCAGGTCTGTGCAAGGTCATGTTGTTGTGATTTCGTGTGGCCCTGGCCCAAAGTACAGTGCTCAGAAGAAGGCACGTCCCATCCACTCCCACGATTGTCAGGACGTGGTTGACTATTTAACACAGAACACCTCATCTTCCGCAGCCACCAGCGCTACTACAAGCACCACATGCGTTGCATTTGACACTTCGCAGGAGTTAATTGGTGGGGAATTAACTAATTCACAGCCATTATTGTTACAACCAGATTAAGGCGCTAAGCAAGTTACACCACCTCATATGTCTATGTTAGACAGCGACACTATGGACGTAATGTGTGAGGAGGAGGATGATGAAGTACCTGCTGTTGGTGCATTTTTGGAGGTGTCTGAGGCAAGCGAAGCTTGGCAGGATGATTATGATGATTATGATGATACGGATCCCACATGGGTTCCTAAGAGACACAATGACCAAGGGGACAGTTCAGAGGGGGAGTCAGAGAGAAGCAGGAGGAGACAAGTTCCTGAAAGAAGCAGGGGGAGCTTGTTTTCAGAAACAGCTGGTGGCAGTGTCCGGCACCATGTATCACCACCTATGTACAGCCAGCCAACATGCCTTTCAATGTCAGCTGCTGATGCCACCATAGTGCCATCACCCCAGGAGGGCTTAGCGGTTTGGAAATTTTTTAATGTGTCTGCCTCAGATCGGAGCAATGCCATCTGTTCTCTCTGCCTCCAAAAATTGAGCCGTGGAAAGGCCAACACTCACGTAGGGACAAGTGCCTTACGAAGGCACATGGAGAAAAGGCACAAACTGCAATGGGAAGAGCACCTGATCAAAAGCAGCACACAAAAGAAAAGCCACCCTCCTTCTCCTCTTCCTTCTTCAGGTACAGCATCTTCAGCCGCTTTCTCCCTTGCACCTTCACAGCCACCCTCCTCCACTCCGCCTCTGCCCTTGAGCGGTTCCTGCTCCTCTGCCCACAGCAGCCAGGTGTCCGTGAAGGAAATCTTTGAGCGGAAGAAGCCAATTTCTGCCAGTCACCCTCTTGCCCCGCATCTGACAGGTGGCGTGGTGGAACTGTTAGCTCGCCAGCTGTTACCATACAAGCTGGTGGACTCTGAGGCCTTCCGTAAATTGTTGGCCATTGGGACACTGCAGTGGAAGATACCAGGTCGCAATTATTTCTCTAAAAAGGCGATACCCAAACTGTACCGTGAAGTGGAGAGGCAAGTGGTGTCATCTCTGGCACACAGCGTTGGGTCAAGGGTCCACCTGACCATGGATGCCTAGTCTGCCAAGCACGGTCAGGGCAGGTACATAACTTACACAGCCCATTGGGTCAACCTGGTGACCGATGGCAAGCAGGGAGTACATGGCTGTGCAGCAGACCAACTTGTGACACCTCCTCTTCTCCTGCTACATCCTCTTCGCTGTCGTCGTCCTCCTCCTGCTTGGCTGAGTGGCAGTTTAACTCTACTGGTGCTGCAGTCTCCTCTCCAGCTACACAGCCCCACCTCCCCAGGGCCTATGCTGCATGCCAGGTATGACGGTGTCACGCCATCTTAGACATGTCTTGCCTCAAAGCGGAGAGTCACTCTGGACCAGCTCTCCTGGCTGCTCTTAACAAACAGGTGGATCAGTGGCTGACCCCGCACCAGCTGGAGATCGGCAACGTGGTGTGTGACAATGGCAGCAATCTCCTTTCCGCCTTGAATTTGGGAAAGCTGACACATGTACCCTGCATGGCACATGTGCTCAATATAGTCATTCAAAGATTTGTGTCAAAGTACCCAGGCTTAGAGGACGTCCTGAAGCAGGCCAGGAAGTTGTGTGGGCATTTCAAGCGTTCTTACACGACCATGGCATGCTTTGCGGACATTCAGCAGAGAAAATACTTGCCGGTGAGATGCTTAATATGTGATAGCCCGACTCGCTGGAATTCAACCCTGGTCATGTTCTTTCACCTGCTAGAACAAGAGAAAGCTGTCACCCAATATCTGTACAATTACAGTAAAAGGACACAATCTGTGAAGATGGGGATGTTCTGGCCCAACAACTGGACACTGATGCGAAATGCATGCAGGCCAATGTGGCCGTTTGAGGAGGTGACCAACCTGGTGAGTCGCAGTGAAGGCACCATCAGCGACTTGATCTCGTACGCTTACTTACTGGAGCGTGCCGTGCGTAGAGTAGTCGATCAAGCTGTGGAGGAGCATGAACAGGAACAGTTATGGCAGCAACAGTTGTGGGAGCAATTTTCATCAGAATCAGATGTTTCCTCAACACCTGCGGCAGCACAGAGGGGGGAGGAGGAGGAAGAGTCGTGTGGGGAAGAGGAGTCAGACTTGGATGATGAGGAAGGTGTTTCTTTGGAGGAGGAGGCGACGGCAGAAGAACAACGGCAGGCATCGCAGGGGGGCTTGTGCTGCTCGACGTTCCCATGGTATTGTTCGTGGCTGGAGGGAGGAGGAGGACTTACCTGACGTCACTGAGGAAGAGCAAGAGGAGATGGATAATACATCTGGATCTAACTTTGTGCAGATGGCGTCTTTTATGCTGCCCAGCCTGTTGAGGGACCCCCGTATAAAAAACTCAAGGGAATTGAGCTCTACTGGGTGGCCACGCTACTAGACCCTCGGTATAGGCACAAAGTGGCGGACATGTTACCAACTCACCAGAAGGCAGAAAGAATGCAGCACATGCAGAACAAGCTGGCAACTATGCTTTACAATGCATTTAAGGGTGATGTCACAGCACAACGCAATAAAGGTACCACTGCCAGTAATCCTTCTCCCATGTCCACGCAGGCAAGGACAGGACGCTCCAGCGATCTCATGGTGATGTCGGACATGCGGACATTCTTTAGTCCAATGCCTCGCCTTAGCGCTTCCGGATCCACCCTCCACCAACGCCTGGATCAGCAGGTAGTCAACTACATGGTCTTAAGTGTAAATGTAGACACCGTGAGCAGCGATGAACCCTTGGACTACTGGATGTGCAGGCTTGACCTGTGACCAGAGCTGTCCCAATTTGCCATCCAACTTCTGTCTTGCCCTGCCTCAAGTGTCCTGTGAGAAAGGACCTTCAGCGCAGCCGGAGGCATTGTCACTGAGAAGAGAAGTCGCCTAGGTCACAAAAGTGTTCAGTACCTCACCTTTATCAAAATGAATGAGGCATGGATCCCGGAGGGCTACTGCCCGCCTGAAGACTAAGTCAGTCCCCACCCACAGCATCTCTGCCTGCACGCGGTGTGACTGGCTGCCTGCCCCAAGACTAAGTCGCTCCCCACACAGCATCTCTGCCCGCAGGTCCAGGACTCCAGGCGGATTCCTGAATTTTTAAGGCCGCTGCTAGCAGCGGCCACTATAATAATTTTTCTGGTGCGTGTACATGCCTACCTAATTTTTCTGGCTGCACTGCAGCTGCAATAACAAAACAAAAGGCATGTACATGTGCCCATTCCCCTTTGTGATCATTACTTTGCGCAGTGAAGGGGCTTGCGTATCACAATGAAGCAATGACCGCCGGCTATATGAGTGTCTCGGGGGATGGCACACCAAAGATAATAAGGTTGTTGCTTCATTGTGGACAGACCAAATTTGATCAGCTGGACAGTCACTGTTGTTCTATCATTGAGCTACCACAGCCCGGCGACCATATGGGCTTGAAAACCGCCACGGCCTGCACTCTGGCCATGTGCGCACCAGTCCAGCACGGCCGTCACTACACAAACAGGTCTGTCAGTGTGAAGCAGTACTCTAATTACACTCCCTGATTGATGTATACCCATGCAAGATGTTTTAAAGCACTTTAGGCCTGCAATTTAGCATTCAATGTGATTTCTGCCCTTAAAACGCTGCTTTTCGTCAAATCCAGATTTTTTCCCGGGACTTTTGGCATCTATCCCACTCCGCCATGCCCCCCTCCAGGTGTTAGACCCCTTGAAACATCTTTTCCATCACTTTTCTGGCCAGCATAAATTTTTCTAGTTTTCAAAGTTCGCCTCCCCATTGAAGTCTATTGCGGTTCACGGAAGTTCACGAACCCGGTTCGCGAACCGAAAATCGGAGGTTCGGCCATCTCTATCCTCTATTCGTACCTCTAACCAGAATTGCTCTTTCATGCGTAGAAGGTTCCCTCCCTTGTCTCTTGCCACTCCAGCACATGGAGAGCATCAGTGGTCATTTCACGCACAGTAACATCAAAGTAGCCAGTCCAGACCCGGAAAAAATAATTAATATCAATATGTTTTTCGGAGAGACTGGAAGAATATATAGTTACCAGCGACTTTCCTGCTACACATACCCCAGCTTCTGGAGTTTAATAAAACTAGGAAGTTAAGTGCATATTTTTATGCATATGATACTGTTGAGCTTTCGTGTTTCCGAATTTAGACAAGTTGGATAACTTACTCAATATGTGCTGGATGAAACTATCTCCCTTGGAGCTTCAGAGCTGGAATCTATGAATTACGCTGTATTTATGATACAGAAAGCAAAAACAGACAGAGTCCTACAGTGTCAACACTTGATAATATATATACGGCATAATTCCCAGCATCCCATATAATGTAATCAATAGAATAATTTTAAAGAGCTGTGGAAGATGTCGGCGCCATATAAATACTAAATAATAATAATAGTTTGTCGATATATACATAACCACACAACTTGAATAAGGTTAAAACTTGATTTTTTTTTTTGCTTGTATAAAACAATGACATTTAAAATAACATTGGTATACCCATTAATTGCAAAACATATGTACCATCTTCACTAATAAACAAATTACACTTGTTTGTATTCAAAAGACCAACCTGGTCTTAGGAGCAGTAAAAAAAACCTCACCACTCTGCCACCCAACAGACTTACAATAGTATATACAGTAGAGAGAATGGTACAGAACATAGATGAGTATAGCAATTCCTAAAACACTGGACATGTTTTGTGAAACAAAGGTCACTTCTTCGGGAATAGAAATTCAACAACAAACATATAAATAAGCATTACTAGGATTAATGTAAATCCTGTAGCTAATCTAGCACAGGAATTCATGTCTACCCCACAAGAGAGGCAAGGGTCACAGGGATACCTAGAAACCGGGATGTTACACTCCATTTGTAGGCATCCATGCGCAGAGCTGTGGGCTTTGGAATATAATCAATGATGATGGTTCATATGTTTTGTAACTTATGAGGATACCAATGTTCTTTTAAATGGTGTTTTATACATTGAAAATAAATGTTAAGTTTTAAGCTCATTTAAGGTGTCTGGTTATGTATATATAGACCAGGGATATCAAACTGGTCTTTCGAGGGCCGAGGTCCTCACACATTTTTGACACAGCTCAAATTAGTTGATGAGTCTGAATCAGGAAAGGTGTGGTCCATCAGGTAGAGCACAGTCCTCTCTTTCTCAATCCATCCTAAACACTGGCATGGATCTGGCCCTCCAGGCCTGGAGTTCAACACCTGTGGTATATATTAAAATTTCCCCTTTGAAGTCCCATGTTTGTTAAATAGCCCTCTTCTTCTGCTAAATATGATACAAAAAGCATGCAAATGCCATTCAGTGAGAAACAAGAATTTTTTTTTTTTAATTTAATGACAAATAAATATCTTCATAAAACATTTAGTTCCTTTCTATACAGATTTATTTTATGCCAGACCATAAGCCGCCATTGTGCCCCAAGAACAGGTTTAGCCATAAAAGGAATTACCAGCTACATAAAAAAAAAAAAGTAATCATAATTAAAAAAAAAGGAAATACCACTTTTGTAAAAAAAATAAAAATAAAAATGCCACCTTTGTAAAAACAAACAAACAAACAAACAAAAATAAATTCCATTAATATAGATATTTGCTTTACATTTCTTTATGCAATTTAATGTTCTTTTTTTTTCCATTTTAGTCCACAGCCAGCTAAGAGCTAATAAATTCTACAATTGACAATAAGCTCACATTGCTCTTCTTTGCAGCGTTAGCAACTGCACTCTGTATGGAGTATTGTTTCTGTGACCTGATCTACAAACTCCCACCTTGCTACAGGAGTAATTAGAGGCAAGAGGTTATTTTACTCATTTTGCACACCTGCACTAATCTAGCGACTAGCAGTTAAGTAATCCAGCTAAAAAAGGTTTGATATACAGTATAGCTCAACTGAGAGCCAAACTGAAATCAGTTTTGGCCTCAGCAAGTGCCAATTTCCCTTTAATGAATCCAAGTCATCAAATTTGAAATAAAAACAAAGATTACGTTAATTAAACACAACAATGTTTCAATAAATGTAATAATAGAATATTCAATGTCTTATCACATGCAATCTATATCAAAAGGTACTATAATAATTTTATGTGGCTTAATGAAACATTTATTGTGTGACAGTCACAGGGAATGCACGGAGACCATATTCAGTTTGTGTACACTACCTTTTATATTCGTCACCATTATCACCATCTGTTTGTGCTGTGGGGCTTATTTCACTTCATTTGGAGCATAAAAGACCAGACACTGAGCAGCACTGCTACTTCTCTGGACAGTAAAACCATAAACTACCTTTTGTTTTCATTAACATTGCTTTGTGCTGTGGGTCTTATTATACTACATTAGACCAGGCGTTGAGTATCAGTTCATTTTCAGCACAAAATAATTGTGTTGCAAACTACTAAAACTGCTCATGACTGTATTCTCTTTGGGTTGCCCTACAGAATGTACACAGTGTTAGACTACACAGGAAGTTTATCTGCTAAATGTTACAGAATTAGCTTTAGCATGTTATTAAAGGCACTCCGAGCACCTCTCATGGGCATGCCTTTAAGCCAGACGACTTCCAACAAAGTCGTGCTATGCCCCTCTGAAGGAGCCTCTTGCAATGGCCATGTGTGTCACTTCCTCTTCCTGCTTCATTCAGTGATGCACTTTTCTAACTGAGAAGACAGGAGTGACCCGGATGTTATAACATAGCCGAGATGGCAGCCGCGATTTTTAAACTGAAATCAAACGAAAACTATTTGGTGTTGAACAGCGATTCATCAAATGAAAGAGGAGAGCAGAAGCTACAGAAAGGTATGCATCTTTAAGAACTTTGCAGTACTGGTCGGAGTTTTAAAGCCATGCCCATGAGAGCTGCTCGGAGTCCCTTTAAGAATAAGTTTTGCGAGTGTTAAAAAAGCACACAGCTTAGTGTGTGTGTCCACAAAGTTCACCCAGTTATAGTTGGAGTCTGTTGTTTTTTCTTATGTCTGACTTGACACAACAAGCCTGTGTTGAGAGTAGCCACATCCCCCTTTTCCTGGCATCCTAGTTTACTCTGACTTAGTATGTACAATCTAGGGGAGGAGAAGAAACAGGAAGATGCAAAGGATTTGGAAGTGCAATGTAGGTACAGCAACAGTGTGTTGTGGGAAGGAAGAAATAGGTATACATTGTATAGAGCAGGGTGTCTGTGCAGCAAAGAGAATGCATTTTGTCACCACATAAAGCGAAAGTCAGGAGAAAAAAGAAGAAGTTTGATGGCCTGATAGGACATCTAGAGAATTTTGAAGAAAACATCCAACAGCTGGAGATTGGAGTGAATGATTACCAGCCCAGCAGCCAAGCTGGCCTCAACCAGAAGCAATTTTTTATGATTACTGCCTTGCAGGATATAGATATTTTTGGCAACAGCTTCATGACATTACTGTGACCTTGGAAGTGTTTCATCATATTGACCAAGAACAAAGTCCCTATCTGACCACCCAGGGAATCTTCAATGAGTGCACTTGTCAAGAATGATAACGTAAAGAACTGATACAATTAAAAAAAAAATCTGATAATTCAAGAGCTGTCCAAGTTTTTTTTCCAAAAGATCTACTTTCTCCTTTAAAGGGAAATTTCAGCCTAAACAAACATACTGTCATTAAGTTACATTAGTTATGTTAATTAGAATAGATAGGTAATATAATCTCTTACCCACCCTGTTTTAAAAGAACAGGCAAATGTTTGTGATTCATGGGGGCTGCCATCTTTGTCATGGGGGCAGCCATCTTTTTGGTTGAAAGGAGGTGAAAAGGAGCAGGAGACACAGTTCCAACTGTCCTGTGTCCTGATTACCCCTCTCAGCTGCACACGCTAGACTTCAAATGTCAAATTCAAAATGTAAAAAAAAAAAATTGCACCAAAACAGCAGAACGAGAACAACAACATCAGAAATCCCATCATGCTTTGCACAGCATCAGGGGAAAAAAGCCCGGGCAGTTTTCTTCTGTGCAGCTAAAAATGAGGCTTGTATAAGAGAAACAAAGTTCTGATGCTGTGAAACTGTTAAAGAAACACAAAGCCTTTTCAGTGCTGCTGAGTTGATTTTTAGTCCGGAGGTTCACTTTAAGCCATAAAAAAGGGGAACAACTAAGTATACCAAAAAAGTATTCCAAGTAATCTTCATGGGTATAATTAAAACAGATTTTGATAATGTAAAAACTACTATTTGAGAAATTATAATTGAGTAATTGCACAGAAATAGATCTTCTATGACAAGCATTATATATAAAAATAACTGTACTCCATAAGGCAAAAAAGGTACTTCAAAAAAGTCACAATCAGCTTTCATTATGTTTAACTCTGCAACTGAATCTAAGCATTGGAAACCCTTATCTTGCCACTCGGTAGCTATGTAATAGCTGAAATAAATATTAATCCACCTAAGATGCTAACAGCACTGCAGGTTCCAGCATTGCATTTCCATGCCATGTTGTTGCATTTCACATCTGAAGTTGCAAAACAAGGTTAATACACAAAAAGACCCCCCCCCCCCCCACACACACACACACTGTCTTCTGGAGTTTAGATTTGATGTCTTCCAAATCTCTTATTGGCCAAGTTGTCCACAGATTGCACTGACACTGTACCCTATATTGTGCAATGACATGTTCTACTTTACAGTCGTATTAGCTATTGTTCTACAGGAGAGGTAAGCCAACCACTGCCTCATCTTTTTAAACTTTTTTAATTGTTTTATACTTTGTGGTGGCCTCCAGCTTCAGTATTACTGTTTACATCTGTGTTAGGAAGTTTTTTTCTTTAGTTTAGTCCCCTTTTTGGTGCTTTCCTAAGAACCAGGAGTGCGACCAGAGAGGATCCTCTAAAGCCCGAGCAAGGGCGGGAACACCCTCTCACATGCCTTTGGTTGCAGTTCCCTTACAACCAGAAAAGTGCTATAACTATTTTTCAGTATTGTGGCATGTTGTGTTATTGGCTGTTGTGTTTTTCTCCTTTGTGTTTCCTCGGTCTTTGGAATCTCCGGATCTGTCCTCCTTTAAACAAATTGAACAGAGGCATTTTGAAGCACCACTATAAATAAGAGTTGCATGTCATTTGAGAAAGGAACAGCTCAGTTCCTCTCAAGAGGTCTTCTCTTTTTGGCCTTCGAATCCAACTCAGGAATCCCTGATCGTGATTCTTGGAAGGCCCTAGACAGATGGTAGCTGTGAAGACGTTTTATTGCAAATAGCCTATTATACAACTTAAAAAAAAGCAGGAACAAGTGACAAGAAACTGACTGGATTTCATCCAACAACAGAAACAACTTATAACTTAATATTTTGCTTCCTATAGCTAATGACCAAATCCATTGTTTTTCTTTTTAATTCCAAACATGTTCTTAAGGACTCTCTGGCTGATCCATTTCATCACAAGGGGTGGGAAGCAACAAACAGTGCTACAACTTACGGTGTCCGATCCAATTAACATTTCATAAATACGCACTGTGTGTGGTTGTATTTTTGTCTCTTTAATCCACGGAGGAAGAAAAAAAAGATGAAATTTAATGAGATTTTTTTATGGCCGAAGGCTTGCGTCATATGTTTAAAATTTACAGAAAAGGCATTTCTTACTGCCAGTGGTATTTAGACAAGCTCTTTTGGTTTATGTCCTTAGCAAGACAGATCACTGGTAGAGTGTTTACAATGTGTTGCATTTAAACATTTAATCAAGCGACCGTTATATTTTTGGACTTAAACCTGTGAAAGATAGCAAAAGTTTAAGAGAACTGGCTGCACAATAAACAGAATGAGGAGGAAGGAAGGCTCGCATCCAAACGTACTTAACTGCTGTCCAAATTCACACTCTGCAATTTATTTATCGAGGGTCAGAGAAGTGCTTATATTAGGGTCAGGTTATTAACTGTCAAGCAAGCAGAAATCCCATATGAACTATAAAGATGGTTGCACTGGCATGGATCTGTGCCTCGTTAGCAAACAACCTGGTCACAGGAAGATTCTTCACACAGCCAACACATGTACACAATTTTGAACATACTTGAGTTATATCTAATTTTTATTTGTTTTCCTTAGACATTTATACAGAGCTAACACATTTTCTGCTGCTCTTTAAAGGACCACGTCAGTGAAAAGTAAGCAGTTGAAATCTGACCTAACCAACAGGTTTTGGACTACTCTATCTCCTCATGAGCATTTCTCAGGGATTTCTTTGTTTTGAAAAGAATTGCCAAAACAGCAGTTGCAAAGTCTAACTGACAAAATAGTGTGCAAGCGCGCAGGGAGGCTGTCTGGTATCTTACTATTGAGTCAGTTGAATTGTTGTTCAGGTAATGCTTTTGAAAACAGGAAAAGTCCTGAGAATCCCCCATGAGCAGATGGACTAGTTCAAAACCTGTTGGTTCTGTCAGATTTTAACTGCTTACTTTTTTCGGTGAAGTGGTCCTTTAACTAAGAACATTGAACCAATCATTGAACCAATCATATTATTTAAAGTGAAGCAGTATCCCAGATCATCCAATCAGGTTTCATTTGTTACTTGAATAAACAAGGGAGAAGGCACACAGCAAGCTTTTCAACTTGCATTTATCTAAACTTTAGCAAATACACAGCATGTTTCGCGGTAACCCCCTTCATCAGGTGTACACCTGATGAAGGGGGTTACCCCGAAACATGTTTTGTATTTGCTAAAGTTTAGATAAACGCAAGTTGAAAAGCCTAGCTGCTTATACTGAAGTGGTCCTTTCAGTATAAGCAGCCAGGGGAGCCCCAAAGGAGATAGGATAAGGGACCCCCTTATAGGTAGACCCTTTAGTATAGGTGACCAGGATGGCTCCAGTGTAGGTAGGCAGTTGGACCCTTCTATAGGAAGCTGTATATTCACCCCCCCTCCCTCACTGGAATGCAGAGAAGTGGCAGTAGGAGCATTATAGCCCTCTAGAGGGCTCTCTAATCATAGAAACAGGTAGAGAAGACAGATCATTGGTGGAGCCAAGAGGTGAGGCATGTGTTTATAATCCTTCTTCCACTGATGCTGCTCTGCATTCTGGCAATGAGCCCCATAGCGAACCACAAAGGCTGCTATAGTGATCCCTATATCACTGGCTCCAGGCTTCTCCTCCTCCTTAAAGGGCACTATGGTGAAAAAGTGTAAAATTTAAGGTACATGTAAACATACAGTGGCTTGCAAAAGTATTCGGCCCCCTTGAAGTTTTCCACATTTTGTCATATTACTGCCACAAACATGATTCAATTTTATTGGAATTCCGCATGAAAGACCACTACAAAGTGGTGTACACGTGAGAAGTGGAACGAAAATCATACATGATTCCAAACATTTTTTACAAATAAATAACTGCAAAGTGGGGTGTGTGTAATTATTCAGCCACCTTTGGTCTGAGTGCAGTCAGTTGCCCATAGACATTGCCTGATGAGTGCTAATGACTAAATAAAGTGTACATGTGGGTAATGTAATGTCAGTACAAATACAGCTGCTCTGTGACGACCTCAGAGGTTGTCTAAGATAATATTGGGAGCAACAACACCATGAAGTCCAAAGAACACACCAGACAGGTCAGGGATAAAGTTATTGAGAAATTTAAGGCAGGCTTAGGCTACAAAAAGATTTCCAAAGCCTTGAACATCCCACGGAGCACTGTTCAAACGATCATTCAGAAATGGAAGGAGTATGGCACAACTGTAAACCTACCAAGACAAGGCCGTCCACCTAAACTCACAGGCCGCACAAGGAGAGCACTGATCAGAAATGCAGTCAAGAGGCCCATGGTGACTCGGGACGAACTGCAGAGATTTACAGCTCAGGTGGGGTAATCTGTCCATAGGACAACTATTAGTTGTGCACTGCACAAAATTGACCTTCATGGAAGAGTGGCAATAAGAAAGCCGTTGTTAACAGAAAGCATAAGAAGCCCCGTTTGCAGTCTGTCACAAGCCATGTGGGGGACACAACAAACATGTGGAAGAAGGTGCTCTGGTCATATGAGACCAGAACTGAACTTTTTGGCCAAAATGCAAAACGCTATGTGTGGCGGAAAACTAACACTGCACATCACTCTGAACACACCATCCCCACTGTCAAATATGGTGGTGGCAGTATCATGCTCTGGGGGTGCTTCTCTTCAGCAGGGACATGGAAGCTGGTCAGAGTTGATAGGAAGATGGATGGAGCCATATACAGGGAAATCTTGGAAGGAAACCTCTTGGAGTCTGCAAAAGACTTGAGACTGGGGCGGAGGTTCACCTTCGAGCAGGACAACGAGCCTAAACATAAAGCCAGGGCAACAATGGAATGGTTTAAATCAAAACATATCCATGTGTTAGAATGGCCCAGTCAAAGTCCAGATCTAAATGCAATCGAAAATCTGTGGCAAGATCTGAAAACTGCTGTTCACAAACGCTGTCCATCTAATCTGACTGAGCTGGAGCTGTTTTGCAAAGAAGAATGGGCAAGGATTTCAGTCTCTAGATGTGCAAAGCTGGTAGAGACATACCCTAAAAGACTGGCAGCTGTAATTGCAGCAAAAAGTGGTTCTACAAAGTATTGACTCAGGGGGGCTGAATAATTACGCAAACCCCACTTTGCAGTTATTGATTTGTAAAAAAGATGTTTGGAATCATGTATGATTTTCGTTCCACTTCTCATGTGTACACTACTTTGTATTGGTCTTTCACGTGGAATTCCAATGAAATTGATTCATGTTTGTGGCAGTAATGTGACAAAATGTGGAAAACTTCAAGGGGGCCGAATACTTTTGCAAGCCACTGTATACAAATAAGAAGTACGTTTTCTGAATAAAATGAGCCATAAATTGCTTTTCTCCTATGTTGCTGTCACTTACAGTAGGTAGTAGAAATCTGACATTACTGACAGGTTTTGGACTAGCCCATCTCCTCATGGGGTATTCTCAGCATGGCCTTTATTCTTTATAAAGACTTTCCCTGAAAAGGATTTATACAAATATGCTAGCTAACCTCCTTGCTTGCTGCACAGTTTTTTGACAGTTGGATGGAGCAACCACCATTTACTGCTTTTGAAAATAAAGTAAATCTTGAGTACCCCCCATGGGGAGATAAGCTGGTCTAAAACCAGTCAGTTCTGTCAGATTTCCAGAACCTACTGTAAGTGACAGCAACATAGTAGAAAGGTTATTTATGTCTCATTTTACCCTGGGAAAAAATGTACTTCTTATTTGTATATGTTTACATGTACTTTAAAATTTTACACTTTTTGGGCATAGTGCCCCTTTAAGGGGGGCAGAGATAAAATTAAAATGAGAACAATGCATTCTCCTTCTGTGATTCCTTGCAGGTCAGCACCAGAGTGAGGGTGGTCAAGGGAGCAATCAGTGTGCAACTGGTAAAATACGGCCTCTGTTTTTGTGAGGCCCAAAACAAACATTTGGGTTATTTGGTCATACCCACAGCTCTGAAACACATCTACTGAGCACACTCTAAAGTTACTGACTGCTGCCCATGCTTCTTCCCACTATATCTAACTACTAGAGACAGTTATTGCTTTTTCTTTCATCTGAAACTTCAGTGTTATTTGTACAATTAAATCTGCACTGGACAAGAACTTCCCAAGCTCAAAATTATTTGGAGGTAATAAAAAGCACTGCCTTGGGCACAGGAGGATGTTGTCCTGGCTCTGCCCATAGTGGAAATGTCTTCATGTTGGCCTAAGTTGGGACAACACTGAGGGCTTGGATTGTATTTTCCAACCAAATGTCTGTAAGACATCGACTTGAACTTGGCATCCATCTCCAATCACATTGTAGTCATTAACCTTTTCAACTTTTTGTTCTATAACGATGTATTTTGTTACACCATTGAAAGCCACACATCTTCAGTTTTTCCCACATGATGATGATTACATTTGAATGAAGAAATGTGGGATTTTCTAGAATCCTAAAGAGGAACACTGGTAAAAGCTGTTCATGTTTGTTAGGAAGGTAAGTGATAATATCTACTTCCTGTTCATTTTCCTTACAACCACCCAAAGACCAAGGGCTTCAAAGCCGATCTACAGGCAGGTTCTATGCAGCTCTGGAGCAATTCAAGTTTTAAGAGGAACTGTAATGAAAATAGCATTATAAAGAAAATAAAATTAATACAATAGGTTTTTTTTTCACCCCAGTATTCATTTATAGATTATTCAGTAAGTGTTTGCCCATTGTGAAATCTTTCCTCTCCCTCATTTACATTCTGAAATGTATCACAGGTGATGACATCTTTAGTTCTACCAGGTGGTCTTTGTTTGTTTACTGAGAGTTCTGAAAAGCAGTACAAAATATACCTGGACTCCCAAAATGCTCAAGGGGGGGGGGGGGGGGGAGGTAGTGGGGATTGGGGAAGAAAATTCCATGTAGCTTTATTCAATATACAACAATTCATAGATATAGGAAGTGTTGTTGATGTTTGCAGTGGTGTGTGGCAGCTGGTGGTGCAGGGTTCAAGGGGGGGGGGGGGGCAGGAAGCATTACTGACCTATGGGGTGCTGATCATCTTCTCCTGACCGTCAGCTTCTGTGGGTAATTCCCATTGGGGCCACAATGCATGCTGGGAAATGTAGTCTGGAAGATCATGCAAGTACAGAGCTGTGCTCGCACCTCCCTGCATGAATGACGGCATACTGTTTGCATGACCCCAGATGGGAATTGCAAATCCCTTTAAATGGGGAGATTGCATTTTTAAATGGGAGCAGTGTCGGTGCATTGCAAAGCACCAAACAAGCATCTCCTTATTAAGTACAGGAAAAATAAGAATAGTGTGGAAGGTTCCATTGCTGATTTCCTTTAGTGATTTGCTTAGCTGGTGTGCTGCTTACAGTTAGTGTAGGGACCTCTAGGAGAGTAGCCTTGACACCGGCAGAGGGGCGTAACCCACATGCCTGTTGGATATGTGTCACCAACAATCTCGTTTATTTTGGGATGGTTTATTTTAGGATGTTGTGTTAGCCACTGGCTATCTGTAAGTTTTGAGCCTGGGTCACTTTAAATGTTGCTCGGTGTATTTGCCCAGCCTTGTGAGCTCCTCATATGATGGTTATCAGCCTGACCGAGTGACTAGTATTTTTTTGCGTCATACATGCACAACAATATGACGTGTGGCAGAGGGGAGGGGAACAGAGGAGGAAGAAGCCAGGAAGCCTGCACATGCGCAGAGAGGACACGCAGGCTTCCTTTTCCGAGGTCACAGCGCTACTCACGGCTGTAATGTAATTTAGAACGGGCAAACCGGGAGGCGGAGATGGCAGGATGAGTGTATCAGCATTATTAATTATACGTGGGTATGCTTAAATGCCAGTACCTCTGCTCAGTGTCCCTTTAATAACGTGATGTGAAATGAAGGTTAATTAAGAAAAAATGTGAAGTAAAGGGTATGAATTTTTACAAATGTTGTGTTTGCCTGATTTTTCTTTGAGTACACAATCCACCCGAATATGAGGGATCCTCTAAAGCATTTATTCAAAGTATATTCCTGGTGGCATAGTAGCAGCATGGTGACGCAGTAGATAGCACTCTTGGCTTACAACACAAGGGTCCAAAACTCAAATCTGAGCCAAGACAATAGCCTAAGTTCACTATTCTCATTTCCTGTCGTTAATAAAGTTTCTAAGCCGTTGTTACTGCTGTCACCATGGTGATAAAGCATGTACTATTCACTAAATAATGTACCTCAGGCAACTCTAAAGTTAAGAATTCTGTCATAAAGTTAAAGGAGAGATTTCTAAAGTTAAGGTTTCAATCCTCAAAATATGGACAGAATTGTAAAGTTAAAGACAGGGAGCCATATGCAATTCACTTTTTCTCCTGAGTTTTCTCCTAGGAGATAATTTTTCTTCTTTGATTTAAAATAATGTTTTAGCACTGGAAATAGTACCAAAAAGTAGGTGAAAAAGTGCTGTCAAAATTATTTTGAGTATTTGGACTCATTATTTAAAGATAGAGTAGGGAGAGGGAGAATTGCTATTCCCACTCCAAGTTGTAGTAACTCGGAGGGAGAAATATTCCGGGCTCCGGCACCCAAATTACACCGCAGCATGGGGAAGAGTGCATGCCGAAATGACCTTCCTCGCTCATTTGACATGTGGCATGACAATATAATCATGCCTATGTACAGTCCTAGTCCTACATAGAACTGAGCTGTGTTCTGGTTTGTTGTTTCAAATTCTCACTATAAGGATTAGGAATTCAGGTATATAAATTACACTTTCAATTGAGTGGTGGCAACTACTGTAGCTACAAGCCGGAAACTCTTGCACGGCAAAGAAACACTTCTGAGTAGCGGAGAAAGGTCAGTAGTTCAAGATGAGAGCTGTGAAAAAGAATTATGGGGTTGATTCACTAACAAAAATAGCGTGAGTAACCTCTTGCTACTCTTGCTATTTAATCAGCGTGCCTAAATGTAAGTGCCTGCATGCTACGTGCGCTAGTTGCCACGTAGTTACCATTAGTCACAGGAGCGCACACTATGCTGCGGGTAGTGCAGCACAGCAAGCGCTAGTAAATTACGCAGGCTATTTGCCAATAACGTGCGCTCCACTCGTTCAGTCCTGAGCCCCTTTGGGCCCAGTAACTTTAAAGGATGTAATCCCCGCACTTTGATTGGCCCAGTAGGCTGTCTGTCACTTGACAGCCACTATTGCGCGTAGCAGACATTTAAGGCACTCTGATTAAATAGCACGAGTAACAGGAGGTTACTCGTGCTCTTTTTGTTCGTGAATCAACCCCTATGTCATTAAACTGTGTCATTCAGCTGAGACAATGAAAACATTAAAAGTACATTTTTAGCTTTTAAACACAAAATAGATTCTTTGAAAGTCCTATTTAAGAGTAGGACTATTAATACTATTTGTTATCTGATCAGTTTACTTTCACTTCGAATTTTCTTTAACCACTGAAAGAGGAACTATCGAAGAAACTGTTATTATGTAAACCCCACATACCTTTAGAGCTTTTAGCCAGTGATAATAGAAAGTTTTTCAGAAGTCTCTTATCACAGCCTGTGTGAAGAAAATACCTTGTGTGTATCAGCTTTCTGCTACAGAAGTCAATGATGGATTGCAGGACTGTACCATATAGATAGGTGTCACTTACCTGTCACTATTCACAGAGGAATGCTTTACTGTTTGTTTCTACCCTGTCTGCTGATCATATGAGAACAGCTGAGAGATTTTTCAACTATAAAGAAAGGATCTGAAGAGAGGACCCATACTTTATTTCTGTTTTTGCATGCTTACACCTACCATTCAGAATGAGCTCTGCCTCTTCCTGGCTGTAATCTCTGTCTACTTTAGAACTGAGTAAAGCAGTGACCCAGGCACACCAAGCTGTAGCTGATAAGCTATATACACACAATTCTGATGCTATATCTTTGCTTTCTGTCGTTCTTAAGACATTTCAGCATAGGATTATAGCCAGTGAGGACTGTCTATGTATGCTGGACGTGCTGGACACAGTCCTCCATAGAAGTAGCCACAGTAAAAACTGTTCTCTGTAAATGTCATATTTTCTTCACAAAAAAAAATTAAACGCCTTTGTATTGCTATTTGCTAGTAATTACTGTAAACATATGTGGCATTTAGAATTTTAGTTAACTTTGATAGTTGTCCTTTAAAGGAATACTGTACGGGGGTCGGGGGAAAATGAGTTGAACTTACCCGGGGCTTCTAACGGTCCCCCGCAGACATCCTGTGCCCGCGCAGCCACTCACCGATGCTCCGGCCCCACCTCCGGTTCACTTCTGGAATTTCAGACTTTAAAGTCTGAAAACCACTGCGCCTGCGTTGGCGTGTCCTCGATCCCGCTGATGTCACCAGGAGAGCACTACGCAGGCCCAGTATGGTCTGTGCCTGCGCAGTATGTGCAGGCGCAGTGGTTTTCAGACTTTAAAGTCTGAAATTCCAGAAGTAAACCGGAGGTGGGGCCGGAGCATCGGTGAGTGGCTGCACGGGCACAGGATGTCTGCGGGGGACCATTAGAAGCCCCAGGTAAGTTCAACTCATTTTCCCCCGACCCCCCTTCAGTGTTCCTTTAAGATTCTTGGATGTTAAAGTGTACCTGAGATGATAAATGTTACATTATTTATACTTACCTGGGGCTTCCTCCAATCCCATGTGGTCCGTGGTTGCCTCTGTAAATTTCACCCGTCGTGATCTTCTGCACTTGCACAGACTGGCCGTGCGCGCTTTTCCATAGTGCTCCACAGAGTTTTCTGTGCCTGCGGAGTAGTACTGTGCAGGCGCCAGATGCTCCAGGCTTCAGGAGCGTGACGGGGGTGAACACTTGGCCACTCCACGTATACACAGAAGAGCACGCTGGGAAAATGTAATGCAGTCACCAAGGGACAATGGAGCGTCCGGGGTGGATGGCGAGGGAGCCACAGACCACATGGGGCTGGAGGAAGCTCCAGATAAGTATAAATAATTTAACAGTAATGAAATAAGGCATATATGATAATATTGTAACCTGGAAAAGCCAAAGTAAATAGTAAACAGTTAAATTTCTAAAGTGCCCTATTTTGATATGATTTACACCGGGCCATTTCCAACGCAGGTTCTGTATAGTTCTTCAGCATTTAATGAAGCTCAGCTGTTCCAGCTATTGGCAGCAGCAACACTTTATAATTTGTTATAAATGCAGTCCTTCAGCTTTCATGTATCCCCATCATTTCAAAGCCATAAAAAAACCTTATTAACATTATTACACTCAATTGTTGCCTTGCTTGGGAACCTTGAGAACTACATTTCAATTTTTCATAAGCAGATTCCAGTCCAGAATGTGTCTCTCTACACCGGGTATTGCTTGCGGTGTTCCAGAACTTTGTCACGTTACAGATTTGTATCATCTTAATATTCATCTGTTTGGTTTCTCAATCGTTGGTCTAACACACGGGGCAAAGCTGCCAGGCATGTGTGTGAATGTACTCAAACCCGGTGCCAAAATTGTGTTTTTTCCTGCGTTAAACTTTGAACTACTTGTCCCGAAAGGCTTATTTGATCATGTTTTATATAAAAGAACACGTCAGATAGATAAGGATTGTTGTTATTTTAATAGATTGATGAGCAACTGGCTCGCTAGGCCAGTGGTTTCTTGTTTCCTCTCTGATCTACAATGCAGCCGTACAGGCCTGCAGGGCCAGCTCCAGCTACAATCGGGCCCCAGGGCAAAAGTAACCTGGGGGCCTGCCTGACATCCCCCCTCCCTTCCCCAGCATAGTAGTCAGAGGTGACCCTAACGGGCACCCTTCCACCCCTTTAATAGCCAGATGTGCTCCCTTTTCCTCCCCCCAGTTTAGTAGCCAGATTAGATATACCCCAGTTACCTCACCCCCCAGTATTAATGACCAATGACCCTCCCAACCCACACACCATTACGGAAGCAGTGGGTGATAGACAGCAGCACATTCACCACCTCCAAGTTTCTGGAGCTGCAGGTCCTGTCTGTTTCCTCTGTAGTGTTGCTGATCTGCACTTCCTGTTTTCTCACATCATGTACTGGACCCCAAACAGAGAAGCAGAAAGTGCAGAGCGCTAAAACTTCCTAGGAGACTGACGGACCTGCAATTGCTACAACTGAAAAGTGGGTTGGCACCAGTGCACAAAAATAATATCTTGCTCATCAAATCCCAAAAATAGACGTGTGCGTAGAAAGGGATCCTAAAACGATTAGGTAACAGCCAACAAAAGCAAGATCCCCAATTAACACCGCACCACACAAGGTATAGGCAAATAATCAAATGAGCTTTATTATAGTGTTGAATTACACAAAGATGTAAAAACATTTAAAACAAAAAAATGTCTTGGAAACACACTAATATTGTTATAGTGCAGATATAAATATCATTAAATGAAGCCCAACCCTTCCTCTTCCCTCTCAATAATGCATACAGTACAGTATAGGATGAGCAAAGTGTAATGTGCTAGCAGCAAAAATATCCAAATAAAGTGCATAAGGAATCCATAAGGTGCTTGAAAGTGAATGAGGTAGTGAGAAAAAGTGTGAAGAATGGAAAGGAATGCATAGCTAGACCCAAACAATCAATACAGTGTAAACAGGGGTCCAGAGTGGACCAAGCAGTGGATGGAAAAACAACAAACAACAGCAGAAAGACCGTGGAGAAAGGGCTCACCGAACACAGCAGGAGAAGAGGGCAGGTCGTGTGCCTGGAACACTGTCTTCATGATTCGCCGCTCAGCGTGGCTTTAGGTGACGACCTGCCTTGCCCTCTTCTCCTGCTGTGTTCGGTGAGCCCTTTCTCCACGGTCTTTCTGCTGTTGTTTGTTGTTTTTCCATCCACTGCTTGGGCATGAGCACAAAAAATGTAGTTGCATGCATTATTTACATTGTTGCTGTGTAATGCACATTCCCAGCGCACAGCACTTGAGGTGCACTTTAGCACAAAAGATTTACTGTATTTTTTGGACTATACGACGCTCCAAACTATAAGATGCACCTAGGTTTAGAGGACAAAAACCAGGGGGAAAATGTACTAAACCTGGGTGTGTCTATGGTGCTGGGGCGTCTTATGGAACGAGCTGTCTACCCTCCTAAGCTACACTGCCCTCGCATTATAAATGACACCATCCATATGTAGGGAATCCTAAAACACACAGCCCGGGGCTAATTGCACTCACAGACATAAGTGGTAGGAGGTCGGCCCTGCTTGCAGTCAGGTTAATTGTGCATTGCATTCATCAATGTTTGAACATCATAAGTGCGAATGGAATTTCAGATAACGGTGCCAATCATAATCAAGGTGAGTTCTGGCTACTGGTAGTCCGCACCCACACTCATTATGATCTGGATCTGCACAGATATGTGAAATTTCAATGGCAATTATGATGTTCAAACTTTGATTAAACAGCTATGATTATTCTTCCTCCCCCCTACACCTCCTTCCACTGTAGTGCACCCCCCCCTCCCCCGGGCACCAATTGCTCTGCTGCTGACCACATAGTCCAAGGAATGGAGGCCTGGGGTGCTGCATATTGTTCTGTCCTGCCTTCTGTCTCCAGCCATCTCCTCCTCATCCCCATGCAGCATCCCCGCCAGTGCCGCATCATGCCCGCGGCATTCACAATGACTCCTCCTACTACTGCTGCTGTCTTTCAGTCCTCTATGAACGCATTTATTGTTCACTTCTGGGTGGCATTGATGATGCACTACGGTGGGATGCGAAAGTTTGGGCAACCTTGTTAATCGTCATGATTTTCCTGAAAAAATTGATGGTTGTTACAATTAAAAATGTCAGTGTAATATATCATATAGGAGACACACACAGTGATATTTGAGAAGTGAAATGAAGTTTATTGGATTTATAGAACTTGTGCAATAATTGTTTAAACAAAATTAGGCAGGTGCATAAAAATAAATAAAATCAATATTTAGTAGATCCTCCTTTTGCAGAAATTACAGCCTCTAAACGCTTCCTGTAGGTTCCAATGAGAGTCTGGATTCTGACTGAAGGTATTTTGGACCATTCCTCTTCACAAACTATCTCTAGCAGTGCTGATCGTAATGGAAAAAGCTACGCTTACGGATCATTACGCGTAATTTTACGCTATTACGCATTACGAAATTACGCTTACGGCATAGACATTCAATTTCGGTACATGTCTGTAATTACGCATTGCCCTTACGCAATTACGCGTAAGAATACCGTAATTCAAGTTGTTACGTTATAGACTTATGCGTAAATTCCTACTAGCAATTAATGCGTAAGGTCATGCTGCCAAGCGGAAAAGTTGACGCATGGATCAATGTTAGGTAGCCGCCGACTTTAAGGGTTAATAGCAAAGCCCCCTTAAGTGCTAAGAGCCTCAAATTTGGAGAATATATTAAGGAGATCAGAAGGAATAAGAGGGAAAAAATTTTTTTCAAAAAGACCTTATAGTTTTTGAGAAAATCGATGTTAAAGTTTCAAAGGAAAAATAGATACATTTAAAAACCCGCCGACTTTTACGGTTAATAGCAAAGCCTGCTTAAAATTTAGAAACACCAAATTTACAGGGTATATTAAGGGGATCAGTGGGAATAAGAGGAAAATTTTTTTTTTCAAAAAGACCTTATAGTTTTTGAGAAAATCGATTTTTAAGTTTCAAGGGCAAAAATGTCTTTTAAATGCGGAAAATGTCAGTTTTTTTTGCACAGGTAACAATAGTGTTTTATTTTCATAGATTCCCCCAAGTGGGAAGAGTTTTACTTACTTCGTTCTGAGTGTGGGAAATATTTAAAAAAAAACGACGTGGGGTCCCCCCTCCCAGACCTCTTTAACCCCTTGTCCCCCATGCAGACTGGGATAGCCAGAATGCGGAGCACCGGCCGCGTGGGGCTCCGCACCCTGACTATACCAGCCCGCATGGTCCATGGATTGGGGGGTCTCGGAAGGGGAGGGGCAGCCAAGCTTTCCCCTCCCCCTCCGAGCCCTTGTCCAATCCAAGGACAAGGGGCTCTTCTCCACCTCCGATGGGCGGTGGAGGTGGAGGCCGCGATTTCCTGCGGGGGAGGTTCATGGTGGCATCTGGGAGTCCCCTTTAAAAAGGGGTCCCCCAGATGCCCACCCCCCCTCCCAGGAGAAATGAGTATAGAGGTACTTGTACCCCTTACCCATTTCCTTTAAGAGTTAAAAGTAAATAAACACACAGACACTTTGAAAAAGTATTTTAATTGAACAAAAAACATAACCACGAAAAAAGTCCTTTAATATTCTTAATTAACCATTAATACTTACCTGTCCCTTTAAAAGCCAGTTCCCACGCAATATCCTCGGAAATATACTAATCAGTTACAATGTAACAAAGCTATTACAATGTAACAACTTTGTTACTTTGTAACACCACCGCACCCGACGTCACTCGCCGCCACCGCCGCGTCTGCGCTGACCCGACAGAGCTCTGAGCTATATAGCTCAGAGCTCCCTAAGCATCTTTGTATTTGGGCTCCAAGGAGCCCCATTGGTCCTTAGCAGACCAATGGGGTTCCTTTAAATCAGAAGGAACCCCATTGGTCTGCTAAGGACCAATGGGGCTCCTTGGAGCCCAAATACAAAGATGCTAAGAGAGCTCTGAGCTATATAGCCCAGAGCTCTGTCGGGTCCGTGCGGGACGCTAAGTCCCCGCCGCCTCCCGCTGTCCTCCCCGCCTCTTCCACATGTCACCCACATGTCACCCACATGTGGGTGGCATGTGGGTGACAGATGTGGGCGGGGCTGACAGCGGGAGGCGGCGGGGACTTAGCGTCCCGCACTGACCCGACAGAGCTCTATAGCCCAGAGCTCTGTCGGGTCCGTGCGGGACGCTAAGTCCCCGCCGCCTCCCGCTGTCCTCCCCGCCTCTTCCACATGTCACCCACATGTCACCCACATGTGGGTGGCATGTGGGTGACAGATGTGGGCGGGGCTGACAGCGGGAGGCGGCGGGGACTTAGCGTCCCGCACTGACCCGACAGAGCTCTGAGCTACATAGCTCAGAGCTCTCTTAGCATCTTTGTATTTGGGCTCCAAGGAGCCCCATTGGTCCTTAGCAGACCAATGGGGTTCCTTCTGATTTAAAGGAACCCCATTGGTCTGCTAAGGACCAATGGGGCTCCTTGGAGCCCAAATACAAAGATGCTTAGGGAGCTCTGAGCTATATAGCTCAGAGCTCTGTCGGGTCAGCGCAGACGCGGCGGTGGCTGCGAGTGACGTCGGGTGCGGTGGTGTTACAAAGTAACAAAGTTGTTACATTGTAATAGCTTTGTTACATTGTAACTGATTAGTATATTTCCGAGGATATTGCGTGGGAACTGGCTTTTAAAGGGACAGGTAAGTATTAATGGTTAATTAAGAATATTAAAGGACTTTTTTCGTGGTTATGTTTTTTGTTCAATTAAAATACTTTTTCAAAGTGTCTGTGTGTTTATTTACTTTTAACTCTTAAAGGAAATGGGTAAGGGGTACAAGTACCTCTATACTCATTTCTCCTGGGAGGGGGGGTGGGCATCTGGGGGACCCCTTTTTAAAGGGGACTCCCAGATGCCACCATGAACCTCCCCCCCAGGAAATCGCGGCCTCCACCTCCACCGCCCATCGGAGGTGGAGAAGAGCCCCTTGTCCTTGGATTGGACAAGGGCTCGGAGGGGGAGGGGAAAGCTTGGCTGCCCCTCCCCTTCCGAGACCCCCCAATCCATGGACCATGCGGGCTGGTATAGTCAGGGTGCGGAGCCCCACGCGGCCGGTGCTCCGCATTCTGGCTATCCCAGTCTGCATGGGGGACAAGGGGTTAAAGAGGTCTGGGAGGGGGGACCCCACGTCGTTTTTTTTTTAATATTTCCCACACTCAGAACGAAGTAAGTAAAACTCTTCCCACTTGGGGGAATCTATGAAAATAAAACACTATTGTTACCTGTGCAAAAAAAACTGACATTTTCCGCATTTAAAAGACATTTTTGCCCTTGAAACTTAAAAATCGATTTTCTCAAAAACTATAAGGTCTTTTTGAAAAAAATTTTTTTCCTCTTATTCCCACTGATCCCCTTAATATACCCTGTAAATTTGGTGTTTCTAAATTTTAAGCAGGCTTTGCTATTAACCGTTAAAGTCGGCGGGTTTTTAAATGTATCTATTTTTCCTTTGAAACTTTAACATCGATTTTCTCAAAAACTATAAAGTCTTTTTGAAAAAATTTTTTTCCTCTTATTCCTTCTGATCTCCTTAATATATTCTCCAAATTTGAGGCTCTTAGCACTTAAGGGGGCTTTGCTATTAACCCTTAAAGTCGGCGGCTTTTTTATATTATACGGGAGCGTAATATTACGCGATTACGGCAGACTGTGTAATTTCAATGGGAGTTTACTGTCTTACGCGTAATTTGTTACGCGTAAAACGTAACCCACGGTCTACGCGTAATTAATTACGCGTAATACCGTAACCTTACACGTAACGCTTACGGTGCATTTGTAGTGAATTACGATGCGTAATTACGCTAATGCGTAATTTCGGCCCAGCACTGATCTCTAGTTCATTCAGGTTTGATGGCTTCCGAGCATGGACAGCTCTCTTTAACTCACACTACAGATTTTCAATTATATTCAGGTCTGGGGACTGAGAGGGCCATTCCAGAATGTTGCACTTGTTTGTCTGCATGAATGCCTTAGTGGATTTTGAGCAGTCTTTAGGGTTGTTGTCTTGTGGAAAGATCCAGCCACGGCACAGCTTTAGCTTTGTCACTGATTCCTGGACATTGGTCTCCAGAATCTGCTGATACTGAGTGAAATCCATGCGTCCCTCAACTTTGACAAGATTTCCAGTCCCTGCATTAGCCACACAGCTCCACAGCATGATGTAACCACCACCATATTTTACTGTAGGTAGCAGGTGTTTTTCTTGGAATGCTGTGTTCTTTATCCTCCATGCATAACGCCCCTTGTTATTCCCAAATAACTCAATTTTAGTTTCATCAGTCCACAGCACCTTATTCCAAAATGAAACTGGCTTGTCCAAATGTGCTTTAGCATACCTCAAGTGGCTCTGTTTGTGCTGTGGGCAGAGAAAAGGCTTCCTCTGCATCACTCTTGCATACAGCATCTCATTGTGTAAAGTGCGCCAAATGGTTGAACGATGTACAGTGACTCCATCTGCAGCAAGATGATATTGTAGGTCTTTGGTGCTGTTCTGTAGGTTGACTCTGACTGTTCTCACCATTCGTCGCTTCAGTCTATCTGAGATTTTCCTTGGCCTGCCACTTTCGAGCCTTAAAGCGGACCCAAACCAAAATTTTTTTTAATTAAAAATATTTAGTTGCACCAGTCTGACACATACAAAGATAAATAAACACTCCTTCAAATCTATGATCATTTCAGTGCATGCTTTTAACCCTTCTCTTTTCATAGCTAGGGTTATACTGGGGGCAGCCATTAGCAATTCCTCCATTGTCAGACACCATCTACTCCACCAGTTTGCCGGAAAAATCCCGGCAATTTGAAAGGAAGGGAGGGGTTCCTCCAATAAATGTAAAATATTTTATATTTGTCATCATGCAGCTGAAAAAAGGCTGCTATTTATTATTATAATTTAGAAAATAGATTTTATTTCTGAAATCTTGTATTTTTAATTTGGGTCCGCTTTAACATTTCCTCAATATGTTCCTAACTGTGGAAACAGACAGCTGAAATCTCTGAGACAGCTTTCTGTATCCTTCCCCTAAACCATGATGGTAAACAATCTTTGTCTTCAGGTCATTTGAGAGTTGTTTGAGACCCCATGTTGCTACTCTTCAGAGAAAATTAAAAGAAGAGGGAAACTTACAATTGACCCCCTTAAATACTCTTTCTCATAATTGGATTCACCTGTGCATGTAGGTCAGGGGTCACTGAGCTTACAAGCCAATTTGAGTTCCAATAATTAGTTCTAAAGGTTTTGGAATCAATAAAATTACAACAGTGCCCACATTTATGCACCTGCCTCATTTTGTTTGAACAATTATTGCGCACTTTCTGTAAATCCAATAAACTTTATTTCACTTCTCAAATATCACTGTGTGTGTCTCCTATCTATATATATAATTGAGTAAGTGCCTCAACCTTCAAGCAAGAAGAAGAAGTAGCGCCCTGCCCCCAGGGCCGGTCCAAGCAAGGAGAAGGGGCTGGTCCAAGCAAGAAGAAGAAGTAGTGTCATATCAAACCAAGGGCAAAGAGGGATAATTTGCATATTCAGTAGCAGTGCATTGTGGGTAACCACAAATGTTCACTTATAGCTGAATTATTGCAGATTTCCTTCTGTTTTAAGAAGGAAAATTACACCAAGCTTTGCTTTTTTTAGTAGGAGGGCTTTTTGGTCTCTTTTTTTTATCCTCCTATACATTCTTAGTAGTTTGTGTCACCCTGAGCTGCTTGGTTACTCTGTTGTACTGGTCCAAGCCCTATCTCATACAGCCTTATCAATCCCTGCTATGTACTGATGAGAACCAAATGGCTGAAATAGGCTGGCACATGTGGGTTTGATATGACTGTGTAAAACTTAAAGAGAATCTGTACTCTAATATTCTTACACTAAAAAGCATACCATTCTATTCCTTATTTTCTCCTGTGCCCCTCTGTGCTGTTTCTGCCACTCCCTGCTGCAATCCTGGCTTGTAATTAACAGTTTTAGGCAATGTTTACAAACAAACTAACCAGCTTCTAATAGGCTCAGCTAAGCATAGTGTGTGAGTATGCAGGGGGCCTGCAGAGGGTGTGTATCGCTTCTACCAATCACAATCAGCCCTGCACATTACACACAATCAAAGCCTTAGCCCGACAAACAGGACAGAGGAAAGATACATTGATTTATTACAGAGACAGTGTAATTAGGAAGAGCTGCAGTAAGCCCCAGCACATTAGAACAGGCATAGGAACTCATAGGATAGAAGAACTAAGGCTGAAAAAAATGTTACAGAGTCTCTTTAAAGCTATAGGCATGCTTGACTTATCATGGGTGAAAAGGATTAAGTTGTATATTTAGCAGCGGTGCATTATGATAACCCCAAATGTTCACTTATAGCTGAATTATTGCAGATTTTCTTCTGTTTTAAGAAGGCAAATTACACCAAGCTTTGATTATTTTAGTAGAAGGTCTTTTTGGTCCCTTTTATCCCCCTATACATTCGAGTGGTTTGGGTCAACCTGAGCTGCTTGGTTACTCTGTTGTACTGGTCCAAGCCCTATCTCATACAGCCATATCAATCCTTGCCATGTACAGATGAGGACCAAACGTCTGAAACAGGCTGTCACATGTGGGTTTGATATGGCTGTGTAAAATTTAAAGCTATAGGCTTGCTACACACCAGTGGTTCTGGATGCTTACTTGACTTACTAAAGGTGAAAAGGAATTATTTGCATATTTAGTAGCAGTGCATTGTGGGTAACCACAAATGTTCACTTATAGCTGAATTATTGCATATTTCCTTCTGTTTTAGGAAGGCAAATTACACCAAGCTTTGCTTTTTTTTAGTAGGAGGTCTTTTTGGTCCCTTTTATCCCCCTATACATTCCGAATGGTTTGGGTCACCCTGAGCTGCTTGGTTACTCTGTTGTACTGGTCCAAGCCTTATCTCATACAGCCGTATCAATCCATGCCAATGTTCAGATGAAGACCAAAAGTCTGAAAAAGGCTGTCTACATGTGAGTTTGATATAGTGTTGGGCGAACAGTGTTCGCCACTGTTCGGGTTCTGCAGTTCGGGTGATGTTCAAGTTCGGCCGAACACCTGGTGGTGTTCGGCCAAACTGTTCCGAACGGCTCAATACCTGGCCGAACTGGGCCCTCACGTTCTCTGCGTGATGATGCATACGAGGGTACGCGTGACGCGTACCCTCGTATGCAGAGAACGTGAGGTCAGAGAAAGGGCGGAAGTACCACAAGGGTACTACCGCTGAACCGCCCGCTGCCCGGCCTCCCTAAACGCATCACTCTCCGGACTCCTCCTCCTGACTCACTTCACAGTGCCACTGCCAGCCACTACCACCGGTATTATTTTCCTTTCCTTAAACTTTTGTATGGGGAAGCCGGCAGAGGGGGGAGCGCTAGCGGAGGGGGTGGGGGGAATTTCCGACCCCCCCCCCCCCCCGCGATCGGGGCATGCTCCCCCCTTATGCCTGCAACCCCATAGGTCCCCCAAAAGCGGGATGTTCGGGGAGTTCGGGGTTCGGCCCGAACATGCCGAACATCGCGGCCATGTTCGGCGAACGTTCCCGAACCCGAATATCCAGGTGTTCGCCCAACACTAGTTTGATATGGCTGTGCAAAATGTAAAGCTATAGGCTTGCTATACACCAATGCTTCTGGATACTTGCTTGGCTTACTAAGGGTTAAAAGGAATTATTTGCATATTTAGTAGCAGTGCATTGTGGGTAATCACAAATGTTCACTTATAGCTGAATTATTGTATATTTCCTTCTGTTTTAGGAAGGCAAATTACACCAAGCTTTGCTTTTTTTAGTAGGAGGGCTTTTTGGTCTCTTTTTTTTATCCTCCTATACATTCTTAGTAGTTTGTGTCACCCTGAGCTGCTTGGTTACTCTGTTGTACTGGTCCAAGCCCTATCTCATACAGCCTTAGCAATCCCTGCTATGTACTGATGAGAACCAAATGGCTGAAATAGGCTGGCACATGTGGGTTTGATATGATTGTGTAAAACTTAAAGCTATAGGCATGCTTGACTTATCATGGGTGAAAAGGATTAAGTTGTATATTTAGCAGCGGTGCATTATGATAACCCCAAATGTTCACTTATAGCTGAATTATTGCAGAATTTCTTCTGTTTTAAGAAGGCAAATTACACCAAGCTTTGATTATTTTAGTAGAAGGTCTTTTTGGTCCCTTTTATCCCCCTATACATTCGAGTGGTTTGGGTCAACCTGAGCTGCTTGGTTACTCTGTTGTACTGGTCCAAGCCCTATCTCATACAGCCATATCAATCCTTGCCATGTACAGATGAGGACCAAACGTCTGAAACAGGCTGTCACATGTGGGTTTGATATGGCTGTGTAAAATTTAAAGCTATAGGCTTGCTACACACCAGTGGTTCTGGATGCTTGCTTGACTTACTAAAGGTGAAAAGGAATTATTTGCATATTTAGTAGCAGTGCATTGTGGGTAACCACAAATGTTCACTTATAGCTGAATTATTGCATATTTCCTTCTGTTTTAGGAAGGCAAATTACACCAAGCTTTGCTTTTTTTTAGTAGGAGGTCTTTTTGGTCCCTTTTATCCCCCTATACATTCCGAATGGTTTGGGTCACCCTGAGCTGCTTGGTTACTCTGTTGTACTGGTCCAAGCCTTATCTCATACAGCTGTATCAATCCATGCCAATGTTCAGATGAAGACCAAAAGTCTGAAAAATGCTGTCTACATGTGAGTTTGCTATAGTGTTGGGCGAGCAGTGTTAGCCACTGTTCGGGTTCTGCAGTTCGGGTGATGTTTGAGTTCGGCCGAACACCTGGTGGTGTTCGGCCAAACTGTTCGGGTTTGCCCGAACGGCTCAATGCCTGGCCGAACTGGGCCCTCACGTTCTCTGCGTGATGATGCATACGAGGGTACGCGTGACGCGTACCCTCGTATGCAGAGAACGTGAGGTCAGAGAAAGGGCGGAAGTACCACAAGGGTACTACCGCTGAACCGCCCGCTGCCCGGCCTCCCTCAACGCATCACTCTCCGGACTCCTCCTCCTGACTCACTTCACAGTGCCACTGCCAGCCACTACCACCGGTATTATTTTACTTTCCTTAAACTTTTGTATGGGGAAGCCGGCAGAGGGGGGAGCGCTAGCGGAGGGGGTGGGGGGAATTTCCGACCCCCCCCCCCCCCGCGATCGGGGCATGCTCCCCCCTTATGCCTGCAACCCCATAGGTCCCCCAAAAGCGGGATGTTCGGGGAGTTCGGGGTTCGGCCCGAACATGCCGAACATCGCGGCCATGTTCGGCGAACGTTCCCGAACCCGAATATCCAGGTGTTCGCCCAACACTAGTTTGATATGGCTGTGCAAAATGTAAAGCTATAGGCTTGCTATACACCAATGCTTCTGGATACTTGCTTGGCTTACTAAGGGTTAAAAGGAATTATTTGCATATTTAGTAGCAGTGCATTGTGGGTAATCACAAATGTTCACTTATAGCTGAATTATTGTATATTTCCTTCTGTTTTAGGAAGGCAAATTACACCAAGCTTTGCTTTTTTTAGTAGGAGGGCTTTTTGGTCCCTTTTATCCCCCTATACATTCCGATTTGGGTCACCCTGAGCTGCTTGGTTACTCTGTTGTACTGGTCCAAGCCCTATCTCATACAGCCGTATCAATCCCTGCCATGTACTGATGAGGACCAAAAGTCTGAAACAGGCTGTCTACATGTGGGTTTGATATGACTGTGTAATATTTAAAGCTATATGCTTGCTATACACCAGCGGCTCTGAATGCTTGCTTGACTTACCAAGGGGGAATAGGGGGAATTTGCATATTTGGTAGCAGTGCATTGTGGGTAACCACAAATATTCACTTATAGCTGAATTATTGCAGATTTCCTTCTGTTTTAAAAAGGCAAATTACACCAATACAGTGTGCGGCATTGCATGAAGTGACAACAGTGGAACGCACGATGGAACACGGAAGAGGTGAGTCATCCCCGCCCGCTGCCCCTTACTAATAGTGGCGGCTGCTACTGTGCTTAAGCAGGAGGGGGAGCGCACATGAGGAACCCAGGTGAGGGGGGGTTCCTGCTGAGCTAAAGCTGGTGGTAGAGCACACATGGGGGACACAGTTGAGAGGGGGTCCAATCCCCCTCCCCGCCGCTGTTCCCAATACCCCCTTCCTGCCCTCTATCCTCTTATGCGGCGTATGCTACGCCGTGGGTCGGCTAGTATGATATATTTAACTGACATTTTTAATCATAACAACCAACGAGTTATACAGGAAAATCATGATGATTAACAAGGTTGCCCAAACTTTCCCATCCCACTGTAATCTAAAAGATAACTTATCAGCACTTAGTATTTAAACAAACACTAAAAAGAATGTTAATTTTAGTCATTTCTTGCTTGTTGGGGCTTTAAAGATATTTAATTTTTAAGGTTTAAAGTGTACCAGAGCTGTAAAATTAAAAATATTTTACACATACCACGCCGCCGTCCTCTGCAGCAACCGGGTCACCGCACTTCCGTAATTCGGAGCCAGTCTAACGTAAGAAAAATGCGCTGTTTGCGTATCTCTCCAGCAGCCACTGGAGAGATACCTAGAGGGAGCACTTCTCCTGCGTAGCTGGCCGCCACTGACATCAGTGACACGACCTGGTTCCCGAAGCTGCAGGCAGCGGAGGATGGTGGCGTAGGAGCGTTCGGAGCAGATGGGTCTGGAGGAAGTCCCAGGTATGTATAAAATCTTTTTTAATTTTACATCTCTGAGTCCCTTTAAAAAATCTCCCTGAAAAAGACTCAAAAGTTAATAGGATAGGGGTCATAGAATCTGAGGCCGAGGAAACCAGTGAACCACCTGAAAGCTACTACCACCTACTCACCCCACCAACTCCATACTGCTGTTGTGCTCTATGCTGTCAGCTCTCCCCCATAGCAACAGAATGCATCGGTAGCCCACAGGCTAATGATGCATCTGTATAGAACTGAGGGATTGAGTACCGACAGACGTTTATGTGTATGCACCATGTGGTTCCAGCTCTGCAGGCCAATCACAATCAACCTTACATATGGGAGAAAGAAGAGATTGCAAACTATCTGAGCTGCAAAGCATCGTGGTCTGAATCAGTAGACTCAGACAATGCAACACATTATAGTCCAAATCCGGAGGCTTGGACTATTGCAATGCAATTATGGTCTGAATCAGTAGACTGAGCATACAATTTGGTAAAAAAAATACTATAAAAGTGAAGTTTATTACAGTAAAGGATGCATCTTTTATGACTACTTATAGCTACATGGCTCTAAATCATAGGCATGTAGTATTTTTTTTACCAAATTGTATGCTGAGCCTACTGATTCATACCATAAGGCAAGCCTGTTAACGAGCCAACCCAGCCATTGCCACATAACACCAACCCTGTGCTCACTCCACTGGCTACCGATAAAATGGAGAAGTGTGTTTAAGATTGGCTTACTGACATTCAAATCCTTACACAATCTGGGCCCTGGATACCTGAAGGACTTGTTGCAACTGCATCACACCCCCCACAATCTTAGATCAAAAGGACGTAACACCATGGTCACCCCCAGAGTCCACCTCAAAACCTTTAGAGACAGAGCCTTTTGTCATGCTGTCCCTACACTTTGGAACTCCCTGCCACACCCAATAAGGACAGCTCCATCCCTGGAAGCATTTAAGTCTAAACTGAAAACCTACCTCTTCAGTCTGGCATTCATGAACATCTGACTATCTCCTCTGTAACACAGTTCAGCCTGCAACCCTGTATTAATCTGAGACACAACTATGTGCTTTGAGTCCTATGGGAGAAAAGCGCTTTACAAATGTTATTGTATTGTATTGTATTGTAATGATTGGATGAGTGCTAATACACAGTATCTTCTGATGACCACTTCTTATATATTTTACTTTGAAATATTAATAGATCTGATTACTAGAGGTATTACAATCATATCAGTTGACAACTTAATATGTGTATATGATCTGTATACAATAATGAGAATACATACCTTTTAAATATACAAATAGAAATCTATGTCTTCGTTGCGTAGAGGAATATCATCAATTCAATTATTGCGTGTTAATGAGGCCAGCCTTACAGTACCCACAGGAGATCTACTCAGAAAATAGTAAAATCATTATCCCTGATTATATGTTTTTTATCTTAGTTGCCTAGGCACTACACGGTGGGGACAGAGGCGGGGGAGTGCGCATTGAATGGCATACAGAAGGTAAATAGACAGCTAGTGACAAAGTGACTGTCGCTAGCCAGGCGCTTTTTACAGGGGGGGCACAGGAGACCCCGGGGGGAGGACTGCAGGCGGCAATAGCGAGACCCAGAGGCATGTCATTATGCACAGAACATGCCTCTGTGATCTCTTAAGATTTCAAATATCCGCCTCGGCTTCTCTTTAAGTATGGTGGCACAATGTCATTTCAGTGATTATTTTGCTTGGAATGGGAAAAAGTTACTTTGTAGGTAATGTGATACATAGGACTCTATTCACAAAACTTCTCATAAATGACTTATTTATCACCTAATAGATACAAATAACCTTTCAGCACATTTAAAAGCTAAATAATCACTCAAAGTAAGTTTTTCCTGATCATCTTCATTTTAATATTACCTTTCTTATCTTAATTATAATTTTTACTCATTGGGAGCTTAAAAAAAGTAACATAAATAAGGTGAAACTGCACAGAGGTGGCGCTCACAGGTGCTATGTTATGTGCATAAATCTATAAAATCAAAAATAAAAACACAGTGATCTCTATAAAACTGCTTATTCACAAAGTCCATATAGTATGTGCTCAGTCCGAAGATAATATCACTAAGAGATTTTCTCGTTCCTTCCAAATAAGTAGAAAGTTCACATTGGCAGAGCACACATCCAGTAGAAACAGCCTCCACCTCATCCTTTGGTGCCTGACTCACCGTCTATAAAGACCTTCAATTAGGTCTATTGCAGCATTGGGACCGTTCCCGGGTCGTCCCCCACCACTCAGGCACAAGCTGGATGATTATCACCACTTCAGAGATCCGCTACTGTATTCAGTTTACTGCATCTAAAAACTTAGACAAATGCCTCTCATAGCGTAAAAACGTCTTATTTATTCATATATAAAAAGGTTATTGCACTCACAATTTCCCAGAGGTAAAAGTCACATAGAGTTTTTCTTCCATGCGGGCTCTCCCCCGCTGTTTGTTGGCTACCGGCTGGCTGCTCCTAGTGGTCCCACTGAGTTCCGCCGTTAGTGCGCGCTTCTCCCGGCCGATACTCCCGTGGACGCCGCCGTACGCCTTTCCCCAGTTCCTAGTTGCGTGGTTAGGCTCCGCCCGACATGTTTCGTCAGCATATGACTCATCAAGGGACTGGGGCCATCCACGCTTCAGGAACTTTTAACCGCACCTCCCGTTTCCACCCATCTGACGTCACGCCCCCGCCCTCAGAGTGGGAGCCTAGGCTGTCATTCATTTTCTATGAGCCACAGTTGCCGCCCACCAGAGTTTCTTTCGGGGAAGACTCCGCTCACAATTCCAGATTCAATAACATCATCTCCCACACATTTCATCCCTCCTCCCATTCACCCCATTCACATGCGCATGTATTCATACGCACACGCGCTCAAAGGTTTTTACAATGTTACCCCATGTATGTGCATTACTAATTCAACCCTGGTCTAAGCAATACAAGGGCAAAGGTTACAAACACATATGATCAACTAGTTAGTATATAATAGTGAATTACAACCTCAAAAACACATGCAAATATGTCTGTGACATTACTAAGTGAAGCAGGTCTCCCCGCGCACACATCCACACACCTAATGAACAAACTATCTCAAAATCCCTCCCCCCTCCTCTCCCAATTACCCCAAGGTTACCCCCGTGTTATCCACACATATATGGCTATTCCCCCAAAAAGCACATAATATCAATGTCTATATTAAGGCCTGCTGGTCTTAAAGTGCCCATGCTGTAAATCCACCTTGTCTCTTCCTGAGACACCATCCGGGTCATATCCGACCCCCGCCATGAGGGAACTATTTTCTGAACTGCACAAAAAGATAATTCTTTGGGGTCACACCCATGCTGGGCTGCAAAGTGGGCTGAAACACTGTGATTAGGATACCCTTTCTTGATATTTCTAACGTGCTCCCCCATTCTTTCCTTTAGAGTCCTAGTCGTCCTCCCAATATATTGCCACCCACATCCGCACCAGGCCAGATACACTACATACCTATCATTGCATGTCAAGAACTGTGTGATTTTGAAGCCTTTCCCATTACTGAATGAGGTGACCAAATTTGTTCTAACCCCCCTCGATTCTCTACATGCTTTACACCCCCTACAGGGGAAGAACCCAGGTGTTTGCCACCCCTGCATTCTAGGTGGTCTCACTGGGTCCACACAACTAGGCGCAAGGATCTGTTTAAGATTTTTTGCCCTTCTGTATATAAATTTCGGTTTTGATGGAATAACACTCCTTAGTATTGGATCAGTTTCTAATATATCCCAATGTTTGTATACAATTCTCTGAAGGTCCCTATACTGTGTATTAAAGGTAGTTATAAATGCCAAATCATACTCACCCTGTTGGTCATCCCCAACCGTGGATTTCAGCAGGTCCCCTCTATTTCTTTGTCTCACCCCCTCTATATCCCTATCCAATTCATTTCCATTATATCCTTTTTCCAGGAATCTGCCTTTAATTACTCCCACTTGTTCATCAAAATCATCCAGAGTGGTACAATTTCTACGCATTCTTAAGAACTGCCCCTTAGGTATTCCATTTATCCATGAGGGGTGATGACAACTTTCCCTCGAAATATAGCCATTTCTGTCTGTGGCCTTAAAAAAAGGTAAAGAAGAAGGAGGATCTTAAGGTAGCACAAAATAAAGCACAGGAGGTTCAAAACACGAATGCTAATGCTAACATTCAAGTTAACAGCACAGGGGGGAACACAGGTGGAACACAAATGCGAGACCCTGGTTCACAGGTGATGCAAGGGGGGCAATATCAGGATATGCAAAATAGAGGTTTCAATCATAATAGAGGGTGGGGGGGATACAGGGGTGGGCAAAGACCTCAGCAGGGGGGTGGAGGGAGAGGGCAACACAGGAATGAAGGTGAGTATGGGTTTAATATACCTGTTACTAACAGATATGACCCCATTAGGCAGCACAGACAGATGGAGCCTTTTTTAGACATGGGCCCCAAATATGCACAGAGGGAGTGGAGACAGGGGGGAGAGGGGGAGGCTCCATATCAGGGATACACAGGAAAAAGGGGGCCAGACGAGGTACAAGGGGGGGGAAGGGGAGGACCAAAAAGGATGAGGAACCTATAGGGGAAGGAATTTATAATATAAGTGGCACTGAATTGAGTAAGAGTGAATTGGCACTGTTGAATAAGGGGCTTAAACATGCACCTAAGCAAGGATTAGAAAAGTTCGGTACATACATTGACATACAAAAATTCACGAGAAAATTGCACTTAAAAAAGTATTTTGCTGGTAGAGCACAGGGTGGGCAGAAACAGATAAAAAGAATGGAGTATAAGCACACAAATTTGAAGAACAAATCCACTTTCAATCCTCAGGATCATAATTACAATGCCATTGAGGTATTCAAAAATCTGGTTGTAAAAGATATGACTCAAATGCCAGAAAGGGGGGGAGTTAGAGAAAAATGTGTGGCTAAAGAAATGCTGGAGGAGAAAGGATTGGTGATTAGACCCGCGGATAAGGGGGGTGGGGTGGTGGTGTTAAATAAGCAACAATATCATGCGGAGTTGGGTAGGTTGGTGCAGGACAAAGAGGCCTATACTGTGTTGAGAGGTGACCCTACAAAAACATATATGGAGGAACTGAGAAGGATCATGAAGATGGGTCTAGATAGAGGGTATATAAGTGATGATGAGTTTAGGTTTATCATCCCAGATGTGCCCAGGGTCCCAATTATATACCAGGTGCCAAAAATTCATAAAAATCGGGAAAACCCCCCTGGGAGACCCATCATAAGTGGGATAGGGTCAGTAACCCACCGTCTGGGGCAGTATTTGGATCAGTTTCTGAAACCGCTAGTGGAAAAACTGTCCAATGTACTGAAGGATACAACACATATGCTGAATATATTAGAAAATTTAAAAATGGATGATGGTGATATAATGGTTACAGCTGATGTGGCATCACTGTACACAAACATAAAACATGAATTGGGACTACGGGCGGTTAAGGTTTATCTGGATAGGGATGGTACAATGAAGGAGGAGCAGAGGGAATATATCCTGATGCTGCTGAAATTTGCATTGGAGAGAAACTATTTTTGGTACCAGGGTAAGTATTACATCCAACACAAGGGATGCGCTATGGGGGCAAGTTATGCCCCTAGCTTAGCAAATCTGTTTATGGGCCAGTGGGAGGAGGAGGTCCTCAGGAATAACACACAGGTGAAAGTATGGCATCGTTTCATTGACGATTTGTTTTTTGTGTGGGGTGGTGGAAGTGAATCTCTCCCCACCTTCATTGATGAACTTAACAGTAATGAGATGGGCATATCCCTGACTGCTGAATTTAGTGCAGATAAGCTTAACTTTTTAGATCTTGAAATTAATAGAAGGGGGAAAGAGATGGTGACAAAGAGTTTTTTTAAGGCCACAGACAGAAATGGCTATATTTCGAGGGAAAGTTGTCATCACCCCTCATGGATAAATGGAATACCTAAGGGGCAGTTCTTAAGAATGCGTAGAAATTGTACCACTCTGGATGATTTTGATGAACAAGTGGGAGTAATTAAAGGCAGATTCCTGGAAAAAGGATATAATGGAAATGAATTGGATAGGGATATAGAGGGGGTGAGACAAAGAAATAGAGGGGACCTGCTGAAATCCACGGTTGGGGATGACCAACAGGGTGAGTATGATTTGGCATTTATAACTACCTTTAATACACAGTATAGGGACCTTCAGAGAATTGTATACAAACATTGGGATATATTAGAAACTGATCCAATACTAAGGAGTGTTATTCCATCAAAACCGAAATTTATATACAGAAGGGCAAAAAATCTTAAACAGATCCTTGCGCCTAGTTGTGTGGACCCAGTGAGACCACCTAGAATGCAGGGGTGGCAAACACCTGGGTTCTTCCCCTGTAGGGGGTGTAAAGCATGTAGAGAATCGAGGGGGGTTAGAACAAATTTGGTCACCTCATTCAGTAATGGGAAAGGCTTCAAAATCACACAGTTCTTGACATGCAATGATAGGTATGTGGTGTATCTGGCCTGGTGCGGATGTGGGTGGCAATATATTGGGAGGACGACTAGGACTCTAAAGGAAAGAATGGGGGAGCACGTTAGAAATATCAAGAAAGGGTATCCTAATCACAGTGTTTCAGCCCACTTTGCAGCCCAGCATGGGTGTGACCCCAAAGAATTATCTTTTTGTGCAGTTCAGAAAATAGTTCCCTCATGGCGGGGGTCGGATATGACCCGGATGGTGTCTCAGGAAGAGACAAGGTGGATTTACAGCATGGGCACTTTAAGACCAGCAGGCCTTAATATAGACATTGATATTATGTGCTTTTTGGGGGAATAGCCATATATGTGTGGATAACACGGGGGTAACCTTGGGGTAATTGGGAGAGGAGGGGGGAGGGATTTTGAGATAGTTTGTTCATTAGGTGTGTGGATGTGTGCGCGGGGAGACCTGCTTCACTTAGTAATGTCACAGACATATTTGCATGTGTTTTTGAGGTTGTAATTCACTATTATATACTAACTAGTTGATCATATGTGTTTGTAACCTTTGCCCTTGTATTGCTTAGACCAGGGTTGAATTAGTAATGCACATACATGGGGTAACATTGTAAAAACCTTTGAGCGCGTGTGCGTATGAATACATGCGCATGTGAATGGGGTGGATGGGAGGAGGGATGAAATGTGTGGGAGATGATGTTATTGAATCTGGAATTGTGAGCGGAGTCTTCCCCGAAAGAAACTCTGGTGGGCGGCAACTGTGGCTCATAGAAAATGAATGACAGCCTAGGCTCCCACTCTGAGGGCGGGGGGCGTGACGTCAGATGGGTGGAAACGGGAGGTGCGGTTAAAAGTTCCTGAAGCGTGGATGGCCCCAGTCCCTTGATGAGTCATATGCTGATGAAACATGTCGGGCGGAGCCTAACCACGCAACTAGGAACTGGGGAAAGGCGTACGGCGGCGTCCACGGGAGTATCGGCCGGGAGAAGCGCGCACTAACGGCGGAACTCAGTGGGACCACTAGGAGCAGCCAGCCGGTAGCCAACAAACAGCGGGGGAGAGCCCGCATGGAAGAAAAACTCTATGTGACTTTTACCTCTGGGAAATTGTGAGTGCAATAACCTTTTTATATATGAATAAATAAGACGTTTTTACGCTATGAGAGGCATTTGTCTAAGTTTTTAGATGCAGTAAACTGAATACAGTAGCGGATCTCTGAAGTGGTGATAATCATCCAGCTTGTGCCTGAGTGGTGGGGGACGACCCGGGAACGGTCCCAATGCTGCAATAGACCTAATTGAAGGTCTTTATAGACGGTGAGTCAGGCACCAAAGGATGAGGTGGAGGCTGTTTCTACTGGATGTGTGCTCTGCCAATGTGAACTTTCTACTTATTTGGAAGGAACGAGAAAATCTCTTAGTGATATTATCTTCGGACTGAGCACATACTATATGGACTTTGTGAATAAGCAGTTTTATAGAGATCACTGTGTTTTTATTTTTTATTTTATAGATTTATGCACATAACATAGCACCTGTGAGCGCCACCTCTGTGCAGTTGAGTTTAATTTAAGGAGAGGAGGCGAACCAGGTGTTTTTTTCATCTGTTGTGTTTTTTTGCATTTTAAACTTTTTATTTGTTATTATAAATTTTACTCTCATAATCAGTGCCATCACCCTCGATACTGAGGGAGTCCAGGTGGCGCTATCCGGGTGTCTTGCGCATTTGTGTGCTGGTATTATAAATAAGGTGAAAACAGAGAAAAACCGGTGAAAAAGCATTGTAAATCATGCCCATAGTGAGAGAAAAATCATTAGTAAAGTTTTGTGAATCATCTCCAAGTGGCACACTTTATATAACAGCAAAACTGTGAAAGGAGTAAATAAAATATGATGTGGGGGGTTGTTTTAGGGACTGGGATGTTTTTTGCTTTTTATTTTTGTAATCTGATGTTCTGTATCTGAGGTGGTTTCACTCAAAACAGGCAAAGGAATAGCTTTTGGCACCAGGTTACTTGTTATTGTTTGTTGTAGGGTGGATTCAATTCTTGGCTCCTTGGAGGTTGTTGCCCAAGAGAAGGCATGATAGCATCCACACTTTGTTCTGCTAATTATTACCTATCAAATCTATGATTTCTAAATTAAAATATTTAGGTTTTTCCCATGCCAACTGACTCCAAACGTCACAAAAGAGAGCAAACATTCATTTTATTGTCATATGGGAACAGTTTATCAACTCTTGCAGAACATATTTGGAAAAAAAGATGTTGAATGGATTTTTCTTGCACAATTATTCCACAGTTTTCATGCTACATTTGTGCAATTCTGTAGGGCCATTACTTTGTCTAAAACAATACTGCCCGTTGCAGATTTGTGTGCAAAACATTGGTTTCCTTACAAGCATCAGAGTAACCAAGCAGCTCGGGGTGACCCAAACCACTAGGAATGTATAGGGGGCTAAAAGAGACTGAAAAGCCCTCCTACTAAAAAGCAATGCTTGGTGGGAGTTGCCTTCTTAAAACAGAAGGAAATTTGCAATAATTCAGCTTTAAGTGAACATTTGTGGTTACCCACAATGCACCACTACTGAATATACAAATAATTTATTTTCACCACTGTAAGCCAGGCTTGCATCCAGAACCTCTGGTGTATAGCAAGCCTATAGCTTTAAATTTTACACAGCTACATCAAACCCACAAGCTTAATGCTTACAAGCTAATGCTTACAAGCATCACATACGGACTGTAGTGCAACTAAATGCATTTAAAAAAATAAAATGTATAGGCAGTTTCTAAATTATGTGAGCATCTGCTCCCCTGCCACCCATGCAATATCAATATTGTTGACTTGCCACATCTGACTTAACAATTTTTACCAAATGAATCGGTCATGTGACCTGTGGATTACACATTCAAACTGTGCAACTGCGTACAACTGTGATGTCATTGAAGCAGCATTCTATTGTCTGGTATGATTATTTTTCCAGCTACTCAGCATTTCCACGGACCAAAATAAACGCTCAGCAGAGTAAGAAGGAGCATGCCATGTCCAACAGAGTCCACCACCAAACATTGACATCTAGATGTCCCCACAACACGACCTACATGTTGAACTTGATACAGAAGTATTTAATTTGCTCATTAGCAAAGTGAGAATAGGCATATCATAGCCACCCAGGAGGAAAAACACTCTGGAGTGACCTCCATCAGCACCTGGCAAAGCTGATAGCCGCACTCATTGGCATGCAGTCTAGGCTCCTGCTGCAGCTACACCTCCAATGAACTTGGATCACCCAGACTGCTGCACCACAGGCCAGGCAAAGCCACCATTAACCCTGCTCCACTGTTCCACTGACCGGTGGTTACCAAAACTGTAAGTGCTGCTACAGATGCACCCTCTCCCTCCGCCAGCTCAAAATTTTTTTCATAGACTGCCTAACATCTCTGCTATGGTCTGCTACATCTACAGCTATGGCCTGCCATGTTCATTTCCATGGGACACCTACAGTCATTGCTATGGACTACCCACACTGTATTGCTATGGATTGTAGAACTACTGCTATTATATTTATCGCTGGGGCTACCTTTATAGCTATAGGGGACTCACTTTCACTGCTCTTCACCTTCTCTATCTTTCCTTTTCCTCTCCCCTATCTCTCTTCCTCAGGATAGACTGCAGGGTATCTGATTCAAAATATCGCTGCAGAAGCGTTTTGAGTGCCATGGACGGCAGCAGATTACCCCCCAGTCCTTCTCCTGGGCCCTTCTTGTATCTTACTATCTATGTCTTTTATTCTATTTACATGCACTCTACCTACGGTATACACCATACCTACTGTATGTATTTGTATGCACTTTATGTTCTTACTGTATCCACTGTATGTTAAATGCACCATTCTGCTACTGGACCATCACCGACCCTGTTTTGTGCCAAAAACAATTCCGGGTACAACTCTTGTTGTTGTACTTGGCGAAATAAACCTGATTCTGATTCTGATTTGACACCAGGACATTATATAAGTGTAGTTGTAATATACCTCTACCTCATTCTATTTGCAATGACGCCCATAGCCCATAGCATCATCAGTATATCTGCACCCCGCAGGACTTCACTTATCGTCTCAGTGGAGTAGATATAGCTACCTCGCCGCAATTGCCCACCATGCGCGCTCCCGTGTGCATTCTTCTCATCGATCGTTAGTACATCAATCAGTGAATGGGAACACAGTTCCTATTCACCGATCAAAGTGTCTGCTGTGATCAATTGTCACCGACATCAATTACATTGACAAAGTGAAAGTAAACACATATGCATTACTTATGCATTACGGATGCGTTACTTCCTGTGTACTGTTCACAGTACACAGGAATATGAAGTGAGGGGGGAGGGCATTTAGTGAACAAATAGTAAAATTACACCTACATATGTAAAATTAAATAAAGATAAATAAAATCCCCCATTAATTAACACCTTACCTCCCCCACTCTCCCATAGTTACCATAATAAAACACTTGTATATTAAAAAAAAAAAAACATTTAAAAAACTTTTTAATATGTATGTCATTTTTTCTTTTCAATTTCTTTTCTTAAAATTCCTGTTAAAGTACAGTTACGATAAGAAAAATTTACTACCCAAAAAAAGTCTAATTTGTGGTGAAAAAAACCCAAGATATAGATCATTTTGTTGTGATAAGTAGTGATAAAGTTATTTGCGAATGAAAGGGAGGAGCCCTGAAATGTGAAAATTGCTCTGGTCCATAAGGGGAAAACCCTTTAGTGGGGAACTAGTCAAAGTTCTCCTGTAGCTACATAGACTTGTACTAAAGCACTAAAGGAGTAATTTTGCAGCTAGCTCTAAATCAATAATGAGATTTTCGATAAAATAAGATTTAAAGAAATGATTGTATTTAATCTGTCTGTAAGAATGTCCTTGCCATGTTTATTGGTTGTGAATGCTTATTTTGTCTATAAAGCCTCAGAAGAGTTTTTAATCACTAAGGGTCCTTCGCACTGTGCACATTGTGCTGCAACACCATCTAACCATAGATGCATTGTTAGATGGTATCACGCATTAGATTCTTGTGAGGATCCGCTGGGCTGCCTGCGCAGACAGGCAGCCTTTTGACCACTGTTCAGGTCTGCATTCTGCAGGTCTCTGGAAGAGAGACCTTTTGTCAGTATTGCAGCTTGCTGATGAGGAATTTGGATACTCCCGTTATGCGAATCCCCTACCTGCTTCCTTTGATGACTGGCAATATAAAGAGCTATGTTTCCCAGAGTCCTTTGCTGGTCATAAAGATTCCTTCCTGTGAAACACTCCTAGAGGAGTGTCAGCCTTACTCTTTGTTTGAAGATCAGCTTAGAGTAATTCCTGAAACTGCGCTAGGCAGGTTTCCCTAGTGCAGTTAGGATTGCTTATCTGTTTTGTTTGTCTGTTGCGATTGTCCTGTCCCAGCGGTGGTCGACAGGAAATCGTTCTGTGTGTATGGGTGCTAACTGGAAAAGCGGTTGTTACTGGTAGCCCCTTCTGATCTGTCTTACTTGGATCGCACTAGCCTCTTTTTGTTAGTGCTGTGGATCCTTCTGTTCTGCCTCCCTGGATCGCACTAGCCTCTTTTCGCTAGTGCTGTGAATCCTTCTGTTCTGCCTCCCTGGATCACACTAGCCTCTTTTTGCTAGTGCTGTGGATCCTTCTGTTCTGCCTCCCTGGATCGCACTAGCCTCTTTTCGCTAGTGCTGTGGATCCTTCTGTTCTGCCTCCCTGGATCGCACTAGCCTCTTTTCGCTAGTGCTGTGGATCCTTCTGTTCTGCCTCCCTGGATCGCACTAGCCTCTTTCGCTAGTGCTGTGGATCCTGTCTCTCGCCTGTTCCTGTTTTCGTGTGTCTGTCTTGTCTGCTACGAACGCTTGCTGGAGGCTCGGTGAGGTAACCGTTAAGCAAGCGCTCGCGTCCTCTGTTTTATGTTTGTCTGTCGGTGGTTAGTTAGGCGTGCTTGTCCCTGTTGTGCTTATCACGTGGGGACCGTGCACGAACGCGTGCACTGTTGCGAATGAGTGCGGTGTTCGCGTTCAGCTAGCGTTTGTTATTTTCCTTATATTTCTCTTTGCATGATTTGCTGTGCCTTTGCTACTCTTGTGCTCTGCCTTGCTGTAGCCTTGTGTCACGTCTGGCATTCGCACCTTTCGCGATCGTGTTCCCATTTCATATCTGCTGTTGTGTGTGCACTGTCGCGGGTTGGCGACTAGTGTGGTGCACACACATACAATCTGTCCCTGTGCTCATTCGCAATCGCCTCTCTTGCAATTGCGTTCCTGCCCTTCGTGCAATTCTTGTCTGGCGTGTGTGGCAGAGCAGAGGAGCTGTTTCTCTGCACTCCACAGCTCCACCTGTCGACAGGAATTTCCCTCTACAGGTGCATTGCACCTTTTGCTGGGTTCCCGCAAATTATACGCTTGTGGAGGATTTCCGCAGTGTCAGCGCACGTCTTGTCCGCTGATCACGGAGAGAATCCCACAATCGTTACAGTATGACCAGCCCAACCAAAATTCCCAGTGTAGAGGGAATTTCTGATTTGTACAATTTTGTCGAGTTTGGGTCCTGTGTCCTTAAGAGCTTTAAAAGGCTAAATTCAGAGACCAAAGTGGAATTTATCTCTGAATGTGTGAGGTTTTGCCTGAGTCCCACCTTTCAGATTATTGATCCGTCCACGTCGGCTCTTCAGTTTGCCTATGTGCTCTTAAAAGGCGATTTGTTCACCTGGGCGTATGATGTGATAAAAAACAATTCTTGGAATGGTAATCTGTATCAGTTTCTTGCAGTGATATTCTCTCACTGGTTTAAACTGCCTGGCTTACCACCTGCTCTGATTGGATGTGTAGCTGCTGATAAGTCAGCTGATCCTTCCCTTCCATGCAACATTTCAGTGTCATTACCATATGTTAAGGAGTTGGTGCTTTCAGGCCAATCTGCTGATTTGGCTTGTCAGCCAAAAGATTTGTTGCCCATAGCAACCACAGATAAAGAGGTTGTTTCTGTCAGGTCTGAAATGTGTAAAACCATTCAGTATGATAATGATGTTGACAGTGATGTTTCTCCGTCTCCGGGTTTTTTACCCCAATCCAAAGCTTATGTGGATCCTACTATAGGTAGGATCGCACACTATATTAAAGCAGTTAAAAAATCTGTTCTTGTTCCTGAACTCCACCCATATGGAGACTATCTGGATACTGGCTTGTTTGAACCTCCATTTGCCTCATGGGACATTGAGGCCTTGATGGAGGAATTTGATTTTGATTGGAAAGCCTTTTGCGATTTTTACATCGCAAAAAGCGAAGATGTCTTGAATGATTGTCTCGATTCTATGTACTTATTGATTGATTCCGATTAATGTGACGAGGGTGATGTGGATCTGATGATTTATGTATGGCAGACGATTTTGGATGAGTTGCACACACACCAACCAATTGATTCCAATAAAGAGACATCGTTGTCGGATGATTGTTCCTGAATTTCTGGGGTAAAGCATGTGAGTCGTGACATTGTGCGATCTGAAATGAGTGGATGTGCCACTGTGGTTGATTCCTGTGCGAATCCTGGAGGATTCTCTCCTGACTGCGTGCAGTTTAAATCTGTGCGATCTGATGCCTGTTTCCCTGATGTTCCTGCAGATTGTGATCAGCATGAATGTGCCAGTTTTCTCAAGGATGTGTGGGACCCCTTATCATTTAGAGACAGATCCTTAAGATCTTCCATCTGTGATTCTTCCATGGGGAAAATTCCTAAATTTTGCAGCATCAAAAGTAAAATTAATATGTCTAATAAAGTTTTTCCTGATGTTGTCGCTATTTCTACTGCTAATGCGTCTTTGTCTCACCCTGTTCACACCTGTGAGGGCCTGTCGCCTGATGACAGTTGCTCCAGTGTTTCTGTCCTAAATGCCTTGCAGTCTGCTCCGCAGATCGCGGAGGTTTGCGCTATGGAAGCGTCAGTTTCACAACCTAAAGCGATTTTTGATTCGCAGGTTTTGCGTTCTGGCTCCTCGGATTTGACATTGTTAGCCGAATCTAAGAGTGAGACAGCGCTTCGGTTTTGCGAATCTGACTCTGAAACATCTTTGCTGGGTCCAGAGAAAGTTTCTCTGAGCCTGCCCTGTACCATGAATAACAATATGATGTCCAATCACACTGACATTTGTGAGTCCCTTTCTTGTTCTGAGGAAAATGCTGATTCTGCACCCTGTACCTTGGATGAATTAAGATGGCCTTGTTTAGAGTCTCCTGCAGTGTCCCTAGAGGCTCGTCTAGGTATTGCCACTATACTCACCTGTCTTTCTGCAGTTTTGGAGTTGCAAGCTAGTTTGACTGCTACGCAGAATTCTGGGTGCAGCGAGATTAACGTTATGGAGTCAGTGTGTGTTCCAGTAAATATTCCTGTATGTTCCGCTCATGATGATGAGATTCAGTCTCAGTTTGTGGTGGAACCTTCCCTGGGACATCTGTCCTGCTCACAAAATAAAATTCCAGTTTTGCCCTGTAACATGGATAGTACAGAATCCTTCTTAGAAAACTTGAAAAATGATGTTCCTGAGTTCTTGCCTGATTTCCTGGAGACCTCCGAGTTCCTCCCAAGGGGTGCAGAACTTGTGGGAGATGTCTCCTGCCCCCCAGGCCCTTCTGGGGTGTTGCCCACTTCAGTAGGCATTGCGGCCTTGCTGGCTACTTTTTCGGCTCTGGTGGAGCTTCAGTTATGCGTAGTCAATGATGAGTTTTTGTCAGATACCATTACAGTCACTGAGACTTCTAAGCCTGAGTCCGAGTTTTTTTTTGAAAGTCCAGTGCTTGAGGCCACTGCTCATGATGATCCTCTGCCCGGTACTGGTTTTGGTCCTGTCGTGACGGACTCTGAGGTTGGCAGTTCCCCGACATGTTCTGAGGTTTCTCCTGGGCTGGTGTACCCCAATGTGCTCTGTGACCCAGAAAGCCCAAGTGTGCCTCGGTTACCAGCATGCTCAGATGCTTCCTCGGTGGAGACATGCTCTGATATGGCCTGCCTGCTTGCATGCCCAGAAGTGGTCCCTGAAAGTCCTGATCTTGATGGGTGTCCTCGTAATTCTGAATCTGGAATTGTCATTGGTTCCATAGGGGTTCTTGATGGTTCTCCGTGTGAGCCTGGTGATTGTTCTGCCCTCTTGGGATCTCTGTGGAACTTCAAAAGGTTCTGGGAGATTCCGGGATAAATTTTGCTTGGTACCCTAGATAAGATCAACAGTGGCTTTTGTGTTGTAAGGGACACTTCGAACAGGTATTGTGGCAGGTTTGGTATTTTCGGACGCTCCTTGGAAGGTGGTGGATATTGTCTGGAGGGTGTCAATGGCTTCTTCTCTGGCGTTCACAGTCCTGATGGGTGTTATACTGAGACTGGTAGTACTGATGGGCATGTTTCGGTGGCGTTTGCTTCCGATGAGGTCGGTTTCCACTGGGCTGACTCTGGAATTGGGCCTTGTCGGGCTGTCCTGACCTTCATGAGTCTTCAGTTAGAGTCTTTCGCAAATATCAGGTTAGAGGGTCGTCTGGAATCCGACCCTAGAGGGGGGGGGGGGGGGGGGTACTGTGAGGATCCGCTGGGCTGCCTGCGCAGACAGGCAGCCTTTTGACCACTGTTCAGATCTGCATTCTGCAGGTCTCTGGTAGTGTTGGGCGAACACCTAGATGTTCGGGTTCGCGAACGTTCGCCGAACATCGCCGCGATGTTCGGGTGTTCGCGCCGAACTCCGAACATAATGGAAGTCAATGGGGACCCGAACTTTCGCGCTTTGTAAAGCTTCCTTACATGCTACATACCCCAAATTTGCAGGGTATGTGCACCTTGGGAGTGGGTACAAGAAGAAAAAAAATATTTGAAAAAGAGCTTATAGTTTTTGAGAAAATTGATTGTAAAGTTTCAAAGGAAAAACTGTCTTTTAAATGTGGAAAATGTCATGTTTCTTTGCACAGGTAACATGCTTTTTGTCGCCATGCAGTCATAAATGTAATACAGAGAAGAGGTTCCAGGAAAAGGGACCGGTGACGCTAACCCAGCACCAGCAGCAGCACACGTGATGGAACAGGAGGAGGCGCAGGAGGAGAAGGCCACGCTTTTTGAGACACAACAACCCAGGCCTTGCATGAGGACAGGAAGCGTGCGGATAGCATGCTTTGTACCACCATGCAGTCATAAATGTAATAAAGATAAGAGGTTCCATAAACAGGGACCGGAAACGCTAACTCAGCAGCAGCACACGTGATGGAACAGGAGGAGGCGCAGGAGGAGAAGGCCACGCTTTGAGACACAACAACCCAGGCCTTGCATGAGGACAAGAAGCGTGCGGATAGCATGCTTTGTACCACCATGCAGTCATAAATGTAATAAAGATGAGAGGTTCCATAAACAGGGACCGGCAACGCTAACCCAGCAGCAGCAGACGTGATGGAACAGGAGGAGGCGCAGGAGGAGAAGGCCACAGAATGTTATATAGTGTGGCTGAGCGAGGTACACAGAGTGGCAGTAAACAGAATGCTATATAGTGTGGCTGAGCGAGCGGTGTACTACTATTCCCAGCAGACACAGAGTGGCAGTAAACAGAATGCTATATAGTGTGGCTGAGCGAGGTACACAGAGTGGCAGTAAACACAATGCTATATAGTGTGGCTGAGCGAGCGGTGTACTACTATTCCCAGCAGACACAGAGTGGCAGTAAACAGAATGCTATATAGTGTGGCTGAGCGAGGTACACAGAGTGGCAGTAAACACAATGCTATATAGTGTGGCTGAGCGAGCGGTGTACTACTATTCCCAGCAGACACAGAGTGGCAGTAAACAGAATGCTATATAGTGTGGCTGAGCGAGGTACACAGAGTGGCAGTAAACACAATGCTATATAGTGTGGCTGAGCGAGCGGTGTACTACTATTCCCAGCAGCGACACAATGACTGGGGGGACCCTGGCTAGCGTGGCTGGAGCGCGAACTACCCTGCCTGCCTACCCAAAGCTAAACCCACAGACAAATGGCGGAGATATGATGTGGTTCGGGTATTTATTTACCCGAACCACGTGACAGTTCGGCCAATCAGAGCGCCTTCGGGTCCGAACTACGTGATCCATTCGGCCAATCACAGCGCTAGCCGAACGTTCGGGGAACGTTCGGCCATGCGCTCTTAGTTCGGCCATGTGGCCGAACGGTTTGGCCGAACACCATCACGTGTTCGGCCGAACTCGAACATCACCCGAATAGGGTGATGTTCTGCAGAACCCGAACAGTGGCGAACACTGTTCGCCCAACACTAGTCTCTGGAAGAGAGACCTTTTGTCAGTATTGCAGCTTGCTGATGAGGAATTTGGATACTCCCGTTATGCAAATCCCCTACCTGCTTCCTTTGATGACTGGCAATATAAAGAGCTATGTTTCCCAGATTCCTTTGCTGGTCATAAGGATTCCTTCCTGTGAAACACTACTAGAGGAGTGTCAGCCTTACTCTTTGTTTGAAGATCAGCTTAGAGTAATTCCTGAAACTGCGCTAGGCAGGTTTCCCTAGTGCAGTTAGGATTGCTTATCTGTTTTGTTTGTCTGTTGCGATTGTCCTGTCCCAGCGGTGGTCGACAGGAAATCGTTCTGTGTGTCTGGGTGCTAACCGGAACAGCGGTTGTTACTGGTAGCCCCTTCTGATCTGTCTTACTTGGATCGCATTAGCCTCTTTTTGTTAGTGCTGTGGATCCTTCTGTTCTGCCTCCCTGGATCGCACTAGCCTCTTTTCGCTAGTGCTGTGGATCCTTCTGTTCTGCCTCCCTGGATCGCACTAGCCTCTTTTTGCTAGTGCTGTGGATCCTTCTGTTCTGCCTCCCTGGATCGCACTAGCCTCTTTTCGCTAGTGCTGTGGATCCTTCTGTTCTGCCTCCCTGGATCGCACTAACCTTTTTTCGCTAGTGCTGTGGATCCTTCTGTTCTGCCTCCCTGGATCGCACTAGCCTCTTTCGCTAGTGCTGTGGATCCTGTCTCTCGCCTGTTCCTGTTTTCGTGTGTCTGTCTTGTCTGCTACAAACGCTTGCTGGAGGCTCGGTGAGGTAACCGTTAAGCAAGCGCTCGCGTCCTCTGTTTTATGTTTGTCTGTCGGTGGTTAGTTAGGCGTGCTTGTCCCTGTTGTGCTTATCACGTGGGGACCGCGCACGAACGTGTGCACTGTTGCGAATGAGTGCGGTGTTCGCGTTCAGCTAGCGTTTGTTATTTTCCTTATCTTTCTCTTTGTATGATTTGCTGTGCCTTTGCTACTCTTGTGCTCTGCCTTGCTGTAGCCTTGTGTCATGTCTGGCGATCGCACCTCTCGCGATCGCGTTCCCATTTCATATCTGCTGTTGTGTGTGCACTGTCGCGGGTTGGCGACTAGTGTGGTGCACACACATACAATCTTTCCCTGTGCTCATTCGCAATCGCCTCTCTTGCGATTGCGTTCCTGCCCTTCGTGCAATTCCTGTCTGGCGTGTGTGGCAGGGCAGAGGAGCTGTTCCTCTGCACTCCACAGCTCCACCTGTCGACAGGAATTTCCCTCTACAGGTGCGTTGCACCTTTTGCTGAGTTCCCGCAAATTATACGCTTGTGGAGGATTTCTGCAGTGTCAGCGCACGTCTTGTGCGCTGATCACGGAGAGAATCCCACAATCGTTACAGTTCTGATGTATGACACCATCTAACAATGCATGTCTAACGTGCAGTCAAACAGAGCTGGACAATAAATACATACAACGATACGAAGGATGACAGGTTATTCAACATAGGATAAAGCTATAAAAGGCAAACAGGGTACAAGATACGTGATCATGCGATTTTGGGCTGGACTTTCAGCCCAGTAATACAAGTTTGAGGCAGTCATAGGAAAGATGCACATGATCATGTAGAATACATTAGGGAAGGGAGTACCCTGCCAAAGCCTTTCAATCTAAGGGTAGGGGAGATGGACATACCAGTGCGGTAGGGGGTGGGTAGGCCATCTTGAAGAGGTGGGTTTAGAAGGCCTTGCTTCTATGTTTTGAAGGGGAAGGGCAAGTCTGGTGGGTGGTGGAAGGGAGTTCCAGAGGGTTTTGAGAAATCCTGCAGGCATGCATGGGAGTGGGAAATGTGTGGAAAAATTAGGTGAAGGTCGTTGGAGGACCAGGAGGGGCGGCCTGGTGTTTAACTGTGAACAAGCTCTGAGATATAGGTAGGGCAGGTTGGTTTTGTGCACAGATTTATAGGCCAGGCATAGAATCTTGAAACTTATCCTTTCATATTCAAAATGTTTGGGTTGGAGGTAGGCTTTAAATTACAATTTTTAGCGCATGTAGTTGGCAGAATTTATGAGTCAAGCTTCTGAGATTTTAACATACATGGAATTGTCCTTACCTGTTGTACTCTATGAGCTGCAACTGAGATTAAAGGTTCCTTATAGTGAGAGGCTGTGACGTGTAAGTTTAAACCCTGTACAATCTGCCATCAATTTCCACTAGATTGGGCCTCAGATTCTCTGTAATGCCTATGCATTCCACGAATCAGCGGATGAAGCTGCTACATGTGGGGTGGCATTCCTCTTATGAATCAAGTCTGACGTTTCTCTTTATCTTCTAATTCATGATCTTTCCTTCGTATGGAAGTTCTGTAGCTTTGCAAGCCTCAAACACTCCAAAGCTTCACCAGTCAAGGGATTTTATTAAAGATAAAAAGATAAATACATACAGACCATCTGTAACACTTATTTCACCGTCATTTGTTATTAGAAACCTGATGATGTCTCATTGATGCCCATAAGAAAATCATATGTAGATATGATGTGACAAAAGGCAAATGCCGGATTTACTGTTATAGTACTGAGCATTAAGTGTCCATTGGTTTCCTAAGACATTACCATACACGCTGAATTCTCTATGTAATTAGTCTTTATTTTGTTACTATATAGCACTTAAATCTTCTGCAGCACCAGGGGCAATCATGACCAGAATACTAGAGCCTTACAAATCAGTCAAACTGATCACATGCTTCTTCATGAGATTGGTCCACTACTAGGAATTAGAGATGGCCTGAGCGGTTCACATGCGAACGCGAACACACGAACATCGGTGGTTCGCGTTCACAGTGAACTGCGAACTATATGCGAGTTCGACCCGCCCCCTATACTACATCATTAGGCTCAACTTTGACCCACTACATCACAGTCAGCAGACACATGGTAGCCACTCCCTCGCGGAGCCCCCCCCCCCCTTATATAAGGCAGCTGTGTCAGCCATTTACCTTACTCGGTGTGGCTGTAGTAAATAGAAAAGGGAGAGGTTGCTGCAGAGACATAGGGAAAGCTTAGTTAGGCTCTTGTTAGGCTTGTTAGCTTGCTCCTTGCAGATACTTATTGCTAAGAAGCACCCCTGCCCGAAGACAGTCCCCACACACAGCATCTCTACCTGCACACCGTGTGACTGCCTGCTCCAAGACTAAGTCGGTCCCCACACAGCATCTCTGCCTGCAGGCCGCTTGACTGCCTTCTCCGCCACCACCAACAGGGTCCATGACTCCAGGCGGATTCCTGAATTTTTAAGGCCGCTGCTAGCAACGGACGCTAACAAAACCAATAACGAGGGCGTGACCGGAAGCCGACAAGGATGGCTGCTTAGAAGGAGAGCTCTGGGGAGACAAGCGCCTTTCATTGAAATTTAGCAGCAGAGACTGTCTTTTGGCGATGGTAAAGGAGAAGGAAAAGCAGGGGAAGCGGACTGGAGGGCAGAAAGAGACCTCGCCGAAACAGACACAGAGAGGTATCTCTGAAATATTCAAGCCGCAGAAAGCCGCTACTGGAGTAAATACAAGAAGCAAGATGCCCAAAGATGCAATGGCGGCTGGTGAAACGGCCCGTGGTGATACCGGAGGATCTCAACCACCTGTTAAGGTACTGACTCTCGGGGACTTAACTGCTGTTGCGGGAGAGCTAAAATCGGCATTCCAAGCGGCCGTTGATTCAGTACATGGCGACATTCAAACCCTAACTGCTAAGGTGGAGGCTATTTCCAGCACTACCAAGGCCCAAGCTGGAGACATTAAACAGCTGAAGAAACAGTCTTCCAAGCAGGACTATCAGCTACAAAAAGTCTTCCGCATCATGGAAGATTTAGATAATCGGGGCAGAAGGAACAATCTTAGAATAAAAGGCCTCTCCGAATCAATCCAGCCAGCGCAACTCACAGAGGCTTTGCAATCACTTTCTAACAACTTACTCGAGAGTTGTACTTTGTACTGGTTGAACTCGATGGACGTATGTCTTTTTTCAACCAAAATAACTATGTAACTATGTAACTATGTAACTATGAGAGGGAGGCAGACTCCGCTTTATAAATAAATAATAATAATAATAGAATTTGTGCAACTGCATAGAGCCCTGAAGCAAAGAGGTAGTGAGGCAGACCCTCCAAGAGACGTTACTTGCTGCCTGGCCTCCTTTCCTCTGAAGGAAGAAATCGTTAAGGCTGCAAGATCTCAAGAGAAGATTTTCTTTAATTAGGCTGAAGTGACCATATTTCAGGACTTGTCGCCCATTACTCTTAGACAAAGATGGGCCCTTAAACCCCTGCTAAAACTACTAAGAGACAAGGGGATTATATACAAATGCGGTTTCCCTTTGGTCTAAGTGCTTCGTTTCAAGATCGTTGGCACACGCTGCAAACACCAGAGGAGTTGGAGTCTTTCTGTGACGCACTTAAAACTAACGTTCCTGATCTGAAAGAATGGAAGTTCAAATTTGGCATCTCATCGTCATGGCCAACAGCTGGAGACCCTAGTCAGAACAGAGCTACAAGCAGGCAAAGAAGGGGTTGAGCAAACATGGGAAATCCCTACAGAAACCACAAACAGAGAAGCCCTCGTACATCGGATGATTCATCAGCAAACACATCCCAGGAAGAGAGCTAAGTACTGTTGTTCTCATGTTGTTGCACACTTTTAAAACCCTGTGATCGGTCACATAATCCTTCCAGCTTATTCAACCTTGTTGTATTTGGATTTTTCTTCTTTTTTTCTTCATTTTTTGAACTTTTGATGCTTTTCGCACAACTGATGCCACCCTTACTGACATTTTCATATACCTTGCGCTTTGATAAAAGTCTCAGTGAAGACACGGACTATGGAAATGCCCTCTGGTACATCTATACCTGTTGTCTTAAGATCCACTATAGACATAGAGATTAGATCAAATAGACCCGTTAGTGATATAGAGCCCGGACACTTTACACGGATCAAGCAATTCCCAGTTAGTGTCAATGTTATTTTACGGGAAAGCCACAGAGCAATATATTATAATGTAATTCTCTAACTGTACTTCTACGGGTGAACATTCCATACGGTCTCGTGTTGGACGTGCATTAAGAGTTCCTGCAGTTTTTATTGTTATTAATGATGTTGTTTTATATAGAGTTATAAGGATTAATGCAGTTAAATGTTGGGCTTAGTGGAAATTACACGATCAGCATTATGCCATAATTCATGCGACCTCTAAATCTGATCACTTTGGAGAGGGGGGGGGATATAGCTTCTTAGTAAAGACCCCCCTTACATCGTGCTGCAGTGCACCCTTTTCCTGCACAAACCTCCCCCTGGGAATTAGCATGTTGTATGAGGTTATGTAGTTATAACAGTTAAGCCCATGGGGACTTTATATTATTCTCTGCATCCCTTCCTTTAACCTCCTGATTTGATGTGTTTTCGCCTAAATTGCATATCTAATAGACATTAAGCTACTTCATTACGTTAAGCATGATGGCACTTGTCTCCCCATCATGCTACACTTATAGTAGTCTAACCCATACTTAACTACCAGACCACATAATACCAACCTCCATATAGTAATCCTTGGTATATAGGTGTTTCTCATCACCTCCCAACCCAAGACACGTCACAGGTTTGTGACGTTGACGCAATTTCACTGTTTATTTTGTAGAGGTGCTAGTTCTCCTCTACTCTTTGTAAACACCAACTGAAAGTTGTGAACTACTTTCACGCATACATCTGATCCACATCTCCGTAGGACAAGTGACCAAATCTTGAGAGATCGTGTGAGTTCTGGGTGGCTTATTCTCCACAAGCTGTTTTTTTTGGTGCTCCAGGTACACTCCAAGAAAGATGGCTAAAAATACGATATCGATCATGTCCTTAAAGGACTTACGAGGTCAAATGGTAAAAAAAGTCAAAAACCTGTATGTTAATTTAAGGCACGGAGGACGTCGTCCGTGCCCTCCGTGCTGTTCCGCCGGGTCCCCTGCGCTCAATAGCCCCCCGGCCGGCTCGCGACCGCTCGGCCCAGGTCAGGCTCTCTTGGCTGCACAAAGATGGCCGCATGAGCCGGCCGCGGCTGCGCAGTCCGCTTAGCCGCGAGTGCGGCTGCGCAGCTCTCGGGCCAACCCCCCGATCCACGCTACAAGTTACGTGGATCGGGGGGGTTGGCCCTAGAGCTGCGCAGCCGCACTCGCGGCTAAGCGGACTGTGCAGCCGCAACCGGCTCATGCGGCCATCTTTGTGCAGCCAAGAGAGCCTGACCTGGGCCGAGCAGTCGTGAGCCGGCCGGGGGGCTATTGAGCGCAAGGGACCCGGCGGAATGGCACGGAGGGCGCGGATGGCGTCCTCCATGCCTTAAATTAGCATACAGGTATTTGACTTTTTTTACCATTTGACCTCGTAAGTTCTTTAAATGCACAGGGATTCAATTCTCTGTACAAAAGCAAATGGATACTCTCTGAAGCATATAGGCTCCGATGTGAGATCTTACTACTTCAAGAGACTCACTTCCAAAGGTCCAAAACTCCTAACCTGAGAGATAACACATTTCCCTTGGTATACAATGCAACAGCACCTGATGGAAAGGTCAAGGGCGTTTCAATAATGATATCTAGAAAAGTTTCCTGGGTGTTACAAGATAGCAGGATTGATGAGGAGGGGAGATTCATTTTTCTTAAAGGCCTTCTTAATAATACCCCAGTTACCATAGGAAACATCTACTCCCCAAATAAAGGACAAGCTACATTTGTGATTGCCATTACTGATGCTCTGCTGACATTCGCACAGGGAATGCTTGTGTTGGAGGGAATTTTAATGTAGCACTAAACCCATCTCTAGATACATCAGATGGTAGATCTTCCATGCGATACAAAGTCCTGAACAGAATCATACAGAATTTGGCACTGTTGAGGCTTGTGGACACGTGGAGATCCAGTCATCCTTCTGAACAGGGTTTTACCTGCTGGTCTTCTCTGCACGAGAAATCGACAAGGATTGATTACATATTCCTCTCACAACAGGATCTTTCAAAATTTGTAGATGCTCGGATTGATGTACGCACAAGATCAGATCATGCACCTGTAGTACTTACGACTGTGCTAGGCAATAAACAAGACAAAACCTTTAAATGGAAGTTCCCAACACAATTAATGACCGATCCAGAAGTGCTATCAAAACTTAAAATGAAATGGAAGTGTTTTTTATCACCAACAATACACCAGATGTCAGCAGGGCGTCGGTGTGGTTAGCGCACAAATGTACTATTAGGGGATTTCTGCTTAGGGAGCAAGCCAGGCTTAAAAAAGAAAAGGGGAGAGAGAAAGAGGCCATTTTTGAGGAACTATGCCAGCCAGATCCGGGCCGACACATAGGCTGGGCAGGCACCAGCCTCTGGGCGCAGGTCACTGAGGTCACGTGGTGAGCTCAGGATCGGCTTCTTCCTCCTTCTAGCTGTATGCCCGCCCCGCGCTGTCAGCCTATGTGCCTCCTGTTTCCTGCTGCCAGTGTGCTGCAGGCGGCGCGGATTGCCTCTACTACCTCTCCCTCCAAGTCGGAGCAGTTGCGTGGTGGTTGCTATAGTGATGCTGCCAGCGCCGCTCTCTCTCGCAAGTGGGGCATGTATGCACAGACAGAGAGAGCCAGCACAGCGTGCATCTTGCTTATACTATGGCCAGTAGCTCTGATGTCTGTGAATCCCACCACCTTCTCCAGACACTGTGGTGTCTGGTTGCTGCTATGGTGATGACGCCTCCTCTCTCTCTCTCTCTCTCTCTCTCTCCAGTGTGTGCGTGTATGTGCAGAGTGCCAGGCCATTGCAACGTGCATATCACGCACCTCTCTATGCTGTGGCTGGTAGCTCCTGCCCCCTTCTCCTGACACAGGCTGTGGTGTCTGTTTCACTGCGTGAGTCAGTCCGGCCCCCTTCTAAACGTCCCTCTCAGTGTGGTGTGGTCAGAGGATATGTAGTCAGGACTCGATTGGTGCTTGAGGCCATATCTCAAGTTATACAGTAAGTGAGCTGTGAGCAGTAGTACTTGTAATTGAATTCTGACTGCCTGGTTATAGAAAGATCTGCAGGCAACATAATCTGCCACATGTTTCTATAGGTGCAGCAGAATACGTATGGTTTTTGGGATTTGAGTGACCAAGGGCTTGATTCATTATTAGTATTGTGCTGAAACAGTTATCTCTTCTTGAGCTCGCTTGAGATCGACTTTAATGATACCTTGAACTTGAAGGAGGGTGGGGACCCCGGGGGGGGGGGGGGGGGAGGGGCGCACTTGGGCAGCTCAGCCTCTGTTGGCAGTGGACCTTGTCCCGGCCCTGATGCCAGCTAGAACTATCGAAAGCCAATGCAACACAGGTCAGTATAGCCAGACTGAAGGAGGTGAGATATCGCATCAATAAAGTGATGGACAGACGTTTCCAGATGGAATTTACTTTGAGAACAGGTATATTTTATGAGGCTGGCAATAAACCTGGGAAATACCTAGTCCTAGCTAGAGCTCTTAGAGAGAAACAAATTGGAAGAGATATCAAAACCATACACATAAAAAAGGAATCTTACTGCACAAAATGACTGATATAGCAAACAGATTTGTAGATTTTTATTCAGAACTTTACTCCATACAAACTGAGTCTGAGACTAACACAATAGGAGAAATGCCTAACAGACTTCAGAGAATACACCAATTCTTGAGCATCTCAGGTATGCCCAAGATTGACCCTCACATACTTGAAGACTGGGGTGACTTTTTTCATGAAGACGAGATAATAGCAGCTATAAAATCCCTAAAACTTAACAAAAGCCCTGGTTTCTCTGGAGCTTATTACAAAGCCTTTAAAACCGAATTGGTGCTTCACCTGACTGCCTTATTTAATGAAATGTCAGACGACAAACCACTACTGACAGAGATGCAAGCGGCACACATTACGATAATACCCAAAAAAGGGAAAGACGACATGAATTGTTCCAATTACAGACCAATCTCCTTGCTTAACGTGGACACAAAGTCGTTCAGCAAGGTCATTGCAAATCGTCTAATGCAAATTATACTCTCTTTAATAGGGAAAAACCAGGTAGGATTTGTCCCTGGAAGAGAAGCCAGGGACAATACTACAAAGGCTATTACCCTGATAGAGTTTATGACAAAGCGAAAAGTCGAAGGCCTTCTCCTCTCTGTTGACGCGGAGAAGGCCTTCGACAGAGTAGCTTGGGACTTTATGGAAGAAGTTTTGAACTACATTGAGGTCGGGGACCATCTGAAACAGAAACTCATGTCACTGTACTCTAACCCAAGGGCACAGATAAAAGTGAATGGGTGCCTCTCCAACTTCTTTCCTCTTAACAATGGTACACGCCAAGGGTGTCCTCAATCACCCTTGATATTCATTCTAACTTTAGAGCCTTTCATCTGACATATTAATAGATACTCCTCCATTCAAGGGGTATCAGTGGGTAACTTATGTTTTAAAATAGCTGCATTTGCAGATGACGTCCTTCTCTTCCTGACAAACCCTGAATCCTCCATAGAGGCAGCCCTACAGACTTTCAAAACATGTGAATCTCTGTCAAACTTTAAAATGAACCTCGCCCAAATCCGAGATTCTTAACATTACAATCCTGGATGACAAGGTTCTGAGACTTAAACAATCTTTACCTTTCAAGTGGAGTGAGGGAACAATCGCCTATCTGGGTATTAAATTGCCCTGCGATACTGGCTTGCTCTTTAGACAGAACTTCCTAGATATCCAATCCAAGATATACAAAAAATGGGAAGGACTCACCATGTCATGGTTATGGCGGATAGCCGTAATTAAAATGAATGCACTTCCATGCATTTTGTACATGCTGCAGGCTATCCCAATTCAACTGCCTAAACAATTCTTAAGAGAACTCCAACGCAGGGTGGGAATTTTCATCTAGAAAAAATCTGCACCTAGGGTAAACAGACATACTATATCTCCCTAAGCAGAAAGGAGGAGTGGCATTTCCAAACTTTGAAAGATATCATATGGCATGCCTTCTTACCAGGATTGTTGACTGGTCATGTCATAAGGGTCAAAACTGTGGGTGGACTTAGACGAACAAATTCTGGGACAGTCACATGTGTTCCATGGATCCCTAACCCTGCAGCAAAAAATATCTTACGATAATTTATCCTCATTAACAGCATGTTAACAACTTTTCAGAAGGCCTGCAGCATGTTCAAACTCTGAGCTGTAAAGAGCCCATTGACCAGTTTAGTTCACAGTTCAGATTTTGGAGCAGGAGTTACGGGTCCATTTCTTCAGACACAGGCAATCAACCCTGAATACAAAGTGTGCCAATTTGTGGTGAAGGGTAAGATTATTGACACACATCAAAATTTCAAGGTTCCCGCATGGCCTTTGCGTCAAATCTACTCATATATCAGCAACAGTTCTAACAAACAGCAATTTTGTAGGTCACTGTCAGAGATATGCCATATTGGCAAGGAAGTGCCCCATACAGTATCTTAGATGTACAAGGCCTTGGAAAACTCAAACCAAGAAACGCCCTTGCCGTTCACTAATAAGTGGGAAAAAGGAGAGGGTGATAGCATTGGAGAGGTGGATTGGGAAAATATTTGTATACTAACCCCCAAATTCTCAGTGAATTCTTCTGTCCAAGAAGCCAATTACAAAATCCTCACTAGATGGCATAAAAACTCCAGTCGCACTAAACAAATTAATTCCCGATCATCCAACGAAATGCTGGCGTTGTGACTCAACCCAGGCCACGTATGAGCATATATGGTGGGACTGCCCTAAAATTGTGAGATTTTGGAAACTGGTGCATAAATAGGCAGGGAAAATTTCCTCTTTCCAAGTACCTTTTAATAAATTGACCATGCTCCTTCACCACAATTATATGTCTATTAAAACTTGTAAAAACTCCCTCCTGATCCACCTTCTCAATGCTGCAAAAACCCTTGTTCCCAGGTGGTGAAAGTCTGACAAAATACCCTCCATGAGGGAATGGCTGGCTAAAGTCGATTTCATTTACAGTATGGAGGAGCTCAGAGTAGTCAAACTGGACAGGATTCATAAGTTTACCATCACCTGGGCGCAGTGGGTAGACTTCAAGAGCACGGAAGAGTACACAACCTTACAAACACTCTCTTAGACAGACTTGGGCATTGATGGATAGTGTGGGTGGTCTCAAAACTTGTGGATAATTTTGAATATTCTCGGGTATCTTTGATAATTCTAGGAGCTGGTAACACACATGTAACAAAAACTTGATCGATATGTAGTCATAAGGAGAAAAGGGGTGCACCTGCAGTCCTTGACAAGCTAAATTGTGCACCATTCTAACTCACAATTCCTAGCTAGTTAGTCAACCAATCTCAAGAACATAGGTTTCAGTGTATCATATGCTTTAGTATCAACATTCTTGTTTGCCCTTCAGAGAACTCTTACAAATATTCTTCTCAACCTTAATTGTTGGTGTTATAACTACTACACACATGCTTTCACTGGGAAGTTTTCTTTATCTGTTTCTTAAAGAGACACTGAAGCGGAAAAAAAATATGATATCATGATTTGTATGTGTAGTACAGCTAAGAAATAAAACATTAAGATTCAGATACATCAGTCTAATTGTTTCCAGTACAGGAAGAGTTAAGAAACTCCAGTTGTTATCACTATGCAAAAAAGCCATTAATCTCTACGACTTTCAAATTTGCGGAGAGGGCTGTCTTCTGACTTTTATTATCTCAACTGTAAGTGAACAGTTTACTTTTTCTCTGCCAGAGGAGAGGTCATTAGTTCACAGACTGCTCTGAAAGACTCATTTTGAATGCTGAGTGTTGTGTAATCTGCACATATTAGAGAATGATGCAATGTTAGAAAAAACACTGTATACCTGAAAATAAAAATATGAGAATATTTTCCTTGTTGCTAATCTTCTAGTAATTATTCATAGTACACAACCAATTCACTATATCATATATTTTTTTTCGCTTCAGTGTCTCTTTAAGTTACTGTCTAAATTATTCTCATGGTAAAGATTCATAGAGCCGTTATCAAGTGGATTTATAAAGCATTACAAGTGCAAGTCACAGCTTTATTGCAAGTAATATGTTTGCTATTGTGTGTGAAAATGTCTTTATGATATTTCTATAACTTTTATTCAGTTTGTATTATTAATACAATTCTTATTCTTAAATAAAGATTTTTCTTGGGAAAAAACAAAAAAAACAAAACCAATAACATTTTTTTCTGGTGTGTGGACATGCCTGCCTAAGTTTTCTGGCTGCACTGGAGCTGCAACAACAAAACAAAAGGCATGTACATGTGTCAATTCCCCTTCATGATCATTACCTTGCCGCGGTGAAGGGGCTTGCGTATCACAATGAAGCAATGACCGCCGGCTATTTGAGTATCTCAGGTGGGGGGCAAACTTAAGATAATAAGGTTGTTGCTTCATTGTGAACAGACCAATTTCGATCAGCTGGACACTCAGTCACTGTTGTTCTGTCATTCAGCTACCTCAGCCCGACCATATGGGCTTGAAAACCGCCATCGCCAGCACTCTGGCCATGGTGCTCACCAGTCCAGCACGGCCGTCACCACACAAACAGCTGTTTGCGGTGCGTTACACAGTGAGTTTGGTCTGTCAGTCTGAAGCAGTACACTAATTACACTACCTGATTGGTGTATACACATGGAAGATGTTTTAAAGCACTTTAGGCCTCCAATTTAGCATGCAATGTGATTTCTGCTCTTAAAACGCTGCTGTGCGTCAAATCCTGATTTTTTTCCCCGGGACTTTTGGCATGTATCCCACTCTGCCATGCCCCCCTCCAGGTGTTAGACCCCTTGAAACATCTTTTCCATCAATTTTGTAACCAGCATAAATGTTTCTAGTTTTCAAGCTTCAACTCACCATTGAAGCCTATTGCGGTTCGCGAAGTTCGCGCGAACTCGAAATTTTGCGGAAGTTCGCATTCGAGGTTCGTGAACCTAAAATCGGAGGTTTGAGCCATGCACCGCACCAGCTCTCCACTGTCCCCCTGCATCATTCATGTCCACGTCTCCTGTGTTTGAAAATTCAAAGCTGCGATACCATACCATCTTGTGAGCAGCCGTTCGCGTGGGTAGCATGGCAGCTTCCTGATTCCGGGTCACCTGACTGGTGACGTGCGCTTCACAATCCAGTGTCTTCCTCTTCCTATGCACGTCACCAGTCAGGTGACCCGGAATCAGGAAGCTGCCATGTTACCCATGCGAGTGGCTGCTCGCAAGATGCTATGGTATTGCAGCTTTGAATTTTCAAACACAAGGGACGTGGACATAAATGATGCAGGGGGACAGTGGAGGACATAGAAGGACCGGGGACACAAGCGGACCTTTCCGCCAAGGCTGCTTCACCCGTTAAGCTCTGCCTACCACAATACTGACACCCCGCTCTTAGAAATCACACCCTGATCTCTTTTCCCTCCCCTGGATGACTGCGGCACGCAGTAATATACAAAGGTGTATACAGGGGTGGGCCAGGAGGATGGAGGAGGCATGTTGTGAACAGGGGTGGTCTTATACGGCGAGTATATGCCAAATTATTTATTTTAACTGGAAAAGTTGGGGGGTCGTCTTATACGCCGGGTCGTCTTATACGCTGGAATATACGGTATATAATATATATATATATAGACTGTGTATATATATATATATATATATATATATATATATATTATTAGTAGAGGAGGCGTTATCTAAGATTTTGTTGGGCAGGCCCACTCTTTGAATTATGCCACTGCTAAGTTCACGTTCATTTAGCTTTGTATGTGATATAAAAAAAATAAGGGTCGGGATTGGGGGTGTTGCCCAACTTGAGGGGCAGAGTTTAGGGAATTAGAATCTCTGTGTCTACAAGCTCCTGTAGTGTAAATCCGGCCCTGCTAGCAGAAATAGCTGTACGGCAGCTGGGAACCTTGTTTCCGATGACAAAATGGGTATTGCGTATTCTTGGGATGTCCTGGACCTTCCTGGCTGGAGCTCCTCCAATTCATTCTCTCCTCGTGCAGAATTTGGGTGCCACCTGGGAGGAAAGAGAATTTCACATTGAACTGTGATAACTGATTTGCTCAAGGTCATGTCTTTTGTTATGTGTTTTTGTTATGTGTTGCTGCCTTTTTTTACGATGCTGAACAATCCCGTATGTTTATTCCTTGTTTTTGGTTAAGGTATTTTACCCAAACATCCACATGCTTTAATGAGATAATTGCAGTGAGTTTTACACGAGTATCAGCCCACACATAACAAATGAAAGCAGAAGTTGCTTCACCTATTTGCTTTTACTATATGAGTGCCCCTCCTGCAGAGCGGGGATTACATAGCTGGCATGAATGCAGAGGAGCCCACAATTGAACAAACTTGAAAGTAGACGATATAAATCAGACTAGTGTGACATGTACAAGTGATAGTGCTCTTTGTTCTAAATTGCAAACAGATACCTCAGCCGTGTCCCAGTTGGGATTAATTTTACTGGACTCATAAACATCTCCTGACTATGTTTCACAGCAGAATTCAGATGTTCCCAGCACAACCAACATGCACTTAACTCCTCCTAAGCAGAAGAGGATGTTTGTCAGAAATTGTGGGATTTATCAGTGAGTTAAAGTTACATTCTGAGGCTACTGTCCTTATGAAAGGAGTAAAACAGAGAACAATAAGCAGGTGTATTGGGTCTTCATGCACCAGCATGTTATCATGGTTGGTTTCTTTCTTTACTTGGTCTATTGTTCAGTGGCTGAGCTTACACTATGCAACATGCTTGTGTGTTTCCCATTTTGTTGCATCAATGGACGTGTCCTCCTCTAATATACCGTTTTCCACCAGCAGTGCAGTCTTACAGATGACCAAACATATGAACACAAGCAGAGAGAGAGTTGCACACCATAAAATGATACGAGGTGCATTATCACCAGCATACCGATTAATGCACAATTTCCACACACCCAGTCAAAAATAAACATGGTTTATTCACATAGTACACCAGGCGGCCATTCCAGTCATTAACAACCGTTTTGGGGCCTTGGCCACTCCCCTTTATCAAGGTATTAACAGAATTCAGTTAATACCCTGACAAAGGGGCCCCCTCCGAGGCCAGGAAACGGTTGTTGATGACTGGAATGGACGCCTGGTGTACCATGTGAATAAATCATGTTTATTTTTGATCCAATAGGCTGCCGGTCACTTGACAGGAAACTTGACAGGCAGCCTATTGGGCCAATCAAGGTGCTGGGATAATGTCCATTAAAGTGATTGGACCCGCAGGGGCTCAGGGCAGGACGAGTGGAGCTCTCGTCATTGCCAATTAGCAGGCATAAGTTAGTAGCGCTTGCTAAGCTACTCTGATAAGGCATGGCAACTCTGATAAGGCACGTTAACTCTGATAAGGCACATTAACTCTGATAAGGCACTTTAAATCTGATAAGGCACGCTAAGCGTGCAGTAGGGGGAGCAATAATAATAGCAATAATCAACCCCCATGAGCTCATTTAAACTAGACAGAGAAACATACACACCCATACATTTTTCTCCTTAATTGCCAGACAGGTTGCAGGTTGCCTTCACCATTTTTCATGTTCACATGCACACACATATAAATATTAAGACCTAAAACATATGAAAAAAGTTTATTTAACAAAGAGAACAGATCTGACCTTTCAACTGGGCAAGTTGGATCGTCAGGAGGGTGCATCTGCAATCCCCCCCATCAATACAAACCCAAATGACTTTGAACATTCAGAGTTACCTTGCAAGAACACATACATTCAAAATGGGCACCGTGGTAATTTGGGCCCCAGAGAAAGCCCCTAGTGGAATATCATCTAAAATTACCAATATTCCACTACTTACCGTAATTATGCTAGTAAAATATCTGAAATTTTTACCGATGTCTTAATAACACCTAACCCTGTTTTCACATGAGCCCTGCCTCTACCAATGTCTAACCCTAACTAACCCTCCAACCGATGCCTAACCCTAACCGGTCCCCCGCCGTAAAATACCTTACCCTAAAAAACCCCTTGCACCCCTTACCCCCTGCATCCTTACCCTAACCAACTGCATCCCACCAATTCCTAGCTGATTTGCCCCTAAATATCCACTGCGGTAGTTTGAGGCCACCAGCTATATAAATTGCAGCTATAAGTAGTGGGTGCCTAAAGTACTGTGTTGCCTCCGGTGCCCAAATTACCTGATTCATGCAAGAACTGCTACAACCTTGCCGATGACTGACCGAAACCCCAGCAGCAGTTCCTCAATGAAGCAAGAATTTAAGAAAACAGCCATTTGTTATGATGTGGGATTTTGATGAAGTGCTTTCCAAGATTATACTGATAGCAGCCCATCTAATATGTTAGGGCTATCAAAAGAGGGGAACACATAAACTATAATGAGGAGAAATCTTCACTTTGCCCATTATCATTTGAACTATCCGGTCATGATCAGTGGAATGTTAAAAATGGGAGTTTTCATAACCTCTGATTTGAAAAGAATCTCTTTTATGAATCGGGCCCCATGACTCCATATAAAACGGCACCGTCATTTATAGCATAGTCAAATGAGCGTTTATCAAAGTGTGCCAAAATGTTAAAAATACCCTCATTCAACCCTACCTAGCATAATAACAGGCCTAAAATAAATGGTATTTTGTTGTTGTTCATTAATGCCTTGCAATTTCCACCAGCTATTTTATCTCATTAAAAATAATAAGCGGAGAGATTTGAATGGAGAGGACTGGCTTTGTTGTGTGCCCATTTACTAATATGGGGTGTTTTGGCTTGCTTTGCCTAGGGCAGCATCCATTCAGCCTTGCCTCTTGTCTGGGGTGACAGGTGGTTTTCATCATTTCCATAAAATACAGTTATTATTCACATCCTAATGGGCTCAATCCTTACTTAATATTGTATTTGTTCTTCCAAGCCGTTTATAATGTTAGCTGAGCCCACAGAAACATTAAGCGGACAGTAGAAAAGAAATAATTGGGCCATCTAGGTTGCCATTTCAATGCCAGGAAAACTGATCCAATCGCCATACTGCAATGTCCAAAATTATTACTACTACCACTATTACTACTATTAATACTAGGCTTTATTATTACTATTTAAAATAGATAACTTTGTTTTCTTTAAGTTATTATTATTATTACTTAGTATTTATATAGCAAGATAGAGGGAAGTGGAGCACCGCTCAACTGCACCGTGTAGAGCAGTGCTGGACCAAAGGCAGCCAGGCCCGGATACTGAAGCAGGATTAGAAAAGATGTGGTCCGCAACAAGTTCTCTACACAGATTCCGTAATTTATTTAGGACGTGTCCTTACAGCAAATATAAAGTACATAAGCTGACATGTTTCAGGCCATTCGGCCTGACATCTTCTGCAGCGCTGTACAGAGATTATTGTCTTGTCACTATCTGTCCCTCAGAGTCGCTCACAATCTAATCCCTACCATAGTCCTATGTCTATGTATGTATTGTTTAGTGTATGTATTGTAGTCTAGGGCCAATTTAGGGGGAAGCTAATTAAATTATCTGTATGTTTTGGGGATGTGGATGGAAACCAGAGAGCCTGGAGGAAACCCACACAGACACAGGGAGAACATACAAACTCCTTGCAGATGCTGACATGGCTGGGATTCGAACCCAGTGCTGCAAGGCGAGAGCGCTAACCAATATGCCACCGTGCTGCAATTCTTGCAGTTCTTAAAGAGCTACTGTAGTGATATATGGTAGAATGTCACACATTATTCAGGATACCCGCTTTAATGTTAATTATCCTGGTTTTAACATCAGAAACACTTCCTATATCTAAATAATGCTGTATATTGGTATGTAGCCCCGCCCTCCAGGGGATTTGTAGCCTAGGCTGTTCAGCTAGTTCCTCCCAGAGCATTCTGGGAAACCAGGCGTTATTTCTGCTGTCAGAACACATAGTAACAAAAAAACAAAAAACATTCTGTAAAAACAAGGAACACCAAGAGCCCCAATAGTGTAATATGTACTGGTAAATGGTTACTAGATAAAGTAAATATGAATACTCACAAACCAGGGTTACCATTAGGCAACCACTGTAAAAGCAGGTGGGGAGGTTTTTCTGACCCCACTCAGGAATAAGAAATTGCTCTCTGTAGATGAGAAAAAGGGGGGTCAACCCTCCACCCAGGGTGGACTCAATATTATGCAGGAGAACAGAGGCGCCAAGAGGATAAAAGGAAGATAAATGAGCTTAAAAACTAAATTCTTGGTAAATAGAGGAGGTAGTGGTGGACTTACCGCCTCCAAGTAGACACACAACGACAGTAGTAAAGACAGTCAATATATTTTTTTTATGAACTCCAAATATGCAATGCATTTCGCAGGTTTGATCCCGCTTCATCAGGCAATAACAACGGTGCAATAGCATATGTGGTCAGTAGAAGAGCCAGGCACCTCTGTGAAAGAACATTCCGTAATAAAGATGTATCCACCTGCGATCAATTTCAGATTTCAAATCCAGGTATAGAAAGTTTTTACAATGGGCAAGCATTGGCTAACCATTTATACATTTTATGTAAAAAATATTTCCCCAATCTACAAGGTGTACTACAGTTGCAAGCAGCCAGGAATGCCCATATCATCACAAGTAGTAGTTAGAGTTGAGCTACACATAGCCCGTAATTGAAATGACGAGTACAACTTGCTGGCCACGACAGAGGGGTGTTACCTTCCCCATGTCACTGCCTATAGCCTATAGCTCCATGTCACATTCACTCATGTTCCCCATCACTCCCATGCTTCCCCCTTCCGGGTTGAAGGAAGAAGCATGGGAGTGACATTGAACGCGAGTGAACGTGATGTGGAGTGCATCAGCTATAGGCGGTGGGTGACATGGGTAAGGTAACTTGGGTGCTGGGTAAGTTAACCGCCTCTACTGCAGCCAGCAAGTTGTACTCGTAATTTTGATTATGAGCGGTGGAGCTTTGCGTATCTCAGCTCTCATCACAATCCATAATCTATAAAGCCAAGTGCTGCATACAAAAAGGGAGGAAATACAGCTGAATTGCAGGACACAATCTCATGATGTATGTGTCACCTGGTTGGCGACAGTCCCCAGCCAGGAGCTGTTTCGGACTGTTCCCTGTCCATATGCAAGCCAGAATAAAGTGCACAACTTGCAAGTATTTTCTTTGTAGATTGAAAAAAAAAATTCCGAATAAAACTACAAGTTATTTTAGACTTTTGGCTCCTAGTGTGCTGGTCTACATTGCATAAAACTTCTTAAGCCTGCTGGTGCTCTGGCAGGCCGACCACATGTTTTTTGCTAAATAATTTATAAAGTAATATTGTAAAAAAAATAAGCAAGTTTTATTCATTCAATTTTATACAGTAAATGTCCTCTTTGAGCTTTACATGAGCAAGAAAGAACTCCCATGATGCATCACTTTTGCTCAGTGACTAAATGGGAAATTCATTTCTTTAAAAACAAACATAATACAACCAATACAACGAAGTGCCTATAGCCTATTCAGTTACCGAGCCATTTAAATCCAACCTACATACAGCTGTTTCAGATTAACCACTTCAGTCTTCAGTGTATTTTCACCTTATGCATCCGAGTAATTTTCACATTTCAGCGCTCCTCCCATTCATTCGCCAATAACTTTATCACTACTTATCACAACAAAATGTATCTTGTTTTTTCTGCCACCAGTTAGGCTTTCTTTGAGTGGTGCACTATACTAAGAATTATTTTATTCTAAATGCATTTTAACAGGAATAATAAGAAAAACATTGAAAAAAATTCATTATTTCTCAGTTTTCGGTAATTATACTTTTAAAATAATACATGCCACCATAGTTAAAACACATGTATTTTGTTTGTCCATTTGACCCGGTTATTACACCGTTTTAAATTATGTCCCTATCACAATATATGGCGCCAATATTTTATTTGGAAATAAAGATGCATTTTTTTCAGATTTGCGTCCATCACAACAAAACCCATCATTTAAAAAATAACAGTGATATACCTTCTTGACATACATATTGAAAAAAAGTTCAGTCCCTTAGGTAACTATTTATATATTTTTTATTGTCATTTTATTATTTTTTATGCAACATTTTTTGGGGGTACTACGGGAGAGTGTGGGAGGGAAGGAGTCCATTTTAAATTTAATTGTGGATCTTTTCAGTAAAACAAATGTATGTAGATGTAGTTTTACTATTTGGCCACCAGATGTCCTCAGTCTTTTTTTTTTCAACGTGTCCTGTACAATGTATGCTTACAGGAAGTTAAGCGTGGACGTGTAACTTTAGTTTTTTTCTGAATGATCGCGGCTTCTCATAGAAGCTGGCGATCGTTGCTTTGGGGACTTAGATCAATGAATGGGAACTGCGTTCCCATTCATTGATCTTTGGCTAACGGAGGGTGACGAGAACAAGCGCAGGTGTGCACCAGTGAGCGGGAGCGCACACATTGTCGATCACGGCGGACGTGCGTATATCTATCACCTGAGGCTTAGGTGAAGTTTTTAGGGCATAGATATACTGGAGGTATATGTGGTTAAAGGATATGCGAAGTGAGTAACTTTAAAAATAATTACCTTTTTTAGCTGCATAAACCTCCTGGGATGCAGGTAGAATGTCCGCAGTGCACCTGCGCAAGACTCAAGCCCCCTGCTGCCATGTCCTCGCTCCCAGTGGTTTCCTGGAGATAGTGCGCGCACACTCACATCACTGGCAGCGCATGCACTGTTTCCAGGAGACTGCTGGGAGCGAGGACGCGGAGACAGAGGGCTTGAGACCTGCACAGGTGCACTTGTGGCTATGCAAACTGCGCAGGCGTGGCGGTGATTTTGGACTTCTGCTTCTGGGTCAATGCTGCGACCCAGGGGAGAGTCAGGGCCCGGTCCAGAAAATTAAGCAAACATTTGAAGGAAAACAGACCGCATCCCACGAAGTTTATGCAGCTAAAAAGGTAATTACTTCTTTGAAAGTCATTTGCCTCAGATATCCTTTAATCGGCCTGCATATGTGCAAGGCATGAATTAATATGGCTGAGGCTTCAGAGATTGACGTTCTACAGTGTACCCAGTTAAACCACTATGACCTAACAATATTAGCTAATAATATTAATATTGTTTTACTAAAATATACACATCAGGTCATTTCAGGGAGAGATTAAACTAAGTGCACAGCAGATAACTCTAGAAGCAGCTGTTATTGCATTCACTAGCTCCTCTTCCGCTTTGGTTGTCTGGTCCTAGCCAATGGTACATGAGAAGCCATTAGAATTAGATTGAAGTTCATTACCTTCTTTCATAAATCTCTTGCCATTCCTCTCAGTGCAGAAGTCTCAGAATTAATTCCTGGGATGGACCATCTGCTTGCAGTTTGTATGTTATCCCTGTGTTTGCATGGGCGTCCGCTGAGCACTTTGGCTTACCCCAACTAGAGATGAGCGTAATGGAGTAATTACGATTTCGCGAAATTTCGCGTAATTAGTGTAATTACGTTTATGGCCGTAAGTACATAATCGTAATGAAGAAGGATTTCGCGAAATTTCGCGTAAGCGTAATTTTTCGCGTAATTTTCGCATTGCACCGGTTATTACGAAATTAATGCGTATGGTCATGCTCCCGAAGCGGAAAAGTTGACGCATGTATCAATGTTAGGTAGCCGCCGACTTTAAGGGTTAATAGCAAAGCCCCCTTAAATGCTAAGAGCCTCAAATTTGGAGAATATATTAAGGAGATCAGGAGGAATAAGAGGAAAATTTTTTTTTTCAAAAAGACCTTATAGTTTTTGTGAAAATCGATGTTAAATTTTCAAAGGAAAAATGTATACATTTAAAAACCCGCCGACTTTAACGGTTAATAGCAAAGCCTGCTTAAAGTTTAGGAACACCAAATTCCCAGGGTATATTAAGGGGAACAGTGGGAATAAGAGGAAAAATTTTTTTTTCAAAAAGACTTTATAGTTTTTGAGAAAATCGATTTTTAAGTTTCAAGGGCGAAAATGTCTTTTAAATGCAGAAAATGTCAGTTTTTTTTGCACAGGTAACAATAGTGTATTATTTTCATAGATTCCCCCAAGTGGGAAGAGTTTTACTTACTTCGTTCTGAGTGTGGGAAATATTTAAAAAAAACGACGTAGGGTCCCCCCTCCCAGACCTCTTTAACCCCTTGTCCCCCATGCAGGCTGGGATAGCCAGAATGCGGAGCACCGGCCGCGTGGGGCTCCGCACCCTGACTATACCAGCCCGCATGGTCCATGGATTGGGGGGTCTCGGAAGGGGAGGGGCAGCCAAGCTTTCCCCTCCCCCTCCGAGCCCTTGTCCAATCCAAGGACAAGGGGCTCTTCTCCACCTCCGATGGGCGGTGGAGGTGGAGGCTGCGATTTCCTGGGGGGGAGGTTCATGGTGGAATCTGGGAGTCCCCTTTAAAAAGGGGTCCCCCAGATGCCCACCCCCCCTCCCAGGAGAAATGAGTATAGAGGTACTTGTACCCCTTACCCATTTCCTTTAAGAGTTAAAAGTAAATAAACACACAAACACTGAGAAAAAGTATTTTAATTGAACAAAAAACATAACCACGAAAAAAGTCCTTTAATATTCTTAATTAACCATTAATACTTACCTGTCCCTTTAAATAAATGATCCCTCGAAATAGCCTCGGAAATGTTCTATCAGTTACAATGTAACAAAGTTATTACAATGTAACAACTTTGTTACATTGTAACTACGCCGCACCCGACGCCACTCGCCGCTCAGCCGCCGCATACGCGTCCGTGCAGGACGCTAAGTCCCCGCAGCTCCCGCTGTCCACCCCGCCCACATCTGTCACCCACATGTCACTCACATGTGGGTGACATGTGGGTGACATGTGGGAGAGGCGGGGAGGGCAGCGGAGCCGGTGGGGACTTAGCGTCCTGCACGGACCCGACAGAGCTCTGAGCTATATAGCTCAGAGCTCTCTAAAGCATCTTTGTATTTGGGCTCCAAGGAGCCCCATTGGTCCTTAGCAGACCAATGGGGTTCCTTCAAATCAGAAGGAACCCCATTGGTCTGCTAAGGACCAATGGGGCTCCTTGGAGCCCAAATACAAAGATGCTTTCGAGAGCTCTGAGCTATAGCTCAGAGCTCTGTCGGGTCCTGCAGCACAGACGCGGAGGCGGCGGCGGCGGTGAGTGACGTCGGGTGCGGCGTAGTTACAATGTAACAAAGTTGTTACATTGTAATAACTTTGTTACATTGTAACTGATAGAACATTTCCGAGGATATTGCGTGGGATCATTTATTTAAAGGGACAGGTAAGTATTAATGGTTAATTAAGAATATTAAAGGACTTTTTTCGTGGTTATGTTTTTTGTTCAATTAAAATACTTTTTCTATGTGTTTGTGTGTTTATTTACTTTTAACTCTTAAAGGAAATGGGTAAGGGGTACAAGTACCTCTATACTCATTTCTCCTGGGAGGGGGGGTGGGCATCTGGGGGACCCCTTTTTAAAGGGGACTCCCAGATTCCACCATGAACCCCCCACCCAGGAAATCGCGGCCTCCACCTCCACCGCCCATCGGAGGTGGAGAAGAGCCCCTTGTCCTTGGATTGGACAAGGGCTCGGAGGGGGAGGGGAAAGGTTGGCTGCCCCTCCCCTTCCGAGACCCCCCAATCCATGGACCATGCGGGCTGGTATAGTCAGGGTGCGGAGCCCCACGCGGCCGGTGCTCCGCATTCTGGCTATCCCAGCCTGCATGGGGGACAAGGGGTTAAAGAGGTCTGGGAGGGGGGACCCCACGTCGTTTTTTTTTTATATTTCCCACACTCAGAACGAAGTAAGTAAAACTCTTCCCACTTGGGGGAATCTATGAAAATAATACACTATTGTTACCTGTGCAAAAAAAAACTGACATTTTCCGCATTTAAAAGACATTTTTGCCCTTGAAACTTAAAAATCGATTTTCTCAAAAACTATGTCTTTTTGAAAAAAAATTTTTCCTCTTATTCCCACTGATCCCCTTAATATACCCTAGGAATTTGGTGTTCCTAAACTTTAAGCAGGCTTTGCTATTAACCGTTAAAGTCGGCGGGTTTTTAAATGTATACATTTTTACTTTGAAACTTTAACATCGATTTTCTCAAAAACTATAAGGTCTTTTTGAAAAAAAAAATTTTCCTCTTATTCCTCCTGATCTCCTTAATATATTCTCCAAATTTGAGGCTCTTAGCATTTAAGGGGGCTTTGCTATTAACCCTTAAAGTCGGCGGCTTTTTTATATTATACGGAGCGTTACGGTTTAACGCGAAATTACGGTAGCGTTTAATGCGAAATTACGGCATGAACAAAACGCGAAATTTCGCGTTGAAAATTACGCTTACGGTATTTTCAATTACGATTTTAATGGCAATTTCGCTACGCTAATTTCGCATCGTAATCGCAAATTTCGCATTCGTAATTATAGTAATGCGAAATTACGAAAATTTCAGCTTAACTCTAACCCCAACACTCCTAAAATATCCTGGTAGGTTTATTGGCTACCCTGTAAGAAACTAGTCCTAGACTGCAACTGGGTGATGACCACAGCAGCTTGGTTAGCATGCTCGAAATGGCTGCTGCTCTCCTTAGCTGCCCATGTACTCTGACTACTGCAGGAGTAAGGTGCTTTACAGACGTTAGTGCATTCTTACATTCATACTCAGGGGCCTATCTATAAAGTGGGAAACTATTACGTTTTTTCTCTCTTTACTGCCTTTTTTCTTTTCAGAAATTCATAAAACATTTAAAAATATTTTTTTTGAGGAAAAGAGAATAAAAATATATCACATGTACCCTACAGTGGAGGCAGAGAGTGATCCTCTGTAAAGCATTGACAAAAATAAAAAGTGGTATAAAAATAGCTCTAGTGATGATGTGGTGCTAGAATAGTGAATTTAAAATGGCAAAATGGAGAAATCTGCCCAAGTGCTTTCTACACTAAGGCCTCTTTCACAGTGGGACTTTGCGTTTTGATGCGACGCTAAAGTTGCAATGCAAACTAACAACGCAACGTCCCAAAAAAGTCACAACGCAACTGTATGCCGTTATCGGCGCATACAGTAGGCATACAGGCAATGAAAAATATGCTTCTAAGTCATTACTGAGCATGTGCAAACAGTCTAACGCAGCTAATAACGTGTATAACGCACAGCATGCAGCACTTTGTAATAATGCTACACGTTACACACAAACGCGACGTGTGCACTGTGAATGTCGCACGGACTTAGTATTGCTGTGCGTTAGTCTGCGTTAAAACATTTTCTAACGTGCGACTCTAACGTCGCACTGTGAAAGAGGCCTGAAAAACAGCATTTTGTATTTTTTAAATACTTCCCAACAGTTTAAAAATACAGCGTCCACAGTAAAAGTGGTGAAAAGTGGCCACTGGTTACAAAATATTTCAGAAGTGGTGAAATAATATTTAAGTAAAAACAAAAATGCAAAAAAAGTGGAGAAAACTATTTTTTTTCATTACTATAAACAGCACCATACGTTTTGTTGCTTGATTCATTACATTTGGTTTGAAAGTAAAATATGTTGAAAGTATTGTTTCATGTTTCTTTTATTTGGCAAATAAGATATATTGCAAATAAATGTAAAATATTTGTTTTGATCCTCACCTTCTAGGGGAACTGCCAAATATTGTAAGTAGAAAAAAAAATGCTTTACAGCTGCAGTTAATAATTTTTTAAGGTTATAGTAACGTGATCTGTTAAACACATTAATAGACAAAAAAGTGTGATGATGAGCCCTGTTGTATATATTTATAAAAAATTCAGATGCAGGTCTCAACAGTCATTTTCAATGCTTAGCATTAGTTCACCTAGTTAACAAAAGGATTAAAACATGTTTTTACTACTGTAAACTAAATACATGAATAAAACACAAATATGAAAATATGCCATATATATTCTTTGAAACAAGAAGAAATTGAAAATAATGTAAGTCTAGAGGAAATGATCAGAAGACTAAACTGTAGTCGTAGTTTGCATGCCACATTTAAAGAGAACCAGAGACTAAGCATCCCCCTTGTGGCTCTGCTTTGCTGCTATTTATCCTGGAAGCAGCAAAGCAGAGCCACAAGGGGGCAGGCTTGGGCTTGAAAACACATCAGAGAAGACTGACTCAGCTATAATCATTCTGGGAAAAGTTAGACTGAATGCTCAGTCGGGGATTCTTATCAGGGCTGATAACAGGCAGATTTAGCAGATAAGTATGAAACAGAGCAGGGTAGGTGTTTTCTCTAATGTTCCCACTGATATATATGGTAAAATACATGAGGGTGCTTCATTACTGGTTCACTTTAAGACTATCTAAACAAGTGGAAATCTAACCAATCAGACTAGACCAATCAGATTGGACTAATTGAGCAATTTGATTATGATAATATAATTCTGTACAGTTGTTACCCCAGCCAACCTTTGACCAACTGTGCCAAGCTTGGGGATTCTGGCTTTAATACTGAGAACGACAGCTTTTTAAATTTTCCAGTTGAAGTCAATGGGTAAAATCTGATTACCACCCTCCTGTACCTAGCTGAGGTAGTCAAAAGTGAAGACTTAGACTAAGATCTTTAGTGTTTATTCACCTCCCATACATAGCGAACTATGGAACTTTTTATCTATTCCCTGCTCTCAGATGATGTTTTCTCACCCACATATTTATTACCTCTAATTGGTTATAAGTGAGAGTTACGCTGTATAAAGAGGGACTTTAACCAAGGATTGAACGTCATCCCAATCAGTAGCCGGTACCTTTTTTTCCCAGGTGAAATCCTTACCTTTTAACAAATAGATCACCAGGGACTACTGTATGGCTGATATTGTGGTGAAGCCCCTCCCACAGTTTGAAGTCAGGGCCATGGCTTCAAACCTCACTGCTTTGTGGAAAATAATGGCTGTTTCCAACTACCAATAAAGCAACATCTCCGTCTGCTAGTGGGTCGTTCATAGATAATGGCAGTTGGTGCTGTCTGTTTTTTTTTATATCTGCCAGTAGTAAAAATGATGACCCGCAAGCTCACCGTGGTTCGAACAACATTAATTAATTACATGGCAAATAGTAATCCTTTCTCGACCTATCTTTATTTTTTAACTTCTCACTTTGTAATGTATTGATTTATTATATTTCCCCCTACTACTGTCTTTCGGTAAAATTCCCCTTTAAGCTGAAGTGATTAGGACCTCTGGATCCTTAGCCCTTACAGTGAAAAAAGAGAAACACCGGCTAGTTCTAAGAAGTGTTGTGACTTTACATACATATATGTTTGTCTCATCGTGCCACATGACACATAAAGTTTATGTCATATGATGAGATAAACATGTGAATGTACAGTGCAAAATACATTAATAACCAGACTGTTTTATGTTTTTTAATTTTGCTTCCTGAAAGAGTATATTTTTTTGAGACATGCAAATGACAGCATTTGTCTTATTGGTACCTTGTTGGAAAAAACTTACTGATAAGCAAATTAGAGCCTAAAACAAATTTCCTGGCAGAATACAACTTCGGAGGGCAGAGGAGAGATAGAAAAAGGTCAATAAGTCATCTGTTTTAACTCTGGGACACTTAATAGACTGCCATTGAGCAGAAACAATAACAGGTTCTACTTTGTAAATGTTCAAATATAAAATAAAATCTTGGGATATATAAAAAAGTCATTTTTTAGAGTAGGAGAATAAATACAATTGTTTATCTCATCACTTTATTTTCACCTCGGGTTCATTTTAACCTCCCTGGCGGTAAGCCCAAGCTACGCTCGGGCTAGCCGCCGCAGAGGATCACATGGCCCCGCGAGGATTTTTTTTTAATGAAATGTGATTTATATGCTTAAACCAGCACTTGGCTAGCTAACTATGCCCTCCAAGTTTCGCCACTCTACCACGATCGGGGGGGATCGCCGCCATAATACGTACCCCCCAGGGACCCAGCGATGGCGCAGTCTCCCAATCAGCTCCAGGCTTAACTATGGGGAGTATCGGGATTGCGCATGACGTTATGACGTAGATGATGTCAGACATCATGTCCGATCATTGCCATAGCAACGAGTGAAGCTAAATGGTGAAGCTGCGGCTCTCGCGGGATACCGGAGGGGTAAATATTGCCGGCGGCGATTGGGGGGTTTAGTTAGGTCCGACAGGGCTTGGGGGGCATAGTTAGCTAGCAAAGTGCTAGCTTAAAGTGGACCCAAATTAAAAATACAAGATTTCAGAAATAAAATCTATTTTCTAAATTATAATAATAAATAGCAGCCTTTTTTCAGCTGCATGATGACAAATTTAAAATATTTTACATTTATTGGAGGAACCCCTCCCTTCCTTTCATATTGCCGGGACAGAATCTGGCAAACTGGTGGAGTAGATGGTGTCCAGCAAAGGAGGAATTGGTAATGGCTGCCACCTGTATAACCCTACTTAGGGAAAGAGAAGGGTGAAAAGCATGCACTGAAATGCTCATAGGCTTGAAGGAGTGTTTACTTATCTTTGTATGTTTCAGAGTGGTGCAACTAAATATTTTGAATTAAAAAAATGTTTGGTTTGGGTCCGCTTTAAGGTGGCCACACACGATACAATAAAATGATCCGATTTTTCGACAATTCGATAAAAACGATCGCATCTCTCGAAAAAAATGAAAAGCTTTTTTTCATTCGACTGAAAAACCCGATAGGATTTCCCGTTTTCATCGATTTTTATCGATCCGGAATGCCAGATATTTTTGTTCAACCTTTGTAAAGATTGTATGGTGTGTGTTAGATTGTCAATTTATTGATATACATACCCTAGCAATTTTGTCAGAGTTACCAATCATTGTTATCATAATTGGGGAAAAACTGAACATACGTGTGTGGTACATTGGTCATATTTTTGAAATGTTACAATCAGTCAGAAAGATTGATTGCAATTCTTAAATTGAACAGATATTTAAAAAATTGTATGGTGTGTGGCCACCCTTAAAGAGAACCCGAGGTGGGTTTGAAGAATGTTATCTGCATACAGAGGCTGGATCTGCCTATACAGCCCAGCCTCTGTTGCTATCCCAAACCCCCCTAAGGTCCCCCTGCACTCTGCAATCCCTCATAAATCACAGCCATGCTGCTGACAAACAGCTTGTCAGAGCTGGCTGTGTTTATCTCTATAGTGTCAGTCTGCTGCTCTCCCCGCCTCCCGCAGAACTCCAGTCCCCGCCTGCATCCCTTCCCTCCCTGCTGATTGGAGGGAAGGGACAGGGGCAGGGACCGGAGCTATGCAGGAGGCGGGGAGAGCAGCAGACTGGCACTACAGATGTAAACACAGCCTCACAGCATGGCTGTGACTTATGAGGGATTGCAGAGTGCAGGGGGACCTTAGGGGGGTTTGGGATAGCAACAGAGGCTGGGCTGTATAGGCAGATCCAGCCTCTGTATGCAGATAACATTCTTTAAACACACCTCGGGTTCTCTTTAAGCATATTAATTACATTTTATTAAAAAAAAATCCTTCTGCGGACGCAGCCTCTGAAACTGTGTGCCGCCCGGGAGGTTAAAGTTACTCTTGAAGCAGATGTCAGGATGCAATGAGGCAATTTATGTTGCCTTGGCTTTCAGAACTACTCTTTATTAGCTAAACCTGTCACAGTGACAGGTTTACTTTAAGTAACAGTCAAAATATGTCAACTTAGCTACCACCATTTAGTAAACTAAATTAGATCAACTAGTTAAAACTTGACTTTCATTATCTGCATAGCTCTAACCAGACTCAAGAAGAGTTAAAAAGATTCTATAGAAATTCCCAATCCATTCCGCTTAACAGGGGCATAACTATAAACCATGGGGGGCCCCTGCAAAACTTTGATGGCCCCCCAATGTCCACACCTTTTCCTTTTCCTACCCCTTGTGGCCCTTACAGCGTGGAAGCCCATTGTGCAAGGGTTATAAAGCAAGTGTGGACATCATAATCTTTAGACCCATAATAAGTGCAGCCACAAAAACACCTGACCTGGAGGATGGAACCCTTTTATCAGTGGGGGGTTTAGTAGTAGTTGGGGTCCCCTTACAGCTTTGAGCCCTCCTGCAGTCACAGGGACTGCACTGCTGTAGCTGAGCCCCTGCCGCATGATGAAAGTTTCCTTAATAGAGGATGAAGCAGAATGGCCACTTCCTGTAATGTCATTTCTCAGTTCCTCCTGTAAAAATCAGAGGTTGCAATGAGCACATACACATGTAAAATGAATGGCAGCTGGAGAAAGAAGACTTAAGTAAAAGTGAATTAAGGGCTAACTTATGTTTATGAGTATCATTTTCTCTGTATGGACACCTTCCAATAGACCACCAGGGACAGCTTTACTGTTCTTCCAGAAATCTATTAAAAAACAGGAGGATCCGCCAGAGAGGCCCCAATATTCATTTCAGGAGAGCTCGGAACTCATCAGAGATAAATCAAACACATCACACTCTCTGCAGCAACATGTTATATAATTGCATTGTTTCAGAGTAAGGCCGTAGCTATGGGCAGCATAGTGGACCAATGCCAACGGCTTTCAATAAACAGTGTTCCTTTTCAATTGCTTCCATAGGGATGGTATTGAAGAGAAACAGATATTCTTAAATCTGTTTAATAAAGTTATTAACGTAAACAACTTTACCAACAAGCATTGTCTATTCTATGTTATGCACCATAAGATAAGGCTAACAGCATAGAGGGAAGTGTAGTAAGTCATAGTTAAAAATACATGATCATCGGTGACAACTTTGGGAGGAGGCGCCCAGAGTAATAAAACACATTCAAATGTTAAAATAGAGAGTGATAGGATGGCCTACCTCTCTAGAAGAATGAGCCAGTCGTATAGCAGCTAATGAAAAGATATTTCTTGAACTATGACTACACGTTTCGCAGGTTGACCCAGTTTCCACAGGAACAAATGCCTCTATCTTTCCTCTATTGTTTCTGTCTCACCTATGCCACTTGGCACAAAAAAAAAATTCTGCCATATGCAGACAGTGCACGGCAAGTTTACTGGTACTTACTCCATTTCATTAGCGTGGCTTGTGCAGTTAGCACATTGCACAAATGGTGTATTGCGCATTGCAATAGTAACATATATTACCCAAATACCACAGGCTGTGCTTATTGCACAACGCACGCAGGGCTGGGCCGAGGCAGAGGCTGGAGAGGCTCCAGCCTCAGGGCGCAGTGTAGGAGGGGGCGCACAACTCATTCAGCTGTCATTCCCAATTGTGTTTGAAGCAGAAAGAAATAAGAAAAGGGGATACATGACAGTGACTGCAAGCCAGATAACTAGAGATTAAGGTGTTGGGGAGGTTGGGGGCTCTGGGGCACCTCTTAGTCTAATAGCAATCAGTGTGTGACGGCTGGGGTGGGAGGGATGGGGGGGCGCACTTTGCTGTCTCATCCTTGGGTGCTGAAGGACCTTGTCCCGGCTCTGAGCACGTTACTCATATGGCATAAGTACCAGAAAACTTGTCATGTGCTTTCTGCATACGGCAGATTTACTAGCGTTTAGTGCACCAACCTGTTTTTTCTGTCTCCACTCATGGGTTATCTCTCCTTATTTGTGCTATGCCTAGTACACACCACACCATACAATTTTCTGTTAGATTTTTCTGTTAGATTTTCTGTTAGATTTTTCTGTTAGATTTTCTGTTAGATTATTTTCTTAAGTACTGGTAGAGACTGGACATTATCTCTGGTGCATTGTCTTCTGGTTATCTCCTGCTGAGTAGAAAAATGCTAGGCAGATAGGTGGTTAGATAGATAATTTCCAACATGTTGGAAATTATCTATCTGGCAGGTAAATCTAAAAGAAAATCTAATGCTGGGAATACACATGTCCGATCTCCCGCACGATCGTTTTGCCGTTCGATTCCTCATTGAAAACAATGGAAAAAGATAAGAAAAACGAGCAGAAGATAAGAGAATTGTCTGCTGAATCAAGCGGGGAATCAATCGAGTGGGAGAATCGAGCGGCAAAATAGAGCCGTGTATGCCCAGCATAACAGAAAATTGTATGGTTTGTACCTAGCATTAACGCATTATTTATGTCTCTTTATCAAGGATCAATCCTATCCCCTCTGCTGTTTGCAATCTACATGTTGCCACTCGGTACTCTTATCCAACGACATGGCCTGATGTACCACTGCTACGCCGATGACACACAGCTATACCTGTCCTTCAAACCTGGTGGAACAGACCCTACTCCAAAAATAAACTCTTGCTTAGCTGAGCTACAGGCATGGATGAATGATAACTTGTTGAAACTGAATGCTGACAAAACTGAGGTCCTCTTTGTCCAAAGCCAGTGCTCGCCATCAAAACAGCTCTATCCTAAAGCAACACCAATCAGGATTGGGAATTCGGACATAAACAGCTCCAACCTTGTGCGCAGCCTTGGCGTACTAATCGATGGGGATTTAAGTTTCAGAAACCAAATTTCATCTATAGTTAAATCTTCCTACTTTCATCTGAAGAACATCGCAAAGATTAAACATCTGATTCCCGCAGAGGATCTTCCAACCCTAGTCCACGCCTTCATCACATCACGGCTGGATTACTGCAATGCCCTTTATGCTGGCCTCCCCAAAAAGGACCTGCGTCGCCTGCAATTAGTGCAGAATGCTGCTGCCAGATTGCTAACAAACCAGCCTCGCCACTGTCACATTACACCGATCCTTCGCTCACTGCACTGGCTACCAGTAGAATGGAGAATACTCTTCAAGATTGGACTGCTGACATTCAAATCCCTGCACAATCTGGGCCCTGGATACATGAAGGACTTGCTGAAGCTGCACCACACCTCTCACAACCTCAGATCAGCTAGTTCTATAATCTTGGTCACTCCCAGAGTGCACCTCAAAAAATCTGGAGATAGAGCCTTCTGTCATGCTGCCCCTACTCTTTGGAACTCCCTGCCACACCCAGTAAAGACAGCACCATCCCTGGAGCTATTCAAATCCAGACTAAAAAGCCACCTGTTTAGCCTGGCATTTCCGGACTTATAAAATTCTTCCTCTGTACCACAATGGTCTGAGCCATGCTTATGCGCTTTGAGTCCTATGGGAGAAAAGCGCTCTACAAATGTTATTTGTTGTTGTTGTTGTTATCGGGATTTGTCTCTCTTTAGCCATTATTCAATTAACCTTTCTCCTGAGATTTCTCCCAAATACCCATGCATTAAAATCTCTCACCAGTCTAGCTGCTCCTTCTTCTGCATTCACATCCCAAGTGACTGCCACCCATAGCACGTGGCACTTCTGTGACATCACACACTTGCCAGTGCAGCAGCCATCTGGGACCCACATAGGAGCAGCTGAACTTGCGGTAGCCGGACAGGTGAGAGATTTTAATGCATGGGAGACACATTTACATTTGAGGGGACAGTGTTCTTCATCAGTCCTGATATCTCACACTGTTACTGCTGTGCACTCAAATTGAATTGTTGATCGTCATCATTGATGCGGCATAATTGTCGAATTGAATGGCTGATCGCCCACAACATTGCTAGATGTACGGCCATCTATAGTCTGTGGCTGGATGGTGTAATGGTTAAGGGCTCTGCCTCTGACGCAGGAGACCAGGGTTCGAATCTCGGCTCCGCCTATTCAGTAATCCAGAATCTATTCAGTTGGAGACCTTAGGCAAGTCTCCCTAACACTGCTACTGACTATAGAGCGCGTCCTTGTGGCTGCAGCTCTGGCGCTTTGAGTCCACCAGGAGAAAAGCGCGATATAAATGTTATTTGTCTTGTCTATAGAGTACAAACCAATCAGATTCTAGTTTAATGCAACCACAAGACAGAGAGCTAAAATCTGCAGGTTGATGCATGGTTAGCTTTATTTCTTGTGTCACTGAATAAAGCCAATTATATATTTATTATTATTATTATTACTTTTAGTGAAAATATGAAACTTCTCTTTAAAGCTTAGAATGCTATTGGCAAATCCTGGAGGTGATGCTGCAGGCAAACGTCTGTAGGCTCAGATCTGTAGCAGTGCATTTTCTCTCCTTTGTATGGAAACACAGAGTTATCTAAGAAACAAGAGGTTATTAAGCAGTATAAACAGTGCCATAAAAATCATACCGAAACATATGCATAAAATTCCAGAGCTAATTAAAATAATGATGGATAATTTGGATAATGTGGTTGTTATTGTGACATGGTACAGTGAAAAATACGAGAGGGGCATAGCGTTACTGCTTGTTTCATTTATACAGCAACAATATCAAATCATATAAGAATGCGGCCGGGAAGACACAATTACACAGGAGCCAATTATACAATCTAGCAAGCCCTCTGAATGAGGGGTGTGCGAGAAAACCACATGGCCAAACCTGGGTTACATCAAGCATAAACAACTACAACTACAGGAGAACAGAAGACTAGTCTATAGTATATATATACAGAATCAGCTGGGATTTTATGCTCCCTGTCACTTGCAATACAAAATAAATAATTAAAGGAGAAACTGAAGCGAGGAGTATGTGGAGGCTGCCATGTTTACTTACTTTTAAAGCAGACCTGAACTCAGAACTTCCTCTTGGCTCTAAAAGATACAGAACAGCATAATAACCCTGAAAGAAAAACATTTCTTTGTTACAGCTGACACAAATCATGCAATAAATCTGCAGTATATCTACTTCCTGCTTTCATGGAAGCAGACATATTGTTGACACGTGCATGAAAAAAGGGCGCCGTGAAAAAAGGGCCGGACTTATTAAGGAATTTAGCGCCAGGTATTAACGAAATTTGATAACGAGAACCATCGTTGTCAAGCTTTAGTGACGATATTTACTGTTGCACAAACAACCGAGATATAATAATGAATAAATATTAACGTTAAATGTCGTTGCATTTTTCGTCAATACTGCCTAACCCAACCCTACCCTCACACAGAACCCAGCCCTGGTGGTGCCTAAATCTAACCACTTCCCTAGTGGCACCTAACACTACCCCCCCCCCCCCCGGTGGTGCCTAACCCTAACCCGCCCTGGTGGTGCCTAACCCTAACCCCCTGGTGGTGTGTAACCCTAACCACCACCCCTGGTGTTGCCTAAAACTACCCGCTGCCAAGGTGGTGCCTAACCCTAACCACTCCCCCTGGTGGTGCCTAACCCTAACCCCCCCCCCCCCCGGTGGTGCCTAACCCTAACCCCCCCTGGTGGTGCCTAACCCTAACCCCCTGGTGGTGTGTAACCCTAACCACCACCCCTGGTGTTGCCTAAAACTACCCGCTGCCAAGGTGGTGCCTAACCCTAACCACTCCCCCTGGTGGTGCCTAACCCTAACCACTCCCTCACAGAAACACCCTTTTACATATATTAACGATAATACCTTTGAAAACTTAAAATCTGTACTTATTAACAAAATAATATGACAAAAACGATAACGTTGTAAACTTCTAAAATGATAACTACCTCAAAAACTATAATGTTTTAATGTTATTAACAAAAATTTTTGCGGCGCTTTTTTTTCAGATTTTCGCCGTATTAGCAATAATTGCATTAAAGTCTATGGCGGCGCCCTTTTTTGTCCACCCTCAGCCGGCGCCCTTTATTCCTCCTACCATTGCTGACATCCTGTGCTTTCAATTTAGCCTCTCTGCCGTAGCAGTCAGCTGACACAGCTGAGGGATCAAATTACAACTCGTGATTAGACACATTGAGTGGTAGTTAATTAGACAGGATAAAATCTCTAAATACATACAGGGTGCATTTCTCTCTGTTTTCCTTCTGTCCTGTGCAAGAGTTTAGGTCCACTTTAATCAATACCAGTTGCGAACTTGACCGTTTCAGCTTTAAAACCCTTTTTATCAGTCATGTTGATTCTCTGTCTTTTGCCTATATTTCTGTAACGCTATAATGAAATAGTTGCTATTTACTATGTGTAAAAAGTTATTATGCATGTTTATCAAGTTATAATTACACCAATTATTTAGGGTGTAAATTATTCATTTTCCCTTTTTGCAGTATATATTTTTTCATTCCACTTACTATTTTACAGGACCGCGTAGGCCTTGGCTGCACCCTACATACTGAATCAGTGTATCATTTTCTTGACTCTAGGAACTATGTTATATATTTTTATATTCTCTAATTACCAGTAGGAAGAATTACATAAAACAGCCAGCCAAGGTAGACACAGTTAAAGGGAAAGAGGCACCCTGGCATGTATAAAATGGATTAAAAGCAGTTTAAAATCGAAAAAGGTGAGGTGGCTTACCTCAATAACAAAATTCTTGTATGAACAAAGAATTTTATTTAACACAGGCAACGCGTTTCGCGGGTCTCAGCCCGCTTCCTCAGTCCAATCACAGTGCCAATTAGAAGAGCCTCTCCCTTTTTGCCTAGGGTGCTGCGACACCCCTCCAACTTTGCAGCCAAGGTAGAGAGCAGAGCATTCTGGTCAACTTATGTACCAGTGGTAGAATATTATTACTATTTAGTATTTATATAGCACTGACATCTTCCGTAGCGCTGTACAGAGTATATTGTCTTGTCACTTACCTGTCCCTCAGAGGAGCTCACAATCTAATCCCTACCACAGTCATATGTCTATATTGTGTAGTGTATGTCGAACCGGGGACCCAGCGCTGCAAGTTGAGAGTGCTAACCACTATGCCACCGTGCTGCCCCAAACCCACATGAAACAACTTGCAGCAACCCACCACCGGGAGCGCTGTGCTGAAACTCAGATGATTGCATGCTATCATCATTTATGATTTACCGTACTTATTTTACGCATTAATAGAGAAAAATGTGATTCAAAATCACAATTATTACACAATGATTTTCAATGGCATCTTGAAAGTTGAATTCAACATTAAAAATTAATGCGAAAAGAATATGGGAATTTTTGCTCATCATTAATGAAAATTCTCAGAATCAGTATTGATTGACTAAAGACAGGTCTTGTCTGACCAATATGCTAAGCTTTTATGAAGTGGTGAATGCAACCCCAACATTGGAATAGCAACAGATAAAATATACTTGGACTTTGTAAAAGCTATAGATCTATTTTCCCACAATAACCTGGTGCTGCGTCTCCCCTCCTCTCAGCAGTCACATCTCTGTATGAGCACAGCTGCTTCACACAGTGGCGTCCCTACCATGGGGCGGCCAGGAGCGCTCCGCTCCGGGTGTCAGCTCCAGGGGGAGTGTCATCAAGGCCTCCCCAGAAGCCTTGATGACACAGGAGGGGAAGCAGCGCTGAAGGAGGGGTGGCAGCGTCGGCGGGGAGGGGGGAAATACCCCCCACATCTCCCTCACCTGGGTCCCCTCCTTCGGCGCTTCCCCTCCATGGGCGCCGGCAACGGGCACTGACAGGGCGGCTGATAGCCGCCCTCAGTTTACCCGAGCAGGGCTACGGGAAGATGGCCGCCGAAGCCCGCACTGGAGACAAAAATAGACGGCAAGATGGCCGCCGACGCCATCTTGCCGTCTATTTTTGTCTCCAGTGTGGGATTCGGCGGCCATCTTCCCGTAGCCCTGCACTGATGACGCAGCAGGAGACGGTGCGGGACATTCAAGAGGAGCTGCGGAGGCTGCCTGGGACTCGGAAGACATCTGCAGGTAAGGTTTTTTTCTTTTACAGGTGCACCGGCCCGGCCACCCACCGCTGCTGCCCACCTACCCACCGCTGCTGCCCACCTACCCACCACTGCTGCCCACCACTGCTGCCCACCTACCCACCAGGCTACCCACCACTACTGCCCACCTACCCACCACTGCTGCCCACCTACCCACCACTGCTGCCCACCTACCACCACTGCTGCCCACCTACCCACCACTGCTGCCCACCTACCCACCAGGCTACCCACCACTGCTGCCCACCTACCCACCACTGCTGCCCACCTACCCACCGCTGCTGCCCACCTACCCACCAGGCTACCCAGCAGGCTACCCACCGCTGCTGCCCACCTGCCCACCGCTGCTGCCCACCTACCCACCACTGCTAGCAGGCTACCCACCACTGCTGCCCACCTACCCACCACTGCTGCCCACCTACCCACCGCTGCTGCCCACCTACTCACCAGGCTACCCACCGCTGCTGCCCACCTGCCCACCGCTGCTGCCCACCTGCCCACCGCTGCTGCCCACCTACCCACCGCTGCTGCCCACCTACCCACCACTGCTAGCAGGCTACCCACCACTGCTGCCCACCTACCCACCGCTGCTGCCCACCTACCCACCGCTGCTGCCCACCTACCCACCGCTGCTGCCCACCTACCCACCACTGCTAGCAGGCTACCCACCACTGCTGCCCACCTACCCACCGCTGCTGCCCACCTACCCACCGCTGCTGCCCACCTACCCACCACTGCTGCCCACCTACCCAGCAGGCTACCCACCACTGCTGCCCACCTACCCACCACTTCTGCCCACCTACCCACCACTGCTGCCCACCTACCCACCAGGCTACCCAGCAGGCTGCCCACCTACCCACCACTGCTGCCTACCTACCCACCAGGCTACCCAGCAGGCTACCCACCACTGCTGCCCACCTACCCACCGCTGCTGCCCACCTACCCACCACTGCTGCCCACCTACCCACCGCTGCTGCCCACCTACCCACCGCTGCTGCCCACCTACCCACCAGGCTACCCACCACTGCTGCCCACCTACCCACCACTGCTGCCCACCTACCCACCAGGCTACCCAGCAGGCTGCCCACCTACCCACCAGGCTACCCACCACTGCTGCCCACCTACCCACCACTGCTGCCCACCTACCCACCACTGCTACCCAGCAGGCTGCCCACCTACCCACCAGGCTACCCAGCAGGCTGCCCACCTACCCACCACTGCTGCCCACCTACCCACCACTGCTACCCAGCAGGCTGCCCACCTACCCACCAGGCTACCCAGCAGGCTGGCCACCTACCCACCACTGCTGCCCCCCTACCCACCATGCTACCCACCTAACCACCACTGCTGCCCACCTACCCACCAGGCTACCCAGCAGGCTACCCACCACTGCTGACCCCCTACCCACCACTGCTACCCAGCAGGCTGCCCACCTACCCACTAGGCAATCAGGCTGCTCACCCTTCACCACCTACCCACCAGGCTATCAGCTTGCCAACACTCAAATCTGCTACCGATATTGTGTATTTTGTGGTCAGATCTGCTACCGACATTGTGTATTTTGTGGTCAGTTTAACTACCGTCATTATGTATTTTGTGGTCAGTTTAACTACCGTCGTGTATTTTGTGGTCAGTTTAACTACCGTCGTGTATTTTGTGGTCAGTTTAACTACTGATATTGTGTATTTTGTGGTGAAATCTGGTGCTGACATTGTGTATGTTCTGGTCAAATCTACCGCAAGATTGAATGATTTTTTTCTGGTCAAATCTGCCGACATGATTGAATGTATTTTCTTGTGAAATCTGCTCACATAACGTGTAATGTCTGGTGAAATGTTCTCGCATTACGTGTATTTTATGTTGAAAGCTTCTGACATTTTGTGTATTTTCTGGAGAAAAGCTGCGCAATGATGTGAATTTTCTGGAGAAAGGTTGACTAAAACTTGGGTGCACTTTTAAATTAGCTCCGCCCCATCCGGTCATAGCCACGCCCATTTTTTCGCCAGGTGGTGTACCGTGGGGGGGTGTCTTTCAATACCTAGCACCGGGTGTCAAATGCCCTAGGTACGCCACTGCACAGTTCCCTCCTCCCTCACCAACTAGTCAAATACTGATGATTACGTCCTCGTTGATTGGGAGCTGGCTAGTGAAGGAAGGTTAATGAGCTCTTAGCCATTATCATGGAAAGATGCAGCTGCCAAATAGGTGGGAGATGCATGTGGTAAGTCCAGGAACAGAGGGAGGTGAGCAGAGGTGTAACTAGAAATCATGCCCTCCCCCCGTAAAACTTTGATGCCCTCAATGTTCACACCTTTTCCCTTGCCTACCCCTTGTGACCCTTACAGCCTGAGGGCCCATCTTGCAAGGGTCATAAAACAAGTATGGACATCATAATCTTTACACCCATAACAAATGTAGTCACAAAAACACCTGACCTGGAGGATGGACCCCTTTATCAGAGGGAGTGAAGTTGTAGTTGGGCACCCTTGCAGCTCTGGGCTCCCCTGAAGTCGCAGTGACAGCTCCCCTGTAGTTACGCCCCTGGTGGTGAGGTAATCTGTGCTACCAACTACACTCAGAAGAAGTGCCTGGCTCTTCTGCTGACCACATCTGCTATTACTTCATTGTTATTGCCTGATGAAACGGGATCACACCTGTGAAACATGTTGCATTGTCCCCCAGAGTATGTAAATAAACTTGTTCTATTTTACACACAATGGCCTCAATTCACTAAGCTTATCTCCTGTCTTTAATAATAATGTTTCTAGAGTTATCACCATGGTGATGATGCATGTAGTATTCAGGAAACATTTTACCTCAGGCAAACTCAAAGTTAACTCTTCTGTCTTTAAGTTAACTCTTCAATCCTTAAAATATCTCCAGAATTCTAACGTTAAAGACAGGCTGTTAATTAACTGCATGTGAAAATAACTATAGAGGAGGTAACTTAACTACAGAGGAGATAACTTAACTACAGAAGAGGTAACTTAACTACAGGGGAGGTAACTTAAGGAATGAAGAGATAAGATAACTCTCTCACTGTGTGGTGGCAAGTTTTCTCTTACCTTATTATCTCCAGCATGATCTTAGTGAATTGAGGCGATTGTCAATTTTGTGTCGGCTAGGAGGAGGTAAGTCCACCACTGCATCCTCATGTTTTAAACTTTTTAGATGCGTTTATCCTTTTGGCACCTCTGTATCCATACTATGCTTGGCTCAATAATAGTGGCGGATTCAAAATATGTCTCTAAGAGTGGCAGCTTTTCTTTAAAAAAAAAATGTTAGTCCCCTGTCACATATTGGCTTTAGGGATTAGCTCCTGAATTCCAATCGGAAATTGGCTTTCCAAAGTGGAAATTGATATACAAAAATAGGAATTCTGGGGAATACCGCATTACAGAGACTTGGAATGTTTAGGACAATCACAAGACTCCAAAGTATTGGGCGAATCAGAGAATCAGTATTGCTCTGTGTAAATCATAATTCCACAGAATACCGAGTACCTAGGCTCGAAATTGTTAGGAAAATCACAAGACTCTGATGTATTAGGTCAGTCAGAGAATTCAGAAGTATGCTGCGGTTGTGTCACGTTTCTCTGCGATTTGGTAGCGTGACTAGTACTAGTCAACAGCAGAAGTAAGCGTAGTCAGTTTGAGGCCTGAAGTCGTACACAGAGTCAGAGATATCGAGGTACAAAGTCGTTAAGAGAAATCGGAGTCAGTAACCAGGCTAGATCATGCACATAAATCAGGTGTCAATCGTAATAGTAGGATGAGACAGTAGCGTAATCAGGAACAAGCCAAGTCAGTACACGGTAATCAGAAGGCAGAGGTACATAAGGAGATAACTAAGGCAAGGTCAAAAGTCAGGCAAGAGGTTCGGTACACAGAGAATATACAATAGATGTTATAATAATATTACTAAATAATATTACAAATAAGCAATCACTACTAAATAAAGAACTGACTGACTGGAGTACATATATATTGTGTGTCTATACAATATATGAATGTAGCTCAAGGAAGCTATCTAGGCTAGGAACCAGCGAACTGATTAGTATCAAAGCCGAAGAATGACTGAGCGCTCAGACCTTAAATACAGATGAGAACTACAGGCAACCACTCCCACAAAGTGATGTCATGAGTGACATCACTGCTGACATCAGTCAAATCCTCCTCCTTAGCCTATAAGGCTCTTTAAAATTCGAGCACGCCCGACTGACAGTACTGCACATGAGTGCGCCGGAACTCAATGCTGCAGGGACGCCAGGGATGCTGCTGGAGGATGTCGGCACTGAAACAGTGCTGCTCGTCTGGACCATGCCGGAGCAGGACCTGGAGCTGGAAGGTAAGGATGTTACAGGTTGCCAATCTGGAATGCGGATTATGCATAATAATGTACATTCGCAAAATATAGTTGATTCCCCAAAAAATATATCTTTTTTAAAATTAAGTAATGGTTCAGAAGCTAGTGGGCAAACTGAGACAAAAGAAAAGCTATTATTATTATTATTTTTTTTTTAAAGAACGTTAGCCCTAGAACAACCAATATCCCTCTCACTTCAGGTTACCTGTCATTAGGACACTTTTAGGAAACAAAAGTGTCCAATGACACACTTATCGGACTTTGCAATAGTTCAGTAGCCTTTCAGAACCAAGGACAGAGGTTGGGAGTGACTGAAAGGTGTTCATGGCTTTCTTGAAACACTACTTCAAATATGAGTCTTAATGTCCATTTCTAATGTATACCTTGCTCTGATGAAGGCCAAAACAGCCCGAAACAACTGTCTTCAAGTTAGAATATACAGCTACAGTATGTAAAATTAAGATGTCATAAATGTGCCACATTGCAACAGCAATTCTGGATTTATGCTTGGCCTACAAGAGCATGAAGGAACTACTTACATATTTTTACCGCTATCTTGAAGTGATGCATTGTGGATGTTTCTCCTTACTTCTACGGAGATATAACTTGCAAATGCCTTCTGTTTCCTTTACCCCCACCATAGAAGTCTAATTTGTGGAAAAATGTGAATTGTTGTTGTTCATGAGAAAACGTGCATGTGTGCCGTCATACTTTAGTCTGCTTTGAAAATCTGTCAGCTAAAATATGATTGGCTGCACCAATGGTAATTTCCTTTCCTCCAGCATTGCTGCATGCCTCTGTCCTGTGGATTCAATAAAACGTTGAATGTCTTGCAGATGACAATAGCCATGTTGTTACAGTTTACTGTTTAGAGAAATTCACAATAAAAACCCAAAAATTAACAAGAGCTTTCAAGTTTCAGCTCATTAGCAGAAAGGCAAATGGCTCCAAGAACCTAATTGTTTGTGTCCTTGCTAAGCAAACCCAACATCTAATCAGACATGAGGGTGATATACAACAGCACACATCAATCATGAACAACAGACAGGTCACATAACAGCAAACAACATTTTCAGGTTAGCACTACCAAAAAGTCTGATAACAGCAAACAACATTTTTAGGTTAGCACTACCAAAAAGTCTGTAAATAATATCAAATATATATATCCTGTGCAACAGGCCAAGTAAAGCACTATATACAAGAAGGAAAGACCACAAGGTCACATAAGGATATGATAAATAAGCAGGGACAAGGTCCTCCAGCACCCAAGGCCAAGACACCAAAGTGCGCCCCCCCATCCCTGCCACCCCAGCTGCCACACACTGGTTAGCTATTAGACTAAGAGGGCCACAGAGCCCACAACCTCCCCAACACCTTAATATCTAGTTATCTGGCTTGCAGTCACTGCTATGTATCCCCTTTTCTTATTTATTTCTGCTTCATACACAATTAGAAATGACAGCTGAGTGAATTGTGCGCCCCCTCCTACACTGCGCCCTGAGGCTGGAGCCTCTTCAGCCTATGCCTCGGCCCGGCCATGCTTTATTGAATTAGTTGGGGCACTTAAGTTAAAACATGTTAAAAGTCAGGGGAGGGGGAAAGGCGGGGTTTGAGGACATTCTCCATTTCATAAATGTATGGTTACCAAAAACTGTATGATAATTCAGTACACACTCTTAATATGATGATGAAATATAAATAACCCAATGCAAATCACACGCCTTATTGTACAAAACATCACATAACACTCTGGGCGAAAAGTCCTTCTTGGAATAGATGCCACAATTCTTGACACACCACCTGACATGGAGATTGAAGCATCCTGCCGCATTGGTAGATGATCTCTCCTCACTAGTGTTGCTTGCATGGACCAGAACTCATGGAGCACCTCCTACATTTTCTAGGGCTCTGATTTGCTGGGTTCATTTTCTGATTTAGCACATGACCTTAACCACTAAATCCAGAGCCTACCTTGCCTATCACTTCTGCTGATTGAATGCTTCTCTATAAGTTCTGGTGTGTGTAAGTAATACTATATTCTGCATATCATATTGTGTCCTGTTCCAGTCCCCTGATCTGGTAATTTTTTGCAGGCTTACAGTGGCATCAAATACAAGTTGGCACTGGGGAACTGTGATGGGTGCTAATGGAATATCAGTTCTTAGGTGAACATTATTATAATTATTTACAGTATTTATAAAGCGCCAACATACTATGCAGCACTGGACAGTTAATCGGGATGCATACAATGTAAGCAAAGCAAGGGGTGACAGACAAAGAGGTAGCAAACGGATATACAACACAGTACACGGTTATACATCCAAACAGGGTATAAGATGCATGATCATGCAATTTAACAGAGACCCAGCAATTCAAGTCTGAGTTAGTCCATGGAAGGGTGTCATTGCTGGCTGAGAGAGTTAAAGTGTGGTAGATGAGGGGAAGGCCATTTTTAAGAGTTGTGTTTTGAGGGATTGCTTGAAGGTGTTGAAGGAAGGGGCAAGTCTAAGAGAGGTTAGGAGGGAGTTCCATAGGGTGGGTGTGGCTCTTGAGAAGTCCGGTAGGCATGCATGGAAATGAGAAATGATATCTATACCTATACACTGATATCCCATGGGCACTCAATGCAGATCTTCTGTGTCTTCTTACCTTTGAATATACTTACCTTTCTTCTTTTTGGGTGACACACTTCTATATGGTCATGTCATGTCCATCTCCTGGCTGGATATGTTCTTATTCATTGTGCATCCTCTGTGCCTTCTTACCTTTGGCTATGCTTACCCTTTTTTGGGGGTGACACACTTCTACATGGTCATGTCCATCTACTCGACTAGAGAGCTGAGGGATCGTTTTCACTTTAAGCAATGCAGAGCCGTGAGCTCAGCGCGGCTTTGTGTTGCGTGCCACTACTAGGGGGTGGAGCTTGCAAACCCATTCATTATACGGAATGGAATCGCAGGGTGCAATCACACTGAAATGCAGGCAACCATGTGCTGCAGTGCAGCTGTGAATCACAGCACATGAATGGAAACATCAAAGAGTGTAGTCTATGCACTGTCTGCTGTACCTGTGATCGCGTTTCCATAAGCACAGCTGAAAGTGCGCATATGGAAACGAGCCTTAAGGATTGGCTATCTTGAAAAAAAAGTAAGCACAGAGACAACGAGAGCCCAATAATGTAGTATTTTCAGGGCATGTAGAGTGCAGTGTAATAAAGAAAGGTACTCACAAGATAATGTTGAATAGAGAGCAACCAACCAAAATCGCTTTGGGAGAATAACCTTCTCCACCCGGGTATAGGAACTACCACTGTACACAGGTGGGGTGGATTCACTATAACAAATAGCGTGCCTTATCAGAATTAACCGTAAATGTGGAACTCCGCTCACACCTCCGTCCACCGACAGTGCAGGAAAGCAGGCTGCCAAGACCTCAGATCCAAGACCGTAGAAAGTGAAGTCCGCACGATGTCGGTAGAATCAATATGGCTTTATTCAATCGTTACACATAACAAGCTAAAAGCCAGCACCACATGCTGACATGTTTCGGGCGTTACACGCCCTTAATCATAGCATGGGCGCACATTATTGCACCACCAGTGCATGTTTTTACACAAAAGGCAATTGGTGTCTCAGCCATGCATGGCTGAGACACCAATTGCCTTTTGTGTAAAAACATGCACTGGTGGTGCAATAATGTGCGCCCATGCTATGATTAAGGGCGTGTAACGCCCGAAACATGTCAGCATGTGGTGCTGGCTTTTAGCTTGTTATGTGTAACGATTGAATAAAGCCATATTGATTCTACCGACATCGTGCGGACTTCACTTTCTACGTTATCAGAATTAACATGCTTTATCAGAATTAACATGCCTTATCAGAGTTAGCGTGCCTTATTAGAGTAGCATAGCAAGCGCTACGAACAAGCCAATCAAAGTGCGGGGATAATGTCCTTTAAAGTGATTGGACCTACAGGGGCTCAGGGAAGGATAAGTGGAGCTCTCGTCATTGCCAACTAGCAGGCATAAGTCTGTAGCGCTTGCTATGCTACTCTGATAAGGCACGTTGGGCCATATGCAATTCACTTTTTCACCTGAGTTTTCTCCTAGGAGATAATTGTTCATCTTCGATTTAAAATAACTTTCCAGCACTTTTCAATTAAAAAACTACCAAACTGTGGTGAAAAAGTACTGTCAAAATTATTTTGAGTATTCTCTTGCTTTCTGGTGGCTTAAAGTGGACCCAAATTAAAAATACAAGATTTCAGAAATAAAATCTATTTTCTAAATTATAATAATAAATAGCAGCCTTTTTTCAGCTGCATGATGACAAATCTAAAATATTTTACATTTTTTGGAGGAACCCCTCCCTTCCTTTCAAATTGCCGGGATTTTTCCGGCAAACTGGTGGAGTAGATGGTGTCTAGCAATGGAGGAATTTTTAATGGCTGCCCCCAGTATAACCCTAGTTATGAAAAGAGAAGGGTGAAAAGCATGCACTGAAATGCTCATAGGTTTGAAGGAGTGTTTATTTATCTTTGTATTTGTCAGAGTGGTGCAACTAAATATTTTTAATTAAAAAAATGTTTGGTTTGGGTCCGCTTTAAAAGGCATTTTATTGACAAGTTTAAAATGATCACCTAGGAGAAAACTCAGGTGAAAAAGTGAATTGCATATGGGGGTTAACTCTGATAAGGCACATTAACTCTGATAAGGTGTGTTAACTCTGATAAAACTCTGATAAAACATGTTATTTGTTATAGTGAATGAACTCCAGGTGTCTCTGTTGGAAAAAGGCTGAACCCTATGAAGTGCAAAAGCTGTCAGGGGGCCGCCCTCCTAGGAAAAGAAGCACCCCAAGTAAATAAAAATGGTTAAAATGTAAACTGGGAGGTGGCTTACCTCAAGGATGACACCGATATAACACAGATTTATTTGCACTAGGCAATGCATTTCGTGAGCATAATAAAAAAAAACTAACTTCATCAGACCAAATAACAGTGCTGGTCTAAAATTAGAGCCTGGCATTGACTGTAAATAGATCACCTGTTTTATAACGTACTTGAGAGAAGCTGACTTTCAGTTTACAGTTTAACAAATGTCAAGTATTTTATATCCTCTTTTCTTCCCACATTATGTCTGTCTACTTGCTGTATACAGTATGTTCTCGGTCATTGCTGATCCTCTGTGCCTTCTTACCTTGCTATGCTTACCCTTCTTCCATCTGAGTGACACTTTTCTCTATTATACCATCCATCTCCTGACTGGATATGTTCTTGTTCATTTAAAGGTATCTGTTCTAATCCACTCTCGCTTGTGACTCATCACCACTGTAATTTGATCTCTCAGCTCTGTCATCTGGCTGCTTCGGCAAAGCAGCTAATTTGTAATCACATAATGTTAACTCTATGGCTGCTTCCATGAAATCAGAAAGTAGACACATTGCAGATTTTTCGCAGGATTTGTATCAGCTGTAACAAAGAAATGTTTTTTTCTTTAAAAGTTATTATTCTGTTGCTTATGTTTTAGATGAGAGAGGAAGGGTGAGGGTTAGTTAGGGTTCTGAGTTCATGTTCGCTTTAAAAATCCATTCAGCCTCCCCGGCATTCCATAGCTGAGTGCCCGTGGCCAAAATAACCACCTGACTACCCCATAGCCACAAATTTGCATTGTGGTCTATTGAGGTGCCGAGTTATGACAATTGCTCGTACACCAAAAACTCTTGATTCGAATGACAGGTTATAGCTATGGTACAATACAAGTATTAAAGGAGAGGGAACTTAAGCTGGCCACTAATGGTCCAATTTCTAGCGAAAAATCGAGCGATCAGAAAATCTGATCGGACGAAAAATCGTTCACTACACCATCAACTAACCAATCATTGCTTCCTATCTATCACGACCACCAAGAAAATCCACATTTTCGTTCGACGAAAATTCATTCGGGCGACATTTTTTTTTACTCGTTCATAATCGATTGTGTCCACCAATGGAGATTATTTACAACCAATTCGATCAGAATTTCTGATCGCTCGAACGATTTTTCGCTAGAAATTGGACCGTTAGTGGCCAGCTTTACACTAGAGTACATGACGCTGTTATCAGAAAGTGCCTCTTCCATTGCAGGGGGGCCAAGAAGCTTTGGGGGCCCCTCCCTCTGCCCAACCACAAGTGCAGCCAATTAGCAGAAACACCTCCCCATTTGCTCAGAAAAACTGTCCCTGCCACCTCCTCCTACCATGCAGAGTAGTGAGTAGTTGAAGTGTCTGTCATTTTTTCCTGCTTCACAGCAGAACAATCTCTGCTGCCATTCGCCTACTCCCAATCACATGACCCTCATGGGGTTCAGGGACCACGGGGGCCCCATGCGATCATTTTTTGCAGTTATGCCACTGATGGGCCGCTCTAAAAAAAAAATGGTATTAGAACGATAAACCATTTTCTTCTTGAGCAGTTAACAAAGTGATGACTGGCAGTAACTTTTGTTTAGAGAGCCAGCTTAAATCCTGCTAACTACATAAAATATGTAGGAATTAAGCATGTGCCGCTTGACAGAAGTGTAATTTGAAAGTGAAAATCTTTAAATGGAGTCTAATAAAACTTAAATTGTGTAAAAAAAAAAAAAAAGAAAGAAACCCGCCTGTGGTTCCCCTCAGAGACGAGGGGTCATTTAAGAACTGGAAAGCATGAATTTAGCAGATTTTGTACAAAAGTAGCACAAGATTTACACCCATGAAAATACTCTGCTATAAATGAACAAATAGCCGAGGAGGAAGGTGAGAAGGGGATTACACACAGTCTGGCGCTATTGCTGTGTAGTACTGGGGATTATACAACGTTATAACTTCTAAAATTAAAATAGCTTTTTTTGTGGCTTCTTGGCGCTGGTAACAGGCAGCTTTACACAATAACAGTCCCTGGTATTGTAGCAGGATGTGGGAAGGGCAAGCCCTCTGATTTGTGAGTAATCTAATATCAGTATGCTGTTATTATAGCCATGGCTGTCACTAGCTTAAACAAGTGACAGGGCTCTTCAGGGTGAAAGATGTCTTGATTTAGTCCCTTTTCCCCCCCTAAGCATTGGTGGCCATTGAAAGCATCTTAAAGGGAACCTGAGATGAAGGTTAAGGCCAATTTATACTTACCTTGGATTTCCTCCAGCCCCATGGGCTCCCTCACCGTCCTCCTGGCTGCTCCGTTCTCCAAGAATTGGCTCCGGTTCTGTACTCCCCCCCCCCGTCATGTTCCCGAGGATGGGATTGTTCTGCACCTGCGCAGTAGTAGTACTCCCTCCCTACCCGGGGCAATCCTGGGAGAACAGAGGCACTTAGGAGGACGGCGATGGAGCCAACGGTTCTCATGGGGCTGTAGGGAGCGCCAGGTAAGTATACATTGGCCCTAATCATTCATCTCACGTATACTTTAAAGACTCTTATTTAGGGGGGGAAAAAAACAACCAAAGGCCAATATTCATTAAGAATAAGTAAGTAAGTTCCCCACATCCCATGAAAGATACCAATCTTTATACTAGGGCTAATAGGATTCTTAATGGGGAAAAATGAACAAATAGGTAAGTACAAGAATTAAGGATTTTGTCAGTCAGGTCAGCTATTCATTAAAATCAATTTTTGTGTAACAAAATTGGCACAAACATGTTAAATATGTATATATACAGATACAAAGATCTTTTAAACAACACATAGGTGTAATGTTAGGCGCATTGCCTAACATTACACAAATTGGGCAGCAATCACAAAGATCAGTTCAGAAAAAAGAATGCAGTCGGGTAATTATGTGGTGGTATTATTCCTTTTTTTAAGCATTCATAAAGATTTTCACAGGTGCGGTGAAGTTCGGTAACTTAGTGAAAAAGACCTGTGCGGTAACAGTTACATGATGCGGCATTACAATAGTAAAGATCATCCCCAGAATACCGTTAGATGTACATGTTATAATCGGAGATGTCGCTAACGGTTCCCAAACCGTTCGCCGGTGAACATCTCTGCACCTTGGGCCTTCTACTACTTCCGGGTCGCTATGACCCGGAGTAGTGTGCCTGTGCTGCCCGGCGGTGCGCGTCCTAGATCGTGCTCCTGTTGCTGGGCACTTTCTGCGCATGTGCGTGACGTCATGAACGATGTCACGCTCATGCGCAGAGAGTGCCCGGGAACAGGAGCACGATATAGGACGCGCTCCGCCGGGCAGTGCAGGCATACTACTCCGGGTCATAGCGACCCGGAAGTAGTAGAAGGCCCAGAGATGTTCGCCCGGCGAACGGTTCGGGCCATCTCTAGTTATAATAATGTTTCCTCTACTACCTCTGAATCTGTCCATTAGTCTTTTATTGACATTTTATTGAATAGCCTGTGTTTAGATGAACGCTCAAGAAACATTAAACATGCCATGCTTACATGATTTCCCCATTTGCTCCTGGCATGTTTAAACAGGAACCTAAATGGTTTAACATCTGAAAGGAAACAGGGGAAACCTCTTTTGTGCTGTGGCTCGGCTTTCTGCTTCGCTGCCTGGGGGGTAGAGACATTGGTTCCTCCCGAGCAGCTATCGCAACCTATCAAAGGGGGTAGCAGGAGAGAGAGGCTGTCCCTGTTGGCTCTCTGCTCCTGTCAGTCAGGGATATCTCACAGGGAAGGCATTGGGAAGCTGGTTTTCACAAAGCTGTTGGTAATTATGGAGCATTTTACTGGACTTTAACGCATGCTCAGATCTTTGTGAATTGACATTTACTGACTGGGTTGAGGTAATTACCGCACAAGTCGGTAATTTACCTCACTGCTCAGTAATTTCAGCTTGCCATGTGGTAACAGCCTTAGTGAATGCACATTTTCCCAATTGATCGGTAAAATCAGCTGTTTTCAGCATTACCACATGCGGTAATGTTTTGTGAATGCTGCCCCTTGTCGACTAATTTTCCATGGTCATTTACATTGAAAGCCACATACATAGGATAATGCTTTTGATCTAGGGCTGGGCCTTCCCTAATAGAACATAAAAGTGCTTTACATATCACAATTTGCAAGAAGTTTTTAAATCAGGATGATACCATGTATTGGCTAACTAAAAAGAATAAGAATAAGCAAGCTTTCGGCTTTGCAGCCTTCGTCGGGCTTAAATCCTGTAAGCCCGACGAAGGCTGCAAAGCCGAAAGCTTGCTTATTCTTATTCTTTTTAGTTAACCAATAAATGGTATCATCCTGATTTAAAAACGTCTTGCTTTTACTGATGGCTAACACGGTACAATACCCTACTGCTGCTACTATGCTTGAAGATATCACAATTTGGTTGTTGATCAACCGAGTCGTTCTTGCTTCGACGAGTTTTGTGAACATATGCCAAGTAGTGTTCAGTTCTTCGTGAATATTACTCGACTTAATTATTTATTTAGGTAATAGTCTGATTAGGACTTATGATATATATACCGTGTTTCCCCGAAAGTAGGACATCCCCTTAAAATAAGACCTATGCCATATTTCGAGCATGCTCAAAATATAAGACCTACCCTAAAACAAGCCCTAGTGGCTGTGCAAGTCCCGTCTATCCATCCATCCGTCTGCCTGCCCCCCTCCCCCCACCTTACCTCCTGCTGACCCCCTCCTCCTCCAGAAAGATGTATCCCTGTTCTTCAATGCCTGCCGACACACTGGTAATTCAATACACCGAGAATGGAGTCGCACACCACTGGTGAGGTGATGAACCAGTATTGTAACCCACAAAAAATTCCAGAGGGTCCGCACACTCTTGACTACCAAGTCCTGTTTATTCAAACACGTGACACAACCATTCCAAAAAACGAGTCGTTTTGGGGCCCCAAGGGGTCCCCTTTGTCAAGGCTACAGTACAGATGTATAAATACATCAGAGGGCAATATAATAGCTTGGCGGATGAGCTTTTTGTCCCTAGGCCTTCTCAAAGGACTAGAGGACATGATCTGGGCATGCAGGAAAAACGTTTTAGTCATTTGTTTAGGAAAGGGTTCTTTACAGTAAGAGTGATTAAGATGTGGAATGCATTGCCACAGGAAGTCATTATGGCAAACTCTATACCTGCATTTAAAGGGGGCTTAGATGCTTTCCTTGCATTGAAAGACACCTATGGCTACAATTACTAGGTAATGCCTAATGATGTTGATCCAGGGATTTTATCTGATTGCCATCTGGAGTCGGGAAGGAATTTTTCCCTTTTGGGGCTAATTGGACCATGCTTTGTAAGGGTTTTTTCGCCTTCCTCTGGATCAACAGGGATATGTGAGGGAGCAGGCTGGAGTTGTACTTTATACTGGTTGGACTCGATGGACGTATGTCTTTTTACAACCAAAATAACTATGTAACTAAGAATGGTAACAACGTGCTACATCGTGAGGGTGATATATAACTAGTTCCCTGTCACAAAGCCACACCTCCAAAACATTCAAAATTGCCGCCATAATTAACATATGTAAACATTGTCATTGCATTCAAGAAATAATGGGCATATTGACAGTAAATGACAGTAGATGCTTTACCTGTACTGTAAATCTAATAACTGTCCCCTATGGTGCAGCTCTGCATACATCACTTAGTCATCTTGCAATGCATGTTAATCTTCAGCTTCTCCAAAACATGTTTCAGCCGTTAGGGCGGAAATCCCTCCTCCCTCTGGCTGTTATCAGCCCCGGGTCATTGCCCCCCAGGACTGTACCTTCCAATCACCGCAGGGCTGCAGGAAATCCGGGCGCGTCACTGGCCACTGTGCAACTCTCATGTCCGGCGCTGTGGTTCGCCGTTTGTAAACTGCGGTTAAGGCAGCTAGTTACACTGTATCAGCGCTTCCATGTAAAGGAAGTGACATCTCTGTTTACTTCCTGTTCACGGAAGCGCTGTTACAGTGTAATTAGCTGCCTTGACCGCAGTTTACTGCTGATCAGCGGTTTGAATTATGACGGCGGGCAATGGAGAGCGGGGCCAACAGGAAATCAAGCAGCGGTGGGGGAATCACCAGTTTACCGCTGTCCTGCGGATTGATTAACTAGTATGTCGGGCAGTGTAGAACGGGGATGCATCTTTATGGAGGAGGGGGTCATCAGGAGGTAACGTGGCGGTGGGGGAATGGGGATCTTGCTAATAATTCATTAGGAGTTAAAATGGGGATTTTGCTACCCTAACAATATAAAAGACCTCCCCGAAAATAAGACCTACAACATCTTTTGAAGGAAAAAAAAATAAGACAGTGTCTTATTTTCGGGGAAACACAGCATATATTCAGAGGTCCATCCATGCACGGTCAGGACCTATGACAGAGTGAAGGGTTGAAACATAATATAAACAGAAAAAAAATGTTTGGAAACCAGCTAATCAGGGCCGGCCCGCTCATGAGGCGGGGTGAAACATTTGCCTCAGGCGGCAAATCTGGGGGGGCGGCACCCGCCTCTGCATGGACGCTGGGGCCGCCCGCCGAGCTGGAGGGGTAGCGGGCAGAAAGGGGGTATTAGGCCTAGCGGCGGGGAGGGGGGTCGGACCCCCCCCTCCCTCGCCTGGGTCCCCCGATCTGCGCTCCTCCTCCAGCGTAAAAGTACCAGGCAGCCAGCGTGCATATGACGAAGAGGCAACGGGCGGGGGAATCACTCACCTCTTCCGCGTTCCATCTCGTGCTCCACTGACGTCACTTCCGGCAACGCCGCCCACTGTATGGGCTTGCAGGAAGTGACGTCAGTGGAGCGTACAATGGAACGCGGAAGAGGTGAGTGATTCCCCCGCCCGCTGCCTCTTAATGATATGCACGCTGGCTGCCTGGTACTTTAGGCCCAATACCCCCTTTCTGCCAGCTACCCCTCCAGCTCGGCACTCCCCACCCCACGGCTGGGGGGGGGGGGCGATTTTTTCGAATCTTGCCTCAGGCGGCAAAAAGTCTAGGGCCGGCCCTGCAGCTAATACCACTAAAAGGAGCAGCTTGGCAACTTAGCGTGGAGCAGGGAAAACCACGTGTGTCTCACCTTTGAAACATTGAAAGCATCTTGACAGCAACTGTGTCCTGACTCAGCTATGGTCTTTACAGGCATGGATGGCAATAAGCTAACTCATATCCACTGTCAGGATGCTTTCAGTGAGAACTGAAGTGGCTGTGGCCAGTGAAAGGTTCTTCTTCCATGTCAAAGTACCCTTTCACAGGTTTAAAGGACACATGAGGTGAAAATAAACTAAGGAAATAAACAATTGTATCTATCTTCCTTCTCCTAAAAATGACTTTTTAAGATATTCCACAGTTTTATTTTATATTTAAATCTACTTTTCAAGTTTTTTACTGTTTTATTGTTTTTGCTCAATGACACATTCATGGACGTACGCCAGAGCTAAAACCTATGAACTATTGACCCTTTTTATCTCTTTCCTGCTCTCAGAAGCCATTTTCTGCTAGGAAAGGGTATTATAGTTGTAATTTCTTATCAGTAAGGTTCACACTGTAGTCTGACCCAGTCCTGACCCAGACAGGAACTGGCACTTACGTACCTGATGTTTAACTCTTTCAGGCAGAGAAAGAAAAAAAGGAACACAGCATAGTTATTAGTGTGCTTGGCACTGTACATATACATGTCCATCTCATCATGTCACATGTCACCTCGAGTATCCTTTAAAGCCTATGCTAATACCCCCTCCAGTAGCAATAAATAGCAGGGTGGTTGGGTGACAGATGTAACTGTGTCCTCTCAAGTCACGCTATGGGGACATGTGATGTGCCTCCTCTTCTTTTGTTTTATTGTTTCTCACTACAGCTAGGGAGGTCACCTAGTAGTGGATTGTCACCAGCTATCCCTGACTTAAAGGGGCACTGTAGTGACATATAGTAGAACACAGTTGAAGTAAATTATTTAGGATAACCACGTTTACAGTAATCATCTGGTTTTCAGCATTAGAAACACTTCGTGCATCTCTATACTGTATTTCTGTATAGTGGTGTGTAGCCCCCTGGTAACCTCACTCTCCCAGTGATCTCATGCCTAGTCTGATCACCTATGCGCCCTTCTTCTCCTAGTGCACTCCCAACCACTCCTCAGTGATGCACCATGCTAGTGCACTCCCCAACCACTCCTCAGTGATGCACCATGCTAGTGCACTCCCAACCACTCCTCAGTGATGCACCATGCTAGTGCACTCCCCAACCACTCCTCAGTGATGCACCACGCTAGTGCATCCCCAACCACTCCTCAGTGATGCACCATGCTAGTGTGCTCCCAACCACTCCTCAGTGATGCACTATGCTAGTGTACTCCTAACCACTCCTCAGTGATGCACCATGCTAGTGCACTCCCCAACCACTCCTCAGTGATGCACCATGCTAGTGCACTCCCCAACCACTCCTCAGTGATGCACCATGCTAGTGCACTCCCAACCACTCCTCAGTGATGCACCATGCTAGTGCACTCCCCAACCACTCCTCAGTGATGCACCACGCTAGTGCATCCCCAACCACTCCTCAGTGATGCACCATGCTAGTGCACTCCCAACTACTCCTCAGTGATCCACCATGCTAGTGCACTCCCCAACCACTCCTCAGTGATGCACCATGCTAGTGCACTCCCCAACCACTCCTCAGTGATGCACCATGCTAGTGTACTCCCAACCACTCCTCAGTGATGCACCATGCTAGTGCACTCCCAACCACTCCTCAGTGATGCACCATGCTAGTGTGCTCCCAACCACTCCTCAGTGATGCACCATGCTAGTGCACTCCCAACCACTCCTCAGTGATGCACCATGCTAGTGTGCTCCCAACCACTCCTCAGTGATGCACCATGCTAGTGCACTCCCCAACCACTCCTCAGTGATGCACCATGCTAGTGTACTCCCAACCACTAATCAGTGATGCACCATGCTAGTGCACTCCCAACCACTCCTCAGTGATGCACCATGCTAGTGTACTCCCAACCACTAATCAGTGATGCACCATACTAGTGCACTCCCAACCACTCCTCAGTGATGCACCATGCTAGTGCACTCCCCAACCACTCCTCAGTGATGCACCATGCTAGTGCACTCCCAACCACTCCTCAGTGATGCACCATGCTAGTGTACTCCCAACCACTAATCAGTGATGCACCATACTAGTGCACTCCCAACCACTCCTCAGTGATGCACCATGCTAGTGTACTCCCAACCACTCCTCAGTGATGCACCATGCTAGTGCACTCCCAACCACTCCTCAGTGATGTACCATGCTAGTGTGCTCCCAACCACTCCTCAGTGATGCACCATGCTAGTGCACTCCCCAACCACTCCTCAGTGATGCACCATGCTAGTGTACTCCCAACCACTAATCAGTGATGCACCATGCTAGTGCACTCCCAACCACTCCTCAGTGATGCACCATGCTAGTGTACTCCCAACCACTAATCAGTGATGCACCATACTAGTGCACTCCCAACCACTCCTCAGTGATGCACCATGCTAGTGTACTCCCAACCACCCCTCAGTGATGCACCATGCTAGTGCACTCCCCAACCACTCCTCAGTGATGCACCATGCTAGTGTACTCCCAACCACTAATCAGTGATGCACCATACTAGTGCACTCCCAACCACTCCTCAGTGATGCACCATGCTAGTGTACTCCCAACCACTAATCAGTGATGCACCATGCTAGTGCACTCCTAACCACTCCTCAGTGATGCACCATGCTAGTGTACTCCCAACCACTAATCAGTGATGCACCATGCTAGTGTACTCCCAACCACTCCTCAGTGATGCACCATGCTAGTGCACTCCCCAACCACTCCTCAGTGATGCACCATGCTAGTGTACTCCCAACCACTAATCAGTGATGCACCGTACTAGTGCACTTCCAACCACTCCTCAGTGATGCACCATGCTAGTGTACTCCCAACCACTAATCAGTGATGCACCATACTAGTGCACTCCCAACCACTCCTCAGTGATGCACCATGCTAGTGTACTCCCAACCACTCCTCAGTGATGCACCATGCTAGTGTGCTCCCAACCACTCCTCAGTGATGCACCATGCTAGTGCACTCCCCAACCACTCCTCAGTGATGCACCATGCTAGTGTACTCCCAACCACTAATCAGTGATGCACCATGCTAGTGCACTCCCAACCACTCCTCAGTGATGCACCATGCTAGTGTACTCCCAACCACTAATCAGTGATGCACCATACTAGTGCACTCCCAACCACTCCTCAGTGATGCACCATGCTAGTGCACTCCCCAACCACTCCTCAGTGATGCACCATGCTAGTGCACTCCCAACCACTCCTCAGTGATGCACCATGCTAGTGTACTCCCAACCACTAATCAGTGATGCACCTTACTAGTGCACTCCCAACCACTCCTCAGTGATGCACCATGCTAGTGTACTCCCAACCACTCCTCAGTGATGCACCATGCTAGTGCACTCCCAACCACTCCTCAGTGATGCACCATGCTAGTGTGCTCCCAACCACTCCTCAGTGATGCACCATGCTAGTGCACTCCCCAACCACTCCTCAGTGATGCACCATGCTAGTGTACTCCCAACCACTAATCAGTGATGCACCATGCTAGTGCACTCCCAACCACTCCTCAGTGATGCACCATGCTAGTGTACTCCCAACCACTAATCAGTGATGCACCATACTAGTGCACTCCCAACCACTCCTCAGTGATGCACCATGCTAGTGTACTCCAAACCACTCCTCAGTGATGCACCATGCTAGTGCACTCCCCAACCACTCCTCAGTGATGCACCATGCTAGTGTACTCCCAACCACTAATCAGTGATGCACCATACTAGTGCACTCCCAACCACTCCTCAGTGATGCACCATGCTAGTGTACTCCCAACCACTAATCAGTGATGCACCATGCTAGTGTACTCCCAACCACTCCTCAGTGATGCACCATGCTAGTGCACTCCCCAACCACTCCTCAGTGATGCACCATGCTAGTGTACTCCCAACCACTAATCAGTGATGCACCATACTAATGCACTCCCAACCACTCCTCAGTGATGCACCATGCTAGTGTACTCCCAACCACTAATCAGTGATGCACCATACTAGTGCACTCCCAACCACTCCTCAGTGATGCACCATGCTAGTGTACTCCCAACCACTCCTCAGTGATGCACCATGCTAGTGTACTCCCAACCACTCCTCAGTGATGCACCATGCTAGTGCACTCCCAACCACTCCTCAGTGATGCACCATGCTAGTGCACGCCCAACCACTCTTCAGTGATGCACCATGCTAGTGTACTCCCAACCACTAATCAGTGATGCACCATACTAGTGCACTCCCAACCACTCCTCAGTGATGCACCATGCTAGTGTGCTCCCAACCACTCTTCAGTGATGCACCATGCTAGTGTACTCCCAACCACTCCTCAGTGATGCACCATGCTAGTGTACTCCCAACCACTAATCAGTGATGCACCATACTAGTGCACTCCCAACCACTCCTCAGTGATGCACCATGCTAGTGCACTCCAAACCACTCCTCAGTGATGCACCATGCTAGTGTACTCCCAACCACTCCTCAGTGATGCACCATGCTAGTGTACTCCCAACCACTAATCAGTGATGCACCATACTAGTGCACTCCCAACCACTCCTCAGTGATGCACCATGCTAGCGCATTCCCAACCACTCCTCAGTGATGCACCATGCTAGTGTACTCCCAACCACTCCTCAGTGATGCACCATGCTAATGCACTCCCAACCACTAATCAGGGATGCACCATGCTAGTGCACTCCCAACCACTCCTCAGTGATGTACCATGCTAGTGCACTCCCAACCACTCCTCAGTGATGTACCATGCTAGTGCACTCCCAACCACTCCTCAGTGATGCACCATGCTAGTGCACTCCCAACCACTCCTCAGTGATGCACCATGCTAGTGCACTCCCAACCACTCCTCAGTGATGCACCATGCTAGTGCACTTCCAACCACTCCTCAGTGATGTACCATGCTAGTGCACTCCCAACCATTCCTCAGTGGTGATGCACCATGCTAGTGCACTCCCAACCACTCCTCAGTGATGCGTGATGCACCATGCTAGTGTACTCCTAACCACTCCTCAGTGATGCGTGATGCACCATGCTAGTGCACTCCCAACCACTCCTCAGTGATGCACCATGCTAGTGTACTCCCAACCACTCCTCAGTGATGCACCATGCTAGTGCACTCCCCAACCACTCCTCAGTGATGCACCATGCTAGTGTACTCCCAACCACTAATCAGTGATGCACCATGCTAGTGCACTCCCAACCACTCCTCAGTGATGCACCATGCTAGTGTACTCCCAACCACTAATCAGTGATGCACCATACTAGTGCACTCCCAACCACTCCTCAGTGATGCACCATGCTAGTGTACTCCCAACCACTAATCAGGGATGCACCATGCTAGTGCACTCCCAACCACTCCTCAGTGATGCACCATGCTAGTGTACTTCCAACCACTAATCAGTGATGCACCATACTAGTGCACTCCCAACCACTCCTCAGTGATGCACCATGCTAGTGTACTCCCAACCACTAATCAGGGATGCACCATGCTAGTGCACTCCCAACCACTCCTCAGTGATGCACCATGCTAGTGCACTTCCAACCACTCCTCAGTGATGTACCATGCTAGTGTGCTCCCAACCACTCCTCAGTGATGCACCATGCTAGTGTACTCCCAACCACTAATCAGTGATGCACCATGCTAGTGTACTCCCAACCACTCCTCAGTGATGCACCATGCTAGTGTACTCCCAACCACTAATCAGTGATGCACCATACTAGTGCACTCCCAACCACTCCTCAGTGATGCACCATACTAGTGCACTCCCAACCACTCCTCAGTGATGCACCATGCTAGTGCACTCCAAACCACTCCTCAGTGATGCACCATGCTAGTGTACTCCCAACCACTCCTCAGTGATGCACCATGCTAGTGTACTCCCAACCACTAATCAGTGATGCACCATACTAGTGCACTCCCAACCACTCCTCAGTGATGCACCATGCTAGCGCATTCCCAACCACTCCTCAGTGATGCACCATGCTAGTGTACTCCCAACCACTCCTCAGTGATGCACCATGCTAATGCACTCCCAACCACTAATCAGGGATGCACCATGCTAGTGCACTCCCAACCACTCCTCAGTGATGTACCATGCTAGTGCACTCCCAACCACTCCTCAGTGATGCACCATGCTAGTGCACTCCCAACCACTCCTCAGTGATGCACCATGCTAGTGCACTCCCAACCACTCCTCAGTGATGCACCATGCTAGTGCACTTCCAACCACTCCTCAGTGATGTACCATGCTAGTGCACTCCCAACCATTCCTCAGTGGTGATGCACCATGCTAGTGCACTCCCAACCACTCCTCAGTGATGCGTGATGCACCATGCTAGTGTACTCCTAACCACTCCTCAGTGATGCGTGATGCACCATGCTAGTGCACTCCCAACCACTCCTCAGTGATGCACCATGCTAGTGTACTCCCAACCACTCCTCAGTGATGCACCATGCTAGTGCACTCCCCAACCACTCCTCAGTGATGCACCATGCTAGTGTACTCCCAACCACTAATCAGTGATGCACCATGCTAGTGCATTCCCAACCACTCCTCAGTGATGCACCATGCTAGTGTACTCCCAACCACTAATCAGTGATGCACCATACTAGTGCACTCCCAACCACTCCTCAGTGATGCACCATGCTAGTGTACTCCCAACCACTAATCAGGGATGCACCATGCTAGTGCACTCCCAACCACTCCTCAGTGATGCACAATGCTAGTGTACTTCCAACCACTAATCAGTGATGCACCATACTAGTGCACTCCTAACCACTCCTCAGTGATGCACCATGCTAGTGTACTCCCAACCACTAATCAGGGATGCACCATGCTAGTGCACTCCCAACCACTCCTCAGTGATGCACCATGCTAGTGCACTTCCAACCACTCCTCAGTGATGTACCATGCTAGTGTGCTCCCAACCACTCCTCAGTGATGCACCATGCTAGTGTACTCCCAACCACTAATCAGGGATGCACCATGCTAGTGCACTCCCAACCACTCCTCAGTGATGCACCATGCTAGTGCACTTCCAGCCACTCCTCAGTGATGTACCATGCTAGTGCACTCCCAACCACTCCTCAGTGATGCGTGATGCACCATGCTAGTGTACTCCCAACCACTCCAATGGATGCTAACAAATCCTATGTTAAACAATAGAATCCATTCAGTGTTGCTTGCCAATTTTCGCCAAAGTCATTTTTGATTACCAGAAAAAAATTGGCAAAAATACATTGTATTTTTGCAATATGGTGAAAATTGAGAAAATGTGAAAAATCAATATTTTTACTGCAAAATGTGAAAAATAGTTTGTTAGATCAGTTTTTGTCGGATCAGTTTTTGATCCGTGCAGTGTGAACATATACAACAAGGAGCGCTTTATGTCTTTCAGCATTTACACAACCTTTGTTTGTAGAGAGTAGCACCACTGAGTTCCCGAGTCCTTTGAGATCCACACCATTACAGCACAGTGATTCCCAAACGCCATTGCCCGTCACACAGGCACACTACAGCGCACACATCTCCTTTTTGATTATTTTGAATGATCCACCCCTTTCCCTTTTATGATTTCATCTACTGTAGGTGGTGTATGTTATGTAATCGATGAAGAGTTTCAGCACAGCAAAGTATGTTTACTTCCTCACCACAACTTTATTGGGGCCATTCAGGTTTTTGTGGTGAGCTGAGGAGCATGACCTTTGGTGGTAATGACATTGAAGAATGTAGCATTTCATATCTCACTTGGTGGCCTCTTCTCTGCTCCACATTTTTGGAAGGGTAAATGCTTTCCAGGAAGAAAACAGGCTCACCATTTCATGGAAACAGTAGGAAGAGCTGTTTGAAATATCCTGAAGCCGATATCCCTTGAGCATAAAATGCAGTAAATAGCTCAGCAGAGTCACAGACAGTGTATTACGAGTGTGAAGACTTAATGAAGTTAATCAAGATAACAAAAATAATTCTAGGGTTAAGAACCCGGCCTGTGTTCACTTCACTAGAAACATAAGAATGAAGCCCTCTAAAACAATCCCATTACATAGAGACTCAAAGCACATCTTTTTTCAATCACATTAAAATGACACATATTACTCCGATTATATGTATGGGAAGACACATTATTAAAATCTATCAAAACCATCCGGCTTACGTTCAGCCGAACATTTATGAGCTGTACAAATAGGAACTCCAATTCCACTTCAATAAAATTATTTTTAACATACAGAGGTCAAGAATGTGCATTATATCACTCGAGATGAGCTGTTTTTTCTAGAGAAATGTATGTTCTAGCACACACACTTATAAGCTGAGAACTGAGCATCAAGAGTGTAACCCACACATTTCAGAACCTCTACTTATGTCTTGCTGTTGATGGAAGTTACATAGTTTTGTTAAGACTGTAAATCCAATGGCGGTGCCCAGTGCTGAACCGGGCCAGTAAGTTTTGAAGATTGCCAACCTATAGTTATGTCCGTGAGGGGCACACAATGTTCACAAACACATGATAATGATAAACACAAGATAATCACTAGTTCGGATGCGGGCTGTCCCTGCAGGGAGCTTAAAAGTAAGTCCTGTGTTTAACTAGTTGAATGCTGTTCTAGAAAAAAAAATGTGGTAGTGTATACTATGCTGTAAATAATCTTTTAGAGCAAAGAAGAAATGCTGGGTTTCATTCCGCTTCAGGACTTGGAGATCAGAAGTGCTGTTAAAGTGGACCTGAACTCTTGCACAGGACAGAAAGAACACATAGAGAAATGCAGCCAGTATGTATTTAGAGAGTTTAGCCTGTTTAATTCCCCCTCATTTGTGTCTAATCACTAGTTGTAATTTGATCTCCCCCCGTGTCACATGACTGCCCATGGCAGATAAGCTTATTTGAAAGCACAGGCAGTAAACAATATGTCTGCTTCCCTGAATCAGGAAGTGGAAACTGTGCAGATTTATTTTAGGATTTGTATCAGCTGTAACAAATACGTTTTTTGTTTAAAGGTTATTATGCTGTTGTATATCTTATAGAGCAGAGAGGAGGTCTGAGTTCAGGTCCACTTTAAAAGAAATCAGAGGTAATCCCACCATAAAGAGTGCATACACCTCAGAAGCAACCACACACATTTCTCCAATACAGTCTAAGTGTGTTGTAAAGTAAATAATGCAAATTGAGGATTGTTTCAGCAACAACCGGACAGCTTTAGGCCATGAGTGGCCACTGTACAGAAAAAAAGACAAACAAAAATGCCCTTTAGTGGAAAACTCTAACCAAGTCCTGGATATGGCCAACAATCCCCACTTGCTTGGACTGGGTAGAAAAGGTGGATGCTGGTTTTCTGTATCAGACATTCTGCAAAGAAACTTGGAGTTGGGCACCAGTGGACATTTCAGCATGACAGTGAATCAAAACACACAGCAAAAGTGATGAAGAAATGGTTAGCAGGCAACAACATTAACGTTTTGGAGTGGCCCAGCCAGAGTCCTGACTTGAATCCAATTGAGAATCTGTGGAAAGAGATAAAGAACAAAATGATGGCAAGAAACCCCTCCAATCTGAAGGATTTGGAGCTCATTGCTAAAGCTGAATGGTCAAAAATACCTGAGGAGACATGCAACAAGCTGGTCTGCAATTATAGGAAGCGTTTGATTGCTGTAATAGCCAATAAAGGCTTTTCTATTGATTATTGAGACGGGTATGAATAATTTTGGCACTTTTTGCTCAAATGTGAATAAAAGCTGAGAATTTTTTTTTCCACAATAATGCCTCTTGTACATCGCCTTATTATCTTTTGGGAGATACCTATGTCATTTGCCGTTAAAAAATGACTTGCTGGTTGAATCAAAGTAAAATTTGCCAGGGGTATGAATAATTATGGGCAGCACTGTATATAGAATTCTGCAAGTGCCTAGACAGTTACTCAGCTTGTGAGTGGCCGAATGCAGAACTCTATGTAATCAGTTTCATTTTATGACTCAAAATGTGACACATCCCCCCCCCCCCCCCTTTCCATAATATGGTAACATCCAGGAATGTAACACTAATCAATTATTTTCTGAATAAACAGACATGAACTTCAATGCAAAGCAAAAACAATATATCACATTTCCGTAAGTCGATGAACTGCGTACCATTCTCAATGCCTCTTTTTTTTTTTTTTTTACAAAGGATTTTAGTGTCTTAACAGTCTACTATGATGTCATCTCCCAGTAATGATATAGGAATCTCAACTATAGCCATGAACTAGCGGACATGCACAATAGAAGGTCTTATGAGTTACTGGAGAGCCGAGTAACTGGAAAGGGCACTACCAGTTTATCCCTGAACTCTACCGCCTTGTCAACACTCTCGCAGTCAATGACTCCGTTACTATACAGCTACGAAAACAAAAGCCTCAGTCGGTCCATGAAGCAGCTTAGCAGATGGGCTGGCAGAAAGCCTCCCCCAGCTGTTACACTTCAGAGAGAAGTAAAAATATGCTGGATAACTGGAGGACTGGGCATCTCAACCTAAGTGGCACTGGCTATATATAATAGTCTGGCTCAAGAGTATAGCCGTATTACTGGAAATACACCTGGACTTCATCACACAACGCTGCTCTGACATTTCAATTAAATATCTCATAAAAATGTTTCATGATATTTTTCCACTTGTCCCATTGTTCTCAATGTTAAGCCCAAAACAGAGTATTGTGCCTCTTCCGTAATGACCGTCCGACCGTCCAAACATGAAAACTTGTACACAATAAAAGTAACTCAAGCGAGATGTCCGGCCTCAGCCGTTGTACGCTGTCCTATCCCGAGCAGTACAGATGAGCTTGAATTTTGGCCAAAGTCATTGTCTCAACAAAGTTTAAAATTTTTCGCAAAAAACATCATTTTACACTTTTTCGCAAAAATGAAATCTTAAAGATGCCCATACATTTTTGTGAATATTCTCATCTCATGCCCATATACCTTAAAGTGGACACAATATGACATGTGATGTGTTGAGATATACATGTGTATATACAGTGGCAAGAACACAAACGCCTATGTTGTGCTCCTTTTCTTTTTTCCCTGCCTGAAAGAGTGAATATCCAGCTATGCAACTGACTGGATCCAGTCAGACTATAGCGTCCCTCACTGATGACAAATTACAGCTATAAAACAATTTCCTAAGCAGATAACTGGGTTTATGAATGAAAGAGATAGATAACAAGGCCAATAGTTCATATATTTTTCACTCTGGGACTCTTGAGACACTGCAATTGAGCAGACAATAAAACATTAAATCAACTTTGTAAATGTTTATTCATAAAATAAAACCATAAGATGTCTAAAAACGTCATTTCTAGAAATAGGAGAACAGATCCAATTGTATTTCTCATCAGTTTATTTTCATCTCAGGTTCACTTTAATGCATTTGACCAAAATTAGTGTTCTCATGCCCATATATTTTCCCAAAGAAATTGGGTAGATATCAAGCGTTCATGAGAATAATGGTGAAAAAAAGGCCTGTCATCTTATCAATATCCACTAGGGTACGTTTGGAATGTCTCATTTGCAGAGGTATGAATCTGTATGAATCTCTGCAGTCTGACATGCTAAGAACAGTGTAATATTGAAGCAGATTATTTGAAAACAGGTATCAGGTTTCACACACTACAGTATTAGGCCCCGTTCACACTTGCGTTTCTGTGCCAAACGGACCGGATGACCGGATCCGATCCGGATCCGGTCCGGTTGCATCAGGTATGTATACGGCTGCGATCCGAATCTGTTTGGTAAAAGTTATAAAAAAAACTATATAATTGTTGGGGTCTGGGAGGTCAGCAGAAGGTGCACCTGTAGAATCAGGTCCTCCGCTGTTTAGGCCTCACCTCCACCTCCGACATACTGCCAAACAGCTCCAGCACGTTAGTCACTGCTGCTCCACTCCAGAAATGCTTGGCCCATGTGTCCCCATCCAAAATGGCCACTAGAATAAGCATAGGAAGTGGGGTAGAACGTCAGGTGTTTGTAGCCAGTGTGTTCTGTGCTTTCCGTTTCCCATTGGTTTCTATTTCCGGATGGTGCAGTCAGGCTCCGGTCCGGGTGCGTGGGCCGGATGATCCGGACCCGAAAAATAGCGCATGTTGGAAAAGTGTCCGGAGTCCGGAGCCGATCCGGCTCCGTTCTGTACGGAACGGACGCATGTGAATGTCCGCATAGACTTTGCATTGCTATGCGGAACGTACGTTCCGTTTGTACAGTATACGGTCCGGATCCGATCAGGCGAATCCGGACAGCGAACGCTAATGTGAACCAGGTCCTACAAATGCTTATGTTGCACATAAGATCCATTTTCTCTGCTCTCTGTGAGAGAAAGCTCTGCCTGTCTCTGACTGAGCTCTCTGTACACAGAGTTAACAGAAACACTGTGAGGGAATTTCCCCCCTCCCCTCATGGCTGAGTCTGCTATCAGAATTTCAGCAGACTGCCGTAAGAAAAATGTGAAAGAGATTAGATAACAGTAATCAAATAGTTAAGCAGTGAAATGTATACACTAGTACTTAGCAGCACTTCCCAAACATTTCCTATCTCAATGGGAAAAAAACATATTAATCGATAGTGTCCCTTTAACCCCCTTGCCGTTCCAATTCTGACGGCAAGGGGGCGGCACATGGCGAGGGGGCGGGATGACGTCACCGACGTCATGGACATTGGGACATCAGAGGGAATCCCGATCCACCCCTAAGCGCTGCCTGGCACTGATTGGCCAGGCTGCCCAAGGGGTCTGGAAGGGGGTAGCGGTGAATCGGCAGCGAGCGGCGGCAATCGGGATATGCACGCAGCTAGCAAAGTGCTAGCTGCGTGCAGTAAAAAAAATTGTGAAAATCGGCCCAGCGGGGCCGGAGAAATCCTTCTGCGCAGGTTACCCCGAGCTGAGCTCGGGATAACCGGTAAGAAGGTTAATAGAATGATTAATCATAATATCAAATGCTTAAAATCCACTTCAAAATATGTTTGCTTAAACAATTTGTCTAATCAAATGAATGAATGGGCAACAAAATTCTAAAGTTCACCTATAGATAATGTTATTAGTGAAATCTTGCCTAATATCTACTGTTGCAAAGTGGTTGGACCAGATAAACCACCAGTGTTTGGGAGACACAGATTGGTTACTTGATCTATCACAAATCGCAAATTGTATAGGGTATGTCAAGCATTATAAATGTTACACAATCAGCTGATGTGAACAGAGCCATGGACAGCATACAATGTGGGAGGAAAATCAAGGAGCTTAATTCACTCCCCTGTTGAGCTTTACGGAATTGTACTGAGTCTGGCTGAGATTTTGAGTAAAAGAAATGCAATTTTGAAGATTGTTTTTTTTTTCATATGTTCTAATTAGTTTAGAATGCTGTGTGTTGGGGTAAGGGGTTGGGGAAAAAATGAGCAGATGTTTAAAGGGAATCTGAAGTGAGAGGGATGTGGAGGTTGACATTTATATTTAACTTGCTGAAGACCGGGGGTTGCCCAGGTATGTATTTGGTTGTTGTTGGGCCCGGCCACTTTTTCTAACCTTGACACACAGTCCGTCCATGACCAAGATTGAGGCTTTGGGTCCTTGGCGGCATCAGTAATGTGAGAATAGAAGCAGTTGAAATTTTCCCATTATATTCAACCAAACAAATCTAATTGGCTCTTGTGGCTCCGCCTCTTTTCAAAATTTAAACCTCAGTCACCAAATGATGGACTGTAGCAGGTTTGTGGCCTCTGCAATTGCCAGTGTGAGAAAGGGAGCAATTGAAATATTTCCCTTGAAAATCAATAGGTGAATTGTTGATTAGCTGTTGAAGGCTCCATCCAATTTCCTGAATATTAATCCCAGTCACTCAGTGACCACCTGTGCAAAGTTTGAGAACCCTGCCATGAAGAGTGTAAATTTCCCATTTATAATTCTGGTTGTTGTTGGCTCTGCCCACTTTTTGTAACCATGACACACTCAGTCACACAATGACCAAGTTTGTGAGCTTTGGGGTCCTTTGCATCAATAAAGTGATAATGGAAGCAGTTTATCAATCAAACAAATGTGATTGGCTGTTTATGGTTCTGCCCTTTTCTGAATTTGAACCTCAGTTACCCAATGACCAACTGTAGCAGGTTTGAGGCCTCTGCCATTAACAGTATGAGAATGGCAGCAGTTTAAATATTCTCCTTGAAAATGAATAGGTGAATTTTGATTGGCTGTTGTAGGCCCCACCCACTTTTCTAAATATTAATCCCGGTCACCCAGTGACCAACCGTGCCAATTTTAAGAGCCCTGCGATTAACAGGCTAAGAATGGCTGCCGTTTTTTCCCATATACAATGAATGGCTGAAATGTGATTGGTATGCTCCGCCCACTTTTCCTAAATTTTTAACCTCAGTCAACAAGTGACCAACTGTGCCAAGTTTGAGGACTCTAGCTTTATGACTGTGACAATGGCAGCATTCTAACTTTTCCCATTGATGTGAATGGGTGAAATCTGATTGACTGTTGTAGGTTCCACCCACTTTCCTTAAAATTAATCCCAGTCAATCTGTGACCAGCTGTGCCAAGTTTTAATAACCCTGCCATAAACAGTGTAAGAATGGCTGCGGTTTACATTTTCTCATGTAAAATAAATGGCTGAAATTTGATTGGCTGTTTTATGCTCCACCCACTTTTATTGAATTTTTTTACCTCGGTCATCAAGTGTCCAAATATGCCACGTTTGTGGAGTCTGGCTTTATTACTGTGAGAATGGCAGCCTTTTACATTTTATTTTCATTGAAGTGAATGGGTGAAATCTGATTGGCTGTTGAGGTTCCACTCAGGTGTGCAGGGGGTGTGAGACCCCAAGAATTCCTAATTCCCCTGCTGCCCGCTGTTTGAATTTTCCACCTCTAGGAGCACTTTGAAAAATGGGCACCTCCATACAGCAGATGCTTGTTCTGAGGAACACAAGTTCTCCCGAAGCCTTTCGGAAGGTCTCCAAAGGTGTATTCGACCAGCTGGTCGAATACATGCAACAGTGGTGATAGTGCAGGAGCGAGGACACCGTAAGTCACACAGGTTCGGTAAGTATCTGACATTTTTTTTCTTCTTGGTTCAGTTTTACTCTATGTGAAGTAACTTTTCGAGGGTTTGGATCTTACTAGGAGTGATTGATGGCACAGGTCAAACACTGCAAACATTCTTGAATGTTATTCAGCATTCCTCTTGTTGCTGAACTCATGTTTGACCGACCATCATTGGAAATACATTTCAGCAACACTAGAAATGTGATGTCACTTTCTCTTAGCCCTCTTACTGTGTATCATCTTGTAAGACATTAAAGTTCTCCAACCTCCTTCTAAAATATACCACCAGGTAGAACCAGGAACATATATTATGCAGGTGGACCAAACACCATGTGAACAACTCACATGCATAACTGCAGTGGGGAAATAATCCAATCTGTGTAAGCACACATTTCAATCCATTTATTAAACTGAGTCATTAAACTGAGTCATTAAATTGAATGGCAGTATTGTGGTTTAATGAACAAGGGCCCAGGCATAAAAATCATGAGCTGGAATTTACAGCATCCTTGGGCTATAATAGAATTATGCAATAACTCGTTTTTATCCAAAATTTACAACTTTTAGGAGTTAGAGCAATTTCCTACACATATAATGTAATCCAAGATGAAAATGGTAAGCCAACAGCCATGAAAATTTCCACAGCGGCCAGAACGTATTTCCAAATTTGGCTTAAAGCATCTTAATAAATTCTCTCCGTAGCCCATTGTGACTGTGTGTCAAGCAAGGAAGTCTGAGCCAAAAGTGTTTGAGTTTTCTAATTAAACTAATTTACCGTACAACTGTTCTCTCGAGTTTGTCTGAATATTAAAAAGAACTTAATGGGTATGTCTGTCTTCCTTATTGAAAACCTGAGCTGAAGCTTGTGTTCAGAAACACATACTAACTAGAGATGGCCCGAACAGTTCGCTGGCGAATGGTTCCCGGTGAACTTAGTGCTTTCGCGTTTGCGGAGAACCGCAAAATTTTCCGGAAGTTCGGTTCGCCCTCATAATGCACCATTGGAGTCAACTTTGACCCTTTACATCACAGTCAGCAGGCACATTGTAGCCAATCAGGCTACACTCCCTTCTGAAGCCACTCCCCCCTTATAAAAGGCAGGGACCGCCGGCCATTTGACTCACTCGTGTGCCTGCAGTAAAAAGAGAAGGGACAGCTGCTGCTGCTGCAGACTCTCATAGGGAAAGATTAGTTAGGCTCTTGTAGGCTTGTTAGCTTGCTCCGTGCTGATTCTTATTGCTAAAATAGCACCCCACAACAGCTCTTTTGAGAGCTAATCTTGTTCTTGTGATTTATTTTTTTTCTGTGTGTCCCACTGACACTTGTGTTGCATAGACAACCTTGATAATTCATACTGTGTGTGTGCCACTGCCAGGCCCAGCACATTCAGTGACTACCTGTCTGTGTGACAGGTGCACATTGTAATACCCATTACTGCATATACCTACCTACCTGTTGTTCACAGTGCACCCACCTACGTACGTGAGTTGAGCGCACGCAGTGTCACTGTGCCTGTCCGCTACCTGTCTGTGTGTGTCAGGTGCACATTGTAATACCCAGTACTGCATATACCTACATACCTATTGTTCACATTGCTCCCACCTACCTACGTGAGCGCACGCAGTGTCACTGTGCCTGCCTGCTACCTGTCTGTGTGTGACAGGTGCACATTATAATACCCTGTACTGCATACACCTACCTACCTGTTGTTCACAGTGCACCCACCTACCTACGTGAGTTGAGCGCACACAGTGTCACTGTGCCTGTCTGCTACCTGTCTGTGTGTCACCGGTACACATTGTAATGCCCATTACTGCATATACCTACCTACCTACCTTTTGTTCACAGTGCACCCACCCACCTACCTACGTGATTTGAGCACACGCAGCGTCACTGTCCCTGTCCACTACCTGTCTGTGTGTGACAGGTGCATATTGTAATACCCATCACTGCATATACTGTACCTACCTGTTGTGTTCAGTGCACCCAACTCATCAGTGCCTATACCTATTTGTTGTCTTCAGTGCACCCACCTACCTACGTGAGTACACGCAGTGTGATATACCACTCCGTGCATACCTGTTAACTGCACCTGTGTGACTGCACATTGTATTAGTCAAGTCTGTGCATACCTTTCACTTCATCCCCCCCGATATGGACACAAAGGACAAAACAGGCAGAGGTAGAGGCAGACCCAGGGGAAGGCCACCCGGCAGGTCTGTGCAAGGTCGTGTTGATGTGATTTCGTGCGGCCCTGGCCCAAAGTACAGTGCTCAGAAGAAGGCACGTCCCATCAACTCCCAAGATTGTCAGGATGTGGTTGACTATTTAACACAGAACACCTCATCTTCCGCAGCCACCAGCACTACTACAAGCACCACATCCGTTGCATTTGACACTTCACAGGAGTTAATTGGTGGGGAATTAACTGATTCATAGCCATTATTGTTACAACCAGATGAAGGCGCTAAGCAAGTTACACCACCTTATATGTCTGAGTTATGCTGGGGATACACGGTACGTTTCTGTACTGTGTATCGACCAGCTGATCCGGCCAGCTGATAATATTCAGCTGGCCCGATCAAGCCGCTCGACCCCCGCCCGCTCGATTCCCGCCTGTGGACAATGGCAAGGAATCGAGTGCTGATAAGGAAGCTCCGGCGGGGGCGAGCGGTAATCGAACCGCGCGCAGACAAGCGGGGATGCGGCTGGGGTCGATCCGGCGGCTAATCGAGCCGCCTGTCGACCCGTGTATCCCCAGCATTAGGCGGCGACACTATGGACGTAATGTGTGAGGAGGAGGATGATGAAGTACCTGCTGTTGGTGCAGTTTTGGAAGTGTCTGAGGGAAGCAAAGCTGGGCAGGATGATTATGATGATTATGATGATACGGCTCCCACATGGGTTCCTAATAGACAAGCTGACCAAGGGGACAGTTCAGAGGGGGAGTCAGAGAGGAGTAGGAGGAGACGAGTTCCTGAAAGAAGCAGGAGGAGCTTGTCGTCAGAAACAGCTGGTGGCAGTGTCCGGCGCCATGTATCACCACCTATGTACAGCCAGCCAACATGCCCTTCAACGTCAGCTGCTGATGCCACCATAGTGCCATCACCCCAGGGGGGCTCAGTGGTTTGGAAATTTTTTTATGTGTTTGCCTCAGATCAGAGCAATGCCATCTGTTCTCTCTGCCTCCAAAAATTGAGCCGTGGAAAGGCCAACATTCACGTAGGGACAAGTGCCTTACGTAGTCACATGGAGAAAAGTCACAAACTGCAATGGGAAGAGCACCTGAGCAAAAGCAGCACACAAAAGAAAAGCCACCCTCCTTCTCCTCTTCCTCCTTCAGGTGCAGCATCTTCAGCTGCTTTCTGCCTTGCACCTTCACAGCCACCCTCCTCCACTCCGCCTCTGCCCTTGAGCGGTTCTTGCTCCTCTGCCCATAGCAGCCAGGTGTCCGTGAAGGAAATCTTTGAGTGGAAGAAGCCAATTCTGCCAGTCACCCCCTTTCCCGGCATCTGACAGCTGGTGTAGTGGAACTGTTAGCTCACCAGCTGTTACCATACAAGCTGGTGGACTCTGAGGCCTTCCGTAAATTTGCGGCCATTGGGACACCGCAGTTGAAGATACCAGGCTGCAATTATTTTTCTAAAAAGGCCAAACTGTACCGTAAAGTTGAGAGGCAAGTGGTGTCATCTCTGGCACACAGAGTTGGGTCAAGTGTCCACCTGACCACGGATGCCTGGTCTGCCAAGCACAGTCAGGGCAGGTATATAACTTACACAGCCCATTGGGTCAACCTGGTGACCGATGGCAAGCAGGGAGTATGTGGCTGTGCAGTGGACCAACTTGTGACACCTCCACAGCTTGCAGGAAGGCTTCCTGCCTCCTCCTCTCCTCCTGTTACATCCTCTTAGCTGTCGTCCTCCTTCTCCTCCTTGACTAAATGGCAGTTCAACTCTACTGGTGCTGCGATCTCCTCTCCAGCTACACAGCCCCATCCCCCCAGGGCCTATGCTGCATGCCAGGTACGATGGTGTCACGCCATATTAGACATGTCTTGCCTCAAAGCGGAGATTCACACTGGACCAGCTCTCCTTGCTGCTCTTAACAAACAGGTGGATCAGTGGCTGACCCCGCACCAGCTGGAGATCGGCAATGTGGCGTGTGACAACGGCAGCAATCTCATTTCCGCGTTGAATTTGGGAAAGCTGACACATGTACCCTGCATGGCACATGTGCTGAATCTAGTCATTCAAAGATTTGTGTCAAAGTACCCAGGCTTAGAGGACGTCCTGAAGCAGGCCAGGAAGTTGTGTGGGCATTTCACGGCCATGGCATGCTTTGTGGACATTCAGCGGAGAAATAACTTGCCGGTGAGACGCTTGATATGTGATAGCCCGACTCGCTGGAATTCGACCCTGGTCATGTTCTCTCCCCTGCTAGAACAGGAGAAAGCCATCACCCAATACCTGTACAATTACAGTAGAAGGACACAATCTGGGGAGATGGGGATGTTCTGGCCCCCGAACTGGACACTGATGCAAAATGCATGCAGGCTCATGTGGCCATTTGAGGAGGTGACCGACTTGGTGAGTCGCAGTGAACGCACCATCAGCAACTTGATCCCATACGCTTACTTCCTGGAGTGTGCCATGCGTAGAGTGGTGGATCAAGCTGTGGAGGAGCATGAATAGGAACAGTTACAGCAGGAACAGTTGTGGGTTTCCTCAAGACCTGCGGTAACACAGAGGAGGGAGGAGGAGGAAGAGTCGTGTGGGGAAGAGGAGTCAGACTCGTATGATGAGGAAGGTGTTTCTTTGGAGGAAGTGGAGAAGGAGGCGGCGGCAGAAGAACAACTGCAGCAGGCGTCGCAGGGGGCTTGTGCTGCTCGATGTTCCCGTGGTATTGTTCGTGGCTGGGGGGGGACTTACCTGACGTCACTGAGGAAGAGCAAGAGGAAATGGATAGTACGTCTGGATCCAACTTTGTGCAGATGGCGTCTTTCATGCTGTCCAGCCTGTTGATGGACCCCTGTATAAAAAAACTCAACGGGAATAAGCTGTACTGGGTGGCCACGCTACTAGACCCTCAGTATAGGCACAAAATAGCGGACATGTTACCAACTCACCAGAAGGCAGAAAGGATGCAGCACATGCAGAACAAGCTGGCAAATATGCTTTACAACGCATTTAAGGGTGATGTCACAGCACAACCACTGCCAGTAATCCTTCTCCCATGTCCACGCAGGCAAGGACAGGACGCTCCAGTGATCTCATGGTGATGTCGGACATGCGGACATTCTTTAGTCCAATGCCTCGCCTTAGCGCTTCCGGATCCACCCTCCACCAATGCCTGGACCAGCAGGTAGTCGACTACCTGGCCTTAAGTGTGGATGTACCTGTCTCTAACCTCCCCTTTCTGGGCAAGCTAATTGAAAAAGCTGTATACCTCCAGCTAGAAGCCAGAATCCTACAAAATAACAGTTATGACCCATTCCAGTCTGGCTTCAGGAAACACCACAGCACTGAAACTGCCCTCATCCAAATATGCAACCACCTGCTCATGGCAAGAGACAGAGGAGAGTGCTCGATCCTCATACTGCTAGACCTTTCTGCAGCCTTTGACACAGTTGACCATGACATCTTGATAAACAGGCTACAGGAATACTGCGGCATTGATGGCATAGTACTTCAGTGGTTCCAATCCTTCTTGAGTGGCAGAACCCACAAAGTGTCTATGGGGCCCTTCCTGTCCACCCCTGTAACACTTAAGTATGGGGTACCCCAGGGCTCAATCCTCTCTCACCTGCTTTTCACGATTTACATGCTACCGTTGGGAAAACTAATCCAAAAACATGGCCTGACATACCACTGCTATGCAGACGACACCCAACTATATCTTTCCTTCAAGCCTGGTGTGACAGACCCAACTCTAACTATAAACGCCTGCTTACGTGAACTACAGCAATGGATGAACGACAACTGGCTGAAACTAAATGCAGACAAAACTGAAGTCCTTCTGATTGGAGGGCAGAGCATGATAACAAAACAACTTAACTTGCAGTCTTCACCACTGGGAATAGGAGGCACGGATCTACGCAGCTCTGATCATGTGCGTAGCCTGGGAGTTCTAATTGATGGGGATTTAAACTTCAGAACTCAAATCTCTGCTGTGGTGAAATCATCCTACTTTCACCTGAAGAACATTGCAAAAATCAAGCACCTCATACCCCCAGAAGATCTGCCAACCTTAGTCCACGCCTTCATCACATCCCGACTGGACTACTGCAATGCTCTCTACACTGGCCTTCCAAAAAAGGTCTTGTACCGCCTACAGCTGATACAGAATATTGCTGCCAGACTGCTAACCAACCAACCCCGTCACTGCCACATAACGCCAGTCCTGCATTCCCTTCACTGGCTACCTATAGAATGGAGGGTCCTATTCAAGATCGGCCTACTGACATTTAAATCCCTGAATAATCTAGGCCCTGGATACATGAAAGATATGTTACAGCTGCGTAGCAATCCCCGCATTCTCAGATCCACAGGTTCTAATAATCTAATCCAGAGTCCACTTGGAAACTTTTGGTCCCAGAGCCTTCTGTCATGCTGCCCCTACGTTTTGGAACTCCTTACCTCAACAGATCAGGACAGCCCCATCCCTGGACGTGTTTAAATCCAGACTGAAAACCCACCTGTTCAGTCTGGCTTTTGCAGAAATATAACTTTTGTTGTGTGAATACTTCATCCTACTAATTACTGAATCTGAGAGAGCCTAAGCGCTTTGAGTCCTATGGGAGAAAAGCGCTATAGAAATGTTATTGTATTGTATATTGTTTTATGTAGACACTCTGAGCAGCGATGAACCCTTGGACTACTGGGTGCGCAGGCTTGACCTGTGGCCAGAGCTGTCCCAATTTGCCATCCAACTTCTGTCTTGCCCTACCTCAAGCATCCTGTCAGAAAGGATCTTCAGCGCAGCTGGAGGCATTGTCACTGATAAGAGAATTCGCCTAAGTCACAAAAGTGTTCAGTACTTCACCTTTATCAAAATGAATGAGGCATGGATCCCGGAGGGCTATTGCCCACCCGAAGACTAAGTCAGTCCCCACACACAGCATCTCTGCCTGCACGCCATGTGACTGGCTGCCTGCCCCAAGACTAAGTCGCTCCCAACACAGCATCCCTTCCCACAGGCCGCTTGACTGCCTTCTCCGCCACCACCAACAGGGTCCAGGACTCCAGGCGGATTCCTGAATTTTGAAGGCCGCCGCTAGCAGCAGCCGCTATACTAATTTTTCTGGTGTGTGTACATGCCTGCCTAATTTTTCTGGCTGCACTGCAGCTGCAACAACAAAACAAAAGGCATGTCCATGTGCCCATTCCCCTTCGTGATCATTACCTTGCCGCGGTGAAGGGGCTTGCGTATCACAATGAAGCAATGACCGCTGGCTATATGAGTGTCTCGGGGGGTGACACACCAAAGATAATAAGGTTGTTGCTTCATTGTGGACAGACCAAATTTGATCAGCTGGACAGTCACTAGGTAAGAAATGGAGACCGAGAGCCCAATATAGTGTAGTATATTATGTAAAAATAGAGGAAATATAAATGGTAAGTATTGTACTTACAAACCTGGGTTGCTCTAAGGCAACCACTGTATATGCAGGTGGGGAGATTAGGCCTGTCCCCACTCAGGACTAAGATGTCGCTCTCTGTAGACAGAAGAAAGGAGGGTATGTCACCCTTCCACCAAGGGTGGATAACTTTATGTGCAAAAATACAGAGGCGCCAATAGGATAAAATAAGGTAAAAGGTTTAAAACGGTTTAGGTGGCGGTGGTGGACCGTCCACACACAAACAGACCAAACAGCTGTTGATTGTAGAAAAACAGTTTATTCACATACTCCTACATAAAAGTGCAACGCGTTTCAGGGGCAACATCCCGCTTCATCAGGCAATGAACAATCGGAGTATCTCACAGCAATTCAGTTATAGCAAGCAGAGCACCTCTGGACAGTCACTGTTGTTCTATCATTGAGCTACTACAGCCCAGCAACCATATGGGCTTGAAAACCTGCACTCTGGCCATGGTGCGCAACAGTCCAGCACGGTCGTCACTACGCAAACAGCTGTTTGCGGTGCGTTACACAGTGAGTTTTGTGAGTTAGTGTGAAGCAGTACACTAATTACACTCCCTGATTGATGTATAAACATGCAAGATGGTTTAAAGCACTTTAGGCCTGCAATTTAGCATTCAATGTGATTTCTGCCCTTAAAACGCTGCTTCGAGTCCAATCTGGATTTTTCCCCGGGACTTTTGGCGTCTATCCCACTCCGGCATGCCCCCCCCTCCAAGTGTTAGACCCCTTGAAACATCTTTTCCATCACTTTTGTGGCCAGCATAAATGTTTCTAGTTTTCAAAGTTTGCCTCCTCATTGAAGTCTATTGCGGTTCGCGAAAGTTTGCGTGAACCAAACTTTCGCAGGAGTTTCGCAAACCCTGTTCGCGAACCTAAAATCGGAAGTTCGGGCCATCTCTAATACTAACCTAAGGAGAGGAAAGCTTCTGCATCTTAATGAGGCTTTCCTTGCTGTCCTCAGGTCCCGTTGCTGGTCGGGGCCACGGTAGTCTGCTGACATGAGTGTGGCCGCACCTGCACAGTAGTAACAGAGAGCTGCTCATGCACTTGCGGTTCCAGCTTACTGCGCAGCAGCGGCCCTACTAGCGCATGTGCTTTACGACCACTCTCATGGTGCTTGAGGAGGAGTGCGGGCCCGATCAGATTACAGATGAGCCCTTGTCAAAAGGGGGAGCAAAGGACGCTGTCGGAGAAGCCTCATTAGGATCCAGAGGCTTCCCTCTTTTTTAAGCTGACGTCATCAGGACAGTACTGTGCAGGTGCAGAACTACTGTGCCTGCGCAGTACAGTCCTGATGAAATCAGCGCGACCACGTGACCCGCGCGGTGGAGCGCAGAAGAAGCCGACCCGGAACCCGACCTGGCGAGGTCGGAATCTGCAGCGGAGGAGCCCGGGTGCCACCGGAGCTGCGGCGAGGGCACAGGACAGCTGCCAGGGGCTGGAGGAAGCCCCAGGTAGGTGGATTTTTGTTTTTTTATTTGCCTGGACGTATCCTTTCAGCCAATGTTTGGAGTTTAGCTACTTATGCAGGTAAAATGTAAAAAACTATTTTTACTATAACGAACAGAATCATTGCTATCTGTTGGCTCACCCCAACCTTTTTTTGTGAGGCTTTAATAAGGAACTTATCCAATGGCTGTTGCTTTTGCCTCCTTGTGAGGATTTCACATAAAGGTGACATTATACAGCCCCTACACTCAGATGAAGTACAATCCTGCAACGTCAAAGAAGGAGGAACCATCGGCTCAGTTGTGATGATGTAACACATGGATACGTTCTGTGCTTGTATATCAAGATGCTGCTTGCTTATCAAGTCAACATTTTATTTAATCGGTTTGCTTGTCTTGCAAAGAGCTTGCAACCCAAGTTACTTGCAATCCAAGGTTTTACTGTATTGTATTATTGATGTGGCAGTTTACAGAGGACCAGTGGCAAATGATGATTTGTAATCATCTGAATATTTACTCTGAAATAGCTTTACCATAGGATCCGCTAAGAACTTGTCTATTTTACTGATTGACGTCAGCATTTGTTTCTTGTATTTATGGGTAACTATCACATAACAAATCCTTCAGATCTCCTTTTAAAGCTCATCTATACCCTAAACTGAACAAAACAAGTTCTAAAAGCTAGGACAAATGCATTTGCTGCAGTACAGTTCATGCTATCTCTGGAGAAGGGGATGTGTGCTATACAAAATGCAGAAACAATAAATGCCGGGCAACATTTTCCAATATTCCTACATTACAGCAAAAACTACATGTCCTGGGCGTGACTCTGCAGGAAGTGAGTGGTAAGCAACTGTAAGGCAGCATTCACACTTACCCATGCAAATTCCAAATGCGATTTTCCACACATCCAGTCCTGCATTTTGCCATTATTCATTTTTTTTCATTAGATCCCCCCCCCCCCACTGTGATTTTGTGTGCATTTTGTATGCAAGTTTCCAGATTGCGATTTTTCTGTGCATACCAATGTAGTTATTTTACAAAAGACTGTATCGAATCAACTTCAAAGTCAGATGCAAATGTAACAAATTTAATTTCTCTACGTTTCCATTGACTTACATAACATGTGAATTGCACATCACTGCACATCAAAAAAGCATTACTGTAGTGCAATTTAAAAATACAGAAAAAACGCAAAAACCGCAAAATGCAAAGTGTACAACAATACACTAAGGGTTAAATGTGATTCCATTCAAATACATTCGATTTGCAACGCATGCGAAATCGCAGATCCATACGATGCACACAAATTCAAATAAATGTGGATGGTGACCTCTATCTACTAACAGGTAGCTACAAAGGCAATAGAAGGTGTTAAAGTGGATCCGAGATAAACTTTTACTCATTGCATAAATGCGTTCCTTACATATGGTTTATAGGGCATTCCTCAAGCCAAATACTACTTTTTTTGTTTTGTATTAATACCCTAGTTCCATATATATTAAACAAGCCTCACCCACAGCTCCTCCAGTGCCAAGGCACTCTGAGACCCATGTAGCAAGGGCTTATGGGAGCTCAGTCTGGGAGGAGGAAGAGTTATTAGCCAGAGATTTCAGAGGCAGAGGGGAGGAGGAGAGGAGAGTGAACATTTCACAAGCTGAGGGGTGGAGATGCAGAGCAGCTTGCCTGTGTAATGATCACAAGCAGATCTTGGCTGCTGTCATTGTATCACATGAAGAAGTAATCATATACTGTTGAAGCGGTTTGCAGCTAGATTTGCTGAGTAAACTATCTAAACTTTAGATAAGATATATAGACAAGTTACTTGTTATAGTTTTTCATCTCGCATCTGTGTTAAGGTGGAATTTTTTGTGAATGGTTGTATTTTCAATCAGACTGAAAGAAAAGATTGTATTTAATCGATCAACAGCGTTGAAGCATCCAAACTATTCCCGATATCAAATCCAGTTACAATCATGTGTATGAAAAAAATCTCTCATAAATCTAACAGTGATTGACCAGTTTGTTTCGGAAATGAACAATAATGTGATTGTTCATGACTGAGTGGGCCGACCACCTGCTCTCTTCTGATACACTAAGATCTGAATAATGAAAACCTAGTCTTATGGAAAGATACACAGCTACATGATGGGCCTGATTTACTAAACCTGACCTCTTCCACGGGACAGAAGGAAAACATAGAGAAATGCACCCTACAGGAGAGTTTAGCCTGTCTAATCACCCCCCCCCCAAATCCCCATCTGTGACTAATCACAAGTGTAATTTGATCTCTCAACTGTGTCAGCTGGCTGCCTTGGCAGAGCAGCTAATTTGTAAACATAGGATGTTTACCTTATATCTGCGTTCATGAAAGTAGGAAGTAGACACAATGCAGACTTATTGCAGGATTTGTATCAGCTGTAACAAATAAATGTTTTTCTTTAAAGGTTATTATGCTGTTGCTTATCTTTCAGAGCAGAGAGGAAGTTCTGAGTTAAGGTCTGCTTAAAATGCATAATGTTATCACTGAAATAAGTGACTTTTAACTCAGGATCAGAGAAAGAGGTCGTATTACAGTAGACATTGTGGAGGACTAGAGAAAAGATGGAGTTTTGGTGTGAGAATGAGAATCTTTGAGGTGGAGGTGTAGAATGTACTCTAACTTATGGTACTTATCTCTATATTAATGACCAGACACTTGAGGTCATTTCAAAGGGTTAAATAAAAGGGGTTTATTTACAAATATACATGTGTACAAGTTACGACATATGAAATATGTGACTCACTCTATGCCCTACTGCCAGTCACACTCTTTCATCAGCTGTGCCCCTTTATCTGTTATCTTCTTATATCCATATCAGCGTTCCAAGAGAGAGAGAGAGCGCCCAAAAACTGCCTTTTATCTGGATATAACAGGTATAAAGACCGCTCTCCTCTATGGTGTGCAACAATAGCCCTCGCCCTTAGCAGTTTGGTTGGAAGGAGCTAGGTGGGGGCTGTAGTTAGTTCCAGCTGTGGCCATCCCAGCCGTTGGACAAAACCAGATAAACAGGCTTCTGTAAGCTAGGAGTCCTCTGCTGAATTCTCTATGGCCGCTCGTTGGGCCTCCACAGTCAGCACAGCCCTTAGACACACCAGATTAAGTTAGGTGACATCCTCAAACCTGGTGGTAGAAACTGTTTTGTATCCATGTAGTCACACCCGAAATATTAGTTTATATTCGATAAGGAGTTTTAAAGTCCAACAGGAGGTATAAGAAAAAAGTGAGTGTAACGAGATAAGGTTGAACTTGAAACAAAATTGTAGAGAAAATGGCTGTGTATGTTTATTGCCTACTAGAGCAGAAGGAATGGAAAAAGGGGTTTATTAATAAGGTTGTTTGGTGCTAGTGACGATTGTGTAGAGAAGAGTTGGCGAGGTAGAGAGAGTTTGGGATTTGAGGAAACTTTGCCAGTAGTCAGCAGGAAGAGAAGAGAGATGAGGTGGGAATGGGATTTAAAAGTGGCAGCTGTTGGCTTAGAACGGTGATTTTAAAATTAGCAAATGTTCATGAGAAGGCAAAAGGTTGGAGGATGGCAGTAAAGGTTAAATACGATTGGACGCACCACAAGATGCTGGCTAGACTCTGCTGGCAGATCCCAGTAAGCAGGGAAGTAGAACAAAGTCACGGAAAAGCCAAGTGAACATGTTTGTGAGTGGTGGTGCCAGAAGTTCAGTGGAAGTTTGTTGTAGGCCAGGTCTCCAGACAAGCATAGATTTATGTTGGAATAATTCAGGTCAAATATAGCACAATTCTGGCTTAGTCCTGATCAAAACAATATCGAAAGCATTACACAATTTGAAGATAAACAAAAATGATGAACACTTAAGATAATGGTGTAGAAACAGACTGGACCTCTTATGTATAGGTGACCAGAGTCCTTATTAAAGTGTACCTAAACTGCAAACTTTTAATATAAGGTTTATATTTATTTTCTTCTCTGAGCTAGGATTACATACATACCTTTAGTTTGTCATTGTGATATCCCATTCCTCAGATGGCCTCAGTTCCACTTGCCTTATCATTTCTCTGCGAACCGTCAGCAGTAGCTGTCTCTCTACACTGTTCTCTGCCTCCTGCAAATGCAGGTAATGTCATTTTTCAAATTTTGCAGAAAGCAAGGTGGCATCCCCAATGTTGCCATGTATCAGGTAGCTGGAGGTAACAGAAAATGAGGAACGGATGCAGCAGGTATATTCCATTTACTTATGTAGAACTATGACTGTTTATACCAGGCCCCCCAAACTTTTTTGGTCAAGGGCCGAGTCAACATATCTCAGACTGCTGCAGGGCCAGAACATACATACTGTACAATGATGTTGAAAACATTACATTGATTCTAGGTATTGATTCCCTCCAATCATGCCCGGAGGAGAACTCCCAGCAGCAGCCATTCATTATGCGGCGCCCGAAGAACGTCTTTGTGCACCAGACAGTGAAGCATACCCAGGTGACAACCTGCCGTCCAGTTGGACAGTAGTGTCACCTGATGCAGAATTGGACTGGAAGCCAGTGAATGACTGCTCGCTGGCTTGTACAGTATATAGATGGGTGGTACCAGCACTGCTATTCTATATACGGGCTGACGATATTTAAATATGCAGTGGGCCGCATCTATAAGTGATACATTTTGTGTTTGGGGGCCAGTGAAAAAGCCTTAGGGGGCCGCATTCGGCCCATCGGCCGTAGTTTGAAGACCACTGGTTTATACAAAGCTATTATATCCGTAACTGACAACCTCTGCACATTATTCACTCTAAATTGTGAAATGTAGGTTTCAGGTGACTGAATGGCACTGGCAAAAGAGGAAGTCATGAGGTGATTCCCAACACTTTGCATTTACTCTATATCCACTCAAGAGTACACTTAGAGAGGCTATATAATCCCATATCTGTCTCATAACTTCACTGTCCCATATCCTTCCCTATTAAGTTCCTACTCCATCCCCCACCCTGCATTTCAGCTATCTTTACTATACATATAAATGTCTAATATATGAAACAGCTTCACTGCACTACCTAATCTTTCTTTACAGCCATCTTCTTCCACATCCTCTTCTCTGATACTTGCCCTATATTGTCTCATCAATCCCTTCAGTTGGAAGCACCTACTTAATACTGAGGATACCTCTGGCTACCTGTTAAGGGATACCTGTAGCTACCTATGACGGGCAAAGGAAGTAAGGGAGAAGTGACAGCTGGAACAGCCAACACAGTTGTGGTGCAGTTTGGTGGGTGTTTATAGGTTGACAGAGGGCAAAGTCTAAAGTACCAGGACATCTGTGCCTACAGGCTCCTGTGATGTAAATCCGGGCATGCCTGTGGGCATGTGTCCATTTATCTTTCATCTTACTTTTAAATTATTATATAAAACTATAAACTATATAACTCAGGTTTCAAATATAATTTTGTAAAAAAATTCACTCAAAATGCACGTTTACATTATTTTTATTATTTATTTTTCCTTTTGTGTCTGACATTTTAAAAATGTCAAATCTGTCCAGCATTATAGCAGTGGGTGGGCACTGGAGGATATGGTACACATCCATGAAACAAGAAGAAGGTAAGTCATGAAATACATGTTTCCAGTGGAACCTTGACCCTTTTCTTTTCACAAAGCTCACCTCGTTGGTGGTATGACAGGACAGTCTCGCTAAATTATGGCCAGCTGGGAGGTATGAAATATTGCACCTCTAACACAGCTTTCACTTATTATATATGTGTGACAAGTCTTTGTAGCCCATTAAGGGAGATTCAATAAATTTTGTTAGCAAAGAACAATACCTTTAGCTGTAGCCAAACAATCGTGTTGACCCAAGTGAATAAAGCATAATAAAACGCACACGTATCAGTGTGTCTCTACAAAATGCCATTGAGGGAGCATTTAGTAAACAAGATGTTAAAAGAATTTGGCTTTTTCTGCCTCAAAAACATGTGCGCTCAAGATTTTCAATAAATCAGTTTTATTTCTACTTATGTGTAATAACATAATTAAACAAAAGGCATGTCCATGAAATGAGACTCAGATGTCTCTGTGAGAATCGCTCGCCATTTTCTTCATAAATGCTAGTGCAACATATTTTTGACTTGTAGGCTCAGGTTTTTAGAAGAAATACAGTTTTGTACACAGACTCAGCAGTACGATTTGAGCCTATTTATGATGCTTCTAAGACCAGCAAACAAAATGGTGTCACTCACTATGGTGCTTCACAAAGCTGACCTAACGCATACAATACATGGAGGAAACGATCCCTTTGGGCAACAATTTCGGGAATGATGCTTTACAGACACATTCTTAGCCTTGTGGCTAGCGATGTTTTCTGTTGCTACGGAAGGGGGGCGGAGGGATGTCAACTGGCGCTCGATGAGCAGCTTCACTTGGTCGGGGGTTGAAAATAGCATTATGATCGATCGTGTTTAGTCATTGAGGGTCGTTAAAGGATACCCGAACTGACATATGACATGATGAGATAGACATGTGTATGTGCCTAGCACACAAATAACTAGGCTGTGTTCCTTTTATTCTTTCTCTGCCTTAAAAGAGTTAAATATCAGGTATGTAAGTGTCTGACTCAGTCCTGACTCAGACAGGAAGTGACTACAGTGTGAACCTTACTGATAACAAATTCCAACTATAAAACACTTTCCTAGCAGAAAATGGCTTCTAAGAGCAAGAAAAAGGTAAAAGGTGGAATTTCTTATCAGTGAGGATCACACTGTAGTCACTTCCTGTCTGAGTCAGGACTGAGTCAGCCACTTACATACCTGATATCTAACTCTTTCAGGCAGAGAAAGAAAAAAAGGGACACAGCATAGTTATTTGTGTGCTAGGCACTGTACATACACATGTCTATCTCATCATGTCATGTGTCAGTTTGGGTATCCTTTAAGGATCCAAAAGGATTGATCCTTAACTATGCCTGATGTCCTTGCAGAATTGATCGTCAGCTGAAACGTAATTAACAGTCAACCAAGACGGTTATTGCATGTGTGTATGTATCTTAAGCTCTAAACTTAATGCGTTCTTAAGAGGAACTGTCGTGAAAATCTGAAAATGTAAAACACATACAAACAAGAAGTACATTTCTTCCATTTTAAAATGAGCCATACATTACTTTTCTCCTCTGTTGCTGTCACTTACAGTAGGTAATAGAAATCTGACATTACTGACAAGTTTTGGGTTAGTCCATCTCTTCATGGGGGATTTTCAGCATGGCCTTTATTTTTTATAAAGACATTTCCTGAAAAAGATTTATACACTGATGCTGGCCAGCCTCCCTGCTCACCGTACATATCTTTGGCAGTTGGACAGAGCAACTGCCAATCACTAAGTGCTTTTAAAAATAAACAAAACCCTGAGAACCCCCCATGAGAAGTTGGGCTAGTCCAAAATCTGTCGGTAATGTCAGATTTCTACTGCTTACTGTAAGTGACAGCAACATAGGAGAAAAGTAATATATGGCTCATTTTACTCTGGACGAAACATGCTTCTTATTTATATATGTTTACATGTATTTTAAATGTTAAGATTTTCGCGACAGAGCTCCTTTAAACAATAAAGGCAAAGTGGGCTGTGGATTACGTTTTGAACCACAAACTGTAATCAAGTAATCCCATATTTGTTTTGTTCCCAAGTTTGATTGTGGCATTGCACTCTGGTGTCCTTCTGTCAGCAGACCATTTAGATTGTTAAAGGAAAACTTAAGTCTGATTATATTTCAATATAAAGTTATTGCCGTGCAGCAGTGTCAGAGCGCTTCCTTATTTCATAAAATCCGCCGCTGTCCAAGCCTTAGATCGGCTGTTATCCTCTCCGTGATTATTTTTAATTTATTCAAAATGGCGCTGCTGGCCGGAACTACTTCCGGGTCAGCCAGCGCTCCTTCCCTGTTTATGTCACTACTCGCGCTGTGTGTACTCGCGTGGTAGTTTCACTGCTGGCTTGTGCACGTCCAAAGCTGCGAGAAAGCAAGCATGTGCGCATGCGCGCGCTAGCCCATCGCCGCGCAACCCGCGCTCCGTGCACACTACATGCACGCGCGCTCCCTGCGTGCATGAGCGCGCACGCACCTCGCGCAGATCAGGAACTTGGAGAGCGGCTGGCGGTATTAGGACCCAGCACAGGAGGGAACCTCCTACTGTTTATGATCCTGAGTCATTCGGCGACAGGCGCCGACAGGGGAGACTGACGGGGAGGATTGCCAGGCAATGGAAGGCTGCAAGAGATAAAAAACACTGCAGTAAGTGTCTTATGACAGTAATCTGCCATTATGTATGTTTGCAGAGATTTTTTTTTTGACTTACCGTAAGTGTTTCTTTAAGTTGTGCTGGAGCAGGCCTGCACTAACATGTTAGATTGTCACCCATGTCAGCAGACCTATGATAAATTATAATGCTATCTCCGCTCTTCTTCACAAGGTACGTGTCCATTGTCCTCCTGCATCAAATAGCTTAATTATGGCTTCGGTTTCAGTTCCTTTTGTCTGTGAATGAAGGAACATCAAATGATGATCCACACATGTCCTCTGGATTGACATTGGAGCCTCACCCCAGATTTCCTGTCAGCTGTTTATTAGCTTCAGAAATAAACACACTATGGCCTCAATTCACTAAGCTTTATCAAACACTTTATCAAACGTTTGATAAATTACCTCATGAGTAAAATCTGATTTTGAATTCATTAAGATGTTATAGATTTATTGAACATTTTATCGATAAAACATTCGATAAATCTATAACACCTTAGTGAATTCAAAATTAGATTTTACCCATGAGGTAAATTATCAAACGTTTGATAAAGTGTTTGATAAAGCTTAGTGAATTGAGGCCTATATAGAGAGAGAAGTCAACATACTTCCACAAACTTGTTACAGCATAAAACACACCCAACCACAAACCTCCTGTGATCCACAACCACCAGCAGATTTTTCCCCCAAAGATGTGTAGGTGACATTTTTATAATTGAGGTGGGCCTTGTCATAAAAATCTGAAAAGTCTTGCCACATCTTCAGCCACCAAATAGATGCAAGAACACACATACACACACACACCTCCAACCAGCACACATGACTATACAAAGACTCGCTGAAACTCTACTACACACATACAGTAAACAAGGCCCCTTCCCCCTGCAACATATTCAGTTATTATACACAGAGATACTGCAACCACACAAACAGCACAGCTTGGTCTCCTACCACTTGTCCAGTGTCTGCCTTCCTCCACACACCGCTACCACACCACCAATCTCGTTTTCTGCCACACCTCCAGCCACACCCTTCCTCCACACACCGCTACCACACCACCAATCTCGTTTTCTGCCACACCTCCAGCCACACAGATCATGACAAATTCACAAGAAAAGGCCTGTTTACATTTTTCTAAAAAAAAACAAAAGTTTGCTTTCTTAAAACAGAAAGAATTTGCGATAATTGAGGTTGGAGTGAGCTTGAGATGTCTCCCAGTGCATCACTGCTGAATATATGCAAATTAACCATTGTTCCCCTTAGAAGCTAAACACACCTCCAGAACCGCTGGAATGCAATGAACATCTTAGTAAGGGGGCTTTTAGGACCATTGTAGTCCCTTACACACTCCAATGAGTTCTGGGTCACCATGAGATCGCTGGTTAGTCTGTACCTCTACATTTTTCTAGTTGCTGCATTGATTCCAATGAACTCATGCTTACATTGGAACAATGGATTTACTCCCAGCAGTATCATCATCTTTACACTGACAGCTCACAAGGAATGTAGTTAGTCCTATTTGGGAAACCTTGGAAGATTTTGTAGATTCATCTAAGCAGACATTACAGTATAATCTCGTTCTAAACTCTGATGTAGTAAAACTTTGGGTATAATAAACTAAATGTCCAGGTTCCGGCCAAGCACCATTATAAGTATTTGGAAGTTACGCTTGATATAGTAAACCTGGATATAATAGAACTTATATTATAGTAAACCTGTTGTTTGGCCCAAGCAGTATTCTGTATCCGGCTATAGTGGAAAGTGGGCGGGCACATGCATCATATGTCAGTGGGAGACACATGAGCTGTGGTCAGTGGGCAGGGCTGGCAGCCACTCGTAGCCTGCTTGCTCGCTATCTGCACACTACTCTGGGCCTGTGTGGATTACCTCAGACGCACCAGCCAGTGAGACCTGTTCTTCCTGTGTAGGCTGCTGCCTGATTACAGAGCTCGCCTGTGCATGGTTGCACCACTACAATACCTTCCAGGCTGCACAGAAATGTGTACGGAGGAGAACACTATCAGTGCTATACCAACTTAGCTGGTGAGACCTATGCTTCCTGCGCGAGCTTTCCAAGGTTATTACATGCAAATTCCTGCATACTGAGCGCTGTGCATTTTGATCTAGCTTACACACTGTGCTCACTTACTGAAGCATTGAAAAGAAAAAATGACTGACAGTTATTGACTGAATTAAGAAACAGTATTTTAGTATACTTTATGTGCTTAAATATGACAAGTTATGATATACAGTGGTGTGAAAAACTATTTGCCCCCTTCCTGATTTGTTATTCTTTTGCATGTTTGTCACACTTAAATGTTTCCGCTCATCAAATACCATTAACTATTAGTCAAAGATAACATAATTGAACACAAAATGCAGTTTTAAATGATGGTTTTTATTATTTAGTGAGAAAAAAAACCTCCAAATCTACATGGCCCTGTGTGAAAAAGTGATTGCCCCCTTGTTAAAAAATAACTTAACTGTGGTTTATCACACCTGAGTTAAATTTCTGTAGTCACCCGCAGGCCTGATTACTGCCACACCTGTTTCAATCAAGAAATCACTTAAATAGGATCTATCTGACACATAGAAGTAGACCAAAAGCACCTCAAAAGCTAGACATCATGCCAAGATCCAAAGAAATTCAGGAACAAATGAGAACAAAAGTACTGTAATTGAGATCTATCAGTCTGGTAAAGGTTATAAAGCCATTTCTAAAGCTTTGGGACTCCAGCGAACCACAGTGAGAGCCATTATCCACAAATGGCAAAAACATGGAACAGTGATGAACCTTCCCAGGAGTGGCTGGCCGACCAAAATTACCCCAAGAGCGCAGAGAAAACTCATCCGAGAGGCCACAAAAGACCCCAGGACAACATCTAAAGAACTGCAGGCCTCACTTGCCTCAATTAAGGTCATTGTTCATGACTCCATCATAAGAAAGAGACTGGGCAAAAACGTTCTGCATGGCAGATATCCAAGGCGCAAACCACTTTTAAGCAAAAAGAACATTAAGGCTCGTCTCAATTTTGTAAAAAAAAATCTCAATGATTGGCAAGACTTTGGGGAAAATACCTTGTGGACCGACGAGACAAAAGTTTAACTTTTTGGAAGTTGCGTGTCCCGTTACATCTGGCATAGAAGTAACACAGCATTTCAGCAAAAGAACATCATACCAACAGTAAAATATGGTGGTGGTAGTGTGATGGTCTGGGGTTGTTTTGCTGCTTCAGGACCTGGAAGGCTTGCTGTGATAGATGGAACCATGAATTCTACTGTCTACCCAAAATTCCTGAAGGAGAATGTCCGGCCATCTGTTCGTCAACTCAAGCTGAAGCGATCTTGGGTGCTGCAGCAGCACAGTGACCCAAAACACACCAGCAAATCCACCCCTGAATGGCTGAAGAAAAACCAAATGAAGACTTTGGAGTGGCCTAGTCAATGTCCTGACCTGAATCCTATTGAGATGTTGTGGCATGACCTTCAAAAGGTGGTTCATGCTAGAAAACCCTCAAATTAAGCTGAATTACAACAATTCTGCAAAGATGAGTGGACCGAAATTCCTCCAGAGTGCTGTAAAAGACTTGTTGCAAGTTATCGCAAACGCTTGATTGCAGTTATTGCTGCTAAGGGTGGCCCAACCAGTTATTAGGTTCAGGGGGCAATTTCTTTTTCACACAGGGCCATGTAGGTTTTGAGTTATTTTTCTCACTAAATAATAAAAACCATCATTTAAAACTGCATTTTGTGTTCAATTATGTTATCTTTGACTAATAGTTAACGGTTTTTGATGAGCAGAAACATTTAAGTGTGACAAACATGCAAAAGAATAAGAAATCAGGAAGGGGGCAAATAATTTTTCACACCACTGTAATAAACTTCGGATATAGTAAACCACTTTGTCTGTTCCCTTGGAGTTTACTTTAAAGTGGACCTGAGCTTTCTCTTGGCTCTAAAAGATAAGTAACAGCATAAAAACATTTCTTTGTTTCAGCACAAATCCTACTATAAATCTGCAGTTTGTATACTTCCTGCTTTTATGGAAGCAGACATAGGGTTAACATCCTGTGCTTTCAAATTAGCCTCTCTGCTGTGGCAGTCAGCTGACACAGGTGAAGGATCAACTTACAACTTGGGATTAGACTCATATGAGTGGGAATTAGACAGGCTAAACTCTCTAAATACATACGGGCCCATATGCAATTAATTTTTTTTTCTGAGTTTTCTCCTAGGCAGGGCCGGTTTAGGTAAAAATTGGGCCCTAGGGCAAAATTAGCCTGGGGGCCCCCCAACAGACACCCCCGACCAAAAAGCTTCATTAGAGGCCCTTTGTTGCAGCCACATTTTCCTCCTGGGCCCCTGAGCTGGCTGCTGACCCTCTGCAGAGTCCCTGGGGAGCAACAGTTAAGATGGGGAGGGACACCTTGGGGGCCCCCACAGGCTCTGGCACCCCTGGGACAATCGCCCATTTTTTCTATGGTAGCTCCGGCCCTGCTCCTAGGAGATATTTTTTCAGCTTTGATTCAAAATACATTTTTAGCACTTTGCAATGGAAAAAGTAACAAAAAGTAGGTGTAAAAGTACTGCCAAAATAATGTTGAGTATTTGTTGCTGGGGATTTAAAAGACATTTTAGTTGTGAAAATATCACTAGGAGAAAACTCAGGGGTAAACGTGAATTGCATATGGGCCACAGAGTACATTTCTCTCTGTTTTCTATTTGTACTGTGCAAGAGTTCAGGTCCACTTTAAAGGGATTTTACTGTATTCTCCCCACTTCCTCCAGCACATTATAAAATAAGCATACGACAGAGAAGAAGAGAAGACTAAGCAATAGTACACTGTTTATTGAAGCACACTGGCTTTAAAATGTGTAAAAAAACTTGGCCGCAATAGCAGCATAGGGGGCGATATACAGGCTGGGAACGCGAACAATCACTCGCGTTCCCATGCCTGTCGGCCGGTGACGGCCAAACCGGAAGTGTTCGCCGGCGGGTGCAGAGGCATCGGAGCGAAGCTGCGAGGGCACCGATCGGCTGCAGGGGGCTGAGGGAAGCCCCAGGTGAGTTAATCTCATTTTTTTTGCTTGGCTTTAGGTTCACTTTAAGGGCTCAATAAAAGTTGCTAGGTTAAATGCTAGGTTACATTCTGGGCCATCCACTTTGGGCCCAGTACCGGAATACAACCTGTACTCCCTAAATGGCAGCCCCGGGAGGATATATAGGTGTGAACAAAGGGGTGGAGCTAACTAGTGACTTTCTTCTCAGGGTTGCTCTTTAAACATGTTCGGTTAGCATTGCCGAAGGTCATTTCTGAAATCCATTACTGCAGAATGAAGCATGCAGAGCACACCAGCAGAAGTAAGAGCTGCTCTTGTAACCGTCTCCAGTAAATGCCTTCCAGGACAGAAAGCAGATGAACATGTATTGGATTAATTTAACTAAGCTGATCTTCGGCTGCCAACTTGTTTGAACTTTTCCCGTATCATAATTATTAAAGAGGCTGATTGCTGCTTTGCTGGAGGAACAAGCAAATCAAATCAATGCTAGGGCATGTAACGGAGGTACAGGCAGAAGTAATAAACCAATCATCTGCAGGGGCGTGCGCCTTCGTATGGATAAAGGAACAATGTTACCAAGCTAAATCTGCTCCAGGAACTGATTCTGTTATGGACATTAACAAGTCGGCTGCCTGAAAGCCAAAACAAGAATGTCACGCTCAGGGACACCATGACACTGGAGGAAGCTGGACTTCATTGAGGAGGTTGGCGGAGAAGATTATTACCATATATGTAGTTGACCTTTTTTACTACATTTTAAGTAGTTTACTCTTCTTGCAGATTTAAAGCTGCTATATTACCTTAACACTGTGTTTCTGTTCATGTTTATAGTTCCTCTAAAGGCCACATTTATTTGTTGGGGGGAGGGGGCATCCCTTTGTAAGTGCTTTGTTCATGGCCTAGTTCCATCTGTACTGTTGCTGCAGCACCCATAGAATTCTCAGTTCACATGTGGGCCCAATCCAATTCACTTTTTCTCTTAGACTTAGGTAAAAATTTCACATTATAAATAACATTTCTTTTTAACCATTTCAGCCCACGGGGATTTTTCACCTTATGCATCAGAGCAATTTTCACCTTCCATTCATTCGCTAATAACTTTATCACTACTTATCACAATGTATTGATCTATATCTTGTTTTTTCCGCCACTACCCTAATCAGGCTTTCTTTGGGTGGTACATTTTGCGAAGAATTATTTTTTTATAAATGCATTTTAACAGGATTAATAAGAAAAAATGGAAAAAATTTATGATTTCTCCGTTTTCGGCCATTATAGCTTCAAAATAATACATGTTACCATAATTAAAACCTATGTATTTTATTTGCCCGTTGGTCTCGGTTATGACACCATTTAAATTTTGTCCCTATCACAATGTATGGCGCCGATATTTTATTTGGAAATACGTCGCATTACATGTGATTCTACTTATGTAGTATATCTTATTAAGTGCCCCTGCAGTTACATTTATGTAGGGATGACTACACAAAGTCTTAAAAGTCGTGTTTCATCACACAAAACTGCCATCAGGAATTACACTGCAGGACAAGCAGTGTCAGACCATTTCACCATGTGTCAGCACAGTGTAGCTCAGTTTAAGGTTATGGCTATTGATGGGGTACCTAAGGATTGGAGGGGAGGAGATCGGGTCAAGGAATTACTCCATAGGGAAGCTGGGTGGATTAAGAGATTAGGTGCTATGGATAGAGCAGGCTTGAATAGGGACATTGATTTCTCTTTCTGCATTTGATGATATTTTTGTGATACTTGTTCCACTGTTTTTATCTATTTTTCATATGTGTGTTATAGTATCATATACTTAACCTTGTTTTTATGTTTTTATCTTTCAGATCGTCCTGACCTGACAGTCTATGTGGCAGCGTTTTCCATTGCCGACAGTGGGTTGTAAATATAGTGCGGCATTTGTATGCGTATGTTTATGTATATGCGTAGCCATGGCTACGCTTTGCAGCCGCACCGCCCACTGTCATTACAATTGAGCCGCTCGGTGTCCCCATTGGACGTTTGCCGGCTACGATGATTGGGCTCTAGCGTGTCATGTGATCATGACATCACTTCTGCCCTCGCCGGATGTGTAACTGGCGGTATTGAGTACATTGACGGCACGTCTAGGACTATCTGAGCGGCGGTTTTTCCGCTATTATGCCATAGGTGGGTGCCTGTTTAAATTCTGTCCACCGGATTGGTGGTTTTTGTGCAATGTATGTTCTCTATCAGGTCCGCCTGGACTGTCTGGTCAGGATTGGTCTTCTGGCACCCAATGGGTGGTGCATGTGTGTATATAAGTTTGATGTCATGCATTTTATGGTTGTATCACTTTGTGCAACTTGACAAAGGCCTATGGAAGGCCGAAACAGCAGTCTGTCGTTGCTTCTGATGTATTTCTAAAGTATTTGAGCTATAATACACTGGAGTGGTGCCGGTCCTTTGCTGGATTTCATTTGGAAATAAAGGTGCATTTTTTCCGTTTTGCGTTCATCACTATTTACAAGCTTATAATTTAAAAAATGTTCGTAGTATACCCTCTTCAAATGCATATTTAAAAAGTTCAGACGCTTAGGTAACTATTTATGTCTTTTTTTTTTTTTTTAAATTGTAATGGTTTTTTTCCCAATAAAAATGTTATTTGGGTAATATTTTGGTGTGGGAAATAAACAGTTAATTTTTAATGTTATCATATGTGTAAATTGTAATGTAAAAAAATCTGTAGATGTAGTTTTACTATTTGGCCACAAGATGGCCACCTTGAATTTTTTTTCCCCTCCTTGTGCTTCTCGCTAAGCGGAAGCACAAGGGGGATGCAGAAATTTTTCCGGGCAGAAACACTGAAGCCTCTTGTAAGAGTGCTTCGGTTTTTCTGCTGGGGAGATGGAACGGTGATCGGGAACCATGTTCCCGTTCACTGATCCCAGGGCTACCGGGGGATACCACGGGCGCGCGGGAGCACGCCGAAGCACAGCACCGCAGCAGAGCTTCACGTCCAGGCGGCAGAAATAGTTAAAGTGAACAGGAGGTGAAAATAAACTGATGAGATAAACAATTGCATTTATCCTCCACCTCCTCAAAATTGATTTTTTTAGATATCCCATGGAGTTATTTTATTTCATCTCTTCAGTGTTTAGTTTTTCCTGGATTTCTGTGCAAAAAATGTTTCAGTTAATCTTCATAACCCTTTTTTTCCTGCAACTTATCTAAACATGTCAAGCAAGGGTCATAGTATACATTTTGAGTATAATAAAAGCTTGAAACATAAAATCAAATCAAAATTAAATTTCAAAATTACTCCCCAAAATAAATCTCTGATCATTTACACTTCCGAGCTGCAGCTGCTCAGCCTGCACTAATACAAATGTAAAGATGGCCATAGATCTAGCTATGATGAGCAGATTTGACCATGAGACAAATCTCTCTCTGATCGAATAAGATTTGAGAAAAATCTATCGGCTGCCCATACAGACTGATTCCTGCTCCATTTCAGCATGAAATCACTTGGGAATCGGCATATTCCGCTGCCTCACCGCTGCCCCCCAGTGTATAAATGTGGCCCTCATGTGTGCATTTATACATTACCTATCCTGTGTCGCCCACCGGAGCAGTGCTTTTCAGCGCCGCCATAGACTATAATGGGAGTCAGTCTATAGCGGCGCTCCTTGAGTAACGTCGGCACCGTCAGAAGACGGAGCCGAAGTTGCTTAAAAAACACAATAATTCGGCCTCCAGCAACCTCTGGAAGCCGAATTATATCATTCCCCCACTATCCATGGCGGCCTGGAGGGGGAATAGTAATTAACATGGCCCGGACTTGTGCAGAAGCAGGATCAGCCATATACCGGCTGTATCCTGTGCCCAAGTGTACCGGCTCAGATTTCATATGTATGCGTCACCCACCCCGCAGTGCCATCTGTCTTTGGAATCCCCTGCAGATTATTGTATTGAATTCACTACAAAAACCACCAGACGTTGAAGATGCTGCGTGACTCTGGTGTCATCAACACCTATCACCAAGGAACATGTCACTATTGGAGGTACAAGACAAAGGGGTCAGCATGCCAATGGTGAGTATAAGCCAACTTGATTAAAAGACCCCCCATGTTCCCCCATTTGTAATACAGAGTGCGCACTGGAAGCTAAGCTTCCAATGCCAGTTACAGATGGGGCCAGTATAGATAGCCAGGTTTAGGTGTTTACCAGTATAGGAAGCCAGGTTTAGGTGCGGCCAGTATAGGTAGCCAGGTACAGGTGTAATCAGTATAGGTTTACAAGCTATAGCTAGTATAGTACGTGTCCCCCTCTCCCTGATTTCCCCCGGATCTATCACAAACCCCTCCCGGCACTCACAGCAGTGATTGCACACTTCCGCACAGCTCGGGACTTTTCTGTGTAGTCCTGGCACGGAATAAATATTGTTTTCAACATTAGAACAGTTTTTGAAATATGGTATCGTTTTAGAAGCTTGCAATGTTACAGTTTTTGTCATATTGTTTTGTCTGTATGTACAGATTTTACATTATCAAATATATTATCAATGTGTGTAAGGCTGTTTGTGCAGGGGGAGTGGTTAGGGTTAGGCACCACCAGGGGAGGTGGTTAGGGTTAGGTACCACCAATAGAGATGGTCCGAACGGTTTGCCGGCGAACTTCCAGGGGTTCGCGATCACCGAGAACCGCAAACTTTTCCGGAAGTTCGGTTCGCCCCCATAATGCACCATTGTCAGCAGGCACTTTGTAGCCAATCAGGCTACACTCCCTCCTGGAGCCATTTGCCCCCCGTATAAAAGGCAGGCATCGCTGGCCATTTTACTCACTCGTGTGCCTGCAGTAAATAGAGAAGGGACAGCTGCTGCTGAAGACTCTCATAGGGAAAGTTTAGTTAGGCTCTTGTAGGCTTCTTAGCTTGCTCCTTGCTGATTCTTATTGTTAAAATAGCACCCCACAACAGCTTGTTTGAGAGCTAATCTTGTTCTTGTGAGCTATTTTTTTTCTGTGTGTCCCACTGACACTTGTGTTGCATAGACAGCCTTGATAATTCATACTGTGTGTGTGCCACTGCCAGGCCCAGCACATTCAGTGACTACCTGTGTGTGTGACAGGTGCACATTGTAATACCGATCACTGCATATACCTACCTACCTGTTGTTCACAGTGCACCCACCTACCTACGTGAGCGCACGCAGTGTCACTGTGCCTGTCTGCTACCTGTCTGTGTGTGACAGGTGCACATTGCCTGTTCAGTAAGCCAGTAATTCAGTAAGGAGCTCTTTGGGCAAGACTCCCTAACACTGCTACTGTCTACTGAGTGCGCTCTAGTGGCTGCCTTGCAAGCGCTTTGAGTCTGACAGGAGAAAAGCGCTATACAAAAAAAGGTATTATTATTGTAATACCCATCACTGCATATACCTACCTACCTGTTGTTCACAGTGCACCCATCTACCTACGTGAGCACACTCAGTGTCACTGTGCCTGTCTGCTACCTGTCTGTGTGTGACAGGTGCACATTGTAATACCCATTACTGCATATACCTACCTACCTGTTGTTCACAGTGCACCCACCTACCTACGTGAGCGCACGCAATATCACTGTGCCTGTCCGCTACCTGTCTGTGTGTGACAGGTGCACATTGTAATACCCATTACTGCATATACCTACCTGTTGTGTTCAGTGAACCCACCTCATCACTGCATATACCTACCTGTTGTGTTCAGTGCACCCACCTACCTACATGAGTGCATGCAGTGTGATATACCACTCCGTGCATACCTGTTAGTAAAGTCAGTGCATACCTTTCACTTCATCCCCCCCAATATGGACACAACGGACAAAATAGGTAGAGGCAGAGGTAGAGGCAGACCCAGAGGAAGGCCACCCGTCAGGTCTGTGCGAGGTCGTGTTGATGTGATTTCGTGCGGCCCTGGCCCAAAGTACAGTGCTCAGAAGAAGGCACGTCCCACCAACTCCCAAGATTGTGAGGACGTGGTTGACTATTTAACACAGAACACCTCATCTTCCGCAGCCACCGGAGCTACTACAAGCACCACATCCGCTGCATTTGACACTTCGCAGGAGTTAATTGGGGGTGAGTTAACTGATTTACAGCCATTATTGTTACAACCAGATGAAGGCGTTAAGCAAGTTACACCACCTCATATGTCTGAGTTAGGCCGCAACACTATGGACGTAACATGTGAGGAGGAGGATGATGAAGTACCTGCTGTTGGTGCATTTTTGGAGGTGTTTGAGGCAAGCAAAGCTGGGCAGGATGATTATGATGATTATGATGATACGGATCCCACATGGGTTCCTAAGAGACAAGATGACCAAAGGGACAGTTCAGAGGGGGAGTCAGAGAGGAGTAGGAGGAGACGAGTTCCTGAAAGTAGCAGGGAGAGCTCGTCGTCAGAAACAGCTGGTGGCAGTGTGTGGCGCCATGTTTCGCCACCTATGTACAGCCAGCCAACATGCCCTTCAACGTCAGCTGCTGATGCCACCATAGTGCCATCACCCCAGGGGGCTCAGCGGCTTGGAAATTTTTTAACGTGTCTGTCTCAGATCGGAGCAATGCCATCTGTTCTCTCTGCCTCCAAAAATTGAGCCGTGGAAAGGCCAACACTCTCCTAGGGACAAGTGCCTAACAAAGGCACATGGAGAAAAGGCACAAACTGCAATGGGAAGAGCACCTGAGCAAAAGCAGCACACAAAAGAAAAGCCACCCTCCTTCTCCTCTTCCTCCTTCAGGTGCAGCATCTTCAGCCGCTTTCTCCCTTGCAACTTCACAGCCACCCTCCTCCACTCCGCCTCTGCCCTTGAGCGGTTCCTGCTCCTCTGCCCACAGCAGCCAGGTGTCCGTAATGGAAATCTTTGAGCCGAAGAAGCCAATTTCTGCCAGTCACCCCCTTGCCCAGCGTCTGACAGCTGGCATGGCGGAACTGTTAGCTCGCCAGCTGTTACCATACAAGCTGGTGGACTCTGAGGCCTTCCATAAATTAGTGGCCATTGGGAAACCGCAGGGAAAGATGCCAGGCCGCAATTATTTCTATAAAAAGGCGATACTCAAACTGCACCGTGAAGTGGAGAGGCAAGTGGTGTCATCAATGGCACACAGCGTTGGGTCAAGGGTCCACCTGACCACGGATTCCTGGTCTGCCAAGCATGGTCAGGGCCGCTACATTACTTACACAGCCCATTGGGTCAACCTGGTGACCGATGGCAAGCAGGGAGTACGTGGCTGTGCAGCGGACCAACTTGTGATACCTCCACGGCTTGCAGGCAGGCCCCCTGCCACCTCCTCTCCGCCTGCTACATCCTCTTCACTGTCGTCATCCTCCTCCTCCTTGGCTAGTGCCGCGATCTCCTCTCCAGCTACACAGCCCCAGCTCCCCAGGGCCTATGCTGCATGCCAGGTACGACGGTGTCATGCCATCTTAGACATGTCTTGCCTCAATGCGGAGAGTCACACTGGAGCAGCTCTCCTGGCTGCTCTTAACAAACAGGTGGATCAGTGGCTGACCCCGCACCAGCTGGAGATCGACAACGTGGTATGTGACAACGGCAGCAATCTCCTTTCCCCTTTGAATTTGGGAAAGCTGACACATGTACCCTGCATTGCACATGTGCTGAATCTAGTCATTCAAAGATTTGTGTCAAAGTACCCCGCTTTGCATCCAATCCAGATTTTTCCCCGGGACTTTTGGCGTGTATCCCACTCCACCATGCCCCTCTCCAGGTGTTAGACCCCTTGAAACATCTTTTCCATCACTTTTGTGGCCAGCATACATTTTTCTAGTTTTCAAAGTTCGCCTCCCTACTGAAGTCTATTGCCTTTCAGGAAAATTTGTGCGAACCGAACTTTCGCGGAACCTAAAATCGGAGGTTCGAGCCATCTCTAACCACCAATAGGGGGTGGTTAGGGTTAAGCACCACCGGGGGGAAGGGGTGGTTAGACATAGGCACCACCGGCAGGAGGGGGGGGTTGGTTCGGGTTAGGTTCCACTGGGGGAGGGTTCTGTGTGACAATAGGGTTAGGTTGAGCTGTGTTCTTGAATTATGTAATGGTTTTTTAAGCAAATATCTTTTCATTTTGATTTCCCGTCTGTTTAAAACTGTATATATTGTTAGCCAGTTTAGTTAACGATGTTTATTATTATTATTAAGACTTCGCTATCCTACTGGGCCAATGTTGTCTAGTCGCACCCTTTTTTCTGCACACCCTTTTTTCATGCACCTGGAAATATAATTCATTCATAAAACTGCAGCTGTACTTGAAGTCAGAAAAAGTGCGTGCCAAAGGGATCTTCAAGGGAAAAAATGTAATTCCTCATGGTGACTTTACTTTTGTACTTAAAATGACAATGACCTAGAATCAGGTGAAATGCACAATGTGCATTTCTTAGAGTGTCCATATAGAGGCCACCATATTTATTTCCCTCTTAGCCAAAACCAGTTTCCTGGCAGTCCTGCTTATCTTCTGGCATCAGTAGTGTCACAACCCTGAATCGAGCATGTAGCTAACCCAGTAAGACTTGAGTCACAACATGCTTGTTCAGAGGATATGGCTAAAAGTATTAGAGACACAGGGCAGCCAGGCAACTTGCATTGTTTAAAAGGAAATAGTAGAAGGAATATACTTTATAACTAGTTTATTTGACTGATGAGCATTGGTACAAACAAAAAAAACAGCTCATCCACAGAGCGCCTACAAAAAAAACAAGGTAAATACCTGGATAAAGGGCCTGCGCTACCATACAGGCAAAGGCGGCAATTGCCCCAGGGCGCCAGAGACTGTCGGGGCCCCCCAAGGTGTCAACCATCTTAACTTAGCAGTGTCTCCCTTAGGCCCATGTAGAGTCTTCGGCAGAGCAGCGTCTCCCCTGTTCCGGCAGGCACACTCCCCTTTCAGTGTGTGGCTCCATGCAATCCGGTCTTCATCCACCGCTGGCTGCATCTTCTTCTCTCTGACTTGTGCATGCTGTCATGTAATAACATGCGCCAGGTCATGGAGGAGATGTACCCCTGTGAGGATGAAGTTGGAGAGCGCACAGAGTCACAGACTGACAGAGGAGCACGCCCGCCAGAGCAGGTAAGAAGCTACTCTCCTAAAGACTCTGTGGGGGAGCAGCAGCCACCTAGAGCCTTTGGGGGGGGGGGGGGGGGGAGAAATGTGGCCGCAACAAAGGGCCTCTCATGCCGCTTTCTGTTTTAGGGGGGGTGTGTCAGGGTCCCCCCAGATTCATTTGGCCCAGGGGTCTCTTTGTCACTAGAACCGACCCTGCCTGGATAAGAAGCCTTTTCGATGGGCTACGTGGAATATTCAACTGCTAGCTCCTGAGACTGCGTTTGAGCTTGACTTCAACAGAAACAATCTGATGAAAAAATCAGATCTCTTTCTAAGCTCAGCCGTAATGCACAAAGCAAGCTTCTTTCAGTTGCTAAATTTATCTGCAGGCAAAAAGACCTGACTTACTGCCTGGCCATAAATTTTAGCATCCTCAAAAGTGCCATTTCTAGAATCGGATGCATACTTCCATGCGGCCACCCGGGAAAAGACCATCCCTCGGTTTCTCTGAAAAGCAGCTGGTATAACGGTTCAGATAGTCGGCTCCTTCTCTACACTAATGAGCCCTGAAGAGGATGAAACAGCTAAGTTTTTAAAGCATTCATGCTCCATTTGAACATACAGCATTCTCTATTATACAGATTTAAGTGCATTGGTTATGTAACCTGTGTAAGCTTTCATGGCAGCAACACCAAAACTGACCATAAAAACACATACTAGTAATCTAAAATTCTACACCATAAAATCATACAATAAAGACTACACTGACATGTACACAGAAAAAAGCAAAAAAAAAACAGGGCTCATGACATTGGTCACTTTAGTACAGACGCACATGGGTGCAGCCTCTGCAGGCGGGACCTAGGGCTGTGGGGAGTTCACAACAACTCATTCTTTGAGATGGGAGTGCCAGAGGAACTCAGGACGTATCCCTCTTTCAAAAAAGTAGAGGGAGGGGAAACCTTCCTACAGCTGCTAGAAATGACAGAGTCCGTTTTTAAAGACATTGATTATTTGACCTGAAGAAGCTGGAAAAGACCTGCAAAATGCTATATCCAATACAACTATACTTTTAAAGTGTACCTGAAGGGATAAAGTACCCCTAGGGCAGCCTTTCTCAACCTTTTTTGGGCTGAGGAACCCTTACATTTTTTTTCAAATCTCAGGGAACCCCTGCATGAAAATGATGCAGAGAAACATCGCCATTTTGATTGCGAACTTAAAACGTTTACTAATTAGCATTCCATCGCCACTAATATCATGTGCAAACAATGTTGCACATATAAATTGCACCAATCTACTACCATAGCAAATGCAGCAATCAATAATATAATAAACATATGAATAGATAAGCATAATCTCACATAATAAATGCATTAATCACACCCGTATACAATCACCCCACATATAAATTGCACCAATCTACTACAATTGCACACACATGAAATTCAGCAATTACCCCATATAAAATGCAGTAGTAGGCATATATGCAGTGCATTCATCCCACATAAAAAAAAAAATTGGTGTCATTGGAACTACCCAGTATAGGTAGCCAGGAATAGGGGTCCCCAATATTGGTAACTTGGCATAGGTGTTCCCAGTATAGGTAGGCAGGATTAGGGGCCTCCAGTATAGGTAACTAGACATAGGTGTTCCCAGTATAGGTAGGCAGGAATAAGGGTCCCCAATATAGGTAACTTGGCATAGGTGTTCCCAGTATAGGTAGGCAGGATTAGGGGCCTCCAGTATGGGTAACTAGGCATAGGTGTTCCCAGTATAGGTAGGAAGGAGTAGGGGCCTCCAGTATAGGTAACTAGACATAGGTGTTCCCAGTATAGGTAGGCAGGAATAAGGGTCCCCAATATAGGTAACTTGGCATAGGTGTTCCCAGGATAGGTAGGCAGGAGTAGGGGCCTCCAGTATAGGTAACTAGGCATAGGTGTTCCCAGTATAGGTAGGCAGGAGTAGGGGCCTCCAGTATAGGTAACTAGGCATAGGTGTTCCCAGTATAGGTAGGCAGGGATAGGGACCTTCAGTATAGGTAACTATCCATAGGTGTTCCCAGTATAGGTAGGCAGGAATAGGGGCCTTCAGAATAGGTATAGACAGGCATAGGTAACCCTAGTAAAGTTGCCCTAGTTTCTGTGCACCTGCACGGGACTCTGGTGGCCAGCTATCAGCCCCCCTACATGCTGAAACACTCCCCCGCCGGCATGAACATTAAGAACATACTCACCACCTGCTGCCTATGATCTATTCGTCCTCGATCCCAACCGTCTCCTTCTCTGCTGCATGCATGCTGCCTTTAGTCCACGTGGTAGCTGTGTCCTCGAGTCAGCCATGCTCGCTCTCTCACACAACATTGAAGGGCGCAAAAAACGGCCAATGAGAGAGTACACTCTGCTTTCTCATTGGGCGGTTTTCACACCATTCAGTGCTTAGCAGAGTGATGTGCCGCGGATTGAATAAATCCGCCGGCCACATCAGAGTACTAGTGGGCAGGGCCGGGACAAGGTCCACCATCAACAGAGGCTAAGCTGCCCAAATGCGCATCCCCCCCTACAGGACGTCTCCGTAAGCTTACTGTTCTCTGATGACTGAACCATGTGTGTGCAGTAAGCTTACAGAGAAGGCCTGCGCCATCTTGCCGGGAGCGCAGACGGGCCACAACTTCAAGCAAAGATACAGGATTTCAGACATCACATCAGATTCACGCTGGTTGGCTCTCTGCACAACAGAGAGAGGCACTGGGGGCAGCATCACATGGTCACCATGGCATGGGGCCAGATTTCTACTTTTCAGTGTCCTAGGCCCACTTTTAATAACTGCCCCTCTGAGTCTAAAAGTATACACACAAACCGTAACTGTCTCTCGTAGGGACCAGTTGTTTGTAACTGTCGCTTGTAGGGACCAGTTGCTCATAGCTGTCGTAAGTAGGGACTAGCCACTCGTAACTGTTGCTCATAGGGACAAGCTCATACAGACAAATCTCTTGGCTACAGCTAAAGTGAGGAATGCTGTTTCTGTGGGAAAGGGATGGCTACAGGGAACACGATGTAATGACTTCTAGCTGGTGGGGTAAGGAGAAGAATAATGCATTCAGCTGGTGATTAAATATCTAGTGTGATATATAGACACATAATTAATAGTAATATGGCAATCATTAGACTATGACAAGATTAGATAGTAAGCTCCTCTAGGGACTGTCAGTGGCATGACTATGTACTCTGTAAAGTGCTGCAGAAGATGTCAGTGCTATATAAATGCAATAATATGGCAAGGGACATTAGACTATGACTATGGTAGAGATTAGATTGTGAGCTGCTCTGAGGGCAGTGAGTGAGTGACATGACTATCTACTCTGTAAAGTGCTGCAGAAGATGTCAGTGCTATATAAATATATAATAATAATATGGTAGGACATTATGCTCTCTGACTATGGTAGGATTAGATAGTGAACTCCTCTGAGGACAGTCAGTGACATGAATATGTACTCTGCAAAGTGCTGCAGAACATATCAATGCTATATAAATGCATAATAATATTAATATGGTAGGCCATTAGACTATGATTATGGCAGAATTTGATTGTGAGCGCCTCTGAGGACAATGACATGACTATGTACTCTATAACATGGTGCAGAAGATGTCCATACCACATAAATACATAATAATAATATGGTCAAATATTAAAATATGACTATGACAGGGATTAGATTGTGAGCTCCTCTGAGGACAGTCAGTGACATGACTATGTAGTCTGTAAAGTGCTGCAGAACATGGCAGTGCTATATAAATACATACTATAATAATAATAATACTATGGTAGAGAAATTACACTATGACTATGGTAGGATTACATTTTAATCTTTGAGTCTAATCAGCAATATTGCTCTGTACTCTGTAACATGCTATGGAGGGCATCAGCACTATATAAATACTTAAAGTGGTCATTAATTATACAATTCTCCAGACGATTGATCATCTGATTTGATAATAACATTGATCAGAAATGATCTTTTTGGCCCACTAATGGAAGAAAAGCTGGTATTCAATTTGCTTAGATTAATGGAATTAATACGTTTTTCGGATTAATTCCATCAATTTGGTCGAATTGGATATACCGGTAAGCTTTCATTAGTGGTCCAGGACGATTGATTGTACGGAGAATTGTATCAGTAATGGCCACTTTAAAGCGGACCTGAACTGTCCTCTCTGCTCTAAAGGATAGGCAACAGCATAAGAACATTTAAAGAAAAAAATTATTTGTTGCTACTGATACAAATCCTGCAATAAAGCTGCACTCTTTCTACTTCCTGCTTTCATGGAAGACATATTGCTAACATCCTGTGGTGTTCAAATGAGCTTATATGCCTTATCTGTGGTGGCAATCAGGTGGTACAGGGGGGAGATCAAATTACAACTTGTGATTAGACACAGATGATGTGAAATTAGACATGCTAAGCTCTCTAAAAACATACAATGTGCATTTTTCTATGTTTTCCTTTTGTCCTGTGTAAGAGTTCAGGTCCACTTTAAAAGAGAAACATTGATGGGATGCTTTTGGAGAGGGATATTTTAGGGAAGGAAAGATGGAGGCATAGAGGGGTAGAACATTTAAGGTGCGTACACATGCACTACCAGAGGCAATGACGGGCGGACCCTCCCGCTGGGCGGTCTTTTAGCCGATAGTAGTGCGTGTGTACACGCTGTGGGCGGACTGACAAGGCTGTTTCTGAACGATCCGCATGTAGCAGCAACATTAGGGAAACTGATCCAGCTGCAGTGTGTGCTGAACTGGGCAGAATCTCTGCATGTTTTGCTCTGACTTCTCTCCCTTCCTCACCCACCTTTCCCCGCATAGCTACTTGTCCTGTGGAGCCCGTCTGCCTCCCGGGGTCCATGTCCGTTGTCTCTATAGTGCTCAGCCCGCCTCTCAGTGTCACAGAGAAGAGGAGGGGCACTCTGCTCTGTGCAACGCACGCAGGAGAGACTGGGGACAGCACGCAGCAGACAGCTGATTGATTACAAGGACAACAGCTGTTCTGCTGCCGCTGTGTGACACCCGCCCCAGCTATACTCATATTTAAATACTGGTCTTCAATTGACATTACATCTGAATATCTTTCTGCTGCACGCATAAACCACCCTGCATGCGCAGATGTATCAGATGTTTGTGGGCCTTAAACTCAGATTTCTGAATCTGCAAAAGAACCTCCAACAACAAAGTTAAACCCAGGTCTCACTGTGTCACATATCAAAAAACTTTATTTGGAAAAATTCACAGCAATCACAACCTGTATCAAAAGACTCAGAGAAAATCACGTTAAGTTCGAAGTGTTTTAGTGATTTTATCTGAGTCTTTTGATACAGGTTGTAATTGCTGTGAATTTTTCCAAATAACGTTTTTTGATATGTGACACAGTGAGGCCTGGGTTTAACTTTGTTGTTGGAGGTTCTTTTGCAAACCCGCCCCAGCTATCCTGCCTCTCACCAGGCGCCGACCAGCACTGCGCAGGGTAAATACAACGGGGGTGGTGGGTGGCCAGCCAGGCACAATACAGACCTGTGCCTTGCGCCCCCCCAGACTGCAGTCACCTGCGCTCAGAGGCTCCAGCCTCGTGAGCCTCTGTGTCGGCATGGCCCTGCTAGTGGGACTATTTTGTCCCGTGGAAGGGGAAAGTGGGACCAATTTGTCCCACAGAAAAGGCAAAATGCCACGGAACCCCAGAGTTCCGCCGAACCCCAGTTGAAGAACACTGCCCTAGGGGGTACTTACCTTGGCAGGGGGAAGCCTCTGGATCCTAAAGAGGCTTCACTGTTTCTCTTCAGTAGAGGGAATCCAGTGCTGGCTTCTCCCAAAACTCACTTGTAGCCCCCTTACAGCAATGCACACAGGCACAGTGGCAGCCTTCTGATGGGCTTTGGCGGAAATAACTAAGCCTGATTAGGTCTGCTCTACTGCACAGTAGAGTGGACTCAATTGGACTCCGCTATTTTTGCCGGAGACGGTTTGGATTTCGCAGTTTTCCCCTGAAAAGTATTTATAATCTTTCCACAACCCTTGCCATGGTCTAATGTACCATATATCCTCGAATACAAGTCAACATTGTGTACAAGTCCAATATTTGACCCTCTTAAGCTGGAATTATTATTGACGTATAAGTCTACCCAGCAAAGTTAATGGCTGCACTTGGGACCCAGGAGGGGTTAATGACTGCATTGCATACAGTATTGGAGCCATTAACCCCTCCTGTCCCTTAAGTGCCTCCTACAGGCCCCCAAGTGCAGCAATTATTCACCCACTTTCTGCAGCCCAATATTTCCTCCCTGCCCCTTTCCTTGTTAGTTGTTGTGCCAGGACTTTCAGACCTGTTTTTTCTTGGCATTTCCTTTATCAAGAAAGTGTCACTTACCATTTGGTAAATTGCTGCAAATGGGAATGTCACTAACCGTACACACATTACTCAGTGTTGCTCGTGACTCGTGTATAAGTCAACCCCTTCACTTTAATGAGTCAGACCTAAATTTCTAGACTTATAGTCAAGTATATACAGTACATAAGATTGTCCCTAGAACCATTCGTAAATATTGCCACTTTTCGCATTACTACTCCTTTACTATCTAAAAACTTCACAGGGCACGTTATTCATGCTCCGGCTATTTCCAGTAGTCAAATGATCCCTTTTTGTTTGGTCATTGGGGGCTGGGTATCCAATGCAGCTATGGGGGGGGGGGGGGGGGGGGGGAGTCTGGGCTTTAAGAGGTTCAACATGTGTCCCCACCTTGTTTTGGGTGGAGCGTAATGGTGGCTCCATTGATTTGATTCCTGCCAGCTACTCCACCTGATTATTGGGGGTCACTAGAGAGCAAAAGGGTTAAGAACATAAGAGGCCTGTGATTTGTAATTACTTCCCCGATTTGGTTTGAAAAGACTGACACAAAAGCTCTCAAATGGTGGATGTTACATTTATATTTATTCTCATACATCGTGAAAATCACTTGGAATTACACATACATTTTGCATGTCCGTGGCACTCTCCACATAGTACAGGTCTTCAGCATCGTGTAGTTATAGCAAATCTTAGTAGGAAGTTAGGATAATATGATCCATTAATGAACAAACATCATTATTCCTGACTATAGCAAAGATACAAACTTTTTATAATATAAACAGTCATTACAAAAAAGAGAAAATCTCCCCTAGCTAACGGGTTACAAAAATTGTTCTCCTCTATAAATACGACGAAACACAACTGTGCTACAAGAATTACATGATATGGTCGGGGTTCACCTACATCGTTCACATGGCACAATATGCAGTATGTAAGGATACAGCACATATTCAACAATCACTTTTCAGAAGAGCCTCTGGATCCAGCAACGGTGGCAAAAAATATAGATGTACGAGAGACGGTAAGATGGAAAACTCAGATGTGGCAGACGTAGGCTGGAGTGTGCTGACGGCGAAAGGCATCAGACAGGCGCTTGTCAAGTGCAGCTGCTGTTGGAGACTGACGGATGGTGTTTTTATTGTGACGGCTAAGCTACAGTATGTGCAGGCAGTCACAGGTCTGACGAGACGGAGGAGCCCAAGGCAGACGCGTACAAACACATAACACAACTAAAAAGCAATTTCACAGATGGCTAAGCAATATCAAACAATATTCTCAAAAGATTACCCTTTGTGTAATGATCTTGCATGTAAAAGGATTTCCTGCTCATTAAGAACATTGTTAGCAGCGTGTTGAACATGTAGAAGGATAAAAGTAATTTTGGCTATCGCCTACGAATAAAAGCCTTGTGCTGCTTATATTAAATTGTATGAAGAGAGATATTTCACAGTCAAAAGAACACCAAAAAAATAAAAGAAAAAGAAAAACAAAATTATTTAAAAAAAAAACTAAAAAACCCCAGCCAAAACAAGACAGTTTTGAGTACGAAGTATGTTTTATTTAATACCTGTTTGAAGGTGGAAAACTGCAGATTGGAGGGAGATGGTTGACACTACACTAGGTATGATCAATGATATGCAAATTTATGTAAATATATGCAGCTTAAAAATGAACCAACCAAGTCCCACCCAGGTTTAAATTGATTGGTCCAATTTCAATCTGTATATACGTGCATACAAATTTACATAAATTTGTATACTCAGAAGTATTTGCCTATTGATTGAGTATCTTAGTTGACACATGCTATCCTTGCAACTATTGGGTGTTGCAAGCTTCTGAAAATGATATCGTCTGACCTGTCAGCGTACATATGTACCAGCAGTAGGGATGATCAATGAGATGCAAATATTTCCGAGTTCATGCAGATTTATGTAAATTGTCATGCAAATATATACAGCTTAAAAATGGACCAATCAATTTAAACCTAGGTGGGACTTGATTGGTCCATTTTCAAGTTGCATATATTTGCATAAACATTTTCATAATCCTGCATGAACTCGGAAATATAAGCATCTCATCAATCATCCCTAATCAGAAGAGAGGCCAATTAATTTTAAGCCTTAAATTAGAGCCTAAAACGAGGGTTGGCTTATCCACAAGTCAAGTTCTCATGTGCCTGTCCTTACATACACTGTTTCCTCTTGGCCTTTGCATTTCTGTTGCAGGCCAACAAGGCATAGGAACTTTGAGGCATCAGCATAACTCCACACACATTTTGAGGGTGCATGTCATCGGCGCCGCTCAGTTCGGCGTATACTATTCCCCCTCCAAGTTGTCGCAACTCGGAGGGGGATGTAATTCGGGGTCTCGCTATGTGCCGCGTGCAGCATAACATTGCTGCTATGGGGCGCCCAGTTTCGGCGCTTGGCTCTCAGAGCCGTGCGCCGAAATAAGCTGATCCGATATTTTAATGCCACGAGTGCTCCAGAGTAGTTTGGTCATGTGCCTAAAATACTGCCCTGGAGTGCCCAGAGGAGGGTAATATGAATCTCTAGCAGACAAAATAATGGGGTTGGTTCACTAAAGAAAATATCACAAGTAACCTGTTACTCTCGCTATTTCCACAGCGTGCCTTAAATGTAATGGGCTGCATACTACGTGCGCTACTGGCCGCGTAGCGTGCGTAATCACAGGAGTACACGTCACTTGACAAGCAGCCTATTGGGCCAATCAGAGTGCGGGGATCACATCCTTTAAAGTGATTGGACCAGAAGGGGCTCAGGGCGGGAGGAGAGGAACGCTCCTTATTTGGCTCCTATGGCAGTGCCAGCTGCGCCAAAATATCCGGCGCTGTTTTTACTTGCTTTGATCATGGAGCTTTTCGATTCCTGGTTTAATTAAACAGCTCTAACTGCTTCAGTACTTCTCCAATTTTCTTTGCAGCTGTCTTGATAAATCTCTTCCACTGGATTTAAAAGGAACCCGAGTTTCGAGACCTATGGAGGCTGCCACATTTATTTCCTGTTAAATAATACCAGTTACCTGGCAGGCCTGCTCATCTTTCTGGTCAATAGTGTCTAAACAGGACAGCCAGGCAATATGCATTATTTAAAAGGAAATAAACATGTCAGCCTCCATATCCCTCTCACCTCGGGTTCCCTTTAAAGAAAAAATACAACACGGTTTATTGGGCTGGTTGACGATAAGGGAGGGTATACTTGCACCTGACCTCTTTTCCACAGGCAGCTGAAGGTAGTGAATTCCCCGCCTGTTAGCTGCTCCTGTTCACCATACTAGTGCTTGGCAATTGTTTTGCATCTGAGCTCCAGATGCATCATGAAATGGTTTTTGGCAGCCAGTAAATATCACGTGTCAAACGTGAGACGCACGGTGTTACCAAATGCTACCACTAGCTCGAAAGGCGCTCGTGGCTGGCAGGCTGATCTGCCCAACAAGTGAGCAGTTTGGCCGCCAATGGAAAAGAGGCCTAACTCATGCTCACCACCCATGGCAGCAATTACTGGATCTCTTCTATCACTGACTGGACTTCCAGGCTCTGCTAAGTGTGATGGCCATCAGCATGATAATGGTCACCGATTTCTATAGGTTTCCTTATGACCATAGGTATGCTGAGCAATGATGTTCTGTGTCATTTTTCTTCAACTATACAATCAAAATAGTCCCCATGCTTGTAAACATTCAAATCATCAGCTTTAATGCTTTAGACTTCCACTAATATTTTTTTTCAAAACAGCTAAATGCCTGTGCCAGCTATTGCAGGCATACTGGTCTTTATATGTTTTCAGAATTATTGCCTCCATAAGTCACGAAGTCACGGACATCTAAAAGCGTAACTTCGCTAAAACTACTTCCCGAAGATATGCCTTTAGATGTCCGAGATGCAAGGATGACATTCTTGAGGAGATTCAAATGGCTTAAGACTTTTATTTGGCATGCAAAATACATTTTGTCTACAAAATCTGGAGGTGAAAATTTTGAAATGTCTGAAGACAGCAGGCGGCAGTCTGATGGTTTAGCAGTCAAATGTTTGCTAAGAAATTGGACTTGATTTGCTAAGGTATGTCCAGAAATCTCCAACCATCCCAACTAACGAGGGTTGGTGAAAAGTAAGTTACTTTAGCCGTTGTGATTGCAATCTCACACAGGTCCCTGCAATGAGAACTATTTGTGTAAACCCAGGTTCCCCTGCCTTAAAGGAATCCGAGTATCTATTTATCAAAATATATAGGACGTAAACGTAGTGGTCCGGTGGGGGGCATGAGGGGGGTGGGAGGCATCAAGCATGACTTACCTTTGGGGGGGTTGCTCGGTCATACGTTGGCTTCCATCTTCTCCAGGGAGACCCACAGGTGTCACAGAATGAAGCTCCTGTCAGTGACAGACATTCCTGACAGATGTAGTCCTTCCTGGCATGCATTGCGGCAGTTAGGAGTGCACTGGGACTCACTATAAACTAGCTGCTGCCGGTCTCTCTGAAATAGCTGAATGCCAGCATAAAGACAGAAGGCTAGGGAGCAGACCCCTGAAGGTAAATATTACCTGCCTCCCCCACCCCTCCCACAAGGCACACTGCATTTACAAATCCTTTCATATAAAGAAAACACTTGCCATATATGGTGCATTTGCAATTGCCCAGTAGGGATGAGTGGAGGGCGGAAAATTTTCCTATCATGCTCGTTAGCTTCATCGGTTAGAGCAAACACTCATGAAGAGGAAAAATGATCACTTAGGAAAAAAAAAAAGTCATTTGAAAAAGGGCCTAGCGCCTCTTAGCAGTGCCTCTGGCTGTAAGCTTCACATGGAACCACGGGACCTGGATTCTGGCAAAAATTATTCTTTTTTTTTAAAAAAAGGTTCTATTACTCTAACACAATCTTATCACTAAGGAACTATGTAGGTCGACTAGAAAAAAAAATCCTGGCTAATGTGGAAGCCCTCTACCTGCAATGATTTCTGCAGGGGCGTAACAAAGGACTGGGTCCAGAGCAGCGGAAGGGCCCTAACTTACCATCCCTCCCAATGTAGGAGTTCATCCTCCAGAACAGGTGTTGTTGTTTCCACACTTGCTATGGGTAAGGTGTTCATGATGGCTACACTTTTATATAACGCCTGGCAGAAGGCACCCCAAGGCTGTGAAGGTCATAAAGGCAGTATAGGGAAAGAGATGTGAAATATGCAGGGGGCACAATGTGCAGTTATGCACATGCTTTTTTTGTGTCTCTTCACAGAAGCAAGTATGCAGATTAGAACGGGGCAGAGCAAAGACAGAGCATTAAATCTGTAGATTTGCTCCATAATGTATTATAGCCGTGACGCAAGCACTGCAGCCACAAAACAAAGGACGGGGATAACATTATATTGCAGTGGGAAGAAGGGCCGCTGCAACCACCAATGTAAAGGCAGATGGGAGCAGGGAATTCAAATGCTGCATAAGTCAGTTTCCAAATGAGGATATCCCACTACACCAAATGGGAGGGTCAAATTTCAAACTTTTATTTCAACATCATGTGACACACAGATAAAAGCTCACGCGTTTCAGAGCACTGCTTGGTCCCTTATCATAGCTATGATTAAAGAGTCATGCAATGCTCCGATACGTGTGAGCTTTATCTGTGTGTCATATGAAGTCGAAATAAAAGTTTGGAATTTTACCCTCCCATTTGGTGTAGCGGGATATCCTCTTTTGGAAGCTGACTTATGCAGCATTTGAATTCCCTGCTCCCATCTGGCTTTACATTGGTGGTTGCAGCGGCCCTCCTTCCCACTGCAATATATACAGATATCCTCTTTTGGAAACATGATATTGTTCTGCTTATTTTAAAGCCCTAAAATGTTTGATTTTACAGTTAGCCCTTAACAAGATTACATTCACCATTGGGCAAATAAATAAATACATATTTACAATACATTAGGGGTGGTCTGTTGCTGTATAATTCTTGTGCATCCTCATTATTGATTGTAGATACAAATTTACCATGATTTTAATTCTGAACTAAGCAAGGTTTTATCACAATTAAAATATTCAGGCCCATATGCAATTAACTTTTTCTCCTGAGTTTTCTCCTAGGTGATACTTTCAGACTTCACAATAAAATGCATTTTAACCACTAGCAAGCAAGAAACTAGTCAAAATAATTTTTATACTACTTTTTCATATACTTTTTGGTACTTTTTCAATTGCAAAGTGCTGAAATATATTTTAAATCGAAGATGAAAAATTATCTCCTAGGAGAAAAATTTAATTGCACATGGGCCTAAAACTTTTTCCCCATTTTACCTGGAATACACTTGATAAGGATGAGCGAAAACAATTTAGCAAAAAGCCAAATCGACCTGGAGTGTTCAGGGGGTGCAGACTGTGCATGCAGGGGTTAACAGACAAAAGCTGCAGTCTCCCTATTGATGAGCCCCATGCCACATTCCATCTTCCTATACTTCCACCTTCAGAGCAGAAGTTCCTGTTTAGAAGGTGTAATTGTAAGAAGATGGATTGCAGCATGCAGCGCATTGGAAGAGAGGTGGTGGCTTCATGGAATTAACCCCTGCATACACAGCCTAAGCCTCCCGCATACTCCAAAACGATTTAACTTTTTTTGAGAATCATTCTCACTTATCCTTATTCCTTGCTAAATGATGTGCCCCCAAATCATGGTATATTTCACTAAAAATGCTTACTTTTTATTTCCAAGCATAATAGGTAAATTAGTATTCAACAAGGGAGTGGCAGTTTACATCATAAAATTACTGTAATACTGCTTTGCTTGTCTTTTATTTCTTTTTTTTTTAATCATACAATAAAAGAAAAAAAAAGATTAGTATCAAAATAAGCTAATTACATTCCTATACCAAAATGTGAAACAGTTATTTACATCTATGTAGTATCCTGGATAATGTGCTTGTGTTTAAATAAAAAATATATCTATGTACTATAGTGAAAGGTAACAACCTTTACTGTAATAAATACATCCATGTCCCTCTAGAACAAGTAGTATACGTTTACAGCATGGGTTTTCTGTAAATGTAAAAAAAAAAAAAAAAAAGTTATATTGGGATATGGAAAACCCAACAAATATTTCAGGCTGCATTAAGGAATACGCAGTGAAAAGATAAAATATGGATAATACAACAGCCAGTCAATAGCTAGCTTTCACATATAAACTGGATCTGAATTGGCTGCTATATTAACATAAGTACGTAATAATATTAAACATAAGTACGTAATAATAATCTCAGCATTGTCTTGCACTGTGTTTTTGGATGACCATGTAGTGAAGAAACCCTTAAGTTCAGTAATATTTTAATACTACATAGAATTATTAAAACTAAGTACATACCCAAGTGAGCTGTGCTTGTGTTGTATCTTTACTTGTGCTGGTGTACATAAGCATTATCGTTTGAGCTGGTGTACATGAGCATCTGAATGAAGGTTTAAAGAAGCACTGTTAAAACTATCCTATACAAGTTATCCCACAGGAGAAATCATGGCCAAGTAGACAATAGATTTGATCATGCGGTCGATCTTTGCATGACTTCTCCCATGATCACTAGCGATGGTTCTTTTCTCTTGTACAAGTTCTTAAAGAGAATCCTTGAAGAGTAATGTGATGAATTTGTAAACCTTTGGTTGGCTGGCCGCAACCTCTCCTTCCTCAGCCAGCTAAAACAAGATGCTCAAGTGAGACGTGATCACGTGATGAAGACCAACTAATCAGAGACAGACAAATCCATTAAGTCAAGCTTTTCCATGAATTCTTCATCATGTAACGCTTTTGTTAACATTGTAGACTTATAGAAGGTAGAAATGGCATGTCCATGGATGACCAACAAATGAACAAATTGATCACGTGCTTCTCCTGGATTTTCACTAAAAGAGACTATCTATAGGAAACGTTTATCTTCTTTCCTCAAAGTATCTCATCGGCACATCAAAAGTCTCTTAAAGGGAACCTAAACTGAGAAGGATGTGGATTTTTCCTTTTAAAATAATACCAGTTGCCTGACTTTCCTGCTGATCCTGTGTCTCTAATACTTTTAGCCACAGCCCATCAACAAGCATGCGGATCAGATGCTCTGACTGAAGTCAGACTGGGTTAGCTGCATGCTTGTTTCAGGTGTGTGATTCACCCACTACTGCAGCCAAAGATGGGCAAGCCTGCCAAGCAACTGGTATTGTTTAAAAGCAAACATCCACATCCCTCTCAGTTTAGGTTCCCTTTAAGGGATACATGTACACATCAGAAGCCCAGGTACACCAGCTCCTTCTGGGACATTTTAGAAGGATCTCAGCACATCATTGCAATTTTTAATTTGGTCATAAGTAGCAGTGCATGTTTGTGTTCCCACTTGGGTATGTTTTCTCTTGTGTTTATGTCACAGTTGGATAAAAACACTGCATACTGGTATCAAATCATTGCAATCATATGTGAGGACTGGCGCTTTGCCTGCATCTACAGTCTTTGAATGTGAATGCCTGTGTATACTAGCTCTTTGTTTATTTTGGGGGCCAATGTGAACCGACCTTTGCGTTCAGATTTACATCAATTAAGTTTACTGGTCAATTGCATTTTGAAGTCAGTGGACCATCTTAGACTAACACCCATACCTGTCTTCTGTTTAAGTGCACTTTGGGTTTAGGTTGACCACAAGCCCCCCCCATGTTTTCCATAAAACTTGTATTGGTGGGAAATGAACTAAATGTAAATTGCAAACAACCTAATCCCAAAGATCCATGAACCTTAGACCTTAAAGCGACTATCCCTTCTGAGTACTCAAAGTTAACACATGTCTCAAGTAGGCATCAGAAGTTGCTTGCACATATCTCACTTACATGGAAAGGCTGCTTCTACCTGTGGTGGGCATACATGGTATAAATATTCACACTTGAGGAACAATTCTGACACGCCCACTGTATTTTATGATGCAGTCCTTGCATCTTTGTAGAAAAGTTTGGGACGTTGAGCGTGTTATACTGTATGGAACCTAGTGCTTGAATTTCTCCATAAATTGGTATTTTTGTATGATATTGTATATGGATTCAGTAGCCCCGTGGGCTAATTAGTTGAGCTTTACCATGCTAGTATTACCAGAGTTGCTTAAAGGGGTTCTGTGGGGGGGTTGAAGATAAAAAAAAGACACTTACCTGTGGTTTCTATCAGCCCCCTGTAGCAGTAATGTCCCACACTGTCCTCCTCCGATCCGCCGTTCTCTGCTGCCAGCCCCGGTCTAGCGCGGCATGCCAGCCAACTGTGGTTGCGCAGCCGTGGCCGTGTGCCTGCTTGCTCCCACGCACGTCAACGGAAGCTTACTGCGCAGGCGCAGTAAAAAAAAAAATCTTTGTACTGCTCCTGCGCAGTAAGCTTCCGATGATGCGAGCGGGAGAGCACATTATTCATCTTGTTAGACCAATAATTGCCCGGCGGTGAACGGTGGATTGGAGGAGGACGGCGTGGGACATTACTGCTACAGGGGGCTGATAGAAGTCCGAGGTAAGTGTCTATTTTTCTTTTAACCCCCCCCCCCTCCCTCCCACAGAACCCCTTTAAAATCCAAGAGGAACTCCATTCAATACACTTATCTTAGTTGTAGACCGCATGGAAGAATATATTGTGTGGTCTGGGTTCTTGGTGCACTGATCGGGTCACTGAGAACAGGAAGCAAGTTGAAATCTCTGCAGTGGGACATACAGCAATAAGGACCTAACAGATGATTAACACTGACCCTTCCCCACACTTTAAAAAAAAATATATATATATATTTTGATGGAGAAGTGTAGTACTTTGGGGGAGGGGAGGAGAAAGAAGTCTATAAGCACTGAATATATTTCTCTGAGAGGAACAAATATTTCTAAATCAAAATCACAACCCTTCAGTAAATATTAACCTGCTGAAGTGTATCTCAATTACTTAAAACAGATTACACCCAGGGGGTCTAGCCAAAAGTCTATTCAATCTCAGCAAAATCTAAAAACAGCTAGATGTTGTGCTAGATGGCTTGTGTTTAGCCATATTATCTCTAGAAACAGTTATTTCCTTCTGTATAATTTTTGACTGAATTTCTGTTTCGCAAATAAAACAAATTATTCACAGAAGACTACGGAAGAAATATTCTGCTGAACAACACAGACATATAAAAGAGACAACTTGCATCTGCTTCTGGACGCAACTTGTGTTGATGTAAGGAAAATGTGAAGGTGGGTATTTTACATATTTATTTGCATGGCTCCCCCACATCTATAATACTAGATTTTCTTACATTTACTGAGATGTCTGCAGCAAAGTCAACCAGTCAACTCTTAAAGGGGAACTGAAGAGAGAGCTACATGGAGGCTGTCATGTTTATTTCCTTTTAATCAATACCAGTTGCCTGGCAGCCCTGCTGGTCTATTTCTCTGCAGTAGTATCTGATTAAAACCAGAAACAAGCATGCAGCTAGTCTTGTCAGATCAGACTTATAAGTCTGAACCACTGAAACACCTCATCTGATGCATGCTTGTTCAGGGGCTATGGCTAATAGTATTAGAGGCAGAGGATCAGCAGGGCTGCCAGGCAACTGGTATTGTCTAAAAGGAAATAAACATGACAGCCTCCATATGCCTCTCTCTTCAGTTCCCCTTTAAGCTCTTCCAACTGCTCAACTTTACAATGCAGGAAAAGCACTGTGAGTGATCAGGCTCCTTCTAAAGTTACCTGGACAAATAGGTGGCTAGAAGGCCATAAAGTCTACCTAAACTGATGTGGACCTGAACGCGACAAAAAAAAAAAAAAAAAAAAAAAAAAAAAAAAAAGGAGAAAAGAAAAAAACAAAACATTAAAGTTGCATTTGTACAGCTTCACACTACCAACTGATTGCTAAGGGCACGGCCGCGAGCCCTGGTGGATTCTCATCACACCTGCACTACTGTATGGTGGATTTGTGGACAAGATCCATATGACTTCATTCTGTGGCCACTGCACCAATGCAGATGCCAGGGTATGTTCATGGGTAGAGAGTGAGCCAGGCAATATCATTGAGAAACTCTCCAAATCTTCATGTTACACAGAACCACCACTGGTCACAATTGACATATTTTAGCCTACACTGACAGATCAGAAAGGTTGTGCTAATGCAGTTTTGCTTTGGATTCTTTTTGTACCCCAGTTGAGGTACAAACTAAATCTGCAAATGCCAGACCTTGGCCACAATCACAGGCTCCTCCTCCTCCTTGGTGTTTCAACCGACCTTGAGGTATTCAAACTACCTCTTTAGAGTTGTATTCCCGGCAATATAACTAGATTTAGACTCCTGCAATGGTCACAGTAGATTAGCAAACCCAACTCAATTACAGAAATCTCACCACTAAAGTGTACGAGCGATACAAGAAACTGTTACATGGTTTAACTCTTAAGCATCTACCAAAAACTAAAATACCACTTTTTGGTTGGACAGCCCTTTCAAATCTACCGTACAACTGAAAAAAAAAGTATTTAAAGAAGAAACTAGTTGTACTATCAATATAATTATTTCATCTAAAATTCATAGTTTGACAGATTTGTTGAACAAATAAAGTAGACTATTTGTGATGCAAAAAATGAGGCAGCTGATAAATTCAGTGTGTAGGTATCCAGTTTCCATCCTCTTCCAACGCTCAGCTAAATTTTAGGACTTAATTTTTTTGAAAGTACCAGTCTGCATGAAGAACAGGTAGCTAGATGGCTGCTAAAAGTCAACAAAGGTTCCTATCCATAAAACAAGATTTAAAAAAAAATGCAAATCAATGTTGATGAAAGGCAGCAAACAATGCAGGACTCTCTGCAACCCAGACTTGACATTGCTGTCCATGTGTGATGTCCCTGGGAAGTAGACCCCAGACAAGGTCACTGAAGATGGCTGATCTATGCAGCACTTTTCACATTTGAACGGGCTCAAGTTCTCGATCGTCCAACAGGTTTATAAGCATTGAAAAGCTGTCTTTTACGGCATCCATGTTCTCCAGTGAGGTTGGCTGTAGGACCCATCGCTTCCCTCGCGCTAGTGGTTCAAGTTCAAAATACTTCTTGATCTGAAATGAAACAGAAACAAATATCTCAAATTGGGCAGGTGAAAGCAACAAGAAACCTATATTTAAAGCGGACCTGAACTCAGAACTTCCTCTCTGCTCTAAAAGATAAGCAACACCATAATATCATTTAAAGAAAAACATTTGTAACAGGTGATACAAATCCTGCAATAAAACTGCAGTGTGTCTACTTTTGTGGAAACAGTCAAAGGGTTAACATCCTGTGTTTATAAATTAGCTGCTCTGTCGAGGCTGCCAGCTTATACAGCTGAGAGATCAAATTACACTTGAGATTAGTCACCGGGAATTAGACGAGCTAAACTCTCTAAATACATACAGGGTACATTCCTCTGTGTTTTCCCTCTGTCCTGTGCAAGAGTTCAGGTCCACTTTAAAGCCTGCGAACAGTTTACAAAATAATTTGCACATCTACTCTCTTATCCTCTTGCAAATGGGAAATACTGCACATTCGCCAACTTTAATAGACCCGAAATGCTGTCTTTTTTTTTTAACACAAAGTACTGGTCACATGACCAGTGGGCAGCTTTGCTAACCCACTGTATAACATGGATATAAACATGTCTACACAATAGCATCTCCTTTGGACTTTAGCCGTGTATTAGAATTTCCTTCAGACATCAGGAAATCTTCCTAAGAAAATGAACAGGGCTGGACTGAGGCAGAGGCAAAGAGAGGCTCCAGCCTCAGGGCGCAGTGTAGAAGGAAGCGCACAACTCATTATCAGCAATCCGTGTGTGGCCGCTGGAATGGGAGGCGTGGAGGAGCGCACTTCGGTGTCTCAGTCTTGGGTGCTGGAGGACCTTGTCCTGGCTCTGAATAGCAGTATAATCTTTTGTATAACTTACATCCGATCTAGTCCCCTGCGATCCTCCAACAACCTGTGCCTGTGTGCATCAAGCATATCTCACTCACATGCACGATTGCAGGACTTCACTAGGGTTGCCCCCACTCTCTAGAACGCACTCCCACCATCCATCAGATACGCCCCCACCAAGCCCTCAAGACTCTACTTTTCATGCTTGCCTGTCCTCCCTCCCCCCCAAATCAGTACCATAATACACTCTACTGGGTACCTTCTCAACAGAAGCACCTATTGTCTCTACCCCCGCCCATTAGCGTGTAAGCCTCTGGCAGGGCCCTCCCCCCAGTGTTTCTAACTTTATTATGCAATTTCTCTGTCTGACAACCCTCTTGCCAACTAGAACAGTCTCTATTTTGAACAAAGACACTGAACTACTGTTACCAAAGACATTTGCATGATTTTATTTTGTTGTGAGTTCATTGTATGTCCTACCTTGTATGTGAATCCATTTATCTTTAATGCAGCGCTGTGTAATATGGTGGTGCTTTATAAACAGGGCTGTGCAGTCGGAGCAATTTTGGGTACCTGGAGTCGGAGGTTTCATAAGCTGAGGAGTCGGAAGATATTTGTACCGACTCCACAGCCCTGTTTATAAATACAATAAATAATAATAATGTTGTCCATATACAACAGCATTCATTTTTGCATTGAGCTGGACTTCAATGGATTCTGTTAGTTGTCCTATGCTGAGTTGAACATAGAGCAGACATATGCTGAATACGTAAAGCAATAATGTTTTGTATATTCTGCAGCGGCTGAGTGCATGACAACCACTTCTTTAGCTGCAGCATTTCTAATGTGTATTCCGTAGACTTTGGAATGTTGAAATGTAGAGTGTTTAAAATAAAGGGAAAAAAAGAGAAAGAAGATGACAACGACCTAATTCCTTTTCACACGATCCAAAACCAAAATATTATTTTTCCTGGAAATGAGCACTAACTCTTTGAAGGCCAATTTCATCCAAACGTGACGTCAGTTTTTACACGAACGCTGCTGCAAAGCCATGTGATGATGAGTCCATCTCCCCTGGTGGATCTCGCAATGCAGAAAATACAATTCTGAAAATGATGAAGTCCAGTTGCCAAACAGTTACACCTTTGTTTTGGACTCTAAGAAAATAAAAAACTGCTGTTGGGAATTCTACCTTCTGGAGTTCCAGAGAGATAAGAAGCTGTCAATGCTATTATCTGCGAATTAAGACATGAAAAGATTCCATCTTCAGCTACCTATTCCGCCTGTGTTTGGAAAATTTTTTTTTGCTAAACAACTAAAATCATAATTCTCAGAAATGACTCTGAACAAGAAAATGCACCCAAGGCAACACAAAATAACAAGAATGGACAGCGTGACAACTCCCATCACAGAAACAGCACACTTATAGTCCCGGACAACATATAGCAGTAAGTTTCGTGCAAAGATACATTATTGTGCGTGTTTCAGGTGTATGCCCCATTACAGGTTTCATAGATTTGCGCAAGCGAAGCATATTCTTCAGTCACGGCATATACAGGTAACAGGTAAACAAAGCTAAATCATGTTTCTGAGAGCTTAAAGTCAATAAAATGTCAAAACAAGAAATATATATATATATATATATATATATATATATACTGGATTAGCTGTATGCTTGTTTTAGGTGTGTGATTCAGCCACTACTGCAGCAAAAGAGATCAGCAAAACTGCCCGGCAACTGGTATTGTTTAAAAAGAAACATCCATATCCCTCTCAGTTAAGGTTCCCTTTAAAGGGGAACTTCAGCCTAAACAAACATATTGTCATTAAGTTACATTAGTTATGTTAATTAAAATAGATTGGTAATCTAAACTCTTACTCACTCTGTTTTAAAAGAACAGGCAAATGTTTGTGATTTCATGGGGGTAGCCATCTTTGTTATGGGGTCAGCTATCTTTTTGGTTTGAAAGGAGGTGACAGGGAGCATGAGACAATTCCAACTGTCCTGTGTCCTGATCACCCCTCCCAGCTGCGTGCACTAGGCTTTAAATGTCAAATAAAAAAAAACAAAAAAAAAAAACGAACAACATCAGAAATCCCATCATGCTTTGCACAGCATCAGGAGAAAAATGCCCGGGCAGTTTTCTTCTGCGCAGCTAAAAATGAGACTTGGGTAACAAAACAAAAAAAGTTCTGATGCTGTGAAACTGTTAAACACCAAGCCTTTTCAGTCCTGCTGAGTAGATTTTTAGTCTGGAGGTTCACTTTAAGTTTGTCTTACACACATTGGCCCATATGCATTTAACTTTTTCTCAATTTTTCAATCCAAAAAGTACCCAAAAGTAGGTGAAAAAGTACTATCAAAATAATTTTGAGTATTTTCTGGCTTGCTGGTGGTTTAAAAGGCATTTTACGACAGGGTCCCATATGTAATTAACTGTACCCGATTTATCTCCTAGGAGATCATTTTCATCTTCACTTTAAACTAATTTTTCAGTATTTTACAATTAAAAAAGTACCCAAAGGTTGTTAAAAAAGTACTATAAAATGTATTTATGAGTATTTTCTTGCTTGATGGTAGCTTAAGGGCCCTTTCACAACGGCTGCATTCAGTTTTGTTTTGTTTTTGAAAAGGCTTAAAGAGACTCCGTAACAAAAATTTCATCCTGTTTTTTATCATCCTACAAGTTCCAAAAGCTATTCTAATGTGTTCTGGCTTACTGCAGCACTTTCTGCTATCACAGTCTCTGTAATAAATCAATGTATCTTTCCCTTGTCAGACTTGTCAGCCTGTGTCTGGAAGGCTGCCAAGTTCTTCAGTGTTGTGGTTCTGCTATGAACTCCCCTTTCCAAGCCCCTCTATGCACACTGCCTGTGTATTATTTAGATTAGAGCAGCTTCTCTCTTCTCTCTTATCGTTTACAAGCTGGATAAATCGTCCTCTGAGCTGGCTGGGCTTTCACATACTGAAGAATTACAGACAAGGGCAAAGCTGTTTGCAGGAGAAAAAAGAGCAGCCTGAAACTTCAGTGCATGAGAACTGCAGGGGGAAAGAAACACACAAATGATCTCTTGAGATTCAAAAGGAAGGCTGTATACAGCCTGCTTGTGTATGGTTGTATTTTCTATGTGTGGACATACAGTACATCAACCTACTTCCTGTTTTGGTGGCCATTTTGTTTGTTTATAAACAAACTTTTTAAAACTGTTTTTAACCACTTTTAATGCGGCGAGGAGCGGCGAAATTGTGACAGAGGGTAATAGGAGGTGTCCCCTAACGCACTGGTATGTTTACTTTTGTGCGATTTTAACAATACAGATTCTCTTTAAGATTTTTTTCCAAATGCATGTACAGTAAAGTTACAATTGGAATTGTGGGAATGCAATCATACTGAATGCTTTTCTGATTTTCTAAAAAGGCAATCGTAGGTCTGCTACGTTTAGTCCGACATAGTGAAAATTGCAAAAACCCAAAACGCGTTTGAATTAGCGATTGCGTTTTTTGGTGTGAAAGAGCCCTCGAAGGCATTTTATTGGTAAGGAGTGAAAATATAATCCAGGAGAAAACTTGTAAGAAAAAGTGAATTGAATAAGGGCTATTGTCACAAACACTGTATCCAATGAACCATTATGCTAAAATAGTGCAAGACCGATTCTCCCAAAACAAGATATAAGGCAAGGCAGCAGCAACTCATTGTTTACAGAACCATGTCTACACTGCCCTTGAGTGATTTCATTCCTACTATTGCCCTTAACTAGACATGGTAAATGGGGTGCTAATAATTCAAGTCAAGGCAAATTTTACACCGCTTAAAGCGGACCCAAACCAAACATTTTTTTTTAATTAAAAATATTTAGTTGCACCACTCTGACACACACAAAGATAAATACTCCTTCAAGCCTATGAGCATTTCAGTGCATGCTTTTCATCCTTCTCTTTTCATTACTAGGGTTATACAGGTGGCAGCCATTAGCAATTCCTTCATTGCCGGACACCACCTACTTCACCAGTTTGCCGGATTTTGTCCCGGCAATTTGAAAGGAAGGGAGGGGTTCCTCCAATAAATGTAAAATATTTTATATTTGTCATCATGCAGCTGAAAAAAGGCTGCTATTTATTATTATACTTTAGAAAATAGATTTTATTTCTGAAATCTTGTATTTTTAATTTGGGTCCACTTTAAAATTGGACCAATTAAATGCAGCAGCAGTTGCATCTGTTAGTCCAATATAAAGCTGCAAATTTAAAAATTAGGGGGCAATTCCTAGGAAGTTAATTCATGAATTAACTTCCTAGGAATTGCCCCCTAATTTTTAAATGTTACAACATGAGATGGAATGTGTAAATTAATTATACTTATAACACTGGCAAAGTGTTTTCTTATATATAATAGGCCGAGCGCCATGCATATTTGTGAAGGCGACCTTAATGACGCATAGGGAACTAAAGTAATCGGAGATGGAACGCGGAAGCATCCACCCTGTGGCGCATGGCGCCGGCCAAACCAGAAGGTGCGTGACGTCACCGGAAGTCGTTCGGCGCCCGCAGCGGCGACCATTAGACGGAACCAGGGGGCAATTGCAAAGGAGGTAATCATGTTTTTTAAAAATTTATATATATATGTTGTGCTAGCCTACCCGCTCCTGTTTATCCCCTGAAGACGGCATTAGCCAAAACTAGTCGGGACAGGAGCGGGCAGCACGGACACAGGTTCGAGTTGAGGGGCCATAGTACCACTTTGGGTGGGAAGCGATATCAGCCAGGGAGGGTCCTAAGTGGATTAGGACCCTGTTAAAGTAAGTGCCTATCCTCGGATTGCCTGTAATTGCCTTTTTATCCAGTAATAAAAGTTTGTATACTTTCCACTAAAAGCCTCCCTGTTTGCTCTATTTGCACACTGAGTGCATACAGGTGGAGGAGTGGAGAAATATATCCTTACCGGAGGAGTGGAGAAATCTATTGTTACCCAGAAGAGTATATCTGCACTGTGTTTACTCTACATTATTGACTGTTTGGACGTGAGGATTCGTCTACACACGGCAGCATTGTACTCAAAGCATTGGGGCGCCACGGTTATTATTTTTGAAAAGTGTCCAAAAAATGTGTGAGGACCTTGGCCTTGCAGGTCTGGAGTTCAACATCCCTGGTTTAGACCATCAGCTTTAGACAGGTTGATCACAGGACATTTCCTAAAGAATCCATCTACTGTTCATCACTTTTGTGAAAAAGCAAGTCACATCATCAACATCTATCATATTTCTATTAATCTCCACACTAAGACTACTACCAGATTCAGTTTGTTTAACAACCGTTCGACGTTTCACAATATCTTTTTATTTTGTTCGCATCAACGTGAAATTCTGTGTAAGTTAATCTAACCATTGTTAGCATACCATCAAACAACTATTGCCTGAGCAGGGTTTAGTTTGCACATTCTTCAGTAAGCGTATTTTCTTAAGGAATATTATTTTTCTGCACTCCTACCAAAATAGCCACAAGTATGCACGAAAATATTCTGACACTTTCACGCACCATATAATGGTCTGTCCGGCATTGTTTGAATGCCAATAAAGAGGCATTTGTTTATTTAGAAACATAATTAAAAATTAGAAACCTAGATGGTGCTTGCTCAAAGCCAACCTAAATATTTCTTTTTAGAAAGCTACATAAGAAGAATATATTTTGGTAGAGAAGGATAAAAGTAAGTCATAAAAAAGCTTATCAGCTGAGTTTTCATCGACATTTTTAAATGCTTGTGGGTTACAATGTATTGTTTTTATAGCCAATATGATAAATCTAACTAAATTGACAATGTTAAAGCTTTATTTTACACATGACTATTTAACCTCCCCGACGGCATTCCCAACTCCGACTTGGACTGAGAAAAACATGGTACGAGCAGTAATCCCGAGCCTGGGTCGGGGGCAACCAACGTGCAGGTTACTGTGCATAGCGCTTTATACTTACTTACCCTGGATCTGGCCAGTCTCCTCCACATTTTCCAGGCTCTTGTTCTCATGGGTGGGATTGGTGTCTGTCACATGACTACAGATGGCACTCTCACCATGTATAGAGCGCCATCCGGAGGACAGGAGGAAGAAATGCAGCGCTGGATCCCAGGGGGGTGAGTAATATGCAGAGGCTGCCTGAATTGATGGGGAGGGGTCTCTGAGGTTCTTAATAGTTGTTCTGGATTTAGGGTCTAAAAGCGAGAAACAAATTGCACTGCTTTTAGACCCTTAAAGGGATACTGTAGGGGGGGTCGGGGGAAAATGAGCTGAACTTACCTGGGGCTTCTAATGGTCCCCCGCAGACATCCTGTGTTGGCGCAGCCACTCACCGATGCTCCGGTCCCGCCTCCAGTTCACTTCTGGAATTTCTGACTTTAAAGTCAGAAAACCACTGCGCCTGCACGCCCATGTCCTCGCTCCCGCTGATGTCACCAGGAGTGTACTACGCAGACACAGACCATACTGGGCCTGCTCTGTGCGCTCTTGGTGACATCAGCGGGATCGAGGACACGGCAACGCAGGCGCAGTGGTTTTCAGACTTTAAAGTCTGAAATTCCAGAAGTGAACCGGAGGCGGGTCCGGAGCATCGGTGAGTGGCTGCGCGAGCACAGGACGTCTGCGGGGGACCATTAGAAGCCCCGGGTAAGTTCAACTCATTGTCCCCCAACCCCTTACAGTATTCCTTTAATGAATACACACACTCAATACTGACATACTGACAGACCATACTGGGCCTGCGCTGTGCGCTCTTGGTGACATCAGCGGGATCGAGGACACGGCAACGCAGGTGCAGTGGTTTTCTGACTTTAAAGTCTGAAATTCCAGAAGTGAACCGGAGGCGGGGCCGGAGCATCGGTGAGTGGCTGCACCAACACAGGATGTCTGCGGGGGACCGTTAGAAGCCCCGGGTAAGTTCAACTCATTTTCCCCTGACCCCCCTACAGTATCCCTTTAAGTCCAGAATTAATTTAGAATGCCAAGGAGGTTAATACTCAACAAGGTCATGTTATTTTGTTTACAGAGCTCCACGGGCATCCGAAAAGCAAAGCATCGCAGTATTTCCCGCCTAGATCAGCAAACAGAATTCTGTACAATGAATTAATTTCAAGTGATTGATTGAAGTTCATATGATTACACATGTTGGAAAACGTAAAGTGAAATATCTTTAAATCAAATAATTAGTACCAGACTGAGCTCCACACAAGCAAGTAGGGTAGCAAAGCTAAATGATTAGTGTTTGATTTCATCTAAATTGCACTGGTGGTTGTGGTGGAACTTCAGACTTATACACATAATTACATGACCGGGATGTGAGCTACTGGTTAAAACTCAGGCCGGTTTCACACTGCTAACCTGTGGTTTTATTGCCAACCGCACCGCCAAAAAAGCCTTTGAGGATTACTGCGTCAGTGCGCAGTAATTTCCATTTTGGCTGCAGGCCAGGCAGGAAGTGAGGCTCTCTAGCGCTCACTTCCTGTGGCCAAATGAAGTATTAAGTGGAAGTGTATTGAAAAAATTGTGCTGCAACGTGAACGCATAAATGTAAAAAAAAAACAACAACACAGACTTGCATGCGTTCTGGTTCGCTGCACGTCACTGTGCATGCTGGCCACAAGGTGCTGCAGTTCCTGCATCGCCCATGCATGAGATTGAAGACTTCAGGCATGTCGCAATGCACAGGTATGAAATGCTTCATAGACTTTCATTGGTGCAGCGTTACCCACGGCAAAACAGGGTAACGTAACGCGCCAGCGTGAAAGGGGTCTCAAGCCAAGCACACATGCTGGATTGAACTCTGCTGTGACGGCCGAAAAACTGCGCCTTGCCCGAAAATCCGGCATGATTTCCAGCAAGTATACAGCACCCACACGACCTCTGCTAAAGATCCGGTATGCCGAGAAAAGTTTCGAGCATTTTTTTTTTTAAATTTGTGAATCCTGAAAATGATCTACTTTCTAAGTGAAAGGAAGGGTGAACAACATGACTAGGTCGATTACCGTAGCAGATACATATGATATTTGGGAAACTGAGGTTATTATATATCATTGCACAATAAATCCCGGGAAAATGACAGCTACACAATCACGTTAGCAAAACAATTTTAATAACGAGCACTTCACAAATTATTTGACTGGTGTTAAGCTGACAAATGTGGCATGATAAAGCTCTCACCGAGATTGTCTGACACTCCCCCGCATCAAGTAAGCAGTGATTTCACGCAGCGGCTCCTGACACCGTGACATGCACAATCACCGCCGCTCCCAGATGCTTAAGATATGAAACACACTGTCTAGCTATTTTAGAGATCTATATATAGATCTGACAGTCTGCAAAGAATAGGCAGATATTTTGCTAAAGAATGCCTTAAAGTAAACCTGAAGGGGAAAAGGGCTCTATTTGGGTACTTGCCTCAGGATCCTTTACCCGTTGCCCTCCTCCTTGCCGTTTCAGTCGTGGGACCACGCAAGCCCTTGGCAATGGTGCTCACAACTGCACACTAGCACTAGTGTGCAGGTGGCTCAGAGCTCAGTGGAACTTTGGGGTCCCATTGCTGGAATGGAAGGACAAGAGTAGGGCAGTGGAGTCAGAAACCACCGACTCCAGGTACACAAAATTGCTCCAACTCAGCCACCAAATCCTTAGTCTAATACTTACCAAGGCTGTGGAGTTGGTACAAAAATCATCCGACGACTCCTCAGTTTATGCAACCACCGACTCCAGGGCCCATATGCAATTCACTTTTTCTCCTGAGTTTTCTCCTAGGGACCTAGGAGATATTTTCACGACTTGTCATAAAATGCCTTTTAGGCCACCAACAAGCAAGAAAATACTCAGAATAATTTTGATAGTACTTTTTTTCCACCAACTTTAGGGTACCTTTTTAACTGTACAATGCTGAAATTTAGTTTCAAGAAAAGATGAAACTTATCTACTAGGAGATAACTCAGGTGAAAAAGTTAATTGGATATGGGCCCAGGTACCCAAAAATTGCTCCGACTCCTCGACTCCACAGCCATGGACAGGAGAAGCCTCTGTAGAATCCAGTGGCCTCCCTCTCCCGTGGTAAGTGTCCATATTTACAACCTAAGAATCTACCAGGTTTCCTTAAAAAGCCCAAGTTTAGTCTCACTTTTTTTTTTTAAAGTGGAAGTAATCTGGCTAGGTCCTGCAATTCCATTTCTTGTTGAGACTACAGTGACTTTTTTTCTGTCTAGACTCCTCCCTCTAGCCCAGTGGTCCTCAAACTAAGGCCCGTGGGCCAAATGTGGCCCCCTGAGGCTTTTTTACCGGCCCCCACACACAAAATGTATTACTTATAGAAGCACTTAGCTACATCCTTAAAGATTGGTGTTCCGAATATAGATTAGCAGTGCTGGCACCACCCATCCACATGGAAGCTAGAAAGCAGTCATTCGCTGGTTTCCAATCATCAGGTGACACTGCTGTCCAATTGGACTGCAGGTTGTTACCGGGATATACTTCACTGTCTGGTCCGCAAAGACTTCTAAATTATTTTATGTATACTCCGGCCCCCCAGCAGTCTGAAGTATGTTGACCCGGCCCTCGACCCAAAACGTTTGGGGACCCCTGCTCTAGCCCATTATCATCCACATTAGGTGGCCATTAAGGAGGCAGTTGGCACACTTTTCCTATCACCAGAGATCAACTGGCCCATTTCCTTTTAATCAATAAAAGTTTTCTGGCTGGTGTCCTGATCAGAACATATTTCTGGGAAGGCCACAAAAGACCATGGCCTTGGATGATAAAAAAAAATCAAAAAAAAAATCAGCAGGGCGCATGAAGATATAAGAGGTCACATGTCAAAGTAAATCATCTCTCCTGCTTTGTTCATCCTGAATTAGAGATCCCTGCATCTCTCTCACTTCCTGGGGTGTGTGATGACGGTCAGCTTCTGTTGTCACTTAAGGATCCTGCCCTCTGTATGATGAGCTGCTGTGAGAAGTGCCACGCGTTTAGTAACACAGAAGTTTGTCTTCTTAAAATAGAAGGTATTTGCGATTAAGTAAAAGAACACTTGCGTTTTGTCAGGTTTTTCATGCACACATTCCTCTTCCCCTCACCACTGTCAGTTTATTACTGGTCAGCTCTTAAAAACCTGAGACCTTTTAAATTTATGGTTCTGTTTTTTTTCTAGGAAATGACAGCAGTATTCTCTATGCTACTCTTTCCTGACTCATTTTAGTAGAGCAGTGAAAGCAGAACGTTTTGAAACATGATGACAACTGTATTACATTTCTTTATATTTGCAAATCAAGCTATGATTCTACTTCTGATTCTGAATCAGAATCAGAATTTATTATCGCCAAGTACAACGGCGGATTGTACCCGGAATTGGTTTTGGCACATACAGGGTCGTTGGTGAAGAGACAAGAAATAGCATACAGTTAAGCATGGCACATACATAGACGTGGGGCAAGCATACATAGGACAACATTACAGCTGTGCGTACAATTAAGCAGAGTGCCGCATCACATGCAGTCAAGCATGGGTCATACGTATAAACAATAAAAGCAAAAATAAAAAGCAGTACAGAGCATTACAGCATACATGTACAGTTAACGTAATACAAACATAGCAAAGCATACATTGATAGCAGGAACAGAAAAGAGTGGGACTGGAGGAGCAGCCTGAGAGCTGATATGAGCGCTGCCATTTTCGGCACTGGACACTACACAGCGACACGCTCCCAACAAGACAGGTGCTCCGATTTGTCCACGAAAGTAGAGAGAAGGAAACTGAGAAAGCAACTGAGAAAGCTGAGGGGCATCATGATGGAGGCGGGCAGCAGAGTTCACTCGGACCAGGTTGCCCGAGGAGCAGCACTCCCGATTTTGAGTCCGCCCGGCTGGGCAATGAGTCCGCAGACACAGTGGGGGCCCTGTGGGGCCAGGGTGCACCCGGGGGGCACCCCTGAGTGGTGGATGTGGGGCCCGGGGGCACCCCGGCTGGGCAGCAATGGTGGACAGGCCAGGGAGGTCTACCTTTGGTGGTGGCAGGACACCGATGCCCAGATGCGGCAGCCAGCTCCACTGTGAGGGGAGCAGCACCATCTCCGTCACCCCAGGTGTGACCAGGGGGGTCTGGTGATTCCAGCCTGAGGTGTTTCAGGGGGCCCTGTGGGCGATGCCGGCCTGGGGTGCTTCAGATGGAGGCAGGCTGCGAGGCACACTGGCAATCTGAAGGGCCTGGAGGAGAGGAGCTCCACGTGGGTGGCCGAGCAGGCTGGAGGCCGGTGGTGGAGATCAGAGGTGGTCAGCCGATGGTGAGCCCTCCCCAGCTGCTGCGGCCAGGCTGATGGCAAGCAGGGTGCAGCAGGCAGCTGAAGCACCATCCGGAAGAGCGGTGGAATTCCTCTTCTGTAGCAGCTGTGGGAGCGCTGCAGGCGGCGGCATCAGCGATGGTGCAGCTCCGTTCCTGCAGTGGCTGAGGTGGCGACGGAGATCAGGCCTCCTCTATGACCACGTGCTCCGCTCTGGCGTCCTGGGCTCCCAGGCAACGGGTGCAGCCTGGCGGAACACGTGGGAGCAACCCACGCGATGGACTGAGGCGGGTGTCTGGTCCGGGGATGGGGCGATGGTAAAGTCCTCATAACGGCAGGACACGGCACCGCCGGTGCATCCCTCCAGCGCAGCTTCGGAGGCAGCATAAACCGTGAGAAATGCTCGGCCGCATGTGCTCTTCCTGCCCCTCCGGCTGCGATAGCCCCTACCGGGGCCCAAAACCTCTGCCTCCTCACTCTGCTCGGCAGCCTGCGATGCCCGCCCGCTCCCCAGATAGATAGGGGAGATCGGGTGAATGCAGCAAGGGTGGATTAGGGAAAAAATAAAGAAAAAGTCCGGAGCCCTGTGGCCGTGGCGTCCGAGTCCGGCGCCATCTTGATCATACTTGAGTGCTCTAATATCTTGTTAGCATAAAACATCTAAAAAAGCATACAAAGTCTGAAGAAGAAGGCTCATTAGCCAAAGGCTCACTGTTTTTCTCTTCAGTTAGCCAATAAATGGTATCTTCTGCTTCAAAACTTCCTGCTGACTCATTTTAAGATCTGTCCTCACTTTTCTTGCCCTAAGTGCTAAACGGTCACTGTTTAAAGGTCACCTGAGCTGACACTACAGCTATGCCAGCGTGTGTAGTTTGGGATCCTTCTAGCTACATGTTCTCTGTTTTGGATGGGCTTCTCTCCATTGCCTTGCCCTGTCACCTCTCTGTGGCTCTGACTGTAGCCAGTCGCACAGAGGACAAAGAAGCAGCGCATGCTCTGTCCACTCGCACTCCATGTAATTTCGTTCTCCTGTCTGGATGTGGACAGCAGCCGGGGGCCAGGAGTGTTATGGGTATGCGTTCTTGGCAAGTGCTGCCCATACATAAGCGTCATTTCTGAAGTATACATGCCGAGCACACTATCGGCTGCTGTGCATTCAGGCAGGAGTGCAAAATTACAGGGAGTGGACAGAGCATGCACTGCTTCTTCATCGAACGTTAAGCAGAGCAGCAAAACATAGGAGAGCCAAATCAAACCAGTGATAGCTAGTCAGGGTGTTGAGACAAAATTGGGAGGGGGTGGGGGTTGATGACAGCAGGCCTTGGGTGCTGGAAAGTACAAATCCGACCCTGCTCCTGATCCTCGGTCTTTAATTCTTTACGCCCTAGACCCTGAACAAGCATGCACTGACTCACCCTATTGCCTGCACGATTGTTTCAGGTGGGTGATTTCGGCATTGCAGTAAAGAGATCAGCAGGACTGTCAGGCAATTGGTATTGTATAAAAGGAAATAAATATGGCAGCCGCATATATATATATATATATATATATATATATATATATATATATATATATATATTTATATATATATATATATATATATATATATATATATATCCCTTACCTTAAGCAAGGTGCTGTTTTGTGCTTCCTCCTAATACACAGCATATACTGAAATATACATCAGAATATAAACCAAGGTACTTATCCCTGAGATGAACTCATTACCAGTTACCCATTTTCCTGAACCCGTTTGCAACTTAATTACATTTTATATTGTTTCATACTGAAAAACAAGATTCAATGTGAAATCAAATTTACAAATTTAATCTGTCCCGTCCCTAATTATACAATTCTAAAAACAGTCTCTTCCTAAAAAAATAATTTTAGAAAAAGATTGCATTTTAAAAATAAAACATAGAAGCATTAGCAATTGGTATAAAAATGTTGTGCAAGCAATACCCATTTTTTGTTTTTACATCAATTCAGGACTACAAAATGCACCCAAGCTGTAAAACACAAAACATTTAAAAAATGGCAATTACAATATTTCAGTGTTGAGAAAAACTAAAAAGTCACTACAATCTTGAATAAAAACAATTCACAGACACTTGTTTTTAACTGTTCTGTGGGCCAAGAGAATGGCGCGTCGGAAGAAAAAAAGAGAAAAGCTTGAAACTTAAGAATCTTCCTTGGGGAAGAATTAAACAATTTACCATGACAATTTGGGTGGTATTCAAGAAAAGCATTTGTAACATGAGCACAAGTCATGTGTTTTTAAACACTTTTTTCTTTTTAATATTTTGAGGACAAAGTAGAAGAAAAATACATAAAATTCCTTTGAATCAAATAAGTGCAAATTGCAACATTGTTTTTTTATTGAACAACTCTTTAAAGTGTTATGCAGTCTATGGCAATGCAGATCACAATAAAAAAGTAAGTGAATGGAAATATCCTTTTGCCTGTTCAATCCAAATAAATAGATTCTGCATTGCACTGTACTAAGGGGTGTAAATTATAAACTTAAATAAAACAACAAGCACAAATCGTGTCAGCAGAAGAGGACTCTACCCAACTGAGCATTAATATGTACTGGTAGGTTATATCGGGAGATTACTGAATTCCTTTAAATCATATATTAATGTAAACAAATTTCCCAGATTGCACACTAGATTGTGAAAATTAAAACAATGATAAAGTGATATACTAATGACTTGTTTTTGGAGAGTTAGTATCATTTTAATACATACCGACAAACACTAAAAAAATCTTGCAAATGTAGTAAATAATTAAATGCCAATAAAAATGAAATATAAAGAAAAATACATATATGTTTAACGAATAAAATGTTAATTTCCCATAATTTTTGAAGAACGATAAAAAAGAGCATATTACATAAAAAAAATAGTGGTTGATCTGCATTGTAATGTGTGAGATAAGTTTTTGATCCATCACATGATGACTTGTTGGTATTAATCACAGAGGCCAGAAGATTCTGGTTGTTGGCCACTAGGTTTGCACAAGCAAGAAGGTTTTTGGCCCATTCATCTTGGCAGATAATCTCCAAGTCAGTAAGGTTTCGAGGCTGATATCTGACAACTTGAACCTTCAGCTCCCTCCACAGTTTTCTATTGAAATAAGGTCTGGAGACTGGCTAGGCCACTACAAGACCTTCATGCGCTTCTTCTTGAGCCACTTTTTTGTTGCCTTGGCCGTGTGTCGTGGGTCATTGGCAAGCTTGGAATACCCATCCATGACCCTGATGGAAGGAGATGTTAACCCAAGATTTGATGGTACATGGCCCCGTCCATTGTCATTGCAGTGAAGATGTCCTGGCCCGTTAGCAAAAAAAAAAAAAAAATCCAAAACATAATGCATCCACCTCCATGTTTGACGGCAGGGGTGGTGCCCTTGGGGTCATATGCAGCATTCTTGATGATAGTCTTTTTGCCCAGGGTCTACAGTCTTGTCCCTGACATACTTCGACAGCTCTTTGGTCTTGGTTATGGTGGCTAGTTTGGAATCTGATTGACTGCTTCTGTTAACAGGTGTTTTTTTTAATACAGGTTCTGTAACAAGCTGGGATTAGCACTCCCTTACAGAGTGGTGTGGAACTGAGGCAATAGCAAGATGATGTCTAGAGGTGCGAAGAAATCAAGGTCACGTCACAAGCTGAGGTCAGGACAGGTGAAGTTCAATCAAAGTTGGGTAACAAGCCTAAAGTCAGGGCAGGCGCAATATAATCAGTCAAAGCTAGCCAGGTCAAACCAATAAATCACTAACAAATGATACAGACTTTGAGCTGCATGGATTTCAGCAGTGTCCTAAAGCCAGAGGTGTGTTTATGTGTCCTGAACCTGGGAGACCAAAACACTCTAACCTCCCCATTACACACGTGCATGCCCACTCGTGGCATGAAACCAAGAATGTACGCTCAGTGCCGTATACCTGAGTAATACTGGCACATCCACAGAATAAAAAGCCCTAGAAACAAAGGAGGACAAACCGTGCCACACACATCGAGAAGGGTGCTTATGCCCAGAGCATCAAGGGACATGCAAGTTGTGACACTAGGTAATGCAATTTCACTGCAGTGTGCATTTAAAAAAGGCTGACTTTGCAAAAGACAATAAAACTTATTTGAAAAAAAAAGGCTGACTTTACGTGCAACCAAGACAAATATAAAGGCTTTAATTCCTGGCGTCATTTTAAATATGGCTAGAATGCTGATGATCTCCTATCTCCTGGATAGTGTAATGGTTAAGGACTCTGCCTCCAACACAGGCGACCCCGGTTCAAATCTCTGCTCTACCTGTTCAGTGAGCCAGCACCTACTCAGTAAGGAGACATTGGGTAAGACTCCTTAACACTGCTTCTGCCTACTGAGCACTACCTAGTGGCTGCAGCTCTGATGCTTTGAGTCTGTTGGGAGAAAAGTGCAATGTAAATGGTCTGTGTCTTGTCTCCTTTTAATATTTTCAAAATCACTGATCCATAACAAGTATGCCTATCAGGTGTTTGGACTCTCCACCAACTGCATGTTTGTGACTCTGAAACTTACTAAAGCCGAAAGATCAGCATGACAAGCAAGAAAATGCCATTTTTCAAAAGAGCCTAGCAATAGTAGCCTTCATATTACCATCTCTTCAGCTTTCCTTTAATGAATAAGAAGCAAGTCTGTGGTTTTCTTTTTCCCGTGGCTGACAGACAGTTTTGGCCATGTATGTGTCCAGAGATTAGGCTAAGCTCCCTTAAGAAAAAGATCTGGCAAAGAGCTAGTGTCTGAGCCCAACAATCGCTCGAAAGCCACCATGTGTTCTTGTTTTTTTAAGGGGAATACAAGGAAAGTGGTTTAAAGAGCTTGTCCCCCTAAGGCCTGTGTACTGCATACTAACTGATAGAGATACTGTACTAGCAGCAAGAGAAATCCAAGCCTTCACTTGGCTGGGCCCTACAAATACGTGAACTCCTGTTAGGGGTTCTATTAGAATTATACGCCATTGTAATACTGGTCATAGGGATTATTCATGAAACGTCTTTCACGATTAAAACCAAAGCTAAGCATGACATTATAATGACATTTAACCAAGTTTTCTCACCATCCACCTTGGCTCGACATTATCAGTGTCTGGTAGTAAAAGCTGACTTTCACACAATTTCATTATGCCACAGACACTTTAGATGCTTGAAGCTTTCAATCAAAGTTCTAAAAAATGAATCTGCAGTAAAACGGCAAGTCACTATTTTGCTTTATTTATGACAAAATAAAAACGTTATGAGAGGTGATATTATAGAATTAGAACGTGTAGGTTTAGTCCCTCAAACTGTCATTTGATTAATAACTTGAATAATAACATCACTGCTTCTGCCCCCTGAAGAGAGCTGAGAACTCCCTGTGCGGTCTACTGTTCACATGCATTAACCAAAATCTTCAAACCCATTACTGCTGCCCATTGCTGTGTATGACAGCATTAATTATGGTAATGGTCACAGCAGCCCTTGCGTTGTGTTCCCTGTGACAGTAGGAAAGCAACGCAATGGATCAGGAAAGCGTCGTTGCACATTATCTGCACGTTGAGACTGGTACAGTCTGCGCAGTACAGTAAAGATGCACCAGTATTCAGATGCATTCAGCTTCAAGATGGAAAATCGGAATCCACACAAAATAATAAAAGACAGATGCTTACCACTATAGAGGAGAGCCTATGGATACTCTCTGTGCTCCTGCATTTTATGTTTTATATTGGCAACACTGTCAGGAACCGGCCCGCGGCACGCCTGCGTATACGGTTCCCGACTGCGGGTTTGACCAGATTAAGCGGGGAACAGCCTTATTTAAGCTACAACCAAGGCTGGAACCCCTCAAACACTTCCCACTGCCACCACTAGCGTTGCTAGACACGTTCACTCAGCTATCGAGTGCTCAATACGCACTCCGCGTTTTCGGATTTGGGTCAGCTTTGCGCTTAGGCCAAATACGGGAACGCCACGCACCCACACAGTTGCAATCTTACACTGTCGTGAAGCAAAGACCCACTAACAGTCGTTCCGAACGATACTGTTAGCCACTCTGCTGTCGCTACTCGCACTGGCGTTGTTCGTACGTTGGGTCAGCTGCGCGCTTAGGCCAACGTATGACAAACGCCCCCACACACAATGCAATTACAATTTCATACGGTAGTGTTGCTCAAACATACAACTAGGCATGAACTTATACACGGTTACACTTCAGTCTCTTCTAGGCTATGAGTGTTAGTTTAGTACGGCAGAAGTCAAACTTATTAAATAATAATTTAATATTCTAGAAAAACATAGAACAATGCAGAACTTAATATATACAAAAAGATTACAAAAAACAAAGTAAAAATGTTACAAGATAAAAGTTACAAAGATAACACACAAAGCGATTTTGCTTACCAAAATAAACGGGAAATAAACGTACCAGCGTATCGATCTGGTGTTGTTGCGGGGGGTTCGCACTTCTGGTCAGGAACCAGGTTAGTTCTAGCCGTGTGAGCTACCTCCAAGAACTACGAGTTGTGGCTATCCTAGCTGCGGTTTTATACTATGAAATACGCCTGGAGGCTGTAAGCCTGTGTGGACGGGGGGGGGGGGGGGGGGGAAGCTAGATTTAATTACATCCTCAGTCATAATTGGATCTCCAGAGATCTAACATCCACCTGCGAAAAATGTACAATAGCCCACATACATGAAAAGATTTCCCTAGTCCACGTTACAGGTGACAACCCCATTGTTGACAGTACTTCCTAGCTGATCAAAGATAAGGAGGTTGCACCTCCACCAATAATTCAATTTCCACAGGTAGCAAATGGTATCAAAAGGACTTCAACACACTTCACTTCTGCCATTGTCTTATTACCCCAAGCATTATTCACTGAAGTCCTCTTTAGATGCAAATGTAGGTCTTTGAAGTTCCCTGACTATGTCCTGATTGGTATAATGGGACAATAGGGCTTCTAATTAGCTCCCTGCTCTCCCAGGAACTGAGGGTAATTGTATTCCACACTGTCACACAGACAAGTACAGCTTCCCCCAAAGCCAGATGACCCATACATACGCATCTGAAGTACAGTACATAGCAGTCAGACAGGCAAATGAAAATATTATCCTTACATCATAAGCACCCCAGTATATTCCTGACAAACACAGTTTAGGGCAGGGGTGTCAAACTCAAATACAAAGTGGGCCAAAATTGAACATTGAAGACTTCTTGGTTCCTCACCACAGCTCTGGTGCTCCCCAGTGTCCCACTGGCTGCTAGTAAGCCGCTTCCAGGGGGCTGGCCGGATCAGGTAGCTGCAATCTTTACTTACCTGGTGTTTCTTTCAGCCCCTGAAGTCTTCTGGGTCCCTTGCCACAGCTCCAATCCTCCCCGATGTCCTGCTGGCCACCTGTAAGCCTCGCCGACTCTTTGGCGCCTGCACAGGTGCCGTATACACCCTATAATGCGCAAACTTGTTTGCAGTCCAGTGGCCACCCGTACCAGCACAGAAGCACCGATGGGCTGGCGAGGCTTACGGGCAGCCAGTAGGACATGGGGAGCACCGGATCTGTGGTGAGGGACCCAGAAGACTTTCAGGGGCTGGAAGAAGCCCCAGTTAAGTAAAGATTGATTTCAGGTGTCACTTTGTATGTCCTTTAAGTAATGTTCTTTTACGTGAGTATAAACACTGGTTATAATCTTAGCAATGTACACAGTTCTGCTAGAAGGTATTGGGGTTTGATTTAAGTTTTGAAGTGTGGGCATCCATGTGATTATTTTTATTATTATTTAGACTACCACAGGAAGGCAAAAGGAAAATAAAATTCATTATTCAGAGCAAACAACAGTTATATACTTCTTTCCTTTTTATTTTTGTACCAACTATTTGAAAAATCTACTCAGCCCAAGTTGTAAAACAACACATTTTTTTCTTGGTACAAATTTCTTCTCTCAGTCATCAATTACGCTTTTTAAGTAATGATGGCTGGACTGAGGCTGAAAGAAACCAAAGCAGTCATCCAATATCAACAATACCACTTTCTTCGCATATTCCAGGAATGCGTGTTGCGTAATCCAGCACAACATAAAAAAATTATTGTAATTTAAATAACGAATGTGCAATAATTTGAGGTTACAAAAAGTCACACACATTAGGTAAATGCCACATTAAAAAAAATAGTATTTAATATTTTTATGTAAATCACCTTCGAATTAAACGCGAAAATTTCTAAATCAATACAAGTAACAGGTTAAACTACCCATTAATAAATTAACTATTTACAGCCAATACCATATCCATTAGGCGTATGATTAAAGCAGAGTTTTACTGGGTGTGGCATTAAATATGAATAAAAACTGATATTTACACTTTAAAAAATAAGAATTATTCACGGTTCTTACATGTAATAGTTTTCTTAAAGAGGAACTGTAGTGAAAATAACATAATAAAATTGCTAATATTTTGCAATATTCATTATAGATTATTTAGTCAGTGTTTCCCATTGTAAAAGGTTTCTTCTCCCCGAGTCACATTCAGAAATGTATCACTGGTGGTGACCTCCTTAGTTCTGCCAGGTGATCTGTTCGTTTACTGAGAGTTCTATACACAGAGGGAGATATTCTTTGGCAGTTGGGAAAAGCCGTTATTTCTCACAATGCAACGTGGTTCACAGACAGCAAACTGTCAGGTTCATGGTCATGACATCACACTGTGGGAGGAGTTTCACTACAATATCAGCCATAAAGACTTCCCCGATGATCTATTCAAGGAAAGGTAAACATTTCTCGTGGGAGAGGAGATATCAGCTACTGATTGGAATGAAGTTCAATCCTGGGTTAAATTTCCTCTTTAAAGTAATGTAGTTTTAACTGGACAAGTTTTTGTGAAAACCAGAAATTTGGTTGTTGGAGGCGCTCGTTGGAAATTTAGCCCAAGGAAGAGCCCATGTTAAATAAAGGAAACACCGGTTACAGACAAAAAAAAATAATGAGTGCCCCATGTGCCTGAGTAAAATGGCCGAGGTAGAGTTTGACTACTATGTAACGGGACTCTGGAGGAACGGCAGCGGGTGTGCGAATGGGAGCGGACCTTGGCTGCACTGTAGCTGAACTCTGGGCTGTTTAATTACCAGGCTGCTGGGTAGGCTTGAGCAGCTGTATAACCACTCGCTGGGTGCAGGAGTGCACTGGAATTTAGCTACGTTGTAGCCGAACTCCAGGCTTTTCTAATTACCGGCCTTGCTTGGTCTGTTAATTAGTGACTTTAATGTAAGGAGTAAGTGGGTGGTGCTTCCTGTTAGGAATAGATAGGGGAGGGCTAATGTGAGAATTAGAGTGCAAAGAACTCGTACAATAGCGGAATAATTTTGTTTTACAGTTTAATTGCTGACTATTCTACTATCAGGGATGTTAGTCTAATTACCATAATTTTACTATCGGGGATAGTGGAATATCGGTCAAACTACAAATATCCTACGGTACTATTACCTGGTGCCCATTTTTCCTTGCTCCTTTATTATATGCACACTGTTTTTGTTTCCTAGAAGGTGTTTTGTCACTAGCACACACTACTTCTTCAGTAAAAATTAGGCAAAGGAAAAAGCTAGATGTTTTTTGTACAGCTACTTCATTCATTTACTCCTGGCAAGAAAGAGTCTACACTTATCAAAACACTTTTCAAATTACCAGTGTGAGAATATGCTCTGACTTGAAAACATCCGAGTTCATGTTAAAACGGCATTGAACATTAGTAAAAAGTGCATAACACGGTTTTGAAAAGAAAATTCTACTTTTGTTGAGAAAAGTTGAATATTTTCAGTTTGGCATCAATATATTGGAAAATGTAATGGGAAGCATTTTTAAGCTGGATTACTTTTTTTGAATTGGCTGCGGCTCCCGTCATGCTGCAAAAACGCAGCACAAGTCGCTAAGCCGTTCCCCCTCAGTGCGATTTGGATGGGCAGCCCATCGTAGATGTAGGCACTATTTCCCCACCCCTCTTGTATGCAGGAAAATGCTGCCGATTCGCTCCGACTGAGGCCCTAGTGGAATTTTTTGACAGGCTCATGGAAACAGTACCCCAAAAAGAGTTCAGGGAGTATTGTCACTTAAAGCCCTTTTCCAATGATAAACATAATCGCAACTGCAATCGTGCTGTGATGCGATTGTGTTTTGCTCTATTTCCACTGTAGCTATTCCACTGCGATCCTATGCAGTGTGATGGCTGGAAAATATTTTGAATTGCCAGTGCAAGAAAAATTTTTCTGCAGAGATATGCTTACTTCATGATTGTCATGTGCTCCTATACATAATCTAGTATTTCAATGACTGAAAGTAAACAATTTCATAGTTTTCACACATTTATAGTGGATCTTAACGGGCAACAAAAGATCTGAAGATATTTTTAACTTCTTGGCTTCCTCTCTGGCTTCTCTTTATGGCTTCTCTTTAGAGCCAGACCACTTGATGCTGTTGAGATTCGGTTGACAGAGCAGAGAGGTGACAAAGTGATCTCTAAAGGCCATTTTCAGTTTGTCATCAGGACCACTCTTTACACTTTATCCTTTCAACGAGAAGCTGTGTCCTGCAAAGAACGTGTTGATGCTACAGATGGCGTCCCACGCCCAACAAGTCAGTATAAACAAGTCTATGGAAAGGAAGTGAATGAGAGAAAATGTCAATCACTATTGGGGTCCATTTGTTTACTTGTGCTCTTAAAGCCTCCCCTGTCATAATGATGAGTAATGCAGAAGCTAATGATGTCATGATGGAGTCCTGACAGACAAAAGAGACATTCCATTGTTTCCATGTGTGAGGAGGATTACACAGTCATGAATCTACTTGACGTAGCTGAGAATGATCTAGCAGAAATTGAGCACATTAAGAAAACGGAAGGCAAGCAAATATTTCTGCTGAAAAACTGCCAACGTTTAAACATAGCAAGCAAAAAAGTTCCAACAAACTAGCATTGTCAATATACCCCTCCAAAATCATGGTCAAATTCATCTTTTTTCGGATTTATTATTTTACTTTCATTACTTTAACTTTACGGACAGAATGAAGCTGCAGAAATTATATCTATATGGAGTGTGTACCAAGAGGAAACCTTTGAAGTCTAAAGTCATCAGTCAGCAAAAGTCTGAACATGAACCAAGGCAAAAAATAGCAAACTGCAAAACTGTGCCATGGACAAAGAAGGGCAAGAGACGACATTATCAAAATGCATTCTGGGTGAAAACTGAAGATGACATTTTACCGGAGGAGTCTAAAATCAACTGTAAAGAATGGTGGTGGAAATGTTCTGTTTTCAGGCTGTTTTACAGCTTCAGGGCCTGGGCAACTCAGCATCATAAAATCCAGTATGAATTTGTGTATTTATTGTGCCAAGGAGTGTTTGAGGTTAATGTTAGAGGAAGGAAACAATTAAAAGTGTACACTGCAACTAGGGTTGCTCATTACGAGTAGCTACATCCATGTAGTCAAAATTTTTACTAAATTTAAATTAGATCGGGCTGCCCATGGCCAAGGGGGGTTAACTTACCCATGGGCCGATGTCCTCCTCCCCTGCGGGCAGCAGGATCTAATTTAAATTTCGATTACAAGTGGCTACGAGGACATAGCTACTAGTAATTAGCAACCTTACCTTGCAACATGACAATGAATCTAAACAATCCAGTCAATACACCAAGCACCTTGGCTCAGGCCCAATCAAAACCCTGAAACAAAATTGTATCCTATGGGGCAATTTGTAACGCACTAAGCATGAAAATATCCAAATATCCCCAAAACATTGAACAGCTGAAAATCAAAGAGTCAATATCAAAGATTGGTAAATTGTTCAAAGCCTCAAGTGAGCAGATCCTATTTCTTCAAAAAAACATCAGAATTGCCACCAATGTTTTACTTTCTTTTCCAACAGAAGGAAATTATATGCTTCTTATAATAATGAATTAAATTATAGCAGAATCCATTTCCCAGTTTTTCTGGGGGCCATCTCATTACTTGCCCTTAATTTTTTTTACATAAATTTGTAAAATGGTAAACTTTCATACGTCCATTTTGAAAACTGAAATAATTTTTGATGGGGTGAATTTAGTTTTTCACACGTCTGTATAATGATATCTCTCTAGAGAACTAGAGGCTCCCTTTGCCACAGGTCCACTTTAATGCAAAACACACAAGACAAGGGAGACTAATGGAAAGAATATATTTATATGACCTCCTGACAAATTTGTCAAAGGCTATGAACACCCTGACAGCTACCATCTGGCTTTAAAAGACTAAGCACACAGGGGACTCCCCAGGATGTTCTACAGAAGAATGCGATCTAGTACAGAACTGAGCATCTTAGCCATTCCGTTCCTGCAGCCCTCCATTCCCAGAAGGGCCTTCTCCCTGACAAACAGCAATCATGATGAAAGGAGCACCGTAAATGTTTGGGTTAGATAAAAAAAAAATCCAAGAGTTCTCAACTTCACAGTCTGTCCTGAGCCAAGCTAGATTGGAAGTTTTGTTTCACACGTAGCTTAAATGGTTATGGATCTGTTCTAACCTACTTCTAATTGTCATTCTTTCTGACCTTTGCTTCGGCTCTTTTCCATTAGCTGCAAGTCCCCAATATTACTGTTGCGTTTTGAAAAACGCGTTCTCCTTCACTTGAATGAAAAACGTGGCAAAATTTTACTACGATTTTTTAAAACTGCAGCAATTTTAATTCAAGTAAATGAGAATGTGTTTTTTTTTTTTTCAAAAAGCAACGGAAACGCTGTGAATTCACAGCTAGTGGAAAAGGGCTCTTAAGCCCAATCTACACGACTCTTTGTACGATTTGATTACGATTCTATTTACGATCAGATTAAATCCGACTTGTCCGATCTGGATTTGATTCGATATGCCATTGTTTTGCAATGGCAAATCGAATTGAATCGAATCCCGATCGGACATGTCGGATTTAATCGGATCGTAAATAGAATCGTAATCGAATCGTGGGAATTGTGTGATTCCCACTAATCGCTAAAGCGCTAGCGTTTTTTAAAAACGCTAGTGCTATATGAGTCTATGGCAGTGTTCACACTTGAGCGATTACCGATAATCGCAAATGTGTTACATGCAGCATTTTCCCGGCGATTTTGTAGCGATCGCCATTAGCATATATAGAAACGCTAATCGCGATTGTTTCAAAAACACAAATTTGTACAGTGATTTTCAATCACAGAAAATCGCCCACAGTAAACGCCAACGCAAATCGCTAGTGGACAGCGATTTTAGGTGTGAACAAGGCCTACATCTTATTTTTCTTGTAAGTAATTCCTACATCATAAAATAGGGATGGTCAATAACAAGCAAATCCTTCTGAGTTGTTGCACAGTTATGCAAATGTGTTAAAGGGATACTGTAGGGGGGTCAGGGGAAAATGAGTTGAACTTACCCGGGGCTTCTAACGGTCCCCCGCAGACATCCTGTGCCCGCGCAGCCACTCACCGATGCTCCGGCCCCGCCTCCGGTTCATTCCTGGAATTTCAGACTTTAAAGTCTTAAAAACCACTGCGCCTGCGTTGCCGTGTCCTCGACCCCGCTGATGTCATCAAGAGCGCACAGCGCAGGCCCAGTATGGTCTGTGTCTGCGCAGTACAGAAAACCACTACACAGGTGTAGTGGTTTTCTGACTTTAAAGTCAGAAATTCCAGAAGTGAACTGGAGGCGGGGACGGAGCATCGGTGAGTGGCTGCGCCAACACAGGATGTCTGCGGGGGACCATTAGAAGCCCCGGGTAAGTTCAGCTCATTTTCCCCCGACCCCCCTACAGTATCCCTTTAAGTTAATGCAGCTTAAAAGTGTACCAATCGAATTCCACCTTGTGCGATTTGATTGGTCCATTTTCAAGCTGAATACATGTGCATACAACATTTGCAAAACCCAGCATCAATTCAGAATTATTTGCATCTCACTAACCATTTCTATTAAGTAATATATAAGTTGCAAACATGTACGGCCACAATTGTGAAAAAAAAAACCAAAACAAAAACAAAGCACGGACCACCTATAATAGTTTGCAGATGGACAATGAGATGCAAATAATTGCAGCTTGTATTTAAATTTCATGCAGGTTATACGCAGTTTGGAATTCAGTCAGAAACCACAGGAACTTCATTTTATTGGACCAACTCCAAGCTGAAAATAATGCATTAAGTTTGCATGAAGTCAGAATTATTTGCCTCTCTATTGCGCACAACTGAAATTGATTCTGCGTTGGTTCCCCATTCTCTCTCCCCTCGCCTTCTTTTTCTGCAACATCAGACACTTTTCTTCCACCCTATGATGCATGACTTTTCTCTGCACTGCTGCACTGATTGCCTTTTGATACATATTTATGCATCAACTTTTTCATTCACATACATACTCCCTATACTAACTTTTTCATTACTATACATTTGATTTGATTATGCTGCTTAGTGCTCCCTGGAGCTGCCTTGTGATGTTGTTTTCACCACTGGTTGTGAGCACATCATTGGTGTTGGTGGGAAGATATTTATAAAGATAGGAGAAAAGCGCATGAAGTAAACCTGACATGAAAATAAACTTATAAGATAATGAATTGTATGTGTAGTATAGATGATAAACAAAACATTAGAAGAAAAGGGTCATTTTTATAGTTGTATTTTTAAGATTGCATCACACTGTCCCAGTTGCTGTTTAGAACTCACACTCTGCCTTTTTAAGCTGAAGAAGATACAGAAGTAATGACCCTTTGAACGTTTCTGCTGCCTTATTATCTCCACTCTCTCTGACTGATAAGAGGCTTTTAGTTTCCATTTACCTTTCAGGAAACCTGATTGAATTCCACAAACTGTTCAACAAACTCTGCATAGATAACAATTCAAGCTTCTTAACCCTTGTACTGGAAAGCAGAAAGGGACTTCATAAAATGTCTTAGTAGCGCTAGTACTGTATGTATTTAGGTTTATCTCATCTAATCTAGCTTTGTTTTCTTTTCCCCCAAAAAATATACCTGGCACCTGGAAGAATACTTTAATGCTGACACTATTTGTTGTGCAAGTCATAATATAGTACCAATCTGTCCCTTTGGAAACTGTTTTTAATATATATTTATGTTTATATTAGCATTTTTAAAGCAACATTTAACAAGGCAAATTTGCATATGTGTGTATGCGTGTGTGTACAGTAGAACTGTGGTTCAAGAAGTGTCAAAAGACCCTTTACCAGTTCACCTTTACCAGGTTTCAGGAAAAAAAGTACCATTATGTTTTTTTGCACATCTTTATGAGTACTACAATATCTAAAATTCAGCCAGGAACCCATTGGAAGTGTATTAGTTTTTATTATTATTTAGTACTTATATATAAGATGCCAAACAGCTACAAGTCCAAGATCTGGCACTGCTAGAAACATATACAAATTGATCTGCATGAGGAATAAGAAGCACAAAAAGTAATCTAAACTATGCGTGTGGTTTAATTGTGGCCATTTGTGGTAAGGATGAAAAATGTAAACAAAAGCAAAAAAGTTGCAAAGTGCACCACCTAGAGGACAGCTCATGCCCCACTGTTACTTTGCAGAAAACAATGAACTACGCAAGTAGCCAAGTGCTTAGTGGAAAAGTGCTGTTTTCTTTACAAAAATAACACATTGCCACACTACTTTCCTCATGTACACTGTGGTAAATGTGCAGAAAACAGATTAATTTGTTTCAAAAACATTGTTTGCCAGCTTCCCACAGATCCTTCCCAGTTTACAGCAAACCTGGTGACCTCTTTGGATTGTTTTGGAACAAGAGGTGTACAAAAATTCTGCTTGGCTCCTGACTGATCAGTGCGTACCGGGGTCTCTAGACAGAGGAGGGGGAAAATGTGCAAGCAGCACTCTGCAGTAGTAGCAAAGGCGCTGGGGGAAGGGAGATCCAGAGATCCATCCTAGCAGCTCGTCGGATTTCTTTTGGGGGTCCACACATGGCAGCAGTGGGGGACAGGAAGACGTGAGGAGCCACAGCAGGATCTAAAGGCGTCCCTGTTCTTAGGTAAGTATCTAGTTTTTCTCATGATTTGTTATATATAAATGTCTAAAGTTATACAGTATATAAATGATATTATACACAAAGTTAAGTTATACAAAGTTATTTTTCTCTTTAGCAGCAACTGCAGCCTGGAGATGACAATAATCTGATTTGGTCTGGTACGCGTATGGAAATCCCTCCACCTGTCTGCACTGATGAGAGCTTGGCCAAGCAATCCAGTATGCTGGTGATATCTTCCCAGCTTAAAGAGGAACTTTACCAAGGATTTAACTTCATTCCAATCAGTAGCTGATACCCCCTTTCCCACAAGAAATATTTACCTTTTCTCGAATAGATTATCATAGGGGTTTGCATGGCTAATATTGTGGTGAAACACCTCCCACAGTGGGATGTCATGACCAAGGTCCTGACAGTTTCCTGTCTGTGAACCTTGTTGCATCGTGGGAAATAACAGCTGTTTCCAACTGCCAAGCAACTAGTATCTCTCTCTGTGCATATGTACTGTATATCTAAAAAAAAATCCAATGTAATGCAATGTATTGCTTTACGTTTTCCCCTTTTTTGCTACTCTTAAGTGTCCTGAGAATGGGCAAAGATCTGACTGCCCTGCAATGTGTGCCGTTTAACACCTTTATAGCTTCCATCCTTTTCCCAGTACCACATGCATCCCCATATCAAAAAGGTGCAGAAGAAAAATTCAAGCAAATTCCATCCACTACCACACCTGTTTCAGGGGCGTATGAATGAAACTTCTCTGATCCAGCATGTCACTGTGAACTCTGATCTCACCATGACAAAGCTTCAGTCGCATGATTCACAGCTAAATCTCAGTGATAGAAAAAAAGCATGTATTCATTGCAGGAATTTTTTCTCCATAGTTCATAACATATTTTACTATTGAATCAGTAACAGAGACTTAGTCATAAAACATGAATGAGGTTGGCAGGGATTACGTTCCACCCATCAACTGTAAAACGACTTCTGGATTTTACATATTGTTTTTTTTTTCCTTTTCAAAAGTTACTTTGTTGGGACCCCCAAGTTTAAGATGAACTATAATGACATATAGTAGAACATACCCTTTTTTTCGGCATACGAGATACTTTTTCTCCCCCCAAAATGGGGGAAAAAAAGTCACTGCGTCTTATATGCCAATTGCAGGGAGTCCCTGACTTACGAACGCCCGCTGATATGATCTGCTGTCGGGGGTTTCCCTGTATTGTCCCACATGTGTGTCCTTCTGCCCCCTGCTCTCCATGTGTTCTCCTCCGCTCCCCTGTGTATAATTATAAGCAGCGGCAGCATGGCTCACCTTACCCATCGGCAATCAGAGACCTCTCCTAGGGGAACAGTGAGGGACAGGAGAGATCTCTGATTGCCGCTGGATGAGGTGAGCCAAGCTGCCGTTGCTTACAATTATACACAGGGGAGCGGAGGATAGAGGGACATACATGGGGACAGAAGGACACACATCAGGGGCAGAAGGAGACACACGTGGGACAGAAGGAGACACAGGAGGACACATGGGGACACAGGAGGTACAAGGCGGAGAACAACTACAAGACGCTTCTGGACCATGGACGCACCAGATTTAGTATATTTTCTTCCTCTGGCTATAGCCCACCAAACCTCCATCTTTACCATAATAATCCTGGTTTTGGTGTCAGAAATGCTTCTTATATCTATAAATTATTGTAGATTAGTATGTATCGCTGCAAGTGTGCCCCCCCCCCCACATTACCCACATTATGTCACAGCCTCGGCTATGTTGTCATGCAGCCGTCTCCCCCGGAGTACTCTGGGAGATCATGTGATGTTCCTGCTAATATCATTAAAGCAGAACGGTTACAAAAATAAGAGAGTTTCACTTACCTGGGGCTTCTGCCAGCCCCCTGCAGCTGACCTGTTCCCACGCAGCCACTCACCGATGCTCTGCTCCCAGGGCGACAGTGTAAAAAGTGCGCCCCCCGCTGTGGAGCCAGGTATAGGTGCCCACAGTATAGGTTAGCCAGGTCTAGTTGCACTCAGTATAGGTAGCCAGCTATAGGTTCCCCCAGTATAGGTAGCCAGGCATAGGTGCTCCAGTATAGGTAGTGGGCTATAGGTCCCCCCAGTATAGGTAGCCAGGCATAGGTGCCCCAGTATAATTGCCCCCAGTATAGGTTAGCCAGGTAGGTGCCTCCAGTATAGGTATCCAGTATAGTTGCCCCCATTATAGGTTAGATAGGCAGTTGCCCCTGGTATAGGTTAGTTAGCTGTCCCCAGTACAGGTTAGCTAAGTGGGTGCCACTAATATAGGTAGCCAGAATAGTTGCCCCCAGCATAGGTTAGATAGGTAGGTGCCCCCAGTATAGGTGAGTTTGGTAGGTGCCTCCAATATAGGTAGCCAGTATAGTTGCCACCAGTATAGGCTAGCTAGGTAGGCACCCCCAGTATAGGTTAGGTAGGTACCCGCAATATAGGCTAGCTAGGTAGGCGCCCCAGTATAGTTTAGATAGGAAGCTTCCCCCAGTATAGGTAGGTGCCCCCAGTATAGGTTAGATAGGTAGGTTCCCCCAGTATAGGTTAGATAGGTAGCTTCCCCCTAGTATAGGTTATAAATGTAAGGTGCCCCCAGTGTATAGTTTAGATAGGTAGCTTCCCCCAGTATAGGCTAGGTAGGTAGGTTCCCCCAGTATGGGTTAGGTAGGTGGGTTCCCCCAGTATAGGTTATATAGGTAGGTGCCCCCAGTATGGTTTAGATAGGTAGTTTCCGCCAGTATAGGTTAGGTAGGTAGGTGCCCCCCCTCATAATGGAGGCCTGACCTCTCCCTGCCTTCCTCTCTCCGGGCCGCCCTCCGTGCTCCCCCCTCCGACTGCAGAGTAATTAGCGCAGGGAAGCGTTATATACACAACTACTCACCTCCCTGGTTCCAATCGCCGCTCACTCGCCACTGGTCTTCTCCTCTCTGCATACACACTATACACACGCTGCTTCCTGCTAAACAGAAAGCAGCGTATGTATCAGTATCTATGCAGAGAGAAGACCAGCGGCGAGTGAGCGGCGATTGGACATATATTGGATATATAACGCACGGAGGGGGGAGCACGGAGGGCGGCCCGGAGAGAGGAAGGAAGAGAGAGGACAGGCTGCCCTCCCTGCGGCTGCGGCTTTCCCCTCCATTACAGCGCCCCCCCTCCCTTTTCGCTCAGGGCTGCCGCGCGGCTGCACGGCCCCTAGAAACGGGCCTGATACAGAATAACACATTTTTTAATTTGAAAGATCTGACTAATGTATCACACACACACCTGTTAAATTTTTCCTTAGTTGTGAAAAAAAGATAGAAAACTACAAAATAAAGTTGCTTGGGTGTAGTGTATAAATCAAATAGTATAGGTAGAAAAAACAACATTGTTATTTTTTTACAAAACGTTTTTTCTACCTATATAATTTGTTTGGCTAACACGGTACAGAAACCTTTTTATGTGTATAGATCAAGAAACTGACAAGCTACCCTACACCATACAGTTTTCATGAAAATTACCCCAAAAATAAGCCACTCCTGATCGACGTATCAATAAAAACAGTTTATTCTGTCAGATTTCTCACTCAAAAACAAAAAAAAAAACAAAACAAAAAAAAAACACCTTTTAATTTCCCTGCACAACCAATCATTTCTATCCAACTGCTGTAAAATCAAATCATTCCATTGTATTGTGTGGGGCCACCTTAAAGAGACTCCGTAACAAAAATTGCATCCTGTTTTTTATCATCCTACAAGTTCCAAAAGCTATTCTAATGTGTTCTGGCTTACTGCAGCATTTTCTACTATAACAGTCTCTGTAATAAATCAATGTATCTTTCCCCTGTCAGACTTGTCGGCCTGTGTCTGGAAGGCTGCCAAGTTCTTCAGTGTTGTGGTTCTGTGATGAATCTCCCCCCTCCAGGCCCCTCTCTGCACACTGCCTGTGTATTATTTAGATTATGGCAGATTCTCTCTTCTCTCTTATCTTTTACAAGCTGGATAAATCGTCCTCTGAGCTGGCTGGGCTTTCACATACTGAGGATTACAGACAAGGGCAAAGCTGTTTGCAAGAAGAAGAGCAGCCTGAAACTTCAGTGCATGAGAGCAGAAGGGGGAAAGAAACACACAATGATCTCTTGAGATACAAAAGTAAGGGTGTATACAGCCTGCTTGTGTATGGATGTATTTTATATGTGTGGACATACTGTACATCAACCTACTTCCTGTTTTGGTGGCCATTTTGTTTGTTTATAAACAAACTTTTTAAAACTGTTTTTAACCACTTTTAATGCGGCGGGGGGCGGCGAAATTGTGACAGAGGGTAATAGGAGATGTCCCCTAACGCACTGGTATGTTTACTTTTGTGTGATTTTAACAATACAGATTCTCTTTAAGGGTATGTAAACGCCTGACTTCCAAGTATATGTCCGTATCCTTACCAAAATCATACAGCTTCCAGACTGGTATAGAAAACAATTATTCAATGAAAACATAACAGTCACCAAGGTGGGAAAAACCCCAGGTAAATAAAAATCCACTTTTTTGTCCCACTTCAGGTGTGCTTTAAGTGAGGTGTAAAGGGCCATCTACATCAAAATGTAAAAACAATCCCTGTGTAAAGGAAGAAACATTTCACACCATTGATCATCTGAGAAATGTTTCACCTTACTCCCTATGGAAGTGACAATAGGATAAGCATGGGGCGTTCTGCATGTCAGTTGGTCTGCTGTGGTGAGTTGCAGGGCAGAAGAACCATCCATGAAAGTCAGCGATGCAGGAAAATTGGTTGGTGTGTTGGGTCCTGGCCAGGTACTGTGATTTATCGTATACAGTAGTGTCTCAGTTATCCGGCACATACTGGAATTCGCTGGTGCCCAATAAGTGTGCTTTCTGGTTGATTGAAACTCAATGTTAAAAATAGGCCTAACTAATACAGCATAGCTCCCAACTGTCGCTCTTTTGAAGGGATAGTCCCTCTTTGAGAACCCAGTCCCTCTGTCTCCCTCGTTTGTCCCGCTTTCAGGACTGATGTACACATCTATGTAAATATATATACATTTTTACCGCTGGAAAATGTGTTTAATTGACTCTAAACTTTATTCCTCTCCTTTAAATTGATATATTTCTGATTTTCCATTGTTAATATGAAGGAAAATGGACCAGGATAGAAAAGACCATAGTGAATTGAATTATAAAACAACATTTTTTCTTATGAAATCTTCACAGCATGGACTTGATTCACTAAACCGTGATAACTCAAATATCACACCTTATGAATAGATATCACACCTTATCAAAGTTAACACACCTTATCAGAGTAGCATAGCGAGTGATACGAACCCGCAGGGGCTCAGGGCAGGACGAGTGTCATTGCTGATTAGCAGGTATAAGTTTGTAGCGCTCGCTATTCTTCTCTGATAAGGGTGTTAACTGTGATATCTTTGATAAGGAGTGATATTTGAGTTATCACTGTTTAGTGAATCAAGCCCTATGCGTGACTAGGGGGGTGTTAAGGGCGTGGTTAGAGGTGTGGCTTAAATGTCCCTCTTTCTGCTCTCAAAAAGTTGGGAGGTATGAATACAGTACTATAGCTCACTCTATATACATACCATGAACTCTGTTTGAAATGTTAAAATACAGTACTTGAAAGTATATTAACCTTTGATATAACCCTTAAAGGGACTCCGAGCTCAACCGCGCATGCGCAGTACTGTCACGCCGGCTGCCGTGATGACGAAAAGCGTCCCGGTTCAGGAAGTTGGAGCCCAGCGGTGCGCTATGCGGCGGAGGGACTGGGAGAGGAGCCAGGACCACGCCAGTGGGACCTCCCGAACTACGGTGGGCTGCAGAAAGCCCCAGGTAAGTACCAATTTCGTTTATTTTTGGAGGTCAGGGTCCCTTTAAGCACAGCAGAGCCCACAAAAAGCCTAAAAGGTTGAACTTCACCACTGTGAGTACTGCTAGTGACTTGTGCTGGTTGGTTGAGACTGCTGGCTAGTCAAGCTCTGGATAACCGGGACTCTAATGTAATAATAAAAGGATGTCATGAAACAATGTGGGAGGTAGTATATCCAGAAGCAGCAATGGGTTAAGTTGCTTCACCTCTGGGAGTAGTATTTATACATTAATAACAAAAGCTGAGGCCTGGGTGGACCAAGCATTAAAAAGATTAGCAACAGATGCAAAAACTGGAGGTGCAGCACTGAGCAGATTCTGCAGAGAAGCAGAGAAAAAGCACTTGCAGAATATGAACCGAAGCCCCTGGGAAACTGATTTTGACAATAATATATGACAGCTGGGTGCACCAAGTAAACTCTTCCACGTGTGAAAAGAACAGTAATATCTAAGCTCAATTAAGCCATTGTATTTATAATCGACAGATAAATACAGACACACAAATGTATCACTATCCACAGTGCATTCCAAAAAGGCCAGCTGTTAAAAAGTGCTGTTCAACAAATAACAAAAAAAAGTGTCCAGACAAGCCAGCAGACCCGCAGAAACTGGCAGCGAGGGATAGGATGATGGCATTTCAGAACTTCACAGTCTATAGACAGCAGAAGTTTAACCAATTCATCTAGTTGTCTCCATGAAGAACAGAAAAACTCATGTTTCAGTTATACATACTGATGAATGATGGACTCAAACCACAATGAAAACCTGGAACAGTGTCAAGTGGCTCTTCTAAAAAGATAGGAAGGCGACTCTATCCACAGGTTAGCTGTAGCAGTTTATCTATTTAGAAGTGTCAAACTCAAATACAAAGTGGGCTGAAACACTTGGATCAATTTGTGGGCCAACCTCAATGTCTAATGGCCAAGTCTCTCATTTATAAACATCATTGGTTACTAGTGGCCCTCCTCCATCACCTATACACTTCCCTTTTGTCTCGTGGCCCTCCCTTATGCAGTTCCCTTATGTCTAGTTGTCCCCCTCCCACCCCCAGGGCTGTGGAGTCGGTACAAAAATCTTCTGACTCCAACTCCTCAGTTTCTGAAACCACGACTCCGACTCCAACTCCGGGTACCAAAATGACTCAGACTCCTGGACTCCGACTCCTTAGTCTAATACTTAACAGGGCTGTGGATTTTGTACAAAATTCATCCGACTCCGACGTTTATGAAATCAACGACTCCGACTCCAACTCCGGGTGCCCAAAATTGCCCCGACTCCAACTCCACAGTCCTGCCCCTTTTGACTTTTTATTTTCAGTTCAGGTTCTCTTTAAGCATAGATTTGCATTATACTGTACACCTTCCCATACTACCCGTCTGATTATCAGACACACATCAGCCCTTTTCTGGCTCTGATGGGTATGCGGCTGCCACCAAGCCCTTAAGTCCACACAAACCATTCACGCTTTCACATTTTTGCACTGCACTAGCACTATGTATAGCCCAATTTTATTTTAATCATGGAAAGCAAAGTTTTATGCCTGGTAAACACCATGCAAATGTCCCATCAGATAGATGGGTGAAATCGATTATTTCCAACAGGTCAGATCGAAAATCAGATCATTTTTCTGATCAATTTTTCACTCACTTCTATACAAAATCAAATAGAAAAATGATTGAAAATCAGATCAGACCTATTGGAAATAATCGATTGGATCTACTGTATCTATCTGATGTGTACCAGGCACTAGTTGTGTGAGTGGGCTTTTAAGATGTTAGACTTTGTTTTTTCTGTTGATTGCTCAATGTTTATCTCCCTCCTGCTTCTTCCCCCTCCCCTTGCTTTTAGAGTCCTAAGATACATGCTGGGGGCTGGAATGATCTGTCTGTGATCTGTCCACACAGCAGCAGCTTGTTAGCAAGTAAGGATGAAAGTATGCCAGCCAACTAGCCAAGTACATATGTAGGTAACTTTTCTTCCATAATAGTGCCATCATTTGGACAATCTGCTCTGCTCAAGAGTTCTGTTGCTCAACTAGTTAGCCTTAATTTTATCACCTTGGTTAGGCAAAACATACAGTATATACATTTTGCCATAAAAACATTGATATCGATCATCCAAATGGGCCCTGCCAGCCATTGTGCCTCCCACCCCCAAAATTTAAAGCTGGAGCCACCACTGGCCACCAGTAAGCCAGAAAATACTCAAAACAGTTTTGGTATTTAAAGGGGGCTTAGATGCTTTCCTTGCGTTGAATGACATCCATGGCTACAATTACTAGGTAATGCCAATGATGTTAATCCAGGGATTTTATGATCAACAGGGATATGTGAGGGAGCAGGCTGGAGTTGTACTTTGTACTGGTTGAACTCGATGGACGTATGTCTTTTTTCAACCAAAGTAACTATGTAACTATGTAACTATGTATGACTTGTTCACCAACTTTTTAGTACTTTTACTATTGTAAATTGCTTAAAAGTTTTTTAAAGAGAAGATTACAAATCTTCCTAGGAGAAAACTTAGGATAAAAAGCAAATTTAATAAGCACCTAGTCTAGCAAGAATACAGTACAGCAATGCTATCTACATTCCCATCTAAATCATGTCTTCACGGCACAGACAATGAGGACAAGCGATTAACCTGCAGATTATTTTAGCATGTATCAGTGGCGAAGAAATGATTTTTTCGCAGTTATGTGAAAGAAAACAAGACAAGGATACTAAAGTTGCTTATGTTTTCACACTTCATCTTCGGCATAATCGGCCACACCGGGATATGGCGCTCTACTGGGTTCAGGAAGTTTAACAGAAGTAATCTTATCAACCCACTTACTGCTGGAGGCGAAACACCGCAGCTGGAAGCTTCAAGAAGAAGCTAAGATGGTTTATGTAGTCCTCAGGATGAAGCTTCTTTTTTTAATTGTGGTTTGGGAGACAGATTATTGTGTCTGTCTCTGCATTTCTTGACATATTATGCTTCAGTAGAGCATTATACATTGCAACTCTTCACAGAAACTCTTCTAGAGAAGACATAAATAAAGGGCTCACTTCAAAAACCACACACAAGAAAATAGGGATTTCCAACAAAAATGGAAATCCCCGACCTGAATGGGCTCATCTACGAATCAACTACTGGTAGTGAGCGCATTGCCCTAATGTTGCTTAAAGGATAACTGCACCATCAGAGCAGAGAAGGATTAAGACTAAACTGAGCCCAAGGCAAGGTAGTAGCTTCGGTCCCCCATGGTAGTCTTTCTGGTAATCTGAGGTGGGAGAAGTTCAAGGTCAAAGAAGGTGGCAGCTGGGCACCCTGAAACCCATTAGGCCCCAGATATTTGCTTAGGTTGTCTTGTGGATGATCCTGCTCTGCTTCAGAGCCAGTTGCACAGTGCATGTGGTCACTGGATGTACAGCAAATCTTCTCAAGGTGTTTGCAATCAAAATAGATTTGCAACACCTCCACATTGTTCTGCCAGAGTTTGTATCTACTTTAGATGCCAAGAAGACACAGAGGAGAAAAAAAAAACTTCAGCGCACTCAAAGATCTTCCCAACAGGACTGCAGACACAGCCAAAGCAATACAGATATAAGGCTGCATCGGGAATATGGAATACAGTTCTGGACACTGCTTAAAGAGACACTGAAGCGAAAAAAAATGATGATATTATGATTTGTATGTGTAGCACAGCTAAGAAATAAAACATTAAGATTAGATACATCAGTGTAATTGTTTCCAGTACAGGAAGAGTTGAGAAACTCCAGTTGTTATCTCTATGCAAACAAGCCATTAAGCTCTCCGACTAAGTTAGTCGTGGAGAGGGCTGTTATCTGACTTTTATTATCTCAACTGTTCCTGGACTATTTACTTTTCCTCTGCTAGAGGAGAGGTCATTACTTCACAGACTGCTCTGAAAGACTCATTTTGAATGCTGAGTGTTGTGTAATGTGCACATATTATAGAATGATGCAATGTTAGAAAAAACACTATATACCTGAAAATAAAAGTATGAGAATATTTTCTTTGCTGCTAATCTTCTAGTAATTATTCATAGTACACAACCAATTCACTATATCATATTTTTTTTCCGCTTCAGTGTCTCTTTAAGAGAAAAGACACTGGAGGTTTGGAACGAGTGCAGACACAAGCAACAAAATTGATTAGGGGGATGGAAGGTCTCACTTACCAGGGCAGGGTTTCGATAAACAGGGTTTATTTAGTCTGGAGAAAAGCCACCTTAGAGTTGATCTAATTATGTTAAATACATCAGAGGGCATTACAAAAGTGCAGAACATTATATTTTTGTCCCTAGGCATGTAATAATATGCATATGGAAGAAAAAGATGTTTGCTAACTGTTTAGAAAGGGGTTCTATGCAGTAAGAGTGGTTAAACTGTGGAATATCTTACCACAGGAAATAGTTGTAAAAATTCTGTCCGCATTTAAAGGGGGCCATGTATGATTTCTTATTAAAGGAATAATTGGCAATTCCTGGCAGTGTTGATCCAGGGAATTTACCCAAGCCTTGTAAGAGTTTTTTGCTGCCTGCCTTCTTAAGTGTTGTTAACCTTCATTGACAGATTTTTTTTAACCAATCCAACTATGTAAAATATGTGTTTGTGCACTTTTCAGCAAGTGCAGCATTTTCAGCCATTCTTACCTTCTGCCACACACAAAGAACAGCTACAATGGTATAGCTGAGGTGAACTCTGACACAGGGACAACTTGTAAATAACAAACAAATTTCCAGCCCTCCAATTGGATAGTCAGAAAACCAATAATAAAAAAGCAATAGCACACAATGAGAAGTCTTTATTCCACACATAGTTGCTGTAGAAATCCACTGCATTCTGCTATGTTTTTTTTTTTTAATCTACATCAGAGTGTCCAATTAGTGCTGCAACTCTTCCCCTACAGGAAAGACCATAATCCAGTTAAAACCAGAGTTTTCTTCCATTAATTGTAATGGAGAAATGTTTTCCCCTAATGCTGGGAATACACAGCTCGTTTTTGAGGTGATTCGATGGTTCAAAAGATAATTTCCGACATGTCCGATCCCACTTTCGATCCTTTTGGCGCTCGATTTCTGATAGAAGGGAATGGAAAAAGATAAGAAAAATGAGCGGAAGATAAGAGAATCGACTGCAGAATCGAGCGGCAAAAACGACTGAGAGGAGAATCGAGAGCCAGGAACGAGCCGTGTATTCCCAGCATAAAAGTCATCATGCTGTGGCTAATCTTTTATAGCAGAGAGGAAGTTCTGAGTACCCATTTGAACTTATAGTCCCTTTATTTCCAAAGCCGAGAAAAAGAACGTTTTTTTCAGCGAATGTGATTTTTGGAGAAATTTTGGAGCGATTGCATTTACTATGCAGAAGTGAGCTTAAAGTGAATCCAAGGCGAAAATAAACAGATGAGATAAACAATTGTAATTTTTAGGTATCCCATGGTTTTCTTATATATCTCTACATTTACAATGTAGATTGCATGTTTTATTGTCTCTGATCAAAGGCAGTCTAATAAGTTTCCCAGAGTTAAAATACATGAACTATTGACCATTTTCTAACTCTCCCCTGCCCTCAGAAGTTGTATTCAGCTAGGAAAACGTTTATGGCTGTAATTTGATCAGTGAGGCTTACTATATTCTCTATTTTTTGTACATTGGATATTGCCATTTTAAATGTGTCTGTGTTGTCACTTTATGAAAAGTAGCAACGTCCATTATTGGGTGGGTAATTGGCCATATATACCCTTGTCTAGATGCTCTATGTTAGCTATGATTAAGGAGCCATATAGAGCTCCGATACGCATGAGCTGTTGTCTGTGTTTTTGCTGATGTGTTAAATAAAGTCGGAGAGATCCTTTTACCCTACAACGGTGTAGCGGGACATCCTTCCTTGTTCATTACTATATACTCGACAAAGGTATCGTCAAGGCAGAAGCTGCCACTTGCATGCCTGAAATGTAACTCTTTCAGGCAGCAAAAGAAAAAAAGAAAATCAGCCTGGTTATTAATATGTTGGCACTGTACATACACGTTTGTACTATGTGCACGTCCAGTTCAATTTTAATCAGAGGAAATGAATAATTGCCTCACTTGATAGCTGGCTAGCCCCTTTATTGGTACATAGGCCAGGCTGTGACATAAGCAGGTGATAGCCATGCATTTTAAAATATGTAAGAAAATTTCATAGATATTTAAAAAAACGTATTATATTGTATCCTGCAAACAGACACCCAAAACAAAAATGGCAAAATATGTATCCCACGGTTTATGCTCTTTGGAGGAATATTGAAACATATGCAGCAACTATGATTTTATAAACTTCTAGAGATTACTAACATTGCTATATTACCATGCACAAAAATAAAATGAAAGGTTCGTACTGCCCAAAGCATATCTCTAACAACTGTTTCAATACCTGCCAAAAAAATAAAACCTTTATAGCCCTGAGCTGTGTGTGTAATATTTTATAGACTAGAAGGAATGGATTCTGGCTCTTTGCTTTGGAAAGGAAGATGTTAATATGCTTTTACTTAATGGTTTCTTTTTTTGTTTAACTTTTTCCTCTGCAGAATGAAGGTGCATTCAGCTTTCTCTGTTCTGAAAGCCAAATACAAATGTTTTTTAAAGGTCCCGTAATAAGGATTATATACGATTATGGCTACATGGCAGTCATTTAAAAGGGAGTGGCAGAGATAGGTGAAGTGAGGAGCACTTTAGCATAAATAGGTGTGCCACGACCCAGTGTCTCTTGGGACCAATGCAGTCAGAAGGATGAATGGGTCGGCATCCAAAACTGCAGTTTGAAAAAGAGCTTGTCAGCCCGAAACAGCGTCTGTCACTGCTGTTCCATGATTCATTAAAGAGCTTTACTTACATTTGGTGGTGCCGACCCATTTATCCTTTTGATTAAAAAGGGAGTGGACTTCACAAAAAAAAGGGTCCTGCACAAGCTACTTCCTACTTTCCCTCATCATCCGAAGTGCTCTGTTGAAAAGTTGGCTACTGTGATGTGTGGGCATGAGCCCTGCTGCCTACCGTTCTTCCAATCACTCCTGTGTCCCTCCATTCCACTGCAAAAGGCTCCATTTACGGCGAAAACGTGGTCAAGTTGCTGACATTTAACTCAGACATACTGGGCTGCGCATGAGCAGTATGTCGGATTTGCCCCCCTTGTGGCCACACCCCCATACTCCTGAATCAGACAACTTGTGCATGCACATCCTAGTATGTCCAGGTTAAAGGTTGGTGAGTTGGCCAAGTCACGTCTGCTAACGAGTCCTTTTGCGGCAGACCGGTGTAGCACAGGAATGATCATGAAGAGTGGTAAGCATCAGGACTCCTGCCTGCACATTACAGTAGCCACCATTTTAACAGAGCACTTCAGCTCGGGTATCCTTTAAGCCCCTGTCGCCATGGCATGTTCCTGTTCCCATGCCCACATTCCATGCAATATTACCATATGCAGCAGGAACTGGCTCGGCTTGTGGTTGTCGGTCACTTTTCCCCAGGTCTTTGTACCAATATAGAGCTTGGGAGCCTGACAAACTGGGAGGAAGAGAGATGAGCCAAGAAGCAGACCAAGATCGGGCTTCTCAGCAGCAGTGGCTGTGAGAAGAAAAGCAGCTAAGTTTACATTTGTTTGGTAAACGATCTGATTTGCTTATCAGAGTATGAAAAATGTGCTTTTTAACCAGTTAAGGATGACGATAGATGAAATCTACGCCCTGTTTTGATGCGGTTGTGGCTGCCAGGGCATAAATTTCAGCTCACCAATGTCACGCCACTCTCTGCCAGCCACAGCTCACTTACTCTACCCTATGACGGTAGAACACTGTGAGACGGTAAGGAGCCGATTTAATTGGCTCCTGACCCTGTCTACCAACGTAAGCAGCTCCCACTGGCTTACATTGATAGACAGGGTCAGGAGCCAATGAAAGCAGCTCCTGACAGGCTCTCAAAGGACTCTGCTGTCATAGAGACGGCAGAGTGGGTGGCCTGAGGTTCCCAGTGTGCAGTGTGGATGGTAGTTGTGGTGGGTATTTGCGGTGATTTGTCGCCGGTATCCGGTGGTTTGTGGTACTGGGTCTGGTACCTGATCCTTAATGGGGCAGAGATCGCTGGTACTTAAGTGGTTGCACAACAAAACAAAATAGGAGGCCATGTGCTCTAAAGGTAGCCATACATCTAGCAATTTACTGTATGATCACCTATTCGATTGGATCATTTTATAGAATCGAGAGAGAATCAAGTGTGTTCCAGAATTCCCAATCGATGAAAAGTGGCTGATTTAAAGTCGAATCAACCAACTTAGTCAATCGAACAGGAGGCAAGATATCGGTCCAGGGCAGAGGAATCAGCTACTGTTCACTTATCATTCGATCGACTCTAAATCGATTTTTGCATTCAGAGCATGGAGACACATCGGTCAAATCGAATGTAAAGGTGAATCGCATAGGATATTGTTGTAGTGTGTGGGTCACTAGTCGATCGACTTTCGATCAAACCATACTGAAGTCAATGCCTTAATAAAGTCAATAACTTTGTCGAGTGAATCAGAATCTCTAGCTGTATGGCTACTTTACGACTTTCATGAATAGGTTAATAAAGCAAGAAACCTTAAACTGAATGCCAAATACCCCAAGAAAGCTGATTAAGTTGGCTAAAAAAAATAACATTTAGTGAATGTCTACCCCAGTCTCCAATTAAAGTATTTATATACTGCATTACATGAATATCTTAAAAAAAAAAAAAAAAAAAAAATGACCAATGCAGATTGTTATTTAGTTCTGGCACGCTCCAACATTGCATTCTAACTCATTTGGAATCCAGGTACCGAAAAAAGAACATGGACCAATAAAGAAAGATCTGCTAAGCATCATGTCTTCAGAGCTGGAACTGCAATTCATGATTGATTTAACATCTTTACCCAGCATCCAACTGCTCACTGGAACACACAGCATGCAGAAGAAAATAAAAAGCAAAATAACTCGGTACAAATGTATAAATCTCTCCACACCAACTCCAGCCCCTCGAAAATTAAAAAACAATTGTAGAGAGTAAATTTTTACATGCCTCTAAATTTTATTTTATGCCCTTTTCACAGAAAGAGGTCCAAAAACATAAAGAAATAGCTGCACATAGCTGAAATAGGAGAGTAACACATCTGCTATGAAATAAAAAATACTCTATAAAGTACGGTTAAAGAATATTATTGATATCTGTAATGCACTTGCGTTATTATGCTAAACTTTTACAGCAAGAAGAGTAACTATAGTAACAGCAGCTGCACTGCTTAAAAAAAATAAAGAAGTTTTATAGTGCAGAAGTGGAACCTTGGTTTTCTACGTTTTTTGACAAGTGCAGTATTAAAAGGCAGAGCACTTCTTTCGAGACATAAAACATCACAAAAATGGTCACGACAACCTGTTTACAGCATTTCCACAGTGTTAAAAAATACATCTTACAGCCACCAGAACAGATTCAAAACAAACCCTGATGACCACACTTGTGTACTACCCCCAGTGCTCCCACCCTTCTTTCATTCTCCTGATTTCTAGGCACAAGTAACATTGACCCAGTGGACAACTCATAATGAAAACCAAGCCAGGGACGGGACTACACAACCTCGGGGCGGTGCAATGTTGTCCGAGGGATTGGGTACCGATCCCTGTTGGGCGACATGGACTGACTGCATGTATGGGACTTTAAATTCTCACTGCCTGTCTCTAATAATCATGTCTTACAGGATTAAAGTCTGGTACACACTTCCAATTTCGATTGGCTAATCATTGGGCAATTTTACCACTAATAATGTAGTATGAGAGCTTAAGTACACAATTTGTTCATAGTACAGGTAGTTGCCGACTTACGAACGCCCGACTTATGAACGACCCGCTGATACGAATGGCATAAATTCCGTGTTTCCATGGGAACAAGCCAAAAATTTTTTTTTTTAAATTGGACTTGTAGTTTTTGGGAAAATCGATTTAAAAAAAAATCAAAGAAATAAATGGCTTTTAAACTTGTATAAGCAGGTACAGAGGGCAGATGTGACACAGAGGGGGACACTGGAGGCACAGAAGAGGTACAGGGGACAGAGATGGCACAGTGTTACGACTTAAGAACAGATTCAGGTTAAGAACGAACCTATAATCCCTATCTCGTTCGTTAACTGGGGACTACCTGTATTCAAAATCTGATGGCTCTCAAAATATTTATTTAGGTGGTAAAATTGGTCACATGCAATTATAATTTTGCGCTAAGGTGCGAGTCGCATGCACAATACAGCGGACCTGATAGGGCTCGGCTATTTTAGCCTAAACACGATTGGAAAACTGCTACTGCGCCTGCACTGGATGGCGGGAGGTAAATATTTACCTTGCTGATATTTGGGGGCTGCCAGTGCTGGATCTCGGAGGGTGAGCAGGATGGGGGAAGCCTCATTAGGATCCAGAGGCTTCCCCTTCCGAGTTAAGTATCCCCCAGGGTTTAAAGGGGACATCTTATTGCATTTATTATAGCATTATTGCATTACATTAAAACAAAAAAAAGACAGTGAATTGTTCGATGTATGCTATAACACATTGCAGAACAAGGTCAATACTATATAAAGGCATGTTGATTCAAGACGGCCAATGCCATTTAAGCAAATCTGGCTAATACAGATTGGAATTGGTCCAACCAAAATTGGCAGGAAGTGCATGTGATTGGCCCAATTCCAAACTGCATACAACTTGCATTCAAACTAGAATTACTGTAATCTCATTGGACCATCACTAATGTTAACATTTATCTCAATAATAACCAGGAGTGGGGTGTAGTGTATTCAGCAGGATAACAAGTGGATCCAAGATGAGAAACTAACTATGACAAGTAACTTGTCTATATATCTTATGTAAACTTTAGATAGTTTACACATCAAATCTTGCTGCAAACAGCTTTAACAGTTTCATGTTTATTTATTCCTGTGATACAATGACAGCAGCCATGTTCTGTTTGTCACATTACACATAGGCAAGCTGCAACTGCATCTCCAGCCCTCAGCTCACTCCCCTCTGCCTCTGAAATCTCTGGCTAGTAACCTCCTCCTCCTGCCCAGACTGAGCTCCCATAAGTCCTTGCTACATGGAGTGCCAAGGCACTTTGAGCTGTGGGCGAGGCTTGTTTAGTTTATAGGGAATTAAGAGTATTAAAGCAAAAAAAAAAAAAAAAAAAAAGTATTTGGCTGAGGAATGCCCTATAAACTATATGTAAGGAACACAAATATACAATGAGTAAAAGTTTACCATCTCGGATCCACTTTAAACAATCAATACAGCAAAATAAAAATGAACTCAGAATTACTGTATATTGGACTAGGTTCTGCTTCATTGCCATCTGTCTGAAAGATCCTTCACATTAACAAAAAGTCCATGTAAATATCTTAGGTTTTATATTTGGAAAGCTCAGTCTAAAAAAATGTAAAAATAAAAAGACAAAAAGTGCATACTGCTAGCACAAACGTTTAAGCACCCTTCGGGATCATGTTGAAGTCATTAGAATTGTCTTGTTTGTGGCTTACATGTGCTTTTTTTTCTGGGTCTGTTCAAGTATTTAACTTAAAATGACCCAGAAAGCGACTGCTGTTCTTGCTCTGCATAAGCTGATGGTTCACCAGCGATGTAAGCACTACGCTCCATGTCCTGACATCTCTCTCACATAAAGAGATTTTACGAACATGAACGCACGGCTGCAGCGCCATGCCACCGCTGAAATGATCTAGCTAGGAAGTCAATTCCAAAAAAATACATAAAATAAAGCCTCTCTTTAATAGACGCTCTCTCCCTGTTTTCTGTTTTCTGGGCAGGCTTCTGATCCCAGCAGTGCTTTAGTGTGAAGTGTGACTCCATTTCCTAAGCCTGCATTATTTTTCCACTAAGTACACTTCCTGACGCTGTCCGTTTGCCACCTTGCAAATCCTCTTCCAGCGCAAGGACTGCTATTTAAAGGAGCAGGCCATGAATTGTCATTGCGTGGGTTATTTAACCACTTTCCCCACCGCTACAGTATATCTACGTCAGCTGTGGCATCCTCCAAGCCACAGTGACGTAGATATACTGACCTGCTTGCAGCGCTTTTGTGCAGGAACAGGTGCGCTTCAGAGCGCACCCCCCGGCATTGTCAGCTGCCTTACTAATTGGCAAAAGGGAACATGTAGCCAATTAGTGAACCCCCCGCGGATGAACGATCATCACTGTAGCAAACAGCGTGATCATTCATCTCTCCCCCTCCGTTGTCGGAATGTTAAAAAAAATGCCCCTGCAAGATGAATATCTTACCTGAACTGGTTCCTGCGATCATCCTGCAGCTCCAGCCTCCATGCACCGCTCTTCACTCAGCCCTGTGACACTGAATATCCGGGTCCCGGCTTGATGACGTCATCAAGCCGGGACCCGGTGTTCGGTATCACAGGGCTGCGTGCACCGCGGTGAATGGAGGCTAAAGCTGCAGGATGATCGCAGGAACCAGTTCAGGTGAGATATTCATCTTGCAGGGGCTTTTTTTTTTAACTATCTGGCCGGAGGGGGGCATAGTGGTAAGGGGGGGGGCACATCTGGCTGCCCATAAGAGGGTGGGGGTTCCAAATCTGAAGTGGGGGAGGGGGTTGAAATTATTATTGGGGCCCATCAGGGTAATGGGGTGGGGGATTTCATAATGGGGGGCACATCTGATGGTCCTGAGGGACATAACTTAATGCTGGGGGGCACTTATGCAATAATAGGGCGGGGGCGCTAATCATTAGGGAATATCTGGCTATAATGGGGAACACTGATCCTGGGGACACATCTAGCTATAATGAGGGGGGCTTTATTGGGATACGCAGCTGTATATATATATATATATATATATATGTAGGGGGTCGCAAATGCGGGGACATATCTGGCTATAATGGAGGCTGATATTGGGGGGCACATCTGGCTATACTGGGGGGGGGGGGGGTCTGATACTGGGCACACATCTGGCTATCTATCCTTGGGGGACTTAATACTGATGGCAATTATTTTACCTACTGTAGCACTTTGTATTTTTTACTAGAATTGAAGAAAACCTGAGAAATAATGCAATTTTAACGGTTTTCCCTCTTTTTTCCTGCTAAAATGCTCAGAAAAAAAAAATTCTCGGGACAAAATATCCCCCCCAATGAAAGTCTAATTTATCCTGAAAAAAACGATATCTAGATCATTTAGGTGTCGTGAGTAGGGATAAAGTTATTGCTGATTGAATAGGGACATAGCTAAAACGTCAAAACTGCTCTGGTCAATAAGGGGAAAACAAGGTCTGGATGCGAAGTGGTTAACAAGGATGACGTATATAACGGACAACGTTGTTTTTTGTCTCAAAACTTCTAAGCTGCTAAAGTTTTAAAGAGGAACTGCATTAACACATAGTACAATGGAATCAATTATTCAGCAAACACTTTTTTTAGGTTAATTAACCTGGATTCAACATCATAAACACATCTTATATTCAGATCTACTGTATATATTGTTGCAAATTGGAAAGTAACCCCACCCACCCAGCAATGTTTATAGCCTAGGCTGGGATGTCATGCAGCCTTCTAGCCCAAAGCACTCTGGGAGATCATGTGATGTTCCTGCTTAGTTCACAGACGAGGGCTGTGAACGGAAGAGTTCAACTTATCTGGGGCTTCTACTGGCCCCCTGCAGACGTCCTGTACTCGCGCAAGGACAAAACGATCCTCTGGTCCCCGTCGCGGCTTTTGCAACTTTAATGTCGTAAGCATCTGCACCTGCGGGCCCTGGCCATAGGTGTCCTCGGTAACTCCAGGCGACGTCAGTGGGAGCAAGGACGCTCACTGCCAGGGCCGCACAGGCACAGTTGCTTGCAACATTAAAGTAGCAAAAACCGGAAGCGAACCGCGGCGGGGCCCGGAGGATCGTATTGTCCTGGCGCGGGTACAGGACATCTGCGTAGGGGGGAGGGTAAGTTGGACTCATTTTTTTTGTTGCAGTACTCCTTTGAAGAAAAACATTTGTTTGTTACAGCTGACACAAATCCTGCAAAAAATCTGCAGTTTGTCTACTTCCTGCTTTAATAGAAGCAGGCATATTGACGGTAAAAGTAGTCGACACCCCTCATTCAACACTCACTAACTCAGGAATAAACCATCACACCAACGCGGGGAATAGTGCAACTAAAAGCCAAGAGACTCCACTTTCCAACGACATGTAGATTTCCCAAGGGGAGTACCATTTTGTACTATGTACAGCGCTGCGGAAGGTGTTGCCGCTAATAAATAAATAATAATAATACCAACATAGAAGAATGTTGCGCAGCCCTGGCAACACGCATCCTTGCTCGCGTTGCCGTTTGCAATTGCATCCTGCGCAGGACGCTATTGTGGACAGCAACGCAAGCAAGGATCCGCGCTGCCAGGGCTGCACAGGGGCAGTGCCCCACCGACTCTGAGACATTGAAAACAAAACTAAGCTTCAGCGGTAGAACAGAGGATCATAGAGGACCGGCACGGGACAGGACAGCTGCAGGGGGCTGGGTAGAAGCCCCAGGTAAGTTAAACTTTTTTTTTTTTGGATGGCTTAAAGTGACACCCAAGCCTGAAAGAAAAAAAAAAACACTTTTACTCACCTGGAGCTTTTACCAGCCCCCTGCAGCCATCCTGTGCCCTCGTAGACTCCATCAGATCCTCCTGTCCCACGCCACCAGCTTATTTTATTTTTAGCGACAGGCCTGGTCACGCGTTTGCTTCTACGTGTTCCTGTCGCCAAAAAACGAAAACAGGAGGATACGATGGACTCTACGAGGGCACAGGATGGCTGCAGGGGGCTGGTAGAAGCCCCAGGTAAGTAAAACTGATTTTTTTTTCAGGCTTAAGTGTCCCTTAAGTATCCATTTAAGGGCAATAAGCTTAGCATATTTGCATCATAGTTTCACTTAACCTTTGAAGGGAAAAACTTTTTCAGTTATTATTATTAAAAATGATTTTTTTCAACTTCAATCTGCATCCAGCTCAGAAATTCCCAAAATGCCAATAAGCTCTGATGGAGTCTCTCTGCCACCCTGGAAACAGTACTCTGTGTTTGAAGCAGTGTTGGTTTTGGATATCAGAGCGGTCTATGTAGTCCACAAGTTGAACTTACCCAGGCGGCGGGGCCCGGAGCATCTCTGATTGGTTGCGCGGGCACGGGACATTGGCTGGGGACCATTAGAAGTCATGGGTTAGATCAACTCATTTTCCCCTACCCCTAACCCCCCCCCCCCCCCCCACCCTACAGTAGTCCTTTAAGGACTGCAGATTTTGGACTATAGAACTCTGATGGCTGATTATGACAGGGTTGCCGGTGGGCATTTGACGGACTTTGGGTGTCTAGGACTCCTATCTATTGCAAGTTACTGGCTCCTGTCTTACACGCTTGTTCACTGTGGATATCTTTTGCAATAAACAGCAAGAGGTTTTTGCATTATACGAGTGTTATATGTATTATATGAGAGTTAACTGAGTGTGCTGATCTTTGTGGACTACATAGATATCGATTCCACCTAGTGCTCTAGTGGTTTGATCATTTGCGCCTCACTCACGATAAGGGGTGTGCGACTAGGTAGCTGGTGTGCTGGTTTGCAGAGCTGTGGCAGGTCTATGTTTACTATGTACATCAAAACAAAGTAAGCAAGCTGAAATAAGACTTGCTATAAGGCTTTCAATACAGCTGAAGTGAATCCAAGAATTTCTTTTCTCAGCGAGAGTGGGATTTAAAGTGACACTGAAGCGGGAAAAAATATATTATGATATATTTAATTGTATGTGTAGTACGGATATTTAATAGAACATTAGTAGCAAAGAAAATAGTCTCATATTTTTACTTTCAGTTATATAGTTTTTTTATAACATTGCATCATTCTTTAAGAATTGCAATTTATACACTACACAACATTCTAAATGATTTCACAGAGCAGGTTAGTGAACTTTTGAACTTTACTTTGCAGAAAAAACAAAATACAGTGGCAGACACTTGAGATAAGCAGCTTCAGAAGACAGAGCTCTCCGCAACTTTGAAAGTTTTGCATAGAAGACAACTGGAGTTTCTTAACTCTTCCTGTACTGGAAACAATATTAGACTCATATCTCTGCTGCAAATGTTTTATTTCTTAGATGTACTACACATACAAATCAACCTACCTAATAAAAAGGCAAGTGTCCCTGTGTCCCATGTCCGTGTGTCAGTGTTTTTTCGTTCTGAGCATGTGTAGGGACGCTGAGACACTGCCGAGAGCTGGGGGGGGGGGGGGGGGGAAATGACAGGAAGCAGAGGAGGACGGGTCTAGAAGAAGGCGGGCCTGTGCACACGCGGGTAATTAAAGGGGGGAGAGAGAGCAGTTGGGGGGGTTGTCACGGCTGCAGCTTACCGCCCGTTTTTAAACGGGCCTTAGGCCTAGTTATAGCACAAGTTTTTTTTTCACTTCAGATTCACTTTAAATGTAATGAAATATAAGCACTCCAGTGATGACACCAGTAATGTACATGCAGAATCCAGTTCTCTTGCATCCAGTTTCCCCAGCTGAGAGAAATTCAGACTTTGCACAACAACACAACAGCAGCAGCCACCAACACACACACACACACACACACACACACACACACACAACATCCACAATTTGGCTCGAGCTGCGAATTACAGCACTGAAGCAATCAAAGTCAAGTTAGTTAGTTAGTCCAGAGCAGTGCTGGGGGAAGAGAACTGGGCAGGTTTTAGTCAGTGTCCAAACAGCTGGAAAGCTTGTTGATTCTCCTAGGGAAATTCATAATGCATTTGACTTATGTTTGTGTGAAGCTGTGGACTTTCCTGAGGGGTTTGAGAATTTAAAGAGACTGCCAGGAACTTTATCTGAAAATGATGCAGGTTTATGGCTGGTCCAATAAATTACCAGTTTAACACATGGAATAGGAATGGCTATAAATAGAATTTTTTGTTGAGGCTTATAAAATTAGGCACTTACATGCAAATGTACACATTACTGGACAAGGATGCTTGATGTGGATAAAGTGCACCTGTTACCTAGATATTTTGGCGATAATTAACAACATTCATCATTTACCTCACCTAAGTTATTTTTTGCCTTAACTATAACGCTGGGCATACACCACGTCTTTTTTCAGCAGATAGTTGGTTCGATAGATAATTTTCGAAATGTCCGATCTTGCTTTCGATTGTTTGACCGCTCAATTTCTCATAGAAGTGAATGGAAATTGATATGAAATGTTGAGAGAATGGAGCGGGAAATCGAGCAAGAAAAACGAATTGAAAAACGATCGAACGCGAAATCGACCGAAAATACGCATTGTGTATTCTCAGCATGAGGAGAGATAATGCATGAGAATTATGCTTAAAGGGCAACTAAAGTGATGAGAATATGGAGGCTGTCATATTTATTTTAGGCTGTCATATTTATCCTTTTAAACAATACCAGTTGCCTGGCAGCCCTGCTGATCTATTTGGCTGCTGTATTGTCTGAATAATACCAAAACATATGCATGCAGCTAATCTTGTCAGATCTGACAATAATGTTGGAAACACCTGATCTTGTTCAGGGTCTATGGCTAAAAATATCAGAGGCAGAGGATCAGCAGGACAGCCAGGCAACTGGTATTGCTTAAAAGGAAATAAATATGGCATCATCCATTTCCCTGTCACTTCAGTTGTCCTTTAACCACCCTGGCGTTCTATTAAGATCGCCAGGGCAGCTGCGGGAGGGTTTTTTTTAAATAAAAAAAAAACTAATGCAGCCAACTGAAAGTTGGCTACATGAAAGCCCACTAGAGGGCGCTCCGGAGGCGTTCTTCCGATCGCCTGCGGCGCCCAGAATAAACAAGCAAGGCCGCAATGAGCGGCCTTCCTTGTTTTGCTTACATCGTCGCCATAGCGACGAGCGGAGTGACGTCATGGACGTCAGCCGCCTCCGATCCAGCCCTTAGCGCTGGCCGGAACTTTTTGTTCCGGCTACGCTGGGCTCAGGCGGCTGGGGGGACCCTCTTTCGCCGCCGCTCGCGGCGGATCGCCGCAGAGCGGCGGCGATCAGGCAGCACACGCGGCTGGCAAAGTGCCGGCTGCGTGTGCTGCTTTTTATTTCACTAAAATCGGCCCAGCAGGGCCTGAGCGGCAGCCTCCGGCGGTGATGGACGAGCTGAGCTCGTCCATACCGCCCGGCTGGTTAAAGGGAATCTAAACTGAGAAGAATATGGATTTTTCCTTTTAAAATACTGTATATACTCGCATATATGCCTATTTTTTCAGCACAAAAAATGTGCTGAAACGTTAACCCCTCGGCTTATATGCGAGTCAGTGGAGCAGAACGGATGGTGGAGCAGGTTTTGTTACTGGCAGAGGAGCGTAAGGATCATGTACTAGTGAGTCTGCTCTTGCTAGCTGGCTCCCTGCTTTTCTGTGCTCCCTATCCCCTGCAACATGGTGTGCAGAGTGTGCTGCTCAAGACTACCTGCGTCCCCTGGCTTGTGGAGCGCAGCATGCCAACAACGTGTCAGCGGTGCATTGAACAGGGACACAGCTTTATCATTCTTGGGACACATCTGGCTATGGGGAGAGGTGCTGACTTGCACTGGGGGCACATCAAGCTACTGTGGAGGGGCTATACTGGGTAGGGGGCTTATAAGCGAGTCAATCACTTTTTGCTGGTTTATGAGGGAAAAGTGGGTACCTCCGGTTATACGCGGGTCGGCTTATATGCGAGTATATGCGGGTAATACCGAATGCCGGACTCTCCTGCTGATCCTGTGTCTCTAATACTTTCAGCCACAGTCCCTCAACAAGAATGCAGATCAGGTGCTCTGACTGAAGTCAGACTGGATTAGCTGCATGCTTGTTTCTGGTGTGTGATTCAGCCACTACTGCAGCCAAAGAGATCAGCAGGACTGACAAGCAACTGGTACTGTTTAAAAGGAAACATCCATATCCCTCTCAGTTAAGGTTCCCTTTCAGGAAAGAAATGAAAGATTAGGAGAAATAAAATCATGTTGTAAACGGTTACAGGAACCAGATCCAATTCATTTTTTCTCCTAGGTGATATTTTCACATCATAAATAAAATGCTTTTAAGCCACCAATAAGTAATAAAATACTAGTCAAATAATTATGACAGTACTTTTTCACCTACATTTTGGTACTTTTTAAATCGCAGGGTACAACATTATTCTTAAAGGGACCCTGAGCAGTGGTGACAAAAATGAAACTGGGACTTACCTGGGGCTTCCTCCAGCCTCCCATAGCCTGCAAGGTCCCCCAGCATCCTCTTCTTCCCTTTCCTGGTCCCGCCGGTGGCTCCGGTAATTCGGCAAATTCGGCTGAAGTCATGTGTGCACGCCCCCTGCGCGTCATGACGCCGGTCGCCATAAGAGTCCTGCGCATGCGCGGTTCAGTCTTTAGAAACCGCCCCAATGCAGGGAGCCAATTAGGATAAAGTCAAGAGTAGACATGATGTATACCCTGCGATATCTAAAAGATGTGATCAATATTTAGTTCTGGTCAAGAGAGAGATACTTGAAATTTGACTTTGTTTAAATTTCCCTGACTTGAAACTGTGTATACTCACTTAAAAGGAAATTACAGTCTGGCATAATGCACTAAAAAAGCCAAAATGCCATTTCCTTCTCTTTATTGCTCATCCAGTAAGTCATGTTATCTGAGTAAAAATCACAAGTCCCTCAGCTATTACATGTGTAGTATATCATTAAAATAATTCAAACATCTTTGTGGGCACTTCTGTGTGAGCTTTTCTTCACCATAGTCACCGAATCCGGCTACAAAAAATAAAAAACCCATCCTGTGCAGTCTGCGATTAGTGTTTAAAGCACAAATTCTGAACTGTAAAGGTGACCATATACTTATAGATTTGCAGCAGATTCGACCATCAGATAGATTTTTGTCAGATGCCTGTCAAGTCACTAGGAACAGATTTCCAATAGATTTCAGAATGAAATCTATTGGAAATCGATCTAAATACATTATTGGACCATTAGATCCAATGCAACTCTATGGGCCATGGATCTGCTACCAGCAGCAGATCGACCTAGATCTTTCATCCTGTCAGATAGATCAAATCAATCGAAATCGGCCACAAATCTATTGAATAGGGAATTTGATAGAATCGATTTCTGATCGATCGCTGAAATCGACCACTGTATGGGCCCCTTAACTAAATTTTATATTTCTATAGCCATAGTTTCTCTAGTGGGTGTTCCCGGCGCCTGCTGTTTTATCAGGTGACTACGATGGAGCTCAGATAAGCTCTTTTGCATAGATAAAAACTGAAGTTTCTTAGCTCTTACTGGAAACAATACCTGTGCTACCAATGTTCTATTTCTTAGCTGCGCTACACATACAAATCATTATATCATAAGGTTATTTTCACTTCAGATTCCCTTTAATATGCCAGAAACTGCACAGATCAGCCTCTTCATTTGTATTTTAATTTTTTTGGTTTGTTTTATTTGTATGGAAACACAGCAGACCCCATTATTATGCAATATACCATGTTAATTTCAGTAATTATTTTAAGACAAAATTTTGCACTAAACACAGTAATAAAATAAATCAAATATAAAACTATGTACACTTATTTATAATGGATCGATGAAATTATTAGCTCACTAAAATAGTAACCCCTAGCAAGTGGCTCTAGGGAACCATGATTGATATTATACACTGTAGTATTTATCACCAAGGACAACATCCAGTATTACCAGCAGCAGGTGGAAAGACTATGCGTCTGGTGCAAGGAGAACAGCCTGGTGCTCAACATGGCCAAAACCGTCGAACTTATAATTGACTTTAGGAAGTCTGCCCCTATCCCACCTCCCATCTACATCGATGGCACCGAGGTGGCCAGAGTGCCATGTGCTCGCCTGCTGAGCACCACCATCTCCAGCAATCTCATTTGGAGGGTCAACATCACGTCAACCCAACGGAAAGCCCAGCAGAGAGTCTTCTTCCTCCGCCAACTGCGGAAGTTCGGCATGGCGCAGGAGATTCTAATATGCTTTTACACTGCCACCATTGAATTGACCCTCTGCTCCGCCATCTTGGTCTGGTATGTGGGAGCCACCGCCAGTGATAGTCACAGACTACAGAGGATCATCAGGTCGGCGGAGAGGATCATTGGGAGACCTCTGCCCCCACTTGACCACCTTTATAACACAAGACTGCGAGTCAGAGCACTGAGGATTGGGAGTGACCTCTCTCACCCGGGCCACTGTTTTTTCACCCCACTTCCACTGGGTCGGAGACTCCGGGCCATCCACACCAAGTCCACCAGACACAGGAACTCCTTCTTCCCTATGGCCGTTAGCCTCCTGAACTCCCTTAACATTCTACCACCCTCTATCAGCGCCCTACCACCGCATAGGAGCGGTAAACTTCCACCAGTGTTGTTTCTGAAAGATGAATATTGAGCTTTAAGTATATCTGATGATGATTGTATATGGTGTACGTTTATATTTGTGTATGAGGTATTACTTTCATTGTGACGTTTTTCCTGCCTTTCTGTCTATGTACCGCTCCATTGTGCCAAACCCAATTCCGGGCTTGACCCAGTCATGCTTGGTGAAATAAAATGATTCTGAATTATATAGCGCTGACAACTTCCGCAAGCGTATCATGGAGTATATGTAGTTCCATCACTCTCTCTCACTGAGGAGCTCATTCTCTAATGACTACCATAGTTATTTAATCAGTGTAGTCTAGGGCCAATTTTAGAGGAAAGCCAATTCACTTATCTGTGTGTTTTTGGGATGTGGGTGGAAATGTGAGTGCCCAGAGAAAACCTACACAGACATGGGAAGAACATAAAAACGTGCCAGTGATAATTTGGAAAACCTGCAGCTGCATGTCTTATCTCTGCTCACTGTAGTGGAACTAACTGGGGCCGCTGATATGCAAAAAGCTGCAGAAGTCCGTAGTTCATTGCTCTTTGTGACTTCTGGCCTGCGCTGCTATAGCAGGGCGAGCTTATAGTGTACCAGAGATTAACTACAGTGGGATGCGAAAGTTTGGGCAACCTTGTTAATCGGCATGATTTTCCTGTATAAATGGTTGATTGTTACAATAAAAAATGTCAGTTAAATATATCATATAGGAGACACACACAGTGATATTTGAGAAGTAAAATGAAGTTCATTGGGTTTACAGAAAGTGCACAATAATTGTTTAAATAAAATTAGGCAGGTGCATAAATTTGGGCGTTTTATTGATTCCAAAATCTTTACCGGAGCCAGGTAGCACGCTGACATTCCGGAAGTGCAGGCAAACCAAGTGAGGACTGAGCGCCTTGTATCCGCGGCCAAGGGTTGCTTTGATGTCCGGTGCGCTTGGATTGTCTTATTGTTTTAAATAAAGAGCTTTTAAGTGGAGACTGGTCTGAGGAGTGTGGATTACTTCAGATTTCTACGTGCAAAGTTACAAGCTGCTATCCGGTGAGTGGATTCATGAGGGGCTAACATTGGTTCTAGTCCCAGTGGTGCACGAGGTGGAAATTGCAACTTTGTCCAAACAGTGCTGAGCACTATGTGCGCTCTTTTCATTCTGTTTTCACTATAGGGGTCATTTCTCTGCTGGAGAATAGGACTAAGTATGCGCAGCAAGTGAGCAAGTTGTAGAACTAATTATTGGAACTCAAATTGGCTTGGTAAGCTCAATGACCCCTGACCTACATACACAGGTGAATCCAGTTATGAGAAAGTATTTAAAGGGGTCAATTGTAAGTTTCCCTCCTCTTCATTTTCTCTGAAGAGTAGCAACATGGTATCTTAAAACAACTCTCAAATGCCCTGAAGACAAAGATTGTTTACCATCATGGTTTAGGGGAAGGATACAGAAAGCTGTCTCAGAGATTTCAGCTGTCTGTTTCCACAGTTGGGAACATATTGAGGAAATGGAAGACCACAGGCTCAGTTCAAGGTCAGAATCAGAAAACTTTATTTCGCCAAGCATGACTGGGTCATGCCCGGAATTGTTTTTGGCACAATACATCTGGCTTAGAGAGAGACATAGATAGAGACATAGATAGATAGCAGCGAGCCGTAGAGGCATCGGTTAGCGTGAGTTAGCATTTCATTTAATTGCAATTCCACTGCACATTGCATTGCTCCATGCAATTGTATTTCACTATACGTAGTATTGCATTTGCCTATACTTCCTTAAAGCATCACAGTCCCTAGTGTGACACCGCAATGGTTAGTCTGGTGGGTTGGTTGGTGTGGTTGAACTTTCCGCCATGGCACAGACCGCCCCGCAGCTCGTCCGGGCTTGAATTGATGGTAGTATGTGGCGGGAGTTGAGGAGGTTGACCGCCGAGGGGAAGAACGAGTTCCTGTGTCTCGTGGTCGTTGTGGAGATGGCCCGAAGCCTCCGGCTTAGTGGCAGCAGGCTGAAGTAGCGGTGGCCTGGGTGAGAAGGATCATTGGCAATCCTCAGAGCCCTGGACTTCAGTCTGCTGTTGTGTAGCAGGGCAAGAGAGGGGAGGGGGCACCCAACGATCCTCTCCACTGACTTAATGACCCTCCGAAGTTTGTCCTTGTCATTTGCGGTGGCCCCAGCATACCAGACCAAGATGGAGGAGCAGAGGATTGACTCAATGGTGGCGGTGTAGAAGCTGGTTAGGATTTTTTGAGTCATGCCAAACTTTCTCAGCTGGCGGAGGAAGAAGAGTCCTTGCTGGGCTTTCCGTTGGGTGGCAGTGATGTTGGGCTTCCAGCTGAGATCACTGGAAATTATAGTACCCAGAAGCCGGGCACATGGCACCCTGGCTACCTCAGTGCCGTCAATTTAAATATGAATATAAAAATGCCGGAAGGGGGGGGGGGGGGGGCAGACTTCCTGAAGTCAATGATTAGCTCAACAGTTTTTGCAGTGTTAAGCACCAGCCTGTTCTCCTTGCTCCAGTTGCAAATTCTCTCCACCTGTTGGCAGTACTCTTGGACGTTATCCCTGGTGACAAGGCCAATGATGGTGGTGTAGTTGGCGAACTTGATGACCTTTACGGAGTCTGCCTCCGATCTGCAGTTGTTTGTGTAGAGGGAGAACAGCAGTGCTGATAGGACGCAGCCTTGGGGAGCACCTGTGTTCGTGATCGCTGCTTGTGAGTGGATATCGCCCAGTCTGACGACTTGGGATCTGTTGGTGAGAAAGTCTGTGATCCACAGAAGTAGGCTTGGGTGGACTCCGAGTGCAGCAAGGTCCCGTTGCAGAATGCGTGGGCAGATGGTATTGAGGGCCGAACTGAAGTCCAGAAGTATTCTAGCATACGTGTCTGGCCTGTCCAGGTGGTCGTTGGTGAGCTCCAAGCAGATATTGATTGCATCATCGGTGGACCTGTTTTCCCTGTAGGCAAACTGGTAGGGGTCTAGGACGGGTGAAGTGGAGAGCTTGAGGTAGGCTAGGACTGCCCGCTCCATGGTTTTCATGATTACGGACATCAGGGCTACGGGTCTAAAGTTGTTGAGATCGGAGACCCCTTGTTTCTTAGGGACAGGTATATGGTAGACCTCTTAAAGCAAGTGGGGACCTTGCCTTCCTCCAGGGACTTGGTGAAGATGGCGAAGAGGATGGGAGCAAGTTGCCGACAGCAGGTTTTCAGGCGGGCTGGAGACACTCCGTCAGGGCCGGAGGCTTTCCTGGCATTAAGTGTTGATAAGAGGCGCAGGACCTCGGCTTCGCTCACCACCGAGGGAGAGGGCAGGTTGTTGTTTGCCAGGCACAGGGGTGGGGTAGCCGGTGCCGGGTTTCCCTCCGGTACTCCCTGGTTCTCGAACCTGCAGTAGAATCTGCTGAGTTCTTCTGCTAGTGTCGGGCTGGGTGTCGCCTGCTGGGGTTGGGGCTTGTAGTTAGTGGCGGCCTTCAGCCCCTTCCATACGGCACGTGAGTTGTTTGAGCAGAGGTTGTGTTCCACTCTTTCAGCATACTCTTTTTTGGCAGCTCTCATCTCGCGATTGAGGTCGTGTCTTGCCCTTCTATAGTCCTCTCGGTTGCCGGACCTGTGCGCAACCTCCTTGCGCCTTCGCAGCTGCCGTAGCTTGTTGGTGAACCACGGCTTGTTGTTCGGGTACAGCTTGAAGGATTTTGCTGGTACACAGGAGTCCTCACAGAAACTGATGTATAAGGCAACGTTATCTGCCCATTCATCCAAGTTTGGCGCTTCCAGGGCCTTCCAATCGGTGCATTCAAAGCAGGCTTGTAGTTTCAGTTTTGCCTCGTTCGACCAGACCTTGGTGGACTTGGTCGGTTTAGCCGATTCCAGGCGTCTCCTGTAGGTTGGGATAAGGTGGATGTGACAGTGGTCCGACGAGCCCAGAGCTGCTCGGGGGACTGCTTTGTATGCATCCTTCAGTGCCGTTTAGCAGTGTTTCAGGGTGTTCGGGCCCCTGGTGGGGCAGGTTACATGCTGGTGATAGCGCGGCATCTCCTGGCGCAGGTTGGCCTTGTTGAAGTCACCCGCGATGATGAACAGTGAATCCGGGAGGGAGGTCTCCCACTGTGAGATGGTCTCGCTTAGGATGAAAAGGGCAGATTTGAAGTTAAGGCTTGAAGTGGCAGACCAAGAAAAATCTTGGATAGACAGAAGCAACAAATGGTGAGAACAGTCAGAGTCAACCCACAGACCAGCATCTTGCTGCAGATGGAGTCACTGTGCACTGTTCAACGATTTGGCGCACTTTACACAAGGAGATGCTGTAAGCGAGAGTGATGCAGAAGAAGCCTTTTCTTTGCCTACAGCACAAACAGAGCCGCTTGAGGTATGCTAAAGCAGATTTGGACAAGCCTGCTTCATTTTGGAATAAGGTGCTGTGGACTGATAAGTTATTTGGGCATAACAAGGGGCGTTATGCATGGAGGAAAAAGAACAGCATTCCAAGAAAAACACCTGCTACCTACAGTAAAATATGGTGGTGATTCCATCATGCTGTGGGGCTTTGTGGCCAGTGCAGGGACTGGTAATCTTGTCAAAGTTGAGGGACGCATAGATTACACTCAGTATCAGCAGATTCTGGAGACCAATGTACAGGGATCAGTGACAAAGCTGAAGCTGCACCAGGGCTGAATCTTTTAACAAGACAACGACCCTAAACACTGCTCAAAACCCACTAAGGCATTAATGGAGAGGAACAAGTACAATGTTCTGGAATGGCCATCTCAGTCCCCAGACCTGAATATGATTGAAAATCTGTGGTGTGAGTTAAAGAGAGCTGTCCATGCTCAGAAGCCATAAAACCTGAATGAACTAGAGATGTTTTGTAAAGAGGAATGGTCCAAAATACCTTTAGGCTGCTTTGACAGTGAGACGTTAAAGTCCCACGTTAGAGGAGCCTGTAACGCAGAGTAACGCACAGTAGAGGCCTGCGCGGGTCCACTTTTTCATACCCGCAACCCGACCCGCACCCGCAGAACCGCTACCCGCACCCGACCCGCTACGTAAAATTTTCTTCTAAAATGCACATTTGCATAGTTGTCCCCAGTGCAGCCAGCGTAGTTGTCCCCAGTGCAGCCAGCATAGTTGTCCCCAGTGCAGCCAGCATAGTTGTCCCCAGTGCAGCCAGCATAGTTGTCCCCAGTGCAGCCAGCATAGTTGTCCCCAGTGCAGCCAGCATAGTTGTCCCCAGTGCAGCCAGCATAGATGTCCCCAGTGCAGCCAGCATAGATGTCCCCAGTGTAGCCAGCATAGATGTCCCCAGTGCAGCCAGCACCCCCCATCCCTCCTTCACCTTGGCCCCTCCTCCAGAATAGCGGTGGCGCTGATGGCGGGTGGTGGATTACTCCCTCTGTCACCTGGGTCCTCTCCTCCAGCTCTATCCCCCTCCACAATAGTGGCAGCGCTGCGGGTGGGCAATTACCCACCTTCTAATTTCCGCGTTCCAAGCCCTGGAACGCTGTGTCCTCATCGTCACAGGTCTCCGCCTTCAATGCCGCCCACTGTACTTCCGCTAATCAGGAAGCACAGTGGGCGGCATTGAAGGCGGAGACCTGTGACGAAAGGACGCTGCGCTCCAGCACTCGGAACGAGGAAGTTGGAAGGTAATTGCCCACCCACCCGCAGCACTGCCGCTATTCTGGAGGGGGAGAGAGCTGGAGGAGTGGACCCAGGTGAGGGAGGGAGGGGGGTTCTCTCTAGCGCTTCTTCACCTCCTCACTACCCGAACCCGCAGACCGCTACCCGCAACCCTACCCGCACCCGCAACTCGCACCCGACCTGGTTAAGAAGATTTGGGTACCCGAACCCGACCCGCATTTCGGGTTACCCGCGGGTACCCGACCCGCTGCAGGCCTCTAACGCACAGTAATGAAAAATCAATGGGCTGATCACAGTGCCCACGTTGCGTTACATTGTAACACTGCACGTTCTGGGAAAGTGCAGCATGCAGTACGTTATATGCGGCTTTAGCCGCGTTCTAACTTTGTGCACATGCTCAGTAATGTTTTTTTTTTTAAATATATGCTGCCGGAGAGGAAGCGGGGAGAGTCCACTAATGTAGCCAGGCACATGGCTACTTAATATTCACTGCACTTACAGTGTTATCTTCCTGGAGCGGTCGCTGATTGGCTGGTGGGACCACGTGATGTGGAGTGGAACACTCCGCATCACGTCGTCCCGCCAGCCAATCAGCGCCACGGAGACCACGTGATTGGAACGATCACGTGGTCTCCGCAGTCTGTACTGCGCATTGCACACAAAGAGCTGCATAATGCAGCTTACTCTGGCATCCTCCTCCAACATCACCAGGCGTTGCATTAGGGGCACGTTATGCGACCATAACGTCCCCTAAAACGCAACGTCTTGGTGGGAAAGAGGTCTTAACCAGAATCCAGACTCTCATTGGAACCTACAGGAAGCGTTTGGAGGCTGTAATTTCTGCAAAAGGAAGATCTACTATATATTGATTTTATTTCTTTTTTGTGGTGCCCAAATTTATGCACCTGTCTATTTTTGTTTAAACAATTATTGTGCACTTTCTGTAAGTCCAATAAACTTAATTTCACTTCTCTAATATCACTGTGTGTGTCTCCTAAATGATAGATTTAACCGGCATATTTTATCATAACAACCAACGATTTACACTGGAAAATCATGACGACTAACAAGGTTGCCCAAACTTTTGCATCCCACTGTATATTAAGAGATTTAAACATACCCGAGGCTTCCTCCAGCCCCATCCGCACGTACCGCTCCTACTCCGCCATCCTCAGTCTTCCCCAGCTCCAGGACCGGGTCCCGCAAACTTTGGCCAGTCGCGGCCAGTCTGCGCAAGCGCAGTACGCTCTCTTCGGTGGAGAGAATAGTACTGCCCAATCTCTGGTTTCCAGCCTGCTTTACAGCCACTCCTTTTATGCACCGCAAGACGTGAAATATGGCGATGGCGATACGTCACATCTCGTGGTGCATGCAGGGCGCGGCTGTAAAATATTAACAGGGAGAGGTAATTTAGGAGCGCAAAGTAATTTAGGAGCGCACGCTATGCAGCACTACCACGCTTAGCATGCAGCCCTGTATTTAGCTTGCGTATGTGTCATTGATCTTGCCCTGCTATAGCAGCGCAGCCTAATGAATCAGGGCCTTCGTCAGCACCCAGGAAGGATGGTGTTCAGAGACTGTAGTCACATACTTAGCTGAATATATCATAATTTTAATCCTTCAGCTTCTTGAATCAACTCTGGTGGTTTGCCTATAGTATGAAGCAGAAGGCCCTAGAGCAGGGAATAAGCTTCATGAGCATCCTGACTTTAAAGCATTATTCATTCTCGCTCTTAAAAATACCGGTCCATCTAGAGTTTAACTTTATGTTTTATGCAATACTCCAAAATAAACAGATAAAAATTCTTACAGATAAAGACGCAAAGGTGCATACACAAACTTAAATCAAAGGACCCAGTCTGCTCACACGGGTAAAAGGGAGGCAATTACTGTATTACAATAGTGTATATTACAATTTGAATTCTACCATCATATATAACTCCCAAGGGTGTAATAATCCAGGCTCCTGGAAGACTGTTTCATAATCAACAGAGTAAACACCGTGATTTTGAAGACGTGCAGAGCTTGTAAGAGTCTCAGCACTTGCGCTCTTTTGTTCATGCGTTAAAAGGGGGACTAATGCAAAAAGTACGCTGCTGCAATTTCCCTGTTAGCAACTATGCTACAGAAAGAGCATTAAAGTGTATCTGTAAGGAAAACATTTGCCCCTACAGCAGTGATCTGCAAACTTGGCTCTCCAGCTGTTAAGGAACTACAAGTCCCACGATGCATTGCAGGAGTCTGACAGCCACATTCATGATTCATAAAAGCAAATGCACTGTGGGACTTCAAGTTCCTTAACAGCTGGAAAGCCAAGTTTGCATATCACTGCCCTACAGGATACTCACCGCGGGATCCTGGAGAGGCTTCCCCTATCCTCCTCTAATGGCCTGTTCCAGTTACTAGTAACCCCCCATTAAAATCTTGACAACAGCAAGCGTTCTAGCACGGACACACTCGGGCACTGGCAGAAAAAGCTGAACCCCATCGGATCCATGCCACTGTGCATGCAGTAGCACAGACCCAATCAGGCTTGGCTTTTCCCACCTGAGCCCGGGTGGGATCATGCTACTGCACAGTCGCAGAGCAGCCGCACTTCGGCAGGCCCCAGAGTTGGGTCGAACTGATGGAGGAGAATGGGGGGGGGGGGTGGAAACCTCTCCAGGATGCAGAGGCCTTCATCCTCCGGAGGCAAGTATCCATCTGGGGACATTGTGAACCTCCCAGGTTTGCTTTAAAGATTTTTCATGCTGAGACAATGCACTTTCTAATGCAGAGCTGGGTGGGAGTGTCTGAAGACTGGGAGGAGGGCGGGCAATGCATACACAATCAGGTAGAGGAGAGTAAGGGAGGAAATGTCATCAGGATTGGCTTCAAGATAGACAGACAAAATGGAAAATCCTTAGGATTTTCTCTTTTTTTAACTATAGAAAAATCACTAAAATCAAAATGTAGACAGTGCAATACATCTGTTATGTAAGTAGAGCATGTATTTACTTATATATGTGTTTTTTTTTCTGAGATAGTATGGCTGACAGCTCCACTTTAGGGTACCCATACACATATAGATTGCCATCCGATTTGGCAAAATGATTGAGTCTCCCCACCCCGGCAACCGCTTCTTCAAGCTTCTCCCACTGGGCCGCCGTTTCAGAGCCATCCCATCCAGAACCACCAGACGCTGGAATACCTTCTTCCCTCAGGCGGTACACCTTCTGAACTCAACCTCGAGCCCCCCATGACCAGTTCAGCCATCCCCTGGCCCTTGCCCTGAATGCATGTTCCTTAGGCTCACTCCATGTGTGTTATGTTATTTTTGATGCAGTACATGCTATGTTTGCTATGTTATATATGTTTGCTGTTTGTATATGTTCGACTGCCATGCCATGTGTACCAAAAACAATTCCGGGTACGTCATTCCGCGTACTTGGCGAATAAAGCGGATTCTGATTCTAATTAGCAGTAGATGGTTGTACCGTGTTAGCTATCAGTAAAAGCAAGAAGATTTGAATCAGGATGATACCATTTATTTGCCAACTTAAAGTTTTAAGTTAGCTTATAAATGGTATCATCCCGATTCAAAACTTTTGTCTTCTCTGATTGTAATAGATTCCTATCACACACAGAGCGTAGATTTTCAATAGATTCCAGCAGGGAATCTATTGAAAATTGATCGAACCACAGCATGGCACTGCTGCTGCCCCGCCCTTGACCGACCTAGATCTTCTGCCTGGTCTGATAGCTACTTCCTATCGATTTAAGGTCACAATTGATCCTAAAAAAACATTTTTTTTAGATCGATTCCCAGGAAATTCAATCACTCTGATCAAATCTGCTGTGAAAATGGAGTTCTTAAGTATAAATTCTGTTCAATTCACAAAAATGGAGAAGCACCCATGCAAGAAGACCTTTGTGTGCCTTAGCTCATGGTCACAGTACCTAGTGACCCAGTAACAAAAATTCCACGAAGCTGGCACCACCGAATGTAGTAAAAAGCTCTTTATTCAAACGTCATTAAAATGACATTCAGTCAATACTGAATACTATATATAGCAGTATGGCTTGACAAAGGACGTCAAGTTCGAAACAGCGGGCTGTCGCCATTGCTACATTTTTTATTATTGACTGAATGTCATTTTAATGACGTTTGAATAAAGAGCTTTTTACTACATTCGGTGGTGCCAGCTTCGTGGAATTTTTGTATAAATTCTGTTGAAATTGACGTTCTTCCTATTAAATAATTGCTATTAGGGATAGAAGTATAGAATAATTTTTACCACAGTGCCCGTTTTCAGGGTGACCCTACTTTCTGAAATATTGATATTCTTAATTAAGAGATACGTTATGCTTACTGTGACCCGTGTAATATTTGTGATTGATCCAATGGGAATTCTCTCACTTAGGAACTGATTTAAAATATTTTTCCTCCTGTTTTTTTTTTCTCATGAGATATTTCTCATCATGATCCCTATTTAGTTAACGTTTCAAACACCTTTTCTCCTAGGAGAGATTTTCTCACCTTGGGCCATATGCAATTCACTTTTTCTCCTACTGTATGTTTTCTCCTAGGAGATATTTTTCATCTTCTATTAAGAATAACTTTTCAGCATTTTGCAATTGAAAAAGTGCGAAAAAGTAGGTGGAAAAGTACCGTACTATCAGAAACATTTTAAGTATTTTCTTACTTGCTGGATATTTAAAAGGCATTTTATTGACAAGCTTGAAAATATGACTTATGAGAAAACTCAGGCGAAAGTTCAAAAGTTCATTGCATATGGGCCCTTTTCAAAAAAATACATTTTAATTCACCAACTAGGGGCTGAAAAATAATTTTATTAAGAAAGTGTGAATACTCAGTCGAATGAAGGCCATTTTAAGGCCCACTCCCACCAACGTTATGCACCATGAGCTCACACTTATTAGTATGGGGGCTTTGTTTGAGGACCTAATATCCCAATCAGTGGGAGTTGGGACACTAAAGTGGACCACAGGAGGTGACAATTGGTTAGTATTTTCAGTTCTGGTTAGTCACTGAGATTAGGTGTGTTGGTGTTACATGATAAGGTACGGCGAAGTTAATATTACTTGACAGGCTTAGAAGGTTAGGAATAGGGGTCAGTAATGGGTTAACATTAGGTGTGGAGGTTAGCCATAAGGAAGGAATTCATGTTTGGGGGTGGGAGGTTAGGTGTCTGGACCCTTCCTATGTTACCGGAAGGAGGTTTAGGGTAAGGCATTAAAATAAAACAAAAGTTAACGTTGCGAAGGAAGATGGAGGAAGTTCATGTCTAATGTCAGGAACAGGGCTGTGGAGTCGGTACAAAAATCATCCAACTCCAACGTCTCAGTTTATGAAACCACCGACTCCGACTCCAGGTACTCAAAATTGTTCAGACTCAGACTCCTCCACTCCGACTCCTTAGCCTAATTCGTACCAGGGCTGTGGAGTTGGTACAAAAATCATCCGACTTGGAATATTCAGTTTATTAAAACCACCGACTCAAACTCCAAGTACACAAAATTGCTCCAACGCCAACTCCGACTCTTTAGTCCTGGTCAGGAAGCACAGCACTTAATTTTGGGGAGAGGTTGAACAAATGTGTTAAGAACGGGGTATAGGACGAGGTTACTAACAGGAGATATGCGTCAAGACAGTAATAAAAATGCTGCTAAAAAATGCAAAATGGCAAAGTATTGGTAACCGCAATCTCCATTTATTGGGAGCTGGCACCAAAGCTCACTGTGCCCAATACACCTACACCCACACGTTCATCGAGTAATCAACCCTCTGTACTTCAAGTTTGCCTTGCAACTATCTCTTTCTAGTCTGCATTTCATTTTATTTTCTTACCCAACTGTTGACACTCCCCAGGGCGCAATGCATATATAAGGTAATGCTGCACTGTAGATTCATGTCAGATAAATACTCAAAGATGTTTTAATGGAACATTTATCACAGGAAATCTCTGCTCTTCCACTCTGCAGCCAGAAGACAAGATCTTGAAAACCACCTTCCAAAGTATTGAAAGACAAATCGCCCATGCTCATCCTGAATTAAACTTCCACTTATAACTGCATAGAGTATCCATACATCAAACTATAGGAGTCTCTGAACTGCCTGAGAACATTCTGTTCCAGCAACAGGACTTGGCTCATGCGATCTATAGAACTAAGAATTTAGTTCATAATAACAACTGCAGATATAAATGGAAAAAACAAGATTATTCCATTCATATTTTCTACTTACTGATATGCTTGCTGAGCACAAAAAACATAAATAATTATGTTAATGTATATTCCTCTGAGGTTAAAAATTCTTTTTAACCTGGCCAAGAAGACCCACTCATCAGTCATTCCCCTGTAGAGGCAGACAAAGTTCTGGGCTTTACTAAGAAATTATCCAAAAAACATGTCAGTGATGACACCACTATGTGCAATCAAGCAACAATTTAAGTAGCTTAAATGTGGACCTCTTCCTGTTCTGGAAGACCTCACCACTCCTGCAGAGTAACGTCTCAAGTTCTAGTGAGTGGAGGAGATTGTTTATTATTTCATGAGCACTGAAGAAGTACGGTAGTTACTCTGCAGGGGTGATGAAACATCTACAACTGAAAAAAGATGTTCAACATCCCGAAAACATAAATGTTCATCGGTTCCACACAGATATTGGCCTTAGACTACAGTAGGGATTTTGGACTGACTGAAGAAGGCAATCTAGGCGTCAGCGATGCTGTGGTACAATGGACGCGCATAGACCACAATGTTAATTGTGGCTATAGCAGTGCCCAGGGGGTCGATCGGTTAGGGTTAAGGTGGCCACTAACAATCCAATTTCTAGCAAAAAATTGTTTGTGCGATCATAAATTCTGATCAGAAGTTAAATCGTTCACTATACCAACAACGAACCAATCGTTGCTATCTATCTATCACAACCAACAAGAAAATCCAAATTTTGGTTAGACAAAAATTCAATCGGACAATTGTTTTTATAATTGTTCGTAAGCAATTGTGCCCATCAACAGAGATCATTTTCAACCAATCCGATCAGAATTTCTGATCGCTCAAATTATTTTTTGCTTGAAATTGGATCTTTAGTGGCTACCTTTAGGCATCGGAAGAGGGAGTTTAAGCAGATCCTGCATAACCTACACCCACACTGGAAGCATTATTCAGCAGCTTTCGCTCCAGACTTGACCACACACAAAGGGATCAACTCACCAATGTAGTAAAATGTCCAATCTTTATTTGTGGAAACGGGCAAATGGTCAATCAGTAACTAATCAGTAACAGCTGAATGCACAGGACAGTGACGGGAGCATGATCGAGGACGTGCACTGCCAGGGTCATGTAGGCGCAGTCACGCTGGAAACCTAATTGGCTGGCTGCGAGGGGACCGGTGGATTAGGCCAGGATGTCTGCAGGGGGCTAGTAGAAGCCCCAGGTAAGTGAAACTTTTTTTCTTCCCTCAGTTAAGGTTCCCTTTAAGTTGGATCTTTGTTTTCTTTTTTTATTCGAAAGTATTAAAGAATAAGAAACAAAAAACGCACATGCAATGGAAAAGTGGTCACCAATGTCCAATGTCAATTACAATGCTATGATCCCATTAATACTACACTATACAATATGCATATAGTAACTATAGGGGCCCATACACCCCTATACGTCCGTGCGGAAGATTTTTCTCGATCGCCGGCGGGTCGGGAGTGCGTCGATAGCGGCGTTCAAATGCCCGACGACCGACGCAATACAGCGGAGATACATTACCTGTTCCGGCCAGCGCGACTCCCCCGGTCTGCGCTGTCTTCTTCTCCGCTCCGGGCTCCAGCCTCCTTGAACTTCCTGTCCCGGCAGGAAGTTTAAACAGTAGAGCGCCCTCTACTGTTTAAACTTCCTCTGGACCAGAAGTTCAGTGAAGCAAGCCAGCTGGACCGGAGACCAGCGCGGAGAAGAAGACTGCGGAGACCGGTGGGAGTTGCGCTAGCCAGATCAGGTAATGTATGCGGGGGGGGGGGGGGCGTCAGTGGCAGCTTCACAGATTGTGATCGGTTTCATGCTGAAATCGATTCACAATCTGTTTGTAGTAAAGACAGCCATACGATCCCTCTCTGATCAGATTCGATCAGAGAGGGGGATCTATCTGTTGGTCGAATCTGATGGCAAATCGAGCAGTGTATGGCCTCCTTAAGTGTTATTACATACCTTAATCTCCCCATCTTTTCTCCTACTATTTACAATTGCTGCAATCTACGGGAGACAGTGTGAAAACCATCATCTCAAGTTACTAATGGCAGGAGAAATGAATACGGGGGTTTTCCTGAATGTCGGGCTAGCATAGCAGAAATGCATTAAATTATCTGAATTTCCATCAACTAGACTCGTGTGTGATTATTGAGATTAAAGTCTGAGACACTCTGTGAAACTGAGAAGGCAATACAAGACGGTGGAGGGGATGAAGACCAACCGTGTCCCACACCTTACAGCAGATCAGATCAGTGGTTGTCAACCTTTTCACAGGTTCTTTTCAAGACCATGAATTTATCATACCAAATTGGAGAGGTTTTATGTAGGACTTAGAACCATAAACGCAAAGCATTTAAAGAGAAACCGTAACCAAGAATTGAACTTCATCCCAATCAGTAGCTGATACCCCCTTTACCATGAGAAATCGATTCCTTTTCTCAAACGGATGATCAGGGGGCTTTGTATGGCTGATTTTGTGGTGAAACCCCTCCCACAGTGTGATGTCATTGCATCACAGCTCTGAGGTCCTGACATCACTTGGTGGGAGCCTTGTTGCATTGTGGGAAATAACAGCTGTTTTCAACTGCCAAAAAAGCAAGCAGCACCTCCTTCCAGTGACATCACCTGCCAGCAGTAAAAATGCCGCCATATGATAAATGTCTGAACGACAGGGATGTAGTACACAGCTTCTGGGGCCATAAGCGCCCACCGCATGATCATAGAGGTGAGACTATACCCCTACCCCTTACTGTGGATGGTAGTAGAACGCATGTGGGCCAATCCCCTTGCTGGGGGGGGCGTGACTGAGCATTGAGTCTCCCATATTTAAACGCTGTGCAAACGGTGTTAGCCAGATCTGACTTGGGCTATTGACAGTGTGTAGGGGGACACTATGTCCATGTACAGTGGTGGGGGGAATCGTATATATTGTACATATGTTTGTTTGCACTAATTATCACCTCCTGATGAAGCTGTAAGGGTGAAACCGGTCGAGGGTTAGGCTGCACTGTACATAATATGAGTACCTCTTAAGTATCGCTGTTCCTATCTGAGGACCCCCTATCTTTCACTGTCCTGTGTTTAAGGGTCTGATTGAGTGCCTACTGACATGGCTACACACTGTGCGTATGTCACTCTAGTTTTTTCTGGCCCACACGGCTGATGTCAGGTCTGGTCATTTGCTGGGGAGCTGATTGGGGATAGCCACACCACGCTCATTTGTAATTCAATGTGCGTTGGGGGATGGGCGAAGACCCCCCTCTATAGCTCTGATTCTACCCAGTTGGACTGACTCAGCAATGGACAGTGAACTGTTTGTTATACTTTATGGTACAGTGATAGCTCTATAGAGTGAAATCCCTACGGATATGGATTTTAATTATTCAATAAAAGTACCCTTTTTTATTGTTTTGTATATGTACTAGTAAGAGCCAGTCTTTAATTATTTATTTATTATTTATTTATTGTATTTATAAAGTGCCAACATATTACACAGCGCTGATTAGACAATAGGGTATGGTATATTTTCCCTGGTACCTTTTCGGAAAGCGTATATTAAATGTCAGAATGTACATCAGGGAGAGGAAAGAATTTACAATGAGCAAATACTGACTAAATAATTTGTATATAATTATTGTAAAAATTAAGCACTTTTTTTATTACATTTTCACTGGAGTTCCTCTTTAAATGTAAATTTTGCTTCAGATTTTTTTTTTTTTTATCTTTGAGTGGTGCAGACATGCAGAGCAGCATCAGGTAACTTGGGTGCCGAAGGAGTCTCGGTAGTTTGGGCGGCTCCATAGGTGCCCATGTTCATAGCCACGACTAGGGGGGACATTTGGGCACCGGAGGCACCTGCGAAAATAGCAGACACTGGGGACAGCTGCTTACAAACTATGGCTACACATAGCAGACGCAAAGCACCTATCATGGCTCCTAAACTACTGTGGCAGATATTTAGTGGCAAAGCGACACAGTATTGCAGTGGGGGGTGATAGGGTTAAGCATCGGTTGGGGGAAAGGTTGTTTAGAGTAGGCATTTTGTGGCAGGGGATTGGTTAGGGTTAGGCATCGGAGTAAAGGGAGGGCTCGTGTGAGAACGGAGTTAGGTGTTAGAAAATATCTGCTGTGCTGACAGGAAGACACACTAATGGGGATGGCACTGTGGGAAGGGGCGGGGTTTACTAGTGCAAATTGTCACAGTAGAACCTGCATTATACCGGACTACAAGTCAGAAATTTAGGTTTGATCCAGGAATAAGTTGCCCCCTGTGATTTACTTTAACAATCAGACCTACATTTCTAGACTTCTAGCCCGATATATACGGTCAACCTTTCCTTGATCTCACCTGTGCCTAGTTCTGCATATCATAACATTTTTTTATTTACGGATTTACATCCTCATCTCACCTTGCTGATCAGAGCTGCAGAAAATATTGTTTTGTTGAAATACTCAAGTACTGAACATGACATTAAAGCAGGTCTCCAGCCTAAATTTAAAATCTAACAGCCATCCGGTAAAAGAGAGAGTTACCGGTACTTGCGCAGCTGCCTTGTCTCTCAAATCTGTCCAGAAGATCCCGCATCACCAGACTTCCTGTGCATTGCCCCGCCTCCCCTCTCTCCCCAGAGAAAAACACCAAAATATTTACTGCAATTTACCGCTTTAACAGTAGCTGGCACTTCAGTACGGAGACTGCACAGAAATGGATTTTGGACATTAATGTATTATTATTATTTATAAAGTGCCGACATCTTCTGCAGCACTGTACAGAGTATGTATGTATTATCTGTACGTTTTTGGAATGTGGGAGGAAACCGGAATACCCAGAGGAAACCCACGGAGACCCAGGGAGAACATACAAACTCCTTGCAGATGTTGACCTGGCTAGGATTCAAACCGGGGGACCCAGCGCTGCAAGGCGAGAGCGCTAACCACTATGCCACCATGCTACTCTCTCTCATAAGGAGAAACTGTGCATGTGTATGTGTGACAATGGTGGCTCATGGTCTAACAATATTTGTAAACATGGCCTCACATGAACGATAATCCCCAGAATGGATCCACCAGAATAGATTGTTGAATTGCCTGAGAACATCATTAATCATTATCCTTTCATGTCAGTGCTGTTCCTCATCCAATTATGGATCGTTCTTTTGCAGCAACAATTATCTAGCATGTACATTGCTCAACCCATCAATTTCTGCATTCTTTTTGTCTGAGATAAGAGTGTTTATACTAGAAGGTGACAAAAAAAAAAAAAAAAAGAGGGGGGCTGTTTCAGAAGGTTAGCTACGGTCATTGCCTGGCAGTAATTACCATAGTAAAATGTCAGTAATCTTGAGCGATATTTTACTATCTCCTTACCTGAACCCATTTTCGCTTGATCCCTCCCTCAATCGATGCCTAAGCTTAAAGAGAAACTCCGATCAAGAATTGAACTTTATCCCAATCAGTAGCTGATATCCCCCTTTTACATGAGACATCTATTCCTTTTCACAAACAGACCATCAGGGGGCGCTGTATGGCTGATATTGTGGTGAAAGCCCTCCCACAAAGAAATTCTGAGCACATACTCTTGGCAGTTTCCTGTCTGTGAACCCTGTTGCATTGTGGGAAATAGCTGTTTACAGCTGTTTCCAACTGTCAAAACAGCAAGCAGCAGCTACATCACTTGCCAGCAGTAAAAATGTCACCATGTGATAAATGTCAGAATATAAATCAGGGATTTTAAATATTTTACAATGGGAAAACACTGACTAAATCATTTATACATAATTATTGTGAAAATGAAGCACTTTTATTATTACATTATTTTCACTGGAGTTCCTTTTTAACTGCTCCCCCCTCTCCCCAACAGATGTCTAAGCCTAACGGACACCCCCTTCTCAGATGCCTAACACTAACCGACCCCCCCCCCCCCACACACACACACACACACACACATACACACATCAATACCTAACTCTAACCAAGTCTGGCCATCGCATGCGCCCATGTTAATATTTGCGATTAGTGGCTATAACATAAATCCGCTTTGCACCCGCTATTTGTAGCGGTAGTTAGTATAGCAGGCAGCCCCAGCGCCCTCTATTTCATTGCTGCCCAAATTTCCTGTTATAGCTGCTAATCGTGGCAATTAACATGGCCGCCTATGCACAGCAACCAAACTTCCCAGATGCCTTCAGTGCGCAAATTTCCTGCTTTAGTCATGCGGATCTGCATTAAAAAAATGAATAATGATTAACTACAGTCCTTGGAACATTAACATTTTACACAGATAAGGAATTCATTGAAGTGTCCCGTTAAATGAAGAAGTCCTCAATGCCACACTTCGGCTCACAGCAGCGCCACACAAAATTAAATATTTCACCCAACTTTTTAACGCAGTGAAAATTTCAGAAAAAGCCTCAGAAGCAGTTGACCATAATCTGTCATTTTTTCCCTCTCTCTCTCTTGGAGCTTTGCTATTATGCCTAGATGCTGATATTAAGCAGATGCTCTTATTTACAGGCTCGTCCAGCAAAGTTTGAATGCAGGAGAGTTGGAGGAGAATAAAGAATGTTTTACTATGAGTAGATAGTTTTTTTCCCAGAGTGCCTTGGGAATTGTAGTTCAAGAAGAAGGCAAGTATAAACAATAAAACAGAACACACTCCGGACAGCACAGACTAGCTGCACAGAAACAGCTCTCAGAGATGGCCAGCGAATGCAGCCAACTGCGGGTGTAGCATGAGCTCATTTGTGAATTTCTGTAAAAGTTAATGAGTAAAGAATATTAGCTTCATACTGGAAATTTTGAAGATGAGTACAACGATAAAGTAAAGCAGCCTCAGAATAATTCCATATGCAAAAACTTTTTTCTTCTTCTTTCAAATAAGACAGCAAACTGAATACAGCACGCTGGCGTAGTGGTTAGCGCTCTCACCTTTCACCATTGGGTTTCCGGTTCGAATACCAGCCAGGTCTACATCTGCAAGGCGTTTGTATGTTCTCGCCGTTTTTGTGTGGGTATCCTCCGGGGCACTCAAGTTTCCTCCCACATCCCAAACACATACAGATAAGTTAATTGGCTTCCCCCTAAAATTGGCCCTAGACCACGATGCAAACACCACACACATAAGATAAGACTATGGTAGGGATTCAATTGTGAGCCCCTCTGAGGGACAGTTAAGTGACAAGACAATGTATACTCTGTACAGTGCTGCGTAAGATGTCGGCGCTATACAAGTACCAAATAATACTAGTAAAAAATAATAAAAAGTCTAAAATTTACAATAGCTTATAGCTTTCCGCACTCTGTACAGGATTGAATAGCTATTTACATGTATGACCACTTCCTGTTTAAATGTCAGAAAGTATACATTTCTTACCGGTGAAACTGCCGTCGGACATAATATACAATCACAAACTCTTCTTTCAAGTCCTCATTACCTTATATAGTTATCTGACTTGCCTTTTAACCAAAATATCATCACCTTTGTAAAAATCATGATTTCCACCTATGGTTGCAGTAGCAAGAACAGGAAGCAGCCATGCTGCATAGTAATATCATATCCAGTTCAGTCTGTAAGCACCACACTGCTATTTTCCTAAATGTGCAGCTTTCTAACAGTTCAGCTTGCATGCAGAGGCTCTGCTTTAAATTTCAGCTGACCAGCTGAGGAGATTCAAAAGTAAAATTTGGCAAGCTCCCCCACCACCAGTACTTAAAGGCAAATGAGCACTAGGGATTTTTTTTTTAATAAACCTAGATCCTTAAAGGGCATCTGAAGTGAAAATAAACTAATGAGATAAACAATTATAGCTGTCATGCTCCTTCTAAAAATGACTTAAGTTATCCCACAGTTTTATTTTATATTTAAATCTACTTTTTAAGTTTTTACTGTTTCATGGCCTCTTCTCAATGACACATTTATTTAACGTATGCCAGAACTAAAATCTATGAACTATTGATCCGTTTTATCACTTCCCTGCTCTCAGAAGCTACTTACTGCCAGAAAAGTGTTTTATGTCTGCAATTTCTTATCGGTGAGGGTTACGCTATAGTCCGACCCGGTCCCAACCCAGATGGAAACTGTCACTTGCCAACCTGATTTTTAACTCTTTCAGGCAGAGAAAGAAAAAAAAAAAGGAATGCAGCACAGTCATTTGTGTGCTTAGCACTGTACATACACATGTCTATCTCATCATGTCACCTCGGATGTCCTTTAAGGGTGTATTCCATACAAAGCAAAAAAAAAAAAAAATACTATGGCCATGTGATCAAGCTTTGCACACCTGAGAACCATCAAAATCATGGGCCAGAATTTACTCTGCCGAGGGACTAAAAGACTTGGTCGCAGTCTTTAAAGGGGAACTGAAGTAAGAGGTATACGGAGGCTGCCATATTTATTTCCTTTTAATCAATACCAGTTGCCTGGCAGCCCTGCTGGTCTATTTCTCTGCAGTAGTATCTGAATAACACCAGAAACAAGCATGCAGCTAGTTTTGTCAGATCTGACTTTAAAGTCTGAAACACCTGATCTGCTGCATGCTTGTTCAGGGGCTATGGCTAATAGTATTAGAGGCAGAGGATCAGCAGGGCTGCCAGGCAACTGGTATTGCTTAAAAGGAAATAAACAAGGCAGCCTCCATATACCTCTCTCTTCAGTTCCCCTTTAAAATCAAACCTTAGAACAGCTAAGAAATAGAACATGAGTACCTTATTGGGCGAATAAGACAACCTCCCAACGTTTCCAGTTAAAATATAGAGTTTGGGATATACTCTTGTAAAAGACTACCCCTCTTCCAACGCACACCAAATAAAAATTAAAAAAAAAAATCATATGCTGGTGCTATGTATGAACAGATACTGGTGCTGTACTGTGTGTGGTACCCAGTATATAACAATATACAGGCAATTGACTGATTAGATTGGTCAATAGAGTGTGCTGTGCCCATAAAACATGCCTCTTTCACCCATCTGGCCCGCCCTTGTATCCTATTTACCTGCTTCTCTGCCTCTCAGATCTCGCACACGTGCACCTGCACCACTTCACTACAGTCCTCAGCAGCGAGATCTGAGAGGCGGTAACAGGATAGGGCGGGCCAGAATTGTGGAAGAGGCGTGTTTTATGGGCACAGTGCAATCTCTTTCTTCCATACCCTGGGCATCTCAGACCTTGCATCATGAGTGGTGAGCTTCCCCCCCCCCCCCAACATATGCAGCAACCGCCAAATCTCCAGCACCTGGTAAATAAACATCAGCATGGCGCATACACGCATCACGTGTCAGCATTGCATAAACATTAGCATGAAACGTACGTGCATCGCGTATCACCTGGCATCAATGACACCCGGCATATAAGACTACCCCCGCCTTTTCAGAAGATTTTTAAGGGTTAAAAAGTAGTCTTATATGCCAGAAAATACAGTAGCAAAGAAGAGAGTCATATTGTTTTCCAGTACAGGAATAATTAAGAAACTTCAGTTGTTATCTATGCAAAAGAGCTTTACTGAGCATTTCGACTCAACTTGGGTCAAAGAGAGGCCTGTTTTCTAAAGCACTTATCTCAACCTGTCTCTCAATGTTTCTTGGTTGTTTAAGGTTTTACTGCAAGAAAGTTCAAAGGCTCATTAGCTCTGCTCTGATTTATAGTTTAAAATACGTGAATGATGCAATGTAAAAAAAAAAAGCTATATACAGTAACTGAAAATAAAAATAAACTCTCTTCTTTGCTACTAATGTTCTATTTCTTAGTCGTTCTGCACATACAATTCATTATCTCAAAGGTTTTTTTTTTTAGTTCAGGTTTGCTTTAAATCCCATTCATACTTTTTGCAATTTATGTTGGGATTGTTGGAAATGAAACAAAGGTGTGATTTGATTGGATCCTTCTGTGGTTGGTGCCCATATTATTGTCTTCTTTATTCCTACATCGAGTGCAACTTCTGTCTGGAGGCACATCCACTACACCTGTTACTCCCAACATTTACTCAATGTGTTCTGGTGCCGATAATTCTCTCTCTATCTCCTATTAGATAACTATGAAGTGGGCTCCTCTTTCTAAATCTCCAGCTTCCACCCAGGTCCCATTCAGGCCAACATGTAATCACAGTGGACCAGCCTCCCATGGTGACTTGTGGAAGTAGGTATGGAATTCACACCACTCAACACCTCCCTTTGCCAATTACTGGAGGTGAAGCATGGCTGCCACTGCCCTCCCCCATATATTGAGGGGGTCGAAGGATGCGGTTTCAATGAGTAATGAAATGGGGTGTCTGGTGATGTAGGAGTTATGAGGAAAGGGTTGTGGGTGGGGATGAGTTAGGAGTGAAGACAGAGGAACTTGGCATGCCTTAGTTCCATGGCTGTTAGGCCAAATATTGAGCTCACACAACGGGGAGGCAAAAGTTCCTTGGAGGTGGGAGAGTTGGGGGGCTGATCGCTAAAAAAAAACAAAAAAAACCCCTTATGTTTTTAATGTTCTTTAGTTCCTGGCTTTATAGAGGAATATGTTCTGACCATCTGCATAACTGATATAATCACAAATTTTGGCAAGAACACTCATCGTGCAGTTTCTTTCATCTTCATAGATGGTCGTTACCAAAACCCCGCCAGTGGCCCATGAAGCAGTGCAAGAAAATAAAAAAAAACATAACTTGAGAAAAAAAAAAATACAACCACGTAAATACATAAATGATATAAAACAAAGGATTTGTCTTTTTGTCCCTGCAGTAAAATATTTACGTGAGTCAGACCTTTCTTCTTTCATTATTTCCTTCTTTTATGGTTCTAATGGAGTGAGTCATGTTACAAAACGTCCTGTACGCAGAGATGTTGATGAGCAGTCTTCGGTTTGGTGGGGAGGCTATGGTTGTTTTTATTATCGACTCCAGCATCCTTTAACCACAGTGAATTATTTTTAAACTTAAGACTGTTTCTTTTTTGTTGTTGCTCTTTTCACTATTTCAGTGCCATAAAAAAACGCAGCTGAATGATGATCTACGTTCTAAATGTAGAATACCCTTGCCTCCAATATGTGCTCAGCCATAGTCCAAGTTTGATACATTTAATACCCAACTGTTCCTCAAATCAATATGCATGATTAACAGCTTTTGCTCAGTAAGCCTATTCTGCTGACTTGCATGGCAAGCTCCACACATTCTTCACCTTTAATATGTGTTATATTTCTTAGGCGTTCCCTTACAGAGCTTTCAGGAAGCCCTGGTCTTTTGAGAGCTATCAAAGAGAGTAGATCTGAAGAAAGTTATTTTTTAAACATTGATGGAACTGCACCAATCTTGCTTTTGGCCACAACAATTTTGGAGGCGGCTGTGAAGAGAAGAGAGAAATTTTACTTCCTAATTTGGTAGTTAACTCTTTTTAATGAGCTCTACTCTACTTGCATATGATTAATGTTGTGCCGTAATAAAAGACGTAATCATTCTCCTGTCTTCCTGATGAACTATTTTCCATGATAAACGTTAAGACTGGTCGGTGTATTTTTCTTTTTACTTTGGAATAAGACGTTTCATTTTCTATCAAATTATGCAAAAAATAATTATTAGCTTACTAGATGCCCTTTAAGGACAGTTCCAGTCAAAACAAATAATTTATTTTTTTTCAGGTGGACAAGCAAGTCTTGGAACACCTCATTGTGAGATTTATCCACGCATGGATCTGGTTTAATAAGGAACTAAGAGAACTAAAAACTGTAATTAAGAATCTTATATAAATGATAAAAGGATACCTGTAATTCTGAGAAGAAAAGTTGAATGCTTTACCTAAGAAAAAGGATTTCTTACAGCCTACCTATTCCTCTCTGTGTCCTCTCATTCAACCGCCGAGCTCCCATTCAAATTTTCTTCAGCCTCCTCTGAGGCCTCGGAAATACTCGGGTCTCCTCTGAGGCTTTGTAAATACTTGGGTCTGCTCTGAAGGCCTTGGAAATACTCAGGTCTCCTCTGAGGCCTCGAAAGTACTCGGGTCTCCTCTGAAGGCCTCGGAAGTACTCAGGTCTCCGAGTACTTCTGAAGACGAGTGGCTCCGTACTGCTCACACACGAGTCTGTGTTCACGCATGCATAGTGTGGAGCCGCTCATCTTCGGAAATACTCAGAAACCTGAATACTTCAGAAACTTTCAGATGAGACCCAAAGGCTTTTTGGACATTAATGCAAAGAGAACTGGGATGGATTTCTTTTCTTAGGTTAGTATGTAACTTACTTCTAAGGGTGTTTACAGGTATCCTTTAATGTGTGGAATACAAAAAAAAAATGCATTATTCGTGTATTTATTATTTAGCTAGCGGAAATTCCACCACTGTCTTCCTGGGTTTTAGTCAGATGCAACTTCTGGGAGCTGCCCAAAATCCTCCTACATCCTATCATCATACATATGAAGTAGTCAGGGAGGAGTTGGGAGGAACACCAGGCAGTCTTTCACTATGCACACATATTACCTGAACCTGCCCACCTCCTCCCTGTGCTGCTGAGAAATTAACATTTATGGCTAGTACTGCAATGCTATAGAACCTGCAGAGTTCTGTAAATTCCTGTTTAATTTCTCCTTGTTCAGTGTGCAATATAGCAATTCCCCTTCCCCTGCAAGGCCCAGTTTGATTTGCTTTGCACTGGGTAAGATACTTCCACTCTCCTGGCAATACAGATCGACTGAATGCAGTCTTTCACAAACCACAAAGGCACTTCAAACAGCGTACGTGTAAAAGCAGCGCCAGGAAGTTATGGCGCATGGTGTAGATGAGATTGTGCCAGGGAAAGCCGCTAGTAGAATATTGGTAAAATTACCAAACCCTACTATTGAGCAGTGGTTAATTCCAATAGGGAAAAATTTAAATGTAAACATTACAGATATGCTACTATCGCCTAATCTAAACCTCTTCTCACATGAGTCCTTCCACTACCAATTCCTAACCTTAACCGACCTCCTGCCAAAATATTGCTAAACCTAGCCCTATTCTTACACAAGCTCTCCCTATACCAATGCCTAACCTTTACCTGCCCAGATGCCACAATCTCCACCGCCACGCCTTAACCACTTAACACTCCCTTCGCCAATATTCGCGCCACCTAATATCACTAGTTTTCAGGTGATCCATGCACCATAATTAAACCGTTAGCACCGGCATAGACGATATTGTTATTGTGGTCTATGCCGTAACCATAATTACTGCTCGGGATTGTGCAAAATATAATTTGATATGCACTAAAAAGGGAAATAGAAGTAGGATTTTTTAGTAGCCCTCCAATGTAAGCCAATATTTTGAAAACCTGGTCTATTATTCAACATCGTGAATAGTGCCGATAGGCCAGTAATTTTCTGAATGCACTCACAGCAAAAACTGTTATTCCTTTAAAGTACAACTGAGATGAAAATAAACTGATTAGAAAAACAATTGTACCTATCCCGCAGTGTCCTAAAAATGACTTTTTTTTTTTAAGATATACCACAGTTTTATTTTATATTTAAATCTAGTTTTTATAGTTTTTACTGTTTCATTGTCTCTGCTCAATGACACTTTCATGGAAGTATGTTGGAGCTCAAATCTATGAATTATTGACCCTTTTATATCTTCCCTGCTCTCAGAAGCCATTTACTGACAGAAAAGTGTTTTATGCCTGTAATTACTTATCAGTGAGGGTTATGCTACAGTCTGACCCGGGCATAAACTGTCACTTGCATACCTGATTAACTTCAGGAAAGAAAAAAAAGGATCTTAACATGCCACATGTCACCTGCGTTGTCCTTTAACAAGGGGTAGGGAACCTAAGCTGGTATATTGGAAAATACACCCTACATCAATAAAACCACCCTTGCACAAAAATAATGCAGCACTATAATGAGTAAGATGGGTCCTCCGAAAATAGGGGTACCACAGGGAAGAACCATCATAAAGTGGGACTAGAGTTTCTTTCAGATCCCTTGCACATTTGTGCACTGGGTTGCCTCACTTTGCGATTCCTTGGTGGAGCCCCATCGCAAGGCCCATGCAAGTCGATGGAGATTTGCACAGTTTGCTTGATGCAACGTGGTGTTTCGGAAGTATCACAATTGCCGTAATCCTGACGCAATGTATGCAGCACGTTAGCGTATGATCCATGCCTACCACGCGGAATATGCCGCAATGCAAGCCAATAGGCACTGCAGCAAGTGTTCACAATGGGAGCATGGTGCCACGCAGCGCACATTCGTGGACAGATGGGAATCCCAGTGATGTACGTCATTAGCTGGGGACCGGGCCTATGCCACACACAGTCACATGAAGCCTAATTTCTGCGGTGCTTGCACCACATCACACTGCTAACCTCAGGTGTGCAACCGGCCTAAACGATAATCAAGAGTTCAACCAAACAGTAGTCAGTCTGTAGAGTTGTTGCACATCAAATGAGAATTTGAGCAGGTCTGGATAGTATGTCAAATCAAAATAAACTGGTAACGAATACTGCAAAAGTTTCATTTAAGAGCTTAAGATCCAAGGAATGCTAGTTTCTTAGCTACAGTAAGTCAGGTCTGTGAGCGGTTTGATAATTCCCCTCAAGGGACAATCGTTGGACACCTTAGGTGAGAGACATACGGAGGCGGCCATATTTATTTCCTTTTAAATAATTGTAGATTGCCTGGCTGTCTTGCCGAGTCCCTGTTTCTAATACTTTTAGCCATAGACCTGAACAAGCATGCAGATCAGATGTTTCTGACTGAAGTCTGACTGGATTTGTTGCATGCTTGTTTCAGGTGTGTTAATCAGACACTACTGCAAGCAACTGGTATTGCTTAAAAAAAAATACAGCAAAATAAATTTTGCAGCCGTCATATCCCTCTCAGTTCAAGTGTACTCAGCCAGGCAATCTGCATTGTATAAAAGGAAATAAATATGTCACCATCCTTATCCTTTTCAGTTCAGGTGTGCTTTAAAGTAAATCCTTAGGATTGTTTTTTTACTTGCAAGCTAAAAAAAAAAAAAAAAAGTGTGGGCACCCCTGGTCAAAGACATCTGATCTGCATGCTTGTTCAGGGTCTATGGTTTAAAGTGAACCAGAGACGAAGCACTCATGTATTTTACCATATATATCTAAGGGAACATTAGAGAAAACACATACCCTGCTCTCTGTTTCATTCTTAACTGCTCAGCCTGCTTGTTATCAGCCCTGATAAAATCCCCGGCCGAGCATTCAGTCTGGCTTTGCTCAGGAATCATTATAGCTGAGTCATTATAGCAGAGCCACAAGGGGGCAGGCTTGGGCTTGAAAAGACATCAGAGAAGACAGACTCCACTATAATGATTCCTGAGCAAAGCCAGACTGAATGCTCAGTGGGGATTTTATCAGAGCTGATAACATGTAGGCTGAGCAGTGAAGGAGGAAACAGAGAGCAGGGTAGGTGTTTTCTCTAATTTGAAAAAGAGCGCTCCATAGTGCATTACCATAAAACAAGGCATTAATCGCAAGTAAAATGAATACTCACAAGGTGTGAATAGTTGTATCGCATATCAGCGGGAAAGCTCATCCCCTTGTCACCCAGGGAAGCAAGTGCAGACGCTGTGGCCAGCAGAGCGGTCGCCGATTGTACGGGAGGTCGTCTCTAGAGGGGATGGGCGCGGCTTAGTCCTGGCGTGCTCGTAGCATCATTGCGCGTTTCGCGCTCTGCGCCTTCGTCAGAGGTCACCTCTGTTGACCTTTAACAAGGGGTAGGGAACATGCCCGTTTCTAGCCCCGTGCGGGGCGTGCCACCGCCCGGGGCGCTGTTGGGAGGGGGGCGCTGTAATGGAGGGGGGGAGCACCGTAGCCGCGGGGAGGGCAACCCGACCTCTCCCTCCCTCTCCCGGGCCGCCCTCCGTGCTCCCCCCTCAGATGTATAGTGAGCAGCAGCAGCCAGGGAGGGAGCGCTTTATACAACATACCTCCCTGGCTCCAAGCGCTGCTCTCTCGCCGCCGGTCTTCTTCTCTCTGCATACACGCTTATACACACGCTGCTTCCTGTTTAGCCGGAAGCAGCGTATGTATACGCGTGTAGGCAGATGGGAGAAGACCGGCGACGAGAGAGCAGCGCTTGGAGCCAGGGAGGTATGTTGTATACAGCGCTCCCTCCCTGGCTGCTGCTGCTAACTATACATCTGAGGGGGGAGCACGGAGGGCGGCCCGGGAGAGGTCGGGTTGCCCTCCCCGCGGCTACGGTGCTTCCCCCCTCCATTATGGGGACAGCTACCTATCTAAACTATCCTGGGGGGCACCTACCTAATGTAACCTACGCTGGGGGGCAGCTACCTATCTAACCTATCCTGGGGGGCACCTACCTAATCTAACTTACGCTGGGGGGCAGCTACCTATCTAACCTATCCTGGGGGGCACCTACCTAATCTAACCTACGCTGGGGGGCAGCTACCTATCTAACCTATCCTGGGGGGCACCTACCTAATCTAACCTACGCTGGGGGGCAGCTACCTATCTAACCTATCCTGGGGGGCACCTACCTAATCTAACCTACACTGGGGGGCAGCTACCTATCTAACCTACACTGGGGGGCAGCTACCTATCTAACCTATACTGGGGGGCACCTACCTAATCTAACCTATGCTGGGGGGCAGCTACCTATCTAACCTATACTGGGGGGCACCTGTCTAATCTAGCCTATACTGGAAGGGGGGGGGGGGCAGCTACCTAATCTAACCTATACTGGGGGGCACCTACCTATCTAATCTATACTGGGGGCAGCTACCTATCTAACCTATACTGGGGGGCAGCTACCCATCTAACCTATACTGGGGGGGCAGCTACTTATCTAACCTATACTGGGGGCACTTATCTAACCTGTATTGGGGGAACCTACCTACCTAGCTAGCCTATACAGGTGACAACTATACTGGCTACCTATATTGGAGACACCGACCTAAATGACCTATACTGGGGGCACCTACCTATCTAACCTATGCTGGGGGCAACTATTCTGGCTACCTATATTAGAGGCACCCACCTAGCTAACCTGTACTGGGGCACCTACCTATCTAACTTATACCGGGGGCATCTGCCTATCTAACCTATACTGGGGGCAACTATACTGGCTACCTATACTGGAGGCACCTACCTGGCTAACCTATAGCGGGGGCAACTATACTGGCTCACCTATGCCTGGCTACCTATACTGGGGTACCTATTCTTGGCTACCTATACTGGGGGGACCTATACTAAGTGAAACTAGACCTGGCTAACCTATACTGCGGGCACCCATACCTTGCTCGGGGGGGGGGCACAATTTTTACACCCTCGCCCTGGGTGCATTTTAGCCTAGAAACTGCACCGGTAGGGAACCTAGGCTGTATATCATTTGATCTGACAAAGACGCAGAGCACCAAAACACGTAATGACGCTACAAGCACGCCAGGACTAAGCCCCGCCCATACCCCGAGAGACGACCTCCCGTACCATCGGAGACCCTGTTAAAATCCCCACTGAGCATTCAGTCTGGCTTTGCTCAGGAATCATTATAGCTGAGTATGTCTTCTCTTTGCACTTTCCTTATATTTGGAGCAGCACCGTGCATTAACCCCGGAAGTTTGAGAGGAGTTGTGGAAGTAACTGATCCTGATCCCTGCAGTGAGAGAGCAAGGATTGTTTTGTGTTTACTCGTATGTTCCCACTGATATACAGTATATGTTAAAATACATGAAGGTGCTTCGTCTCTGGTTTACTTTAAAGTATTAGAGGTAGAGGATTAGCAGGAAAGCCAGTCAATGTGCATTATTTAAAAGGAAATTCACATGTCAGCCTCCATATCCCATGGGTTCCCTTTAAATATCCATGCATTAATAAATAAATATATTCTCTGTAAAAAGCTATAGATTTGATTACCGACTGGTATGTTACTATACATTCCTACTTTTGATTGAAGACAAGTATAGTAATAATTATAGGCACGCTAGCACTTTTCCTCCCTTTGGCCCCCCGATGGATTGGTGGCTGGCGCAGGTCTACAGAAGGTCGCAGTACATTTTCCCTTGGCATTCACACTCAGCCCTCTCCGTTAACTTTTCTTTAATCGGATGTTTTCTGCCGTCCCCGTTGGGACCTACTCTGTTCCTCCGGGAGGATCGTCCACTCCGATGGAGGGTAAAAACCTGTGAACCAGAAGTAAATTCACATCGGAGACATACAAAAAAAAGATTACGCTTCAGACAGACTTAAGCCATTACTTTCTTGAAAAGAAGAAAAGGCAAAAGTTAAGAATAAGACACCACCAAAGACCTTCTGCCCATAGGCGCATCTCCATGACGTTTCCTGCTGAGTGCTTATGAATGCTCTGCGATCTGGGAAAAGGATCCAAATAGGATTTCAAACATCCCAAATTTTTTCCTCAAACATTTAGGTATGTCACCATGCTGTTATTTATTCATTCACTCACTTTTTTGTCTTAGTTTAAAGAGTTACTAAACAAAGGCTAGACTAGCCCTACGTGTATTTACATTCCAAAAGTAAGATTCCTTCTCAAACCTCTTCTACTCCCCTACCCCCACAGTCTGTCATCCCTTCCCTGCTAAATAAACCATACAGTCTAGGCCAACATTCTTGGTGTAAACTGAAGGAAAATGGGTCCGCTACGGACTTGTAGCAGAAAAGCAGCTTAGGCTCAGCTCTTCGTGTTTTGACTCTGCTACGCTTGGCTTTCGTCTCTGTACACAGACTAAGCCAAACAACGTATGGGATCAATTTCTTTTATTATTTTGGCCTAGAAAAAGTTTGGTCCTTAATGACAGCTTAAGTATTTATTATTACAGGCCTTGTTACCAGACTGCGGAGCGCAAAATGTACTGAGATGCGAAGGGATTAGTGGATACAGTTACACGGTGCTCAGATCCATTGATGCTAATGAGACAGCTATGGAGGAACAGTTTGATGCTTACGAGGAACTTTACTGAATGTAACACATTTTTTACAATATTGATTTAGATACAAATTACTTGGTCAATGTTTGTTCATTGTTAAAGCTTAAGTTTATCTGAGATGCCGGCATCTCTACTGCTGGCAAAGCGAATCCCCCAGAGTGCTCTGGGGCAGACGACTGCATGACATCATAGCCTAGGCTAAACATTACAGAGAGGGCAGGTTTGCATACCAATATACATCAATATATAGATATGAGAAGCGCTTTTGAAGTTGAATCCAGGATAATTAAAACATTGGTATCCGGAATATTTTTTTTTCATGTCCGGCTATAGGGTGTTATGGGTCCTTCTTAAGGTGTTCTCTCTGCTCACAAAAGGATAGCATTGCTTTCCTTATGTCCAGGTCAAAATCAAATACTCTATTATTATTATGCATGTTGGATTATTGTGACGCTGTATAATTAACAAGCTGACACATCATTGCATTCCAGCGGTTCTGGAGGTGTGGTTAGCTTTCAGGGACATCAAATAATCTGCATATTCAGCAGTGATGCATTGTGGGAAACCCCATATACTCACTGAATAATCAAATACCTTCTGTTTTAAGAAGGCAAATTTCTGTTTTGCAATTAACAGAAATCGTCAAAGCCGCATATATTTCAAAGCATCAGATCCATATTTTGTTTTAAAGATCCTTATGTACTACAGCATGGAGCGTGCGAATAAGCCGAATTGGATGCGCAGCCTCTCGTTTATTTTAGCAAAGGCTTGGTGTACAGAGGCGCCAGAGTAGAATAAAAATGTTTAAAAAACGTCTAAAAGAGGAGGATGTTCAGGTGAAGCAGGACCACACCTGCGAAACGCGTTGCACTAAGTGGCGTTACTTAAAATTTTTGTATTTATATATTGTGACTCAATTGAGTTTTATATTTTCGAGGGAGGTAGTCCACCTGAACATCCCCCCCTTTTAGACGTTTTTAGTCTACTCTGGCGCCTCTGTACACCAAGCCTTGCTGAAATCTTGATTCCACCCTCGGTGGAGGGGTGCTACCCAGTTTCCTATCTACAGAGAGCGACATCTTAAAAACCTGAGTGGGATCGGGTTCTAATACTCCCCACCTGCACTTGAAGTGGTTGCCTATGGGTAACCCATGTTTGTGAGTATATCTAAATATTTTTCTTTAAACCACAACCAACTTAACAATACTACACCATATTGGGCTCTCGATTTCTCTTTGTTCTTCCAAGCATCTTGTTTATTTTAGGCGCTGACATAAACCACAATGAAAACGTGCAGCTATGGCGTGCCGGGTGCTTTACTTGGGCGTCGGTGATCAGCTATTGTTTAGCCAACTGGCGGTACTTGATTATTCTAGTTGATGCTCGGGCTACAGTGTTGTCAAATACTTGACAGTGGCGATGGGGTGCTGTTAAATTTAACGACAGGATTACTTAAACTGCGGTATAGTAAAGCAACCAGAAGATGTCACTGTGTATGTAAAGTGCTGCAATGATCTCTATGGTATTGTGATTTCCTGTATTCACTCTGTGTTCCTCTCTTTTCTAAATAAGCTGCATTACCTGATAGTTGTGTATGATTTTTCTCTGCAAGTTTTTCTTCAGAGGAGAGTTTTAACTTGTTATAATGGGTTCCTATCTGTGTGTACAGACCACTCTGCTCCCTCACGGGTGCTAAGTTTGTGCACCGGTGCTCAGCTTTGCAATAGCTGGTGCTCAGCTACAGTGTAGCCAAGTGGCGGCCATCTGCGGTGTCAGGCTTCAGATAGCGGGATGAGCAGACTTAGGTGGGTTAGTGTTAGGGGCTAGGATGGGGAAAAATGATTTGGGGCTAGGATGGCAATAATCACGTTATCGGTATTCTTATACTAAAAAACAAAAACGTTTTTTCTCAATTTAACATAGTTCTCATTATTGATCCTAGTCGGGTTGAATACCCTAAAGGTGGTCCCACACGATACATTAAAATGATCCAATTTTATGGCAATTCTATAAAAACGATCGGATTTCCCAAAAAATAGAGAGTTGTTTTTTTAATTCGAGCAAGAAATCCGATCGGATTTCCTGTTTTTATTCAATAAAAGTTGTTTGGGAATGGTGGATTTTTCTGATCAATTTTTATGAAAATTGAATGGTGTGTGGTAGATTGTCGGTGTGTGGTAGATTGTGTGTGGTAGATTGTTAGCAATCTTCCTAGAGTATCCAATAATTATTATCAAAATTGAGGACGTGTGGTACATTGGTCAGATTTTTTAAATGTTACAATAATTTAGAAAAATTTATTGCTATTCTTGAATTGAATAGATATTTAAAAAGTTGTATGGTGTGTGGCCATGTGTATGTACAGCTCAGAAATTCCACTATAAAACACTTTCCTAGCAGAAAATGGCTTCTGAGAGCAAGAAAAGGGTAAAAAGGGGAATTTCTTATCGGTGAGGGTCACACTATAGTCACTTCCTGTCTGAGTCAGGACTGAGTCAGCCACTCACATACCTGATATTTAATTCTTTCAGGCAGAGAAAGAAAAAAAGGAACACAGCATAGTTATTTGTGTGCTAGGCACTGTACATACACATGTCTATCTCATCATGTTACATGTCAGTTCGGGTATCCTTTAAGGCTAGGTCCACTGTGGTGAGATGCGGCATAGCGCCACTCTAACACAGCTTGCCCCACTGCAATGTACAAACTATGCAACGTTCACAGTTTTGCATGTTTGTTGCAGAGTGTTACCCACAAAACACGCACATTAATGGCTACAGTGAAGCATACTTTTCATTGACTGCATGTTTCACTGTATGCGACACAAAGCACGTTTAACATGCAACACCGCTTTCCCGATCTCTTGCGGTGCATCCTACTAATATAATAAATGGGAAAGTTCGGATGTTTGTTATTCGATCACGCAAAAATGGCTGAACGGATTTGAATGAAATTTGGCACACACATAGTACATTACCTGGAATAAAGTATAGGATACTTTTTATTCCCATAACCCAAAAGGGGGCGGAGACAAATACAAATTTCACTGGAAAATGTAAACTGCAGCCATTCTTACACTGTTAATGGCAGGGTTCTCAAACTTTGCACAGTTGGTCGCTGGGTGACTGGGATTAATATTCAGAAAGGTGGGTGGAGTCTATAAAAGCCAATCAAAATCAACCTATTGATTTTCAAGGGGAATATTTACATTGCTGCCATTCTTGCACTGTTAATGGCACAAGCCTCAAACCTGGTACAGTTGATCATTGGGTGACTAGGGTTCAATTTCAGAAAGGGGTGGAGCCACAAACAGCCAATTAGATTTGTTTCATTTCAATGCAAATTATTGATGCCAAACACCGCAAAGATCACAAACTTGGTAATTGATTGTGTGTTAGGGTTAGAAAAGTAGGCACAGCCAACACCATCCAAATACATAAGCGGGCAACGCCGGGTCATAAGTGGGCGGAGACAAATACAAATTTTACTAGGAAAATGTAAACTGCAGCCATTCTTACACTGTTAATGGTAGGGTTCTCAAACTTTGCACAGTTGGTTACTGGGTGACTGGGATGAATATTCAGAAAAGTGGGTAAAGTCTATAAAAGCCAATCAAAATTAACCTATTGATTTTCAAGGGGAATATTTACATTGCTGCCATTCTTGCACTGTTAATGGCACAAGCCTCAAACCTGGTACAGTTGATCATTGTGTGACTGGGGTTTACATTCATAAAACAGGGTGGAGCCACACACAGCCAATATGATTTGTTTCATTTTAATGCAGGTTATTGATGCCAAAGACCGCAAAGCTCACAAACTTGGTCATTGAGTAATTGATTAATTGTGTTAGGGTTAGGAAAAGTGGGCGGAGCCAGCACCTGCAAAATACATAATCGGGCAATGCTGGGTCATCAGTAGGTGGAGACAAATGCAAATTTCACTGAGAAAATGTAAACTGCCGCAATTCTTACACTTTTAATGGTAGAGTTCTCAAACTTTGCACAATTGGTCACTGGGTGACTGGGATTAATATTCAGAGAAGTGGGTGGAGCCTACAAAAGCCAATCAAAATTCATCTATTGATTTTCAAGGGGAATATGTAATTGCTACCATTCTTGCACTGTTAATGGCACAAGCCTTACACATGGTACGGTTGGTCATTGGGTGACTGGGGTTCAAATTCAGACAAAGGGGTGGAGCCACAAACAGACAATCAGATTTGTTTAATCTCAATGCCAATTATTGATGCCAAAGACCGCAAAGCTCACAAACTTGGTTATTGAGTAATTGTGTGTTAGGGTTAGAAATAGTAGGCGGAGCCAACACCAGCCAAATACATACCTGAACAATGTTAGGAAACAAGTGGGTGGAGAAAAATACAAATTTCATTGTGCAAATGTAAACTGCAGCCATTCTTACACTGTTAATTGTAGGGTTCTCAAACTTTGCACAGTTGGTCACTGGGTGACTGGGATTAATATTCAGAAAAGTGGGTGGAGCCTATAAAAGCCAATCAAAATCCACCTATTGATTTTTAAGGGGAATATTTAATTGCTGCCATTCTTGCACTGTTAATCACCTGTACCTGGTACAGTTGGCCATTGGGTGATTGGGGTTCAAATTCAGAATAGGGGTGGAGCCACATCCAATCAGATTAATTTTATTTCATTGCAAATTATTGATGACAAAGACCGTAAAGCTCACATACTTGGTCATTAAGTAATTGTGTGTTAGGATTAGGAAAAGTGGGCAGAGCCAACACTAGCCAAATACATACCCGGGCAACGCCGGGCGTCCAGCTAGTTTGCAAATAAACCGATCCTTGATATTGTATGAGCGTAAAAATGTAATTGTGTTGAAATAAATTTGAACCTCAACTATTTGCTCAGTCCTGGTCCACATGGCTGAAACCAAAGATGCGCTACCCGGGTAAACGTGGTTAAAAAAAACAGAAGGTTGTAGTACACTGGATGGCCTCTAGTGGTGGTGTTCAGGTGAGGAAGTACTGGGAGCCGCCGTATACCTGGATGCAAGTGGGGATCCCCTTTGTATGCACTGTAACTGCAGCATTTACCAGGAACTCGGCAGCATGGCTCAACAAATATCGGAGGACACTCCCCAAACAAAGCTGCGCTGACACTGCGGAAATCCTCCACAGGCGTATGAAACAACAGAACCCAGCTTTGGTGCAATGCACCTGTAGAGGGAAATTCTCACCGGCAGATGGAGCTGTGTAATGCAGAGGAACAACCCCTCTGCACTGCCACAGATGCCAGATGGGAATTGTACGAATTGCAGCAATGCAGTGCAAGATAGCCCTCAGAGAGAGAGAGTGAGCACAGCGACAGAATGTATGTGTGTCCACCAATCTAGTCGCCACCCGGCGACGGTGAACACACAATTAAAACAGAGCAAAGGAACAGAGAGGACTAACTACACGCGGTCCCCACACGTTAAGCGCAATAGTGACAAAGTGCGTGCACAGCACGGTCGCCACACGAGAAGCGCAATAGCGACAAAGCGTACCAACCCTGACTAACCAAAGAAACACGAAAACAAAAGAGAACGCGAACGCTTGCTAAACGGTTACCTCACCGAGACTACAGCAAGTGTTCGATCCAGACAAGACAGACAGAAGGAGTAACCAGTAGCAACCGCAGCTCTGGCCTACACTCCCAGACAGGCGAATGCGATCCAGACAGACAGACAGATGGAGCAACCAGTAGCAACCGCTGCTCTGGCTTGCACCCTTAAGGCAGAGTACAGAAGGAACCACCGCCACTACCGCTAGGGCGAATGCGAGCCAAACAGACAGAACGATTTCCTGTCGACAGAACTAGGCAATACACATAAATAACAACCTAACTACGCTAGAAGGAATGCTAGTGCACTCCTAAAGATTATTCTAAGATAATATTAGCAAACAATATGCAGAGGACTGAGACTCCAGGTAAGTTAGCAGGAACAAACCATCATGACCAGCAAGGAATTCTGGGAGGAAATGGCATTTATACTGCAAGCCATCAAAGGAAGCAGCAAAGTAATTTACATGCCAAGTGGATGCAAATTCCTCACCAGAGCAGCAGCTCAGCAAGTTGCAAAGTGAAGACAGGTCTCTTTTCCAGGGACCTGCAGCACTCAGACCTACAAAATGGTCAAAAAGCTGTCTGCCTGTGCAGACAGCAGAGCAGATCATTACACGCAGCCAATACATTAAACCTTTTTTATATCATTTCTTAAAGGATACCCGAGGTGATATGTGACATGATGAGATAGACATGGGTATGTACAGTGACTAGCACACAAATACCTATGTTATGTTCCTTTTTTTATTTCTCTGCCTGAAAGAGTTAAATATCAGGTATTTAAGTGTCTGACTCAGTCCTGACAGGAAGTGACTACAGTGTGACCCACAGTGATAATAAATTCCAACTATAAAACACTTTCCTAGCAGAAAATGGCTTCTGAGAGCAGGAGAGAGATAAAACGGGTCAACAGTTCAATAGATTTTAGCTTTGGCACACTTCAATGAATGGGTAATTGAGCAAAAACAATAAAACAGTTAAAACTTAAAAAGTAGATTTAACCACTTAATGACAAGCTGACTTATAAAAATATCCTGGAGCCATTAAGAGGCTCTAGCAGGACGTTTTTATAAGTCAGACAGAGCTGCTGTCGCTGTGCACGTGCACGGCTCGCGCGCTCCCACGCATGCATTCCCCTGCACGTGAAAATAGTGGAAAAAAAAAAAACCCACCAAAGAAAAAAATACACCTTTATTTCCAAATACTATATTGTCACCATACTTTGTACTAGGGACATAATTAAAATCTTGTGATAACCAGAACAAATAAGCATATAAAATGTGTGGGTTTTATGCACAGTAGCAGTGTTTATATTAAAACTATAGGGGATGAAATTGGAGAAATAGTGTATTTTTTCATTTTTTCCTTGTTTTTCCCTTTAAAATGCATAGAAAATGTAATTACTGAAAACAAGTATCAACCCCAAAAAGCAGGGCTGTGGAGTCGGTCCAAAAATCCACCAACTCCGACTCCGACTCCTCAGTTTAGGATTCCACCGACTCCGACTCCGACTCCACGACTCCGACTCCTCTAATTTGCATATTACATTTTTGTTGATTAAAAGTATGTAACATGAAATTCGTCTCTTAACTGCCAACGCTTAGGAATTTTACAAGACAACTGAAGTGAGAAGGATATGTAGACTACTATATTTATTCCCTTTAGACTAAAACTAGTCCTTGGTAAGAGTACGTGTAAAAGGTACAAACCGGAACAAAGAACATCTATCAGGCCCTAGGCAATGTAAGTGTGGGTACATGTAAGAATGATGTGCAGGTACTCTGCAGGGGAATGAGGAGATTGTAAACAGACAACACCTCTGTGTTCAATGTGCACAGCATTCTCAGTGGATTCCCTGCAGCTCTGTGGGGAGTGCATATGTAGAGTATAGTACTACTGTGTAACAAAGTAAACCTGAGACAGATGAAATTAAAGTTTTATACATACCTGGGGCTTCCTCCTGCCCCCTTCAGGATAATCAGTCCCTCGTTGTCCTCCTCCACCACCTGGATCTTCTGCTAGGAGTCCAGGTACTTGAGCCAGTCAGGCGTAGTGCGCATGCACACACTCCGCCGCCAGGAGCATACTACACCTGTGCAGCACTATTGCGCAGGTGCAGAATGTTCCTGGCTGTGGGAGCGGCATGCGGCCGGACAGCGCTGACTGGCTGAATTACCAGGACTCATAGCAGAAGATCCGGGTGGTGGAGGACAGAGAGGGACTGATTAGCCTGAAGGGGGCTGGAGGAAGCCCCAGGTATGTATAAAACTTTACTTTTCATCCGTCTCAGTTACCCTTTAATTTGTAGTCACCAAACCAAATTTTAATAACATATCACATTATTTGATTTCATCAGCAAAGGGAGTGCATACATTTGCATAAATCAGCATCAATGCAGAATTATTTCCATGTCATTGACCATCTCTATTAGTGACACAGCTACACATCAGGCTTTATTCTTACAGCATAGATGTTATTTAGTATATATAAGAGATTCCTGTGTACACATCATATATACAGTCACAATCAGATATGTATATCTGACCTTAAAAATACGGGGACTGCTTTATTGCAGCAGCACAAGTAACTAATTTTGATTGGTTTATTTCATTTTTGTGGACTAAGCTATTACTGTATATATACTGTATATATACATTATTTTTAATGACTATTATCTGAGAAATAGAACATTTTATCATATTTTCTATTTTAATTACAGTTACAAATTCATTAGGAGTCGGAGTCGGTGCATTTTTTCCCGACTCCGACTCCAGGCACCCAAAATTGCCCGACTCCACGACTCCGACTCCACGACTCCGACTCCACAGCCCTGCCAAAAAGCCCAATTAGTGGTGAAAAAATAAGACATAGATCACTTCATTGAGATTAGTAGTGATTAAGCTATTGGCAAATGAAAGGGATGAGCACTGAAAGGTGAAAAACGCTCTTGTCCGTTAGGGTAAAAACCCCTTTGGGGTGAAGTGGTTACACATAAAATAGAACTGTGGAATATCTTAAAAAGTCATTTTTAGGAGAAGGAAGATAGATACAAACTTTTATTTCATTCGTTTATTTTCACCTCGGGTGTCCCTTAACACACTATGGAATGGGTCTGTACTTATTTTACCAATGGACGGAATATCGCTTTAAATACAACTGAAGTGTGAAACCACTTTTCAATACTCTCTATTGCTGAAAAAAAAGTTCTAATGCTGTAGCTTACAAAGACATGAACAGGGCCTTAAACGAATACCTACCGTATATTCTCGCATTTAAGCCGACCCGTGTATAAGCAAAGGTACCCACTTTTCCCTCATAAACCAGGAAAAAGTGATTGACTTGCATATAAGCCCCTTCCCCAATATAGCCCCCTCCACAGTAGCCAGATGTTCCCCCGTACAAGTCAATCCCCTCCCCATAGCCAGATGTTCCACAGTATCATACAGATGTGTCTCAAGAAGCCACTAGATGGCGTCACAGATACAAGACACAGCGATGGCCACACAGGAAGACTTCCCGATCATTGCTCAGCTAACACATTGTTTGCACACTCCGCTCCACAAGCCGGGGGACACAGGTAGTCTTGAGCAGCACACTCTGCACACCATGTTGCAGGGGATGGGGGTCTCGGAAACAGCAGGGACCCAAATTTCAGCGATCTTCGCGATAGTGCCCCTTTAAAAGGCAATAAAATGTAAACGCATGTGTTTCATGTGAAGATGCTGGATTCATATACATAGATCTACTATAGGGTCCCTTAAAGCTTGAACTCGATAGATACATCCTATACCGTGCCCCAGGCACATAGCAGTGCTTAGCATGCATACAGTAGTAGGCTGCATCAGAGGTTCTCAGAGGTGATCTGGCTTGGTTGCACTACACTAGAGTGACAGCTCTGAAGCACGGTCTCTGTGCTATCTGTATGCAGTGAAGGCTTCTAGTGGCATATCACATTAAACGGATAGACATTGACAGCTGTATCCCCAGGCAGCAGAGGATACCAGTGGAAGGTTTCACACGAATGGCATGTATGATTAAGGTGAGTGTAATGTTTTACCTGGAAAGAAACATCATACTTTGGTAACCTCTGTACCTGGGGAGCTTCAATGCCCGGAAGCAGTCTTTTAGAATTGAACCGTAGACACATATTATTTTACCTTTGAGAGCAGTAAGTAGTATAATTGTAGTATATTTACTTAAGCAGTGATTTTAATTTACACACAATGAGTATATTGGATGGAGCAGCGGTCATTCAACTGTTAAGGTGCGTAAACATCTTTGATGGATGTCAGCCGTTGGGGATTGGGCCCTGATCCCCTATGCAAGATTGGTGGGCTGGGCTGCACAGACGCCGGTCAGCTGCGTAGCTAACGACACGTTCTGTTGCTATGCAGAGGGATGACGGAACGGCACTTGCGTGACGTCACCCTGCTGGCAGGGGAGCAGCGTGGGCAACAGGATCGCTTGTTGCTGGGGATGAGTAGATCCTCCGAGCCGCTTGTGCGTGGGGGGGTCATGAGCCTCAGAACACACACTTGATTATTGGCTAAGGTGGTCATTATGAGCCACCTTAGCACGTGTGTACGAGGCTTAAGTCAATATGTTGTGTGATCTCTAGTGTAAAAGACAGAGAAAGCACTGAACACACTGAGCAGCTGTTTTGTCTCTACACACATGCTTGCTTAAAAAAAAATCCTCTGAAAATTTGCATAGGTGAATGCAAAATGTAGCTGGAAGGTGTAATGGTTAAGGGCTCTGCCTCTGACACAGGAGACCAGGGTTCGAATCTCAGCTCTGCCTGTTCAGTAAGCCAGCACCTATTCAGTAGGAGACCTTAAGCAACTCTCCCTAACACTGCTACTGCCTATAGAGCGCATCCTAGTGGCTGCAGCTCTGGCGCTTTGAGTCCTCCAGGAGAAAAGCGCAATATAATTTTTTTTTTTTTTTAATATATCGCTGGAACTGCTTGTTGTTTTGAAACCTCTAAAAGCTCTTTCCAATGTAATGCTATGTTTTTTTTTTTACAAAACCTCATTGCTCCAGTGTGCACAGACACATAGGATAACATTAGCAGCAGATTTAAAAACTCAAAACGCTCAGAAAAACTCCTCTGGTGTGCACCAGGCCTTAGAGAGCTTTTCAAGACTATAATGCATTCCTTACATCCAGATGTACTCCCCTCTCAAATCTCATTCTGCAGCAGGTGAAAGATGGAGAAAACGTATAAGTAGAATGAGACATATAACTCACCCACTGTTACTTGTTGTAATTGGAATCTCAAACATGTCTCTAAGTGGGACAAAAGCTCATTTTCAAATATATAATGAAAAAGAAAAAAATGAGTGAAAAAAGTAAAGTAAGCACAAACAAACAAACAAAAGTTAACTATTTTGTGGAATTGAGAAAAAGCAAAAAAGGGGGGAAAAAAGGAAGGAATAGCAAACCAACAGCAAAACAGCAGCTTTCATTAAAATAAATAAATATATATATATATAAATCTATTTGGAAAAACTGGAATCTACAAAGAAAAACAAATTAGAGAAATAGAAAAAAAAATCTACAAAGGAGATTTTTTTTTTTTTTTACAAACTACTGTATTAAAAGAGCTACAGCAGTTATTGTAATAAAAACAAAAACAAAAAAAAAACAAAAAACAAAATGATTAGACGAGAACAATTAGAAGAAAAAAAAAAAAAAGTAATAAGAAAAAAACAAGAAAACTTATCGCTAAAAAAAGACATTTACCATAATGTAAGGCTTCTTGCACACAGGGACGTTACAGGCGCACGTTAGTGCAGCCTGTAACGCTCCCCAACACACAGCAATGTAACACAAGTGGGCTGTTTACACTGTCCACGTTGCGTTACATTGTAACGCAGCAAAGTGCTGCATGCAGTACGTTATAGGCGGCTGAGCCGCGTTAGACTGTTTGCCCATGCTCAGTCATGTTGGGGTGGAGGGGAGAGCGGCCGGGCACATGGCTAATTAATATTCACTGCACTCAGTGACATGCAGCGTTTACTTCCTGGAGCGGCCGCTCTGTGCGGCGATTGGCCGGGCGGGACCACGTGATGCCGCATGCTTCCAAGAGTACGCATCACGGCATCACGGACGCCAGAGTGAGCTGCACAACGCGGCTCACTCCGACGTCCACACCAGAGACCCCCAGGCGTTGCGTTAGGGGCACGTTATGTGCCCATAACGTCCCCTAAACGCAACGTCCTGGTGTGTAACTAGCCTAAAACCACATGCTAAAGTAGTGATTATAAATGGAGAAAACACAATGAAAGCTGCACATTGCACAGAATGCAGAGATTTTGGGTGCACGCATTCTTCGCTTATGACATCATGCAGAGAATGTAGTAATGGTGCGGATGTTGTTGCCAAAAACACGACTCATAACTCATCCGTATTTCAGTGATGGTAATGATGGATTCAAGTTTACTAATAATTCTACCTCCCACACAATCAGGTTATATACATCTATAAATGACTTGTCAAGTTACAACCAGTCAGAAAGGATTGTGAATGGAAGATTTCTCTAGGTAATACTTAGCTTGTTAATGAATCTCAGGTGTAATCCCTTGGGCGGTTTCACTGAGCACATTGTTACTGTGCTACATCGTCCTTGCCAGAGGGGCCAAATATTCTTACATGTGAGTTTCACAGTCTGGCAGGGGATAGGTGGGAATAGTGTACTAATGAGACTGGGGGAGAGAAACATGTACATAGCAAATGCTGATAGCTCACATATCGGAAAAAGGAAAACAAGCTGTAGCCATGGCAGTTAAAGCAAACCTGCCATTTTACCAAACCCATAAAAATTAAACACTTAAAGCAGACCTGAACTCAGAACTCCTTCTTTGCTCTAAAAGATAAGTGACAGCATAGTTACCTTTAAAGAAAATAATTTCTTTGTTACAGCTGATACAAATCCTGCAATAAATCTGCAGCGTGTCTACTTCCTGCTTTCATGGACGCAGACACAGTATTAACATCCTGCGTTAAATTAGGTGCTCTGCCGTGGCAGGAGATTCCTGAGCTGACACAGTTGAGATATCAAATTACGGTGGTGATTAGACACAGATGAGGGGGAATTAGACAGGCTAAACTCTCTAAATACATACAGGTGTATTTCTCTAGGTTTTCCTTCTGTCCTCTGCAAGAGTTCAGGTCCACTTTAAAAGTTTTGCGGTGCTAATATTTAAGTTGTTTAACCGCTTTACCCCCGCCCGTACGGATTTCTCCGTCCCTTTTTGCATCCTTTAGCCCCCAGGGATGGAGAAATCCGTACTTTCCGCGCTCCGGCTCGTAAACACGCCGCCGGCCGCTCGCCCGGAGATCAATGAACGGGAAAATCCATTCCCGTTCGTTGATCTAAGCCCCGCAATGATCCGCTGCTCTCCGATGAGCAGCGCGATCATTGTGGAAAAAAAAAAACACTTACCCAGCCTCCAAGTACTTCCTCCAAGAGTCCGGAAGGACACTTGGAGGTCGCATTAAGCAAAAAGTTACTGTGGCCATCTTGTGGCCAAATAGTAAAACTACACCCTAAACATTTTTCACATACAAATAAATTACTTTTACTCAAAAAATTAACTCATTACCTCCCACACTCCCCAATTTTTTTTTTTTGTATTTTTTAAAAAAAATTAAAAAATGTACAATAATAATTCAATATTAATAATAATACATAAATAGTTACCTTAGGGACTGAACTTTTTAAATATTTATGTCAGGAGGGTACAACACTGTTACTTTATAAGCTATGGGCTTGTAATTAGGGATGGACGCAAAACTGAAAAAAATGCACCTTTATTTCCAAATAAAATATTGGCGACAAACGTGATAGGGACATAATTTAAACGGTTTTATAACCGGGACAAAAGGGCAAATACATTTCATGGGTTTTAATTACAGTAGCATGCATTATTTAAAAACTATAATGGCCGAAAACTGAAAAATAATGAATTTTTTTTCCACATTTTTCCTATTTTCCCATTAAAACACATTTAGAATAAAATAATTCTTGGCATAATGTCCCACCTAATGAAAGTCTAATTGGTGATGGAAAAAACAAGATATAGTTCGTTTAATTGTGATAAGTAATGATAAAGTTATAGACGAATGAATGGATGGAGCGCTGAAAGCTGAAAATTGCTCTGGTGGTCAGGGGGTAAAACCCCTCAGTGGTGAAGTGGTTAAAGTAACTTAACCTTCCTGGCGGTAACCCCGTAGTTCGTACATTAACAAAATGTATTTGTTAATGTTCCTGCACTGGCGGGAATGCATAAAAATGTACGCAATGCGGCCCGCCGACCTCCGAGGTCGGCATGCTGCCAGCGGGGGACTGGAGCAGCAGTGAGTGACTACGAGGGCACAGGATGGCTGCATGGGGCTAGTAGAAGCCCCAGGTAAGTGAAACTCATTTTTTTAGTTTGCTTGGACCTTCCCTTTAAAGCAAACCTGAAGCTAAAATAAACTTATGAGATAATGAATTGTATCTGTAGTACAGCTAAGAAATAGTAAATTAGTAGCAAAGAAAAGAGTCTCATATTGTTTTCCAGTGCAGGAAGAGTTAAAAAAACTTAAGTTGTTATCTATGCAAAAGAGCTTCTCTGAGCTATTTAACCCACTGGGTCAAATACAGTCCTGTTATCTGAAGCACCTAAACAGCCAAGAAACAGTGAGAGACAGCTTGAGAAGGTTCAAATGGTCGTTATTTCTGCTTTGTTCTTATAGCTTAAAGAGAATCTGCACTCTAAAATTCTTACAGTAAAAAGCATACCATTGTATTCCTTATGTTCTCCTGGGCCCCTCTGTGCTGTTTCTGCCTCTCCCTGCTGCAATCCTGGCTTGTAATTGCCAGTTTTATGCAGTGTTTACAAACAAAAGACATAGCAAGTGATAGGCTGAAAGTAGCTCAGTGTGTGAGTCATTCTGAGTATGCAGGGGGCCTGGAGAGAGTGTGTATAGCTTCTATCCAATCACAAGCAGCACAGCACATTCCAGCCTGACCCCCTCAGCCTGACAGAGCCGACAGAGGAAAGAAGATTAGATCATATAACAGAGATAATACAGCCACTGTGCAACTAGGAAAGGCAGCAGTTAGACAGAGCACATTCGAACAGGTATAGGAAATTATAGGATAGAAGAAATAAGGATGAAATTTTTGTTACAGAGTCTCTTTAAAAAACATAGGGCGGTTTTAAAACGGCGACTGTGACAGTACGATGCAATGCTATAAAAAAGCTATACAACTTAAAATAAAAATATGAGATTATTTTCTTTGCTACTAATGTTCTATTTATTACCCGTACTACACATACAATTCATTGTATCATAAGTATTTTTTCTATTCAGGTTTGCTCTAAAATAACTTAGAGAACCTGTACTTAAAAAAGAAAAGCACTCTGGGAAATACTTACCTTGGGAGGGAGAAGCCTCAGGGTTCCAATGAGGCTTCCTGCTCCCCGAAGCTTCGGGGAATACAGCGCTGGCTCCCCCGAAACCTCTCTCGACAAGCTTGACCAGCGCTGATTTATTTACCTCTAGCGGCTCTTCGTTCAGGTAAGGCAGAAATAGCCGAACCCGATCGTATCCGCTCTACTGTGCAGGCGCAAAGGACTCGCGGCTGCACGGTAGAACGGATCCAATCGGGTTCGACTATTTCCACCTTAACTTGAACAGAGAGCCGCTAGTGCTAGTCGTGGTAGGTAAATATTTGCCTCACCGCGGTTTGGGAGGCTGCAGCACTGGGTTGCCGGGACACCGGAGGATGGGGGAAGCCTCGTTGGCATCCAGAAGCTAAGTACCCCCCAGAGGTTTTTTTTTAAATTACAGATTCTCTTCAAAAATGAAAGCACTCAACAATAATGTAATATACTTGCATTATTTGCCACTTTTTCAGGATACAGGTATTTTAATCCAGAATGTGTGGTTTGAGCTGGTGTGCTTATGCCACAGCAGGCAATCTACAGTGTGAATCAATACCTGCTAGAAAAGGTTTTCCTTCTGCTTCTACAGGACTAAAATGGACTATGTACACCTGTAACTATCCCTCTATTCAAGTACTCATAACATCTGCAAACACTGAGTAAAGACTTGCTGTACAGGGAAGGTCGTATTTAAAGAAAACCTGAAGCGAAAAAATGTATAATATAATAATAATCTGAACATTTATATAGCGCTTTTCTCCTGTTGGACTCAAAGCACTCAAGAGCTGCACCCTCTGGGATATGCTCAAGAGGCCACCATGCAGTGTTAGGAAGTCTTTCCTTGAACTCCCTACTGAATTGGGGGGTGGGGCTTAGTTGGAGTTTAAGAGTCTCACTGCTGTGGGGAAGAAAGTGTCTCTGTGTCTCGCTATCCACACCAAAACAACGAGACAAAGAGACACTTTCTTCCCCACAGCAGTGAGACTCTTAAACTCCAACTAAGCCCCACCCCCCAAGGATGCACCTTTCTAGTTGCTGAGCCCGTGTTACTGAGAGTGTTATTTTTAATTTTATTTAAAAGTCTGTCCTTTTGTCCTTCATTGTTACTTATCTTTTTCTTTTTGCACTGTTATTTTTATTGCTACCATGAAAATGTCTGTCTTTCTTTCGCACTGTCCTTTTCTCATTGTCTCTTTTGCTTGCTGCAGCAACATATCTTCTACTGTCCGTGTGTCATCGCAATTCAATGTATTGCCAGTTTTGAGCCTGTTTGTTGCTAAAACCAATTCCGGGCATGACCCAGTCGTGCTTGGCGAAATTAAAGGATTCTGATTCTGAATAGGTACTGACCCTAGCCAGGACTCGAGCCCTGGTCTCCCACGTTAAAGGCGGTACCCTTAACCAGTACACTATCCAGTCATAATGAATTACATAATAAATAGAACATTAGTAGCAAATAAGAGAGTCTCATTGTTATTTTCAGCTATATAGCTTTTTTTATAACATTGCATCATTCTGACATTTTTGCAGTTTACAAACCACACTCTGTATTCTAAACTATAAAACAGAGCAGAGCTAATGACCCTTTAACCTCCTGGGCGATACAATAATATCACCAGGGGGCGGCGCAGCACTTTTCTTTTAAATTTTTTTTTTTTTAATCATGTCGCTAGCCTAGCGCTACATGATAGCCGCTGTGCAGCGGCATCCTCCCACCCCCTCCGATCGCCTCCGGTGATCAAAGCAAACAGGAAATCCCGTTAAGAACGGGATTTCCGGTTTGGCTTTTCCCATCGCTATGGCGAAGATCGGGATGACGTCAACGACGTCGTGACGTCACAGGGAGTCCCGATCCACCCCTCAGCGCTGCCTGGCACTGATTGCGCATGGGGTCTGGGGGAGGGGGGCGGCGCGGCGGGCAGTGGCGAATCAGCGGCGATCGGTATATACAGGCAGCTAGCAAAGTGCTAGCTGCATGCAACAAAAAAAAAATTATGCAATTTGGCCCACCAGGGCCTGAGAAATCCTCTGCGGCGGCTTACCCCGAGCTCAGCTCGGGATTATCGCCCAGAGGGTTGAACTTTCCAGCAGTAAAATCTTATCTAAACCGGTCTCTCAGGCCCCATTCACACTTTTTGCCAGCGTTTTGCAGGAGTGATTTTTCCACGATTTCAAGCGGAAAAATCACTGAACACTGCAGCGATTTTGCCACGATCACGTTTCGCGCTTCTACAGCACTGAAAAGCGATCGCCGGGAAATCGCCTGAAAATGGAGCAGGCGATGGGTTTGCGTTTCGCATTTCTGCCCGTTTTGGGGCGATTTGCGGCAATTAGCGCAAATCGGCCAAGAATGGGCCCATAGGATTTCATTACGCTAGCGCTTTTAAAAAGCGCTAGCGTTTGAGTGTTTAAGTGTTTTGTTGAAATCGCGGCAAAACGCTCCTAGTGTGAATGGGCCCTCACTGTTTTCTTGGTTGTTCAAGTGCTCCAGAAAACAGCAAGTTGGGTCGGAGAGCTCAGAGAAGCTCTTTTGCATATTTAACTCTTCCTGTTCTGGAAAACAACATGACACTTATTTGATACAAATGTTCTATTTCTTAGCTGTACTACACATACAATTTATCTCATAAATGTATTTTTACTTCAGGTTTGCTTTAAGAAGAAAAGTAAAATCCCAATTAGTACAATACATAGTTGATCAGAGCATCACTAAGCTTTTTGCATCAACTCAAAATTAATAACTACATTTTCATTTAGTCGCCATTGATACACGTATGTATAAGTAAAAATGTCTGCGTACCAATAACCAAGACAAAAGAGCAAACCTATGAATAGAGGCCTAACAGCTAAGGTTACAACATCCCATCTATACCAAGCCTAAAATCTAGATTGCATACTTGCCTTACATTGCCACCTAGATCGTTTTCTCTGCTTATTAAATCACTGTTGGAACATGCTGTGGTGCTTCAGGGACATTTGACTTCCAGCCTATAGCAGTTGTCTGTGTCTGGTATCCTACTACCTGCGCACATTACAAGAGGTCAGGGTTGTGCTGCCTTGCATGGGAAATTAGGATTGCTGAATGTTCCAATTACAGCGACAGGAGCAAACTCGTCTTCCTCCGCATTAAGAGCCTCACACTAGCACATAACTGCAGAGTATACTCTTACACTGGAAGTGTCTGCTCGCATTGTGTCTGCCGGTTAAATAACACCACCAGACACCGTGCCCTGACAAGTCGTCTGCGCTTTTAATTAATACAAATCGACAGGGAGTTCATATGTCTGCGCCTTTCCCAAACACAAGAGAGGGAAGGAGAAATACAACACATCCTAAAACAAAGCAAAGGAATGATCTGATTTTGTTTTTAATCACCGGTGTCCTTATTTGGCTCCATATTATTTAAAGAATACAGATCTCAATCAACCCACAATTCTCTCTACTGTGATAATGATGCTTTCATTGCATTATTGAGCGATAGTGCTATTAAAGTATTTGATCATTTAAAGTGGACCTGAACTATTGCAAAGGACAGAAGGAAAACAAAGAGAAATATACCCTGTACGTATTTAGAGAGTTTAGCCTGTCTAATTCCCCCTCATCTGCGACTAATCACAGCTGTAATTTGATCTCTCAGCTGTGTCACCTGGCTGCCTTGGCAGAGCAGCTAATTTGTAAACACAGGATGTTAACCCGAAGTTTGATTGCGTGAAAGCAGGAAGTAGACACACTGCAGATTTATTGCAGGATTTGTATCTCAGCTGTAACAAAGAACTATGTTTCTGTAAAGGTTATAATGCTATTGCTTATCTTTTAGAGCAGTGAGGAAGTTCTGAATTCAGGTCCACTTTAAAGTGCATCCGAGGTGACGTAGAAAAAAAAAACCACAGTACTTAACTAAGAACAGTGAAGCCTCTGGATTCTGCAGAGGGTTCCCACATCCTCCTGGCCCCCAATGTTCCCGCATGCGGATCCCCCAGAACACATCTGACACGAGCTTGTTCTGATAGGTTATGTGGCTTAAAGGGGAACTGAAGAGAGAGGGATATGGAGGCTGTCATGTTTATTTCCTTTTAAGTAATACCAGTTGCCTGTCAGCCCTGCTGATCCTCTGCCTCTAATACTATTAGCCATAGCCCCTGAACAAGCATTCAGCAGATCAGGTGTTTCAGTGGCTCAGACTTTAAAGTCAGATCAGACAAGACTAGCTGCATGCTTGTTTCTGGTTTTATTCAGATACTACTGCAGAGAAATAGACCAGCAGGGCTGCCAGGCAACTGGTATTGCTTAAAAGGAAATAAACATGACAGCCTCCATATACCTCTCTCTTCAGTTCCCCTTTAATGCAAGAGAGTGGACATACTGCGCCTACCTGAGTACGGCCTCCACTGCACAGCAAGCTGGAGCCGCTTGTCCACGAGTGACTCCATGCTGCTGCGCAGGACACTCATGCAGATACAGTGCAGCCATACTGGTGCATGAAGAGGATCGTGGTTGCAATCTGCTAAATGGTCTCGGGCAGCGGTGGTGGTCTCCATGACGACACAGGGATTCTCTGCAGGATCCAGAGCCTTCCCTCTTCTTCTAAGCATCTAATTTTTTCCTTTAGGCTCCCCTCGGATTTTCTTTAAAGTGAAGCTCCGGACTAAAAATCTACTCAGCAGAACTGAAAATGCTTGGTGTTTCTTTAACAGTTTTACAGCATGAGAACTTTGTTTTTCTTACCAAAGCATCATTTTTAGCTGCATTTTTAGCTAAGCTCCACCCATCAAAGAAAACTGCCCAGGCTTTTTTTCCGTGATGCTGTGCAAAGCATGATGGGATTTCCTATCTTGTTATTCACGTTGCCTAGCAACTGGGAGGGGTGATCAGCACACAGGACAGTTGGAACTGTGTCTCATGCTCCCCGTCACCTCCTTTCAACCAAAAAGATGGCTGCCCTCATGAAATCAAACATTTACCTGTTCAGGGTGGGTAAGAGATTATATGACCTATTTTAATTAACATAATTAATGTAACTTAATGACAGTATGTTTGTTTAGGCTGAAGTTCCTCTTTAAGGCTCGCTTCAAACTACCAGCTGGCGGCAGTGGTACAGCCTGGGAGCCGCACCGCCAAAAACAGGCCTTCGGGGATTACCACCTTAGTATGAGGTAATCCTCTTCTAGTGGAAATCCAAACGGGAAGAAATGCTTGCAGCCACTTCCAATTTGGGAAATACAGAAGAATATTGTAAGAAGTACGCTTCAGCACGTGCGCGCCGCACCACTGCCGCCATCCTTTTTTAAATCCCTGCATCGCCATAGACTTACATGACTACTGGTCCGCCGCAGCTCAATGTAGAATTGCGCAGTAACGTAGGCCTATTCAAGCGTAGGGGATGCAATGAAGATTACCGCACCGGCCTAGGGGATTAAAGCAAACCTGAAGCAAAAATAAACTTATAAGATAATGAATTGTATGTGCAGTACAGCTAAGAAAGAGAACATTAGTAGTAAAGAAGAGAGTCTCATATTGTTTCCAGTACAGGAAGAGTTAAGAAACTTCAGTTTCGATGTATGCAAAAGTGCTTCTCTGAGCTAATCTTGGGTCAAATACAGTCCTGTTTTCTGAAGCACTTAAGCTCCCTGGCGGAATTGACGGATATACACGTCAATACAAAACATGCTGTGAACAGTATGTAAATACTCTCCTGCACTGTATACTAAACCTTTGCTTGACACATTTTGGCAAGTTACAGGGAAAAAAAGTTATGAAAATTAATTGGATCGCTTTTTGCACAGAAATCCTGAGGAAACTGAACGCTTGAGGTTAAACAGCCAGGAAACAGCGCGAGACAGCTTGAAATGAGGTTTTACTCAGGGCTGTGGAGTCGGTCCAAAAATCCACCGACTCCGACTCCTCAGTTTAGGATTCCACCGACTCCGACTCCACGACTCCTCTAATTTGCATATTACAATTTTGTTGATTAAAAGTATGTAACATGAAATTCGTCTCTTAACTGCCAACGCTTAGGAATTTTACAAGACAGCTGAAGTGAGAAGGATATGTAGACTACTATATTTATTCCCTTTAGACTAAAACTAGTCCTTGGTAAGAGTACTTGTAAAAGGTACAAACCGGAACAAAGAACATCTATCAGGCCCTAGGCAATGTAAGTGTGGGTACATGTAAGAATGATGTGCAGGTACTCTGCAGGGGAATGAGGAGATTGTAAACAGACAACAACTCTGTGTTCAATGTGGACAGCATTCTCAGTGGATTCCTGCAGCTCTGTGGGGAGTGCATATGTAGAGTATAGTACTATACATACCTGGGGCTTCCTCCAGCCGCCTTCAGGATAATCAGTCCCTGTATGTCCTCCTCCACCACCTGGATCTTCTGCTATGAGTCCAGGTACTTGAGCCAGTCAGGCATAGTGCGCATGCACACACTCCGCCGCCAGGAGCATACTACACCTGTGCAGCACTATTGCGCAGGTGCAGAATGTTCCTGGCTGTGGGAGCAGCATGCGGCCGGACAGCGCTGACTGGCTGAATTACCAGGACTCATAGCAGAAGATCCGGGTGGTGGAGGACAGCGAGGGACTGATTAGCCTGAAGGGGGCTGGAGGAAGCCCCAGGTATGTATAAAACTTTACTTTTCATCCGTTTCAGTTACCCTTTAATTTGTAGTCACCAAACCAAATTTTAATAACACATCACATTATTTGATTTCATCAGCAAAGGGAGTGCATACATTTGCATAAATCAGCATCAATGCAGAATTATTTCCATCTCGTTGACCATCTCTATTAGTGACACAGCTACACATCAGGCTTTATTCTTACAGCATAGATGTTATTTAGTATATATAAGAGATTCCTGTGTACACATCATATATACAGTCACAATCAGATATGTATATCTGACCTTAAAAATACGGGGACTGCTTTATTGAAGCAGCACAAGTAACTAATTTTGACTGGTTTATTTCATTTTTGTGGACTAAGCACAGCTATTACTGTATATATACTGTATATATACATTATTTTTAATGACTATTATCTGAGAAATAGAACATTTTATCATATTTTCTATTTTAATTACAGTTACAAATTCATTAGGAGTCGGAGTCGGTGCATTTTTTCCCGACTCCGACTCCAGGCACCCAAAATTGCCCGACTCCACGACTCCGACTCCACGACTCTGACTCCACAGCCCTGGTTTTACTGCAGGAGAGTTCAAAGAGCTCTGCTCTGTGTTATAGCTTAACCACTTCGCATCCAGGCCTTTTTGCCCACTTATGGACCAGATCAATTTTGTCAGTTTAGCTATGTCCTTATTTAATCAGAAATAACTTTATCCCTACTTAAATTAATAAAATATATTTTTTTTTTTTCAAGACAAACTAGGCTTTCATTGTATGCCATTTTTCCCTCGAACAATTTTGTTTTCTATGAATTTAAATGGGAAAACAAGGGGAAAAAAATAGAAAAAACACATTATTTCTGTCTTACCAATTCCAGTTTAAAAATAAAAAGTGCTACTGTAGATAAAAAACACAAATTTTGTTTGGCTATCCTTACCGCTTATCACAAAACTTAGATTATGTTCCTGTCACAATTTATAGTGAAGATAGTAGAAAGTATTTTTAATGGTAAAAATCAATCTCATTAGCTCAGGAAACATATATTCCCATTCACCAATTAGTGCTGCATCAGATAGTGCCCGAATGTGCACAGGAGCAAGCCCAATCCTGCACAGCACTGCTTCTGCTACAAGACGTATATCTACTGACTCGTGGCTTAGATGAAGTCACAGAAAACGTAGATATACTGTAGTGGTGGATAAAATACAGTGTTTGTAAACTGCAAATATGACAGAATAAAGCAATGTTATTAGAAAAAAAAGCTCTATATTGTAACTGAAATTAAAAAATCGAGACTCTCTTCTTTGCAACCAATGTTCTATTTATTATATGTACTACAAATACAATTCAGTTTTTTTGCTTTAGGTTTGCTTTAAGTTGCATTGAACAATCTAAAAATGAGGCCCTGAGTAATAACACAACAATTAAAACCAACAGTATCTCCAGCAATAAGAGCTGCTGAGATCACCAAAATTATAGTGGGCTAATCCATTATCATTATTGACATTCTTGTGTATTTATAGAAAGCCAACATTTTCCACTGCACTCTACAGAGCCCTTTTCATGTCACTTACTATCCCCTCAGGGGAGCCTCCAATCTAATCCTGCCATAGTCAGTGGTGCCAAGCCTAGGCCCGAAGACCATTTGTGGCCCACGAAGCTGACTCGTGTGGCCTGGCCGTTGCTCCTGGAAGTGCTGAGGATGTGAAGAGGAGGATGATCCCTTTCGGGTAGCGGGTTGGGTCACGAACGGCGTTCTCGGCAGCACCTGTGACCTGTCTCCCCCTCTCCCCTGCCCCAGAGTGCAGTGATTGACCCCAATAACTGGGTCATGAACGGCTCCTGCTGCTCTGTTATAGGTGCCGAGGGTCCTGGGGGACTGATTGGTAGTACTATCAGGCTGCAGGGATCTGAAGACAGCCTCTGAAGTTACTTACATGCGCTGAAGCTTGGAAATGAGGGTGAGTGATCAAGGTACAAACGGGCACATTGTAAAGAGGGAGGACACCATATTTTAAAGAAGGGGAGACAAAGAACACCGGGGGACACTAGAAAGACAGAGGCGGAGACAGAAGGACACAAGGGTATACAGCAAGGACAAAGGAGAACACATGGGGACACAGGTGGACACAAGGGAACAGAGGTGAACATGGGGACACAGCAAGGACAAAGGAGGACACAAGGGAACTTGGAGCCACATATTCAGTAATACTGCGAAGGCACAGAACGCTGCCGGTCATGGGAGCGTGACAGAGGCGTGCACATGGCTAGGCTACCCAAGCTCAGTACACCCAGACCGGAGGACTTTGCGTGGCTAATTTTGGATGATCCAAGAGGCGGAGGAGGATGGCGAGGGAGCGATCGGCGTGGAGGGGCCTGGAGGAAGCCCCAGGTATGTATCATTTTTTTAATTTATTTCCCAGGTTTACTTTATGTATAAAAGTCTCCATAGACTTGAACTGACTTAACGGCCTCTTGCAGTAAAATTGCTTACCACAATGCCATAGTGTGAAGGCCCCTAAAAGTAATTTACGACATTGGACATCAGCTAATCAAGGACTTTATACACAAATAAAAACCAGATCAAATAAGAGTCTTCAGGGGTCTTAGAAGACATTTGTGCCTGTAGAGGGGTTTTTAGGTGTTACTGCTGCAACTTTCTAACAATCTGGGCTTATTTCTGGATTTGATCTTTATTCTTCCTTATTAAACGTCAACGTAAAAAATCAGTTCTTGGTTGCTAATCAAGGCACTCACATCCAACACTACTAGATTTAGGTAATTTCTCTGAGTACGGACACGCATTTGTACTTTATGTTGCTGTAAGTACAAGCAAATCTGTGTCAGTTTGGGAGAACTTTTGTGTATTCGCTGATAAAATACGTTATCGATAAATTACAATCTGGAAGATGGGCCCATCCCATAAGTGATATCATGGAAAGAGCCTACATTGTCAGTTTCATGGAGGGAATGGCCAAGCTAGCAGCACTTGACTGGGGCCCCTTCCTGGCGTAGTTTGATACAGATGTCCTGACCATTACGTTACACCCTGTTGGCAGGTGTGAGACGCAGCTATATTTACTCCATTAGCATTGTGGTCACATATTAACCTCTATGAATCCAGCGCTACGCGATACATTGCTCTATATTACAGGAGCACCATGTCTGTCAATTCCTAATTCTACTCAGATACAAAATTACAAATAATGGTTCGTCTACATCAGTGATCTACAAACTAGTCTCTCCAGCTGTAAAGGAACTACAAGTCCCACAATGCATTGCAGGAGTCTGACAGCCACAGTCATGATTCATAAAGGCAAATGCATTGTGGGACTTGTAGTTCCTTAACAGCTGGAGAGCCAAGTTTGCAGATCACTGACCTAGGTTTATCTAGTATAAGAAGTTGTGTATATTAGATTATATGTATTACTAAGCCAAGCCTAAAATAGATAGTAGTCAATCATTTAAATGTTTTTTGCAGCAATGGGTCCAGTTTGTGAATGTGGGCCGGGACAATATCTGCATGAAGTTTGTAGGTTCTTCTCATGTTTGTGTGGGTTTCCTCTGGACAACTGGTTTCCTTTCACAGCTCAAATACATACAGATTACCTAATTAGTTCCCCTTAAAACTGGCCTTAGATGGGCTACGGTAGGGATTAGATTGTGAGTCCTTCTGTGGGACAGTTATTGACACCACACTATATGTACTCTGTAATGCATTGTTAAACAAATACAGAAGAAATATATAAATCCAAATTTTTTTTTCTAAAGATATCCTGAATAGTACAAGCCTTGTCTTTGTGAACTGCTTGTACCAGGCAATCACTATATGCACAGGGGGTACATTTAAAGGACAACTGAACCGAGAGGGATATGGAGCCTGCCATATTTATTTCCTTTTAAGCAATACTAGTTGCCTGGCTGTCTTGCTGGTAATTTGCCTCTAATACCTTTAGACATAGACCCTGAACAAGCATTTAGTAGATCTTGTGTTTCTGGCATTATTATCAGATCTGACAAGATTTGCTGCATGCTTGTTTCTGGTGTGATTCAGACACTTCTGCAGGGCTGCCAGGCAACTGGTAATATTTAAAAGGAAATAAATATGGCAACCTCTGTACTCTTCTAATTTCAATTGTCCTTTAAAGTGACACTGAAGCGAAAAAAAAAAAAAAACTTATTATATAATGAATTCTATGGGCCTGATTCACAAAGCGGTGCTAACAGTTAGCACGCTGGTGAAAAGCTCTTTATCATGCCTAAACTCAGTTTAGGCATGATAAGTTTAGGTGTGATAAGTTTAGGTGTGATAAGTTTAGGTGTGATAAGTTTAGGTGTGATAAGTTTAGGCGTGATAAGTTTAAGCACCAACTGTGTTAGCACCGCAGTGCACAGCTGATCAAAAGTTTTGCGCTAGCAAAGTCTGGTGCACTTCGCATAGAGTTTAATGGCGCTGCTTTGCGTGCGGGACTTTGCACGCTATCTACACTTATCTAAACTTAGCATGCCTAAACTTATCACACCTAAACTTATCACACCTAAACTGGCTTTTCACCAGCGTGGTGCAATGGTTATCATGCCTAAAGTCTCTAACTGGGTTAGCACCGCTTTGTGAATCGAGCCCTATGTGTAGTATGGATAATGAATAGAACATTAGTAGCAAAGAAAGGAGTATAATTTTTATTTTGAGTTATATAGCTTTTTTTTTTGTTTTTTTTTATAACATTGCATCATTCTGTCATATTTGCAGTTACAAACCACACATTGTATTTTAAACAATCAAACAGCAGAGCTAATGCCCCTTTGAACTCTCCTGCAGTAAAACCTTAGAATAAGCTGCCTCTCACTATTTGTTTGATGTATAAGTGCTTCAGAAAACAGGACTGTATTCCCCCCAGTGGGTCAAAGGGCTCAGAGAAGCTCTTTTTCATAGTAGATAACTGAAGTGTCTTAACTCTTCCTGTACTGGAAACAATATTAGACACATATCTGTGCTACTAATGTTCTATGTCTTAGCGGTACTACACATACAAATCATCATATCTTAAGTTAATTTTCACTGCAGATTCCCTTTAAGGACCATTCACATAAAGCCAATCCTGGATACCCAAATAATCAAAATATCTCACTTATTTATGCTCACCAAACAAGCGGTTCACTCCCCGGGGCAGTCTGTTTAGGTCCATTCTGTACGTCCATAGAGATGCCCTTAATCTTTTATAACCAGAAAGATAACAACATTTCTATAGCGCTTTTCTCCCACAGGACACAAAGCGCTTAGGCTCTCTCCGATTCAGTAATTGGTAGCGGGATGAAGTATTAACACAACAACCATATTTCTGCAAAATACCAAACTGAACAGGTGGGTTTTCAGTCTGGATTTAAACAGTTCCAGAGATTTTATTTATTTAAGTATTTATATAGCGTCGACATCTTACGCAGCGCTGTACAGAGTATATTGTCTTGTCACTAACTGTCCCTCAGAGGGGCTCACAATCTAGTCCCTACCATAGTCATATGTATGTATCATGTAGGCCAATTTTTTGGGGGGAAGCCAATCAACTTATCTGTATGTTTTTTTGGGATGTGGGAGGAAACCTGAGTGCCCCGAGGAAACCCACGCAGACACGGGGAGAACATACAAACTCCTTGCAGATGTTGACTTGGCTGGGATACGATCCGGGAACCCAGCGCTTGCAAGGCGAGAGCGCTAACCACTATGCCACCGTGCTGCCCCGATGGAGCTGTCCTGATCTGGTGAGGTAAGGCATAACGTAGGAGCGGCATGACAGAAGGCTCTGGGACCCGAAGTTTCCAGGTGGACTCTGGGTATTACTAGATTATTAGAACCTGTGAATCTGAGATTGCAGGGATTGCTATGCAGCTGTAACATTTCTTTCATGATACACAATCAACTTGACTCCTTTCAAAAAGAACATCCCTTGAACATTCCCAATACATTCAGCAAGACCACAGTTCTTGCAACTTCATATGGCTTAGTTTGTATGCAAACAGATGGGCGGGTCCGGCACGCAGTAGTGCACCCCCCCCCCCTCCCCTGGTGAATGGCATGAATTACACACAGTCTGTTTCTATGTATGCGCAGTACGAACCTAAAACCCGATGGAGTGCATGCAGAAAGAAGGCTGTTGTCAGGGAGGACCTGAACTCCAGGGAGCCACAGCAAGAAGTAACCTGTCATTTCAAGCGCAAAAACTAAATATGTTAGGAAATTAATTTTTTTTAAATCAAATTGTCCTTTTGTTAAAGTCTTTGGAAATTGTTCATAAAAAAGCCAGATACTTACCCAAGGAGAGGGAAGGCTCTGGGTACTATAGAGCCTTCCCGATCCCCGTTCAAGCTCAGGATCCCTGTAGCAGCATTCAACCAATACGGGCAAATGCTGCTATCCCCCCCCCCCCCTCCCCAAAGGGAGGCTTTAGAAGTCTTGGGGAGCCCGAGTGCTCCCGAAGACAGGCCACTCCATACTGCACACGCACAGTATGCAAGCACCCGCACAGTATGCAAGCACCCGCACTCTCACGTGTGCAGTATGGAGACGCCCGTCTTTGGGAGGACTCGGCTCCAGAAAACTTCCGAAGTCCCCTGCGTCGGGGTATTTAAACAGGGGATCCTGCACTGCACAGAGAGCCCTGGGAGAGGAGGGGGAAGGCTCAATAGGACCCAGAGCCTTCCGTCTCCTTAGGTAAGTATCTGGTTTCTTTTTTTTAATTATTGACTCTCAATGACTTCAAATAAAATGATAAAAAAGCAAATCGTGAACTACAGCTTTACAAATTCATGTACTAGCCCTGCATAGCATCTTGATGCCCAGCCGTCTTGTTATATTGTTTCCTGGGGGGTAAAAAAAAGAAAAAAACAAACACCCGTCATGCAGTCTCAGGTACCAGGGCTGTTTTCACTAATTTCTCTTAAAAGTGGACAGTCAGTTTCTATTGGAAACATCCCTTCACAGATCAAACGCTGTGAATGAGAGCTGTTTATCCAGACAGGGGACAGGAACTACAAGGGTGAGCGAGAGGGCAAGGTCCTGTTCTGCTTCAACACCATCAGTAAAGGAAGAGGCACCTGCTAATGGTGCATTAAGATTAATTAGACAGTCAGGTGAACTCGCAGGGAGATGGTGTTTTCTCTTCACTCAGCTTAAGTTTGCCTTATTTTGGTTAATGGAGAAAGACTGGTGAAATCCTGAGTTGGCTTAAAATAATAAACTTAAGGAAAGCATTACTGCTTCCTGGAAAGTATTCCCAATGCTCAGGAAAGGTCAGCTTTGATCACAGGGCATAGAAGGTCCACAGCATTAGCAGAACCTACTTATGTGATGTTTACTTACAGCCTTCCTACCCATTGCTCTAATATCTCCATAAAGAAACCTTGCTTCCCCAAAACAGAAGGGGTTTCCAAAGCAGACCTTAAGGGCGTGTGCACTCAGATATTCCTTATTTTTGTGCACCTCAGTTGCCATTCTTAAAGGCCTTTGAAAATATCTTAAGCACACGGTTTGAATTTTGAATTCAATCTAGCAGAGCAGTGTTAACCTCTGTTTAAAATTTGTTTAGAATTGAATTTTGCTTGCATGGCATTCTCCCCCTCCCCCTCCAAACGTAGCTTGTGTTTGTAGTTCACTTCCGACTGGATGTCGTAATTTTCAGGTATGTCATGTGATATATTAAAGTCAGGGCCCGTTTCCACTATGGCGAATTCGCATGCAGTATCTGCATAAGAACTCGCATAGCAATTATTTCAATGGGCCTGTTTCCATTACATGCAAAATTTCTCCACAGGCGGAAAAAAAAACGTTCGCCTCTGTAACAATTTTCCGCAGAGTTTACACAGCTCCTTTACGTGAACGCGTTTTCGCATGTCCATAGTAATGGATGGTGACGGGAAAATAAAATATAAAAAAATTGCATACGCATGAGAGTTCTAATGAAAAAAACGCATACAAATGCACGTGTATTCACAGGCTTTTTTTTTTCTATGCGGATTCACCTAGTGGAAACGTAGCCTAAGGGACTTCCGAAGTCACAAAATAAATGTCGTTTTACTTACCTGGCACTTCTTCAAGCCCCTAGAAGTCATTTGGGTCCCTCGTAGCAGCTCCAGTCCTCTCTGGCGCCTTTAAGGATCGCCAACCACCGACGAATCAGTGTCTTCTGAGCACATGAGCGCCCACCCGTTGGTGGTCTGCAAACCTTAGAGGCTGCCAGCAGGACGCCAGAGAGGACTGGAGCGGCAGCGAGAGCCCCAGGTTAGTAAAACTACCGTACATTCGATTTGCGACCTCATAAGTCCTTTAAAGTACACATGAACTTAGAGGGATATGGTGGCTGCCATATTTATTTCCTTTTAAACCATACAAGTTTCCTGGCAGTCCTGCTGATCTCTTTGGATGCAGTGTCTGAATCACACACCTGAAACAAGCATGGGGCTGATAGACTCAGACTTCAGCCAGACGCCAGATCTGCATGCTTGTTCAGGGTCTATGACTAAAACAGAGACACAGGATCAGCAGGACCGCCAGTCAATCTGTCTTGTTTTAAAGAAAATAAATGTCAGCCTCCATATGTCTTTCAGTTCAGGTGCACTTAATGTTTGACTTCTTGGTTTAGCCATGCACACAAAAGCATTGCAAAACCCTTATCACCTGACATGATAATTTGTGATCACACTAGGTGAAAGTAAAGACTAGGCACAGGTGTCTCTGAAGTCTGTATTCTCCTATTTAGTTATCAGGTACATTGGATCACTGTGGTCCAACCACTATTGTAATCTGTGGTGGTGATGTTCAAATTTTGCACAGCCGATTTGGACCGGCCAAATACTCCTGGCTGACGCTGTTCAGCACTGAACAAGCAGGAGTTCACCTTCTTTCGAGCCCTGCTGCATTTCCCAATGCAAATCAGAAATGTTCCTTTTTAAAACAGAAGTTATTTGCTATTATTCAGTATGTTCATGGAGTGACTGATACATCCTAGTTTCAGTTTGGAAGAATGAAACATCGAAGTCACGTGAAGTGCAACGTGACTCACAAGCCAGTGAACTCCTCCTGACCCTGTCCACTTGTTCAGTGCCTAACAGCGGCAGTCGGGAGTATTCGGGGGTTGGAATCAGCTTTGCCGGATTTGAAAACCAACACTAGTAATCTGCAGAGCGCTTCCTGTCAGGAACAGAACAGAATTGGCTGCCCAGTAGATAGCAGAGCACAGCCAATGTCAACCAAGATGATCAGCAGGGCTAGCAGGCAACTTTTACTGTTTAAAAGGAAATAGATATGGCAGCCATCATATCCCTCTCACTTCAGTTGTCCTTGAAGGTGGCCAAACTCCATTCAGTTTTTTTTTTTTTGCTTGAAAGAATAATGTGGGGATCAAACCAGTATACCATATGCTTATGATAGCTTTTTGCGAGAATTAAAAAACAAATGCAAAAAAATAAATAAATAAAAATGTATCTTATTTCTCAATCCAAAAGAAAACAAAAAAGAAAAACAGAAAACAAAACAACTTATTTTATTGAAAAATAAATTGAACTATATGGCCTTCTTAGACAGATCTGAGCCCACCTTCTAGCAGGATAACCTCGAGGCAACTTCTAATCACCAATTCATTTCTGTAATAGACTGGGGAATTCTACAGGACACATAAAAATTGAAAAAAGGTATTTTTTCCCCTGTACACGTGGATACTTTAAGCTGAAAATCTAACAATACAACATTGCTTCTCTTTCCTGTAGAATGTCTAAGCGAGTATACACTGTATACCCTTTTCCTTTACAAGGCAGGCACTTCCTGAAGAGTTGAACTTGTGTGTTTTTTTGTATCTGTTCTGAAGATAAACAGGTATTAATGCAAGCACATAACCGATCTACCCACACGCAGATGTGTGTATCTAACAAACCAACCCACACAAACCTCCAGCCTCATCAGGCCATGATGACGTTAATGTTCTGCTGGGGCCAAACAGGTAACAATTCATGTTTGTATGAAACACAAACAATAAGCATATTGGAAGAGTGTTACATCCGCACACAATCTGAAAGCAGGGTGATGACACGGATGTATACATGTAGCCCTGCGGGCGTATGTTCTGAGACATCAGTACAGATTATGTACATAGCTGCAGCCTAACAAACCCTCTGACGGATAGGAGAACTTACAAACATGCTAGACATGCTGAAAGGACTACACAGGGTCATCGCAGTGCATTAGTAAGGCAGATTTCTCCACACAGCTGTGTGGAGAGCTGGAGCAATAGTGAAGAACTTGACCAGATTTTGATGGGAGGCCAAATAACCATTCAGTGTATTTTGGGAATGTGGAAGGAAATCAAAGCACAGGTAGTGTCCTGACCATGAATGAGATGAAAATTCAGAGTTGCAAGCATTTCTGTATGTTTTCCTTCTCTTCTGTACATGAGTTTAGGTCCACTTTACAATGCAATGTTCAGAATTCTAATTCATTACATAGTCATGCACTACAGCCATCAAAAAAGCGAAGGTGAGCCAAACAAACTCCCAGAAGTGCACAACCTCATATGCCTACACCACATAACATTGCATAAGGGAATAAAAGTGGATTATACACCCAAGAAAGTGCTCAAGCAGTGCATTAACATGTTGGAACCGTGTTCTTCTGACACTAAACTTAGTTGCTGCAAACATGTGCCGTCGGGAACAAAATGGGCTTAAACATACCATCCCCGGCCAAACTGTGCTCACTTAATGATGTTACTGGCAGAGCCTATAGGGGTATTGGAACCTTCGATAGAGCTGCAGAAGAACTGTTGATGGATACTAAGCCTTCACTGCATGTGGTTGTGCCAACAACTTTTAGCACCTAAAAGTAACAGAGATGGACCAGCCATGCAATACCAGCTGTAAAGAATCGTCTTGCAGATAATCTGGTGTTGCTGTTTTACAATGATAGAAACATAGATGGTAGCAGCATTGCCAGAGCCAAGGCCAGAGGGATTTCACTTTTACATCTGCTGACTATGGACAGATGGAATAGTGCCATAACCAGACTACATTCAATGACAGCAGATAATGCTTTGTGTGAGTAGATGCCAATTTCCATCCCGCCAAATAAAAAGTTCAAAACTAGATGCATCAGAGGAAAAGTTATTTTTATGACTTGTTCGAAAAACAGGAAACTGGAGCAGCGATCGATGGGAAAGTGGATACATATTTATTAGGTACACAAATGGAATTGGACTCATCTCTTCTTCCATCCTACTGGCATCAGAAGTCCTGTGGCCTAAGTTAATATGTGCTGTGTGTTTCCCATTTGGAACTCTTGCCACCAGTGCGTCGTCAGAGCACGCTTTACTTTATTTGCAAGATGAAGTACAGAGGAATGTCAAAAATAACAGAATTCTGGTTCTGTTGATGGTTGGATAGTGGTGATGAGCAATACAGGGCAGTACTGAACTAGTCAGCACTACTGTTGTGTTTTTTCTAAAGTTGATTTACCAGGGCTTTAAGTAACGTACATTTATTTCAGTGGTACTTCCTTTAGTCTATCATTTATGGAAGTAATCACATTAGTCCTTAAAGGGAACCTGAAGTGAGGAAAATTATTTAAAATAAACACATGACGTAGCTGCAAGTGAATATTACATACTAACCTCACCATCAGTTCCTCTCAGAGGTTCCCCATTTTCTTCTTACAGTGATCCCTTCCAATTCTGACAATATTTTGTCAGAACTAAAATATACCAGTTGCTGTCAGTTATGTATCAGCAGCTGTCAGTTACAACTGAATGTGCAAGGTAATGTCCATGTTTCCCAATGGCTCAAGTGCGTGAAATGACAGTTTAACAGTGTGCTGACCAGGAAGCTGTTATGAGGTAATGGCCATTTTTAAAATGGAGGACGGAGAAATCAATTGATCACAGTGGACAAATGGGACGCAGGAGAGGAGAAAGAGATTGAGGAGTAGACTACACAGGAGGTAAGTATGACCTGTGTATGGTTATTTTGACTTTTTATTTTCAGTTCAGGTTCTTTGTAACCTTACATGCAGTGTAAGGAATGACTGTGCAAAGTCCTGTTTGTTACCTTTAACATAACTACAATTTCAATTAAGTTGCGCCCCCCCACGTTTCTGGTCTCCTTTTCGCGAATCCACCAGGAAGAATTGCCTTGCCCAGTGTTGCTTCTGTTCTGTGGGAGCTCCAGGCCCACTGCAGTCACATGAAAGTGAACCTGGAGATTCAGGGGCTGGAGAAAGGAGAGGGAGATACGGAACCCAAAACTGAAAAGAATGATAAGTGAATATAAACAATATACAAAAGCAAAAAAGGTGAACACCTGATTTATGGTATAAAAGCCCTTAGAACTGCAGTACAACTTGCTTTCTTTCCTTGTTGGATTCAGGTAGTGGGTGAGTCAGTCAGGGGTGGCCATGTAACGCAAAGCAGGAAAAACTACAAATTCCAGAACACCTTTTGTTAAATCCCTGTATCACAACAGATCCCTCAGGTGTACATCTGTTACATGTGTAAGGTCACACCTCTGCTAGCACAGTGATCGGTGAATGGAAAAATGTGTTCCCAAAGCCAATCAAAGTCACACAAAGTGAAAGTAAAAAACACATACACAACACTTTCTGTACACTGTTCACAGTAGACTGGAATAAAGTGTGGTGCAATCTAATGGGCAGAAAGTAAACAATACATACACACTAATATATACAACACACACACTTATTAACCCTTTCCCCTTACATTTACAAGCAGCCTGCTAGCCGCGATCGGCGGCTAGCAGGCTATTCACAGAACTCTGCTCCGTAAACGGGCAGGGAATGATCGCGCATGCGCGCGACCGTTGCCTGGGAAACTGCAGCCCCAGGACTTGACGCCAATTGGCGTTAGGCGGTTCTGGGGCTGCCGCCGCTGTCACGCCCGTTGGCGTGAGGCGGTCCTTAAGTAGTTAAAATGCATAGGAAATAAAATACTTTGAAGCAAACAGTATCACCCAAAGAAAGCCTAGTTGCACCGCAAAAAAACCCCCAATATATAGATGATTTTGATGTGAGAAGTAGTGATATTTGGTGAACAAATATGACAAGTGTGATGTGGAAATTGCTAATGCTTTTAAGGGGAGATAAGCTGTGGTAGAGAAGTGGTTAAACCTTTTTACCGCTGTGACTTTGTTGGACTGTTTTGCGTGGTTGAATTTTACTGCGATTAGCGCAGTAAAATCAGTGTACCCTCTCGCGATTCAGAGCGATCGTGATCAGCGCTTTTATAAGCTATGTATCGCGATCGCTCAAGAATCATGAGAAAATGCTGCAGGTAGCACGTTTTGCTCTGCGATCGGCGGCCATCGCGGCAGTGAGATGATTGCCATAGGGATACAACTGCGCTAGCGCTTTAAAAAGGTGTAGCGCTTCGGCGATTAGCGGGAATCGCCCACTAATCGCAGTAGTGTAAATGGGCCCTAAATAATCACAACGCCAGGGAGGTTAACACAGGATGCTACTCTGTCACACAGGCAGTGGGTCACACTTGAGTCTGCGGAAAAATGCTGCCGTATCTGTAGTCTTGACCGACAGGCAACTGAGAGCAGCTGACTGTCAGCAATGCAGAATCGCATGCAAGGTGTGGAAAAAGCCAGCAGTGTTGATATTTAACACATTTTTATACATTTACAAAAGAGATAAATCGTAAAATATAACTTTTAATGGATATATATTAAAATTGTTTTGATCTACGAATTCTATATAGTTTTTTTCAAATCTGATGAGGGGATACTATAGTCTTAAAGGGAAGGTCCAAGCAAAATAAAAAAAATGAGTTTCACTTACCTGGGGCTTCTACCAGCCCCATGCAGCCATCCTGTGCCCTCATAGTCGCTCACTGCTGCTCCAGTCCCCCGTTGGCAGCTTGCCGACCTCGGAGGTCGGCGGGCCGCATTGCGTACGTTTTTATGCATTCCCGCTAGTGCAGGGACATTAACACATACATTTTTACGCATTAGTGGTGCAACGCATAAAAATGTTTGTGTTAATGTTCCTGCACTAGCGGGAATGCGTAAAAACGTACGCAATGCAGAATCAGAATCAGAATTTATTTCGCCAAGCACGGTTGGACCGTGCCCGGAATTGGGTTTGGCACATTGATTGGCGCAGAGATAGTAGTAGCGCAGAGTTAGAAATAACACAGAGATAGTAATAATACAACAACAGCAAAATAATGCAGAGAAGTACAACAGAACACGAGCGATACAACAGAACAGGAGTAATACAACATTTGCAGTGGCGCAGTTACAGTTCCATCAGAAATTACAGTGTGTAGCAGAGGGTAGTGAAACTAGTACAACTAGGCCAGCAGTAAGCAAGCAAGCAAGCAAGAGCGGCCGCAGCCAAAGTCAGGTCTTAGGCCGTAGATGGCAGCAGGGTGGGGGGGTTGGAGGGGTGGGAAGAGTTCAAGAGTCTAACGGCTGTGGGAAAAAAAGTGTTTATGCGCCTGGTGGTCTTAGCAGGGATGGACCGAAACCTCCGGCCCAGTTTGAGTCGGCTGAAAGACCTGTGACCAGGATGAGAGGGGTCGCCCACAATTTTCAGTGCTCTATTACGCAGTCTGGTGTTATAGATGAGATCTAGAGGGGGGAGGGGTTTTCCGATAATCCTCTCCGCTGAGCTGATGACCCTCTGGAGTTTATATCTGTCGCTGGCGGTGCAGCTGGCAAACCAGACCAGAATGGATGAGCAGAGGACCGACTCGATTGTAGCTGAGTAGAAGGACCTCAGAAGTTCATGGGCCATGCCGAACTTCTTTAGTTGGCGAAGGAAGAAGAGTCTTTGTTGCGCTTTCCTCTGGGTTGCTGTAGTGTTTGCCCTCCAGGTCAGGTCATCAGAGATGGTTGTTCCCAGGAGGCGGACACTGGGAACCCTAGCGACCTCAGTGCCCTCAATGTATATCGGGGGAGGGATGCTGGCATGCTTCCTGAAATCAATGACCATCTCCACTGTTTTGGCCGTGTTGAGAACCAGCCCGTTCTCGCGGCACCAATTGCAGATTCTGTCCACCTCCTTGCGGTAAGCCTGCTCGTCGTTCTCACTGACGAGGCCAATAATTGTGGTGTCGTCCGCAAATTTGACGATTTTGACAGAGTCCTCTGTGGATATACAGTTATTCGTGTATAGAGAGAACAGGAATGGTGACAAGACACAGCCTTGAGGGGCTCCAGTGTTGGTCACTCTGGGTCTGGAGGATATGTCACCTAGCTTAACAACCTGGGACCTGTTCGAGAGGAAGTCTATGATCCAGAGACCAAGGGTTGGATGGACATTTAGCTCTGTGAGGTTGTCGTGCAGAATCCGGGGACAGATAGTATTAAAGGCTGAGCTGAAGTCCAGGAGGAGAATTCTAGCGTATGAGTTCGGCCTGTCGAGGTGGTCAGTGATAAACTCCAGGCCGATGTTAATGGCATCGTCAGTGGACCTGTTTGCCCTATACGCGAACTGGAGAGGATCCAGTCGGTCCAGGGTAGCGTACTTGAGCAGCGGCAGGACCGCTCTTTCAAAGGTCTTCATGACCACTGATGTTAAGGCCACAGGCCTGAAGTTATTTAAGTCAGAAGCGCCAAGCTTTTTCGGGACAGGAATGATGATGGAGTCCTTGAAGCAGGTCGGGACTTTCCCTTCGAAAAGGGACCTGGTAAAGATAGAGGTCAGGACGGGGGCCAGCTGACGTGAGCAGGACTTCAGACATGCAGGTGACACACCGTCAGGGCCGGATGCTTTCCTGGCGTTCACGGAGGACAACAGGTGCAGAACATCGGCCTCGGATACTGTCGGGGACGGGCATGTGCTCCAGCTGGGTTCCAAGCTCTCAGGGGAAGAGGGGCGGGCAGAAGGAGTCGGCAGCTCCCCAGAGGTACCCGGAGCCTCAAACCTGCAATAAAAGTTGCTGAGATCCTCGGCTAGCTTGGGGCAGGGAGTAGCCTGTTGGGGTGGGGGCTTATAGCCGGTGGCAGCCTTCAGGCCCTTCCAGACAGCCCGAGGTTCGTTTGAGCGGAGATTGTTCTGAATCCTTTCAGCATAAGACCGTTTAGCGGTGCGCAGTTCCTTGTTGAGGGAGTTCCTTGCCGCTCTGAAGTCCTCCAGGGAGCCAGACTTGTGGGCGACTTCCTTACGTTTCCGCATTTGGCGCAGCTTGCTTGAGAACCACGGTTTGTCGTTAGGGTAGATCTTAAAGGACTTGGTGGGTACACAGGATTCCTCACAGAAGCTGATGTAGGATGAGACCGCATCGGCCCACTCATCTAGGTTGGGTGATTCCAGCGCCTTCCAGTCCGTGCAGTCAAAACACGCCTGGAGTTGGAGTTTGGCTTCGTTAGACCACACTTTAGTGGACTTCAGGACTGGTTTCGCTGACTCCAGGCGCCGTCTGTAGGTTGGAACCAGATGGATGAGGCAGTGGTCAGAGGAACCGAGAGCTGCCCACGAGACGGCCTTGTAGGCGTCCTTTAGAGGCGTATAACAGTGGTCTAGAGTGCTAGCGTTTCTGGTGGGGCAGACCACGTGCTGGTGGTAGCGTGGAAGCTCGCGCCGGAGGTTGGCTTTGTTGAAGTCGCCCATAATGATAAACAGAGAGTCTGGAAGGGACGTCTCCCACTGCATGATGATGTCGCTGAGGTCCCGTTGAGCAGATTTGACGTCGGCATCGGGGGGAATGTACACGCCCCCGATGACGTAGGAGGTGAACTCCCTGGGTGAGTATGAAGGCTTGCAATTGATGAGTAGTAGTTCGAGGTTCGGGGTGCACTTTTTGGCTAGTAATGACGTGCTTGGACTCCATACAGAGCTGACATAGAAACAGACTCCCCCACCTTTCTTTTTCCCCGAGAGGGAGGGATCGCGGTCTGCACGTATAATGTTGAAGCCTGGGAGGAGGAGGGCGTTGTCTGGGATGTCCTCCTGCAGCCACGTTTCCGTGAAGCAGATGACTGGGGTATTGTTGCCGAGCTCCCTTTTGTTACTGATAAGGCGAAGTTCATCCAACTTGTTGGGGAGGGAGCGGACGTTCGCCAGGAGGGCCGAGGGAATGGCTGAGCGTAGACCCCTTTTTCTCAGCCTCACAAGAGCACCTGCGCGGCAACCCCTACGGCGCTGACCAGAATGGGCTGGTGGGTCAGAGTTGGTGATTTTCTGGATGTGGTTCCAGACGGAGTTGTAGAGAAGGCCACCCTCAGGGAGGGCACAGCAGCTGGATTCCCAGAGGGTGAGCTGCGACCTGGTGTAGGTAGTGCGAGGCATGAGGTGTCGTGAAGGGGGGTAATGGGCAGCCATACCGATGTGGGGCACTCTGATGTGGGGAGGGGGGGGCAACTGCCAGTGGGTAAGCAGGGTGGCCTTAACAGACAGAGAGGGCAGCGGGCCGACAGGCAATGGACACCCTCCAAGAGGCAAGGTGACAGAGAGGGCAGCAAGCAGGCAAGGTGACAGAGAGGGAAGCTGCCAGCGGGGGACTGGAGCAGCAGTGAGCGACTATGAGGGCACAGGATGGCTGCATGGGGCTGGTAGAAGCCCCAGGTAAGTGAAACTCATTTTTTTATTTTGCTTGGACCTTCCCTTTAAGTATAGTCTTGCACATATATTGGAGCCCAACTTCTCTAATCGGACAAAATCATTATACTATTACTAACACATCAGACCACCACAACCCAACATGTTTCACCCCATAAAAATAGGGGCTTCGTCAGGGGTACATCTCTAAGGTGCCAAGTGCCAGTGCTATACATTAAGTGCAATAACAATCAAAGAAGAACAAAAAACTGCATCATAGCCTTACGGCTATTTTTGCTGGCCTGCAATTTTCATACATATTTATTAAAAGTTATATTTTATGATTTACCTTTCTTGCATAGGTGTGTTGTTGATTTTTTTTTTTTTAACATGTTGCGGAAAAACGCACACTACCTCCCTGGGACTGCCTATAGGTAAGCATTATGTGCGTTTTCGTAATGCGGAGCAAGTGTGACCCCCTGTCTGAGTGTGGGCACACACAGGCAGGACATGATGCCTTTTATCTACCAGGTAACCGCACCCTGTGTCAAGCCCAGACACTAAACAGCAGCAGGAAGGTAGTCGGTGGACAGAAGATGGGAGGCTGGACAGCCCAATAAGCTTGCAGTTCAGCCTCCTGTGTGAAAGTAGCCTAGCAAAGCCTTCAGATCATAGCTACTTGGTTTTCGTTTAAAGGTTCCTTTATGGAGGATCCCCGATTTTGTTTGTATCACCGTTTATAAGAGAAGCATCTCAGGCTGAGAGCTCTGAACTGAGGCAGCAGTTGTAAACGTTCTGTGGTGTTTTATTTTTTTCTACCCTTAATCGATCTAACATGAGATAACATGTAAATCTCATGCGTCAGATTCAAAAACCTCACAGTAAAAAAATGAGAATGAAAAGCTATTTTTCAAAGGAAGACCACAGAACGTCTTTGGATGGATGGAGCTAGTTTATATCGACTAATCAGCTCCCCCTTGTGGTGAAAACCAGGAAGTAAATGTTTTCTCTTCCCGACATGACTGAACAAGTATATGAGAGGCACAAATTAAACACGTACCAATTATAAGAAGGAAATAGTCAATTATATCAAAAACTGAGAACAGGTGAGAACAATGCACAGAGTTTAAGCAAGACTTTGCCATTTCATCACTGCAGAGCTGCGAGATAAAACAAAAGTTATGTTTCTACTCACTATACTGCACAGCCATGTCTGGCCATTATCATATGAAGGGCATTAAAAGAGCACCTGTCACTATGAACAAAGGCTCAAAACTACGTAGATCTACTAAATGCTGTTCATAATTATTTCTGCAGGTCGCACACTTTTTTTCCTGGCCACTAAAACGTAAGCGTTCCAATAAAATACCCCCCAGCACCTCATTTTAACACTTTCTGGAAGAACCCTGTATTCTGGTCACTAATGCTGGGAATACACAGTTCGTTTTTTAGCCATTTAGATGGCTCGATAGATAATTTCCGACATGTCCGATCTCCCGCCCGATCACTTCGCTGCTCGATTCCGAATTGAACACAATGGAAAAAGATAAGAAAAACGAACGGATGATAAGAGAATCGCCTGCAGAATCAGGCCGGGAATGATCGAGCGGGAGACTCAAGCGGCAAAATCGAGCCGTGTATGCCCAGCACAAGAGGGCTAAAATAGGCTCAAAATAACGAACATAGCAAGTCAAGTTTTTTAAGGGATGAGATCCACCTTTTTTTTTACCAAACATCGGAGACCACAAACTGTCCATTAAACATTGCAGATCACATTTTTACAAAATCTGGCTAATGTCAAACATGAACGCCTGTCTGAGCTGTGCACTTTGCTCCCATGAAAAGTACCACCGCAGGCACTTGGAACATTCCAAGGCCTTCATAAATACCCACTAAGCCCCACTAGAGGTCCATTTCAACAAAGCCTTATGCTACCAGCAAATTAGTATTTGCATAAAAAGAATCAAAACTAACATCTGGTTCTTAAAGAGGAACTCCAGTGAAAATAACAATGAACAAAAGTGCTTAATTTTTACAATAATTATCTATAAATGATTTAGTCAGTGTTTGCCCATTGCAAAATCTTTCCTCTCCCCGATTTACATTCTGACATTTATCACATTGTGCCATTTTTGCTGCTGACAGGTGATGTCAGTGGAAGGAGATGCTGCTTGCTGTCTTGGCAGTTGGACCCAGCTGTAAACAGCTGTTATTTCCCACAACACGAGGTTCACAGACAGGAAACTGTCAGGACCATGGTCTTGACATCACACTGTGGGAGGGGTTTCACCACAATTTCAGCCATATAGAGCCCCCTGATTATCAATTTGTGAAAAGGAAAATATTTATCATAAGAAAGGGGGTATCGGCTACTGATTGGGATGAATTTCAATTCTTGGTCACGGTTTCTCTTTAAAGGGAAGGTTCAAGCAAAATAAAAAAATGAGTTTCACTTACCTGGGGCTTCTACCAGCCCCATGCAGCCACCCTGTGCCCTCGTAGTCACTCACTGCTGCTCCAGTCCCCCGGTGGCAGCTTGCCGACCTCGGAGGTCGGCGGGACGCATTGCGTACATTTTTACGCATTCCCGCTAGTGCAGGAACATTAACACATACATTTTTTACGCGTTACTGGTTCAATGCGTACATTTTTTTATTTTGCTTGGACATTCCCTTTAAAGTAGTATGAAACTCAGAATATTTTTTTTTTATTATTTACAGCATAGAACCTAGTATCAGAAAAAAATTGGTAACAGAACAGCATTTAAACAGTTAAATACAGCACTTTCTTCTTCAATGGGAAGCTTAGATCCAAAGTGGGAAGCTTATATGCAAAGTTCAAGTGATTAAACTATCTTGTTTGTTTCCTTAGCCACAATAAGTAAACATTCCTGACAGTACTTGAGCTTTCATGGATAGCAGAAGGTGAAACAGCAGAGAAATCGTACTAGAAACATAATATATAAATACAGCAGCTATGCAATAAAATGCACAGGTAGCTTTCAGAGTAGATAAACTATAGTTTGAGAACTTGTGACTTGAAAATGAAGTTTGGGGCTGAGTGCTATACAGACAGGCCTCTAGGCTATGGGCTAGCAATGTGTTCTATTATTATGCAGGGGGGAGAAGGGCAGATGGCGCAATTGGGCCTCATTCACACTAGCGCTCTTCTGTCCGCTTTTCAGCAATGTGTGTCAATCTGTAACATTGATGTGCTGGTAAAAAGCGGACAGAAGTACACTAAACGTAAACCAGGCCTTAAAGTGAACCTCTGGACTAAAAATCTACTCAGCAGAACTGAAAAGGCTTGGTGTTTCTTTAACAGTTTCACAGCAAAAGAACTTTGATTTTCTTACCAAAGCATCATTTTTAGCTGCATTTTTAGCTAAGCTCAAACCATCAAAGAAAACTGCCTGGGCTTTTTTTACCTCATACTGTGCAGAGCATGATGGGATTTCCTATGTTGTTATTCACGTTGCCTAGCAACTGGGATGGGTGATCAGCACACAGGACAGTTGGAACTGTGTCTCATGCTCCCTGCCACCTCCTTTTAACCAAAAAGATGGCTGCCCTCATGAAATCAAATATTTGCCTGTTCCTTTAAAACAGTGTGGGTAAGCGATTATATTACCTATCTATTTTAATTAACATAACTAATGTAACTTAATGACAGTTGTTTGTTTAGGCTGGAGTTCCACTTTAACTGTGGAGTGATTTTAAGCAAGTAGGAAGTAGAAATGGGCTTTACAATTCTATTTGAACAGTGTGCAGTAAGCATTTGCAATGTGGATTGTTCAATATGCAGAGACTAACACGATACAGCAAATACATATTCTGCAGTAAAAAGAAAAAAATATAGAAAGATAAAAAGAAAAAAAAAACGCCCTATGGAATTTATTCACCTTTCTTCCCGCCTACCACCCAAGAGACTTCTTTTTAATTCTGTGACGTTAACACATCTCCCTGATCTGGACCGACTTCAACTATGTGACAAAGTCAGAGCGGCAGTAGGAACATATCCCAATAGCCCATGCATGACAGTGTAATTTCTTATGGCCCGCAGCTATGTCTCGCGCTGAGCTCACATGCTGTTTACTTTTACCTGAGTCTACATAATAGCGAGCGCTTAACTACTGCTTGTACGTCTGGACTTAAAGAGGGAGTAAAAAACTCTATTCACAACCACTGATTCCAATTATACTTGCTATCCAGCAATGGGATTTCTTCCCTTTTGTATGACAGAAAGGGCAGAGGATGCGGCCTAGTTCAAGCCGGCTAACAATCTCCCCACATTTCACATTGACAGGGGGAAAAAAAAGCCAGGGAGCGCATTCACTGACGTCTTTTCACAGAATTTCCAATTTGCACTACAAAATTTCATTTTTATTTCATGTATGGGAAGGCCGCTTTTGCTTCAAGGAAAATTTTAATGACAAAACCCTGACAAGAATGGTGACATAGTGAAAAAAAAAATTAAAATGAGGCAGCGTCATTAGGAAGGTACGGTGACCTCAACAACAGAGCACTTGTCTCCGTGAGAGACCTTAATAAATGAGTGTTTCCTGCAGCAGTAAGGACACATAATAAAGCCCATTCATGTACGGCGAGGACATTGCTCGAGATTTATTAGTGAGCAAATTGTGTCTCACGGCACAAAGTGCTAGAAGTTTTTTTTACCAATAAGTTCCATACAAAGCTGGGCGAAAAGGTTCTTGTACGCTACTACACGGCGATTCCCTGATTATGATCGCCATGTTAAGAATAGCTGGTGAGAACATGGAGGAAAATGAGTTATGATTCACAATGGTGTAAAGAAAAAATGGTTTACAGGTTATCATATTTATAACATTCAGAAAAGGAAAGCCCAAATAAAGGAAATTATTTATTTTAGTTTTGGACACGGTGGTAAGGGTTTAGAACCTCTTTTGGATTGTCATTGCAGCCCTTTGACCTCACCTCATCTGAGAATTTGTCTCACTTCCTGTCTAGACAGGAAACATTTAACTAACTTCCTGTCCAGACAGGATAAATTGACCTCACTGTCTGTCCAGACAAGATTGACTTCACTTCCTAACAGGAAATAGAAAAATCTCTCAATGGGTGAAAAAATGGTGAAAAACAATCTATAAATAATATTTTAAGGGTTAGTGGGAAGAAGTTTGAATCTCTGAAAATATTTATTGCTGTCCCTAATTTATTTTCTCTAGCAGCAACAGTTTTCATGCTAGAGACACAAAGCTAAATGGTGTTCTCAAGGAATGGGAACTGAGGCAAAATCTCTGTATTTAGGACGCAGACAGCAAAAATGACCTTCAAACTATTTTTTTTTTCTCTCCACTATTTAAAAAAAGGGGTTGGGCTTTGTATCAGCCATGATGTGATATAGCACAGGGGGAGGGGGTGAGTTATAACTAAATAATACGAGTCAATTATAAATTCACCCCAGATTTGCTAGATGGCTCATGGTATTCCACTCGGATTGTTGATGATAATATGAAAAAAACATTATAACTAACATTGGTGACACAGGCAGGTGGGATTTCTGCACAATCCCACCACATAAAAACAATATAAACTGTCAGATTCAGTTCTAGGCAGCAACATCAATAATGCAATATAACTGCCTGATTAATGAATATTTACATCACAATTATTATGAACATATTTATATAATGCCGACACTTTTTTCTTTTTACAATTTATATCAATAAATGGTACTTAAAGAGGAACTCCAGTGAAAATAATGTAATAAAAAAGTGCTTCATTTTTACAATAATTATGTATAAATGATTTAGTCAGTGTTTGCCCATTGTAAAACATTTTAAATTCCTGATTTACATTCTGACATTTATCACATGGTGACATGTTTACTGCTGGCAAGTGATGTAGCTGCTGCTTGCTGTTTTGGCAGTTGGAAACAGCTGTAAACAGCTATTTCCCACAATGCATCAAGGTTCACAGACAAAAAAATGCCTGGAGTACCACAGTCCTCAGAGTTTCTTGTGGGAGGGGTTTCACCACAATATCAGTCATACAGCGCCCCCTGATGGTCTGTTTGTGAAAAGGAATAGATTTCTCATGTAAAAGGGAGTATCAGCTACTGACTGGGATAAAGTTCAATTCTTGGTCGGAGTTTCTCTTTAACCACTTCAGGACCGGCCGCCTAACCACCCTTAAGGACCAGGGCATTTTGCGGTGAAGGGGGGTGCACGCGTTTGGGGGGGGGGGGGGGGGCGGGTGGCCGGATCCCGTCTGTGGTGTGCTGGGCTATGTGTCTCCCATGGAGGCAGGTGTACCCCCTGTAGCTGGAAGCAATCACCCACCTTCCAGGCTCCAGCGATGAGCCGCAGAAACCACCTCTTCTCCAGCCGACATCTCCGCTCCAAATGACGCTCAGGTCGGGTCGCGGCTTGATGACGTCATCAAGCCGGGACCCGGCGCTGACGTCAGATGGAGCGGAGATGCCGGCCAGTGCAGAGGGGGGCGCGGATCGTCGCTGGAACAGCAGGGAGGTGAGTGGATCCTCTTCTTTTCCCCCCTGCCGCCGCCGCTGTCAAAGTGATAACTACGATCCAACGGCGATCGTAGTGATCACGTGATCAGCAGCCATACGCGATGGCTGCTGATCACTGAGGGGAGATGCCAGCTGTCATATGACAGCTTAATCTCCCCCTCCGGGTTCGCACGATCTCGTCGGGAGCGGTTCTTTAGCGCGGACGTTGAATGAACATCCGGTGAGAAGGGTACCACCACCTGCCGGACGTTGATTCAACCTACGGCGGTCCCCAATAGGTTAAAGAACACTTTAAAGCGGAATATAACCCTGCATTTCAACTTTGCTCTAAAACATTATTTACAGCATATTATATGCAAAAAGCAAATGTATCTATTTCAGCTTTGGATGCGTCTGCAGAAATTTCCGGGAACTTTAAAGCTCTGTGTAACCCTTCCAATGCTGGCCTAGTAAAACAAATGCTTTTTGAATATAATATACTGTAAATAATGTTTTGATATGGAGGCTGGCAATGTATTTTCTTTTAAACAATGTATATTGTCTGGCTGACCTGCTGATCCTCTGCCTCTAATACTCTTAGCCCTACACACAACTGAAGAAGCATGCACATCAGATGTTTCTGACTAAAGTCTGACTGGATTAGCCACAAGCTTGTTTCACACACTACTGCAGCCAAAGAGATCAGCAAGATTACCAGGCAACTGGTATTGTTTAAAATAAAACACATATGGCAGCCTCCATATCCCTTTCAGTTCAAGTGTACTTTAAGGAGGCCATACACTAATAGATGGCCACTAGATTCGACTGTCAGTAAGATCCCTCTCGGATCAAATCTGATCTAAGAGGGATCAAATCCTTTAACACACTAGGCACATATTTTCAATAGATTTCAGCATCTGTGGAGCTGCGCACTGCCTGCCAGCCCCTCCCCCAGGTCTACAAATCTTTGTGCTCCTCCCCCTACCTCATGCCGGGAAGATTGTTGGCAGTGGAGCTTACACTCAGATTTCCGCCGGCATGTGTTAATGGAAAAAGATAACTCCGGAATTTCTCATACAACACTATTTCCGTAAGTTGTTACGTTACAGTTAGTCTTTATAAACTATTTTCCTTTCTTGCTTTCAAAAGATTGTCAATACAAAATTGTCTACACTGAAAACACTGTATTGTAAGGAGAGTTCAGATAGTCATTCCAAAGATTCATTTTTCCTTTTCTGCTTTGACCTATAAGTGGTTTAAGTGTATGAATGGGACACACCTGGAAACTATGGGAGAAATTTGCTAGTTATGTACCTATACAATCCTCAGATGATGAATCCTCAAAGATGGCAATTGGCCGATAGACAGAAAGGTGATGTTAGACAGCCATAGACCACAACAGGGATCAGTGGTGTTTGCTTGCAATAGATCATCATTTAATAAAGTAGTGATAAATAACTGCAATGAAAGTATATGGTCAATGTGCCATTGCTTTATCAATAAATTAGTAGTGGTTATAGTTGGCGATCCCTTACTCCATTTAAAGAGGAACTTTAACCCAGGACTGAACTTCATCCCAATCAGTAGCTGATACCCACTCTCCCACGAGAAATATTTATCTTGTCTCTAATAGTTTATCAGGGACATCTGTGTGACTTCTAACGGCTGATATTGAGGCGAAACTCCTCCCACAGTGTGATGTCATGGCCATGGAAGTTTCCGGTCTGTGAAACCCTTTGCATTGTGGGAGACAACGGCTGTTGCTAACTGCTGTGTAGCAGAATCTATCTCTATGGGAAAAAAAAAAATTATATATATATATACACATACATACATACATATATATATACATACATATATACACACACACACACACACACACAGGGTGGGCCATTTATGTGGATACACCTTAATAACATGGGAATGGTTGGTGATATCAACTTCCTGTTTGTGGCACATTAGTATATGTGAGGGGGGAAACACAGTGTGTGAAGAGTGGGAGAAGAGGGTTGCATTGACAATCTAACATAATGGGCAGCACACTGAACACATTTTATAAGTGGTTAGAAACTTGTAAATAACTCATGAAAGAATAAAGTTATGTTAAAACCAAGCAGCCATTGTTTTTCTTGTGAAATTCCCAATAAGTTTGATGTGTCACATAACCCTCTTCCTATTGAAAAAAAAAGTTGGATTCAAAATGGCCAACTTCAAAATGGCCACCATGGTCACCACCAATCTTGAAAAGTTTCCCCCCTCACATATACTAATGTACCACCAACAGGAATTTAATATCACCAACCATTCCCATGTTAATAACCCCCCTGGCGGTATGAAAAATTCCACCAGGGGGCAGCGCAGCAGTTTTTTTTTTTAAATCATGTAGCGGCATCCCCCCGTCTGCTTCGATCGCCGAAGGCGATCTCCGATCAGGAAATCCCGTTCAAAGAACGGGATTTCCTGGAGGGCTTCCCCCGTCGCCATGACGGGGTGGGATGACGTCACCGACGTCAGGACGTCATTGGGAGTCCCGGACCACCCCTCGGCGCTGCCTGGCACTGATTGGCCAGGCAGCGCACGGGGTCTGGGTGGGGGGGGGCCGCGCGCCGCATCAGATAGCGGCGATCGGGCGGGGGCCGGTGGCGATCAGAGTGCTGGCGCAGCTAGCAAAGTGCTAGCTGCGTCCAGCAAAAAAAAATTATGAAAAATCGGCCCAGCAGGGCCTGAGCGGCACCCTCCGGCGGCTTACCCCGTGTCCAGCACGGGGTTACCGCTAAGGAGGTTAAGGTGAATCCATATAAATGGCCCACCCTGTATATTTTATACAGTGGAATTTCGTTCTAGTAAACTAATTTCCCAGGTCCCATCCATGCGCCTGTATGAATATACAATGTATGATGAATCCTGATATAGTACATTTCTGATATAGCAATGTTAGTGAGTGTAGATAGGGCAGTTAGTGCTGACCCTTTTCTTTTATGTCTGACAGAGGTAAAGATGCTGACCTGCATGCACACGGTGGCTCAAACATCATGAACAAATTCCATGGTGAGCATCAATGATTTTTTTTTGATAATTTTTTATTATTTTTTTATTATAACTTCTCATTTTGCAATATCTTGGTTTATTTCCCCCCAACTACCATCTTTCAGTAAAGATCCTCTTTAACTGGAGTGAATGGAGCCTCAGATTTATTAACGAAAATATGGTCCCCTTTTATAAATAGGAAGTTATAAAAGTGGTAAGAATGATTCATAAAATTGCATAACCCCCCCAAAAAAAAATCTGAATTCAGTTAGATCCTCCTTATGGAAATGCCTTTATGTTTACTTTTAGAGTTTTATTTTTTCCTCAGTGCAAGCATTAAAATAATTGCTAAGAATAAGCTCGTAGTACACTGTGTCTATCATACTTTTATTCTTAATGGACAATTAAACCAGAAACCGATGTATGTCACTGATGAAGCGGAGATGTGAGATATGACTCACCGGACTTCATATAGGAGGTAATTGGCCAGTGAAGAGCAGTGTTGACAAATGTTGGATTGGCTAACATGATTCATAAGAAGAGATGTTCTCTAAAGCCCTAATGGACAAAAATGTCTAAACCTGATCACATCACTGGTGGGCATTCCTGGTTTTAGGGTCACAGGACTCAATTAACAAGGAAACCAAGGAAAGCCTTGGCTTTCATCTATCTGAGATGAGGCCTTCAAAGCCTTATCAGAAGATTTATTTTGCACTAATTAACAAAGATCAGAGTCAATTAGCTTTCCATAAGCTGCCCATCACGTCACATGACACCTACTCTAGGGTGACTCTCTGCAACTGAGAACTTGGGCAATGAGCGATCTTCACAACATTAACCACTGGAAAGCAGGCTGACGGTATTTCTTAATTTATCTAACTGCGTACATCCATGACTCATAAAAGACATTAAGCTCTACGATCAATAGGTTATCTAAAATATAGAAAACTTAAAAAAAAAAAAAAACCTCAGCTTCTTCAACTCCAGGCTTGAGTGGAAATTATCAGGGGAAATTACAAGCAATATAAATTAGAAGTGGGCAACAAAAATTGAAGCACATAATGATAGCCTTTTAACGGAATTCCGTCATCATGGAATTGCCTGTGGGAGACGTGTTGTTTTTCTTGGAAAGCAGCACACGCACCAAGGTCATGTGGGTATACTACATATGCTAAAATATTTAACCCCCGATGTCCTCCAAGCTGTTTGCCAAGCCAACCTTGCCAACCCCAGCCCCTAAACCTGAAATCACACCAGCCTAATGAACTGAATATATCCAATCATGTACACAAAAAATAAGCAGAATATTCTCTGTAGACACTTTGATAATAAAAATGTAAGTCCTGTTAACATCTTTATGGTACTTAAGCTCCTTAGTGGTAACCCAGAGTCAGGCTCAAGGTTGGCAATTTGCAGCTCAGAGCGGTAACCCCGAGCCTGACACTCATAGCGCTCGGGAGTTTCAACTCACCTACCCCGGAATCAAGACGTCGGCAGCCATTCTTCTTTCTGCCGTCGAACACTCTGCATCCCCCGGTGAGATCATTATCTGTCGTCATGACGACAGCAGGTGAACTCACTATAGGGGTACAGTGCCACCAGGAGGACAGAGCACAAATTATGCTATAAACGGCATAACTCCGATGCCAGCAACAGCTGGAGCCCAAATTTCATCTTCCCCTACTGAATTAGGTTATCAGTAGGGGAGTGGTTTTGTAAATAGACGGGTACCATTTTTCAGCTTCACAGGCGCCTACATGATTGCAGGCCATGGCTTTGACGTCACACTGTGTGAGGGGTTTCACTCCAATATTAGCCATACAGATGTTCCTGAGGATCTATTAGAAAAAAAGGTACAAATTTCTCATGAGAAAGGGGGTATCGGCTAATGATTGGACTTAAGTTCCTCTTTAATTTTAGTTGGTGTGGAGAAGATGTCACCTTTGTGAACATGACAGAAAAAACTTGGCTAAGATGGTTGTTCTGGGAGGTCTTGGGCGAGAATTTAGGGATGTGTACCGATGCTCCACGGTATTGTATAACAATCAGGCATGTTGTAGAGATGAAGGAGTGTATTCTCTTTCCTGCAACGCAACAGGATGCCACCCGATCATGCACTGCCTGCCATCCCTTTATAGTACAATACACACTGCTGGGCTATAACTGAACAGCATGTCTGTACATGGCTTGTGCTCTGAAGTGTTAATAATTGAGTTACACATTTTTTTACATGCATGTATGAAGCTTTTCTTTTTCCGATTGGCACTGCAGTCTGTATATGTATATGGGAAACTTTCACTCTCACTTTCACTTACCATTGCTTTTGATAAATATTTCAGACAATGACAGAGATAACAGTAAAGGTTGCACACACATCAGACGATTGGCGGGCAGATCGACCAAGAGACAGTTCTCTCTCTGATTGGAGAGAGAGAACTATTGCCTGGTGTATGGGCAGGCCTATTCCCGACTGATTTCAGCATGAAATCTCATAGGAATCGGCCTTGTGATGCCGCATCTGCCCCCCAGGGTGTAAACTATGCCCCTGGTGCCCTGTGTGGGAACACTTTACTTGCGTGAAGTGGGGACGTGTGATGTCACACATACGCCAACATACAGCCCGGCACGAGGGACGCGCGTATGTGGACAGAGGAGTGGCGGGCACCGACAGGTACAAGTATTCATGCACGGGGCACCGGGGGAGGGGGTGTTGGGGGGGGGGGGCGCAGCACTGGAGATTCCAACTCATTCGTCGCTCGTCCCAATATTGCACGCCATTCCTGTTGCAATAGTTTTTCTTGCTTGCCACACTTCTGTTGAAAACGGAATACCAATTTACACCACTGCTTTTCAGCAAAGGTTTCTTTTACTAAAACATCTGCTCTATGTTCTAATTTACAACACTTTCATTGTACTTTTTATTTTCTTTTTCACCAAGTGTTTCATCTCAAAACTATATTATTTGGGTAATTCGTATCGGTCAACACTTAACATTAAAACCATTTATTGCTATACATGTATGTAGTGTTTTCTCTATTTCGGCTTGACTATTATAATCTGTCATTAAACGCCATCTATAAACATAAAAAAAAATAAAAATTAATTAATAATCTTAAAAAAAAGAGACAAAGCCAAGGCTATACACAAAAACCTCTCTTTCTCCTCCATCATCACAAGCACAATAAAATAAATTACTGTTATGAAGCTGTAAAACCCCTGCTTAGCTTTCTATTACCTATATTATAAGTGGCACAGAAAGAAAGTGAGAGGGAATGTGCTCTGATCTGGCACAACTGACTGCTGGAATCAGCTGGCAAAGAAAATAACAGTTTAAAGTGATACTGAAGCAAACAAACAAAAAAAAAGTTTGATACTCCCGTATGAAGAGGGAAGGCTCTGGATCCTATAGTGCAGCGGTGGCGAACCTAATTTGCTGGCACGCCACCGCTGCTTATGAACTGGCCGCAGCGTCTACTAGACGCCGCCGCGCCAGTTCATAGCCCACAGCCCAGCAGTCTCCCGGGAGGCAGACCAGGGCTACGGCAAGATGGCTGCCGAAGCCCTGTACTGGAGACTATTTGTGTCACCAGTACAGGGCTTCGGGCGCCATCTTCCCGTAGCCCTGCACTCTGCCTGTCAGCGGCAGCGCGGGAGACTGCAGAAGATCCGGGGAAGATGCGAGACAGAGCCCAGCCGAGAGAGAAGACTTCTGTCAGGTGAGTACATACATTACTTTTTTTGCAGGTGAAATGCGGCCCACTGTGTTTTCTGCTAAAATGTTTTGTCACGTGTTTATGTCCTGTGAAATGCTGACCACTGTGTTTGTTTTGCAGGTAAAATGTGGCCCACTGCGTTTGTTTTCTGGTGAAATGCTGCCCGCTGCGTTTGTTTTCTGGTGAAATGCTGCCAGCTGCGTTTGTTTTCTGGTGAAATGCTGCCCGCTGCGTTTGTTTTCTGGTGAAATGCTGCCAGCTGCGTTTGTTTTCTGGTGAAATGCTGCCTGCTGCGTTTGTTTTCTGGTGAAATGCTGCCTGCTGCGTTTGTTTTCTGGTGAAATGTGGCCAGCTGCGTTTGTTTTCTGGTGAAATGTGGCCCGCTGCGTTTGTTTTCTGGTGAAATGTGGACCGCTGCGTTTGTTTTCTGGTGAAATGTGGCCCGCTGCGTTTGTTTTCTGGTGAAATGTGGCCCGCTGCGTTTGTTTTCTGGTGAAATGTGGCCCGCTGCGTTTGTTTTCTGGTGAAATGTGGCCCGCTGCGTTTGTTTTCTGGTGAAATGTGGCCCGCTGCGTTTGTTTTCTGGTGAAATGTGGTCCGCTGCGTTTGTTTTCTGGTGAAATGTGGCCCGCTGCGTTTGTTTTCTGGTGAAATGTGGCCCGCTGTGTTTGTTTTCTGGTGAAATGCTGCCAGCTGCGTTTGTTTTCTGGTGAAATGTGGCCAGCTGCGTTTGTTTTCTGGTGAAATGCTGCCCGCTGCGTTTGTTTTCTGGTGAAATGCTGCCAGCTGCGTTTGTTTTCTGGTGAAATGCTGCCTGCTGCGTTTGTTTTCTGGTGAAATGTGGCCAGCTGCGTTTGTTTTCTGGTGAAATGTGGCCCGCTGCGTTTGTTTTCTGGTGAAATGTGGCCCGCTGCGTTTGTTTTCTGGTGAAATGTGGCCCGCTGCGTTTGTTTTCTGGTGAAATGTGGCCCGCTGCGTTTGTTTTCTGGTGAAATGTGGCCCGCTGCGTTTGTTTTCTGGTGAAATGTGGCCCGCTGCGTTTGTTTTCTGGTGAAATGTGGCCCGCTGCGTTTGTTTTCTGGTGAAATGTGGTCCGCTGCGTTTGTTTTCTGGTGAAATGTGGCCCGCTGCGTTTGTTTTCTGGTGAAATGTGGCCCACTGCGTTTGTTTTCTGGTGAAATGTGGCCCACATTGCATGATTTTCTGCTGAAATGTTGCACACATTGCGTTTATTTTCTGGTGTCTGGGGTAACTGTTGCTGCATTATTAAGGGCTAATTCACACTACAGAACATATGCACGAATGCGATTTCATGCATGCGCTGCCAACGCACAGTGATCGCACTAAATGCAAGTTGTGGTGCGCTAAACGTGGACGTCGGCAGCTGTACCAATCGTGGAAACGTATGCGTTGTGCGTTAAGATGTTCCCAGATGCGTTACAACGTAACGCATGGAAACGCACACCTGTAGTGTGAATGGTAACATGGAAGTCTATTGACTTTCATGTTACCATATGAATCTTACATTAAGTGCGTTGCGTCAAAACTGACAGCGCAGCACATAGTGTGAATGAGCCCTTAATGGTCATAGTTGGCTATATTTGCTGCTTTGGGGTTACGGCGGGTATAAATAGCATCATAGTTTCTGCACACCCATGATGCGAATCCTCGTTTCACCACATCATGGCGGAAACACTGCTTTCTTATGCCTCGCTGTTACATCATTACGTTACATAGTTACATAGTTATTTTGGTTGAAAAAAGACATACGTCCATCGAGTTCAACCAGTATAAAGTACAACACCAGCCTGCTCCCTCACATATCCCTGTTGATCCAGAGGAAGGCGAAAAAACCCTTACAAGGCATGGTCCAATTAGCCCCTAAAGGGAAAGATTCCTTCCCGACTCCAGATGGCAATCAGATAAAATCCCTGGATCAACATCATTAGGCATTACCTAGCAATTGTAGCCATGGATGTCTTTCAACGCAAGGAAAGCATCTAAGCCCCCTTTAAATGCAGGTATAGAGTTTGCCATAACGACTTCCTGTGGCAATGCATTCCACATCTTAACCACCTGAGCGGTCTGGACAAGCTCAGCTCGTCCAACACTGCCGGAGGTCGCCGCTCAGGCCCTGCTGGGCCGATTTTAATGAAATAAAAAGCAGCACACGCAGCCGGCACTTTGCCAGCCGCGTGTGCTACCTGATCGCCGCCGCAGCGCGGCGATCCGCCGCGTGCAGCGGCGAAAGAGGGTCCCCCCAGCCGCCCGAGCCCAGCGTAGCCGGAACAAACAGTTCCGGCCAGCGCTAAGGGCTGGATCGGAGGCGGCTGACGTCAGGACGTCGGCTGACGTCCATGACGTCACTCTGCTCGTCGCCATGGCGACGAGGTAAGCGAAACACGGAAGGCCGCTCATTGCGGCCTTCCGTGTTACTTCTGGCCGCCGGAGGCGATCAGAAGAACGCATCCGGAGCGCCCTCTAGTGGGCTTTTGCATGGAATAGTTTTTTTTTTATTTTAAAAAAACCCTCCCGCAGCCGCCCTGGCGATCTTATCAGAACGCCAGGGTGGTTAATCACTCTAACTGTAAAGAACCCTTTCCTAAATAAATGGCTAAAACGTTTTTCCTCCATGCGCAGATCATGTCCTCTAGTCCTTTGAGAAGGCCTAGGGACAAAAAGCTCATCCGCCAATAGTATTATATTGCCCTCTGATGTATTTATACATGTTAATTAGATCCCCTCTAAGGCGTCTTTTCTCTAGACTAAATAAACCCAGTTTATCTAACCTTTCTCCGCCCATACAATATCATGGCCATGCCCATTTTTTGGCGCAAACACCCCCCCCCCATTGGCACTCGGAGATAAATAAGTCGATGTTAGGTCGCAATTTGGGCACTCGGCCTCTGAAAGGTTAGCCATCACTGCTATAGAGTCTTCCAGGTCCTTGCTTGGTCGCCTTATTCCAGCGCTGTCACTCCCGTTACAGGTATGTGACCAACTGGTCAAACACGGCTTTGAGGATCATAGGTAGACTTCGCAAGCACTCCTGTTCCTGAGTGCTTCCGAGGATACTTTACGGATTAAGATTAGAGCCAACAAACAATCAAAAAGGATTACGCATGGTAGTGCTAAGAAAGGGGACCCCCAGTAAGGAAAAGTGCTGACGTGCAAGAGGAGAGGAGGAGAGACTGGATCACCATGCCACCAAGCCTTTAATTGGTGATCCAGTCCCTCTTACTCTCTTCCTGTGGGGGTTCTCTTGCCTCAGCACAACCTCGCCTGATCCTTTTTCACAGATGCACAGAGGTCTGAGAGGAAATTAGGCAAGGGGTCACCTAGGGAGACACAGAAGGTGGTAAATATCCAACAGAGGTCCATAACCATTCCTGCAATACAGTGGCTTGCAAAAGTATTTGGCCCCCTTGAAGTTTTCCACATTTTGTCATATTACTGCCACAAACATGAATCAATTTTATTGAATTCCACGTGAAAGACCAATACAAAGTGGTGTACATGTGAGAAGTGGAACGAAAATCATACATGATTCCAAACATTTTTTTACAAATCAATAACTGCAAAGTGGGGTGTGTGTAATTATTCAGCCCCCTGAGTCAATACTTTGTAGAACCACCTTTTTGCTGCAATTACAACTGCCAGTCTTTTAGGGTATGTCTCTACCAGCTTTGCACATCTAGAGACTGAAATCCTTGCCCATTCTTCTTTGCAAAATAGCTCCAGCTCAGTCAGATCAGATGGACAGCGTTTGTGAACAGCAGTTTTCAGATATTGCCACAGATTCTCGTTTGGATTTAGATCTGGACTTTGACTGGGCCATTCTAACACATGGGTATGTTTTGTTTTAAACCATTCCATTGTTGCCCTGGCTTTATCGTTAGAGTCGTTGTCCTGCTGGAAGGTGAACCTCTGCCCCAGTCTCAAGTCCTTTCAGACTCCAAGAGGTTTTCTTCCAAGATTGCCCTGTATTTGGCTCCATCCATCTTCCCATCAACTTTGACCAGCTTCCCTGTCCCTGCTGAAGAGAAGCAACCCCAGAGCATGATGCTGCCACCACCATATTTGACAGTGGGGATGGTGTGTTCAGAGTGATGTGCAGTGTTAGTTTTCTGCCACACATAGCGTTTTGCATTTTGGCCAAAAAGTTCCATTTTGGTCTCACCCGACCAGAGCACCTTCTTCCACATGTTTGCTGTGTCCCCCACATGGCTTGTGGCAAACTGCAAACAGGACTTCTTATGCTTTTCTGTTAACAATGGCTTTCTTCTTGTCACTCTTCCATAAGAGCCAACTTTGTGCAGTGCACGAATAATAGTTATCCTATGGACAGATTCCCCCACCTGAGCTGAAGATCTCTGCAGCTCGTCCAGAGTCACTATGGGCCTCTTGACTGTATTTCTGATTAGCGCTCTCCTTGTTCGGCCTGCGTTTTTAGGTGGACGGCCTTGTCTTGGTAGGTTTACAGTTGTGCCATACTACCATTTCTGAATGATCGCTTGAACAGTGCTCTGTGGGATGTTCAAGGCTTTAGAAATCTTTTTGTAGCCTAAGCCTGCTTTCAATTTCTCAATAACTTTATACCTGACCTGTCTGGTGTGTTCTTTGGACATCATGGTGTTGTTGCTCCCAATATTCTCTTAGACAACCTCTGAGGCCGTCACAGAGCAGCTGTATTTGTATTGACATTAGATTACACTCAGGTGCACTCTATTTAGTCATTAGCACTCATCAGACAATGTCTATGGGCAACTGACTGCACTCAGACCAAAGGGGGCTGAATAATTACGCACACCCCACTTTGCAGTTATTGTTTTGTAAAAATGTTTGGAATCATGTATGATTTTCGTTCCACTTCTCACGTGTACACCACTTTGTATTGGTCTTTCACGTGGAATTCCAATAAAATTGATTCATGTTTGTGGCAGTAATATGACCAAAAGGGAAAACTTCAAGGGGGCCGAATACTTTTGCAGGCCACTGTATCTAGGAGTTGGGTGTTAAAGAGACACTTATATAAGTATATAGACATTGTCCAGGTAACCAAATACAAATTCTATTTTGATTCCTAAAAATGTGTCCCAAAATCACATCTACAATGTTTCAGCAGACTTAAGGAAACTTTCCGCTGCCCATCTTTCATCGGACTGCTATTGTTCTTTTTGCTTTCAGTAAATTCATAGGACGTCTCATTGGCAATGCAGAAAAGTAGTGTACACAAGTTATAAGATGCAAAATTAATCCGTAGTGTAGCATTTCTCAAACCCTGATATTTTCAGAAAAAGAAACGGCAGATATTCGTGTCGGACAAAGAAACAGAAGCTACTCATACTGTGGATTATAAATTCCATTATAATAATAGCAAGCTATGGAATACCAGCCTGGTCACATGGAAAGCAATAATGTCCTATTTTGATGACCAGAGGTCAATGCACAGAGCTCCATAGATTCTGCAGTACCAAAGCATGTTTTCTGGACTCATACTCGCGTGGCCCTAGCTCAGCCATTTATGCAAAGTGGTTGCGCAACAATAATGTGCAAACATAAAACCTTTAGGAAGCCTTGCTAGCCTCCCCCTAATGTAATGTAACAAAACACTAATCTATCTTTGTTTCACCACTATAGTAATGCAAGACAGCAGCAGCACCTGATATCTGAACCACCCCAAGAAGAACCCAATCCGTCTGCTTTATTCATACTTAGAATGCACGCTTTTAACTTTACCGTAAACAGCTGATTACATATACTGTACATCAGAGGTGCCCACACTTTTTCGGCTCGCGAGCTACTTTAAAATTCGCCGAGGCCAGGAGATCTACCGATGCTTCAAATGCACCCATCCTCTCCCCCCCCCCTCCCGGAAATGTAGTTAGGTATAGGTCCCTTCAGTATAGGTTAGCTGGGTATAGGTCCCTTCAGTATAGGTTAGCTGGGTATAGGTCCCTTCAGTATAGGTTAGCTGGGTATAGGTCCCTTCAGTATAGGTTAGCTGGGTATAGGTCCCTTCAGTATAGGTTAGCTGGGTATAGGTCCCTTCAGTATAGGTTAGCTGGCTATTGGTCCCTTCAGTATAGGTTAGCCGGGTATAGGTCCCTTCAGTATAGGTTAGCTGGGTATAGGTCCCTTCAGTATAGGTTAGCTGGGTATAGGTCCCTTCAGTATAGGTTAGCTGGGTATAGGTCCCTTCAGTATAGGTTAGCTGGCTATTGGTCCCTTCAGTATAGGTTAGCTGGCTATTGGTCCCTTCAGTATAGGTTAGCTGGCTATTGGTCCCTTCAGTATAGGTTAGCCGGGTATAGGTCCCTTCAGTATAGGGCCGGTGTCTTCCCCGGGTGTCTTCCCGCGGTGGCGTCCAGGCCTTCAATTCCTCAGCCGCGGCTGAGGGAGGCTCCGGTGGGCAGCGTGAGTGGTGTCGGAACTCGGAAGTTTTCCGCCTCTCCTCCCGATTGGCTGTGCGCCTCTCCTCCCGATTGGCTGTGCGCCTCTCCTCCCGATTGGCTGCGCGCCTCTCCTCCCGATTGGCTGCGCGCCTCTCCTCCCCTGATTGGCTGAGTCCCTTTCCTCCCCTCCCCTGATTGGCCAAGCTCTCTCCTCCAGATAGGCTTCACGATCAGCGGCCAGCAGCAGAAACTGCATTATACAGCTGCTGCTGGCTGCTAAATTCAATGGGACGCGGACAAGAGGCCGCGATCTACCGATCAGGCGGTCGCGATCTACCGGTAGATCGCGATCGACCTATTGGGCACCCCTGCTGTACACGTATTAGGGCCTGTTTCCACTAGAGCGAATCCGCATGCGTTGTCTGCATGCGGATTCGCACAGCCAATACAAGTGGATGGCCCTGTTTCCACTTGTCAGTTTTTTCCAGCGTTTTTCTGTGCAGGATTTTTCTGCACGGTAGAGCCTGCAGAATTCGCCTGTGTGAGGAATGCAGGCGATTCGCAGGCTATGTATTTGATAGGGAAAACGCACATGCGTTTTTTGCCGCGATTTCGCATGAAAACTAATGTAAATTGAACCAGGCAGTGACATGGTTAAATTCGCATATACCCTGCCTATGCGAAATCGCATGCGAAATTGCGGCAAAACGCACGCGGAATCGCATCCGCATGCGATTTAGTCAGCAGTGGAATCCCAGCGATTCGCACCGCACTAGTGGAAACGAGCCCTTAAACAGTACATGAAAAGGTTTTGAGTGTCTTCTAAATAATGAATACATGAGATGAAGAAGATACTTTGTAGAGAGTTATGTGCGAATACAGTTCTATACAAATACAAATGTGGAGAAAATAAATGTTAAGGTGGCCATACACTCATCGACGTTCTCATTTGATTCCTTGCAGATCTGATTCAATTGGGGTCGGGGCAAGAACAGACGTAGAAGACTGCTACGTCATTATGCGTGGCCATGAAAGGACATACTGCGCTTGCGCGGTATGTCTGGAAGACAAGTCAGGAGAGTCGTCTGATTTGCCAAGAAGACCGGGAAGGATTATAGGAGAACAGCGTCTGACTGAGCGGAACGGAAGGAGCGGTAAGTATTAGCACTTACTCCCCTACCCTCTGCATATTAGGATTTTTTTTACATCTGGTATCCTTTAACCTCTCTGCCAGTATGAACAAGCTCGTCCAGCAATTTCTAGAGTAGTATCACAGAGGCGCCAAATAGAGTAAAAACGATTAAAAGCTGTTTAAAAGGGGAGAAGCTGGTGGACTCACCTCCCTCATGGAAAGAAAAAAACAGACAATGGGACGTTACTCACAATATAAAGTAACTTTTTATTAAAAGCTCCACAAACGTGGCGACCCACGTTTGTGAGTATAACCATTGCTTTGTAGTAGACCTGAACACTAGTCAATGAGATACTATACTATATTGGGATCTCGGTCTCCTTTTGTCTCCTTCAAGCTCGTCCAGCAGTTCTAAGGCAGGGTTCTGCTTTTCACATAAAATGGTTGCATGCTCTGGAAACCTGGATGTAAATATTCAAATTTGAATGCAAAAAAATGCACATTTGCTACCAAAAAACCTGAAGAAATTGTGGCCTGGCAGAAAGGGAACGTTAAATTTATTTTTTACATGATTTTTGTGTTTGAAACTTATTTTACCCAAAATGCACATGACCCAGGTTTGACACATTTTAGTCAGTTACAGGCAATGATATGAAAATTAATTGAACAACAATTTGCACAAAAATCCAGCATGAATTGAACACCAGAAAGGATAAGAAAAATAATAAAATTACAACGAATAATAAAAAATGCAATATATAGGCTGCAATGGCCAGATCTCTGTTTCTGGACATCATAGTTACAAGATCTAATTTAGTGACAAGGCGCGACAGACAAGACGCTGAACATTTACATCGCGCTTTTCTCCTGGCGGACTCAAAGAGGCAAAGCTGCAGCCACTAGGCGGCGCTCAGTAGACAGTAGCAGTGTTAGGGAGTCTAGCCCAAGATCTCCTCACTGAATAGATTCTGGCTTACTGAACAGCAAGAGCCGAGATATGAACCATGGTTTCCTGTCAGTGGCAGAGCCCTTAAACAGTACACTATCCAGCCCCTAGTGGTATGATGCACTTTGTACCTGGTGCATAAGTACAGTAAGTGTTGAACTGAAATGACTTGCGGTGGATGCAGGTCCACATTAAATCCAGGTAGTTCTGTTCCAATCAACACTAGAAGCCAGCGATATTACTGAAAACCTACTCAGAGCAGCAGCATCAGTCACACATGTGTTGTGAAGAGCTGCCTGTGTTTATGCCGTGCTGAAGCAGCCTTTAACCACACAGATCAGACAGATGACAGCAGGGGAACATGTCAGCACACATATGGCAGACAGATAAATTATGTACATCAAGATTATTTTTGGCACGGACGCAGCCAAGTGTTTAAGCCAATTTAGCAATCTGTCATTAATAATATAAACATTTATTAAAATATGAATTCCTCAAATGTACAGAAAGCACTTAATCGCCTGTAAGACCTGCGCCCCACTGATAAGACTTGTTCCAGGGAGCTGCGAGATAAGTAGCGCTGTTCACATGTGACACTAAGTTTTTGAGTGCCAAGAAATTGTCTATGTCCCGGACCAAGCTGCTCCTAAAGGCATATCGGCCACGATATGTCACCAGTGTGCAGTGATCTCTTACAGGCGTGCTTTCTTCTGCTATGGGTGGGGGGGCTGATGCTATCCACCCCAACAGTGTAGACTGGAAACACCAGAATGTGGGCAACATGGAGGATTAGTGAATAGCACTAGCAGCTTGCAGCACTAGGGCACCTGTTCAAATCTGGGCCAAGACACATCTGCATGGTGTTTGTCAGTTTTCCTCGAGTTTCTTATAGGTTTCCTCTGGCACTAAAGTTATCAGAGGCACCGGCATCTTTACTGCTGGCAAGGTGAATCACTGTGGATTTTTCTTTCTTTGCATCTGTAAAGTGTACAGGAAAATCACCTGATCTTCCAAAGTACCCTGAGGGAGAAGGCTGCATGACATTATAGCCTAGGCTAATCATCACTGGGAGGGAGAGGTCACATAGCAACATACAGCAATATACACTCACCTAAAGGATTATTAGGAACACCTGTTCAATTTCTCATTAATGCAGCTATCTAATCAACCAACCGCATGGCAGTTGCTTCAGTGCATTTAGGGGTGTGGTCCTGGTTAAAACAATCTACTGACCTCCAAACAATGTCAGAATGGTAAAGAAAGGCGATTTAAGCAATTTTGAGCGTGGCATGGTTGTTGGTGCCAAACGGACCGGTCCGAGTATTTCAAAATCTGCTCAGTTACTGGGATTTTCACACACAACCATTTCTAGCGTTTACAAAGAATGGTGTGAAAAGGGAAAAACATCCAGTATGCGGCAGTCCTGTGGGCGAAAATGCCTTGTTGATGCTAGAGGTCAGAGGAGAATGGGCCAACTGATTCAAGCTGATAGAAGAGCACCATTGACTGAAATAACCACTCGTTACAACCGAGGTATGCAGCAAAGCATTTGTGAAGCCAAAACACGCACAGCCTTGAGGCAGATGGGCTACAACAGCAGAAGACCCCACGGGGTACCACTCATCTCCACTACAACTAGGAAAAAGAGGCTACAATTTGCACAAGCTCACCAAAATTGGACAGTTGAAGACTGGAAAAATGTTGCCTGGTCTGAGGAGTCTCGAGAGAGTCAGAATGTAGCGTAAACAGAATGAGAACATGGATCCATCATGCCTTGTTCCCACTGAGCAGGCTGGTGGTGGTGGTGGTGTAATGGTGTGGGAGATATTTTCTTGGCACACTTTAGGCCCCATAGTGCCAATTGGGCATCGTCTAAATGCCACGGGCTACCTGAGCATTGTTTCTGACCATGTCCATCCTTTCATGACCACCATGTACCCATCCTCTGATGGCTACTTCCAGCAGGATAATGCACCATGTCACAAGGCTTGAATCATTTTAAATTGGTTTCTTGAACATGACCATGAGTTCACTGTACTAAAATGTCCCCCACAGTCACCAAATCTCAACCCAATAAACATATTTGGGATGTGATTGAACAGGAGCTTCATGCCCTGGATGTGCATCCCACAGATCTCCATCAACTGTAAGAGGCTATCCTATCAATATGGGCCAACATTTCTAAAGAATGCTTTCAGCACCTTGTTGAATCAATGCCACATAGAATTAAGGCAGTTCTGAAGGCGAAAGGTGGTCAAACACGGTATTAGTATGGTGTTCCTAATAATCCTTTAGGCGAGTGTATAGTTTTAAAAGACCACTATCCCAAAAAGTGTTACATTTCGTGTTCATATTCTTATAAGTTCATTGCTCCCAGAGTAAAATGAACTGTAAGTTACTTTTCTCCTAGGCTGCTGTTGCTTACAACAGGTAGTAAAAATCTTAAAGGTTTTGGACTAGTCTAGCTCTTCATGTGGGATTCTAAGTATTTCCTTTATTCTGTACAAAGGGATCCATACAAAGATACCAGCCAGCCCGACAGAGCAACTGCTGTTCAGTAAGTGCTATCTATCTATCTATCTATCTATCTATCTATCTATCTATCTATCTATCTATCTATCTATCTATCGTATGTGTGTGCGTGTGTACGAGTATGTGCCGCAATCACTCGAAAACGGCTTGACCGGTTTGAACGAAACTTGGTATACAGATCCCTTACTACCTGGGATGATCTGGGGATCTCGCGTCCCCCCTGCACTCCTGGGCGGAGCTACAAACAGCAAATCAGATTTCACCCATTTATGTCAATGGAAAAGGCTGCAATTCTCACAGTAATCAAGCCAGTGCCCCCAAACTTGGCACAGTTGGTCACTTGGTGACCGAGGTTACAAATCCAGGAAAAGTGGGCGGAGTATAAAACAGCCAATCAAATTTCAGCCATTCATTTTTAATGGGAAACTGTAAACTGCAGCCGTTCTTAGACTGTTAATCGCAGGGTTCTCAAACTTGGCACACTTGGTCTTTGGGTTAATGAGATTAAGATTCAGGAAAGTGGGTGGAGCCTACAACAGCCAATTAAAATTAACCTATTGATTTTTAAGGGTAATATTTAAACTGTAGCCATTCTTACACTTTTAATGGCAGCGGCTTCAAACTTGCTACAGTCTGTCATTGGGTGACTGGGGTCCAAATTCACTAAAGGGGTGGGGCCACAAACAGCCAATCAGATTTCCTTGTTGGATAAAATGCTTCCATTCACACAGTTTTGATGCTAGGAACCTGAAAGCTCACAGACTTGGTCATTGAGTAACTGTGTGTCAATGTTACAAAAAGTGGGTGGAGCCAAAAAAAAATTTCACTGGGAAAATATAAACTGCAGCCATTCTTCTGGCAGGGTTTTCAAACTTTGCACAGTTGGTCACTGGTTGACTGGAATTAATAGTCAGGAAAATAGGTGGAGCCTACAACAGCCAATCAAAATTCACCTGTTGATTTTCAAGGGAAATATTTAAATTGCTGTCATTCCTACACTGTTAATAGCAGGTGCCTCAAACCTGGTACAGTTGGTCACTGGGTAACTGGGGTTCAAATTCAGAAAGGGGACAGAGCCACAAACAGCCAAGGACCCCAAAGGTCATAAACTTGGTAATTGAATAATTGTATGTCAAGGTTAGAAAAAGTGGGCGGCGCAAACAACTACATTTTTTTTACATAGGAAAATATGAACTGCAACCATTCTTACACTGTAAGTGGCAGTGTTCTCAAACTTGGCACAGTTGGTCACTGAGTGGCTGGGATTGATTGATTTTCAAGGGGATTATTTGCAACTTATTGATGCCAAGGACCCCAAAGCTCATAAACTTGATCATTGAGTGACTGTATGTTAGAAATAGAGGGCGGAGTCAAAAACAACTAACTTTTTGCATGGGAAAATATAAACTGCAGCCATTCTTACTCTGTTAATGGCAGGGTTCTCAAACTTGACACAGTTGGTCACTAGGTGACTTGAATTAATATTCAGAAAAGTGGGTGGAGCCTACAACAGCCAATCACAATTCACCTGTTGACTTTCAAGGGGAATATTGAAACTGCTGAAACTTCAAGGGGAATATGGCCTCAAACCTGCTACAGTCGGTCATTAAGTGACTGGGGTTCAAACAGCCAATCATATTTCTTTGCTGGATAAGATGCTTACATTCACACAATTTTGATGCCAGGAACCCGAAGGCTCAAAACTTAGTCATTGTGTGTCAAGATTACAAAAAGTGTGAGGAGTCAAAAACAGATTTCCCTGGGAAAATGTAAACTGCAGCCCTTCTTCACTATTAATGGCAGGGTTCTCAAACTTTACAGTTGGCTACTGGGTGACTGGGATTAATATTCAGAAAAGTGGGTTGAGCCTAAAAAAAGCTAATCAAAATTCACCCGTTGTTTTTCAAGGGGAATATTGAAATTGCTGCCATTCTTGCACTGTTAATGGCACAAGTCTCAAACCTGGTACAGTTGGTCATTGGGTCACTGGGGTTCAAATTCAGAAAAGGCTGTGTGTCCAGGTTACAAACAATTGGGCGGAGCCAAAAAACAATTTTACTGGGAAAATATAAACTGAAGCCATTCTTACACGTTAATGGCAGGGTTCTCAAACTTTGCCCAGATGATCACCGGGTGATTGATTCCTATTCAGGGAAGTGGGTGGAGCCTATAATAGCCTATCAAAATTCATTTGTTGATTTTCAAGGGGAATATTTAAATAGCTGCCATTTTTACACCGTTAATAACAGATGTCTCAAACCTGCTACAGTTGGTCATTGGTTGACTGAGGTTCAAATGCTGGAGAGGGGCGGAGCCACAAATAGCCTATCTGATTTGTTTGATTTCTATGGGAATATACAAATTATTGATGCCAAAGACCTCAAAGCTCACAAACTTGGTCGCTAAATGTTTGTGTGTTAGGGTTAGGAAAAGTGGATGGAGCCAACACCAGCCAAATACATACCCGGGCAACACCGGGTCATCAGCTAGTTAAAAAAAAAAACCCTTTCACTATGAGGAGATGGAGTAGTCCAAAACCCATCAGGAAAAAAAAAAAAGTTATTATTTATATATATATATATATATATATATATATATATATATATATATATACACATACATACATATATACACACACACACACACACACATTTTACATTTTCTAATTTTTTGCACATTATCGCCCTTAATAATCATGCATCAATCCTTAGGGCAACAGTTTGAGTTGAAGCATGAGTGCTGTACGGACACACTTCTCTTCCTGGCCAAAGCCAAGCAGAGTGTACTAGTCAAGGGAGAGGGTAGGAGGGATAACCGTTAGGCACCTGAGCAAGTGTCTTTTTGCAGGCTGGCTAGGCAAACCCTCAACAGATGTGTTCATTAGTGTCAGACCAGGACATTTGTAAGGGTGTTGGGTGGGGGGAGGGAGTGAGGACAGGCTTAGTTTGCTGTATACACACCAGGATATTGGCTGAAAAAGTGCAATGACCAGAAAACTAATGATTGAATCTCCCCAAGCAAGTTTTTAGTCCAAGAGACACTATTTATGCATGTATTTATATTGTTGAGTGTTACTTTGCATTATTTATACATGCATTATACGTAGGTTCTTGTTCAGATATTGTTTGCACTCCATCACACACTATATAGTCTCTATTGTACTTTGCACAGTGCTGCAAAAGAGGACTACATATACCATAGATTTAAAGATATAATAATGATATAATGGGCTGCTTTCTTTAGTTAAATACAGTTTGGTATGAACAACATAGTAACCAAGCAGCTCGGGGTGACCCAAACCACTAGGAATGTATAAAGGGATAAAAGAGACCGAAAAGCACCCCTACTAATAAGCAATGCTTGGTGAAATTTGCGCCTTCTACAGGACCGCTGGTGTAAAGCTATAGGCTTGCTATACACCAGCGTTTCTGGATGCTTGCCTGGCTTACAGGGGCGAAAATAGAGAATTTGCATATTCAGTAGCGGTGCATTGTGGGTAACCACAAATGTTCACTTATAGCTGAATTAATGCAAGGTTCCTTCTGTGTTAAGAAGGCAAATTTCACCAAGTATGAACAGCATAAAACCTTTTGTAACAGGCAGGTGACACTAAGTATAGATGACCTGCGAAAATACCACCGAATTAAAAAAAAGAAAACAAAAAAACCTCTTAATTAGTGGTGACAGGTTTATTTATCAGCATAAGAGAGAATGTAAAGGATCTTGGCTGTAACTACAAATACCGTCTAGAAATTCTACCTGTGGCACTTGGCTGCTCTAATGTGCATTTCAGCAGCTGCCATGGGGCAAGGTGAGGCTCTAGTAAACACTTCCTATCTTTTAAATAAGGGCTTGGCAGGCTCGTATTAAACACCCCGGATTCAGACTGAGCGCTGTTCCAGCTGGCTGCAGGAAGTGGTGCTGCAATACTATAAGTATATCTAAGTAGGGATCAGAATAGTGTTATTACAGATCAACAACCTGACAGAGGTCCCTCTGTAGAAAGGACGGCAGATACAGGTACTTTCATGTGCTCTCTTTGCTTCCTGATACTTAAATCAGTAGGATCAGCCACACTATGCCAGGGAAGAAAACCACATATATAAGTAGATACATACTTGATCTACTTACATAACACATGTATTATACTGTCCATGTTTTGATTTCAGTGAATGTTATATAGTAAATGACGAGAATTCTGTTAGTGGTGGGGGCCATGTCCTTTGCCCACAGTTAAGGTCAACTCGTGATGTCATTTCTTCCATTTACTTTTTTTCTTGTCTTCTCCAATCGCTGAGTCGCCTCAGCCTTGCTTGTAAACACAAACGAGTAGGGGATTAGGTTTCAGATAAGCAGCTGGCAGGGAAATAAAGGAAAGAGGAGGAATACATTATAGATAAAAAGAACCCCCAGCATGCAATTCTTTGGCACCGACTACTAAAGGGCCAGTGCTCCTTAAGTATGTGATAACTCCAAATCATAACATCAGAAAAAGTTTTGAAAGTTTTGAATGCAGGATTAGCATCTTTATCACTTAATACACTCAGACCAGTTGCTGTTGAAATTTGATTTTTATGGTGACGATACCGCTTTAAAGTGGACCGGACCTGCACAGGACACAAGGAAAACACAGATTAATCCACCCTGTGTGTGTTTAGAGTGAAGAGCCTGTCTAATTCACCCTCAGCTGCAAGTAATCACAATTAGAATATGAGCCATCAGCTGTGTCAGCACAGGAATGTCGGCAGCCTCAGCTTATTTGTAAACACAGGATAACCACTTCCCCTCCCCCAGGAGGAGTAACTACGTCCCTGCAAAATGCCACAATTCTGTGCAGGGATGTAGCTACTACGTCCCTTCCCACCGCGCGTTCCCGCTCGACTCAGTGTCGGCAAAAACGAAACTAGCTGGCGGCAGGGGACCGAAGCAGCAGTAACCACGAGGGCACAATATGGCTGCAGGGGGCTGGTAGGAGCCCCAGGTAAGTAAAACTCATTTATTTTGGGAGGGGGAGGGGGTTATGTTTCCTTAAAGGGGGAAAACCCTTGGAGATGAAGTGATTAAAGTGTAACTGTCGGGCATAAAATCAAAAATCAATTCTTTATTTTTATCTGGTAAACAAGTAATAAGGATGCTAACCAGGCAATCCAAAAGTTAAAATCATTATTACTTTTCTTGTTGATAAATGATCATTCCCCAGTTTCCCTGACTTATTTTATACACACAGAATTTGGTACGCACAAAGGAAGTTGCAGGGCATGCTGGGTTGTCCTGTTTTGCTGCTCTACATTCCCCTCAGATTTAACTAATGCAGCCTGATTGGCTGAAGCCTCTTTCCCTCCTGTTTTCCCCTCCCACACCTCGCAGAATGGCGGGCGCGCCGCACTGCACTGCCAGAAACAGGCCTTTAGGGATCATGGCGTTAGTACGTGTTGTTCCCTGTCTGTCTTGTTATAAGCCAAGTAGGAAGTGACGTGCACTTGCGGTCAATTCCTGCTTTGGGTGTGTGGAAGTGCACAGAAGCTTATTGTAAAAATACACTTCCGCACATGCGTGCTGCAATACCTACTTTTTAGCGGTAACGCAGTTCTGTGCTAGCGTTAGATTAGGGACTTCCGACACAACGTACCGCAACGTGGGAAGTATGAACTTCCCCATAGAGTTCAATCAGGCTACAGCAGCAGTGCAGCAATTCGCCACCCAGCACTGCACCAATGTGAAAGGGCCTCGAGTCTGCTTCCATGAAAGCAGAAAGACACACTGCATATTTATTCTGTAAGCTGTAGCAAAGAAATGTTTTTGTTCAAAGGTTACCATGCGGTTGCTTATTTTTTAGCACAAAGAGGAAGTTCTGAGTTCATGTTCACATTAACTGACAGGTTCTGCTCAAATTATCAATTTCTCATATTACAGAGAGTAACAGGTCACTGGTGACTACCAGACAACCCTGAAGGCCTCTTGCACACTGCACGCGATTCCGATTCAGATTCCGCTTTTAATCAGTTTTTACATCCGATTCAGATTCCGATTTGCAGTGTGCAGGGAGCAAACTGCAAATCAGAATCTGAATTGGATGTAAAAACTGATTAAAAAGCGGAATCTGAATCGGAATCGTGTGCAGTGTGCAAGAGGCCTTACAGTACAAGTTGGGTTCAAAGCTGGTTAGTTTAGGAGCTGCCTCTGGGTTGTAGCAGTGCTTACACTAGGGTTTGTTGGCTACCCCTATATAATCATTGATTATCGTTTATATCTTCTTTTCCCAAGAGCCTAGCACCCTCCATCAACTTCTTGTTGGCTCAATCTAAGCACTATCCCAAAACTCTCACCATACACTGGTCGATGTAGCCAACAGATAGATAGATCCCTCTTAGATCATTATCTGATCAGAGAGGGATCTATACATTTTCAATAGTTTTTTCAACATGAAATTGATTGAAAATCTGTGCGCATGGCATTCCGGGTCTACCCATCTTTGTCCTCCGATGCACCTTCCAGGCCGTGCAGAGTGTAGGGGCAAAAAAATACTCTCACCTGCCCGCCAGTGCTTCCTCCCGTGTCTACCCCGTCTCTTCATTCCCAGGGTGCCGTTTGTACCGAGACTAAACACTAAAGGCCCAACACTGGTGGCACCATGGCACATACCTTACATAACCATTAGAGGCCTCTAGTTTGTGATGTGACAAGCGTCTTGGTAGTGAAGAGGAGCCTCAACGGTGAAGAAAACACACAGGAAAAAGTACCCGTGGACAGGTGAGCATAAGCTTCATTGTTGCTTCGCTCATCAGGAAATCCAATGCGGCTAGCGACTTGCTCCTGAGCCACTGCCGATCGAAAAAAACATCCATCTGCCATTATCCACAATTGATTTTGGCTGAAAGTTGATCGGGAATAGTTTACAGCAACGATTTCTAGCAGGTCAAAATTGTCAAATTTGCCCGATATTAAAGGGATACTATAGGGGGGTTGGGGGAAAATGAGCTGAACTTACCCGGGGCTTCTAATGGTCCCCCGCAGACATCCTGTGTTGGCGCAGCCACTCCCCAATGCTCCAGCCCCGCCTCCGGTTCACTTCTGGAATTTCTGACTTTAAAGGCAGAAAACCACTGCGCCTGCGTTGCCGTGTCCTCGATCCCGCTGATGTCATCAAGAGCGCACAGCGCAGGCCCAGTATGGTCTGTGTCTGCGCAGTACACTCCTGGTGACATCAGCGGGAGCGAGGACACGGCAACGCAGGCGCAGTGGTTTTCTGACTTTAAAGTCAGAAATTCCAGAAGTGAACTGGAGGCGGGGCCGGAGCATTGGGGAGTGGCTGCGCCAACACAGGATGTCTGCGGGGGACCATTAGAAGCCCCGGGTAAGTTCAGCTCATTTTCCCCCGACCTCCCTACAGTATCCCTTTAAGAAAAAAATAAATCGACCAGTGTATGGCCAAGCTATGATTAAGGAGCCATTCCATGCTCCGATACGCGTGAGCTTTTTAATACTGATGTTGGATCAAGAATAAATAAATAATTTTTCTAATTTTCACCTTACTTCTGGTGTAGCGGGATTCCTTTTTACTACAACAGTGTATGGCCACATTAACCCTCATAAAACCAAGGCAATGGTGTGGGTACAAAAACGATCTGACTCCAAAGCCTTTATAAAACCACCGACCCAGACTCCATGTACCCAAAATTGCTCCGAATCATCGGCTCTGACTCCACAGCCCTGCATAAAACAGTGCCCAACACCTACCTAAAGCCACAATTTTAAAATTGTAAACAGCACCAAGACACACCACCTCATTATGTGTGGGTTAGCAGAGCATTGACAATTTATTCAAAGACAGTTAAAGGGAACCCAAGGTGAGAGGGATATAGAGACGGCCACATTTATTTCCTTGTAAATGAGGTGAGTCAGCTGAGTCAGAGCACCTGATCTGCTGCATGCTTGTTCAAGGTCTATGGCGAAACGTATTAGAGACTCAGGCTCAGGAGGACCGCCAGGCAACTGGTATTGTTTACAAGGAAATAAACTCGGCAGCCTCCACATCCCTCTCACCACGGGTTTCCTTTAAAGCAGCAGGGTCAGCCATACTATGCCAGGAAAAAAAAACACATATATAAGTGGATAACTGTTCTACTGTATTGTACTGTCAACCTTTTAATTTCAGTTAATGTTATATAGTAAATGAAGAGAATTCTGTTCCTGGCATATCCTGGATTCTCTCTGAATGAAGCCAATCCTGATGTTATTTCCTCCCATTTTTTCTCCTAGAATCTGCACCATCATAGCTAGCTTGCTTTGTGAGCACAGCAAGATCAGATGTGATCAGATGTGAGCACAGCAAGATCAGAGGTCAGCCTCATGTCACACTGAACTGCCCTCAGCCAATCAGTGAGGAGCAGGAATGTGGGAGGGTAGATGACAAGCTTCTTTATCACTTAATACACTCAGACCAGTTGCTGTTAATATTTGATTTTTATGGTGACGATACCGCTTTAAGAGCAGTCTGTGAACTAATGACCTCTCCTCTGGCAGATAAAAAGAAAACTGTTCACTTACAGTTGAGATAATAAAAGTCAGAAGACAGCCCTCTCCACGACTTTGAAAGTCGTAGAGATTAATGGCGTTTTTGCATAGAGATAACAACTGGAGTTTCTTAACTACTGGAAACAATTACACTGATGTATCTGATATTAATGTTTTATTTCTTAGCTGTGCTACACATACAAATCATAATATCATCATTTTTTTTTCGCTTCAGTGTCTCTTTAAATGGTGTGTATCAAATATTGTCTATAATATATTGAAATAACGCCGCAGTATTAACAGAAAAACATATCTGCTATCGAACAAATGTACAGTGTTACAAAATAAAAAAAGATGCAGCTTACATCGTTTTGTAAAAAAAAAAAAAGTGCATTGTAAACATACGGAGCTGTTTTGACGGCAGCTTTGACATGTTATAAAGTACATGTCAGGGGCAGCAGCCTGGATTTCTACGTAATCACACTGTTATTCTAACATTTAGTGCCATGAGTAACAGGCAATCCGGCAAGCAGCGAGCTGATTTTCCCTTTGACTATTACATAACTGCGGTTATCAGCACAGAAGTGCAAAGTCAACAACCACGGCCTACTTCTAACAATTGGAATAAGCTCCGAACGTCTGTTCAGCCCATTGTCCAACTTCTCCTTTCACTCGCGAGTCAACACGCTTTCAAACGGAATCAGACAGAAGAGAGCACAGAATGGGCTGGATCTGTCATCTACAAGACAAGTTTAAACAAAAGCCGCATCCCAGACGGGATAAAAAAATGAATCTTTTATTATTATCCAATTCAAACAGTCTGGGCGCTATGATCTGCAATTACAAAGGATATCACATGAAGAACTCCCCGTATTGTTTTCAATATTAATTTTTTTTTAAACCGTGTGCAAACAAACGATAAGTGACTAATCTGTACAGTATTTCTTCCGTAATGTAAAAACAACTCCTTTGAGACTGGCCAATGAATGGCCTTTACAGTGCATGGGCCATGTGGATGTGTTGTAAGAGTCTGGGATATTTCCTCCTTACGCCCCTTTCCATATAATATAACTATACCTGGGCTTAATTTCTCCACTAACTTTTCATACTTTTCAGACAAAACGACTAAAGAAGACTTCAGAGGCACCAACTTCTTTCTAAGGGATTACTTCTTTGTTTTGGGCTGTACAATAGGTTAGTATTCAGATTCTCCTTTATTCCTTAAAAAAAGACAAATGATAGATAACAATATTCTTTATGTATAGCTGTTATTTCTTGCTGTAAAGCAGCATCAAAGGCAATGGGTTATTAATGCTAAACTCCACACACAGAGTTCAAAACATCACAGTGTGCTAAACGGATGGTGCGAATGGTACCTTTTTGTAAAGTGAAACTTTAGCCAAGGATTGAACGTCATTCTAATCAGTAGCGCATAGCCCCTTCCCCTGATAAGTCTTTACCATTTCTCAAATAGATCATCAGGGGGGTCTGTATGGCTGATATTGTTTTGAAACTCCTGCCACAGTGATGTCAGGGCCATGGTCATGACAGTTAGCTGTCTGTGAACCTTGTTGCATTGTGGAAAATAAAGGCTTTTTCCAAATGCCAAGCAAGGAATTTTTTTGTCCTCTTATCAGAAGCCCCTGTCTTATAGTCTGCAAAATACAGTTATTATCTTTGCGGTTTTCAGCAGTCATCATGGATTGTCAGCTTGGCTGGATAAAGGAGATTTAACTTCTGCTAACTTTAGAGGAGCCACTGCATTTGACTGCCTCATTTGCATGCATAAAACACTGGACTATTTACTCTGAAAAGGTAAACACCCCCTCCCCCCTTCATTAGTTGTAAACCTGAGAGTTTCAAAAGATAAAACAGCCTTTACCACCCCATATCTTGACACTCACTGTCCAGTTTACCCACTAATTCAAGCAAATATTACTTTAGGGTAGTTTAGGGTCTCCTGGATCTCTCCTTTGAGATCGAAACCGTAAACGCGTGCAATGCAATAAGGATTTAGGCACCACCATATGCCGTAATGCATCGGTAACAGACCGCATTACGCAAAGAAAGAAGGTGGGGAGATTTGGAAATAGGGTAACAGTAGCAAAATTATAACATGTGCAGCAGATCAGTTAGTTCAAGAAGCATCATCATTTGGCCTCACCCTATGACCAAATTTCCCCGCTGCCTTTTCACATGTACACCTCTGAGATAGCTTTCGAGTTTCTGTAGTATTCCAGGGCTGTGGAGTCGGTACAAAAATCTTCCGACTCCAACTCCGACTCTTCAGTTTACGAAACTGCCAACTCCAACTCCGACTCCAGGTACCCAAAATGTCTCCGACTCCTCGACTCTGACTCCTTAGTCTAATACTTACCAGGGCTGTGAATTTTGTCCAAAAATCATCCGACTCCCACTCAGACTCCAGGTACCCAAAATTGCTCCGACTCAGACTCCACAGCCCTGTGACACTCAAACGTCTCTGAAGCTCTCATCCTAAAATTTTATTCATATAAACTGCTACTGCACTTACATACATGTTGGTTATATGGACCAAATTATTCATGTAAATTGGGAATTGCAGTAGGCTGTGTTGCGATGCATCATTGTGGAAAACTGTTTTTATAATTTGTGATTTGAGGAGGCGGTCCTTGTCAAACCAATTATAGTGCTCTTTTTACCAGTGAAGTTTGTTGTGTATATCAACTTCAGCCCACAAATGTTTTCACCTCTAGGACAAAAAGCCATTTTTACTACTTCCCTCCTATCATTCATTTGCCAATAACTTTATTACTACTTATCACAATGAAACGATCTCTAGCTTGTCTTTTTCGCCACCAATTAGGCTTTCTTTGGATGGTAAATTTTGATAAGAGTTAATTTATTCTAAATGCATTTTAACGGGGAAAAAAAAGATAGTTTTGGGCCATTATAGTTTTAAAATAAAATGTTCTACTGTGCATAAAACCCACACATCTTATTTGCACATTTGTCCAGGTTATTGCAACGATTAAAATATTTGACTACAACAATATATGGTGCCAATATTTTATTTGGAAATAAAGGTGCATTTTTTTCAATTTAGCATCCATCACTAATTAGAAGCCCATATAGACAAAAAATAACAGTAATATACCCTCACAAAATACATATTAAAAAAGTTTAGTCCCTAAGGTAACTATTTACGTTTTTTGCTTTTTTAGGTGCGGTGGAAGAGGGGGGGGGGGGGGGGGTTAATGAGGCTTTATTAAATGTGTAACATTTTTTTTTTTCTAATTTAACTTTACTTTTTGGCCACTAGGTGGCACTAAGCACTCTCCTGGAAGTTATGAGGAAGTGCTTGATATTTTTTAACATTTTGTGATGTTCCGTTTTTATGAATCAACATGCCTCGTGATTGGAGGCATGTTTATTCATTCACAGGGGATCGGTTGCCTCGAGGGAACACTCGTTCCCCTTCCGCAATTGATCCCCTGCAATAGTGGCGAGGAACAAGCAGGCACCTGACGGCTACAAGCACGCACCCGCCGCAACACTGCCAAACGAATAAATTTGCCCAGATTGCCGCTAAGCAGCTCCTGCTGGACTAATATATTTGTCCACTTAGGCTTAAGTGGACATTTATGTTTTTAAAACCTGCCTGATTAAAAACAAATGTTTGGATCTACCTGGAGTAGTGTATACATGATCACCTTGGATCTACCTGGAGTAGTGGTCATATGATCACCTTGGATCTACCTGGAGCAGTAGTCATATGATCACCATGGATATACCTGGAGCAGTGGTCAAATGATCACCTAGGATCTACCTGGAGCAGTGGTCAGATTAGCACCGTGGATATACCTGGAGCAGTGATCATGTGATCACCTAGGATGTACCTGGAGCAGTGGCCATATGATCACTGTGGATCACATTCCCTGGTCATGTGATGGACAAATGCTCGTTCTAGCATTATATCGTATGGTTCTTCGAAGATTAAAAGAGTAGTATAAGATTAAACTCACAAAGCTGGGTTTCTCAGTAAAGCAACCACTTGTAAGAGCATGTGGGGAGGTACCGTTCTCACTCGGCCTTGTGGATAAGGTGCGGTGGACGCACTCCAAAAAAAGTGGGGATGGTCTTACTCTCGGTAAGGCTAGGGAGTGAATCCCTCAGGAAGGGGTCACTAGAAGGTACTGGAAAGAGGTAGTAGGTGCCCAAGGGTGTGTAGTAGTGTATACAACATGTTCGGCCAAAAAAAGAAAACACTAAGACAGTCTTACCTCAAATGAACATTTTCAAAGAATGGGGAGTTCAAACAAAGATTCTGATTTATTATGCACAGAAGACAGGACAACACGCTTTACAGTGCAAACCGCTTCATCAGATCAAGTAAAAAGTGCCTAAAGTTCTGCTGATAAGCTCAGCCCTGTGCGTCTGTCTTACCGGTTTTGGCAAACACACTGTATACACTACTACACCCTTGGGCGCTTTCTACCTCTTTCAAATATGTATATAGTTCATTTGTAGTTTTGAAAAACATGCATCACATCCACTATAGACTATTAGGTAAGTCTGTTTAGGCTTTATCAGTGCACGATATGGATTGATATGGCTGGTGTTACAGTGACTACTTACATTGAAATTTAGCATCAGACCAATTACTAGGTTATATCATTAACTATGGAAGTATAAAAAAAAATTCCAAAAATTCCTGTATTGTGCAAGTTAATAGTTTAAATGATTTGCATCTTAGTGTCTGAACTTGCAGAGGTACTATACCATGGATTCCAAGTGTTATTACTAAATCGGGATGCTTTCAAAAGTCTGGCCCAACAACAAACAGCTAACTTGAAGAGATCCATCAAAATTTGCTACGGGTATTCACGGGTGCCAAATTCACTTCACAGCAGCATGTTCCTCCAGAGAGCTAAGAAGAGCAGCTACAACACCATCTCATCAACAACAGGCAATAAATAACACAACCAAAATATAAGCAGTCTAAAAGATCAAATCAACAGCTCAGGGAAAGATTATGATCCCTGTTTGATTCATATGAATAAAACAATAGTGTCCACCGTAAATGTTAAACTTCCATGAACTTTCAATGTGCTGGTCATTTTTGTACTGACCATTTTTTATACCTTTAAAGAGACTCACAAAAAAAAAAGTTCCCCTGGGGGGTACTTACCTCGGCAGGGGGAAGCCTTAGTGTCCCAATGAGGCTTCCCCCTCTGCTGTAGCAGCAGGCAGTCCAGCGTTGGCTCCCCCGAAGCGTCCCGCAATCCGTGCTCGACAATCTTGACAAGGCTTGCTATACTTACCTTCCCCTGGCTCCAGCGGGGGTGCTGTTGCGGCTTTCAGCACGGAGATAGGCGGAAATAGCCGATCTCTGTCGGGTCCGCTCTACTACGCAGGCGCAGGAGACTTGCACCTGCGCAGTAGAGCGGACAGACAGCGATCGGCTATTTTCACCTATCTCCTAACGGAGAGCCGATACTGCACCTGCGCTGGAGCCGGGAAGGTAATTATTTACATCCCCGGAGCTTTTTCGCGGCCACCGTAAGACACAGGAGAACGGGGGAAGCCTTGATCGGATCTGGAGGCTTCCCCCACCCGAGGTGAGTACTCTCCAGGGGAGCTTTTCTTCGTTACAGGTTTTCTTTAAAAAAAATAAAATAAAAAAAGTTTCCCCTTTCAGGGCCAGTGCTGCAATAGAGGCAAAGGGGGCAATTGCCCCAGGACTCTGACTACGCCAAGGGCCTCTGCGTTGCCGGACCCCCAGGTGGTCCAAAACAGGTTTCTAGACGTCACTATAGCACTAATGCTATAGTGCCGACCGCACGCAAGGGTAATTTGGGGTTCTGGTAACCGCCTGTCCCCGAATTACTTCTCTCTCCGAGTAACTATGATTTGGAGGGGGAATAGTTTTTATCAATGTTGGGAATTTGAGAGGCAGCAGGGTGAGAAGTCATTTGGCTCACTCTGTGCCCAACTCATCGGTGGCGGAATAACATATACATCAGATGGTCTCTCGCCGACTGCTCCCCACAGGCCCCCGCATGTTCCGTAGCTGAGCTGCATTGTAGTAACTGACCAGTCTCGGCGGCTGCTCCTTCCCCATCTCCGTCTTAAGCCACGCTACCTGCTGCTCGTAAATTTACAAACCGCTTAGAAAAACAGCCCCCTGTATGACACTGGTGCCCGAAAAGAAAGAAAAAAATTGCGGTCCAAGAAGAGGCATGGGAAAGCCAGAAGAGTACAGAGACATTTAAAACGTTGTACACTGACAGTACACATAATACAATGTCTATGTGTATAACAGCCAGGGAGTCTTCATATCTCTACACAGGAACAAAATCAGTGAAGCGTTAGAACAGCATTACTGGGTCAGAGAGCAATCGGGACTGATTAAATAACTTTATGTTACAAGTACAAGTATGGTACATTTATCTCTTAAAGTGGACCTGAACTCTTGCACAGGACAGAAGGAAAACATATAGAAATGCAACCTGTATGCAGAGAGCTAATTGGTAAACACAGAATGTTAACAATATCTCTGGTTCCATTAAAGCAGGAAGTAGACAAACAGTATTTTTTTATTTTTTACAGGATTTGTATCAGCTGTAACAAAGAAATGTTTTTCTGTAAAGGTTATTATGCTGTTGCTTAGGTTTTAACGCAGAGAGAAAGTTTTAAAGAGACACTGAAGCGAAAAAAAATATATGATATAATGAATTGGTTGTGTACTATGAATAATTACTAGAAGATTAGCAGCAAAGAAAATATTCTCATATTTTTATTTTCAGGTATATAGTGTTTTTTCTAACATTGCATCATTCTCTAATATGTGCAGATTACACAACACTCAGCATTCAAAATGAGTCTTTCAGAGCAGTCTTGTGAACTAATGACCTCTCCTCTGGCAGAGAAAAAGACATTTGTTTACTTACAGTTGAGATAATAAAAGTCAGAAGACAGCCCTCTCCGTAGAGCTTAATGGCTTTTTTGCATAGAGATAACAACTGGAGTTTCTTAACTCTTCCTGTACTGGAAACAATTAGACTGATGTATCTGATCTTAATGTTTTATTTCTTAGCTGTACTAGACATACAAATCATAATATCATATTTTTTATTCCGCTTCAGTGTCTCTTTAAGTTCAGGTCCACTTTAAACTAAAACTAATCGATCAAAAAAAAAAAAAAAGTTTGATACACAAATGTAACGGAATACAACCTGCCACAAAAAATTGCCCGAGCTAATATTCCAACAGTTCCATTTAACTTCGCAGTGGTCTTCTGAACAATTGACTTGGCATGAGGCATACACAGAAAGCTCGTTTTTGCCATCATTGTAAAGTACGCCCCAAAGCAAGCCAGCTCCGATGTACTGAATACTCTACAAATACCACACAGTGAATGCTATAGAAGAAACGCAAATGGTAAACTAAGAAACTAAGCCAAACATTCACAACTATGCACAACCCCCCCCCCCCCCCCCAAAAAAAAACCAAGGGAATTCTACTCTGTGGTTTAAAGAGACACTGAGGCGAAAAAAAAATATGATATAATGAATTGGTTGTGTAGTACGGATAATTACTAGAATTAGCATTAGTAGCAAAGAAAATATTCTCATTTTTATTTTCAGTTTTTTTTGTTTTTTTTTATCACATTGCATCATTCTCTAATATTTGCGGTTTACACACTACTCCGCATTTTAAATGATTTTACAGAGCAGGCTTGTGAACTTTTGAACTTTACGCTGCAGAAAAAAACAAAACAAAATAATACAGTGACAGACACTTGAGATAATAAGCTTCAGAAGACAGAGCTCCCTGCGACTTTTGAAAGTTGTGGATATTAGTGGAGCTTGTTTGCATAGATAACCACAAATGTTCACTTATAACTGAATTATTGCAAATTTCCTTCTGTTTTAAGAAGGCAAATTACACCAAGCTTTGCTTTTTCAGTAGGAGGGCTTTTTGGTTCCTTTTATCCCCCTATACATTCCTAGTACTTTTGGTCACCCTGAGCTGCTTGGTTACTCTGTTGCATAGATAACAACTGGAGTTTCTTAACTCTTCCTGCACTGGAAACAATATTAGACTTATGTCTCTGCTATTAATGTTTTATTTCTTAGCTGTACTACACATACAAATCATTATTTTTTTTTTTACGCTTCAGTGCCTCTTTAAAACAATAAAATAATAAATGTAAAAACACACAGCAGTGCTCTACTGCTTCGTAGCTCGTAAAACAATTGCTAATTAAATGTTGCTTTTAACGGGTGTTGATGCACCTTCTGTTGTGACAAAGTAATTCTAGTAGTTGGCTGTGTCTACCGTGAAAACAGGAACAAGAATTATACAAACAGTCTAATTTACAACGTTCAACTCTCTGAATGCGGACAACGCTAGGATTTCCACAGCCTGAAATGTAATGGCACTCCGGTCTTTGGCCCATGGTGACCTAATGTGAAGTAAATCAGCCAAGCTAATGCAGGCTAACAAGTCTTTCACCCTGCGTGTCTTTTCTTCAATGACCTCGGCCCTGTTCTACCCTGTCTAGCCGTCCCTGCCAACAAAATGGTCACTCGTAGGCTGCCTTGCTGCTCATTAGATCGCAGGTTAGTCATGTGGAACTGCCAACAGTTCCCAAAGGAAGACTATACTTCATGAAGCAGCCCATGTCAAAGAGGAGAATGAAAAAGTGAACCTTCAGAGCAGGGTCAACTGGATCAGTGATCAAAAGGAAAGAGGGGAGGGAAAAAGGGGGAAAAATATACCAGATTCTGTTAACGTCTGAGACAAAAGTGTAAAATGTCTTCCACTTGTCAGAACACATTTCAGATGAACTCATCATGGATCTCAGCAGGCACTAATAGGTAGGCCAGGCGGTATCATTATTTATCTTCTATAGGGCGGTTGGAAATTCAGACACAGGGATCAAATACACTGTATATACTAGAGTAGAAGTTAAAAAAAAAAAAGGCAAGTTAATTTGAAAGTGTACCCGAGGCAATATGTGACATGATGCGATAAACACATGTATAGCACAAAACATATTAAAAATATTTAGGCAGGGGAGTGACAGCTTCTGTCTTGACGGTACCTTGTCGAGAATAAAGTAAACATTACTGATAAGCAAATTACAGCCATGAACATTTTCCTGGCAGAATACAATTTCTTTTGTCCTTTTTCTAACTCTGGGACACTTAAAGTGGAACGAAACTCAGCAATTCTTCTTTGCTCTAAAACATTATTTACAGCATATTATATACTACTAGCATTTAGTTTTTTTTTTTACTAGAACAGCATTGAAAGGGTTAAACACAGGACAGAAAAGCTCAATGCCAGGAAAGCTGGATGCATCTGAACTGGAGATAATGTTATCTTGTGTTTAATTGTATCACGTGAGGAATGTAAACAAATCCTTCTCTGACACTGCAGGCTCTCCTCAACACAAACAGTCAGAAAGCATTTCTGCTTATACTTCAAGACGGAAAAAAAACAGGTATGAATAAAATGCAAAGTCAGCTCTCAGAGCAAAAAGGTGTACTTTGGAAACTTGTAATTTCTAAATGAATAATAATACTTATGCACAAAAGCAAATAGGATAACCATATGATATATAAAATGTAGGAAAACATGTTTTTATTGAAATATTATGTCAGGGTTTTATACCGTTTTAATAGACTGTCACTGATTGGAGACAGTAAGCCATTCAACCTACTTTCTAAATGTAAAATAAAACCATGGGATACTTAAAGCCAGTTTTAGGAGTAGGAGTATAAATATAATTGTTTATCTCATCAGTTATTTTCAACTCTGGTTCATTTTAAGGACCAATATTGCAAACCATTTTAAAATCCATGTTTATGCATATGTATAAAATGTACATTTCTTCTAGCATAAAATGCACTATAAAATTAATTTTTACTATGTCGCTGTCACTTACAGTAGGATGTCAAGATCTGGCAGTTCTGACAGGTTTTGAACTGGTCTGTCTCCTCATAGGAGATGCAGGGTTTTCTTTGCCCATGTGCCGCGCATGCGCGCTGGCCTGAAGGCACGGACACAGGCAGATTATTATATAGGATAAAGGAAGTAATAAGACCCCCATGAGGAGATTGACTATTCTAAAGCCTGTCACATCTGTCAAGAGTTTTACTCTTGGTTCACTTATAAGGATAATACAAATTTCCAAACAACACTTTAGCCATCTCATAAAGAGTTTTACTACTGTAAGTGACAGAAACATAGGACAAAAGTAATTCTACTCTGTGAGAAATGAACATCTTATAAGTATGTACAAACATATACCGTATTTTACGTTTTTGCATTTTTTGTGATGGTGGTCCTTTAAAGAAAACCTGAAGTAAAAAAAAAAAAAAAAAAAACCCAGAAAAACAGATACAGTAGTCACCTATGGATGGGGAAAGCTCTGGGTCCCAAAGAGCCTTCCAGCTCCTCCCCTGGTCCCCTCATTCCAGCGCTGTACTCCCGTTAATCTCTGATCAATGGTTTGAAGACTGCTCTGTGCCGCCACGGGAGGCTTCATACGTCTTCAGAAGCCCAAGTTCTCCTGAAGATGGGTGGCTTCGTACTGCGCCTGTGTGAGAGCGCTATCCCGTGCATGTATAGTATGGAGCTGCCTGTCTTTAGGAGCACTAAGGCTCCTGAATACTTCAGAAGCCTCCTGTGGCAGAAATTCAGTTTGGGGATGACAGCGCTGGACCGAGGGGGCCGTGAGAGGAGCAGGAAGGCTCTATAGCACCCAGAGCCCTCGCTCTCCTAAGGCGAGTATCTCTATTTTTTAAAAAAATTACTTCAGTTTTGCTTTAGGCAGTTAGGAGGGATACACCATTAAGGTGGCCATACACTGGCCCGATTCGCGGCCGTTTCGACAGCAGATTCGATCCTGGGATCGAATCTGCTGCCAATCGTTCGCGCTAAACGCACCCGCCGATCCGATTTCCTCCCGAAATCGGATCGGCCCGTCGATCGCGCCGTGCGGGAAATTACCCTCGATCGCCCGCGGGTAGGGAGCGCGTCACTAGCGGCGGCCAATCCGATCAGGTATACATTACCTGACGCTGGCTCCCGGGCGTCTTCTCCGCGCTGCACCCGCTCCATCCCGGCGCTTCCTGTCACTGCAGTGACCAGGAAGTTCAAATAGAGGGCGCTCTATTTGAACTTCCTGGTCACGGAGTGACACAGGAAGTGCCGGGATGGAGCGGGTGCAGCGTGGAGAAGATGCGGAGAAGATGCCTAGGAGCCAGCGTCAGGTAATGTATGCGCGCGGGGGGGGGGGGGCGACAGGCGGCAGTGGCGGCTCCACAGATTGTGATCGGTTTCAGGCTGAAATCGATTCACAATCTGTTTGCATCAAAGGCAGCCATACGATCCCTCTCTGATCAGATTCGATCAGATAGGGATCTGTCAGCTGGTCGATCTAATGGCAAATCGACCAGTGTATGGCTACCTTTAGTCTCCAAAGCATACAGATAAGTTATTACCGGTGGTATCCCTTACAAAAACACATTGCTAGTATCAAGGCTAGTGATGTGTCTGCACTGCACTCAGGCCCTAAACTATCATCCAAGGGATCGATGTCTTGAGCTCTGTGGGTGACAGCCTTTGTACTGGTGTATGAGGCTTAGTCTAAGATAGGGACACAAGACTATGAATATGGTAGGGATTAGATTGTGAGCTCTGTTGGTGACATGAGTCAGCTGTTAAAGAGAACCCAAGCTCAAGCTCGGATTCAGAAAGACATACTTAGCTGCAGTCAGGGAAGCCTCGGGGTCCTATTGAGGCTTCCCTCTGCGTGCTACAGACCCCCCCCCCCCCTTGGTGAGTGCGGATCCCCTGCATATCAGGGCCGCGCTCCGCTTCTCTGACAAGCAGGCAAACAGTGGCCACACGAGCACGGCTGCACAGGTGCAATAGCATGGAGCTGCTCATGCATGAGCGGGTCCGGCTTACTGCGCTTGTGCTGGCATAGCTACTGTGATGCCCAATTGCAGACAATCTGTTGTCACCAATCTTTTCGGGGCCTGAACTCAGTGAGGGGGGACAGGAGAAAGCTGAGAGAAGCCACAATAGGATCCTGAGGCTTTCCTGATTGCAGCTAAGTTTCTCTTTTTGTACCCGATCTTCGGCTCAAGTACACTTTAAGGACAGTCTTGGCCGAGAATCTAGCAGATGTACAGGAACAGGGGTGTTTGCTGCTAGCCCCAAAAATCAGTGGCACGTTCCCCGGATCTATTCTGGGGTGCCCCGGATATCTTCCAGGCAGAGTCAGCTGTGGTGCCTCAGTGGCGGGCATGCTGGGAGCTGTGGTGCATCAAACGGGGTTATGCTGGGTGCTGTGGTTTCTCTATGTGGGCATACTGGGTTCTGTAGTGCCATGCTGGATGCTATGAAGCCTTTATGGGGGCATGCAGGATGCGGTGGTTCTTTTATGGGAGTATGCTGGGAGTTGTGGTGCCTCAATGGGAAGCCCATGGGAGCATTCCCTGACCTTCCACTTCCACTAGGTCAGGAAATGCTATGGGGGAACTGCCAGATAACCTGGCAGTAGGCCAGCCCCCCCAGCAGAAAGCCAGACTAGCCAGCACAGAAGCCAGGTAACTCTGCCTAGTTAAGTTTAACCACTTCACCTCGAAGGGTTTTTCCCCTTAAAAAAACAGAGCAATTTTCACCTGTCAGCGCTCCTTCCATTCATTCGCCTATAAATTTATTATTACTTATCACAATGAAACAATCTATATCTTAATTTTTTTCGCCACCAATTAAGCTTTCTTTGGGGGGGTACGTTTGCTAAGAATTATTTTATTCTAAAAGTGTTTTATTAGGAAAAATAAGAAAGAAATGGACAAAAATTAATTTTTCAGTTTTCGGCCATTATAGTTTTAAAATACTACATACTACCGTAATTTAAATCCACACATTTTATTTGCCCATTTGTCCCGGTTATTGCAATATTTAAAATATTTCCCTAGTACAATGCATGGCGCCAATATTTTATTTGGAAATAAAGGTGCATTTTTTTAGTTTTGCGTCCATCCCTAATTACAAGCCCATAATTTATAAATAATAATATACCCTCTTAACATACATATTAAAAAAAAGTTTCGTCCCTAAGGTAACTAGTTATGTATTTTTTTTTCAAAAAACATACAAATAAAACATAATTGGTAACTATTGGGAGTCTGGGAGGTCAGGGGTTAATTTAAAATGCAATAATTAGGTCAACATAGGTCTTTAATTGAGGAAAAAAATGTAGATGTAATTTTACTATTTGGCCACAAGATGTCTGTTAGTATTACTAGTAATTACTAGTATTTAGTACTAGTATAGTATTACTACGCAAACAGGAAGCTTTTGTGAATGACGGCACCATCTCATAGACTTTCGATCAACGAATGGGAACTGTGTTTCTATTCATTGCTCTAGCGGCTAACGATCGGCAGCGGTAATGAGTGGGGGGGGGGGGGGCAAGCAGGAACGCGTGGCAGGGAGGGACGTAGTAGCTACGACCCTGCACAGAGTTATGGCACTTTGCAGTGACATAGTTACTCGTCCCGGGGGAGGGGAAGTGGTTAGGCGATACTGACTGTTAATGTTTTGTTGCTTTTTTTTTTTTTATTGATGGAGAGGGGACATTATCCACCATTTTGCTGGGCAGGCCTATTTAGACCACTGTTAAGTTCATGTAAATGTGGCTCCACCCATGACCACACCCACATTCCGGTGTAGGGCCACACCCATGCAGTGCCCAAAAGTACCCTGGATCTCTTAGGATCCTAGAACACCCCTGTACAGAAACCACCCCCGACACTGTCAAAAGATCTGGCAAGCTGGATTTTTAGCAACAAGGACGCCTGACTGATGCTCGAGCGTATTGTCCTCCTCCACATCTCGCCTGTTGGAAGCTGCTAGCGATACGTCCGCAGAGCACTTAGCCCTGATTAAATCGGCCAAAGCCACACACACTGACAGCGATCTATGGAAAATCACATGCTAATTATCAGTCGTACATGTGTTTTTTATTCACTAAAAGTTGCACTGAGATGGATGTGAGATGGATGCCACAGTGCATGGTCAGAAACAGTAACTCAATCTGCAGTCAATCAAAAGCAGACAAAAATGAAACCGAATTCCTGCACAATCGACTGAAGTTTTCCATTTTGCTCCACCGATAGAATTCAAAATTTCAGACCGATATGGATTACTTTGCATCGATCAAACAGCCAAACGCATACTTAATTCCCCATAGATTCTATTTAAAGAGGAACTTTAGTGAAAACAACAAAATAAAATAGCTTCTTGCTTACAATATTCATTTATAGATAATTTAGTCAGTGTCTGCCCATTGTAAAATCTTTCCTGTCTCTGATTTACATTGTGAAATGTATCACAGGTGATGAAATCTTTAGTTCTGCCAGATAATCTGCACAGAATGTCCGTTACTGAGAGTTCTATGCAGAGGGAGATATTGCTTGCTTGGCAGTTGGAAAAAATATGAGCTGCAACCAGCTTGGGGTGGCCCATGCTTTGCTCCTCTTTCTGTGTGTCGCTCTCAGGTTGTGCTCATTTGGCAGACTTTGAATGACATTCATGGACGCAATGCGTTAAAAGGTAGGTCTATCCTTTGGGAGACGGATGTGGACAGCTCGCCCTGGTACTTGCCATGCTTGGGGGGGGGGCGCCTGCGCTTCTCAGCGCCTCAGCCCCCCCCCCCCCCCCCTCCCCAGGGTGCAGCTGCAGTGTCTCTGAGCAGTGAGAAAGCTTGGAGTTCTTTGCATGCTGCCCCCCCCCCGTTCCATGGGGCATGGGAGGCCTCCTCGTGGCACCCCTGGTAAGGTGCTAAATGTTGCACTGACTAATCCCCGCAGGGGTGTAATTAGTTAAAAGACCCTGCCTATTCTGGCATGTGAAAGCAAATGCAAGTTTGCATGAACAATGCCTCTTGATTAAGCCAATTAAGTTTGCAAAGCCAGATATATCAGGTTCTACTTGGTTTGATGCAGACACTTTTCTCTTGTGAATGCAATTGGAAAAAAGCTGTTATTTCTGTCAGGACCTTGGTCATGACATCACACTGTGGGAGGGGTTTCATCACACTTTCAGCTTACTGACATCCCTGATGATTTATTAGAGAAAAAGGTAAAGACTGCTGGTGGGAAAGGGCGTATCAGCTACTGACTAGAATGAAGTTCTATCCTTGGTTAAAGTTCCTCTTTAAGAGCAAATTTCGAGTTGTTCTGTAACAATCCAGAAACACAGCAGAAATATTTTTAACTGTCCAGTGAGAGAACTGCCTCATATCCAAGAAAAAGTGACAGATTCAAATTCCACTTTTGTTAAGGGAAAAGCGTAATCCTCTCCAGGTGAGCTCCGTACATTGCCAGGCTTTAGGCTAGCATTATTAAAACTTCTCACCTTCCTTTCTGTGACTATGCAAAAAAAAAGGAAAAAAAGGCCACTGCCACTGGCTGCTAAAAGCAAATGCAAAATAGGTGTCAGCCTCATAAAAGCACTTCATCAATTCCATAGCTATAAAAAGAGCTGTCTAATCTCAGCATACCTGTAGCCAAACATATGAGGGAACAGTGCTAACGTTTGTCCCATATGTGTACAAAACTATACTGTATATCAAGGAATATGGAAATCTGGTGGCATTACACAGACCAGGGTCTTTCTGTACACCAAGCCGTAGATTTTTTTTCCCCCAATGTGGCAAACAAATCGATTCCTCTCTGATCTGCATCTGATGAGAGAGGGATGGATTTTCCCCATACACGGCACATACAGAAGTTCACAGTGAAATCTAATGAAAATCTATCGAGCTGCAGTGTGGCACTGTTCGATACAGTGCAATGCTATTGGCCGCCGATCTACTGCCACTCCCCTGCCGCATCTGATCGACTGAGATTTACTGTCAGGTCTAATCTCAATTTCAATCATTGCAGATGCACAAATACACAAAATTGCCCTGATCAGTAACCCCTTGGAGGGTTTTATTTTTTAGTAAGTGAACATGTGATTTCAGCGCTGTGTAATATGTTGGCGCTATATAAATACAATATATAAATAAACGCAGATACCCCAATTAATAATCAGAATCAGAATTTATTTCGCCAAGTACAACGGTGAATTGTACCCGGAATTGGTTTTGGCGCATACAGGGTCGTTGGTGAAAACAGAAAAATAGCATGGTACATACGTGGACGTGGGACAAGCATACATAGGGCAACATTACAGTGCGTACATTTAAGCAGAGCGTCGTATACAATTAAGCATAGGTACATACGTATAAACAAAAGCAAAATCAAAGCAAAAACAGAGCATTACAGCATACACGTACAGTAACATAATACAAACAGAGCATTACAGCATACACGTACAATTTACGTAATACACACATAGCATAGCAAGACATACACTGATAGCGGGACAGAAAAAGAGTGGGACTGGAGGAGCAGCCTGAGAGCTGATATGAGCGCTGCCATTTTCGGCACTGGACGCTACACAGCGACGCGCTCCCAACTAGACAGGTGCTCCGATTGTCCGCGGAAAGTAGAGAGGATGCTGGGGGGGGGGGGATCGTGATGGAGGCGGCCAGCAGGGATCACTTGAGCCAGGTTACTCCAGGAGAATCGCTCCTAATTTCAGGGTCCGCATGGCTGGGTGATGAGGGTTCAGACCCAGTGGGGCCCTGTGGTGCCAGGGGGCAGCAGTGGTGGACGTGGGGCCTGGGGCCACCCAGCAGTGGTGGACATGAGACTGTGGTGCCAGGGGGCACCTTTGCTGGGCAGCAGTGGTGGGCATGGGGCCACCCAGCAGTGGTGGACATGAGGCCGGGGGGCACCTCGGCTAGGCCCCATTGGTGGACATCAGGCCGGGAAGGGGGCACCCTGGCTAGGCAGCAGAGGTGGACAGGCCAGGGGCAGCATACCTTCTCTGTGGCTGCGAGGAGCAGCCACAGGCCCTCCATCAGCACGGTGGCAGCCTGGTCGTGGTCCTGGTGACTGGGGAGCCGCTGCAGACAGGCCTCCTCCGCACGTGGCGGGTGACCCATGTGTCCTTGCTGGTCCCTGGGCGACCCGTGGTGGAGGGTGACCGGCAACCCCAGCAGTCCTGTGATGGGGAGGTCACTGGGGGAGGTCTCCGGCGGCGGCCCTGGTCGGCAAGTGGTGGCGGCGGGAGCACGTGTTGGCGGCGGGGGCATAATGCGGCTTCTTCCCAGGCGGCAGCCCCCGACAGTCCTGAGCGACCGAGGGCATTGTGGAGCCGCCGCTGCCCCTCTCCGTTTGGTCCCCGGCAGGAGAGCAAACCATGTGCTGCATGGATGCGGCGCTGCGTGCGGTGTCCCGCCTTCCCTGGCTCCAGAGCGGTGTTCCGGCTCCCCTGGCGGATTCCCCAGGTCAGACGATCCCCACCCCGCAGCGGAGCAGAGCACGCGACCTCCCGATCCTCCAGCAGCCCGCGGGGCACATCCGAGCCCCCTGCATCATCCACAGGTGAATGGAGGTGGACGGGAGGTCGCCAGCGGGGGAGTTAGGGGGAAAAAACAAAAAAAGACCGGAGCCCTGTGGCCGTGGCGTCCTCACCCGGCGCCATTTGTAATCCACTTCTGATTTTGTCCCTTTAAGAGACCCATTGTTTCCACTGTTTTCTCAGCAACTCTATAGAGGTGCAATCCCTGCTGCCAGCTTCCCATGCTCTCCCCTGTAGAGCTCCTACCACTCTGTGTCTCACTGTTAAGGGGTCCATACACTGGTCGATTTCAGCCATAGATCGATTCAATCAAATCGATCGATTTGCGGCCTATTTCCAACAATTTGGTCTATCTGATGCTGGGTACATACTATGAGATTTTATGGTCGATTTACTGTCAGATCGATTATTTCAAACATGTCCGATTTGCTTTCCGATCGATTCCTGAGCATTTTCTGATCAATTTCCATTAACCTTCCTGGCTTACCCCGTAGTTCGGGGTAAGCCGCGCAGGAGGTTTTCTCCGGCCCTGCTCGGCCGATTTGCTTACTTTTTTTTTGCTGGACGCAGCTAGCACTTTGCTAGCTGCGCCAGCACACTGATCGCCGCAGCCGCGCGCCCAATCGCCGCTATCCGTCGCGGCGTGCGCCCCCCCCCCCCCCCCAGACCCCATGCGCTGCCTGGCCAATCAGTGCCAGGCAGCGCCGAGGGGTGGATCGGGACTCCCAATGACGTCACTGACGTCGGTGACGTCATCCCGCCCCGTCGCCATGGCGACGGGGGAAGCACTCCAGGAAATCCCGCTCTTTGAACGGGATTTCCTGATCGAAGCGGGCGGGGGGATGCCGCTGAGCAGCGGCTATCATGTAGCGAGCCCTGGGCTCGCTACATGATTTAAAAAAAAAACAAAAACTGCTGCGCTGCCTCCTGGTGGAATTTTTCATACCGCCAGGAGGGTTAACTTTAATAGGAAATCGATCGGAAAGCATATTGGACATGTTGGAAATAATCGATCTGACAGTAAATCGATGATAAAATCTCATAGTGTGTACCCAGCATGACAGGATGGAAAATGTCGGTCGATCTGCTGCTGGCAGCAGATCGATGGCTCATAGAGTTGCATTGGATCTAATGGTCCAAAATGATAGTGATTTCCAATAACTTTCCAATAGATTTTTAGAATAAAATCTATTGGAAATCTGTTCCTAGTGTGTGGCACACATCAGTTAGATTCCTGCCAGATTCAACTTGACAGGCATCTGACAGAAATCTATGTGATGGTCCCAGAGAGGTAAATAAATCTTAGCTTGTCAAGCTTGTCAGGGGAGGATTGGTGGAGCTAGCGCTGGATTCCTGCTGTCTTCAGAGGTCAGGGAAGCCTCATTGGGACCCTGAGGCGCCCCCCTCCCGAGGTAAGTATCCCCCAGTGTTTTTTTTTTTTTTTTAATAAGTTACAGAGTCTCTTTAAAGAGACACTGAAGCGAAAAAAAATGATGATATTATGATTTGTATGTGTAGCACAGCTAAGAAATAAAACATTAAGATCAGATACATCAGTGTAATTGTTTCCAGTACAGGAAGAGTTGAGAAACTCCAGTTGTTATCTCAATGCAAACAAGCCATTAGGCTCTCCGACTAAGTTAGTGGTGGAGAGGGCTGTTATCTGACTTTTATTATCTCAACTGTTCCTGGACTATTTACTTTTCCTCTGCTAGAGGAGATGTCATTACTTCACAGACTGCTCTGAAAGAATCATTTTGAATGCTGAGTGTTGTGTAATCTGCACATATTATAGAATGATGCAATGTTACAAAAAACACTATATACCTGAAAACAAAAGTATGAGAATATTTTCTTTGCTGCTAATCTTCTAGTAATTATTCATAGTACACAACCAATTCACTATATCATATTTCTTTTTCGCTTCAGTGTCTCTTTAAGGGGCCACTATTGCAAAAATGTATAAAATACATGTAAACACATACTATAATAAGAATTATAAACTCTCCAGAGTACAATTAGCTATATATTACATCTCCTTTGTAACTGTCACTTACAGTAGTTCATAGAAATCTGACAGCACTAACAGGTTTTTGATTAGGTAATCTCTTCATGGAGGATTGGATTCTCAGTATTTAAGTAATCCTTTACAAAAACTCACTGGATAGGAGCTGTACAAAGATGCTGGCTGCCCCCTACCTGTTTACACACTATTCTGGCAGTTGGGCTGAGCAATTGCTATTCACTAAGTGGTTTTGAAAATAAAGAAAACCTTGAGAATCCCCATGAGGAGATGGGCTAGTCCAAAAGCTGTTCTGTAAGATTTCTACTACCTACTATACGTAACAGCTACATAGGAAAATAGTAATTTATAGATATTTTACTCTGGGACAAATGTACTTTTTATTTTTGCGTTTTTATATCGAATTTAATTTTTTTTTACAATGGCAGTCCTTTATTATACTGACAAGTGCAAGTCAAAAGCTGCATAAAATTATCATAAAATTTGTATTACCTCAAAACTATTAGCATCCTATTAACCAGTTTTTATTACTACACAATAACACTGTAGAAGTGCCTGCTTCAAATTTGAACCCACGGAGGATGCCATTCCCGCCCTCCGTTTACTTCTGCCGGGTCCCTGATGTTTAATCGCCCCCCTGGGCCGCTCCCGACCCGGGTCGGGCTCTCATGCCTCAAGTAAAATGGGCGCCGGAGATGGCCGCGGCTGTGCAGTCAGCATAGACGCGAGTGCGGCTGCGCTGCTCTAGGCCCCCACCCTGTTCCACGCACAGGAGACAGCCTGTAGCGTGGTTCAGGGGGTGGAGGCCCTAGAGCTGCGCAGCCGCACCCGCGTCTATGCTGACTGCGCAGCCGCGGCCAGCTCTGGCGACCATTTTACTTGAGGCATGAGAACTGTGGGGTCGGGAGCGGCCCGGGGGGGGGGGGGGGGAATTAAACAGAGGGGACCTGGCGGAAGTAAACGGAGGCGCGGATGGCGTCCTCCGTGGGTTCAAATTCGAAGCAGGTACTAAACCTTTTTTTTTTTTTTGACCTCGTAAGTCCTTTAACCACTTGATGACCGCAGTGTTAACCCCCCCCCCTAAAGACCAGGTACTTTTTTTCTGTAGTGGGCTGTGCAGGCTTTTCTGCCTCCTGCACAGCCCAGCTAAGGAGTATGGCGATCGGACTCACCTCCTATTTTTGTCCCTAAGGGGACATGCTGCAGGAGGGGTCCGATCGCTGAGTTCACTTTTTTTTTTTTCCAGCCTCTTAGAGGCTCTCATTGCCGCTGTCCCTCTCCTTCCCTCCTTCCCTCTGCCTAGAGAATTGAGCAGGACGGCGATCCGTCCTGTTCTGCCTCTCATAGGCATCAGCCTATGAGAGGACGGCGATCCCCGGGCAATCAGAGGCCGAGGATCGCCGATCTTGTACAGCGCTGCTGGAGACTGCAGCGCTGTACGCATGTAAACAATGGGGATATCTTCCCCTTTTGTTTACAAGCAGCCTGCTAGCCGCAATCGCGGCTAGCATGCTAATCAGAAAACTCAGTTCCGTAAAGTGCTAGGGAACGATCGCGCATGCGTGCGGCCGTTCCCTGGTAAACTGCAGCCCCAGGACTTGACGGCAATTGGCGGTAGGCGGTCCTGGGGCTGCCAATGCGGCCACGCCCATCGGCGTGAGCCGGTCGTAAATTAGTTAATTAAATTCTCCCCTATCCTCTCCTTCATGCTGAGTACACACGATGCAATTTAGTGCCCGACAGATGGGAATCTGGTGATCATTTCCGACATGTCCAATCTGCTCTCGATCGATTTTGCGCACTTATAATTAAAAAAATCGATCACTTTATCGATTGGGTGCACTTTGGACATGTACACACAACTTCCTGTCCAATCATCACTTGCAGGCATGAGCTCCAAATGGATTCCGAATTGATTTAGACTCAAAATCATTCCAAATCCAAACGCTAATTACTGCACCTGAGCGGGCGGGTGAGGGAGGGTTAAGTTACCCAGACTTCCATTTTCTTTAATCCGCGGCTAATTGCATTCCATGCCGCGTCACATGACTACCACGCTTCCACCTTCTGGGCTAAAGGAGGAAGTTTGGTAGTCACGTGACGCGACAATGATTAAAGAAGAAGTCCTCACTAGTGGGCAATTTTAGTTTTCCATGAGGTAACAGCCTTTATGAATAGACATTTATAAGGTATTTGCCTCACAAGTTTGTTATTTATCTCACAAGTTTGGTAATGTTATCACTAGTCAGTAATGTTAGTTTTCCATGAGGGAACAGCCATTGGAAATTGACATTAGACAAGATGTTCAGTAAAATAGGTTGTTTTCTGCTTTACTACATGCAGTAAATGCTTTGTGAATTAAGCCCCATATCTTTGCCAAGATTTGAAATGGGAGTCCGAGCACTGCAAGGACACAAACCCAACAAGGATCTCAGCTGTCTCCAAGATATGGAGTATAACTGCATCGTTGATTGAGAATAATTTGGTTTGACCTACACATTCATACTAGAATGTCTTCTTATCCATGAAATAGGTTTATCTATGATGGGCAGCACCGTGGCGTAATGGTTAGCTCTCTCTCCTTGCCAGGGCTGTGGAGTCGGTACAAAAATCTTCTGACTCCAACTCCGACTCCTCAGTTTATGAAACCATGACTCCGACTCCGGGTACCCAAAATGGCCCCGACTCCTCGACTCCGACTCCCTAGTCTAATACTTAACAGGGCTGTGGATTTTGTACACAAATCATCAGACTCCGACTCCTCAGTTTATGAAATCAACGACTCCGAATCAAACTCCAACTCCGGGTACCCAAAATTGCCCCGACTCCGACTTCACAGCCCTGCTCCTTGCAGTGCTAGGTCCCTGGTTCGAATCCCAGCCAGGGCACTATCTGCACTGAGTTTGTATGTTCTACCCACATCTGCGTGGGTTGCCTCTGGGCACTACAGTTTCCTCCCACATCCCCAAAACATACAGATAAGTTTATTGGCTTCCCCCTAAATTGGCCCTAGACTATGACACTACACTAGACATATGACTATGGTAGGGATTAGATTGTGAGCTCCTCTGAGAGACAGAGAGAAGACAATATACCGTACTCTGTACAGCGGAAGATGTTGGCACTATATAAATACTAAATAATATGAATATCAATACTTTAAAATTAACGGGTTTAAGTTGGATGTTTAGGTAACCTGAAAAGTCATAACTGCCAAAATAATGAACTTGGCAAAAAACACAATTGAAAAAACAAAATGCAATAAAAAAGAGGTGTCTGGAGTCCAATAAAACAAGCAGCTTCTGTGTCCGCTTAGCATGTGCTCTGCATGTGTGGAGGTGAACACTGTTTTCCCCAACTTGTAGTCTTTACCAATGATCCAAAAGAATGTGTGACGGGAAATTCACTGCATAATTTAAGGAGCTTGTCTATCCTGATGCCGCTATTCATTTTGCAGACAAGAAAGGAGAATGCCTCCCCATTTATTCCTTAGAAGACTTGCTCAGAAGGACCACACAGACTCATTTTGGGGAGATATAATGGACGCAGACTGCCCTCGACATTACCTTCATTACGACAAGTTTCTACGCTCGAGTTGACATTCAAACTGCTCTACAAAGGTAACCTCTGCGAGACCCGACGAAAAGGGAAGAGGAAAAAAACTGCTTTCCTTGTTCAGCGATGAATAGAATGGAGTATCAGAGATGCAAAAAGGTTCAGTCTGAGTGCTTCCTTTTGCTACTTATTTAGTAGGGAACTTCATAAAGGACATTCATTGGTAACGTGTTTGAAGTTCAAAGCAGGCAAGTCACACCGGTTACATACGGCTACTTAAAAAAGTGAAAATGAAAAAAAACGTGAAAAAAGATAATTTACGATAATAATATACCAGGGCCTCTGAGTAAGTATCAAGTAAGGATAGCTTAACATTCTTACTAGTATTTTTAAGTCATAGTTGGTTGCAGACAACAATGGAAAAGCAAATTTTTTATGACATTAAATTGCAAAAACAGTTTGAGTGTTTTTTTTCTTTACCGAAACTGGTTTTCTTGCCATTTCAAAACACTTTAAGCACAGGTGTCAAACAAGGACCAGGGGCCGAATGTGGCCCTCCTTGCCATTTTATGAGGCCCTCCAGAGCTTCAAATGTACATCAATGTAAGCAGTATAACGACAGCACACAGCCTTCCCATCCTGAGGAGCACCCCGGTGACAGTTTTTGGTTGAAACATTGCCAGTTTGAGGTGGAGTACCGCAACAACCCATGGGACCCCTCAGCAAAATTACCATGTGGCCCCCTCTTGGCATTCAAACCCCCTTGTGTGGCTAGTATCTTATTTTGGGCTACATTTCATCTTGAAGATTTTCTGCTGAAGCAGCACTGGGGGAGTTAAATATTAAACTGCTGCACTCCGCTACTCTGCAGAAGGGGGAGGAGCTCCCCCATGTTCCCTATATTTATGCCACTTGGTTCAAGACTGTTCAAAAAATGTTACAACTTAATAAACAATTCGGCCCGCGACTTAAAGAGTAACTGTCAGGCTGCAGAAGCTAATTTAAACCTCTATTCTCCTGTGTTAAACAGTTTAGAAGGAAGCCATAAAGGCATTATTGAAGATAAAAATCTCTCTTACCTTTGATGTGTTCTTATCAGAAAAGCTGTTAGACCTAAGAGGACGCAAGCCGCATACTATACTGCAAAGCATTCTGGGGCCCTCCCCTCGGCTGCTAATGAGACGTTACAGCAGCTTGTAATCAGTCCAGCGCGTAGCACTGATAAATCTCCGGGCAGAGTACACTGCAGGAGTCAGCTATTGTTCCTAGCCACATGGCTCATTAATATTCACTGCACACTGTGTTATTCAGTATGAGCTTTTCTGTGATCAGGAAGCAGGCAGGACATGACGACACATTTGACAGAAAAACATGGAACCTGCTATGAGCTGTCAGGAGCATCAATCTCTGCATATACTATATAAAAATTTTGTGAAGTACAAACGTGGACAGTGAAATGCATATGTAATGTAAGTACAGCCAATCTTTAGCTACTGATATATGTGTTTATTTTCTCTGAGACCTTATACCTAACAGCTTTAAGACTAGGTTTTTAGATTTTGGCTCATGTTGATTGAGTTTGATACTCCTGATCTATAGTGGTCTATGCATGTTTCAATACACATACACAGTCAACTTTAACACGACAGTGGGAGAGTGAAAAAACAAAACAAAAACAAAAACAAAATCACAGCTTTGCAATTTGATCATCTGCAATAAATTAAGGCAACAACCTATCATAATGTTGGCGATCAGGCTTCATGCTGTAAATTTTCCCATCTCCTGGCATCAGATCAAATTCCAACAAAGGCATCTTTATTTCTCTCCTTGTCAGAAGGAAGGTCATCGGAATATTTGAATATTTGTTTTAGGTCTTGCCCAACATGCCAACTTTCTCTACAACGATTATTGGGATTTTGTCCTGTATACCTCAGTAGAGTAAGTTGCCCTGTTTTGCTAAAGTCATCTGACTGCTCGTAGCATTAAAAGTGGTACGGACATCTCCAGCACAAATTGTACACCTGTGGGGAGCAGGTGTTTAACTGTGCGATTCCCAAATAGACTGCTAGAAAATTCATCATGGCTTCTGAAGGGTCTCTGACCGCTGGCATCGCTTCTTAGGAACAAATAATGATCCTTCGTTAATCGCTTCACCCAGGATGCTAAATTTGGTATTATGAATAAATACAGCTGCTGGCTAAACCGAACAACCGCTAAAAGCTGAACTGCTAATTCAGAAGTACGCTGAGCAATTACGAAAACTTCCAAAACTGATCTAATTAAAAAAGAAAACAGCCAATGGCCACAATGTCATGGTGATCTTCTTGGCTTCAAAATACAGAGGAACAGGGCCAGGAGCCAATTGCATCAAACACAACAAAATAAATTCTTATGGCCAAATGGGCCATTAACTGTCCTCAATAAACCCCAAACCCAACAGAACTGAAACAAGGAAGAGGTCACAATTACTGTATAAAACAGGCTCCATTAAAACCATGTACATGAAAATAAATAAAAAAGGAAATACAGGTATACACATCATCATAAGACACACTATCAGGAAGATCTTTCCCATACAGCGATTAATAAACATGAAATATATAAAAAAAACGTGGTCCTTCTGGACCTATTTTAGGCATTCTGACGACTTCCTCAAGGTCATACACGAAGCATGATCCACAAATATCTTAAACGAAATAAAGAGGCCTGAGGGTTGATGGCGACGCACTCTATCTAGTCTTAATGGGCCTTCTTTTAGGCATCAAGGTGTTCCCAGTAGTCACATCCAGAAGTTGGAGGGTGGGACGGGGTTTATTGGGTAAAAAGTATTTGTGAAATCTATACAAGAAAGACTTTAACTTCGATTGTTTATCAATGTATAGTTTAAAGCACGTACTAGAACAATATTCCGTTATCTTTTGAAACAGACATTGGGACTTCCATTTTCCTTTACCACTATCAACCATGAGGTTTTCTGCCTATGTATATTACCTAAAATGTACTCATTGTATTGTTTTATATTATTTGCACTTTTTCACAAATAAAGAGTATAAAAAAAAAAAAAGATAATACACACTATCAAATGATGATGGTTTCTACAAACATGCAAATCAGAATAATTATATTGATGAAAACAAAACTACTTCTATGCACAAAGTGTGACTCGATTCACAAAACCGCGTCTATTTAACATCTCTGGCGGTATGATTATTTACAGATTTTATTGTCCAAAAGCGGTGCAATTTTTTCCACAAGCTTTTAGACCCTAAAAAGCACATTGCTAGATAGATCTGCGGCAGCCCTACACATCCCACCTCCAATGGATCCAATTTGGGAATTACCACTCTAATGGCCCATACTCATGAGGGACAAAAGTGGCCTGTCGCCAGCACACGTGAGCGTGTGCGCGACAGGCCGGCAACAGCTCGTCGCCAGGTCCCTCCGCATACACACGGCGGAGGGACCTGGCAACTGATGCGGCGGAAGCTGTCGCTGTTGCGCCTCCCCCCGCCGGAAGCCCAATGGATTGCAATCTTGTTGCTGTCGCTAGTCGGCGTACTCACGCGGACTAGCGACAGTTGCGGCGGAGTTGCGGCGGCGACTGTCGCCAGGCGATTGAGCGGTTCAATCGCCCGGCGACATCAGCGACGAGCGACGGTTTGGGGTGCGCGCCCGTGCAACGCCGCATACTCACGGGCGACATTTGTAGCCCGTGAGTATGGGCCATTAGCTGAGGATTTCCGTCCACAGCCTGACTCGGGGTTACCGCTAAGGAGGTAATCAGTGGGCCCAGGTGGAAATCAAACCGTCCATTTATGCAATGGTTTTATTAGACTCTGCAATTATACTCTCAAAACAGGAGACTTGTGTTGTAGTCTATAGTGTGCCTAACTGTGTGTATGAAACCCTAACTGCGTGTATGACACCCTAACTGCGTGTATGACACCCTAGCTGCGTGTATGACACCCTAGCTGCGTGTATGAAACCCTAGCTGCGTGTATGAAACCCTAGCTGCGTGTATGAAACCCTAGCTGCGTGTATGAAACCCTAGCTGTGTGTATGAAACACTAGCTGCGTGTATGAAACCCTAGCTGCGTGTATGAAACCCTAGCTGCGTGTATGAAACCCTAGCTGTGTGTATGAAACCCTAGCTGCGTGTATGAAACCCTAGCTGCGTGTATGAAACCCTAGCTGCGTGTATGAAACCCTAACTGTGTGTATGAAACCCTAACTGTGTGTATGAAACCCTAGCTGTGTGTATGAAACCCTAGCTGTGTGTATGAAACCCTAGCTGTGTGTATGAAACCCTAACTGTGTGTATGAAACCCTAGCTGTGTGTATGAAACCCTAACTGTGTGTATGAAACCCTAGCTGTGTGTATGAAACCCTAACTGTGGGTATGAAACCCTAACTGTGCGTATGAAACCCTAACTGTGCGTATGAAACCCTAACTGTGTGTATGAAACCCTTAAGAAAAAAGAGCAACAAATGTTCTTTTTCCTCCCATCAAACCACCCAGGAGCACCATTAAAGGGAACCTGAACCGAGTAAAATTATTTAAAATAAACATGATTTACCTGCAAATTAATATTACATACTAACCTCACTGTCGGTTTCTCTCTGAATCTCACCAATTTTCTTCTTACAGCGATTCCTTCCAGTTCTGACATGATTTTGTTAGAACTGAAATATATCAGTTGCTGTCAGTTATATATCAGTTGCTGTCAGTTACAGCTGAGAGGACAACTGATGTCCATGTTTCCCTATGGCTCAAGTGGGCGATATTACAGTTTAACAGTGTACTGACTGGGAATCTGTTGCAGGGTGATTGCAATTTTTAAAATGGCGGACAGAGAATTCCATTGATCCTAGTGGACAAACAGGACACGGGAGAGGAAAAAAAGAGATTGAGGAGTACACAGGGGGAGAGTATGACCTGTGTATGTTCATTTTGACTTAATTTTCAGTTCAAGTTCGCTTTAAGCAATGCCAACACTAAAAGCTGGGGGAGGGAATTATTCCTCACAAAAGAAATGTAAAGGAAAGAATGGGTGCAACCTGCAGTCTGCTAGACACTCGTATTGCAGTTGTATACACTTGTTTTAAAAAGCTGTCTACAGATCACATGTTTTTATTATTTTTTTATTCAAATTTATAAAAGTTCCTAAATAAATATCATTTAATTGTAGGAAAGGGGAGGAAAAGTGCAATTCATCTTGGAAGCGGCCCACACACTCTTAACAACAGCAACAAAAAATAGCACCCCCACATTCCTACTGAGACAGGTTCACTACAGCAATGTAATAGCCTTCCAGGTCAAAGAATACAGCGACCAAAGAACACTAAAGGGAGTTGTCTAACTATTCATACAATAGGAATGCATCTATACACCATTTACCACACGATAAAATTATAGAGCTATATACAGCTGCCAAGACATAGTTTACAATGTTTGAAAGACGCCTCTCATTTATAGCCAGGATTTACAGGGCGACAGCTAATGTTGCAAGGCAGAGCGATTGCTGTGTCAGCATTCTTGTGTAACTGCATCAAAAAGCTGAAGTCTAACCTCATAGGAAATACCTGTTTTACAATGAATGGTTATTGACCATCTTGCTTTCATGTGTTAAAGATGACTATGTCCAGGCAGGTGCATAAAATCCTTGAGCAAAAGTGATGCCGTTCCCAAGATTAGCCAATCAGAAGCCTTCTTTCATTTACCACCAGAAAATGGTTTACTGTCTCTGGCCAACTGCACCACCTTTCTAACCAAGGTTTTGAAAAGTTTTAAATACAGTAAAACCTTGGATTGAGAGTAACTTGGTTTAAGAGCACTTTGCAAGTGTATGCACTTTTCAATTGTAATGAAGTTTAGACCTAACAGGCAAGCAACATACAAGCACAGAGCGTATATGCGCGTCATGTCATCACAACTGAGCCGATGGTTATTATTATTACCGTATTTAGTATTTATATAGCACCGACATCTTCCACAGTGCTGTACAGAGCATATTGTCTTGTCACTAACTGTCCCTCAGAGGGGTTCACAATCTAATCCCTACCATAATTAAAGGACTATGTATGGTTTTGTGTAGTGTATGTATCGTAGTCTAGGGCCAATTTAGGGAGAAGCCAATTAACTTATTTGTATGTTTTTGGGGTGTGGGAGAAAGCCGGAGTGCCCAGAGGAAACCCATGGGGAGAACATACAAACTCCTTGCAGACAGTGCCCTGGGGACCCAGCGCTGCAAGGCGAGAGCGCTAACCACTACGTCACTGTGCTGGCCTTTGATGCTGCCAGATTGTGCTTAATTGTACTTAAAGGATACCCGAAGTAACATGTGACGAGATAGACATGATGAGATAGACATGTGTATGTACAGTGCCTAGCACACAAATAACTATGCTGTGTTCCTTTTTTTCTTTCTCTGCCTGAAAGAGTTAAATATCAGGTATGTAAGTGGCCGTCTCAGTCCTGACTCAGACAGGAAGTGACTACAGTGTGACCCTCACTAATAAGAAATTCCAACTATAAAACACTTTCCTAGCAAAAAATGGCTTCTGAGAGCAAGAAAGAGGTAAAGAAAAAGGGGAATTTCTTATCAGTGAGGGTCCCACTGTAGTCACTTCCTGTCAGGACTGAGTCAGCCACTTACATACCAGATATTTAACTCTTTCAGGCAGAGAAATAAAACAAGGAACACAGCATAGTTATTTGTGTGCTAGGCACTGTACATACCCATGTCTATCTCATCATGTCACTTCGGGTATTCTTTAATATAAGTGTATAGACTGTGTATTGACTGTGCAAAGTCACAATTCCGTGAAAAAATCCCCAAAAGTAGGCAAAAAAAAAAAAAATCTGCCGTATACGTTCCTTGTTAACCACCTTAGCGGTATGGACGAGCTCAGCTCGTCCATTACCGCCAGAGGGTGCCGCTCAGGCCCAGCTGGGCCGATTTTAATGAAATAAAGTGCAGCACACGCAGCCGGCACTTTGCCAGCCGCGTGTGCTGCCTGATCACCGCCGCTCTGCGGCGATCCGCCTCGAGCAGCGGCGAAAGAGGGTCCCCCCAGCCGCCTGAGCCCTGCGCAGCCGGAACAAATAGTTCCGGCCAGCGCTAAGGGCTGGATCGGAGGCGGCTGACGTCAGGACGTCGGCTGACGTCCATGACGTCACTCCGCTCGTCGCCATGGCGACGAAGTAAACAAAACACGGAAGGCCGCTCATTGCGGCCTTCCGTGTTACTTTTGGCCGCCGGAGGCGATCAGAAGAACGCCTCCGGAGCGCCCTCTAGTGGGCTTTCATGCAGCCAACTTTCAGCCACCCTGGCGATCTTAATAGAACGCCAGGGTGGTTAAAGACACACACACACACGTTGGTGTAAGGGCTCTTTTATATACTACATGCGATTCTACTTCAGAGTCCGATTTTGATGCGGTTTTACATGCGATTCCGATTTTTGATGCAATTTCACAATTTTTCCAGTGTTTTCCTTCTTGTGTTCGCATCCAGTGCCAATCGGAATCATAAATCAGAATCGCAAATCAGAAATTGGAATTACGATTTGCAGTGTAAAAGAAGCCTAAGCCATCAGATAGCAATAATTCTGTTCTAGTGAAAGTCTTTTTTACATACTTACTTTATATAGTACTTTGTATAAAATATTTTTCTATCAATGTTTTTGGGTTGTGGAATGAATCATCTGATTTTCCACGAACCCTTATGGAGAAATCTGCTTTAATAGAAGAGTGCTTTGAATTACAAGCATGTTTCCGGAACAAATTATGTTCGCAAACCAAGGTTCCACTGTACTTCAACCAAGATTCCACTGTACTTCTCTGTAAATACAATGGTCAATACACACAGCACTTTAAACATGAACCGGTGTCTATCGATTTATAGAGGAGCAACAGATGATTGCATGTTAAAGTGGACCTTCGCTGAGAATTCCAAAGTGACAAAGAGCCAGGATGATACTTACTATGACTGTCCCCCTCCCCCCTCTTTTGTTACCCAGCAATGGCTGACTACATCCTCAAAGGATACATGAGGTAAATACGGTGAACATAAGCATTACTACCTGGGACTTCTTCTAGCCCCTGGAAGTCACTGTGCCTCTCGCCACAATTCTGCTGTGCTTCAATCTTCTGCTGTCCCCTTCGCAATGACTGCATCTCGCGACCCCCTCACCGGGAGCATTCTGTGCATGCCAAGAAGCCACCAACCCCCCTAGGTTGGCGATCATTGCAGAGGGAACAGTAGAAGACTGAACCACAGGAGAGCTATGGCAATGGGTACACTGGCTTTTAGAGGCTGGAAGAAGTTCCAGGTAAAGGCCTGTTTCCGCGACACGTGGATTCTGGATGCAGAAAAACTGACTCCAATGCTCCTGTTTCCACTAAACGCTATTTTTCTGATGCAGATTTCCCATAGGCATTCATTGGAGTCAGTTTTCTGCATCCAGAATCCACTTGTAGTGGAAATAGGCCCTTACTAATGCTTTATGTGCACCATTCACCTCATGTAGCCTTTAACCACTTGAGGACTGCAGGCTTACACCCCCCTAGTGACCAGGTTATTTTTTGCAATTCAGCACTCTGCACTCTGTGCTGAGATCCCTGAAACACGAATTCTGATTGGTTGCTAGGATGATTGTTTATTGATTATTAGATATGCCAGCATACCTATGAACATAGTGCCATTTTTTTTAGAGTCACTAAATAACACAAAGTTATCGCTTGCACACAGAAGCTACAGTTACGATAAGTACACCTTGTTTATCTGCAACTTGCATCCTTGTGTATATCCTTGATGTTCGAATCAACGCTGTACTGCAGCAATAAATGGATAGTAATGCCAGACCTTTTCCTTGTCTTTGGACTTGGTTGAGACCTTGATGGCTATAGTAGATGTATAGTATTTTTTTATCGAATAAAGGTGAGATTATTTGTCCGAAAGTGACGCAAGGTGTGTATTTCTAACTGCCTCTTTCCACAAAGCATGTGAGCTCAGCGTAGCACAATATAGCTCTATCCCTGGAAAGCCATATGGATTTTGGAGACACAGGATCTGACAAGTGGTGTAGGGCAACGGAGAAACTCTGAGATGTTCCTTCATACAGATATTTTGATAAATGATGCAGGATAGGTTTATCTTATAAAGAACTTAAAACAGACTCACCAGAACAGGGTATGAATAAAACACAGACTAATCAAACACTGCTCAGCCACCTGGTACTTTCCACTGCCTGGAGGTACACAACACAGGCATCACCTGCACCCCCAGTGCTGCAAGCAAAGAAAAGGCCTACCTCTTGGACAGATCGGGCCGCTGGCTTATCCTGATGGTTAGCCAATATTAAAAACGGTAAAGTGCATAGCTGTGGGTGCTGGAGAGCTGAGTGGAGCTCATTCCTGGCAGTTTCGAGGTCTTCTTCTGATGAGGCACTATCAAGAATGAAGATTACTCCTTGTGATCCCTGATAATAACGGCTCCAGTATTTCCGGATATTGGCTGCTCCTAAATACAGAAGAGAACATCTATTACTGCAAGAAGTTTACTGTACAGATAAAAGGACAACATGTAGTCTACAATCTATTGTGCATTTTTGTCATTTACAAAAAAAGAAAGAAAGCAAATTTATCCCCACGTGGTATTTAATGCTGGGCATCAGGGCCGTTTCTTGGGCAGTGCGGGCAGGGCAACCGCCCTGGGCACAGACCGGCAAGTAAAAGAAGGGGGGCGCAGGCAGAAGGACATAACCGCTAGGGAGCTGGTGATGCGCGGTGCAGCCAAATGGAAGAAGAAAGAAGATCACCAGCGCGATCACCTTCCTTCACTCCTCCTCCTGCATCTGACGCCAAGTCATCATCATGTCACCACCGCGTGATAACACCTGGTGTCCTGTAGCGGTACTGCAGGCTGTCAGTGCGCAGCGCCCATGAAGGAGTCGGCTTTCTGGGCTCCCTTCGCCTGTGTGTTTTCCTGGTCCCTGCTTCCTCCTGGATGGTCACTAGTAAGTAGGCAGATCTACTTGTGACCTGTGGCTGTGTGATTGTCCCTAAAGAGTAAGGGTTCGCGAGTTCATGGGGGGCGCAATTTTTACACCCTCGTCCTGGGTGCAATTTATCCTAGAAATGGCCCTGCTGGCCATACACGGCTCACTTTTGCCGCTCGATTCTCCCGTTCAATCGTTTCTCCGCTCGATGCTGCAGTTGATTCTCTTATCTTCCAGTCGTTTTCCTTATCTTTTTCCATTCACTGCCATCACAAATTGAGCGGCGAACGATCGAGCGGGAGATCGGACATGTCTGAAATTATCTATCGAGTCATCTAAATGGTTCAAAAACGAGCCGTGTATTCCCAGCATTAGTCATGACATCTGCAGGCAACTAGCCAATTTCTCGCATCAAGGAGATGTTCAATGAAATGCTAATACATTTAGAATAGATGCAGGATTATGCATGTTTCGTATGCAAATTTACACAGCTTGAAAATGAATCAATCGAATCCTGCTGAGGCGAGATTTGATTGGTCAGTTTTCAAGGAGCATACATTTGCATAATCCTGATTTCATTTGGAATGATTTGCATCTCACTGACCATCCCCTCCTCGCATCCAATAGAGTTTCTCCAGCAGGAGAGAATGGGCCATTTGCAATGAACTTTTTCTACTGAGTTTTCTCCTAGGAGAGACCTTATAATCTTTAGTTTAAAATACTGTCGCTTTTCAGCACTTTGCAATGGATGAAGTAGGTGAAAAAAGAACTGTCAAAATTATATTGAATATATTGTTAGCTTGCTGGTGGTTTAACCTATTAGCTTCAATGGTGTTATCACGTTTCAGATAAGTGCACTGCTTCTGACCTCAGCTGGCAGAACTCGCTGTGCTGTAAATTCTTGGAATGCTTTGATGTCTCTCTTCTAGCAGAATATATATTAACTGAAAGCAGAAGTCCTCTGTTATTGTCTCACACTGCCCCCTAGTAACAAGTGCACCATAAATACACAGTATAGCAGTACTAATTAGAAGCAAGGAAATATAACAAGAAATAAAAAGAAATGTGCTAAAAGAAATTCACATAGAGCACTTGCAAGTCTCTAAATACATTGGCTGCTAAAGAGTTGAAAGGCATTTTATTAACAAGTTTAAAAATATCACCTTGAAGAAAAAGTGAATTGCATATGGGCCAAAGAGAGATAGCAAGTTGTTGTAACAATTATGAGCGCAGTGACTGGGACAAACCAGGAACTATAGATCACTATGCATTTCAAGGATGGTGCAATTCAAAGGCTATAAAATGTTCACAGCTACTGCAGGTTATCAAATCCTCCACACAGGGTTGTCTGCAAGTTCCAGCATGTCTTGAACCCGGCAAGCGTGTATTCACATGGGATTCTGGCTGTGGATGGAGCAAATACCCATTCGCTGTGAAGGCGGGGAGTGCATGTAGCAGCCAAGCACCAGGATGTGGGGGACGGACGAGACACACGAAGAATAGGAGGAACCTGCCGGAGGCCACCAAAGAGGGGAGAGCAGGCATCCAAACACTCGGAGCCTTTGAAACATCGATTATTTGTCTTTTGATTACCACTTAAAAATGAGCTCCCCTTGGGCCCCTTTCACATTTTTTGCGTTTTAAAAATGACTGGCAGTGCTGCATGTACACACTTTGAACCGCATGTAAAGTAAGTCAATGGAATCGCAAGAAAAATCGCACGTGATTTTGAAGTTAATAGCATATATTTTCATGTAAATTTATTTCATGGGTATGCATGAAAAATTGCATTCTGGAAAATCTCATATATAACACACCAAAAAAAGAAGAAATAATAGAACCAAAAACTCGCAAAACGCAGAATCCCAAAAAGTGGGAAAACGTGGCTGGAAATCACATGAATAAATGTGAAGGCTGCTTCACTCCTACTGTCTGCAAAAACAGGCCGTTACTGGGCGAGAACCCTCTAAAGTGTGTACAGACGAGGTTCGGGTTAGGCATCAGGGAATACAGTAGAATCCAGGGCCAAATTTGCTCTGACTCAGACTCCTTGACTCCGACCCCTTAGTCTAATATTTACCAGGGCTGTGGAGTTGGTACAAAAGTCATCAGACGCCTCAGTTAATGCTGGTTAGTCTGTGCCTCTCGGATTTACAAGCCCTACTCCATAGAGCCAAATTAATCCATGCCATGCACTGATGAGGATCTAACAATCCGAAACAGTCTGTATGCATGTTGGATTATTATGGCTCTGTACATATTAACAAGCTGACACATCATTGCATTCCAGCGGTTCTGGAGGTGTGTTTAGCTTCTACGGGTACAATGGTTAATTTGCATATATTCAGCAGTGGTGCCTGGGAGACATCTCGAGCTCACTCCAACCTGAATTATCGCAAATTCTTTCTGTTTTAGGAAAGCAAACTTTTGTTTTTCAGTTAATGAAGCCACCCTGACTCCTCGACTCTGACTCCTTAAGGTGGCCACACACCATACAATTTTTTTTTAATATCTGTTTAATTTAAGAATTGCAATACATTTTTCTGACTGATTGTAACATTTCAAAAATATGACCAATGTACCACACATGTATGTTCAATTTTTCCCCAATTATGATAAAAATGATTGGAAACTCTGACAAAATTGCTAGGGTATGTATATTAATAAACTGACAATCTAACACACACCATACAATCTTTAGAAAGACTGAAGAAAAATATCTGGCGTTCCGGATCGAGTAAAATCGAATAAAACGGGAAATCCGATCAGATTTTTCAGTCGAATGAAAAAAAAGCTTTCGATTTTTTCGGGAGATCTGATTGTTTTTATCGAATTAACGTAAAATCGGATCATTTTATTGTATCGTATGTGGCCACCTTAAAGGGACTCCGAGCAGTGCAGAAACTATGGAAAGATGCATATCATTTTAAAGCTCTCTTTCTCCTCTTTCCAATGATATATAAACCGCCGCCCTACGCCTTTTAGTTTTCGATATTTTCGCGCTTGAAATTGCCGGGGCCGTGATTTCAATCGCGAAAATAGAGAAAACTAAAAGGCGTAGGGTGACGATTTAGGTGTTGCCAGAAAGAGGAGAAAGAGAGCTTTAAAATGATATCCATCTTTCCATAGTTACTTGTATTACACAGGGCGACACTTTCCCCAGTGTCAGCAGCTCCATTCAGCAGAATGGAACTGCTGACTTTAGGAAAAAGTCGCCCTGTATAATACACGTAATTTTGGAAAGATGGATATCATTTTAAAGCTCTCTTTCTCCTCTTTCTGGCAACACCTAAATCGTCGCCCTAAGCCTTTTAGTTTTCTCTATTTTTGTGATTCAAATCGCGGCCGCGGCAATTTCAATCACGAAAATAGCGAAAACTAAAAGGCGTAGGGCGGCGGTTTATATATCATTGGAAAGAGGAGAAAGAGAGCTTTAAAATGATATGCATCTTTTCATAGTTTCTGCACTGCTCGGAGTCCCTTTAAGTCTAATACTTAACAGGGCTGTGGAGTTTGTACCAGGGCTGTGGAGTTGGTACAAAAGTCACCTGCCGAATCCGACTCCAGGTACCTGAAAACTGCTCCAGCTCCAACGCCACAGCCCTGGTAGAATCCCTTTATAGTAAACTCCAACAAACCAGGAAAAGTAATTTACTATAACAGAAGTTTACTATATCAGAATTGGTCATACATTGTATATTTATACAGATGCATTCGCTGGGATCTGAAGACTGAGTTTACTATATCCAGAGGTTTACTATATCGGAGTTTACTATAACGAGAATCAACGTTATTGGTTTATTACCAATATTTTAATTATCAGCAACCCCTGACGTTCAAATGAACAAGCACCTTTACAATACGTACTCTGATACTGAAGAAAACAGCAGAAGGTGGTCCACCCATTAAGCCTGCATCTAACGCCTTCAGCAGGTTTGGATCAGGTCACGAGACTAACATTTGTAACTACTTTAGGACCTTGATGATTGAAATATACGGCCTGTTTTGATGGCTACTTGGCTGCCAGGGCGTAGATTTTAATCCACCGACGCCGCACGTTCTCATCGCAGCTGTCTCCCCACCGCAGCTCACTCGCTCTGCCGTCTCTATAACAGCAGAGCCCTGTGAGCGGGTCAGGAGCTGATTTTATTGGCTCCTGGCCCTGTCTACCAATGTAAGCATCCTGGGAGACTTCAATGCATGGGTGGATGATCACGACTCCCAGCTAGGAAGTGAACTACTTCTCATAATGAATGAACTGGGTTTCTCTCAGGCTATCAACCTCCCCACCCATACGAAAGGGCACACCCTGGATCTTATATTTCATTCCGGACTTTTAATATCACACATGGATATAAACCCAGTGGTATGGTCAGACCACCACACCATCCACTTCTCTCTGACAGCACCAGCGATAAAACACAGAGGGAAAGAACTCATAAAATACCGTTCACTGAAAGATGTCTCACCCCAGCACGTTCAGAATATCCTCAACTTCGACGCATTAACCAATCATTGTGCAGACCCAGACTCCATGGTCCTGATATACAACCATGCAGTGTCATCTGCCTATGACGCCCTCGCTCCAGTTCGCATCAAACGATCTACACCACTTCACCATGCACGGTGGTTTGACAGCTCACTAAAGGACCTAAAGAAAGAAGTGCGCAGACTAGAAAGGAAGTGGCGAAAATCTCAGAATTCAAAAGATAAACACACCCTTGTCTCTCACCGGGAAAGCTACCAAAATGCGATCACCAAGAAAAAATCCTCCTACCTATCACAGGAGATCGCAAAGGCCGCCAACAGACCAGCCCAACTATTCCGCACAGTTGATAGACTATGTAATCCATCCTGTCTAAAACCCACTATAACTCCCTCAAAGGATCTATGTGAGAAATTTGCCTGCTACTTTGCTGACAAAGTATCTTCTATTCGGTCTCTCATTCAGTCCACAGCACCCAAGACTCATGCAACTAATGGAAATAGCTGCAAAAACAACCTAACACCCTGGACTGATTTCAAAAGTATTAGTGAGGAAGAGATCTCAGACATCCTCTGTCGTCTCCGCCAGACAACCTGCGACCTGGACCCTGGACCAACTAAACATATGCTGAAATGCCCTGACCTGCTTGGTCCAGCATTTCACAAAATAGTAAATTGCTCTCTGCAAGCAGGGAGGTTTCCTACCTCTCTAAAAGAAGGAATCATCAAGCCCCTTCTTAAAAAACCTTCCATGGATCCAGATGCTATAAGCAGCTACAGACCTGTCTCCAACCTCCCCTTCTTAGGTAAAGTTATTGAAAAGGCTGTCTATCTGCAACTTGAAACCAGGCTGTCAGTAAACAACATCCTGGACCCTCTACAATCTGGCTTTAAGAAACACCACAGCTGCGAAACAGCCCTCATCCAAGTCTGCAACGATCTGCTCATGGCAAGGGACAGAGGGGAATGCTCCACCCTAATCCTGTTGGATCTCTCAGCTGCTTTTGATACAGTTGACCATGAAATCCTGCTTAACAGACTGCAGGAGTACTGTGGCATCAGTGGATCAGTCCTCCAGTGGTTCAGATCATTCCTGACTGACAGAACACAGAGAGTATCCCTAGGACCTATAATGTCCAAACCTGCACCTCTACAATTCGGAGTGCCACAAGGATCAATCCTATCCCCTCTGCTGTTTGCAATCTACATGTTGCCACTCGGTACACTTATCCAACGACATGGCCTGACGTACCACTGCTACGCCGATGACACACAGCTATATCTGTCCTTCAAACCTGGTGGAACAGACCCTACCCCAAAAATAAACTCTTGCTTAGCTGAGCTTCAGGCATGGATGAATGATAACTGGTTGAAACTGAATGCTGACAAAACTGAGGTCCTGTTTGTCCAAAGCCAGTGCTCGCCATCAAAACAGCTCTATCCTAAAGCAACACCAATCAGGATTGGGAATTCAGATATAAACAGCTCCAACCTTGTGCGCAGCCTTGGCGTACTAATCGATGGGGAATTGAGTTTCAGAAACCAAATTTCATCTGTAGTTAAATCTTCCTTCTTTCATCTGAAGAACATTGCAAAGATTAAACATCTGATTCCCCCAGAGGATCTTCAAACCCTAGTCCACGCCTTCATCACATCACGGCTGGACTACTGCAATGCCCTTTATGCTGGCCTCCCCAAAAAAGACCTGCGTCGCCTGCAATTAGTGCAGAATGCTGCTGCCAGATTGCTAACAAACCAGCCTCGCTACTGTCACATTACACCGATCCTTCGCTCACTGCACTGGCTACCAGTAGAATGGAGAATACTCTTCAAGATTGGACTGCTAACATTCAAATCCCTGCACAATCTGGGCCCTGGATACATGAAGGACTTGCTGAAGCTGCACCACACCTCTCACAACCTCAGATCAGCAAGTTCTATAAACTTGGTCACTCCCAGAGTGCACCTCAAAAAATCTGGAGACAGAGCCTTCTGTCATGCTGCCCCTACTCTTTGGAACTCCCTACCACACCCAGTAAAGACAGCACCATCCCTGGAGCTATTCAAATCCAGACTGAAAAGCCACCTGTTTAGCCTGGCATTTCCAGATTTATAAAATTCTTCCTCTGTACCACGATGGTCGGAGCCATGCTTATGCGCTTTGAGTCCCACGGGAGAAAAGCGCTTTACAAATGTTATTTGTTGTTGTTGTTGTTGTTGTAAGCGGCTCCCATTGGCTTACTTTGATAGGCAGGGTCAGGAGCCAATGAAAGCGGCTCCTGACTGGCTCACAGGAACTCTGCCGTCAGAGAAGGCAAAGTGGTTGGCCCAGGTATCCAACTTGCGGCGGTGACGGCGATTGCGGCAGGTATGTTCGTCGTTATAGGTCGCTATTCCGCCGTTTCTGGTACCAACAGTCTCTGGTCCTTAATGGAGCAGAGACCGCTGGTACTTAAGTTGTTAAAACCATATTTTTGGTTGCAGAAAACAAATAAGGCCCAACATTATAGGTCTGAGCACTGGGATCATGAGGCTGTTGGATGGTACAACTTGACTTGTTCCTGGAGTTAGGCCTTTAACTCCTGTGTGTCCCAAGCTAGTAGTCTGGGGACCGATTTGCTGAAATTAATCACCGGTTTCCTATTGGAGCATAAATATAAAAACAAATAACACCGCAGGATTTGTCATTGTGATTAATAGGAACTGAGAAGACGCACTTGTAACAAACTCTGTTTATGCTTCGTAATACAACTTAAAGGTTGATATTTACACATGCACATACTGAAGAATTAATGGATGTTTATAATAGACCTCTCTCTAAAATATGACATCACCGAGTCACAGGGGTCGCCTGCATTAACCCCTGCTGTGCTGAAAGGAAAGACTACCATTTAATCTGGGGATCGTTTTTGTAGGTTCTGCATGAGGAATCTACACAACTGCCTCTTTCCTTACTCCCATCCTGTGACATACTCCCAGTGCACTCTTCATTTTAATCATGTTTCATGGTTTTACTTCATTATATCTTTCTGGCCTAATGACAGAAATCTGATGACAGAAATCCCGCTTTAAATGTTACCAAGCTAAAATAACATTGTTTCTTATGCCTATACACATATTGCATGCTGTGGACCGGGAGGAGGACTGCTTATGATGTCACTAGCTCTCATCTTCCCCACAGTCCACACCCCTAGATGGATTCACCAACCCCACTGATCACCAACCCACAGACTAACATCATACCTATCCATCCTGCATAGTAGTGGCTGGATAGTGTACTGGTTCAAGAAGCACACCTTAAAGTGTACTGCGCATGCGCAGAAGAACCAACTGGCGCGACTGAGCCATATTACCGGGAGTGATTGCAGCTGAACGGAGGACAGCGTGGAACGCATCCGTGCTCATGGGGCTGGAGGAAGCCCTGGGTAAGTAACAAATCTTTTACTTCCAACATCTCAGGTTTCCTTCAACTACTTCAGCCCACGGGTTGTTATCACCTAAAGGACAACTGTAGTGAGAGGGATATGGAGGCTGCCATATTTATTTTCTTTTCTCATTACAGTTGTCCTTTTAGGATGGAAGCAATTTTCACATTTCATCAGTCCTCCCATTAATTTGCCAATAACTGTATCACTACTCATCACACCTAAATGATCTATATTTCGTTTTTTCCTACCAAAATTATTTTTTTTTATGTATTACTAGGAAGTGTTTGATTACTTTTTTACTGGACACTTTACTTTCATTTTTATTAATGAAACAGGATTGGATAATGTAAATGGCTCATGATTGGATTATTGGCTCAGGGAACACATGTTCCAGTCCACCAAGTGCCAAGGTTTAAGTCCCACCATGAACATGCGGTGGCTCCTTATTGACCTGAAGCGTATATACGTCCTGTTTGTTTTGAGACTCAAACTGGACACATATAAACGTTTAGGTTCAGTTAAGAGGTTAAAGTGTATACACACATTCAATTTGGATTAGTCAAAAACTGGCCAATTTTACCACTTCCATGTAGTATGAGGATCAACAGATTCTGAATACTATGAATTAACTGTGTATGTAAACTGTCATACTACACTGCCTTTTTGTTACTACATGAAGGTGGTAAAATTGGCAAATCATTGGGGCATCAAAGTTGAATGTACGTACCTTTAGACATAAGACCTGGGCTTCAATCCTAGCTGGAGCCAGAACCTATTTTTCTATTTTTTAGCAAAGGCTCCTCAATACTCCTGGGTGGCCTGCTGGGTGCGCATTTAGTGGCCGCAGCACCCCAATCTTCTTTTTTTATTATACCAGACACTAATAAACACACAGAGACATCTGAACATGCTACTTAATTTCAAACGTATATCTAAAATACAAGAGTAGAGTTAGTAGAGTTGAAGGATGATTACGCTCTCACGCACAACTTCCCCATGGTTCACCAGACCAACTTTGTTTACCCATCCAAAGATTATCATCACCCTTGTTTACACCCACCCAGTGATTTACAGTGGCACAAAAAAAAAAAGTTCTAAGAAATATTTGAGGTTGAACTCTTCCTTCCCCCAGTACATCCCTAATTACACTATCACCCAATCAACATGCACAGGAGCAAGTCACCATTGATTGGGGAATGGGGTGTCGAGAGCAGGTTGTTGTGGTCCTGGATGATATCCCTGTTGAAACAGTGCTTGGCACTGATCATATACGCTGTACAGCGCTGCGGAAGATGTTGGCGCTATATAAATACTAAAGAATAATAGTAATCATAAACCACATACACTCACCCAATCATAACCTTTCCATCATTTCCAAGCCTGTACTCTTATTGCAGTCAATCACAATGCACAAATAGTCATGGCTGACATTTTGGTTTCAAAGTCTCATACATATGACATCATATCTTACACATGCTCGGTCTATATCAACGCAACAAACATACCTTTACAACAGTTTTCACAACAGATAAGCAATGCCCATTCTGGAAGGGATCCGCTACCGCCCGTTCTCAAATGTCAAACAACACTAACTAAACTAACAAATGGCCTAGTTTATGGACTCTCATAGGTCTGTGGTAAAAAACAGGATCTACATGATCATGATAAATGCTGTAATTCCCTGAACCGACCACAAGAATATCCCAAGCATGTGCTGGATGGTCCTCTGGAGAGCAATTGGCACAGACCGCACTTCAATATTTCATATTCCGGGGATAATAAAACGTGAAAAATGCATTACTTATATGTATCTTAAACTTTTCATGCATGGCTAACCCAAGATTTATAAGTAAGTTTATGGAAGAAGGAAAACGTTCAACATATAAATCAGGCTCTAGCCATGTCCACAACGGTACACAGATCAATCCTTCAGAAAGGAGAGGACTTTCAGCACATGGCAGAAAGCAGATGCTGGGAAGGCCATTAGATTAGGCTACATGTGAAGCATCAGCAGGGTGTCCATCCTTGCACACTGGAAGCACTCAGCAATGTTATCTATATCCTCCTGCAGAGTGGTAAAGAAATGTCCATACTGTATTTCTAGTTTCTCCTGTAGTCTGGGAAGTGTACAGCTGGTGGCTCCCTGATTCTACAGTCTCTCCCATAGTCTGGGAAGTGTACAGCTGGTAGCTCCCTGATTCTACAGTCTCCCCCATAGTCTGGGAAGTGTACAGCTGGTAGCTCCCTGATTCTACAGTCTCTCCCATAGTCTGGGAAGTGTACAGCTGGTAGCTCCCTGATTCTACAGTCTCTCCCATAGTCTGGGAAGTGTACAGCTGGTAGCTCCCTGATTCTACAGTCTCTCCCATAGTCTGGGAAGTGTACAGCTGGTAGCACCCTTTCGCAACAGTCTCTCCCATAGTCTGGGAAGTGTACAGCTGGTAGCTCCCTGATTCTACAGTCTCTCCCATAGTCTGGGAAGTGTACAGCTGGTGGCTCCCTGATTCTACAGTCTCTCCCATAGTCTGGGAAGTGTACAGCTGGTGGCTCCCTGATTCTACAGTCTCTCCAATAGTCTGGTAAGTGTACAGCTGGTAGCACCCTGACTCAGAAGTCTTTCCCATAATCTGGCATATGTACAGCTGGTAGCACTCTGCTTCTACAGTCTCTCCCATAGTCTGGGAAGTGTATAGCTGGTAGCACCCTGACTCTACAGTCTCTTCCATAGCCTGGGATGTGTACAGCCGGTAGCTCCCTGGCTCTACAGTCTCTCCCATAGTTTGAGGTGTACAGTTGGTAGCACCCTTTCTCAACAGTCTCTCCCATAATCTGGGAAGTGTACAGCTGGTACACCCTCTACGGTCTCTCCCATAGTCTGGGAAGTGTACACCTGGTACACCCTCTACAGTCTCTCCCATAGTCTGGGAAGTGTACAGCTGGTACACCCTCTACGTTATCTCCCATAGTCTGGGAAGTGTACAGCTGGTACACCCTCTACATTCTCTCTCATAGTCTGGGAAGTGTACAGCTGGTAGCTCCCTGATTCTACAGTCTCTCCCATAGTCTGGGAAGTGTACAGCTGGTATCTCCCTGATTCTACAGTCTCCCCCATAGTCTGGGAAGTGTACAGCTGGTAGCACCCTGATTCTACAGTCTCTCCCATAGTCTGGGAAGTGTACAGCTGGTAGCTCCCTGATTCTACAGTCTCCCCCATAGTCTGGGAAGTGTACAGCTGGTAGCTCCCTGATTCTACAGTCTCTCCCATAGTCTGGGAAGTGTACAGCTGGTGGCTCCCTGATTCTACAGTCTCTCCCATAGTCTGGGAAGTGTACAGCTGGTAGCTCCCTGATTCTACAGTCTCTCCCATAGTCTGGGAAGTGTACAGCTGGTACACCCTCTACGTTATCTCCCATAGTCTGGGAAGTGTACAGCTGGTACACCCTCTACGTTATCTCCCATAGTCTGGGAAGTGTACAGCTGGTAGTACCTTCTACAGTCTCTCCCATTGTCTGGGACTGCAAAACAAAACCAATGGACCTTGTCTATGTAGCCTACATTCTAAGGAAAATAAGAAGCCTTGTGTTTAATAGTGTTGAAAACTGCAACACAGAATGGTCTATTGTTTTCAAACGGAAAACCAAAGCTGTACAGGGAGTGGTTTTGAAAATAATAAAAATCCAGAGAATCACACCATGAGGAGATGGACCGGATTGTAAGAGGTTCAGAGCTGTCAGATTAATACTATTGACGGTAAGTGACAGCTACAGAGGACATACGTAATTTACAGTGTGAGTTTTACTATAGGGGAAATCTACCTCTAATATACTGTATATGTGTACACATGTACCTTATAGTGTTTCTGGATAGTGGTGCTTTAATGCATGGATTATGATCAAATCGATAGTACAGTTTGCCTGAAAAAGCAGCTTCTACAGTACAGAAAGAAACGTTCAGGGCCTTCAGAAACATACATGGAATTAAAAATAATAATACAACCTTGTCATGCAGATGGTCCATGTTACAGCACAATTACACAAAAGGTCAAATTAAAACAACATAAATATTCAAAGTCAAAAAAGGAAGCCATTAATCAAACAGTAAATTCAACACTAGCTGCTTATATTGTTATATACTGTTACCCATGATAAATACAGCTGTCAAAGAGTGTGCTTTATACATTATGGATGTTCGGCCATAAAAGAACTGCGGTATTTGAAACTGCCTGTTTAATCTAGCTATGTTAGCTCTAGTACAATATATTTAGAAGATAACTGCAGCTATACACTAATCTGAGCTATTCACACTAATGCATAGTTCAAAGCTGCCAATGTAGTATTTCCATTGCCAAACTCAACCAAATTTACCAAATAACTTCTCTGCATGGATAGGTGCATTCAGAAAGGAGGTTTTCCTTTTTTTTGAGCAGTGGATTTAGTTTTTTCAAATGATCCTTCCCCATAAGAGAGTGTGTGCTGTTGGGGTGGGGGGTGGGAACGACACCATTACTTGCCTTGCTGCTCCTCTGGCCCCTGCCCTTAAAGAGAACCTGTACTGAATAATAATATTTAAGTAAATATTATTTAGGCCGCTATCGAAGCATTCTGGGCCTCCATAACACCTGAGCAGTGCCACAGGCTGATTGCCTCCATGCCACGCCGCATTGAAGCAGTCATTTCTGCAAAAGGATTCCCGACCAAGTATTGAGTGCATAACTGAACATAATTATTTGAAGGTTGACTTTTTTTTTGTTTTAAAAACACTTTTCTTTTATTGGTCGGATGAAATATGCTATTTTTTTGAGATAGGAAATTTGGGTTTTCATGAGCTGTATGCCAAAATCATCAATATTAAACCAATAAAAGGCTTGAACTACTTCAGTTGTGTGTATTTGAATCTAAAATATATAAAAGTCTAATGTTTATCAGTACATTACAAAAAAATAATGAACTTTATCACAATATGCTAATTTTTTGAGAAGACCCTGTATATGAGTATAGCACGCAGCAGGCATTTTTACTCACCTCCCGGGAAAACTGATGTCGGTAGCCATTCTCCTTCCTGTCCTCCGAGGCTCTGAATCATTCTGGTGAGATTGCCGTCAGTGATCTAACTAAAGAATTACAGCGCCACCCGGAGGACAGAGGAAATATTTTAGGGTCTGAAACGTGCTGAGAAGACTCTAAGATCCAAAAATAATCATACCGCCAGGGAGGTTAAACAGTGATTCTAAGATGCCCACTTATGTTACAATCTTGGTTGTACAATAATCTTCCCATTTCTTTGTAATATTAGGGACCACCTAAAGTATCCATTCAATACATCACTCAGTTTATCCTTCTACCACATAGGTTTGGTAAAGATTGTACAAAAAAAATACAATATAATTAGTGAGCACCTTAAACAGGATTAAACTCCTATATTAGGTTACCATATTGGTCTTTGTGCACAGGCGTTATCGTCGTTTATAAATTTCAAGGTCCCAAAGAACAGTTTATCTGCTCTGCAAGCTGACATTGCATAACTGTCGTATTTAGCACGTTGGCGTAGTGGTTAGCACTCCTGCCTTGCAGCGATCGGTCCCCGGTTCGAATCCCAGCCAGGTCAACAACTGCAAAAATTTTTTTGTTCTCCCCATGTCTGTGTAGGTTTTCACCGGGCACTACGGTTTCCTCCCACATCCCAAAAAGATATAGATAACTTAATTGGCTTCCCCATAAAAATTGGCCCTAGACTATGATACATGCACTACATGATACGTACATAGAGATATGACTATAGTAGGAACTAGATTGTGAGCCCATCTGAGGGACAGTTAGAGACAGTCTGCTAACTGTGCAAGCTGAAGCACTGCCAGGAATGTTTATTAAATTATGGCTAATAAGCAAACCTAAAAAAAGATAATGTAATCACTTCCTTCAGATATAAACCTCCAGCTGAAGAAGAAAGTGCTGTGTTTACTGTTTGAGTGCTGTTCTGCTACCATTTTTTCTGCTAGAAGGATTTATGCTGTAAGCAATGTTTTAGAGCAAAGAAGAAATGCTTACCGGTACTTTCATACCACTATAACGGCTTACTTTACATAGTGGCATTTTGATCCCATTTTCGAATTGAATATGATTTGCCAATCCAGTGCACCATAATTACCAATTCATGGTGCCGTTGTTCCATCGGTGCAATTCAATTTTCCCCTAAACACCAAAAGCAGTGCATGCACCATATTTTCTGCATTAAATCTATGGTAGCAAATGGTGATGTAGTGGATAGCACATTCCCCATGCAGAAGTGGGAACCCAGTTCGAATCTTGGCCAGGTCAATATCTGCATGGAGTTTGCATGCCATCCCTGTTTGTATGGATTTCCTCCAGGCACTCCGGTTTCCTCCCACATACAGGTAATTGTTAATTAAGCTAACTCCTAAAATTTGGCTGTAGACTATGATAGACATATGACTATGGTAGGGATTAGATTATGAGCCCCACAGAGGACAGTTAGTGGCAAGACTATATACTGTGTAAAGTGCTGAAAAATATGCCAGGGCCATATAAACACTAAAATAAATAGAAATAAGTAAAAATAGCTAACATGGTGCTATGCATTTTTCTTGCAGTCTCCCGATTGAAAAGTTCCTCCATCTTTCTTTTTTACTGTTGAAGTTGAAAGCAAACGCGCAGCTAAAAGGGAACTCTGCTTCACTGGATCCTGGATGGCTCTGTGCACATTGGTAAACGGATTGTGAAAACTGATCTGATCACCGATGGATCGGATTGGTTTTCACTCTGTTGCCAGCAAATACATACCGGTACCTAATGGCAGTGGGAGAGGCTTCCTCTTCTTGCGCTATCACAGCACGTCATGTGACTTAGTCACATGACGGGTCATATAGTCAACATGACGTGCAAGAAGACAAGCCTCTACTGCCGGCCTTTAGGTACGTATTTCGGGCCTGTTCTCCTTCGCTCACCCGCCCGCCCGGCTGCTGCACCCTCCCGCAGCCCAGGTTCGCGTCCCCACATCCCCCCATCCACTGTGTAACGGTCCGTTTCTTCACTAGTGTGAAGAAACATTCCGTTTTCCATTGCCCCAATGCAGCAGCATTTTGTGTCCGGTTCCGTTCTGCTGGGCAGAACGGTCTGGAAAATTAGGGCCTTTTGACTTACACTATGCATGGCAGAAGAACAGGAGGGCTGCCAGGCAACTGGTATTGTTTACATTAAATAAATATGGCAGCCTTCATTTAACACTCCTTTGAGTATGTCCTTTAAACATACACAATCATGCTGATAAAACTAAAGGTGGCCGCATACCATACAATTTTTTAAATATCTGTTCAATTTAAGAATTGCAATACATTTTTCTGACTGATTGTAACATTTCAAAAATATGACCAATGTACCACACACGTATGTTAAATTGTTCCCCAATTATGATAAAAATGATTGGAAACTGACAAAATTGCTAGGGCGTGTATATTAATAAATTGACAATCTAGCACACACCATACAATCTTTAGAAAGATTGAAGAAAAATATCTGGCATTCCAGATAGATAAAAATCGAAGAAAACAGGAAATCCGATCGGATTTTTCAGTCGAATGAAAAAAAAGCTTTCGATTTTTTCAGGAGATCAGATCGTTTTTATCGAATTGCCGTAAAATCAGATCATTTTATTGTATGGTGTGTGGCCACCTTAAGAGTCATCATTGGCATTTTGGCCTCAATGAATTTACACGGCACTGAATGCACCAGACGTTTGCACGTCTATCACACAAACGTGTAGCTACCCCTACAGGACAGGGATACCATAAAAATGATTGTATCCACTTGGTATTCTTCACATTCATATAGCTTTTCATCCGTGAGGAATACGATGAGAACTTGTTTAGAATGAACTGGAAACAGATACATCGGTGAGGCTATGAGTGTGGCTGGGGAGACAGTCCGTTTGTATAAGCTGTGTTTGTGTTACACTGCAGCAGTTTCTCCTCTTATATAATCTGATACCCCCATGTCTGGTTATGTGTCGCATACATTAGCTTTACAGTCTGACACAGAAGATCAAATTCCAGCTGACTGAGAGCGGAGCAGCTCTCTGTTCAGGCAAAGGGGACACTTCAATCAGCCTGGCCAGAGTGTGCAATGATACGCGTCTTCTGGAAGCGCTTCCTGCGGCGTCCAGAACAAGCATTTAAGGTATACCTGACCTGAAATCAGAATTTTCAATTAAGTGGATAATGGGCCAGATCACTTACTTCTGAAAGTCTTCCGGCTACTCATGCCTGCAGGGTCCTTTTGGTTCCCAGTTTTCGTCCTTTTAAATATTCGACTGTCTCGTCAGTCAAATCCTTCCCCAGGGAGGGCCTGTAGCCGTGCATCAGGGCATTTGAACCACACATGTGTAAGTTCTGAACGGGGCATACCCAGTAAAAGGAGACACTTGTGCACAGAAAAAAAAAAGTGCTTCCTCTCACTGGGCATGTGCGGTTTGGAACTTCCGCCTGCCCAGTTGAAATGCACTTGTTCATAGCCTGGTGAACTTCCAGGAGTCTGAGAACAAGAAAACCTGCGAACAAGAAAACCTGCGAACAAAGACTGGGACCCTGTAGACAACGAGCAGCAGGAAGACGTTCAGCAAGAAGTGCTCTGGACCACTAGGGCTTGGAATGTATACGTTTTGGCACACTTCTTGTGCAGTGTAAAAGAAAAAAAAATATTTGAAAGGAAACCCAAAGGCTTCCCATGCTGTTGTCCAGACCTTCGCCACTGCCAGAGACCATCCTGTACATCACGGCCGCGCTCCTCTTCATACACAAGCATGCCTGCCCTGCACCCACACTAGAGCAGCCGTTCCTGAGAATAGCAGAGCCCTGGCAGAAGCAGCAGGCTCCCATTGGATTGCAACAGAACAATGAGAATCCTCCCTCCCAGGGAGGAGTCTCATTGGTTCACTGAGTGATAGACCAATGAGAATCCTCCCTGGTGTTCAGGGAGGATTCCCATTGGTCTTTTGCAATCCAATGGGTGCTTGATGCTTCTGCTTGGGCTTCAATCTGTATACATGCACTTGTTCCATGCAGTGGAGTCAAACGGCAGCCGAGCAGTGGCCCTGAATTGCGGCAGCAGCAGCAGACCCGCATGCACAATGGTGAGTAATGTGAAGAGAGTAAAGAGTTGATGGACACTGTGACAGGGCAAAGGATACACCGTGAACACATGCAACATATTGTGACCCAAACGTAAGTGCCAGCTATTACAGTCTGACCTGCTTCATTCAGCTGTAAAGAAAAATTAATAACAGCCTTTATCTTTACAGCCCCACAGTATTTCCTCTGCCAAATGGAAGCATTGTGCTTAAAGGGATACTGTAGGGGGGCCGGGAGAAAATGAGCTGAACTTACCCGGGGCTTCTAATGGTCCCCCGCAGACATCCTGTGTTGGCGCAGCCACTCCCTAATGCTCCGGCCCCGCCTCCAGTTCACTTCTGGAATTTCTGACTTTAAAGTCAGAAAACCACTGCGCCTGCGTTGCCGTGTCCTCGATCCCGCTGATGTCACCAGGAGTGTACTGTGCAGACACAGACCATACTGGGCCTGTGCTGTGCGCTCTTGATGACATCAGCGGGATCGAGGACACGGCAACGCAGGCGCAGTGGTTTTCAGACTTTAAAGTCAGAAATTCCAGAAGTGAACAGGAGGCGGGGCCGGAGCATCGGTGAGTGGCTGCGCGGGCACAGGATGTCTGTGGGGGACCATTAGAAGCCCCGGGTAAGTTCAGCTCATTTTCCCCCGACCCCCCCTACAGTATCCCTTTAAGTTTTCAGGAAAGTCATGGCTGAATTTGACAGCTGGTTGAATGTCTTGTTGGCATAGATACAAACGCTCGGTTTATAACCCTTGCAATGCAGTACGAAAAAAAAAAAAAAAAAAACAGAAAACAACTCCAGACATATATATAGGGCTAGTACACTACGTACCCATGTTTACCTCCTGTCCCACGACAGTTCAGGTGTACTTTAAGGATCATAATGTGGATGAACTTAATCTTGCCTGACTGTTGCCAGCTTTTATACAATAATGTTTATGAAGAGGTATGCCTGGCACATGCTTAGTTGAAATTAGGACACACAGGCATGCTCCAGCTCTGCACTGTGCATGAAGCACACTGTGGACAAAAATTAACCTTTGACATGAAGGAGAATACCGTAATAAAGTCTAATAGTGTCCACTTTGCTGTTGGCCGGACTCCAGAACTTTTAATCACTTCTGTCTGCCTCTTGATTTCATTTTATATTAACGTCTGTAACAGTGCCAAAAGTAAATAGCTGCACTAAAAGGGGGTTATCAGCCAAAAGCCAGCAGCGCGCTTACATCATTGGGTCGTGTATTTCTAAAACTATTGAATTTGAAAACTCTGAGAAGTGAGGAGCAGCATGCTGCTAACATATTCCTGAATGGACAACTCTGACAGATCTGAAAAGTCATCATCCCATAGACGTTCAATAATAATAATAATAATAATAATAATAATAATAATAATAATAATAATAATAATAATAATAATCTACTGGTACTTATTGTATACTGACAAAATGTTTTCAGGAGACCTTACTATACAAAGGAACAAAAGGGAAAATGGTGACTTGGCCATATGGATTACTAGCTTTAAAAAGGTTCCAGAACTAAAATTGGCATTTATTAACCACTTTCCTACTAAGGGTTTTTTTCCCCTTCTGTACCAGAGCAATTTTCACCTGCCGGCGATCCTCCCATTTATTTGCCAATAACTTTATGGCTACTTATCACAATTAAATTATCTATACCTTGTTTTTTCCGCCACCAATTAGTCTTTCTTTGGATGATACATTCTGCTAAGAATTATTTACTGTAAATGCATTTTAATGAATATAATAAGATAAAAACGGGAAGAATTCTCTCTCAATTTTCGGCCATTACAGTTTAAAAATAAAATGTTCTACGGTGGATTAAAGCCACACATTTTATTTGCCCATGTGTCCAGTTTATTGTAACGTTTAAAATATTTCCCTAGTATAATGCATGGCGCCAATAATTAATTTGAAAATAAAGGTGTTTATTCAATTTTGCGTCCATCACTAATTAAAGCCCATGTTTTCAAAAACAACAGTGATATACCCCTCTTGACATACATATTAAAAAAAAGTTCAGCCCCTAAGGTAACTATGTTTTTATTTTTTTTATTGTCTTTTTTTTATGCTAAAAGGTAACTATGGGAGAGTGGGGGAGATAAGGGGTTAATTTTAATGGTATAGTTAGGTGGTTTTATTAAATAAAAAGTACCAGTATGTAGGTGTCATTTTACTATTTGGCCACAAGATGTCCTCACACATTTTCTTCCTGCCACGTACTAATAGTACGCGGACAGGAATTTATGGATGTGTTACTTCGTTTGTTACAATGACCACAGGCATCTCATTGATGCCGGCAATCATTGACACAGGGACTTAGATCAATGAATGGGAACTCTGTTTACAATCATTGATCTCCCCCTACCCTCTAACAATCGACAGTGAGTGAACGCGCGGGAGCGAGCGGTGGCCATCGGGAGGTGGAAAAGGGCAGTACACAATTGGCTTCACTGCAATGGGCATGCTTGGAGTGTGGCCAAAAGATGGAGCGAACCCAGCCCTGGAACGGTGGGCTCTATAAGGGTTGAGGATGCCTCCAGACCATACAAAGACTTCCCACCTAATGAAGTATTTACAGGAAGCAGAACAAGGGAGCTTTCTATTACATCCTGGTGAGATCTTGCCCTAAAAATACATTTAAAAAAGGAACAACCACTCACGGGAGCAACAACTGAAATATTCATTTTTAAAACCGCAAAATACATACCCAATTTTGAAAAAAATATATATAATAACATCCTAAACCGTTTTTCTAGTAGGCTTCCATCTTAAGAAAAAGTAGATCGAGTAAAAAAAAAAAAAAGTATAACTTTTGCAATTACATCACTGTTCTTGAAGATCTTGTAAAGATCAGAGAATTTGGCAGAGATGGGATCAAATAATACCAGACCATAAACCGGTCTACATGTTTCAGGATTTCTTCTCTCACACCAAGTATATCTTCACGCTAACAAAATGAACCAAAACCTGAAACATTCCTGAAAATCAGAATCAATTTATTTGGCCAAATAAATTTGCACTTACAAAGAATTTGACTTGGCAGTCAAGGACAGTATGTAAGTTATAGTGGCCGTAAACAGGGTGAGAAGCGTTCCTTTTCAGTTCAATGCTGTAATGCTTTCAAGTCCTAGCAGCTCTAGTGTGGTTCTGCGTATACGCATGGCTACCACCTGAGAGATAAAGCTGTTTCTGTGCCTGGAAGTTTCAGTTGCGACTGACCGGAATCTTACACCTAAAGGCATACGCTGGAAGATGGAGTGAGCAAGGTGAGAGGGGTCAGAGGCAATCTTGGTCGCTCTCTTTCTACACCTGCTAGTGTACAGATCCTACAGGGAAGGGAAGCTACAGCCAGTTATCCTTTCCGCTGTTCGGATGATGCGCTGCAGTTTCACCGTTTCTAGTAACATGAAAACTATACATATTTATGTGAAAAGAGCATACTACTAAAGCAAACTAGCAAAAAATAAGTTCTTTGATTTACACAAACTACATAAGTCTAGGCTTATACTTTTAAACATAGGGAGCACTTCCTTCTTATTTTTTTTTGTATCTGTTGCTGCCACTCCTGATGATGCCAGCTGTGCACTAGAGAGGCAGAAGATGTAAAGCGAGTGTAGCTTTATCTGAAGGGTAAAGTATCTGTGCAGGCACAGAAAGGCTAAGAGTACTGGGCTGGTACAGAAAGGGATACTTTAAAGGGAACCAGAGACGAAGCACCCTTGTGTATTTTACCATATATATCAGTAAGAACATTAGAGAAAACACTTACCATGCTCTCTGTTTCATTCTCACTGCTAAAAGTGTCTGTTATCAGCTGTGATAAGAATCCCAGACTGAGCATTCAGTCTGGCTTTGCAGGGAATAATTATAGCTGAGTCACTATAGCAGAGCCACAAGGGGGCAGGCTTGGGCTTGAAAAGACACCAGAGAAGACAGACTCAGCTATAATCTTTCCGTAGCAAAGTTAAGCCCCATCTATACGATACGATTCTTTATACGATTCGATTACAATTCTATTTACGATCCGATTAAATCCAACATGTCCGATCGGGATTCAATTCGATTCCATTTGCCGTTGCAAAACAATGGCAAATCGAATTAAATTGAATCGAATCCCGATTGGACATGTTGGATTTAATCGGATCGTAAATAGAATCGTAATCGGATTGTATAAAGAATCGTATCGTGTAGATGGGGCTTCAGACTGAGTGCTCAGTTGGGGATTCTTATCAGAGGTGATAACAGTCAGATTAAACAGAGAACAATGAAACAAAGAGCAGATTAGTTGTTTACTGTCATGTTCCCACTGATTTATAAGGTAAAATACAAGAGGGTGCTTCATCTCTGGTTCTCTTTAAGTGCAGAGTACTTGCACAAGCACAGACGGGTCTAATTGAAGATGTTCGTTTGCAGAGAGTTCTGTGCTCAGAGATCACCTGGCAGGACTAAGGATGTCACCACCTGTGATACAACTCGGGGAGGGGAAAGATTTTACAATGGGCAAACACTGACTCAATCATCTATAAATGAATAGTGAAAAAAATAAGCGTCACGTTGCTTTTAACATTACGTTATTTTCACTACAGTTCCTCTTTAAGGGCCAGTAAATTAGCAGCTCTGCAATGGCAATAAAGTGTATGAATCTTCCACAAGAATATTTCTTTATAGTATAACCCAACCCAGCACAACAACTGATATACTAGCCCAGGCATGGGCAAACTCGGCCCTCCAGCTGTTAAGGAACTACAAGTCCCACAATGCATTTGCCTTTATGAGTCATGACTGTGGCTGTAAGACTCCTGCAATGCATTGTGGGACTTGTAGTTCCTTAACAGCTGGAGGGCCAAGTTTGCCCATGCCTGTGCTAGCCCTTACTCTTAGTGCTCTAATACAAGAGTAAGAAAGATTTTATTCATTTTAGCAGACATTAATCATTACTTAGTATTTATATAGCGCTGACATCTTCCGCAGCGCTGTACACAGTATATTGTCTTGTTGTCCCTAACTGTCCCTCAGAAGTGCTCACAATCTATTCCCTACCTTAGTCCTATGTATGTGTATGTATTGTAAAGTGTATGTATATTATAGTCTGGGGCCAATTTAGGGGAAGACAATTAACGTATATGTATGTTTTTGGGAAGTGGGAGGAAACTGGAGTGCCTGGAAGAAAACCCATGCAGACATGGGGGGGGGGCATACAAACTCTGTGCAGATAGTGCCATGGCTGGGATTCGAACCAGGGACTCAGTGTTGCAAGGCGAGAGCGCTAACCACTACGTCACCATGCTGCAGGATTTCTTTTTTCTACAATAATCCTAAATCTCGCTGATGCCTAATATAGATGGTCCACTCCAGTGTGTAATTAGGAAGGCAGTTCACAGGCATTCCCCCTACTCTAATAGCACACTCAAACATACATCTGTCACTCTAACACCGACAGCAGCAGGACAATTTTGGAAACCAAAGTAAGTAGAGCTAAAATTCACTCAGCCGAGACCACCATTAAGGACTGTCAGCAGAGAATCTAGTGCATGTACGGGATTATTAATCCCCCCCCCCCTTTCCCCCTGTAACATGCCACTATGTACTGATCTGAAACAAGCTATGGGAGAAAAGCGCTTTACAAATGTTTTCTTGTTGTTGATGAAACTCGACCAACCACAGAGTGTATTGTTATTTCCTTTAAAACCTTCCACTGGAAACCGCTTTGATGTATGCCACTTGTCCCTCCTCCCTCCATAGCAACAGAAGTGTCACTAGTCTGTAGCCTAGCGATGCATCTGTACAGCATCAGCTCTGAAATATGGCCAGAAGGATCGAGCCCCAATTCTGTAAGAGGACAAGAATTGAAGGTGTTTATGACGCTTAACACTATATTGGGCATGAAAAGAAAAGTTGTATAGGCCTGCCATTGAAGTCCAATTTAAATACACTGAAGTGCGTCAGCGAGGTGGCATAGCATAGAATCAAGGGGAAAGAAGTTGAAGCTCTACTTAGAAATCTGCGATGAATCGAGGTACATACAGTAACAAACTACTTCCACAGCAAAAAAGAAACAACTAAACAAAAGAAAGAAAGAAAACACTAAGCAGATATTATTCCTGAATTAGGAAAACAATAATGGGCACAGGTTGATTTCAGTTATTTTGTGAACCAATCTTTCAAGATCTCCAATTCTGCAAGAATAAAAAGTAGTCTCTCCCTTGAGAGAGAAAAACAAACAAACCTAAAGGTTTAGGTTAGCATGTAAATGCTAAAGGAAAAAGAAAGAGGGCAGTTATTTTTCATCAACAAAGGCAATTTTGGAATAACCCCCCTGACATTTGAGACGCTCGGAGTTCCATCAAGCCCTTCATGCTCATTAAAGCCCCACTGACTAGGTGACAAATTGCCTGAAAGTATGTGAAGGCGCTCTTCATCTCCATAAGAGAAGAAGACAGGGACACAGTGCAGACAGTGCTCCAGCAGCCGTGACCAGGTCCATCCACGGTTGGCTCTTCTGACCCAAATGTCAGCAGTTCTGTTGTTCAAGCAGAAGAACGTTCTCCATAATCTGAATTTCAAACTTTTAAACCATTTTGTGTTCTGGGGTTTTTACTCTTAAAGGGAACCTAAAGTGAAAGTAGTGTGGCCAACTTACCTGGGGCTCAGGGTCGGACTGGGCCACAGTAGTACAGTTTTTTCCCTCGGTGGGCCCTGCCTCCAGGTCTCTGGTGGGCCCCCCCTCCTTGTCTGACAGAGCTCCAATTGCTGCCTGCAGCACAAAAAATTCTCTTCTCAGTGCTGTAATCACTCATGCTGAGAACAGTGGCGTAGGAGCTGTAGGCCTCGATGCAAATTTTACAATGGGGCCCCCCCAAGCACTTTTGATACGACGCACCAAAACCTGCCAATGGCAACTACAGTGTCAGAGGTGCAAGAAAGGGATGTGAAATAGCTTGTTAATGATTACCACCGTTCAAAGTATCGATAGAAGTGATTATTATGAACACAGGACCAATAGATAGGTAATACTGTAGTTGAGGGAGGGCCCTTCGGGGCCCCTTTGGCCCAAGGGCCCCGATGCGGTCACAACCTCTGCGGTCGCAACCTCTGCAAAGTAGGACATTACTTTATATTGAAGGAAGGGACTCTATGCAAAGTTTTGCAGTGCAGCAGTGTCTCTGAATTACAATGCTGCTAAGATCATGTACATTTGGGACTGTCCATAATACATCATGACCACGCCCATCTTCCGGTGCATGGTCACGCTCTTTTATCACTGCAATCATGGGATGTGTGGGCCCCAGGTTTAAATTTCTTTGGTGGGCCCCCAGTGTCCCAGTCCGACCCTGTTGGGGCTTCTTCCAGAATCGAGTAGTCATCCTGGTCCTTCACTGTTGTTCCGCTCTATTCTACTAACATTCCAGTGATGTGAAAGACCGATTTGATTTTATAGGTGCTGCTAAAGGTAGTCCAACTGGTTATTAAGTTTAAAGTGGTCATTACTTTGTGAAATAAGTGTTGTATTAAGGAGCTTATTTATCAAAGAGGAAAAAATCTATGTATGTACTTGACTCCTTTAAACAATATGTAACTTAGGACCATCAGCCAAATTAATGAAAATGAAGTTTACTCACCTGGGGCTCTCATCAGCGCCTTGCAGCAGACTGTCCCACGCCGACCGCTCCGCTCCCCGCCGTTCCCCCGGTCTCGGTCGGCCTTACTGCGGCTGCGCGAAGCGCCGATGTCAATCACGGCCACGTGGGCCGTGGCGAACTGCACAGGAGCCTGAATACTGAGCCCAGAGACCGGGACAGCGGTGAGGAGCGGAGCGGTCGGCGTGGGACAGTCGGCTGCAAGGGGCTGATGAGAGCCCCACGTGAGTAAACCTCATTTTCATTAATTTGTCTGATAACTCCTTTAAGAGATAATTCCAGTCTCATCAAAAAAAATTACAAGAAAATAGTTTCTTCACTAATATCGGTGCGGTTTCTTCACTTCTCCCTTTGTCTGTAAAATCAGTGACCGTAACAGGAAGAGAGTCAAGATTTCTGCAGTGTGGACCAGATCTAGCCAAACCATCAAAAGGTCTAGCCAATCCAGTGCAAGTGTTCTGGATGGGGACAGACGTTTAATCTTGAGTTCACAATTAAAAGACACCTAAAGTGCCTTAAAACAAAACAAAAAAAGCTACAATAAACATAAATGCTCAGGATGTTCGAGAGGCTTCCCAGATCTTACTACAGTAAGCCAATGTTCCAGCAAAGGTCCCTCTTTACCCATTTAACATCTGCTGCTCCGGACGAGCACATCCAGAGAGGTCATGCAAGGGTACAGTCCATTTATGCCCCAGTGTCCATCTATAAATGGCTTTGTTCTACTGGGCGTGTGCTAACCTTACTCATATTGGCCAGTTTGGATATTCTTTGTCCATGGCCAGAAGTGCAGCCAGAAAATAAAGAGGTACCTAGCACTTAAACAGTGAGCTCTACGAGGATCTGGGAAGCCCTTGGATCCTTGCACAGCTCAACATTCCAGCACAGGATTCATCTTCTTGCCATGCTCTCGACCATGGACGAGCACAATGGGACTAGGCATGTGAGAGTAAGGGCTGGTTCAGACGGACGTTTGGAGGCGTCGCGTTTGTTGGCGTCGCCGCGGCAATGCGTTCGGGCTTTCAGCAGCGTTCGCATTGCGTTTGGATGCGGTCGCGTTTTTTCTTCCCCTAGGGGAACATTACCCGTCGCGGTTAACCGCCCCTGGAAGCAACATGTAGCTTCCAGGGGATCCTTGAACGCCAGTGAAAATCGGGACCCGAACGCCGCGTTCGTGTAAACGCGCGTGAAAGCTTGGTACAAACGCTCCCATTCACTTGAATGGGAGCGTTTAACGCCAAGCCCCAAACGCTGGCAGTAAACGCTGCACAAACGTCCGTCTGAACCAGCCCTAAGGTCTGCGCATGCTCAATAGAATGAAGCCACTCATGGGTAGTTTTCGTTTCTCTATGCACAAGCGCTTTGTTCTACTGGGCATGCTTGGACCTTACTTGTGCATGGCCAGTCCAGGATGCACTGGTCTACAGTTGCATTCAGGATCAGAAGAAACCTATTCAACTGATGCAAGTCTAATAGTTATACAGGGACCCTGCAATGGACCTGAGGGATGTAGGAGAATCCATGAAGCCTGGACCATCCAGAGGCTTTTTGTTTCTAAGGTATCACTACTTTCTAAATTGTTTTTACTCACTTCAGGTACCCTTTCAGTTATGGTGTGGGGTTACTCTGAAAGTAACAAATGAAAATTATCAACTTTTCTGGAAACTTTACAGGCCAAACAGTCATTCAATATACTAATACTAAAATGTATTGTGCATATAATATATATTGGGAGTTGGATGTAAAATATCTTTGGAAACTGTTATCCACCTCCCAGCCATGAGCACGATTCTGGAGTGTGTATCTAGAATACTGGCCTCAGTGTCTGTGTGTCTACCAGATCAAAGAGTAACCTAACACTTAAGGCTTTGCATTCATTAACGGACAACCATTCATGGCAAATTTCCAGACAGTTACAAATTATTTCTAAATACTTGAGCATGTCATTTTTCATTAGTACTCCTGTTCAACACACACAGAAACAGTCTTCCTGAACAGCTCTCGATGCAAAAATATCCCAACCACTTCATCTTGATGGGCTTAGCACTTTTACCCAAGAAGCCAAGTGTCAAGACTCGCGTCAAAACGTCTGCTTGGAAAGAATGTCCAGGGTAATCAGGAAAACCGCTATTGCAAATTGGAAACTGATTTTATTTTTATTGCAACAAATTTCATCAAAGCTTGGCTGTGAGTAACTATTAGAAAGGTTAACTTTCTCAACACAAAAATGTGAAAGAGGACATTGAACACAAACCACAAAAAATAAATAAATTATGAAATCAGATTTTTAATGATGTGGGTGCAAAACAGCTGTAATGACGGAATTCCAATGTCATTGTTGGCAAACAGTGAACATAATGCACAGTGCTTGCACAGGGAAAACAGGAAAGGCCTCAACTCTTTTAGAATCGTTGCTGACCAATACTGATCCATACGAGGATATTAAAGTCTATGTCTACCTATTGCCTGGCTTTCTACTGCCTTTTATTGATTCCTGACTCATTCCACTCAGCGCACATTGTCCCCGCCTATCTGGTGCCAACAACTTTCTCTACATACTGTACATTATAGCTCTTAATCTGACCTGGCTGAGGTCTCTTCCACATCATACACTAAACTGTGTGCTTGTCGGGCCTCCTGGTCCCGAGTGCCTTGCAACCGCCTGCCAATAGGACACAAAGCATAAACAAAATATTATATAAAATAGGTATAAATGTTAATAAGTTAGAATGTTTTAAGTGTATCTCCAGGCAAAGAAGGATATTAGAGCTCTTAACAAAAAGGAAGTAGAAAGCCAGGCACCAGGTAACCATAGACTTTAATATCCTCGTATGGATCAGTACAACATCAAAAGGAAGACAACGGACAGCAGTGGGGGTACAGCTTGCGGCCTGACAGCCGTTTCACAGCTAAGTTCTGCTTCGTCAGAGGCACAATGCACTGCCTCTTTGCATTATGCCTTTGAGTGCATTGTGCCTCTGACTAAGCAGAACTTAGCTGTGAAACGGCTGTCAGGCCGCAAGCTGTACCCCCACTGCTGTCGGCCTTTTCATGTTGTACTGATCCATACGAGGATATTAAAGTCTATGTCTACCTATTGCCTGGCTTTCTACTGCCTTTTATTGATTCCTGACTCATTCCACTCAGCGCACATTGTCCCCGCCTATCTGGTGCCAACAACTTTCTCTACATACTGTACATTATAGCTCTTAATCTGACCTGGCTGAGGTCTCTTCCACATCATACACTAAACTGTGTGCTTGTCGGGCCTCCTGGTCCCGAGTGCCTTGCAATTGCCTGCAGCTGAATGGCAGTGTTAGAAACCCCACGTGTGTCATCTTTGACAGGCTATGGTGTTAGCCGGCGGCACGAGGTGTCTGAGCACAGCTTCAGCCGCACCCAGCTGTGACTCATAGGGAATCTGCCTCTCCACCGCCCATGCCGAGAGCCAGCATGCGACTGGCCAGAGCAGGGAAATAGCTAAGGCAGGGAACACACTGGCTGCGATTGTGCGCTCTTTGCCGTGGACAGCAAAATGCGCACGATTCCACAGGCTATTGAAGCTTTGCTCCGGAAGCGATGCCATGACCGTTCACGTTTTTAATTCACAATTTTCTGCGTATTTTTAAATTGCACAGCTTTCTGCTCTTCCCCGTACGTTTGCAATAACAGTATATGCCGCTGCAAACGAAAAAGTATGGAATGTTCACTGCAAAACGTTAGCGGAACACGTGACTGCAAAAGCCAATGGAGACCCGTGAACTGCAGATGAATACGGCGCTGGCAAGTGAGTTCCCGCCCTAAAACATGGTGAATTTACCCTCTTCAGTCTCTCTTGTGAAAGAGGCCTAAAGCGAAGTACATACCTGGAATAAGCACCTGGGGAGAAGCATACTTACTCACCTAAGTGGTGTTGCTCTTCTGAACAGGGAAGGAACTCTGTTCGCACATCTTTGAACTACATCTCATGACGTGCATTGTGGCGCACGTGTGCATGGATTCCTGGGAAGTTCATAATGCGGTACAGCTGCAGTCCGTCCATGGAGAAGATGGTGGCTCCATGGCCAGAGAAGCAGCATCCCTTATTAAGCTCCCCCTCCCCCCATGGCACACTATCATGATTCCTCCTTATGGACAGGTTAGTATTAAAAAAAAGTATTTGTATTAAAAAAAATAAATTCAAAGGTGCTCAGCCTTTGAAAAAAGAATAGTCTTTCATAGTTATTGGACATCATTTCATTATATATACAGAGCTGCGGAAGATGTCTGTGCTATATAAATACTAAATAATAATAATGCAATAGCTGTTCAAAACTTGCTGCACGCAAGTAATATGTTATGCTGTTCCATTGCTTTTAAGTATTCGGGTCACCTGATTTTACTGGGCCTCTTGTCTGGAGCTAGGACAGCAGTGGGCAAAGTATGGCCTGCTGGCGGGATTCTGTCCACAGGCGCTAAGAAAGTGGCCTGCCGACAGAGGGCTGCATTCCCCTCCTCTTTCCTTCTCCCTCCCCCCTTTATTCTAAAAAGACAAGCAGTGCACTTACAAGAAGTAACTCACCCAATCACTCATTCTAGTGGCGTTTGCCATGGCAACGATGGCATCATGTGTCAATCTGTCATTACGTAACGATGTGTTACACGACACTGCTGTTGCCATGGTGATCGCCACTAGAACGAGTAATTGGGTGAGTTACAAGCGAATCGCCACTGGAAGTCTGGGGGGGGGGGGGGGGGAGAGAGAGAGATTAGCAGCTGAAAGCATTCTTGAGAAAAAAAGGTTTGCCCACTCTTGGGCTAGGATCACACTTTTCTACAGATCAGTCAGTTTTCTGCAACAGAGTCCAACAGACAAACGGACATGATGAAAAATCATCTGTTACCTATGGGATCTGTTCAGAGGTGTCTGCTTTCTGCTGCTGCAACAGAGACAGCAAAGACCCGTCCTGCACAACCTTTTTGGACAACCACACAGAAAATTCAAATGTTAATGACAGGCTAAGGCTGCTTACACACTAAGACGTTACAGGCGCACGTTAGTGCGCCTGTAACGCTCCCCCAACGCACAGCAATGTAACACAAGTGGGCTGTTCACACAGCCCACGTGCGTTACATGTAACGCTGCACGTTCTCCGGAGAGTGCAGCATGCTACGGCGTTAGAGCGGCTATAGCCGCGTTAGACTGTTTGCACATGCGCAGTGGGGGGCAGAGAGCAGGCGGGGAGAGCCAGCTACAGTAGCCGCGCACATGGCTACTTAATATTCACTGCACTGGCGGCCGCTGATTGGCCGGCGGGACCACGTGATGCGGAGTGGCTCGCTCCGCATCACGTGGTCCCGCTGGTCAATCAGCGCCACTCTGGGAGACCTTATAGGAATCGAGCCGCCTAACGCGGCTCACTCTACCGTCCTCACTTGCAGCACCATACGTTGTGTTAGGTGCACGTTATGCGACCTTAACGTAGCACCTAATGCAACGTCTTGTTGTGCAAGTAGCCTAAAGGTGGCCACACACTATACAATAAAATGATCTGATTTTATGGCAATTCGATAAATATGATCAGATCTCCTGAAAAAAAAAATGAAAGCTTTTTTTTTTTTTTTTTTTCTTCATTTGACTGAAAAATCCGATTGGATTTCCTGTTTTTTTCCCCGATTTTTTATCAATCCAGAATGCTGGAAATTTTTCTTTAATTTTTCTAAAAATTGTATGGTGGGAAATATAAATTGGATTTTTCAGTCAAATGAAAAAAACAAACAAAAAACTCATTTTTTTTCGGGAGATCTGATCATATGTGTGTTAGATTGTCAATTTATTAATATGCACACCCTAGCAATTTTCTCCGATTTTCCAATCATTTTTATGATAATTGGGGAAAATTGAACATATGTTCTGTACATTGGTCCTATTTTTGAAATGTTACAATCAGTCAGAAAAATGTATTGCAATTCTTAAATTGAACAGATATTTTAAAAATTGTATGGTGCATGGCCACCTTAAAACAACCTGTGCTGCTGGTTACAAAACCAACATATACCCACATAGAAGTGGATAGACACAGCTGATCATACAGAGAATAGCGTGGACCTAGCTTGACTGGGTTTATATAAATCAATTTATTTATATACTGTGAAGAAGTGTTTATATCCCACATGCCAATATTGGTGAAAAGACAATCCAAAGCAACATTCAGATTTGAGAGAAAATTCTTATGCAAAGAAAAAAAGCCCAGAGGTGAGGACAAGCCCTATATCATATATACATCAGATGTGCAACAAATTCTGGAATTACATTAAAAGGCCAGTTAAACCCAAAATAAAACAAGGCAATCCCAATAACAATCAATTAAGTGAATATACAGTTTAAGGAGTATACAGAAGTAGGGGACAGAATACTTGTCTTACGGAACAATCATAATGATCAGAAAATCCTGCATTCTTTCTAGCCGCTACTTGCTGGATGTTTAGTCCAACTTATATAATACAGCCACCCAATCTGGCAGCTGGGATAGGTGGACTCAGACTCAATCTATGATTGCTAAAGAGAAACTTTAACCTCGGGTTGAACTTCATCACAATCAGTAGCCGACACTCCCTTTGCCACGAGACATCTTTACATTTTTTTGCTTTTCAAAGAGATCATCAGAGACCTTGTTACGGCTGATATTGTGGTGAAACCCCTCCCACAGTGTGATGTCATCACCATGGACCTGACAGTTCTGTTTGTGAACCTCGTTGCATTGTGGGAAATAACGGCTGTTTCCTTGTTTGTTTACTGCCAGAGAGTTCTATGCACAGACATTTCCTGGCAGGACTAAAGAGGTTACCGCCTGTGATCAATTTCTGAATGTAAATCGGGGTGAGGAAATATTTTACAATGGGGTAACTCTAAATAACATTTATAAATTAATATTGTAAAATAAAGAGAAAGGGGGGCGGGACATTCTTTCTATTGAAGAACTTCAGAGACCCAGAGACTGTATGGTGTATCCTCCTGCCTCTGATGTAAATCACCCCAAATACATGTTCTCTGATATGCTCTTGTTGTCATAATCATGTGATTTGTAGGCTATGCCAAAGTTTTTTAGTGTTTTATTTAATATTTTTAGCCATAAAATGTAAGGAAAGTGAGTTGATAAAATCTGGACAACAAATAATGCTGACGCTTGCTAATGATAAATCCAAAGTTTTGTTTCTGGTAAGAGTATGCTTTAAGCGACTTCTACATCAGTAGAGACATAAGTGCCGGCTGAGTGTCATATTACTGCCAAAAACAAGCGGCTTTCCTTCCTCCGCAAAGAAGAATGCAACATTAACAGTTTAATTGCCTTTAGCATTAATTACTACGTCTCTGTCTGCTTCTTCTGTCATACAGGAACGTAAGCCATCAGAGATGCCCAGAGGGAAGGTACATACTCGAGGAGATTTATAATGGCTCAGGTTGAGATCTTTGTTTACTACCATGTGAGATGGAGAATGGACAGGAACGGAATGGAGCACAGAGCTTCCTGCTGAGAAGAAACACAATTATAATTGTCTGAAAGACTGTGGAATAGGTGTGATGAACCTTGTGAAAAAACACCAGACACCAGGAGCCCAAATAGTGCAGTATGTTTAAACGTGGTACAGTATATGTAGATGTACTGTAGAAACTATGGTATTCACAATGGTGGGTTGCAACACTGGGCAACCATCCAACCAGCGCTTGTGGAGAATAACCATCTCTAGGTGGGTACGGGAGACACGTAGGTCGGTCGCTCTCTTTAAAAAGTCCTGGAGCCCAAAGGCTTGGGGAGGCAATGAAGGGACACACCGTGGAGAGGCGCCCAAGATTATAAAATAATCTAAACAGAAAGAATTGAGGTGGCTTACCTCAAAGACGACAATACTTGCGGTACAAAAGAAAACGTTTATTATCACAATGTAAAGCATTTTATGGGCCCAAAACGTCTCACTACTTCAGGTCCACAATCTGTGCTGGCTGTTTTGCAAATATAAGCATTGGCTGAAAGTTTCTGAAAACTGCTATTAGTCCGGGGAGTTTTCAGACACAAGGCATGCTAATACAGACTTTAAAATATCACCTCCATGACCACAAGTTATCATTTTGGGACACAAGTCTAATTCGGTCACGATCGCGGCCCAGAGAAATTGAGAGCCGCCGTAGGTGCGCATATTAAAATTCTGAATTACTGGATACTGCTGATATTTTGGGTGCCGTAGGCAATCGAAAATTTAGCGACCGGGAAGTTCCACAACATTGTTGTGGAACTTTGTACTGATGGTGCCGGGCATCATAGCAGCGATTTTATCCACCACAGTTCTGCCATGACACTCTGTAGTATGTAAAATAGCATCATAGCGGCTATTTTAGCCACTAGAGTTCTGAACACTGTAGCGGATAAAATTAACCCGCGGCACTTGTACGTGTTTAATTGTCTATATATGGTTTTAAACTCTTTTGCAATGGTAGTAAATGATCTTTCTTTCAGATGTATAGGAAAAAAGTAGGTGATCTAAAAAAAAAAAAAAAAAAAATTAAAGCAGACCCTAAACGTCTCATTACGTAACAAAGAATGATTCAGGATACCCATTTTTATGTGAATCATCCTGGAAACACCACTTATATGCATATGTTGCTCTGTATTGGTATGTAATTCTGTTCACCCAGTGAATTTTGCCTAGGCTAAGTTGCCACGCAGCCTTCTGCCCCAGAGCTCTCTGGGAATTTAACGGACATTACTATTCACTATAAAGAGTGGGTGGAAGAAACATGCCACAACAATTCCTCTTGCCAGCAGTAAAGATGCTGGCATGGCTAATAAATGTAGTCAGTAGTACCGTGCAGGCGCAGAAGGTTCCAGGCGACGTGAACTCGGCGGGGGTGCGCGGATTACCAGCCAGAACGGAGGAGCTGAGGACGACGGCAAAGGACTTATCGCTGCTCACGGGGCTGGAGGAAGCCCGGGTAAGTATAAATTAAGCCGAGTGTACCATTTCTGGTACACTTTAAAGTTGGTGAAACAGTACTATCAAAATTATTTTGAGTATTTTCTTGCTTGGTGGTGGTTTAAAAGGCATTTCTTGAAAGGGTGTGAATAGATCACCTAGGAGGAAAAATCAAGAAAAAAATTGCATATGGGCCCAAGAGTGTTAGGGGAAAGCTCCTCCTCCTTTGACCTTTCAAGCTTTCCTACTGGTTGATTAACCTCTTAAGGATCACAGGCTTACCCCCCCCCCCTAAAGACCAGGCCATTTTCACAAAAAGGGCCACTGCAGCTTTAAGGCCTTGCTGCAGGGCTGCACAACTCGGCACACAAGTGATTTCTCCTCCACCCTCCCCTTTTCTCCCCACCAACAGAGCTCTGTGTTGCTGGGGTCTGATCGCTCCCCAGATGTTGTGTGATATTTGTTTGTTTTACTTTGTAATATTTATTATTATTTTTTTTTTAATTTTATTTATTTTGCTATCCCCCCTCCCACAGCCAGCCAATCAGTATGATCGGCAGTCATAGGCTTCAGCCTATGACAGTGGATCACGTTTATGCCAGCCAGGGGGTCAGCGGTGCCACACGGCTGTCCCCTGTACGGTGCTGCCATAGTTTGTAGCACTGTACCCTGTTAAAAGACATCGATCGCCGCTGGGAGACTGAAGACAGAGCGGAGTTCCGTCCTCCAAGCGGGGTTGCGCACGCATTAGTGCGCACGATCTCCTGCAAACCACTGCCTCAGGACTTTACACCTATCGGCGTTAGGCAGTCCTGGGGCTGCCGCCACGCCCTTTGGAGCGACACAGTCGGCAAGTGGTTAATGTGACAAAGGACATAAATGACTAATAATGAAGCTGAGTAGGAATGATCAATGAGATACAAATAATTTATACTTGCATCCAAATTTCATGTAAAATTATATGCAGCTTGAAACTGGGCCAATCAGATTAACTTCCTGTCAATTTTAACAGGTCCAGGCTTAAGCTGCATAACATTTACATGAAATTTGAAAACGCGAAATTATTTGCATCTCATTGATCGTCCCTAAGGCTACATACACACATCAGACTATAGTCTTTGGAAAATGAAAGATCACAGATCAATCTTACCACCCTTCATGTAGTATGAGAGCCATACTCTACACAGTCTTTTCTATGGAGCTGAACTCCACATCAGATAGAAATCTTTGCAAGATGCTGCACACAAACATGCTGCACACACTCAACAGATCTGTAGCTGCAAAAGATCTGTTCCTGCAAAAGATCTGTTCCTGCCAAAAATCCATTCCTGCAATTTGCAATGATAGTCTATGAGATCTGCAGATCATCATACACACATGATTTAACTGACATTCATCTGCAGATCAGATCCACCAGGATGGATTTTCAGATCTGCAGATTATTGTCTGATCTGCAGATGAATGTCAGTTAAATCATGTGTGTATGATGATCTGCAGATCTCATAGACTATCATTGCTTTTTGCAGGAATGGATTTTTGGCAGGAACAGATCTTTTGCAGATACTGATCTTTTGTGTCTGTACAGCATCTGTGTGTGCAGCATCTTGCAAAGATTTTTTTCTGATGGGGAGTTCAGCTCCATAGAAAAGACTGTGTAGAGTATGGCTCTCATACTACATGAAGGGTGGTAAGATTGGTCTGTGATCTTTCAGTTTCCAAAGACTATAGTCTGATGTGTGTATGCACCTTAAAGCAGAGCAACCAGCTCAATTTACTCTACACTCGCTCTGGAATTGCTTAGAATTTAAAATATAACCTCACTGCCATTTAAGATCTACTAGATTTCTGTGCAAAAAGTGGTTCAATTAAATTTCATAACATTTTTGCCAGTTACCAAAATATGTTAAGCCAGGGTCTAGTACACATTTTGAGTAGAATAAGAGTTTTAAAGAGGAGCTGTCAGCCATACTATGCCAGATAAAAAAACGGCATATATAAGTAGAGAAATACTAGCTCTACTTACATAACATGTGTATTGCACGGTCCAAGTGTTGATTTCAGTGAACTTTATCAAATAAAAAAAAAAGATAAATGGAGAGAATTCTGTTCGCTGGCAGAGGCCATCTTTACTTCCTCCAGCTGAAGCCAATGGTGAGGTCATTTCCTCCCTTAGTCCCCCCTCCTCCCTACACCAATAGCAAGCATTGATTGTAAATGCAGGGAATCCCTAAGGAAACGGTAGCAGGGACGGGGGTCCCCATGGAGGCAGTCAATGAGAGGAAAAGGAGTGAGAGTGACACAGGCTGCAGCCAATCAGGCTGAACTAGCTGTGTCTGTGCAGAAACTCCCCCCGCCCCAGCCTGCAGTGTAACTTCTCTTGTGCGGCTGATTACTGGCTGCGTACTAAGTAGCTGGGGACTTGAGGATTAATCTCTGCAATAAAAAAGTAAGATTGATTTTAAAGTTATGCATTGCCTTTTTAGCATTCCTTTTATACAGATAGAAATAGAGAATTGATTTTGTTTGTCATGCCTAACAGTTACTCTTTAAACACAAAATCATATCAAAAAATACATTTACTTTAATTTTCCCTTTCTGCCAGGCCAAAATTTCCCCACTGTTCAGCTTTTTGGCAAAAACTAGGGATGGTTGGAAATGCCCATTTCTTACTTTGTGTAAATTTTTCGACTTCTGACAATGCCAATTTCCATTTTCGAGAAGTATTTTATAAGTAATTTTTTTCATCAGAGAATGCAAAATCAGAAAATCTTGTGATTGGTCTAAAATGACCTGCAGTGATCCGATTTTTGCTGAAAAAATTCTGCATTCTCCGATTGGTCCCATGCTTCCAAGTTCTGTGATTGGGCAAAAATTACCAGGTTGTGGTAAATCAGAATCCCAAGGAATTCAGATTTGTGATCGGCAATGCCAATTTATGATTGGAAATTTAAAAACCCTCCTCTTATCTCTTATAAAAGGGCCCCTAATCTACGGGACCATTTGGTTTGTGCAGATTGCAGCCCTAAGGGTCAGTCAAAATCTAATCGCAGAGGAACATTTCCATGCATGAATTGTGTTCATTGTAATTCAGTTATTAGGGGTGATCAGATTGAACACCCCTACAGAGGCACTAAATTTAAAATACGAGATTGCTTTACGTGTGATTCAAGTTATGTTGTATATGCTTTAAAGTGCCCTTGCGGGTTACTTTATGTTGGACAAACTACACAAAAGATTAAAAAACGCTTGTCGTCGCACAAACATGCGATTAGGGAATCATTGACTGACCAGGCAGTGGCATATCATTTTAAACTGGCTAAACATCATGTTAGCCAGCTGAGATTCGTGATAATTGAACAGGTTGGGCCCTTGAGGAGAGGAGGAGACAGAATTAAGAAACTATTATATAGGGAAGCTTTCTAGATTAAAAAGCTGGACACAATGGAACCTCGTGGACTGAATAGAGAGTTGGATTTATTGCCATTTATTTAGGCTTGATTGGTTGTAATTATTGTTTGTATATCCTGATGTTCCATTGTGTTTAGCTTTAGATCAGGGGTCTCAAACTCGCGGCCCGCGGGCCATTTGCGGCCCGCGATACAATATTTTGTGGCCCCAGGGCCCCAGAGCTTGTAGGGGCCCCCAGTGGCTACAAGAGGAAAAAAAAAATTTTCAAATCGGCCTTATAGTTTTTGAGAAAATCGATTTTAAAGTTGCAAAGGAAAAAAATACACATTTAAAAACCCGCCGACTTTAATGGTTAATAGCAAATCCACCTTAAATGCTAGAAACCCTACATTTGCAGGATATGTTAAGGAGATCATTAGGAATAAGAGGAAAAAACAATTTTTCAAAAAGACCTTATAGTTCTTGAGAAAATCGATTTTAAAGTTTCGAAGGAAAATAGTATACTTTTAAATGCGGTAAATGTCACTTTTAGTAGCAAGCCTAACGGTAGTGTAATTTTACATGTATCAAAAGAAAGAGCAATACATTTCCTGACAGAGTTTCCAGGGGGTCCATACGCAGCCGCAGCGCTTTGGCCAGGGATCGCTATACAGCCGTAATATGGCTGTATGAAGATTCCGGGCATTTTTTCCTATTTTCCCAATTTTTTTTTTTTATGTTTAGAGTGGGCGGGCAGAGGCGGCGATCCGCCGCGATTGACGTCAGGAGGGGCAGAGCTGAAGCTGAAAGCTCTGCCCCTTCCAGGAAATGCCGGCGGATTGCCCCCGGGGCGATTTGGGGGCTCTGCAGCCCTCGTTTTGCGGCGGGGACACGTGAACTCCCTTATGCGGCCCAGCCTCATCCTGATTTTGCCTCCTGCGGCCCCCGGGTAAATTGAGTTTGAGACCCCTGCTTTAGATCATCTGGTATGTTTAGAATATATACATCTATGATGAAAGTGTGCATAAAGTGTAGCTTGGATGAGTAATCTAAGTATTCATTTACACTGTGTGCCTATGCAATAACATAATCTCATCTGATATATTGCTATATTGTATTTAATGCTTTGGGTGCCGTCCCTCGCCCCTGTCCCCTTTCCCCATATTTGAGAGGTATGTGTCCTCCGTGACCTGTGATACAATATATATACAGCGCTGTATGAGAGAGTTTTCTTCCAGCGGCGGCGGATGCGCACGCATCCCCTTATTTACATCTGACAGAGCGTGGCGGCGGATTACGCCGCCAGCGTCTGTGGTTGCTGGGGAGACGCAGGGGGCGGGGCTTAGCCCCGCTCTATGCGTCATGCGGACTGGTTTTCCATCAGGTCCGCCGTAGCGGCGGCCTGCTGGGAGTGGCAGCCGTTATGACCTGGCAACAATAGGGGTGCGTCTGCCTCCGCGGCCGTTGGTGAGGTAGGTGAAGTGGGTGTTATCGATATTTGAATCCTCCTATAGCAGTACATGGCAAAGAGTTCCCCATCAGGTCCGCCTAGGGTGAGACCTTGGTGATAGGTCAGAAATGAATATTGTACAATGTGATTGGCCATTTACTGCTGGGTTGGGGTATAAATAGAACTGTGAATGCAATATGTATTTGTACTTGACAGCATAGCTTGATAAAGGGGCGGTTGCCCTGAAACGTTGCTTTTATTGCTGTAATGCAACTTTGATCAATTAAAGAGCATATTTACAGATGGTGCCGGACTTTGTGAATACTACAGCTGTTATAACCTGGAGTGTAGCCGGGATTCCGTGGCACATCTAACTACTGCATGAGGAGTGCTCCGCTATTTGGAACCATAATGATTGGAAATTCAGAAATTTGAATTCCGCGGGAATCCGAATCAGCATCCCTAGCAAAAACCGAGCAGTTTTCCTGCATGCGTTTTTCACATTAGAATTTGCATTTGTATGCGAACATTTACATGCAGGTTTCCAGAGCATGCAAACATTTGCAAAGGAACGTGAACTTATTGTAAAAACACATGCAAAAAAATTGAGCCCTGCCATAGAACTGCTGGACAAGCCTGACTCGGCCATACCGTTTTCAGCTATTGTTCCCGAGATGAGTCAGGCTCACTCGTACTGCCAGGGGCGTTAAGCATGTCATTCTCACTGAGGCCGGGAACACACTAGGCATTGTGTGAAAACTAGCATTTTCCTGTATAAGCGTTTTTTGCATTGTAACTGCGTTTTCGTATTGCAAATGCATCTTTCTTAGGTTTTGCTTGCGTTATAATGAGTTTGTGTTTTGCACATATAAATCGCAAGTGTGTTTTGTATGCTTTTATGCAAATCACTAGGAAGTCAACAGGAAGCAGAAATAAATCTTTTTTTTTTAATGCGTAAAATAAGCTTACAAAATGCAATAAAACTCTATACCTCTGCGTCACCATTGATATACATTAAGTGCGTTTTAGTTGTGTTTTGGAGAAATATGCAGCAAGTTCAGCGGTTTCAAAAACGTACATTGCAGAACGTGAGCATATGTGTTTTTGTTATGCGTCCCATTGACTTGCATCATGTGCGTTAACGCTAACATTTTCCACAACGCTAGCGTTTCTGCCTAGCGTGTTCCTGCCCTGAAGGTAGCCCCTGATTATGTTGTTTATTATTACATGCTCTCCAGGATTACCGGTACTTTAAGTTCTGCTTTAACATTTGACACAACAAATCGGCAAGTAACGAAGAAATGCAAATATGGAAATAATTAAGAAAATACCTCCAAGTTCTTTAACATTCAGAATGGCACTTTGGAATGGAACGGCTTTTATACTAAAACCTAAAACACAAACAAAAAAACAAAATATGTATACTTTAGTTCCAACAAGTTTACATCAGTGTATAATGAATAGAGATGAGCTGGGGTTTCCCAGGAAGACAGTCTCACAAAAACAAACACAGACGGCCCGAATGAAAAGAAATCCCACCAACATTTTGTTTCCACTTTGATTCAATCACTAAACATTTCTAAAGGGAACTTTTAGGATCCTTTCAGCAATCATTAAACTTTGCCCAGACAAGGACCCAAAGCTGGGCCCCATCCTGCTAACGTCTGGGCCTTCATGGCTATAGAAGCTCTGGCTTGACTTTTTGTTATTGTAATACAGCAAAAGAAAAACAATTATTGAATACAGCAATGCATAGGAATACGGGCTGACCTCTACCAATGCTTTGCTGTGACGACCAATGTGTCTCAGTCTTCTCCAATCAGTGTCCACTTTACATCAGTGATAGGACTGGAAAATCCCAATTCTGATTGGCTTGTTGCCACTGGTGATGCATTCCTGAAATCCCCATTCTGATTGGCCTGTGGTCTGCACAGTCAGAATGAGGATGTCTCTCCCTGAGGATGGTATAAATAAACAGCTGCTGCTGATCTGAGGCCATCATGTCAAACCACATTACGGATGTTCGATTTGCTTTATACTGAGGGCTTCAAGAACTTCATGTTATTTTGGGTTGACCTCCACCTGTTTCCCTCATGCAGCCAAACAAAGCATGGGGTTTTAAAAATATATTTCAACTTTTGAGTATATCCTGGCTTCAGGGCATCCAAACCAAGAGTGTTGTGACTTTGAAGACGTGACATATCAGCCACTAGATGCCACATTGGCAATGACAATGTCATGTCTCTATGTTCTCTGAAGAGACTACTTGCTGATTTTCGTGGTGAGAGTTTTTGACTCTGCATCCTCAATGGAACCTAGTGCTCATTTGTGTAGATAGTATAATATATATTGTGTTTATTCTGCTGTATATTGTCTTATTTCCTTCCTGTGTGCCAAACCCAATTTGGGACACGACCCAGTCGAGCTTGGAAAATAAAATGATTCTGATAGTCTTGGTTTCACAACACAACTTGTGTATTATAAACAATTTGCGTGTGCTGAAATGAGTCAAAGTAGGAGTTTTAAAAAGTGAGAACTCAGCAACACTTTGGTTAAGTGGTTTCTTTTGAAAAAAATATAGGTATAGAACAAGGGGTTATGGGGTATCGGAAGTGACATGATGAGATAACACGTGTATGCCCGGTCCCAAACCAACTTAAAACTTTTCTCATTATAAGAATTACAAATCTAGGGTTCTAAATTCCACTTTCTCTGCAGTCGGACTATAGCTTAAATCACACCTGAACTCAATCAAAATTGACAAGGTGGTCATACCCGAGGATTCTTTATTGTGCACATAAACAGTATGGTCCCTTTTGCCAGCCACCCCTCTGTGTTGGAGCTATGCTCTGTCCACTCAACGTGCCCATTTCGTGTGTGCTGCCAACAGCTGTGTGCAAGAGCGTCAACCTCAGCCAGGAACATCATGGACATGCATAATTATGATTGATGCTGAACCGTACAGCAGTTTGGTCGAAGAGAGCATATGGAGTGGACAGAGTATGGGATCTTGCTCCAACTAGGTCTAGTTGGGAACCTGAATGAGGAACATAGCTTTAACACGAAGAAGAGCCCAGTGGAGATGAAGGACAATGCAGTTTATTGGGACACTGAAGGAGACCCAGGGATGACCATCTTGAAAATTTTGACTGCCGGTACCCTTTAACGCTCAGTAAAAAATAGATAAGGTTGTAAAACTGTGTGGCTGAAAAAAAACATCTGAGCGCGGGGAACATATTGTCTATGTAGGGGCTGATTACATAAAAAAGTGCTTGGCACTGTACTAATTAACACAACAACCTCTGCAGAGCAGAACTGTGGTGTCAGACAGATGATGCATCCATTTGGTGGGCACACTGTCACGGAGGATGACCAGTTGTACTGCTGAGCCTGATAGGCAGAGTTACCTGTGGTAGGCACAATGTTGTCTTGGCTCTCGCTGCAAAGCTGTGATAAAAGGCTTGTTTTGCCGGATCCCGTGAGACCTATACATACAATGTCATACTCCGGCCGCGGAGGTGGTGGACCCTTACAGCAGAGGGCTCGAAAACACTGCAAATAAATAAGATGACATCAGTTAAATGGTATCCATAGGAAAGATTTTATTTAGAGAAAAAAATATATAGAGGTTTGAACATATGTAGTAAAGGCCTTACTCACTCGCCCAGATCTTTCACTGTAGGTAACTGTTGGGTTGAGTTATAAAACCACCGTATAGTTGATGAGCACAGACTGAACACAGCAATTTTATCAGTGTTTACACAAGCAACCCAATTGGCATTTTTTTTTTAATTATATGAGCCCACCTCGGGCTCAGCGAGTTGCTTTTACTGGGTTTTGCATCACTACGCTGTTCAAACTGGAAGGTGGAAGGGAACATATTTAACTAAGCACACGGCATGGAAGTCTGCACTACAGAACTGGCCAGTGAAGGCACTTCTCAATACTTTAGAGGTTATTTTTTGTGTGAAAAGAGCCTCCTGTAGCAAAAAAAAAAAAAAAAAATTCCTGTCCTAACCTTATGACCACACCACTAAAAGCATGCTAGTTTCAGGCTCTGTGGGTGGTGTTGTGACTGGTGCTGCTTGAATGACATCATGCTGCTCAGACTGTGAGAGAGGCCGCCTCAAACTAAATCCCTGTGAGTAAATTGCAGCCTATAACACTGGCAAGCAGGAAGTGACCAGTTATGTTGGTAGGTGAACAGAGGCGCCAGAAGGATAAAAGTACATACATTTTTTAAAAAATTGCTGGGAGGAAGTGGTGGACTATAGCAAGCAGAGCACCTCTGGCTTCACAGAGGTACTCTGCTTGCTATAACTGAATTGCTGTTGTTTATCCCCTGCTTATTGCCTGAAGAAGTGGGCTGTGCCCGCGAAACGCGTTGCATCTTTGGGGTATTTTCAATAAATGTGTATATCTATATATTTACAGTCCTTGGCGTCTGCTTTAACGGAGGCGAGTCCACCACGTCCTCCCACCAATTTTTTTAAAATTTTATGTACTTTTATCCTTCTGGCGCCTCTGTTCACCTACCAATATATTTGAGTCCACCCCAGGTGGAGGGGTGATCTACCCCCTTTCTTCCTATCTACAGAGAGCGACTTCTTAATCCTGAGTGAGGACAGGTCTAATCTCCTCACTTGCCTAATGAGTGGTTACCTAGGTGGTAACCCGTGTTTGTGAGTATTACCATCTCACTGTTTCATTTATCCAATCAATTTTGACATACTACACCATATTAGGCTCTCGATTTCTTTTCAACTTTAGGAAGTGACCAGTGGCTGGGATACTGATTGAGTAATGTTAAAAGCGATTTGAAATCAGCTAGTCCAAAAGATCATACACCCATGAAAACAAGTTCAGCCACCGAGTGCTACATAAGAAGCTTTGCCATTCACTTATATGAACGGCATTCAAGTCATATCAGAAAGAGTTGTATTCAACTGCAAACAAAGTGTGAAGGGGCTAAAAAATAAAACCGTGCACACAGTAATCTCTAGGTAAGAAGCTACAGTAGAGCTGGCTCTGTCTGTGCAGATGCTGAGCTGACTGTACTTGAGAGAGAGGTTTCATATTCCCAGTCACATGACAGGTGTGATTATGCATAACACAGAGCTGCACAATGTGGCTGACAGGTAAGTGTGAAGTTCCCCGACACATTGTCCCCCCTTTATATCATGCAGAGTGCGATCACACCGGCGTCATGTGTCTCTAAACAATAATAATCAAGCTGGCTTGCAATGTGTGCTATTTAGCAGCATAAGCACATCAGAAAGATCAATTCCCTCTGCTGGCAAAGTTGGGTGATGTCTTTAAGGCCCCATTCACACTTAGAAACGCAAAACGCCGGAGATGTTTTACAGTGTTTTTCAGGAGTGATTTTTCCCGCAATTTCAAGCGGAAAAAAAATCACTGAACACTGCGGCTTCTATAGCACTGGAACGCGATCGCCAGGAAATTGACTGAAAATGGTGCAGGCGACGCATTTGCGTTTCGCGTTTTGGGTCGATTGGCGCAAATTACCCAAGTAAGAACGGGCCCATAGGGTTTCATTACGCTAGCGCTTTTAAAAAGCGTTTGAGCATTCTGCCGAAATCGCGGCAAAACGCTCTAGTGTGAATGGGGCCTAAGGACAACTGTGAAAAGAGAAGAATATGGAGGCTGCCATATTTATTTCCTTTTAACCAGTTCGTGTCCCACATACAGTATAATCACGTCGCTGGCATATGCCTGTGAAAGCCAGACGACGTGATTATGAGACTGCCGGCTGTCAGGGCTTCCCGGGCGCGCGCACGTGCGCGTGCACGAGCCGGCGTTACCCGCTGATAGAGTATGGATTGGAGTATAGGAACAAACGTTCCTTTAACCAATCCAAATGTCCTATATATGAATGATCACCGCTGCACCTCGCAGCTGTGATCATTCATTAAAAATGTAAACAATAGATGGTTTTTTGCGTGCTGTGCACGATCGCGCGCGTGCACGCGCGCGATCACGCGGATTTCGCTTGTAGGAATGATTGGTATGTAGGAATATACATTCCTACAACCAATCAATATAGTTAATAAAAGTTAATATATGATAGATCACTGCTTCATTCATTGAAGCTATGATCTATTAATAAAGCCTGATCCTAGCACGCCCCCTAGTGTCTCTTTTTGCCCAGTGATTGGTGAGTGGGAAAGTGTTCCCATAAGCCAATCAAAATGCTTGAAATTGTGAATGATGGCTGCTATGACCAATAGCAGCTATCATTCTTAAAATCTTAATAAAATGTTTACAAACATTTATTTACAGTAGCTCTGTCACCTCAGAAACCTGTCATTCTGTCTCTGAGGGGATTCTGATGTGACAGGAGCTGCTGATCTGCTGATCGTGAGCTTAGTGTTTTTTGATTAAAATTATATAGTATTATACCCCATACCTAGGCCATTAACCCTGTATCTCCCATACCCTGCCAGCTTATCCCTAAGCTAAGCCCTTCTACCCACTTCCCACCTTTTTAAAACTTTTCTGGGGTTTACTTCAGTTTAACGTGTGTGTATGTGTGTATATATATATATATATCTACATATATATCTACACACATATATATATATATATATATATATATATATATATATATATATATATATATATATATATATATATATATATATATATATATATATATATATATATATATATCTATATCTATCTATCTACATATATATATATATATATATATATCTACATATATATATATATATCTACATATATATACATATATATGTATATCTACATATATATATATACATATATATGTATATCTACATATATATATATATACATATATATATATATATATATATATATACACATATATATATATACATATATATATATATATATATATACATATATATATATATATACACATATATATATATACATATATATATATATATATATATATATATATATATATATATATATATATACATATATATATATATATACATATATATATATATATACATACATATACATATATATATATATATATATATATATATATATATATATATATATATATATATATATATATATATATATATATATATATATACATATATAAAAATAGATGTATATAGGTTATACGTATATATTTTGCCCTACCTACCTATACCTAAAAAACCCCTACCTTTTTAAAAACTTTTCTGGGGTTTACTTTACGTTTCTGGGGTATAGATTGCCCTACCTACCTACCTACCTACCTATCTTTCCCAAACCCGATACTAAAATGACCAAACGGTTTTACTCGGCAGAAGAGGCATGCGCCTCACAGCAGCACAAGTGGGGAGGAATCTGAGGGCGCTGAGTGGCTACCAATAGATGACTCAGAGTCGATTTCCGATAGCGACTCTATATCTGAGTCCGAAAGGCGACCAGCGCAGAAAGTCCGCAGAAGGGTGCAGTCTAAGGCCATCAGCGAGATTCGGGTGAAGAAGGGCCATCAGGTGTCAGAGAAGGGAGAGCAGTGGACACTGTTGCAGCAACCAGCCATAGCAGTCAGGGCGGTCAAAGTGCCGCCAGGCCACGGCAGAATAGAAGGCGAAAGGTACCTCGGAGAGACACTCAGGTACCACCTGAAATGTGTGATCTTGTATGGTCTACTCCAAATATGGAAGAACCCAATATCCCCCCTTTTACCGCAAGCAGCGGATTATTAGTTGAGACCGCAAATATGGCACCTCTTGATTTTTTTCAGTTGCTGATTACTGACCAGTTCCTGGAATATATCGTTGAGCAGACTAACATCTATGCTCAACAATTTTTGGCTGATCATCCTTCCTCTTATTACAAATCAAAATGGAAGCCCACATCCATCACTGAGCTTAACCACCCTGGCGTTCTGATAAGATCGCCAGGGAGGCTGCGGGAGGGTTTTTTTTAAATTAAAAAAAAACTATTTCATGCAGCCAACTGAAAGTTGGCTGCATGAAAGCCCACTAGAGGGCGCTCCGGAGGCGTTCTTCCGATCGCCTCCGGCGCCCAGAATAAACAAGGAAGGCCGCAATGAGCGGCCTTCCTTGTTTTGCTTACACCGTCGCCATAGCGACAAGCGGAGTGACGTCATGGACGTCAGCCGACGTCCTGACGTCAGACGCATCCGATCCAGCCCTTAGCGCTGGCCGGAACTTTTTGTTCCGGCTGCGCAGGGCTCAGGCGGCTGGGGGGACCCTCTTTCGCCACTGCTCGCGGCGAATCGCCGCAGAGCGGCGGCGATCGGGCAGCACACGCGGCTGGCAAAGTGCCGGCTGCGTGTGCTGCACTTTATTTGGGGCAAATCGGCCCAGCAGGGCCTGAGCGGCAGGCTCCGGCGGTACTGGACGAGCTGAGCTCGTCCATACCGCCCAGCTGGTTAAAGCTTTCCTTGGCCTGACTTTCAACATGGGCATTACATGGAAACCACAAGTCCAAATGTATTGGTCCAAAAAACCAATACATTGGATGGCTATTTACCGGGCAACAATGACCAGGGGCCGTTATCAAATGCTCATGCGATTTCTGCATTTTAACAATAATGATAACGATCTCCCCTCTGATGACCCAGACCGTGACCGCTTATTTAAAATAAGGCCTCTTCTCAATCACCTCAACAAAAAGTTTTGTGAGGTATACAAGCCTGAGCAAAACATTTCAGTGGATGAGTCCCTGGTTCCCTTCCATGGCAGGTTAGCCATTAAACAGTACATCCCCAGCAAACGTGCCAGGTATGGGGTTAAGCTATATAAGGTTTGCGAGAGCAGGACTGGATATACATATGCTTTTAATGTATATGAAGGGAAAGACAGTCTGCTTGAGCCCGCTGGATGCCCATCATACTTGGGTACCACCGGAAAAATTGTTGTGGACCTGCTTAATCCACTTCTGCACAAAGGGTACCACTTGTACGTAGATAATTTCTACACAAGTGTACCGCTTTTTAAATTCCTGTATGCATCTGAAACTCCAGCATGTGGTACTGTGAGGCCGAACAGGAAAGCAATGCCTCAGCAGGTCCTACACAAAAAATTGCAAAAGGGAGAGTCCTTCAGCCTCCGAAGTAATGAACTCTTGGCACTAAAATACAGGGACAAGAGGGACGTACTCATGTTGTCCACAATTCACACGGAGGCTACAGTGACAACGGTATCTCAGGGAGAAACGCAACAAAAGCCAGTAGCCATTGTAGAGTACAGCAAGTACATGGGGGGTGTCGACCTCTCTGATCAGGTGCTTGCACCATATGCAGTCCACCGAATAACCAAGGCGTGGTACAAAAAAGTCGGAATTCATCTCCTGCAGATGACATTGTACAATGCTTTTGTCATCTACAAAGAATCGGGCAATGCGGACACATACATCAAGTTCCAGGAGGATGTGGTTTCAGCACTGATTGGTGAACCTGCTAATACTGCGCACCCCACAGACTCTCTGGATTGTGAAGATGTGGTAAGACTTCGCGATAGGCATTTCCCTGTGTCACTCCCCTCTAATCCATTAAAAAAATATCCTCAAAAAAGATGTAAAGTGTGTACCAAACACCACATCAGAAGGGACTCCAGATACCACTGCCCTAAGTGCCCATCAAAACCAGGCCTCTGTGTTAACGGCTGTTTTGAAGTGTACCACACAGTTCAAAATTATTAGCGATTCATCTTTTTCAAACTGTGTTCACTATATACATTTTGTCATCTGGTTTCCGACCCCTGGATTGGCTGACGACCATTCTCCGATTTATGACCCCTGGATTGGTTGACGACCATTCTCCGGTTTCTGACCCTTGGATTGGCTGACGATCATTCTCTGGTTTCTGACCCATGGATTGGCTGATGACCATTCTCTGGTTTTTGACCCTGGCTTGGCTGACTACCCTTCTCCAGCTTCTAACTCCTGGATTGGCTCACTTCATCCCTCCCATCTAATGCTGCCTCATAGATCTCCAGTGGTGAGTTATAATTTATTTGTCATTTGGGAATCATATATTTATGCTGTACATTACATAACCTTGCTGTACATTACAAGCCATTGCGCACCTTGAGTGTAATGGTGTACTATGCACCCAGAAAGCTAAAGGGGTACCAATTTAATCTTGAAAAGCAAGATAGAATTTGACGTAAATAATATATATAATATACGTATGTATTTGACATGTATTAGGGCTAAGGCCTATGTCACCTGACTTTATTTTCATGACAAAAGTGAAAAAAAAACTGTAAAAAACAGCATTTTCAAAGTTATGTTCAAATTTCATGAAAACCGCATCAGTCCGACTGTTACAAAATGGCAATATCTGAGTAGACCTGAATCTCTAGTTTTCAGAATGGTGACATTTGTGACATATATTGAATGTTCTGATGCTCCAGGGGCTTTGATAAGAAAGAATGACAATGTTAAATCTGGTGAAAAAAATGGCCTTGAAAAAGTCATTGGTGCTACTCGTGGTTAAGAGGCTGCTGTGAGCCCAAATAGCTACCTGATTATGTATATGGGGTATCATTTTAACTATGACATGCAAGAGAATACAATTTGAGGTATATTAGGGCTAAGGCCTATGTCACCTGACTTTATTTTCGTTGCAAAGTGAAAAAAACAGCATTTTCAATGTTACGTTCAAATTTCATGAAAAATGCATAAGTGCGACTGTTACAAAATGGCAATATTTGAGTAGACCTGGGTCTCTAGTTTTCAGAATGGTGACATTTGTGACGTGTATTGAATGTCCTGATGCTGTAGGGGCTTTGATAAGAAAGAATGACAATGTTACATCTGGTGGAAAAAAATGGCCTTGAAAAAGTCATTGGTGCTACTCGTGGTGAAGAGGCTGCTGTGAGCCAAAATAGCTACCCGATTATGTATATGGGGTATCATTTTAATCGTGACATGCAAAAGAATACAATTTGAGGTATATTAGGGCTAAGGCCTATGTCACCTGACTTTATTTTCGTTGCAAAGTGAAAAAAACTGTAAAAAAACAGCATTTTCAATGTTACGTTCAAATTTCATGAAAAATGCATAAGTGCGACTGTTACAAAATGGCAATATTTGAGTAGACCTGGGTCTCTAGTTTTCAGAATGGTGACATTTGTGATGTGTATTGAATGTCCTGATGCTGTAGGGGCTTTGATAAGAAAGAATGACAATGTTACATCTGGTGAAAAAAATGGCCTTGAAAAAGTCATTGGTGCTACTCGTGGTGAAGAGGCTGCTGTGAGCCCAAATAGCTACCTGATTATGTATATGGGGTATCATTTTAACCGTGACAAGCAAGAGAATACAATTTGAGGTATATTAGGGCTAAGGACTATGTCAACTGATTTTTTTTTCATGACAAACTGAATCAAAAGCAATACAATTATTATTTTTATATACGCTGTGCCAAAGTAAAACATTTGTAAAAAGAAAGAAAAGTAACAGAATTGAAAAGAGAATACATACATTGTTACCTTAGGGACTTAGCTTTTTAAATATGTACACCATGAGGGAGTGTTACTGTTATATAATACAAATACTGGCTTTTAATTACTGATAAACTACAATGAGAAAAGCAAAAGCAAAAAATGGAAAAAATACACCTTCATTTCCAAATAAAATATTGTCGCCATACATTGTACTAGGAACATAATTTAAATGTTGTACTAACCAGGACACAAGGTCAAATAAAATGTGAGGGTTTAATCTTTAGCAACACTTTTTATTTTCAAACTATAATGGCTGCAAACTAAGGAAAAATTATTTTTTACATTTTTTTCACCATATTTCCATTATAATGCATAGATAAATAAAATAGTTCTTAGCAAAAAGTACCACCCAAAGAAAGCCTAATTGGTGGCGAAAAAAATAAGGTATAGATCATTTATTTGTTAAAAGTACTGCTAAAGTTATTGGCTAATGAATAGGAGACCTGTGAAATGTAGAAAATTGCTTGGGTTTTTTAGGGGGAAAACCCCAGGGACGCGAACTGGTTAAATAATACCAGTTGCCTGGCAGCCCTGCTGGTCTATTCAGCTGCAGTAGTGTCTGAATCACACCAGAAACAAGCATGCAGCTAATCTTGTCAGCTCTGACAATAATGTCAGAAACACCTGATCTGCTATATGCTTGTTCCGGGTCTGTGGCTGAAAGTATTAGAGGCAGAGGATCAGCAGCTGCACTGCAAAGTGAGAAGTTAAAAAATAGAAGAGAGATCAAGAAATGATTGATAATCGCCATGTACAGTAATTTGTTCATATTTTATGCACAATCAGCCTGCACGCAATCATCTCTACTACTGGCAGGCATGAAAAAAAGACAGCACCAATTGCCATTATCTATAACCACACCCCCTAACACGGCGATAGGCTAAAACTGTTTTTACTTTATAGATAGGGGAATCACAGAGGCAGATACTGGTTGCTTGGCATTTGGAAACAGCTTTTATTTCCTACAATGCAACAAGGTTCACAGACAGGAAACTGTCAAGACGTAGGTCCTGACATCACACTGTGGGAGGGGTTTCACCACAATATCACCCATACAGACCCCCATGATGATCTATTTGAATAAAGGTAAAGATTTCTCATGGGAAAGGGGGTATCGGCTATTGACTGGATTGATGTTCAATCCCTGGTTACATGTCCTCTTTTAAGTGTTTGTGTACTTCTGACAAATGTGGATCTGAACTGGAAAATTCAGTTCCCACCATATAGCTACGGTCACAGTGGCCATTGCATTCCCTGTAACAGCAGGGACACAACGTACCAGGAAAGTGGTGGATCTGTGGGTTGTACCATAAAGCACAGTTCCCTAACCCTAACCTCAAGGTCCATCAACAATACATGTTTTGCAGAAAACCAGACATGCACAGGTGAGGTAATTAGTGTCTCAGCAGAGCTGATTAACCACCTCTATGGATTTCCATTGTTAATGTGCCTTGAGGACAGGGTTGGGGAACACTGCGGCATAAAATACAGTGATGCACACAGTCAAAATTATGTTTCACAGTCATTGTTAACATACACATATTGAAGTAGTGTTGGAATGTCGCATGCCATTATACCCAGTGTTCTCCCCAGGCTCTTTTAGCCGGGTGCTCCACCCGGCTAGTTTTGGTGAACACCCGGCTGTCATCGGCTCACCTCCTCCTATGCTATAAGCAGAGTTGCGCAAATACCAGCCCTGCATTCTCCCATATTGCCCCGCCGGGCTACTTTTTCATGCCACCCGGCTACTATTTCATGCCACCCAGCTGGAAAAAAATATTGGGGAGAACACGGATACCGCAATGCACTCGCCGCACTGCGAACTTGCATAGGTGGTGAATCACAGTGCAGCAAGCTGCATTACAAAGCCATTATGCCGCACTGCAATGCGCCACTGTGATTGTAGCCTAACAGAAGTTACAGCCGAGGAAAAAAAACAATAATCAGACGGACCTGGTGCCCCAAAATACAAAAGTCATGGGTTAGCCATGGCCTCCTTCTGGGAAAGCACTTAGGCAGTATTTCAACTTTGGTACCACCACCCTCCTAGATCCAAAAACAAACATCATCTGGAAGGGTGGTAGTCAGAGTTACATTCATTGTAATATATATGTGCTTTTTGTAGGAAAGAGAGACACTTGTATAGGCGCTTCATTTTATAATATCTAGAGGTGCCAAATTGGCCAGTGTTTGGCCCCTTAGGGAGTCTATACATTACTTGATCTGCAACCAGACCGACCAAATAGATCCCTCTCTGATCCAATCAGCGAGCGATCCATTACCTACCCACACACTGCACACTTATTTTCAGCATGAAATCTATTAAAAAACTTCCTGCTGATGCCCCCATGTAGTGATGTTATGCTAGGTACACACCATACAATTGTGTTCAATAGATCATTTCCGACATGTCCGATCTTATTTTCGAACATTTCTCTGATTGATTTTTCATAGAAGTGAATGGAAACGGATAAGAAAAGATAACCGAATCGAAAAATCGAATCGGAAATTGATCGGACAGAAAATCGATGGATAAAACGCATCCTATGTACCCAGCATTACAGGCACTGGTGATGACACCAGAGGAGGCCAGGATTCACGTTGGCATCTCAGCGAGCCTTCAACACTGCACAGGGGGTGAAGGGTCACACATACATTGGGGGGTGGAGGACACCAGCCAGGGGTCCGTTTGTCCTCAGGAGATTAAACACCAGAACCTTCTGACTGATTCCAGATAGAAATCGGCCAAAAGATCAATCAGGTGGCCATATTATAGTATGAATTCTCCTGCACTCCGATAAAAAAATTATTGGATGGAAAGGTCAATTGGCCCGCATCATCAAGTGATGTATGGACATCATGGATATCTTTACTCCTGTACTTTCTGAGTAAAACCTCCTGCTATAATCCCAACACAAGCTGACTACAGCTCTCAACCACTGTCCATAAGCAACAGATTATTATTATTTAGTATTTATATAGCCCAGACATGTTCCACAGCGCTGTCCAGAGTATATTGTCTTGTCACTAACTGTCCCTCAGAGGGGCTCACTATCTAGTCCCTACCATAGTCCTACGTCCATTTAGGAGGAAACCTGAGTGCCGCACACAGACACGGGGAGAACTTACAAACTCCGGTCAGGTAGTGCCCTTGCTGGACTCGAACCAGGAACCCAGCACTGCAAAGCGAGAGCTCTAACCACTACGCCACTGTGCTGTCCATTTGATTATGTGATGGTGGTCATCCTTTGCACATAATCAGCTCGAGAAAGTCGGAATCAGTTGAAACACTGAACACTGCCATCCAAGCAGACCCGTGGAATACATGAGATCTATAGACTATAGAGCAAACAGAACAAATGACATACACTTATTTAATCGAGACAGAGCTGAATGCAGACAGCAATTATGAACGCATCTAATGTACTGTCTGTTTTCCACGGTGCTAAAGGCGGCCCAGACTGTTCTCACACTTGTTGCTCTCTCCTGTTTTAAAATATGCACCCAGACGGGCCTGTAAATGAGAACATGATCAAAGTTGTTGGGGTCAGACTTGGAAAAACAATGGCACTGGTGTCTGTCAAAAGGTGATTCCCACTGCAGACAGGGGTTCGAATTACCCCCGTCCAGCCTGCAAAATGCTCCTTCTCCACAATATCACACAAAATGTCTCTTTACCCCCAAAGAAAAGTCACAACTCCTCAACTCGGGACTCTCAAACAACTCCCTCAGCCCTCGATAAAGCCAAGGAGGCCGGCCTGTGAATATTGCACTAAAATATGGATCCTTGTGAGATGCTGTTTACAGCAGAGCCTGGCAGAATAATAAGTCTGGATGTCAGTGACAGGAAGGGGCTTTTGCCGGAGCATTAACATAAAACTGACAAACGCTAATTTGATGGGTGGCTGTATCTGTCTGCTTGCTCGGCCAGTCTAGACGGTCTATTGAGAAATGCTAAAAACACAACTGTTTGTTCCTTGTAACACCATCTGGAAATGGCAATAAGAGAGCCCTAGCCAGTGCCATTCACAAATGGGATCAAAGCACATGCTAATATGCCTTCATGAAGTCCTACACACAGAAAATTCAATCTGAGCTCACCAAGCAATTTTCTGAAGGCCCTAACGAAGAAATGGCGTACTTTGTAAGCACTTAGCAAACCGTGAACTGAAAAGAAAAATGCTATGGGTGTTAGCCAGCCAGGGACCCCCCTCCAATAACTGCTCCAGACTCGACACGTCCCTGGCAGACAGTTTTAACCCATGAGATGCCCGCTGATAGAGGTGTAAAGAAGTCTTGTTGGCATTCATTGCACTTCATCCTCAAGTGTATTTCTCCTGCTCACTCTTCCATTAAACCCCACTCCAGCTTCACATCAAAGCGGTGGGGCCCCCTATAGAAGTTCTTTCTCTACGGTAAATATAAAGAGGGTAGGGCCTTCTCAAAACCATCTCGAATCGGAAAAAACTTTCTCTGTGGATGAGACGAGTGGCGTGCAACTTTCATTTGGGAGGATGGGAAGTATAAACTTATCGGCAGCAGGTTTACTAAATACTGCAAGAGCTGGCCTACTGCTGGGAAAGTCCAGCAGCCAGAGGCACTTATACAGGAGCCAAAGATCGCTAAAGAAATTAGGTAATCAATGCACAAGCACCTACAACAATGACATGATCATCATCACTCCTGCATGGTTCTATTACCAACAGGTGTCTGTGCAACCATCCATGCAAGCTGGGTCACTAGTGAAAACCTAACATGACCATACATATTAAAGGCCAAGATTAGGCAAGATTAAACATAAATAATACATAAAAGTAATATGAAGGGTCTCGCCAGTCCCCATACACCACACTTCTCTACACTAATGTGGAGATGCAAAAAGTAATTTAGTTTAATTTTATGCTAGGTACACACCATAAGTTTTTCGGCAGATAGATGGTTCGATAGATAATATCAGACATTACGAAAATTATTTTCGATCTTTTTTCTGGTCGATTTCTCTTAAAAGTAAATGGAAATAGATAAGAAAAGATAAGAGATTCGAGTGGGAAATCGACTGGAAAATTTAATAAAAAATTAGATCAGATGGAAAACTGACGGAAAAGACGTATCAAGTCCCATGAGGCATTGCAAAACTCTGACAGCTCTAAGCATAACTCAGGGAGGAAGAGGCATGATGGGATTTGTAGTTTTGTCACAGCTGGAGTGCCAAGGTTAGCATCACTGCACTAGGCAGTCCTGGAAAGGTAGCATGTTGCTGCATATGCGTTTGTGCATTTTTAGTGAGTTTTCTGTGAATTTGCATTTTTTGTTCCACAAATTTTTTTTTGCGTTTTAATGCATTTGTGGTTTGCATATATAAATCGCATATGAGCTTTGTATGCTTTTTTAATGAGTTTTATACAAATCACTAGGAAGTCAACATGCAGCAGAAATGCATCATCACAAAAAAAAAAAAGGATATAAAACGCTAACAAAAAGCACTGAAACGCAATAAATCTGCGTCACCATTGACTTTCATTATGTGTGTTTGATATGCGTTTTGGAAAAATATGCAGCAAGACCAGCGTTTTTAAAAACGCACATTGCAGTACGCAAACATATGCGTTTTTTCATGCAGCCCATTGACTTGCATTATGTGCATTTTTCGCTGCGTTTTACACAACGCTGTTCCTATCCTGAAGCAAGAGGTAAGGTGGGCCAATCAAAGGCCACAATTTCATTTTTAGGACTCCTGTCGCTTACTTAAAACAGTACAATTAACAAAAAACAATCAAGAAGACATGTCACTCATAACCCCAGGAATGTCCCCACTGGTCTTCAGTCTTCAGGCTCATACACACATCAAAAAATGAAAGATCACAGACCAATTTTACCCCCTTCCATGTAGTATGAGAGCCATACCTACACAGTCTATTCTATGGAGCTGAACTCCCCATCAGGTAAAAATCTTTGCAAGATGCTGCACACACAGATGCTGTACACATTCAAAAGATCAGTATCTGCAAAAGATCTGTTCCTGCCAAAGATCCGTTCCTGCAAAATGCATGCATAGTCTATGAGATCTGCAGATCATCATACACACCTTGTTTAACAGACATTCATCTGCAGATCAGATCCACCAGGATGGATTTTCAGATCTGCAGATGATTGTCTGATCTGCAGATGAATGTCAGTTAAACAAGGTGTGTATGATGATCTGCAGATCTCATAGACTATGAATGCAATTTGCAGGAACGGGATCTTTGGCAGGAACAGATCTTTTGCAGATACTGATCTTTTGTGTCTGTACAGCATCTGTGTGTGCAGCATCTTGCAAAGATTTCTATCTGATGGGGAGTTCAGCTCCATAGAATAGACTGTGTAGGCATGGCTCTCATACTACATGGAAGGTGGTAAAATTGGTCTGTGATCTTTCATTTTCAAAAGACTATGGTCTGATGTGTGTATGTGGCCTTCCTCTTCTTTCTCCTGTATGTGCCTTCATACTGCCATACCCGAGAAAAAATTCCTCTAGCCACAATTTCCAAGAGGACGAAGAAGGGCTTTTATTTTTAAAAACATTGCTATCCACTTATCCTTACCATAGTTTGACAAACATTGGCAGTTGGAAGGTCCTGATGACAAAGAGGACAGTTGCTTAAAGGGAACCTCAACAGAGGGATATGGATGTTTCATTTTAAACAATGCCAGTTGCCTGTCAGTCCTGCTGATCTCTTTGGCTGCAGTGGTGTCTGAACCATACACCTGAAACAAGCATGCAGCTAATCAAGCATGCAGGGGGATGCAGTCAGTGAAAAATCTGACAAGACTAGCTGCATACTTGTTTCAGGTGTGTGATTCAGACACTACTGATACCAAAAAGATCAGCAGGATAGCCAGGCAACTGGTATTGTTTAAAAGTAAATAAGTATGGTAGCCTCCATATACCTCTTGCCCTTTAAAAGATCATGGACTGTCCTCAGCTGTGAACTTTCTGGTAAATTCAGCTCAGTAGCAAAGAAACAATCTGCATCTTCACTTTTGATAAGTGGTGAGGGGGGAGGGATGATTTCCAGTTGCTAATTTATAAATCTATTGGAATTCTGAAGATTGTATTCTTTGTACTGGCAGAAGACCGCAGACAAAACTCAGCAAACAGTCTGACCATTGTCACCCAAAACAAGCAAGTCATTTGTCTCACACGCAGGCCCTGGCTAAGTAAAACAGGGCTGTGATGGGAAAAGCTCGGCAACCCAGCCAGGCCACGTTTGAGCCGTTTTACACTCCGTATGATAATAACCCCCCCCAACAGCTGCCTCCACCCCAACAATTAGATAGATGGCGTAAAAGTAAATTATGTTATAGGCTGCCAGTTACCATGCACTGCATTTCTCCAGAAGCAGGACAGCTTTATAGAGCCAGGAGACTGAACATCAGGGTGGCAGACTCAAGCAGTACATAAAGAGTTATTTTAGCTGCTCTGTTGCTGGGGTAGAAATTTGAGGGTGGAACTAGGATACAACCAAAGTTCCACTTTCACTACATGTGGTAACAGGACTAGTGCAAAACACCCTTCAGCTCTCAAGAAAGCTTGCAATGACCTCAACCATCAACCAGCCACGCTATTACACATATTGCCCTTATTAAATTCCCCTTTTTCTCCTACGTTTCGCCCTTCGCTGCCGCTCACCCAGTGAGTTACCCGCTGCTGGACAGGAAGTACGTCACTGGGATTCACAGGTTTCCCCGTCACATTCACGTTATTCCACGCATGTCCGCCACCGCCAACATATTTATAATTTCTGCATCGCCCATTGACTCATTACTTCCGCCGCTCTTACCAATGGTAACTGCACAACAGCTGAGACTCCCGCCTGCCAACCCCCTCCCGCATTGGTTCACTCCAACTGTAGCCAAGCCCTAGATGATAGCGGAGACTCCCCCACGCCAACCCCGCTCCCACATTGGTTCACTCCAGCTGTAGCCAAGCCCTAGATGATAGCTGAGACTATCCCACATTGGTTCACTCCAGCTGTAGCCAAGCCCTAGATGATAGCTGGGACTCCCCCACGCCAACCCCCCTCCCACATTGGTTTACTCCAACTGTAGCCAAGCCCTAGATGATGGCATGAATGAGAAAGGAGGGGGACAAGACAATTTTGATAATTTTTAAAGAACAAAATGCTTACTCCAGCTGCACTTCAGGCCCCTCTCATACTGGCGTGGTGCGCTGGCCTATTTGGCAGCAGGCCAAAGCTACGCCAATGAAAGTCTATGGGACCTTTCATACCTAGTGCAGTGCAATGCGTTCCTGTGCGTGCTAGTGCCCGATTCGCCGCTACAGCAACAGGGCGTTGCTGAGCAACATGCGTGGCGACGTGAACCAGAAGTCATGCAAGTTTATGGTGACACGTTTTAAAAATGTACAACTTTAGCGTTGTGGCGTGAAAGCGTATTTTTTCAATACACTTATGTGCAATTTGAATTCCAGCCACAGGAAGTGAGTCCTAGAGAGCTTCACTTCCTGCTTGGCCTGCAGCCGGAATGGAAATTACCGCGCACTGCCGCAGTAATCTCCATAGGCTTTTTTTTTTGCATTGCGGTGCGATCGCACGGGTTAGCAGTGTGAAACAGGCCTCAAGGAGTACTGCAGATGGAAGTTCTTGCCCTAATATATTTTCTTTTTTGCTATAAATCTAAATCAAAATTGCAGTGAACGTGTGCAGTTCAACTCCGCTTGCTTCAACGTAATCGCAGCGCCTGCCATCTGTTCCTGGAAAAGACCAACAGGCAGTATAGAGGAAATAAAACTGTCACTGTTCAGACGAAACTATGCGAATTAGATCCTACAGGCAATTTCCTGTCCAACAATCAGGACACTGATTGGATTACAGTAAATTAAACTCTGATTGGTTGCTGTGGAAGACGGCACTCTGCAGACAGCTGCTGTATGCGCCACCTGATGAAATCTGCCTGAATTCTCCACAGCTCTGTATCGGCCAGTTCAAAGTGAGCTCAGTCTGGGGGTTATATGTACGCACAGTGTGCAGTCTGCAATTGACCTCACCGCATGCTGCATAAATCTATGTCATTTGGCATGCTGAATTATGACACAGGATACCTTCCTGGGAGAGGACGTCTGGCAGCAGTGTCCTCCCCGAGTGACCTTGCACAGGCTGCTATCAACTGACAGCCAGACAGAACAGCTTACAGGGATGTTAGGCTGGTCAATCAGATGTTTTGACTAGAACACATGTTTTGTAGATCTTGCCAAGCTCGACGTGGGTAAAGCTGAGTCCTGTCTGCTCGCCAGGCATTCTTTACATGTATCTCATAGCATCTGGTGAACCTGCTCCACGTTGTGGGACACATATCACATACACTCTGGAGGAGTCAAGGATCTGATAAACTCTTCATCTATAAAGTTGAAGAGAACTGCAGAATACGCAAGTGATTACGTTCATAGACAAAGTATTAGTGAAGGCTTCCCAACCCTGTCCTCAAGTACCACCAGGGTAGTTAAAGTGAATCTGAAGCGAGAATTTTTTTCTTAACCTCCCTGGTGTTCTGCTTTATGGTGGCGCTCGGCTGTGGGAGGGTTTTTAAAGCTTTTTTTTTTAAAAACATGTAGCTAGCCTAGCGCTCGCTACAGGATTCCCCCCTCCCTGCCGAATCCCCCCCACCCCTCCAATCGCCGCCGGCGCAAATACCCAACAGGAAATCCCTGTTTGTATTCGGGGCACAATGAAAAGGGACAACAGTGTATTCTCGCGTGAGAAACCAGGCAGGTCCCTCGATGCCCATTCCTTTACACCACTAATGATGACCACCATCGCCTGTGTACGGGTTTCAGTAGTCCCCTCTAGTGGTGATTGGAAAACACAGCACAATCTCAATCCAGGACATAGCAGCAGGTAACAGCTTCAGAAATAATCACAGAAAAACCTACCAACATTCAGACGTCCAGGGAAGCGGTGGCGGACATTATGAGAAAGAAAGACAGCAGTCATCTGGCCTGTAAAATTACTTGTATTATACTATTGGGCAGTGGTAATTCTATTGCTAACAATTAGATATTTTACTAATCGCTAAAGCTAACCCTTATCTCACACTAACCCTTCCTCTACCAAAGCGTAACCCTAACAGACAACCCCCCACCCACTCCACAATGCCTAACCCCAACAGATTCCCCTCCCCCCCCACGCCTAACCCTAACTGACCCCCGTACCGTATATAGCTGCTTTGCCAACAATAGCAGCAATTTACCGCCCAATAGCTGCTACCGCAATTTACTGCCCAATAGTGGCTACCGCCCCCAATGTCCAGCGCCCAAATTACTTTGTCACAGTAGCAGCAATTTCCTACTTACTGCTGGAGTTCAGCAACTCAGAGGCCCAAATAACCTAGTAGGCACTGGCATAGCTGCAATTAGCATTGGTTTCTATATGGTGCCCATTTTACCAGGTGGCTGCTGGTGCTCAAATTAGCCATTTCAAGATGTAAGTATACCCACTTTTCCCCAAAAGGACTTTGTGATTCAATCTATATTTTAAACTGGGATTCTAAGCCCTTTAACCCAATCAGAAGGAAAAATAAGGCTGCATCTTAACCCTGTGAGCCATGCATTTTCCCTGTGGGCCATTAGGCCATGCACTTCCCCTGTGGGCCATGCATTTCTCCTGTTAGCCAGTGGGCCATGCATTTCCCCAGTGGGCCATGCATTTCCCCCGTGGGCCATGCATTTCTCCTGTGAGCCAGTAGGCCATGCATTTCTCCTGTGGGCCATGCATTTCTCCTGTGAGCCAGTAGGCCATGCATTTCTCCTGTGGGCCATGCATTTCTACTGTGAGCCAGTAGGCCATGCATTTCCCCTGTGGGCCATGCATTTCTCCTGTGAGCCATGCATTTTACCCTGTGAGTAATGGTGCATTTCCCTGTGGGCCATGCACTTCTCCTGTGAGCCAGTAGGCCATGCATTTCCCCTGTGGGCCATGCATTTCTCCTGTGAGCCATGCATTTTACCCTGTGAGCCATGGTGCATTTCCCCTGTGGGCCATTCATTTCCCCTGAGGGCCATGCATTTCACGCTGAAGAACAGCCAGGAGTATTACACCAGGGTTGTCACACTCAGTCAAATAAGGGGCCAAAATCTAAAACTTAGTCTAGGACCAAATTATTTATTAAGATTCAACATTTACTGAATGGTTTAAATGGCATAACTATAGTGCCCGTGGGGGGCCTGGATCCCAGTTTCTCCCCATTCTACAGCGTAATGCAGTGGAACAGTTTAATATTTACATTTTCCTGGGCTGGTTTAGTTCTCCTCTGATCTTCCCGACAGCCACATGCTCTGTGCTGCCCATCTCTGAATGCATGTCATGTGATCAGGAGGTACTGAAGCATACAGCGTGCGACTGCCGGGAAGAACAGCAGGGATACCACATAGTGCTGGAGCAGGTAAATCTTACACTGGTCTGCTATGTGGGGAGAGGGTGCCGCTGGAAAATGGGTGTAGGTAGAGGCATGTGTGTAGACGTCTGTGTGTTATCAGCCACACAGCTGGGTGGGGGATCCTGTGGGTTACTGTTGCACTCCCAGCTCAAACTGACAATGTTTAAACCAGAATTACTGTCATTCTCTGGACTGGACAGCAGTGTACATGTTGTTCTTTTACTGCTTACAATGATGTTCTTGAGGGCCACATAAAATCAGGGCTGTGGAGTCGGAGTCGTGGAGTCGGGCAATTTTGGGTGCCTGGAGTCGGAGTCGGGAAAAAATGCACCGACTCCGACTCCTAATGAATTTGTAACTGTAATTAAAATAGAAAATATGATAAAATGTTCTATTTCTCAGATAATAGTCATTAAAAATAATGTATATATACAGTATATATACAGTAATAGCTGTGCTTAGTCAACAAAAATAAAATAAACCAATCAAAATTAGTTACTTGTGCTGCTTCAATAAAGCAGTCCCCGTATTTTTAAGGTCAGATATACATATCTGATTGTGACTGTATATATGATGTGTACACAGGAATCTCTTATATATACTAAATAACATCTATGCTGTAAGAATAAAGCCTGATGTGTAGCTGTGTCACTAATAGAGATGGTCAATGAGATGGAAATAATTCTGCATTGATGCTGATTTATGCAAATGTATGCACTCCCTTTGCTGATGAAATCAAATAATTTGATATGTTGTTAAAATTTGGTTTAGTGACTGCAAATTAAAGGGTACCTGAGACGGATGAAAAGTAAAGTTTTATACATACCTGGGGCTTCCTCCAGCCCCCTTCAGGCTAATCAGTCCCTTCTGCTAAGAGTCCTGGTAATTCAGCCAGTCAGCGCTGTCCGGCCGCATGCCGCTCCCACAGCCAGGAACATTCTGCACCTGCGCAATAGTGCTGCACAGGTGTAGTATGCTCCTGGCGGTGGAGTGTGTGCATGCGCACTACGCCCGACTGGCTCAAGTACCTGGATTCATAGCAGAAGATCCAGGTGGTGGAGGAGGACAACGAGGGACTGATTATCCTGAAGGGGGCTGGAGGAAGCCCCAGGTATGTATAAAACTTTAATTTCATCAGTCTCAGGTTTACTTTGTTACACAGTAGTACTATACTCTACATATGCACTCCCAACAGAGCTGCAGGGAATCCACTGAGAATGCTGTGCACATTGAACACAGAGGTGTTGTCGGTTTACAATCTCCTCATTCCCCTGCAGAGTACCTGCACATCATTCTTACATGCACCCACACTTACATTGCCTAGGGCCTGATAGATGTTCTTTGTTCCGATTTGTACCTTTTACAAGTACTCTTACCAAGGACTAGTTTTAGTCTAAAGGGAATAAATATAGTAGTCTACATATCCTCACTTCAGTTGTCTTGTAAAATTCCTAAGCGTTGGCAGTTAAGAGACTAATTTCACGTTACATACTTTTAATCAACAAAATTGTAATATGTAAATTAGAGGAGTCGGAGTCGAGGAGTCGGAGTCAGTGGAATCCTAAACTGAGAAGTCGGAGTCAGAGTTGGTGGATTTTTGGACCGACTCCACAGCCCTGCATAAAATAGCAAGGAGGGCTGCAAACAGCCCACAGGCCTCGAGTTTGACATCTGTGCTCTACAACAATGAGAGGGTGAGGAATTGTGTAAGGGGTGGGCAAAGGGGAGTAAATGAAGAGCAAAAAGAGGGAGGAAGAGTTTCTGGATAAACTTCTGGAGTGGCAGTAATACAAAGATATGAAGAACTTTATATAAAATAAACGATGTGACCAGGTATGTACAGTAAACATCTTTAGCATAAACATTGCCTCACACTATTTGGGGCACATTACAGCAGATGTGTAATGGTTTGATAAACCAAAACACTTCTTGGTCCACTTTAAAGAGTGTCTAAAGCCTCCTAAATTACCTCTTTTTTAGGCAGTCTTAATGGCTTAGCTGAAACGCCGCTATCCTGCGGCAAAACAAGGCTTTAATCACCCCGAAATACCCGTAGAAGATCTCTATGGTGTGGGAGGGGGTAACAGAACTGCAGGTCTTCCCCAGGATTGTATGTTGTTCCTAATGCGCTGCAGTATATGAAAATTCAGAACACTGGGTGCAGATCAATGACTGCCACTGGCAACCAGCAAGATGTGCGAGAGCAAATACATTGCCACACTCTCCAGACACTATACTCCAAGCAGTCATTGCTCTCCTATAAAGTTCACAGGTGACCTGAATCTTATGTGCAATATAGAAAAGCACAGAGTAGACACAAAAAGCTAAATTTATGTTATTTAACATTAACCTGCAACAACCTTCTACACTTATATGTGGGCACAGCGCTTCTGCGGGGAAAAAAAACCCAACAACAAAAAAACACAGGTTGACAACACTAAAACATAAGCCCTTCAGCACAGCTTCTTACTGCATGAGAACCAGGAGAGCGCTGGCTTTCTAAGACCTCCTAATATTGTAACATTAAGCGTTACTGCCATCTAGTGGCGGAAATAGAGACTGCATAACCTCAAATGCCAACCTGCAAATCCATTATACCACATTATTTTCACTCTTCTTACATAGAAATAAGACAATTGTGGATGTATAGTATAGAGAGTTGAATAAAAAAAACATTTGAATACTGACTGACAGTGCTTTATCTGCACAAACAAAATATACTAGGCTGGATCCATACTAGAAGCGCTTTTCTGAGCACTTGTGATTGCTGAGAGCTTTCGGAGAGCTTTTTAAAAACTACTTCCATTCACTTTCATTAAAATCACAGTAAAAATCACATAATAATCCCCACGATCTCGCAAATTGCATATGTGGTGATTTTTAAGTGATTTTTTACTGTGATTTTATTGAAAGTGAGCGAGTGGGAATGATTTTTAAAAAGCGCTCAGAAAGCACTCAGCACTCACAAGCGCTCAGCAAGCGCCCAGAAAAGAGCTTATTGTGTGGATCCAGCCTAAGGCCTCTTTCACAGTGGGACATTGCGTTTGATGCGACGTTAAAGTTGCACAACGTGCCCCTAACGTAGCGCATGTAGGTTATGAAACTGGACGTTATTTAGCACTGCGTTATGAGTCTCTTGGTGCGCCGTTTTCGTCGCATACTGATGGAACAAAACGGCACATGCATTTAGAAAAAAAAACAAAACATTACTGAGCATGTGCAACACACATAACGCAGCAAATGTATTGCTAAACGCACAGCATGCAGCACTTTCTAAATATTGCTACACGTTACACACAACGCAACGTGTGCACTGTGAATGTCGCACAGACTTTGTATTGCTGTGCGTTACTCTGCGTTATAATTTTTTATAACGTGCGACTTAACGTCCCACTGTGAAAGAGGCCTTAGAGAATAAGCTATCAGAAGTCACTCACTGTGTCAAATCCTTATCTCATTATTTACAGTTAGGTTCATAAATATTTTGGATAGAGAACTTTTTTTTTCTAATTTTGGTTCTGTACAATACAAAATGCTTTAGTTGCATTACATTTGTATGCAATTATATTGTTCACCCCACTGAAAGTCTGCATTTTCACAACGGCATCTGACTTGTTCCATTTAAAATTCATTGGGTTCTATTCACAAAACTGCTCATAAAAGAGTTATTTATTAATTGATTGATAAAAATAACCTTTCAGCACATTTACAAGCAAAATAATCACTCAAAGTAAGTTGTTCCTGAATAACTTCATTTCAGTATAACTTTTCTTGTTTTAATCCTACCTAATAAAATACATGTGTCCCTGCGTCCCATGTCCCTGTGTCAGTTATTTTGCGCTACTGCGCATGTCCTGCACTGACACAGTCGTTAGGACAGGACGCAGGACGGGCCAGCAGGCGGGCCGGCCGGTCGAGCGGCAGGCGGCTGCGCGCTGTGGTGGCGGTGACAGACCTAGAGCCTGTTTTCAAACGGGCTTAGGTCACTTATTATATTTTTTCTCTCTGGAAGCTTAAAGAGAACCCGAGGTGGTATTTAATTATGTTAGTGGGGCACAGAGGCTGGTTGTGCACACTAACACCAGTCTCTGTTGCCCCATGGTGTGCCTCTAGGACCCCCCTGCGCACCGCTATACCCCCCGCAGTGCTGGCGACACGCAGCGTGTCGCCAGCACAATGTTTACCTCTCGCCTGTCTGTTAGCGCCGCTCCCCCGCCTCCTCAGTATCGGCGCTACCCGCCCGCGTCACTTCCCTCCAATCAGCGTGAGGGAAGGGACGCGGGCGGGTAGCGCCGATACGGAGGAGACGGGGGAGCGGCGCTAACAGACAGGCGAGAGGTAAACATTGTGCTGGCGACACGCTGCGTGTCGCCAGCACTGCGGAGGGTACATCGGCGCGCAGGGGGGTCTTGGAGGCACATCATGGGGCAACAGAGGCTGGTCTTAGTGTGCACAACCAGCCTCTGTGCCCCACTAACATAAGTAAATCCCACCTCGGGTTCTCTTTAAGGGCTGCTGCACACTACAAGAGCTTTTTAAACAGTAAAGATTTTATAAGCTCTTGCTAATGCAATGCTATGGGGGATTTTTACAAAATCACATCACACCAGTGAGAACTCACACTTAGCATTACATTAGCAAGAGTTTTTACAATCACAAAGCGCTTAGAAAAGCTCTTGCAGGGCTTGTTCACATTAGTGGCGATTTCGGGTTTTTTTTAGCGCTGCCGATTTGAAAAAATTGCCTTGAAAGTGGTATAAAACCCTGACATAATATTTAATAAAAACATTTTATTATTATTTATAAGTAGTTTTCCTACTTTTTATATGCCATACGGTTATCATATTTGCATTTGTGCGCAAGTATTATTATTCATTTAGAAATTACAAGTTCCCAAAAGTACAGTTTTTTGCTTTTAGGCTGCTTACACACCAAGACGTGTAACGCTCCCCCAACGCACAGCAATGTAACACAAGTGGGCTGTTCACACAGCCCACGTTGCGTTACATGTAACGTTGCACGTTTTCCGCAAAGTGCAGCATGCTACGGCGTTGGAGCGGCTATAGCCGCGTTAGACTGTTTGCACATGCGCAGTGGAAGGGCGGAGAGGAGGCGGGGAGAGCCAGCTACAGTAGCCGCGCACATGGCTACTTAATATTCACTGCACTGGCGGGCGCTGATTGGCCGGCGGGACCACGTGATGCGGAGTGTCTCGCTCCGCATCACGTGGTCCCGCTGGCCAATCAGCGCCACTCTGGGAGACATTATAGGAATCGAGCCGCCTAACGCGGCTCACTCTACCTTCGGCTCTTGCAGCACCATACTTTGTGTTAGGTGCACGTTATGCGACCTTAACGTGGCACCTAACGCAACGTCTTGGTGTGCAAGTAGCCTTAGAGCTGATTTTGCATTTTATTTATAACTGGTTTTATTCATTATGTATTGAAGGCAGAAATGCTTTGAGTTCCTTTCTGTGTCCAGCAGCTTCTCCGCAGTCAGAGAATATGTTACATTCCTCACCTGATACAATTAAGTAAACACAAGATAACAATATCTCCACTTCTGATGAGTCTAGATTTCTCTTCACTGAACTTTCAAGTCCTGTGTGTAACCCGTTGAATGCTGTTCTAGGGGAAAAAAAACCCCGCTGGTTGTATATAATATGCTGTAAATAATTTTTTTTAGAGCAAAGAAGAAATGCCGGGTTTCATTCCGCTTTAAAAGCGCTTGTGCAATGTTAGCATGTGAGTGTTCTCACATAAGAGATGAGCGTTCTATCCAATCGCAAACACGACTCCTGCACCAATTACAGGGCGTTTGCGATTCAATAGAAAGGTTAGGGAAATCGCTAAGCACTTGAAAAAGCGATTTGAAAAGCGATTTCCTGAGCGCTTTAACAAATAAATACATTGTATTCATTTCCGGGGCAAGGAGTTCACCTCCTGACTTGAGGAAGGGAAAAAAAAATAAACGCTACACAAAAGTGCTTTTCTAAGCCAAAAGCGCTTTCAAAGTTGCCCCATAAAATCGCTCAGTGCTTGCGATTTATAATGTGAACATAGTGTGCACAAGCTGTCAGAGAAGTTGAAAACAGAGGAAAAAAGGTGGAAAAGCTGTGTGAATCATGCCCATTGTGGTAATGTACAGAACCAAAATTAGAAAAAAGTTGTTTCTCTCCAAATATTTATGGACCTAACTGAATTCTGTACCCTTATTTATAATCTTAAAGAGAATCTGTACTCTAAAATTCTTCCAATAAAAAGCATACTATTCTATTCATTATGTTCTCCTGGGCCCCTCTTTGCTGTTTCTGCCTCTCCCTGCTGCAATCCTGGCTTGTAATTGCCAGTTTTATGCAGTGTTTACAAACAAAAGACATAGCAAGTGATAGGCTGAGAGTAGCTCAGTGTGTGAGTCATACAGAGTGTGGAGAGGGTGTGTATAGCTTCTATCCAATCACAAGCAGCACAGCACATTCCAGCCTCACTGCCTCAGCCCGACAGAGGAGAGAAGATTAGATTATATAACAGAGATAATACAGCCACTGTGCAACTAGGAAAGGCTGCAGTAAGACCAACCACATTAGAACAGGTATAGGAACTTATAGGATAGAAGAAATAAGGCTGAAAATTGTGTTACAGAGTCTCTAAACTCTTATGAACGAACTAGGGACCTTAGGCCGTTTAATAACGGGATCTAGGTCCGTCACTGCCACCACCTGTCAGCGCACATGCGCGCCCCTGCAGCGCACGTGCCAGCTCGTCGCACGCACATACGCCCGCCCGGCCGCTCCCTTGGCTGTCCTCCTCCCGTCCGAACAACGGCTGTCCCTGCGGCACATGCGCAGTAGCGCAAAGCAGGGACACACACACGGGCATGGGACGCAGAGACACAGGGGTTTTATTAGGTAGGATGCTCCTATATGTATTACATTCTTATAGTGAAATGCTAGTACTCCTGATAAAAAATAGCAATCGCTTCAGTTCAGCTTTAACTATTGCAGAGATTGATGGCAAGTGCACATTAGAAGGAAAGCTTTGTATGGACAGCTGGAAGATCTCTCTCTAATCAGATTCGATTACAGAGAGGTTTGTCTCTTGGTGAAACCTCCCATCATCAAAAGAGGGTCCGCACAATGCCTCAATCAATTTATTTTGAACGTATCTGATCACAGCATTGCCCATCATTGTAAGATGCATGGCTACCTTTATTCACAGGCAAGCATCTTGCATGTCAGGGCTCGTTTCCACTGTTGCGACGCGATTTCTAAGCATTCCGACGCTTGTAAAAACGCATGCGGATGCGTTTCCGCATGCGTTTTTACCCGCGATTTCGCGTGCGATTTCGCATGGCAGGGTGCCATGCGAAATTAACCATGACACTGCCAGGGCAAAATAACATTAAAAAGGAGCGAAATCGCACGCGAAATCGCGGGTAAAAACGCATGTAAAAAACGCATGCGTTTTTACTATTAAATACGTTGTGTGCGATTCGCCTGCATTCCACTCGCAGGCGAATTCGTTGGCTCTTTTGTGCGTTTTTTCACCGCTTGAAAAAACGCACATCCCCAACGCAAGAGTGGAAACAGGCCCATCCACTTACATTACATGTGCGAATCCGCATGCGTTGGATGCATGCGGATTCGCGATAGTGGAAACGAGCCCTCAATCCGTTATTCCACAGGTTTCCTAATAGATGTGGAAGAGGCCCAGTTTCTGGCAGTTAATGGATTAGTGAAGGTGTGGAGAATGTGCAAAAAGTTTTTAGGGCTCAAACCCACTAGGAGCCTTTTCTAAGGGCCCTTTTCCACTAGCAATCGCTAGCGTTCACGCTGAACGCTAGCGATTGCTGAATCGCAATTATCGGCGATTCCCCAATGTTCACGGCCGCGATTTTGCTATGCTATGCACTGCATAGCAAAATCGCGGCAAATATCGCTCCGCCGCGCGTTCGCGTTCCTGGCAAAAACGAATCGCGGTAGTGGAAATGACCTACCGCGATTCCTATGTTAAAAAGCAAACCGTAGCGATTGTAAAATCGCTAGCGGTTTGCGTTTTTGCGATTCAGCCATTTGCGCTGGTGGAAAAGGGCCCTTAGTGCTAGCGATTTGAACAAAGCTCTTGCTATTGCATTAGCAAGAGATTTTCTAATCACGACTGCTTAGAAACGGTTTAGTAACATACTGCTAGTGTGTTCCAGGCCATAGGACCCGTTCTCACTAGGGCGATTAGTGGATGATTCCCGCTAATCGCCAAAGCGCTAGTGCAAGAGAAACTATATGGCAGTGATGTCAGTCTCACTGCTACGATTGCCACCGATCACTGGTGTTTACGCGATTAGTGGCAATTGCAAAACGCGTTGCATGCAGCATTTTGCCGCGATTCTCGAGCAATCGCGGTACAGTACTTAAAGCACTGATCATGATCGTCGGGAATCGCGAGGGCATCCCGTGATTTTACCACACTAATCGCGGTAAAATCACCCACACAAAATGGTAGGGCTAAGCTTCAAATGGCCACCAAGCCAATAGATGTATGCAGTGTTCTCCCCAGAATTTTTTTCCAGCCGGGTGGCATGAAATAGTAGCCGGGTGGGGCAAGATGAAAATGCAGGGCAACTCTGCTTACAGCATAGGAGGAGGTGAGCCGATGACAGCCGGGTGGAGCACCCAGCTAAAAGAGCCTGGGGAGAACACTGGTATGGCCCCCTTCACTGTGAAAACTTCCTAAAGATGTGTACACATCCTATGACCAATGCCCCCCATCGGGAATCGGAACCCGATCTCCTTGAGCAACATTGCTGGGCTATACAGATGCAAAGTCAGCTGTATAGCCAGTGACGCACTCTGTTGCTACGCGGTGGGCTAGAAGGCCGATGGAGCGCCACGTGTGTGATGTCCTGCAATGGGTGGGGAAGCACCGTGCGCAATAGAATTGGCTGTCAGTTGGCTAAGTTGATATGCCTGGCGGATTGCTTGTGGGGTGGCGGTCAGGGGCTGCTGTACACACGCCTGATTATCAGCTGAGGTGGTCGTTATTGCCTGCTTCAATCATGTGTATGTACGTAGCTTAAGGTGGACTATACACTTAGGGCCCATTCACACTAGAAGCGCTTTTCTGAGCGTTTTCTGAGCGTTTTGCGATTGATTCACGTTTTTTAAAATCCTTCCCATTCACTTTCATTAAAATCACTGTAAAAACCACTGAAAAACCGCCACGATTTTTGTGAACGCGATTGCGAAATCGCAGGTTTTGCGATTTTTATGAAAGTGAATGGGAGTGATTTTAAAAACCGCTAATGAATCGCAAAACACTCAGAAAAGCGCTTCTAGTGTGAATGGGCCCTTACTGACTGTCACCCAAAATGGTCAAACGATAGATTCCTCACTGCAAGAAATCCATTCACAGAAGAATCCATTCCTACCACTCTCTGCAAATCAATTTGTAACCACTTAAGGACAACACTAATTGAAATCTATGCCCTGTTTTGATGCTGATCTGGCTGCCAGGGCGTACATTTCAATTTACCGACGCCACACGTTCTTGCCGCTTTCTTCGCTCCCCACGATCTTGCCGCTGTCTATCAACATAAGCAGCTCCCATTGGCTTTCATTGATAAGCAGGGTCAGGAGCCAATGAAAGCGGCTCCTGACTGGCTCACAGGAACTCTGCTGTCATAGAGACGGCAGAGTGGGTGTCCCGAGGATCCCGGCATGTGGCGTGGATGGTTGTTGCAGCGGATATGTGCAGTGATTTGTCGGTATTAAACAGTGTTCCGCCGTTTCTGGTAGCAGCGTTCTCTGGTCCTTAACCTCCCTGGCGGTCAATTGATTTGCGGCCGCACGAGGTTTTTTTTAGCCTCATTTCTTTTTTTTTTTTATCATGTAGCTAGCCTATCGCTAGCTACATGATTCCCCCTCCCTGCGGCGTCCCTCCCACCCCTCCGGCGATCAAGCCCATTCGGAAATCCCGTTCTGAACGGGATTTCCTTTAGGGCTTCCCTCATCGCCATGGCGACGAACGAAGTGATGTCATCGACGTCGTGACGTCACACAGAGTCCCGATCCACCTCATAGCGCAGCCTGGCAGCGATTGGCCAGGCTGCGCAAGGGGTATGCCGAGAGGCCTGTATCGCGGCGGGTAGCGGCGCATTGGCGGCGATCAGGAAAGACACGCAGCTAGCAAAGTGCTAGCTGCGTGTTTAAGAAAAAAAAATATATCCAAATCGGCCCACCAGGGCCTGAGAAATCCTCAGCGGCGGCATACCTCGAGCTCAGCTCCGGATTACCGCCAAGTAGGTTAAAAGGGCAGAGACCGCTGGTGCTTAAGTGATTAATAGATCCCATCAGGGAATCTACTTAAAATTGATCGTAACTCAGCTCTACACTGTTTGATGCAGTGCAACTCTATGGACCGTTTAGCTAAAAAAACATTTACTTGTTGCAGCCCACATAACTCCTGCAATAAATATGCAGTGTGACTACTTCCTGCTTGCGTGGAAGCAAACAAAGGGTTAAACAGCCTGTGTTTACACATTAGCGGAGGCTGATGAGATTCCTGTGCCGACACAGCTGAGAGTTCAAATTACAATTGTGATTACTTGCAGCTGAGGGGACATTGGACAGGCTCTTCACTCTAAATACAAACAGGGTGGCTAAATCTATGGTTTCCTTCTGTCCTGTGCATGAGTTTAGGTCTACTTTAAAGAGGAGCTGTCAGCAATACTATTTCAGAAAAAACAACACATATACTGTATAAGTAGATAAATACTTGCTCTACTTACATATCCTATGTATTGCACCGTCCATGTTTTGATTTTAGTGATTTTTCTACAGTAAAAAAGGAGAAAATTCTTCTTAGCATTTCCCATTTTAACTGTGGCTATTTGAAGCCAACCCTGATGTCATTTCCTCCCTTATGCTACGTACACACCTGCGATAACGATTGTTTACAAGGAACGACAATTACCAGACAAACAATATTGGAACAATTGGAATGCTACAATGGGATACAGCAATCATCATACACATATTAGCGACCGTTGTTGCAGAAAAGAACGATAAGAGGGAAATGATGTGTATATATTTACTGTATATAAAATTAAAAAAAACAAAAAACAAACATGGGGTTACAATAGCCAAAAATATACGATAGTAAACTTGAAAACAGGATTTACGTGAAATGTGTAATCTAAGACGTTACGGGCCGCGCTACACAGGAAGTATGGAAGCTAGGCAAAATCCAACTCAGGCGCATTGGCCCTTGTAACGATCGTGCTCAGCAGAGAACTGTACTCACGACAGTTTTGTAACGATTGTCATTCAATATGATCCGTCCTCTTAGATTTTTTTTCATCATGCCAATATCGTTAGCTGTTGTACTTGATGATCGTTTGGTAAACTTCTTTACCCGACTGTCGGCAGACCGATCATTAAGCTGCTGCTACCATAGTCACAAGTGTGTACGTAGCAGGATTCTCCTCTGCCTGATTGTGTATGCATTGCCCGCCCCTCACTATACAAAGTGCATTGTCTCAGCATGAAAAATATTGTATTGGCCAATCAGAGAGGAACAGAGGTGTGGGAGGGGAAAACAGGAGGGAAAGAGGCTTCAGCCAATCAGGCTGCATTAGTTAAGTCTGAGGGGAAGTAGATAAGCAAAAAGGACAACCCAGCATGCCCTGCAACTTCCTTTTTGTGTACCAAATTTTGTGTGTACCGAATAAGAGTCAGGTAAACTGGGGAATGATAATTTATCAACAAGAATAGTAATAGTGATTTTAACTATTGGATTGCCTGGTTAGCATCCTTATTTGTTTCCCAGATAAAAATAAAGAATTGATTTTATGCCCGACAGTTACACGGTTGGTTATTTAGTGAATAGACATTTACAATGCAGATTGAGGTTTTGTGAGAAGCTTTCATTTGCCTTATCAACAGCAAGATGTTAAAGAGAAACTCCAACCAAGAATTGAACTTTTTCCCAATCAGTAGCTGATACCCCATTTTACATGAGAAAGACAATGATTTTCACAAACAGACCATCAGGGGGCGCTGTGTGACTGATTTTGTGCTGAAATCCCTCCCACAAGAACCTCTGAAGACCGCGGTACTCCTGGCAAACAGCCACAATGTAACAATGTTCAGAGACAGGAAACAGCTGTTATTAGCTGTCTAACAGCCAGAGCAGCTAGAAACAGCTAAATAACCTGCCCACAGTAACAATGTCTCCATGTAATAAATGTCAGAATGTGAATCTGGGAGAGGAAAGATTTTACAATGAGCAAACACTGACTAAATCATTTATACATAATTATGGTAAAAAATGAAGCACTTTTTTTACTACATTATTTTCACTGGAGTTCCTCTTTAAGGCTCATACACATGCTCAACAGAAGTCTTTTAAATGCACAATTACCAAACAACTTTTGTTGTAAAAAAAACCCCAAAAAGTGGTTTGCTATTGTTCAAACAACTGATAAGGCGCAGCTCAAGTCAATCCAACAGATAGATTGACTTGAGCTGCGTCTTATCAGTTGTTTGAACAAAAGCACACCACTTTTTGGGTTTGTTTCAACAACAAAAGTTGTTTGATAATTGTGCATTCAAAAGACTTGTTGAGCGTCTGTATGAGCCTTTAAGGTGGCCATACACTGGTCAATTTGCCATCAGATTCGACCAACAGATAGATCCCTCTCTGATCGAATCTGATCAGAGAAGGATCGTATGGCCACCTTTACTGCAAACAGATTGTGAATCGATTTCAGCCTGAAACTGATCACAATTTGTGTAGCGGTAGAGGGCGCTCTACTGTTTAAACTTCCTGCCGGGACAGGAAGTTCTGTGTAGCTGCAGCCGGTCCGGAACCCAGCGTGGAAAGAAGACAGGGGACCAGGGGACTCGCGCCGGCCAGAACAGGTAATGTATACTCGCTGTATTGCGTCGGTCGTCGGGCATTCGAACGACGCCATCGACGCACTCCCGACCCGCCGGCGATCGAGAAAAATCTTCCACACGGGCGAATCGACGGGAACGATCAATTTCGGACGGAAATCGATCGTTCTGTCAGCGGTGTGCACGGCGATTTCACAGCCGATTCGATCACTGTGATCGAATCGGCCGTATATCGGCGGGAAAATCGTTAGGTGTATGGGCCCCTTTAGTGACTTGTGGCCAATAATTCAAAGGATCCAGCAAACAGCACCCAAGAATGTGCGAAACCAAATACTGGACTATTCTGAAAGTGTCCATCTATGAGCCCTCAACCAAAACCTATATGAGTTCTATGGAAAGAACTGTAACATGCAGTCTGAAGAAGGCACTCTTCAAATCTGACACAGCTGCGGCAATTTTCTTAGTACAAGGTAGCCAAATTTCCAACTGGCAGTTGCAGAAGTCTCACTGACAGTTGCACGAATAACTTTTTTGCAGTGATCGCATCTAAAGTTTGTGTAACAAAATAAGTTAAAGGTCCCATAGTTTATGTCCATGCAATTTCCATTTGTGTTCTTATTTGAAAAATTCCGTTGAATATAATTCTAATGCAAAGTTTCATTTTTTTGTGCAATTCAAAAAAAGTATTATTGGGTGCCAGAGACATGTTTCCAAGTAAAGTCAGTGACAGTTGGCCATTTCCTGTATAGGATAGTTACAACTGGTACACTACATGCGATTCCGATTGTTTTTTATCTGATTCGATTTTTTATTTCAATTAATAAAATGTACTGCATGCTGATACGTTTTTTTTTATCAAAAAAAAAAAAAAAAAAAAAAAAAAAATCGGATCGTCTTAAAAAAAATAAAAAATAAAAATCGCATGTAGTGTGCAAGAGGCCTAAGGCTCCCTGCACACTGCAAATCTGTTTTGGGATTCCGATTCCGATTTGCAATTCCAATTTTCCCTGAATGCAATCAACAGAAAAACGGAGTAAAAAACGCAGCATGCAGTAACGATTAAAAGTCGGAATCGGATGTAAAAACCGATTAAAAATCGGAATCGGAAACACATGCAGTGTGCAGGGAGCATAAAACTAGTTGTTTCCTGGACAGGACAATCACTTGGTAACAGGCTTCACTAATATAGGTTATCTAGGGTATTATTTACACTAAAAAGTAAACTAAAGGTGCTCATACATCAGGTGATGATGTGCAGATTAAACCAAGAGTCATCTCTCTCTCTTATCGAATCTGATAAGAGAGAGATCTGTCAGCTGCCCATACACCGCAGACCAATATCCTGATCAATTTCAGCAAGAAATCTCTTAGGAATTGTCTGCCCGCTGCTGTTCCATAATGCATAAATGTGCAGCGTGTATGGGGCTAATGGAAGAAGAGCAGATTCAGAAGACAGATGGGCACAGTGGCAGAGGACAGGTAATATATAAAACGTATGTGTTTTGTCACATTCAGTGCTCATCCCGATATTGCCCGCTGTTACCGCCGCACACCGGATCAAGCAATTTGGGCCTACATCTTGCAGCATGTCTGACCAATTCATGCAACCAATTTAGAGGGTGGGGGCATGCCTTGGCACCAATCAGTCTTCTGAAGATGGTAGGGGGTCAATAATGACTCCCTTTACCCATTAAAAAGATGGGCATCTGGGTGTCTCCATAGTAAAGGAGGATCTCAGATGCTAAATCAGGCCTGGGCAAAGTTTACGTGGCCCGGGCCGCACTCCTTAAATTCCCCCTCCCTCCCTCCCTGCAGAGCTGCGAGCCGGTCACCGTGGTGTTTGAAACTCACTTTGCTCACCAATGCCCCGTGTTGCATCTCCATGGCAACAGGAAGTCATATGATGTGACGTCATGGCGCGCCAGCGTATTAGACGCTGGCTACCAGCGTATTACATGCTGGCTACCAGCGTGTAATATGCTGGCACATCCTGACGTCCCTTCATGTGTTGCCATGGAGACGAGACGTAGGACATCGGTGAGTGAGGTGAGTTTCAAACCCCCCAGTGCCCGCTCACAACTCTGCAGGGAGGGAGGAGGAGAGGGGAATCCGGCCCACTGTCAGCGGGCCGGAGAAGCAGCAGTGAAATATCACTTCCCAGCAGCATGTGCCTTGTGAGACTATCAACAGTTTCAGCTGAAGGGCTGAAGTGACTTTCCACAGTAAGCTAAAAATACTAAGAACTGTTCCTGTTCAATTCAATTCACTTTATTGTCATTGTGTAACACAACGAAATTACTGCTGTGCCTACTGCTGGCATCATAGCTCTTCTGTGCAAATGTAATAATCAGCTATGGGAAAGAAACGGAGGAAACATGTTCCTTACTTCAACATTGCACATTATTTTGTTCCATCTACATCCACAATGCTCCCTCCATACTGAATATCCATTCCAGCTCCAACCTCACTGTGGTGACTACACAAAACCTCCATCCATGGGACATACTTGAAGCCTCACTCATGCCGATTGTAAACAATATAATGCCCTCCCAAAATCAGCAAGATTAATAACAGGGGGCCAGACATGAGGTCACTGTTGGACTTTCAAGGGCGTCACATGCCAATATAAGAAGGGGAAGAGTAGAAGCTATCTTATAAAGCGGACCCGAACTCAGAATTTCCTCTCTGCTCTAAAAGATACGCAACAGAATAATAAAGTTTAAAGAAAATCATGTCTATGGCCTCAGTTCACGGAGCATTATCAAACGTTTATCAAACACTTTATCAAACGTTTGATAATTTACCTCATGGGTAAAATCTCATTTTGAATTCACTAAGGTGTTATATATTTGTTGAACGTTTTATCGGTAAAACATTAGTGAATTTAAAATGAGATTTTACCCATGAGGTAAATTATCAAACGTTTGATAAAGTGTTTGATAAACGTTTGATAATGCTCCGTGAATTGAGGCCTTTGTTACAGCTGATAGAAATCCTGCAATAAATCTGCAGTGTGTCTTCTTCCTGCTTTCATGTAAGCAGACATATTGTTAACTTCCTGTATTTGCAGATGAGCTGCTCTGCCGAGGCAGCCAGCTGACGCGGCTGAGAGATCAAATTGCAACTTGTGATTAGTCACAGATGAGGGGGAATTAGACGGGCTAAACTCTCTAAATACATACAGGGTGCATTTCTCTCTGTTTTCCTTCTGTCCTGTGCAAAAATTCAGGTCCACTTTAAGGAGGCAGGAGAGGGGAAAAAATCCTACATAATATTAGGCAACTGTCCCTGCGTACAGCTGTAGCTGTGTAGCTGGGTCCGTGCTTTTTGCTACTCACACAGGCAGGAGTACCGGGACGGGGCCAGGCGGGCGTGTGCGGCGGGTGAGGAGACAGACATAAGGTCACTAGTAATAATAATATGCAACTTTGTACAGATAGATTTTAAGAAACTGTTTCCTCAAGCACTGCTTCTGCTATGCATTGTTATCCGTTTTTATAATCCTAATGTGAAAGAAAATCTGAGCTGAGTAATAAAAAATATACAAGAAAAAACAAAACCAGTCATTCACAGTAAGTTATGCATAACAGAAAATGACTGTTTTAGCGAAGACCAATGAAAACCTGAAAATTTATGTAGCTAACAAATGGCACCAGTAGAGGGCAGCCTTGTATAGTTTCCCATACAACAAAGAAAAGCTTCTGTTATACTGAACTATGTATGTGGGGAAAAGTCTTGCACAGCATTGGTCTCATGGGTTGGACAGCGGTCCTCATCAAGGTATATTTTATTATTATCATTATTCAGTTATTTACTGCTGACACATTTTGTATTGTACTTTGTAGACTACATTAGTGATTGCGGCTCAGTGAAGCTCATAATTAGCACAGTAGTGACATATACTGTAATAGAATGAAGTTATTCAGGATACCCACTTTTATGTTAATTATCCTGGTTTCAGCATCAGAAACAGAGTGAGTGTGTATAGATATATAGTTATAGAACGCCACCCTCTCAGCGACATTTAGCCTAACCCATTTAGCTATGCAGAATTTCCCTCCCAGAGCATTCTGGGAGACTAGAGGTCCCCTTCCCAGAGCATTCTGGGAGACCGGGTGTTTCTACTGAATTCGAAACGCACAGCAAACAAACATTCGGCATTATGCACCTACCAGCAGTAAATATGTCACCATCTGTGCTAAATGTAAATCCGAGAGGAAATATTTTACAATGGGCAAATATAGACCAAATAATTTATTAAGCAATATTGTTAAAAACAAACAATTTTAGTTTTTGAAACGCACCAGAGGAATCAAAAGGTTTAAGAGGGAAGCCTCTGCATCTTATAGAGGCTTTCCATGCCGTCCCCTTGAACAGAAGGCGGACCCCCCTGAAGGCTGCCAACAAGGGCTTGTGGGTAATCCAATCAATGCGGCTCTCTTCCTCAGGCACCAGCGCGGGCGTACTATGCCTGGTTTAGTACAGCTGCATTTGAGTACGGGAGCATGTATGGCTCCATGCTACAGTGCAGGTGCAGTGTGGCCACGCTCGTGCCAGAAGATGAGCGCAGGCCCGATGTTATGGAGGGTGTTGAAGACTTAAAAAATACCTCTTTTTACTTGCCAGTTTTCTTAAGCAATAAGATCATAGCTGAAAGGCTGCATTCTCGCAGCAAAACTATGTATTTATACCCCCCAAGTCCCCGGGGCAAAATTCCATGACTTTCTAGGTCATGGATTTTGCTGCCCAGGGGGAGGCAGAGCTGTATGCTGTAGCTCTGCTGGAGGTAATCTCCGCCTCTCCCTGCCCCTCTCAGTGAAATAAGACAGAGGGGCAGGGGGAGGCGGAGATTGCCTGGAGCAGAGGCAGAGCTACTGTGTACAGCTCTGCCTCTAACAGGAAGGTGCCCCGAAATTTTGCCCCGGGGATTTGAGGGGTATAAATACATTGTTCTGCAGCGGAAATGCAGCGTTTAAGCTATGATCTTATTGCTTAACCTCCTTGCCGGTCTAAAAAATCCGGCAAGGAGGCAGCGCCGCACATTTTTTTAATTTTTTTTTTTTTAAATCATGTAGCGAGCCAAGGGCTCGCTACATGATAGCCGCTAAGCGGGGGCATCCCCCCACCCACTCCGATCGCCTTCGGCGATCAGAGTATGCAGGGAATCCCGTTGAGAACGGGATTTCCTGCAGGGCTTCCCCGGTCGCCATGGCGACGGGGCGGGATGACGTCACCGACGTCATGGACGTCATAGGGAATCCCGATCCGCCCCTCAACGCTGCCTGGCACTGATTGGCCAGGCAGCGCAGGGCTCTGGGGCGGGGGGGAGCGACTCGGCGCGGCGGATCGGCGGCGATCGGAAGTTACAAGCAGCTAGCAAAGTGCTAGCTGCTTGTAACAAAAAAAAAAATTATGCAAATCGGCCCAGCGGGGCCTGAGATATCCTCCTGCGCAGGTTACCCCGAGCTGAGCTCGGGATAACCGGCAAGGAGGTTAAGAAAACTGGCAAGTAAAAAGTTTTTTGGGGGGGCTTCAGGCTCTTTTTATAGGAATCATCAGGCGAATTTACAAAACTCTGCTTTACTCACCTGGGGATTTCTCCATCCCCTTGCAGCCGACTGTGCCACGCTGTCACCTCCACTCTCCGCCGCCGCATGGTGCAGAGGTCGCCCTTACTGTGCCTGCGTCAAGCGCCACTGTCAATCACGGCCACGTTGTCCGCGGCATACTGTGCGCAGTAAGTCACTGTTGGCAGAGGGGAAGAGGATGGGGACTCACCTTCCTGACATTCCCCCGGCCATTGTCGCTCCCCTCCGCTCTGGCCGGAATCCCCGCTTGCTCGCTCTGCGTTAAGTGCCAGGTCCTGGCTTGATGACGTCATCAAGCCGCGACCCAGAACTTAACGGCAGTGCGAGCGAGGATGCCGGCCAGAGCGGAGGGGGCTAGAGCTGCTCATCGCTGGAGCCTGGGAAGTGAGTAAAGGCTGCTGGCAATATGGGGGACACCTGGCCACACTGTGGACACCACGCCTATCTAGCCGTAATAGGGGTCCGGCTGTCTGACACCCCCCCCCCATGTAAAATGGCCTGATCATTAAGGGGGGTTAGGCAGCCGGTCCCAGAAGGGTTAAACCAGTCCTTCTCCTCATGGGGGGGGGGGGACGACGGTCAGGATTTTCTTTGTTTTCAAAAGTATTTCCTCAACGGCGGTTAAACTGCCAAAATAGAGAGCAGGTGAGTAGAGAGGCTGGCTGGTATCTTAGTATTTTGGCATTTAGAATTTTGAAATCAAAGACACTCCAGAGAATCCCCCAAGAGGAGATGAACTAGTCCAAAACCTGTTGGTTCTGTCAGATTTTAACTGCTTAGTTTTTTCGCTGCAGTAGTCCTTTAACATCATAGTCCTTCAGCATATAAAACAGCACGGCATCCACACTTAAAAAGCAAGAGATTATCATCAACTATTTACCTGGTGATAGTCCAAGTTTTCTACTTTAAGCTGAAGTATTTTATCTGAAGTATCAGCGCTTGTAAACATTAGCTAAGAAAACCTTAAGGAGGGTTATGCATTTCCTGAGGCCTTCAACAATCTCAAATTTATATCAACAGATTACTTTTATGTAATTAGGAAGAACAGGTAACCAGACTAGTCTAGCATCTGACCTGACAAGCTGGGAAACACGATACAACAAGGTCACCTCCGGGATGGAAAACACTGTGTATGATTTTCAGGAGTAGATAGTCTGCTGATAATGACGGCCTTTTGTTGACAGCAACGAATGGCTCCAAAAATTAGGTTGGAGCACATTATTTTATAATGGAATTGGATTTCTTGCCCTGGCAGTTTTTGAAAACTCAGTGCTGCATTGTCCTGTCCAGACACTGAAACGACTTTCTTTATATACAAATATAAAGCCCCCTATGATTAGTCATGCGGGCAGCACATGTCACAGAAGGGTCTCGTGTCTGGGTGTCCAAGCACTTTTTTTATATGTATTCAACAGTACATTAATCAGAACACATAAAAGTTTTGTAAAAAAAAAAAAATATGTAATTCAAAGGTGTCCATTATGGTGCCCATACACGGTACAATAAATACATTTGATTTTCCCATTTTTTTCGATCTAAACAATCGAATCAAATTAAAGTCAAAAATATTTTTTTTTTTCGATCAAGAAATTCGAACAATTATCCTGTTTTTTTGAGAATAATCTGATCGGGCATGCTGGAAAAAGTTTGAGGATTGTGTGTTGTAACTGTATCATGTATGTTAAATAGACATTGGTTGTGTACTATGAATAATTACTAGAAGATTAGCAGCAAAGAAAATATTCTCATATTTTTATTTTCAGGTATATAGTGTTTTTTTCTAACATTGCATCATTCTATAAGATGTGCAGATTACACAACATTCAGCATTCAAAATGATTCTTTCAGAGCAGTCTGTGAACTAATGACCTCTCCTCTGGCAGAGAAAAAGTAAATAGTTCAGGAACAGTTGAGATAATAAAAGTCAGAAAACAGCCCTCTCCACGACTTTGAAAGTCAAGTAGAGCTTAATGGCTTTTTTGCATAGAGATAACAACTGGAGTTTCTTAACTCTTCCTGTACTGGAAACAATTAGACTGATGTATCTGATCTTAATGTTTTATTTCTTAGTTGTACTACACATACAAATCATAATATCATAATTTTTTTTTCGCTTCAGTGTCTCTTTAAATTGTATGAAAAGATCTTATAGATTTAAATTGTTAGAAATGTTTCAAAGTTGATTATCTTTATTTGTATTGTTAAAAATAACATGATTGAATATTGAATGCTTATTTCTTTGTTGTAATCATTGCAGTGTTTATTTTTGGTTTGTTTTTTTCCCCCCCAAAAAATGGTTGTTTGTATCGCAATATGTTTAATAGATTTTTTTTCCCCCCATAATAAAAATATCTGTCTCCACCTCTGTGTGTCTTCTTTTAGCCTATCTCTCTCAATGGGTTTCCTTGTAGTCTCTATTTTCCCCTTCTGGTTCTATCTCTGTTTATCCTGTGGATGTCTTGTTTTCCCCCTCTGGTTCTTTTATGTGGATTCTCTTGTACTCTCGGTTTCTGTCTGCTGTGTGTGTTGCTTTAAGTTTTTTTATGGTATATCTGTTTGTGGTTGATCTGTGTTTCTTTGTTTGAGTGTGCTTTGTCTCTCTCTCTCTCTCTCTCTCTCTGTGTGTGTGACAGCTTATGTTTTCTTTGTGTTCACTTATTTTCCCTTTGGAATGTCTCTGTGCCTGTTCAGAGTCTTTCTATGTGGCCCCCATGGCACCCTTCTCCCAGTGGTGTACATACTTTTGTGAATGATTGTAACAATTCCTGTTAAATTTGTCTGCTGCTTGTTGCAATGTATGATATATTATCTGTTTATACAGGTGCCATGTTGTATGTCGTGAAGAAGATGTCAGGAGTACAGGCATTAGGTAATAGCAATGCTCGGAGGCGCCTCTTTAGTGTTGCACAGTTATAGCTTAATTTTTCCAATTATTAATTTTTAAGGTAAGAATAAACCGTCTTACCTGTAATGAAAGACTCTCAGACCGATAAATCGGTTGAAATGTTATTATGCACTTTAGACAACGCGTTTCGCGACCAAACGTCACTTCCTCAGGTCAAATAATCGTGCTATTATTGCTGTCCGGATTCCTGGGCGCCCTCCGAGCATTGCTATTACCTAAAGTTTATACCCTACTTGTTAGGGGAGTTGTCCCTATCCTGGAAAAGGGCACCCTTTTTTCTCAAGGAGCAGCGACCCGAAAGACCAAGTGGAGACGGTACTTCTCCATATGTGATGTAAAGTGGTTGCCGTCAAAAGCAACCCATTTTTGTGAGTATAATAATCTTCAATTTCTTATCTACATATCAAGACTATCACACAATAGTGGGCTCCCGGTGTCCCTGTGTTTTTTGTCTTTTGTTCTATCCAGTTAGAGTACAGGCATGTTTGTACTGAAAGAAAACATATTTTTCATTACTGTTAATGTTGGGTGTCACAACATAAGGCAACAACATGAGATAAAATACAGCTCAAGCTGAAAAAGATAGTTGGAAAAAACATCACTTCTGATCGAATAAACCATTAGATCGTATACTTTATTTTTTCTCTCTCGATCTTTTTTCTCAATTTGAATTTTCAGCATATTCGATCATTTTCCCTGGATTTTCAGCCTAATTGAACGTTCGTGCATGGTACCTCGATAACAACTATGCAATTTTTTTCGATGTAACGGGATAAATCGAATGAATTTATCTAATCGAAAAAAGAATGAAAAAATTGTACTTTTTTCATTTTTTTGCGATCAGATTTTTCTTGAAAAAAACTTTCTAATTTCTTGATCGGAAAAAAAAAACGATCATTTAGATCGTACAAACAGGAAAAATCAAACATTTTTATTGTACCGTGTATGGCCACCATTAGGTAGATTGTGATCATCAGGTAGATCACAAAGGACTCCCACACTGCTTGCCTGAGTGAAATACATGTTGTACTCTGTCTCTGACTTGGATGAGCATAGTGCAATATGCTGTCCTGAAGTTTTGCCCAGCAGCGTAGAGGATTATGATGTTGCAAGGTGGAAGCCATATTTAGAAGGATTATGATGTTGCAAGGTGGAAGCCATATTTAGAAGAATTATGCTGCAATTACTTATTTTGATAGGCACTGAGAATGATATTGTAAGCACAATATTGTGACTGTTTGGTCAAGCACTGTTCTATTTGGCTTACTGAGAAGGACACTATGATATGCATCTAGTTCACTGGCGGCTTATGTTAATCACTGATGGGCTGCTGCTGTGCATGTGCTGTGGTTGCGGCTTGTGGTGATCACTAATGGGCTGCTGCTGTGCATGTGCTGTGGTTCCAGCTTGCACCTGTAGGTAGATTGTACCCGGTAGATCATTTTCAATTCGTATTTTTCAAAGTAGCCCGCAAACTGAAAAATTGTGGGCACCTGATGTAAATAAAAAATATTGCAGTATTCGCAAACTAAAAAGGGATAATACCTGATACATCCGTTTATAAATTCTCTTAAAGAAAACCTGTACTGAAAATAAAAGTCAAAATAAGCATACACAAGTCATACTTACCTTCCATGTAGTCTACTCCTCAGTGTCTTTCTCCTTTCCCGCGTCCTATTTGTTCACTATGATCTAGGGAATTTTCCGTCCTCCATTTTGAAAATAGCCATTACCCATAACAGCTTTCTGGTCAGCACACAGTTAAACTGTAACATCGCCCACTTGAGCCATAGGGAAACATGGACATTACCTGGTACATCCGTTTTCCCCTCAGCTATAACTGACAGCAACTGATATTTTACTGACAGCAACTGATATATTTCAGATCTGACAAAATATTGTCAGAACTGGATGAGATTATTGTCAGAAGAAAATGGTGAGCTTCTGAGAGGAACTGATGGCAAGGTAACTATGTAATGTTCATTTGATGTTACCTCATGTGTTTATTTTAAATATTTTTACTCAGTACAGGTTCTCTTTAAGCCTCATTCTACCTCTTCCAGTAAGGACAGGTCCACACTATGCCGCATGCACCTTGGGTACACTTTAAGCTATGGAGGGCATATCAAATAAAGGCCAGTTTAACAATCCACTGGCTAAATAAAAGCTACTTGGCAGTAGAAAACCCAATCCACTGCCGGTTAGACAGATCATTTTTGGCCAAGCATTGAGTGAGAGTTGAGTAACCATGACAACATTCCCGGCAACGAACTGAGAAACCATTCACTGCTGCACTGATACAATGACAGAGTTTTGACTGCTGAAGTGATCGATAAGCCCTGGTGTAGCAGACATTGCTCTGCAGAGTCTAGAGGTGGTCTGGCTGTAGGTTCATCCCAGTATTTTATTTAAAAGAAAGACGGTTCAAGTCCACGGCTCCTACTGCAGTACAAAAGCCAAGAGGACAATATGACAGCTGCATACAGCTGCTTATACAGATGCAACCTGCATTTGTATAAGAGAACAACAACATCACCTCAAACCTGTTCTGAATTCTGAGTATAAACAATACCTGAAGCTCTGCATATGATCATACAGGCTGTACTACTGAGGGAAGGAGGAGAGAGGCAGAAGGGCTCCTGTCTAATGGGAAAACATTTGGTGAGAAGTGGAAAATCTATTCCAATGGCTCGTTATGTCAACCGAGTCAGCAGAAGACACTGTGGGATCCCTACACAGTCCTATCTGTACATTTATCCCTTACCGCTGGGGTCTCTCTATAGGCTCATTAAAGGGAAACTTAACCAAGTAAAATGATTTAAAATAAACACATGATGCACCTGCAAATGAATATTACATACTTACCTCACCGTCTGTTCCCCTCAGAAACTCACCTGTCTTCTAACAACGATTCCTTCTAAGTCTGACTAGATCTAGTCAGAACTGAAAGCCTCAGGGCCCTTTTCCACTATCTCAGCTGCTGTCAGTTATAACTGAAAGTAAACTGATTTGCAAAGTAATGTCCATGTTTCCCTATGTTTTAAGTGGGTGATATAACAGTTTGATAAAGTTTTGACCTGGAAGTTGTTACGGGGTCACTGCTGTTTTTAACCACTAGCCGACCGCCCACTACCTATGGGCGTCGGCAAAGTGGCACCCCCAGGACCGCGTAACGCCGATAGGCGTCGGTACCTGGGGGACTGAATAGCCGGGGATCGCGCGCATAGATGAGCGCGCATCCACCGGCATTAGGCTCCGCCCACCCGCAACGTCAACCTGCCGGCGGGTTGTTAACCCCCGATCTGCTGCGTTCAAAGCATATAATATGCTTTGTAATGTATACAAAGCGTATTATACAGGCTGCCTCCTGCCCTGGTGGTCCCAGTGATCGAGGGACCACCAGGGCAGGAGGCAGCCCCCCTAGTAAGCACACACACACACTGATCCTGCCCCCTGATCGCCCACAGCACCCCTCAGACCCCCCCCCCCCCCCCCCGATCACCCCCTCAGACCTCAACGCTATATTTTAGATTAGGTCCTAAACTGCCCTCCTGATCACCCCCCACACCTTCAGATCCTCACGCCACCCCCCTCCCCCCCCCCCGTGTACTGTATACATCTATTCTGCCCTGTAATCACCCACTGATCACCTATCAATCACCACCTGTCACTGCCACCCATCAGATCAGACCCTAACCTGCCCCTTGCGGGCACCCCTCCAGTCACACCCTGATCACCTATCAATCACCCCGTCACCACCTGTCACTACTACCCATCAGATCAGACCCAAATCTGCCCCTTGCGGGTACCCAATTACCCGCCCACACCCTCAGATTGCCCTCAGACCCCCTTCCCCCCCAGATCACCTCCCTAGTGCATTGCTTGCATCTTTTTCCCTCTCTAATCACACCCTGAGACACCCATCAATCACCTCCTGTCATCACCTGCCACCCCCTAGCACACCTACCCATCAGATCAGGCCCTAATTTGCCTCGTGTGGGCTCCTGATCACTTGGCCAAACCCTCAGATCCCCCTCAAACTCCCTTCCGATCACCTCCCCAGTGCATTGACTGCATCTATTCTCCCCTCTAATCTCCCCCTGAGACACCCATCAATCACCTCCTGTCACCCCCTAGTACTCCTATCCATCGGATCAGGGGGCAGCACGGTGGCATAGTGGTTAGCGCTCTCGCCTTGCAAGCGCTGGGTCCCCAGTTTGAATCCCAGCCAGGTCAACATCTGCCCCTAAAATGCCAGGGCAGCATAGGAACCCCACAAGTGACCCCATTTTAGAAAGAAGACACCCCAAGGTATTCCATTAGGTGTATGGTGAGTTCATAGAAGATTTAATTTTTTGTCACAAGTTAGTGGAAAATGACACTGTGGGAGAAAAAAAAAATCAATTTCCGCTAACTTGTGACAAAAAATAAAATCTTCTATGAACTCACCATACTCCTAACGGAATAGCTTGGGGTGTCTTCTTTCTAAAATGGGTCACTTGTGGGGTTCCTATACTGCCCTGGCATTTTAGGGGCCCTAAACCGTGAAGAGTAGTCTAGAAACCAAATGTCGCAAAATGACCTGTGAAATCCTAAAGGTACTCATTGGACTTTGGGCCCCTTAGCGCAGTTAGGGTGCAAAAAAGTGCCACACATGTGGTATCGCCGTACTCAGGAGAAGTAGTATAATGTGTTCTGGGGTGTATTTTTACACATACCCATGCTGAGTGGGAGAAATATCTCTGTAAATGGACAATTGTGTGTAAAAAAAAAAAAAAAATCTCATTTAGGCCTCGTGCACACCGAGCGGTTTTTGGAGCGATCCGCCGGCCGCATCCGCCTGGAAAAACGCTTGGCTAATGTATTGCAATAGGATGGTGCACACCGGCGGTTTGAGGTTTATGCCAAGCCGCAAAAGCCTGCTGCGCGTTTGCGTTTTTCGGAAGCGTTTCGTCCTCAATGTAAAGTATAGGAAAAACGCAAACCGCTCTGAAAAACGCTACTTCAGAGCGGTTTGCCAGGCATTTTTGTTACAAAAGCTGTTCAGTAACAGCTTTTACTGTAACAATATGTGTAATCTGCTACACAAAAACGCACCCAAAACCGCTAGGTATGTTTAGAAAACCTCTCTAAACATACCTAGAATCGCTCTGAAATCAGCTCCCAAAACCGCTAGCGTATTGTAGATCTGCTAGCGGTTTTGGTGTGCACTGGGCCTTACAGAGATATTTCTCCCACCCAGCATGGGTATGTGTAAAAATACACCCCAAAACACATTATACTACTTCTCCTGAGTACGGTGATACCACATGTGTGACACTTTTTTGCAGCCTAGGTGCGCTAAGGGGCCCAAAGTCCTATGAGCACCTTTAGGCTTTACAGGGGTGCTTACAATTTAGCACCCCCCAAAATACCAGGACAGTAAACACACCCCACAAATGACCCCATTTTGGAAAGTAGACACCCCAAAGTATTCAGAGGGGCATGGTGAGTCCGTGGCAGATTTCTTTTTTTTTTTTTGGTCACAAGTTAGCAGAAATGGAAACTTTTTATTTTATTTTTTTGTCACAAAGTGTCATTTTCCGCTAACTTGTGACAAAAAATAAAATCTTCTATGAACTCACCATGCCTCTCAGTGAATACTTTGGGATGTCTTTTTTCCAAAATAGGGTCATTTGGGGGGCATTTATACTATCCTGGAATTCTAGCACCTCATGAAACATGACAGGTGCTCAGAACAGTCAGAGATGCTTCAAAATGGGAAAATTCACTTTTTGCACCATAGTTTGTAAACGCTATAACTTTTACCCAAACCAATAAATATAAACTTATTGCTTTTTTTTTATCATGGCCATGTAGCACAAAAATGTATATAGAAATGTTACTTTATTTGAAAAATGTCAGCACAGAAAATTAAAAAAAAAAACAATCATTTTTTTGACAAAATTCATGTCTTTTTTGATGAATATAATAAAAACTAAAAATCACAGGAGCAATCAAATAGCACCAAAAGAAAGCTGTATTAATGGCAAGAAAAGGAGGTAAAATTCATTTAGGTGGTAGGTTGTATGACCGAGCAATAAACCGGTAAAGCTGCAGTGGTCTGAATGGAAAAAAAAGTGTCTGGTCCTTAAGGGGTTTTAAGACTGCAGTCCTTAAGGAGGAACGTCAGCCTAAACAAACATACTGTTATTAAGTTACATTAGTTATGTTAGTTAAAATAGATAGGTAATATAATCTCTTACCCACCCTGTTTTAAAAGAACTGGCAAATGTTTGATTTCATGATGGCAGCCATCTTTTTGGTTGAAAGTAGGTGACAGGGAGCAGGATACACAGTTTCAACTGTCCTGTGTCCTGAGCACCTCTCTCAGTTGCTAGGCAACGTGAATAACAATATAGGAAATCCCATCATGCTCTGCACAGCATCAGGGAAAAAAAGCACGGGCTTTTTGTCTTTGATGAGTGGAGCTTAGGTAAAAATGCAGCTAAAAATGATGCTTTGGTAAGAAAAACAAAGTTCTGATGCTGTGAAACTGTTAAAGAAACACCAAGCCTTTTCAGTTCTGCTGAGATTTTTAGTCCGGAGGTTCACTTTAAGTGGTTAAAATGGACAAAAAGGATGCAGGAGAGGAGAAAGAGGTATGTAGACTATGCAGCAGGTAAGCATGTTTGTTTTGACTTTTATTTTTCAGTTCAGGTTTGCTTTAACATGAGCAGTATACTCTTGGCTATTTCACTCACGTGTACCAGTGACGGTTCCCTATCCCTGTTACAGCAATCACCACAGAACTCACTCACGTGTACCAGTGACGGTTCCCTATCCCTGTTACAGCAATCACCATAGAACTCACTCACGTGTACCAGTGATGGTTCCCTATCCCTGTTACAGCATTCACCACAGAACTCACTCCCGTGTACCAGTGACGGTTCTCTATCCCTGTTACAGCATTCACCACAGAACTCACTCACGTGTACCAGTGACGGTTCCCTATCCCTGTTACAGCATTCACCACAGAACTCACTCACGTGTACCAGTGATGGTTCCCTATCCCTGTTACAGCATTCACCACAGAACTCACTCACGTGTACCAGTGATGGTTCCCTATCCCTGTTACAGCATTCACCACAGAACTCACTCACGTGTACCAGTGACGGTTCCCGATCCCTGTTACAGCAATCACCACAGAACTCACTCACGTGTACCAGTGATGGTTCCCTATCCCTGTTACAGCAATCACCACAGAACTCACTCACGTGTACCAGTGACGGTTCCCTATCCCTGTTACAGCAATCACCACAGAACTCACTCACGTGTACCAGTGATGGTTCCCTATCCCTGTTACAGCATTCACCACAGAACTCACTCACGTGTACCAGTGACGGTTCCCTATCCCTGTTACAGCATTCACCACAGAACTCACTCACGTGTACCAGTGACGGTTCCCTATCCCTGTTACAGCAATCACCACAGAACTCACTCACGTGTACCAGTGACGGTTCCCTATCCCTGTTACAGCATTCAACACAGAACTCACTCACGTGTACCAGTGACGGTTCCCTACCCCTGTTACAGCATTCACCACAGAACTCACTCACGTGTACCAGTGATGGTTCCCTATCCCTGTTACAGCAATCACCACAGAACTCACTCACGTGTACCAGTGACGGTTCCCTATCCCTGTTACAGCATTCAACACAGAACTCACTCACGTGTACCAGTGACGGTTCCCTATCCCTGTTACAGCATTCACCACAGAACTCACTCACGTGTACCAGTGACGGTTCCCTATCCCTGTTACAGCAATCACCACAGAACTCACTCACGTGTACCAGTGACGGTTCCCTATCCATTAGGACTTTCTCAGGGTTCAGAGGAACACTTGCATCCTGTCTCAGAATTGTGTGTTTGTCTACTGGTATTAAGACCATTCAACTGGAAGGCTGGGAGGAGCCCACATCTCATATCCTGCCATTCACACCAAGTTGCTAAGCAGTCTGCAAATACTCGGTATGCAATAAACATATCAGCACGGGTTACGTCATAGCAGCCGGGCACATTGTACTATGGACATACAAAAGACGCATGGAGCTTTCTTTATTATATAACCCCCATAGTGTAAAGGCTGCCAACCTCTTAAAGCAGTGTTCCCTAGCCCTGTCCACAAGGCCCACCAACAGTGCATGTTTTGTGGAAATCCACAGAGGTGGTTAATCAGCTCTGCTAAGGCACTAATTATCCCACCTGTGACTGTTTGTGGTTTTCTGCAATACATGTACTGTTGGTGGGCCTTGAGGACAGGGTTGGGGGGGGGGGGGGGGGGGGTTTGTCTTAAAGGACAACTGACCAGAGAGTGATATGGAGGCTGCCATATTTATTTCCCTAAAAAAAAAAAAAAAAAAAAAAAAAAATACCAGTTGCCTGGCATCTTGCTGATCTTTCATGCATCAATAGCAGGGATGGGCTCACGAGTAGTTATCTACTCAAATTCGTGATTAAAATGAGGCTTAATTGCCATGCATGGGAGACGAGGAGTTACTTACCCAGAATTCCGCCTGCTTCTGTGCATAACACATCTCGCACGCGGTCTATGGGACGTGTTCCAAAACTCACTACCACACTTCCTCCTTCTGGCTTGAAGGAGGAAGTGCACGGCAGTGAGTCTTGCAACGCGTCCCATAGGCCGCGTGCGAGACGTGTGATATGCATAGAAGCAGGCGGAATTCTGGGTAAGTAACTCCTCGTCTCGTCGTTTTTTTTTTTTTTTTTTTTTTTTTTTTTTTTAGGGAAATAAATATGGCAGCCTCCATATCACTCTTGGGTCAGTTGTCCTTTAACCACTTCAGTCTATGTGGACGGATAGATCTGTGCAGACACACTGCACAGCTGCTGCGGAGCCATGCGCGCTCCCAGGTGCTCTCCCGCCGCCTTTTGCTGCCCTCGGATCAATGAATGAGAATACAGATCCCATTCATTGATCACTGTCCCGCTAAGAAAAAATGACAGCTTTCTCTGGAAAGCCGCAATTTTTCTATGTCCCACGTCACCCCTTCTGTTCCTGCAAGCGAGAGCTCTCGCTTGCAAAACGGAAAAACAAAAACTCACTGTGGCCATCTTGTGGCCAAATAGTAAAACTACATCTACATATTTTTTTTTAAAATATACACAATAAATTTCATTTAAAACCCCGTTTACATCCCCAATCTGAAAAACCCCACATAAAAATTTTAATTAAAAAAAAAAAAAAAACATACATAGTTACCTAAGGGTCTGAACTTTTTTAATATGCGAGTCAAGCAAGTGTATTACAATACTTTTTTAAATTATAAGCTTGTAAATAGTGATGGGCGCAAATTGAAAAAATGCACCTTTATTTCCAAATAAAATATTGGCGCCGTACATTGTGATAGGGACAAAATTTAAATGGTATAATAACCGGGACAAACAGGCAAATAAAATACGTGGGTTTTAATTATGGTAGCATGTAGTATTTTAAAGCTATAATGGCTGAAAACTGAGAAATAATTATTTTTTTTCAATTTTTTCTTAATATTCCCATTAAAATGAATTTAGAAAAAAATAATTCTTAGCAAAATGTACCATCCTAAGAAAGCCTAATTGGTGGCGGAAAAAAATAAGATCTAGATCAATTAATTGTGATAAGTAGTGATAAAGTTATTGGCAAATGAATGGGAGGTGAACGTTGCTTGGATGCATAGAATTTGACGCTGTAGGCTGAAGTGGTTAAAACAGAGCCCCCCAACCCTGTCCTCAAGGCCCACCAACAGTACATGTTTTGCAGGAAACAAGCATGCAGCTAATCAGATCTGACAATAATGTCAGAAACACCTGATATGCTGCATGCTTGTTCAGGGCCTATGGCTTAAAGTATTAGAGACAGAGGAACAGCAGGATAGTCAGGCAACTGGTATTGCTTAAAAGGAAATAAATATGTCAGCCTCCATATCCCTCTCAGTTCAGTTGTCCTGCCTGGCGTTCTATTAAGATCGCCAGGCAGGCTGCGGGAGGGTTTTTTTTTAATAAAAAAAAAACTATTTCATGCAGCCAACTGAAAGTTGGCTGCATGAAAGCCCACAGGAGGGCGCTCCGGAGGCGTTCTTCCGATCGCCTCCGGCGGCCAGAATAAACAAGGAAGGCCGCAATGAGCGGCCTTCCTTGTTTTGCTTACATCGTCGCCATAGCGACGAGCGGAGTGACGTCATCGACGCCAGCCGACGTCCTGACGTCAGCCGCCTCCGATCCAGCCCTTAGCGCTGGCCGGAACTTTTTGTTCCGGCTACGCTGGGCTCAGGCGGCTGGGGGGACCCTCTTTCGCCGCTGCTCGCGGCGGATCGCCGCAGAGCGGCGGCGATCAGGCAGCACACGCGGCTGGCAAAGTGCCGGCTGCGTGTGCTGCTTTTTATTTCAGCCAAATCGGCCCAGCAGGGCCTGAGCGGCAGGCTCCGGCGGTACTGGACGAGCTGAGCTCGTCCAGACCGCCCAGCAGGTTAAGTCAAACATCTGATCTACATGCTTGCCCAGTGTCAATGCTTGTGCAGTATTCCATAGGAAATATCGCAGCCTAAATATCTCTCTCAAGTCAGTTGAATGGACATTTGAAAGAACAGACAGAGTGAACAGCACCACAGAAGATGCTGCAGATATAGATAGATAGATAGATAGATAGATAGATAGATATCAGGAGCAATATTTTAATGTGATGTATGGTGGTGAGTGGACATCATTGGGAATCAACTGCAAATAATTTGGATTGATATGCAAATTTAACCCAAACTGTACAAAGCATAGAATTGTGCCAAACAAATGCATAGCCTGCTGATTTTGATTGGTCTAGTTTAAAGCTACATATAATTTGCATGCCCACTCAAATGCTTAACATCTCACTGCCCATCTATCTGTTATCAATAGTAAATCATTTTTGCCTTTGGTCCTCTCTTATGTGGCAACAAACTATTTTTTTTCACTTATCTTCTCTCATGTGAGGCATATTGGATTTCACAGCCTCTTTAAATACTTTAATATTAAAACACAAGTGTCTGTTGCATAAATGGTGGCATCCCCCAGACTGCTTTCCTACATGCAAACCCACATCTCTATCCCATGTTAAATATTAATAGTAGTGACTTAAAGGAGTTATCAGGCAAAAAAAAATGAGTTTCACTTACCTGGGGCTTCTACCAGCCCCATGCAGCCATTCTGTGGTAGTCACTCACTGCTGCTCTGGTCCCCCTCCGTCAGCTCGTTTAGTTTTTGCCGACCTCGGGGTCGGCGGGCCACATTGCGTACATTTTTACGCATTCCCGCTGGGGCAGGAACATTAACAGATACATTTTTACGCGTTAGTATTATGGTAGAGAACAGAGGCGCCAAAAGGATAAAAACAATATTTAAAAGTTTTAAAATTATTGCTTAGGAGGCAGTGGTGGACTCACCTCCCACAAGCAGACACAACAACTGTGTATTCACAAAAGGGACATTTATTGATATACTCCAAATAAGGTCGCAACGCGTTTCGCAGGTCAAACCCGCTTCATCAGGCAATTACAGGAAGGAGCACACAACAGCAGTATGTCCAGATAGCACCTGGCGCCTCAGTGACCTGCGAAACGCGTTGCGACCTTATTTGGAGTATATCAATAAATGTCCCTTTTGTGAATACACAGTTGTTGTGTCTGCTTGTGGGAGGTGAGTCCACCACTGCCTCCTAAGCAATAATTTTAAAACTTTTAAATATTGTTTTTATCCTTTTGGCGCCTCTGTTCTCTACCATAATACTGATTGTATCCACCTTTGGTGGAGGGGGATACCCCTTCTTGTTTTTCAAGCCTACAGAGAGCGACTTCTTATTCCTGAGTGAGGACAGGCTAATCTCCTCACCTGCCTATACAGTGGTTGCCTGGAGGTAACCCTGGTTTGTGAGTATACAATTCATACTCTTTCTAATTATCCAATTACCTTGACATACTACACCATATCGGGCTCTCGGTTCTTCTCTTCTTCATTTTTACGCGTTAGTGGTTCAACGCGTAACATTTTACGCGTTGAACCACTAACGCGTAAAAATGTATGTGTTAATGTTCCTGCACCAGCGGGAATGCGTAAAAATGTACGCAATATGGCCCGCCGACCCCGAGGTCGGCAAAAACTAAACGAGCTGACGGAGGGGGACCAGAGCAGCAGTGAGTGACTACGACAGCACAGAATGGCTGCATGGGGCTGGTAGAAGTCCCAGGTAAGTGAAACTCTTTTTTTTTGCCTGATAACTCCTTTAAAGGATACCACAGTTACCATCGCTGTTCCTTCGCCCCTCTCCGTCTGCCGCCGTTCTCATTGTATGCATCCCGGTGAGCGGCGACTTTCCTGAACTTTGACCCGGACATACTGTGCGCAGTATGTCCTTCCCTCTTCACTTCTGGCCGGCGCATAGTGCGAGGCTCAGAAGCCCGCTGACTCCTCTGTGCTGCGTGTGCGCTTCATTACACCAAGCGTCACATGCTAATCATGTGAGTATGTCCGGGTCAAAGTTCAGGAAAGTTGCCACACACCGGGATGGATACAATGAGAATGGCGGCAGATGGAGGGGGGCGAAGGAACAGCTGGTATGTGCTGATTACAACCTACACAGTGCTGCAATCATTTTTACCACAACCGTTCGGTTGTGGTATCCTTTAAGAAGACATAGCATAGTTGTTATAACTACTGAGAGACAAACAAGGTGGCCATATTCTGATCAATGTTGGTGTTCGATCTCAGCTGTTCCAAGCCCTGCGCTATTCTTTGCTCCAACACATTTCTGCACCAGTATAATTTTTGAGAGCAGAACCCCTCCAAAAAAATTAAGTACCTGAAATGGTTAATATGGGTATTTTTACTTTCCCTTGGAGCTTTAGCATGTGACAGGAAGTGGGCTGTACTCAACCTCCCCACTGCTGGGAAATTTCTGTTTGGGAGAAGATAAGCTTCTGTTTGTTTATCAAAGTTCCAATCTCTAGAACATTTAATCACACAGTCTTTGTTGTAGGCAACCACCCATTATGCATCTTATTATCCAATGCTCAGTTTATATTGCTCAAGGCTACTTTTGATTAGTTTCGCTTTTTATTTTTTTTAACCGGTTATCCGTTTTCTTCAAACCAGGAGCACTTTAAAAACAGTCAAAACAAGTTTGTCTGGCCTGTAGTTGACACGTGAAACTTGCGCACAGGCCCAATAAACAAGGACTTAATACATGCCATTTTGACCGAGTACTATAAAACAGTTGATAGAACGTAGCAGTACAATGCAGCACCTTGAGAAGCGTGTTATTGTTTAACAGACTTTATGATTCATATGTGTTTTCTTTATGCTAAAGTGAAGTTACACAACATGCTTTATTCCCACAAGGCAAATGGCAAAACTGGGTTTGTGTTCTAGCAGCTCAGTCCAAACAGGTTTCTACGTACAAAACGCCATCTATTCCTTTCTCCTTTCCGTGTATTTTCTGGTGCTGTCGGGCTGCCAGACAGGACACACCTGCATGTAATATAGGAAACAGGCTAGCCGTGTGTAACTGGAGGGGCTGCACCGTAACCATTGTGATATGTAACTGCAATAAATCTACCGAGTGAGAAGAATACCCAGCAAGATGGAGGAGAACCCCAGAGCACTAACTCACCACAAAGCACTTTTTGTGATAGATTTTACGAGGAGAAATATCGCTGATCCACTGGAAAAACTGAATGCACCTTTAAAGGGAATGTAATTTTTTTTCCAAGTTTACTTTAATTTGATACCAAAAACTATTTTTTTTAATCAGGAAAATAGGAAATATTACAAAGGTTTACCGTACATATTCGAAGGCCCATTGCTGCAAGTGGCGACCAGAAGGGATATTTGCTGTACTTGAGGCCCAATAGAGGTTAACAACAGCAGCACATAAGCGGCTTGATTCACAAAGCTGTGCAAACTGTTTAGCACGGGTGTGCTTAACAGTTAACACGTGAAGTGCCGTTTGCGGACTTTTGCGCGCACAAAGTGGAGCGGTTCGCGCGATCGCGGACTTTTGCACAAAAGTCCGGGATCGCGTGAATCGCGGCACTTTGCGCGCGCAAAAGTCCGCTAACGGCACTTCACGTGCTAACTGTTTAGCACACCCGTGCTAAACAGTTTGCACCGCTTTGTGAATCAGGCCCAAATTATTGCAGTCATTAACCCTTTCCCTGGTTCCCAATTACAACCTGTAACCCCTAACGCCTTGAATATTTCACTTCAAACCTCTTATGCTTTACATGCACAGTTCTCACCCTTTCCCCCCTTAACCTGAACACCCTGGAGCAAATATTTCTGGCCCCCTTCACTCCCCTATACAATTCCCTAGTGTCTAGTGGCTCTCCTCCCTTCCCTATACAATTCCCTGGTGTCTAGTGGCTCTCCTTCTTCCCCTATACAGTTTCCTATTGTCTAATGCCTCCTCTCTCAATTATACAGTTCTAGTGTCCTCCTTCCCCCATACAAATCCTTGGCATCTAGTTGCTCCCTTCCTTCCCTATACAATTCGCTGGTGTCTAGTGCCCTCCTTCCTTCTCATACAGTTCTCTAGTGTCTAGTTGCCCCCTTCCCTATAAAGATCCCAGGTGTCTAGTGGCCCTTTCTCTCTCCTTCACAGTTCCCTGGGCCATTTTAGCACCCAAGGAATCTTAATAGCACATTAAAAAAAGGATTAACAATGTGGCTCAGTACTAAAAAAAATTCCATTCTACCTCTTCTTTTTACATTAAAATTTTTGTCAGAGGCTTTTATTGCTTTACTTCTACACCTGCCGTCCGCCGAAAGAGCAGGCAGGTAAGGATTGCTATAATTAGCAGTAGCAATGAGCAAATAAAAGATTTTACCAGCTGGGGGGGGGGGGGGAGAACGTGGAGAAACTTCAGACAGTTTAGAGAGTCACACTTTCAGTAACGCCTTCTTAAATAAGGGCAATGGGAAAGGGGGGGGGGGGGGGGGGGGAATAAAATGAAAGCTCCTACAGCTATTAGAAACCAAGACAAACTTCAGAAAAAGTAAGCGGATTGGATCCCTTTAACTGATTCTGCTTTTTGAGAGGACCTCAATATTCTCTCCTCTTGTAAGACCTAACGCCACTTCACAGTTCTATAATTTACACTAACCACTGAAATAATTAGAAAAACAAACAACCTACATTGAAATCACTGTTTCCATAGTATTCTGTGTAATGAGTTAACAGCATGTCTCTCCCTTTATTTCCTAGGCCTCTGCATTCACAAATCTGGACACAATGCAAAGCAGTTTCTAGCCTTCTCAATCTGCTGTTTTCAATAATTTAGCAAAGGGTAATTGGACAGGCATCATCTATGCCTGATACCATTCTGCAGAGGACACGCCTCAAATTACCGCTATCCCAATCCTACATCACTGACTGACAACCTTGAAAGATAAGGCAAGACCACAAGCTTTCAAGGCATTGTCCAAATATTCAAAAAGAAATGTTACTAACCAACCAGTAGAGGGTAAAGTGGGATTACCCAAGAAACAGTCTGAGAAGCACCCCCAGGCCTCACTGGAGCACCTATCAAAGAATGATGAGCTGAGACCTTTAGTTGGTAATATGCTCTTTGTTGCCAAGGGCTGCAAGGTCATAGTCCCCAGAACTACCTCAATAAACAGGAAACTTAAAAGAGAATGTAATGGAAACTGGGTGGTAACTGAGGCCAAGGTTGGGCCTGGCAGGGCTCAAGCAATATGGTTCACTGTTCAAGAGAAAACTGAATATTGGTCCCAGAGGGAAAATCAAACATGGCTACATGGTGGCATGTTTGTGCACAGACAGGTAGATGCAAGAATGTAGTAGGCAGCGCCCACTATTTACTATTTTTGAAGATGATGCTCGGCCTTCTCTTCTAGTGCACAGACAGGAGCAGTTGCATGCATACACACATACACATACACACACACACACACACACACACACACACACACACACACACACACACACACACACACACAGTAGGGAATTCCCGTGGGGTCAGTAACGAGAGGATACTCAACTTGAGGGCCAAGAAGTAAGTAATAGTGATGGTCAAGTCTACTGTATGAGAACTCCTATATATTGGTATACAGCCCCACTCTCCCAGTGATGTTTAGCCCAGCTTGTTTAGCTATGCGGAATTCTCCTCCCAGAGCATTCTCTGGCAATTAGGTATATTTTCTACTGACTTAGGAACTCTCAGTAAACGAACATTCTGCACAGATCACCTGCCAGTACTAAAGATTTCACTAGCTGTGATAAATTTCAGAATGTAAACTGAGGTGAGGATTTTTTTTTTTTTTTTTAACAGAGGCCAAACACTAAATAATTTATAAATAAGAATACTGTGAAAAAAAAAAAAAAACAATTTTATTCATTACATTAAAGGGAACCTTAACTGGTGGGGGAAAAAAAAATTCACTTACCTGGGGGCTTTCCCAAGAATCCTGCAGCCGTCCTGTGCCTGCGCCGGTCCTTCGGTGCCCTCCGGTCTCCCTGCGCGGCTAAGTTTCGTTTTCGGCCGACTGCCAGTCGTCCTCGGGCAAAGCGCCCTCTTCTTCCGCATTCCCCGTCGTAAAGAGCCGTAAAGGAGGACGCGCTTTACGGCTCTTTACGACCGGGATTGCAGAAGAAGAGGACACTTTGCCCGAAGACGACTGGCAGTCGGCCGAAAACGAAACTTAGCCGCGGAGGGAGACCGGAGGGCACCGAAGGACCGGCGCGGGCACAGGACGGCTGCAGGAGGCTTGGGAAAGCCCCCAGGTAAGTGAATTTTTTTTCCCCACCAGTTAAGGTTCCCTTTAAGCCAAACCCCCCCTCCCACCCCCCCCCCCCAAAAAAAAACATACTTACCTAAGGAGGTGGAAGGCTCTGGGTCCTATAGAGCCTCCCCGTTCCTCTCCTCATCCCGTCATTCCTGCGCTGACTCCCCCGATCGTTCAGAGACTGTTCTCTTCCGTTGCGGGTGGGCTTCAAAAGCCTTCGAGAGGACTCAGGCTCTCTAAGATGGGCCACTCCATATTGCACACGCGTGAGGGCTCTCTCTTGCACACTCGTGCATGCACAGTACAGAGCCGCCAGTCTTTGGGAGGAACTGGGGCTCCCAATGACTTCCGGTGCCTCGCTCGGCGGGTTATTCAAATGGGACCACCAGCGCTCGGAGGGGACCGGGAGAGGAGTGGGAAGACTCTATAGGACCCAGAGCCTTCCCACTCCTTAGGTAAGTATCTGTTTGGGGGGAGGGGGGTTGGCTGCAGATTAACTTCAAATGCTTTCGAATCCCATGCAAGGTTTACAATTAGGGTGTTCCTGCAGAAAGCCACACCCCCTCTTATCGCATAGTAAACTTCAAACACTGCATTGACAAATCAGTAAAATGTTTTTCTAACAAGAGGTCTTAGGAAGTCCACCTTCTTATTGGTTGCCGTAGGTCCTCTGGTCAACCAATGACAGTTTACCGTTTACTCACCATCTTCTTGTTATAAAAGAGTGAGGCTCACTTCAGAAACGATTTGTTAGTTTCAAGTCCAGTCAAAGGTCTGAAGGAATTTTATTTATGGCAATACTGCTATTTATTGACTTTGAAATAAGAATGTGTTCCTGGCTTTAGCCAAACAACTCAGCTCTGGAATAATAAAAGAGCCTCTATCTTCCTGGCACTGGGGAAACAATACTCTCTTCATTATTAGAGGAAATTACCTGACATCTGATGCCTCAGTAACCTGTTTTGCTTCAAAGCTGAAGATCCCTACAGAGGAAGCACAGGACCTCCTACGGTAGAACAGCAGGGATTGGGGATGAAACAAGGACATTTGGCTGGTATGGCAGCTTATCAGCTCAGCAAAATAACAGAGAAAGAAAACATGGATTTTTAAAGAGGACTTGTCATGCAGAATAAGTACAACACAAGCCAGAATAACCAGAGCTTGTGTCTCCCAGCTGATTCTGATTGTTAGTGATAGTGGAGTGTGCTTAGGTGAAGAATGAGGCATATAGGCGTACATTTGAATACACTGCAAGCTAATTCTGGACAGAATATCGGACGGAAAATTTAACATTTGTTGAAATTCCACCGTCACTGAACCACTTTCCACTCTCACACAGAACCCTCCCCTGGTGGGCAGTACCACCCCCCTGCCCCCAACTACTAAATACCTCCTGGTGAGCAACTAATAACACCCCCCCTCCGTGGCACCTAAACCCCCCCCCCCTCCCAAGTCAGCAACTCACCTGAACCCCTCTAAATCTTCCACCTCACACGCTACAGGACCGTGACAAGAATCAGCAACCGCTAAATAGCAGGCAAAGGGGCCACCTGCTGTGCAAACTGTGTCTACTAATTGCAGACACTTTGCCATGGCCCCCGCGCACATTTTTGATGCACTACTTTTAGTGGATCCGCATTATGGCAGTTGCCATATTTATTTCCTTTTAAACAATACCAGTATGCTGGCAGTCCCTCTGATCTTTTTGGTTGCAGTATTGTCTAAATCACACACCTAAACCAAGGAAGCAACACATTTTTAGACTAGATTTGTGTCAGAAGCATGTGGTCTGCATACTTGCTCAGTGTCTAAAAGTATTAAAGGCAGAGAGTTACCAGGACAGCCAGGTAACCAGTATTGTTCAAAAGGAAATAAATATGGCAGCCTCCATATCTCTCTCCCTTCAAGTTCCCTGAAGACATGGAGAAAAAGATTTAACGCCCTCCCTTAAAGGAGTTATGAGGCAAATTTATCAAAATAAGCACTACTTACCCAGGGCTTTCTCCCGCCCCAAGCTCCCAGCATGTCCTTCGCCGCAGCTCTGCGCCTGCGCAGTCCGCTCTGGTGCACGTGGCGGTGATTGACAGGCCCATGAGGCTACTAACAGAAAGGGGAGTCTGAAAATGGGGAGCAACATGTGAAAAAGAGGAGCTTCTGCCCCCAAAGGATCTGTACATGAAAGGGAGGGGCTGCTGGATGTGATGTCACAAATGGAAGAGGGGGCTGCACATAGAATGGGGAGGAGGGCTGCTGCATTCCATATGGCAGCCACAAGACAGTTGGCCTAAGTGTGAAAAGTATAGACCAAAGCATAGATCCAGTGCTGAATGCTGCGTTAAAATTTATGCCGCACCCCATTAGGGTTGCCGTGGTATATCGGTATACCGAGGTTTGTTTGTGCATGGTATTCATACCATGCAGTCACCGTTTTTACTGGACTTCGTGGGTGGAAGAAAGCAGCAGGAACATGAACAGCGGCGGGGTGGGACACAGCAGCCAGGTTAAAGTGGATCAGAGAAACTTTTACTCATTGCAGAATTGTGTTCCTTTCATATAGTTTATAGGGCATTCCTCAAGCCAAATACTTTTTTTGCTTTGTTTTAATACTCTAATTCCTATAAACTAAACCAGCCTCGCCCGCAGCTTGTTTTGTGACTTGGCACTGTAGCAAGGGCTTATGGGAGCTCAGTCTGGGCAGGAGGAGAAGGAGGTTACTAGCCACTGATTTCAGAGGCAGAGGGGAGGAGGAGAGGAAACTGAATTTACACACAGGCAAGTGGATAGCATCTCCAGCCCTCAGCCTGTGTCAATGTGACAAACAGAACATGGCTGCTCTCATTGTATCAAAGGAACAGAACATGGCTGCTCTCATTGTATCACAGGAATAAATCTTCATAAACTGTTGAAGCTGTTTGCAGCTAGATATGCTGTATTAACTATCTAAACTTTAGATAAGATATATAGACAAGTTACTTGTTATAGCTAGTTTTTCATCTCGGGATTCGCTTTAAACAAATACTCAATTCACCAGGGTCCAGCGCGTGTACTACTTACTACTGCTTCCTGTTCTTGTGTTCCATTTCCTTGTAACAGCGCCACCTGTGGCTTCTCGAACGTCTTTGAAGCACTTTGTGCAATCTGCACATACCCCCTGCTGATCAAAAGTTTTTGTTTTCTCTCTGCTAACGCAAATAGTTAGTTCTTATCCATCTGAAATCTCTGCCAGATGACTGGGCCATGGAAGTAGGAGGAAATAGGGCAATAAAGGCCTGTGCTAAAGCTTTTAAATGTAAAAATAAGCAGTAAAATTGAAGTTTTTTTTAAATAAATGAGTCACATTGTTGGCATGCATTTTTAACCTCCTGGGCAGTATTCCCGATGACGTCACATCGCCCAGTGCCGCTGTTCCCGACATATAAGACTGGAGCTGTGCGGCGGAAGTGATGCAATCAGCACAGCTGGCTGGAGACACTGCTCCGGGGATCGCAAGGGGGGGGGGGGGGGGTTGGGGCACCTGGCTATACTCGAGGAACCTATACCGATGCAGCTATAGAGTAGGGACTGCATAGGAAACGGTCGAAGCACCAAATATTAAGTGTATCCTGGGAATAACCAGCTTCATCTTGTTGGCAGAGCGGAGGGTGCATGGAGGGGCATAAAGTTCCAATAGATCCGCTATGTATTTGGGTCTCATGTGGTTTAGAGCCTTGAATGTCAGCAGGCAGATCTTAAAATTGATTCTCCATTTTACTGGCAACCAGTGAAGAGTTTGCAGTACTGGGGTGATGTGTGAGCTGCGGGGGGCATTGGCTAGGAGTCTGGCTGCAGCATTCTGTACTAGCTGTAAGGGCGCAGAACCTTATCTATAGATCTATAGATCCGATGAACAGGGCACCAGTGAAGAGTTTGCAGTACTGGGGTGATGTGTGAGCTGCGGGGGCATTGGCTAGGAGTCTGGCTGCAGCATTCTGTACTAGCTGTAAGGGCGCAGAACCTTATCTATAGATCTATAGATCCGATGAACAGGGCACCAGTGAAGAGTTTGCAGTACTGGGGTGATGTGAGCTGTGGGGGGCATTGGCTAGGATAGGAGTCTGGCTGCAGCATTCTGTACTAGCTGTAAGGGCGCAGAACCTTATCTATAGATCTATAGATCCGATGAACAGGGCACCAGTGAAGAGTTTGCAGTACTGGGGTGATGTGAGCTGTGGGGGGCATTGGCTAGGATAGGAGTCTGGCTGCAGCATTCTGTACTAGCTGTAAGGGGCGCAGAACCTTATCTATAGATCCGATGAACAGGGCGTTGCAGTAGTCTAGGCGGGAGGATACAAAATGCATGAACCAGGGCAGGTAGGTCTTTAGCTGGGATAAGGTGTTTGATTCTCGCTATATTTCTTAGATAGAAGAAGGAAGACTTGACGACAAGCCGATTCTTTATACTGTTTCGGTTTATATGGTTTCTCCCCCATTTGCTAGTTTGAGGTGGTGAGCGTTTTGAACTTTATCCATTATGTGTGGACCACCTACCA